>NC_136416.1:81081250-82377500 GCF_051521515.1 Lactuca serriola | reverse complement strand
GAAACATCTTGTTGTTCTTGGTGTCAGAGCCCATGCTGCTGTAGGAAACTCTCTTCCATATGATATCTAACACTCCGTTTGAAACTGTCGATTAGCCAAGGAGATGATGGATATGCTGATCGTTGCGTATGAAGGTACTGATGAGGTAAAGGTTGTGAACAAGAACAGTCTTAACATCGATATGAGCAATTTTTTCAACAAAATAATGACACTCTTACTTGTTTCTTCAATTGTTTTAATTGCTTGGTGAATGATATGTGTTGAATTAATATGAACAAGGCCAAAAACTCTTTGGTTCTCAAGTTTCTTGAATCAATGAATCATAGGTGGGAGCATCACGTAGATGTTTTGAAGAACAGTAAGAAAATCGCAACCATGGACTTGACTTCTTTGTTTGGTAATATTCATAATCCTGAAAAACAAAAATTTTGAGAAAGGAAATCATGTGAGACACTCCTAAGGACATATCTATGGCACTCTATTCAAAGAAGTCTCCTCAGAATAGCGATAGTGACGTCGTTGATGAATATGAAGGTGAAGCCATGATAGTCAAATGCTTTATTAGCCGGAATGATACAAAATCTTCTGGACATAAAATATTTCAATCAAAGATTGACACAATAGCATCTAAAGGTTATGAAATTGGAAGTAAATATGTTGTGTAAAATAAAGAGGGCCCTAAGTGTTTCTATTATGGAGGATCAGATCAATTTGCCATGGATTGCAAGTCCAAGAGGGTTGATACTAATGAAGATTATGAAGCAAAATACAAGAAGTTGTTGTCCCCTCTAAAGAGACATACTATTGATTTAAGGATCTTAGTCACTGAAGTTGAAAACTGGGTGGGTAATGAAGAATCATCTGGCGAAGATGGAGGAAAAGACAAGTGTTTGATAGCTCACATTGATGCTCCAATCACTGATAAAGAAAGCAAAGGATCAAGTACCTTTGAAGCTGATTTGGCCAAAGTCGCTAAGGATTCAAAGACTCAGGACTAGGAGTCCTTATCCTTACATCAGGTAAACAAGTTCATCACTTACTTTGAAAACAAAAAATGTATCATGTTAATTACCTATGTCAAGATCTCTCAAAATATAACCAAAAAGGACACTCATTTAGGTTTGTGATAGACACACTAATGGAAAATTTGTCCAACATTGAAAATACTCTATCTTTAACTAACACTAAAGTCACCAATCTATCCATTACCAATATTGATCTTCATTCTAAAGAAGATAGAATTGAAATGTATGTTGATGAACTTCAACGTATCATGAATAATTGGGCTCACTCTCACCATAAGTTAAGTAAATAGTAGATGCCCATATACCTGATCAGTGTGAAAAATACTTTATGGAAATATTGACGAGGTTGTCAACATTTATAAACAAACTGAAACTGAACAAAACTTTCCTTCCTCTCATGATCTATAGGAAGATTTAAAGTCTAGGTTTGTTAGTTACTCATTAATAAATCAATCTCTCATTGATAAAAACTACACGACTAATCTTGATGGTGTCACTGTTTGCATTACCTGTCTAACTACTTTAGATCCTATTATTAGAAACCTCGCATTTGACATTCCTATCCCAACCACTGAAATGTATCTCAAGTTTCCCATTTCTAATGGAGAATTTCCCTCCACACATGAGATACTCTATGAGTCCCCAAAATGTATTGTATCATGTCACCGATAATTCTCATTCCTCTGACACTGATAAATCTTTGTGTACATTAGTGTGTCAGGTCCCCTCCACATCCTCTCACATAGATAACTTGTTTCTTTACAGGACTTGTTCAAAAATTCATGAAAAGGTTACACCTCTTTGGAAACCTAAATTTTTTAAAAGTGTCAACAAAATAAAAAACATAGGGTAAGGGTATCTTATCAGTATGGAAACCCTTCTCATAAGATTAGTGACTGCACCTTTGGTGAAGAATCTAAGAGAGTTGACAATCTTCGTTTAAGAAATGAGAACTGAACCAAAAATGATAACTCTCTGTTCCCACTACATGTTATGGTGTTTTCTCTTTAGTAAAAAGACCTATGGAAAAATAGGTCAGTGTGTCGTAATTTGTTTCTTAGCACTACAGGGTACTGAGCATTTTTGGTATCTTGATAGCTAATCTTGTAGGCATATGCTAGGTTGTAAGTCTATCTTGAGTGATTATGTTGAAACAGATGGCCATGTAGTGACGTTTGGATACAACAACAAAGGAAGAACTAAGGGGTTTTGTTCGATTTAGTGCAAGACTATGGATTTCAAGGATGTTTCTTCTTTCAAAGATCTGATCCATAACTTCATCTCTATTAGTAAACTATGTGAAGCTGGATACAAGGTTTAACTCAGCGAGAAGGAAGGAAACATCACTGATTCAAAGAATTAAATATTGTTCACTACTATCATGAAAAATGACATTTATGTGTTTGTTTCTTCATAAACATTTATTTCTTTGTATTTTTAGTACTTTATTGCTTTGCTTTCAAAAATTACAAAACTACAAAAAAAAAAAGTTTTTTTCCTTTAAGAAAACCAAGCTTTCATGTTTACCAAAGGAGAATACATTGCATGCATATATCTCTCTAATTATTTATCACTAGTGTTTTCTTTTCTCTCAGTTTTCAAGTCTCAGCATCATCTATCTTCTGAATTTAATGTTGATATGCATTCTACCTTTCTTTAGAAAATACCAACCTTCTTATTTCTTCACACAATTTGTTGCAAGATCTTATCATTGAGTTTGGTATCTCGAACCATTCTCGAAAGCTCTACATCTTTTCTTCAGTTTCTACCTTCTTCGGTGTGAAGATGATGATTTGGATGATAGGCACTGAGCGTCTTACCGTCGACATAGAACCATGTCTAGACAGAATGTTCTGAATGTTCTCCTTGCCTTCTCTTGGACCCCTATGTCACACCTCGAAACCGAAGACGTAAACGTTCTGGGGCGGAGGACGTCATGAATATCGCAACCAATGTACATAGTAAGCGTAGTAAACACAAACATTACTTTACATAGAAATATTACATTTGTTTGAAATCAAAGTGTTACAAGTGTTATACATATATATCATATGAACAAAAGCTAAGACGGGTCTTCTATACGCTCCGACTTCTCCAAAAGATCGCAGGGTACCTGTCTAATGTGGACCTGAGAATACAAGCAGTTTGAAAATCAGCATAAAGCTGGTGAGTTCATAAGAGGTTTGTTTTCTGAAAATGTACAAGCTTCCTTTGGTTTTCCGAAAAAGCTTGTTATCCAAGAAAATCCCATATTTTCTTATAAGAATAGTTTAGTTATCCGTTTGTTATACGATCCGGTTATGTACAGTTTGTTATCCAAGGAAAAACCCTTATTTTCCTTAAAAGTAAAGTTTAGTTATCCATTAGTTACACGGTCTAGTTAAGAACAGTTCAGTTATCCCAGGAAAAACCCTTATTTTCCTAAAAGTTTGTGTTTGGTTATCGAATCCAAATGTAATGTACAAGTATCTACCATACTTAAAATGTTTCCGTGAAGTTTCCTGAAAGCCTGGTTATCCTTGAAATGTATGTTATTTTTAACACGTATATAAAACTATTGTGAGGAAAGTAAACTAATTCTTAAGGTTATTAGCTTACTAAATTCATTATTACCAACAAGTAAATCTCCATTATCTAAATTGCGAGTTCCATAACCATACGATAGACTAAAAATGGCAATAAGTAGTCCATTATCCATTTATGACTTTCGTCACCCTTGAACCTTTCGGTTCGGCTGTAGCTAGCAGCCAGGTGCAGGGTAGTCAGCCCCGTATAGATCTATACACTCAAGTCACACTCTCTCTCCAGGAGATTCTGGTTACGGGGGCGGTCCTCCACTCGCGTATTTTGTGTGGAGTGTTTCAGAGGACATGTCTCCAATTATTAAGATTAACGAATTTACAAGTAATAGTACGGAATAATCTTATTACAACAGTGATCCTCCACTCGCATATCTCTGTGGAGTGTTACCGAGGACAAAACAAATGTACTAATCTAATGCTAACAATAATAAAGTGGAAAATCATGTAAGAAACATATATTATAACAATATATAGTAAAATTTGAAAACTAATTATGCAAGTCAAACAGTTGGTTAATACGGTTTTTGATTGTTAAAAAGCATGTGGAATATGAAACATTTCAAATGAAATAATAAGTTTGAGTACAAGCTATCCTTGTACTTTTGCTTGTATTCCCCCCTGAAAACATTGAAAAACGCGGAAAAAGGTGTAGGCGTATGAACTCACCGGTTGAGAAGCGTGTCGGTTTGGGTACTAAACGTCAGTTTGGGGCTTGAATGCGTGTGAGATTCCTATGTAATATGAAAAGATACACATTTGTATCTAATTAGGCTTTGAACTACTATTTAATTGAGAATATACACTCCGAGACGTGAAAACACTCTATTTCAAGTGTTAGGAGTGACCTGGGTGACATTTATGGACGTGTATGGCTTGGATATGGAGTTTACTCTTCAAGAGTAAACTCCTAAGGGAGTTTACAACCCTACCCACTCCCCATGAGTTTACGGTGATAAACTCATGGTGGGGTGTTCTATGGTGCTAAATGGTCTTATATCACTTGGGAAAATTAGCTAGGATCAAATCTAGGGTATAGGAATGGATTAAACCAACATATGGACAATCTAATGGAGTTTATGGCAGTAAACTAAGAGTTTATGGCCGTAAGCTCCCCCACACACCTTCCTTTGATGTTTTGGTGGTCCAAGGTCATTACAAGTGTTTCTAGCTAAATCTACAAGCCATGAAATGAATTTAAGACACCAATTGACCCATTTATAGGAGTTTACGGCCCAGGAACCCATCCATGGGGGGTTTACGGCCGTGAACTCCTAAGGGAGTAGTTTTTAGCATGTTTAAATCCCTTAACTTGATTGTGGTTGCTTCTAGACTTTATTCCAAGGCTTATGGTGTGTTTAAGTGGCATCTTAACACTTTAAAATGAGTTTACTCCTCATGAATTGGTGTTTACGGTCCAAGCATGTGCTTGGGCCGTAAACTCATGTTTACACTCTAAATGATGAGTTCAAGGTGTTCTAAGTCCATTCGAATAAGTCCTTAAGCCATATCTAAGCTCTAAAGGTGGTTTGGAAGGGTTTTAAGGCTCAAAAACCCATTTTATGTGAGTTCACGGCCTAGGACTATTCTAGGGCCGTAAACTCATGCTAATGGTCCTATTTCATAGATTATCCACGAATTTGGAAACTAAAGATGTTATACTAGGAGCTAGGATTAGTTACCTTGAAGATTTGGAGCTTGAATTTGATGACTTTGGAACTTAGAACTTGGATTGATGAGAGAGAGTGGAAAAAGGCTTCAAATGAGGCTCTCTCAACTTTATATATGCTTAAAGTTTGAGACACGGTGGAATTTTACCCGATACTGATGTTAAGCGAGGCTTTTGGTCGCACCCGATTAAGTTATCATAATCCGATATGGTTGAAACTAAAATTTTTCTAATTACTAGATTGGGGCGTTTTCATGAGTTTCTAGCGTGTTTGGATACCAATTAATTCATAATGGAAGTATCAAAAATAATGACTTAATTTAAAAACTTAAATAGAAATAATTCGAAAAAGATGAATTTTATGGACAGAAACAGGTTACGGCGATGGAGCAAACTTCGGGTTGTCACACCCTAACATGTTGAGACATGGTCAGGTGAAGATAATGAGTATAGTATTTTAATTTACATAAAGGCTCTCACCGGTACACCAACCCCCCATCTGAGATCTAAAGAATTTATTGTCAAAACAATGATTCTTGCCTCTCATTTTATAGATCATAATATTTTGTTCCTTCGAGTCTTCTCCTGCCGACTTTCATAACTCGAAGGTTACAAAGATTAGAACTTCTTAACCGTTGGTTAAAATATTGTGCTGCTTCAGATCTCTACTCATTATGATGAATATGAAGCTTTGAATCCATCGGAATAATATCACCTTCAAAGGATAAGAACATCTCTTTCTTAGTACTGGTGCTCAAATCTCTATTTTTTATGTGTTTAGGGGTGTGAAATGAGTGCTAATTTGTCTCTCTTTTCTAGAAAAAAGTTGGTGCGGCAGGATTCTTGAATAGAGGAAGTACTTTATGAACATTCAATTCAAAAGATACACCATATCAGGTCTTTATGATCTTCCTAAAAAAGATGAATATTTTCCTTTTTTGACTTTTTCTTTTTGACTGGTTCTTTCTATTTTTTTCTTAATTATATCCTGTACCATATCAAAAGAATTGATGGTGAATCATTGATTCTTGATTGGAACTATAAAACTAACTTAGACATCCTTTTCTCTCACAATATGTCTTCTATCATCAAACTTCATGATTCACTATATAATATCATACACTGATAAAAGTTTGAAATTATGTACCGATGGTTAAGCTATGTACCGTAGTTTATCACACACACCAACCCCTTCTTGCCTTATCTTTCTTCTTTAAAGTTTTATGATTCATCATATGATACCAAACAATGATAAGAAACTGAAAAATATGTTTCAATGGGTATATAATGTACCATGAAATATTAAACACACATACCCACTCTTTCCCTACAAAGCTTCAAACAAAGAATTTTATGATTTGTTGTATAAGGCATACACTAATAAAAAAATCGAAATTTTATGCTGATGGGTGCATTTCATTCCGGAATGTATTACACTTATCATAACATTCTTTCCCAAATTATTTTTCTTATAAAAGTGGAAAATGATACAACTTATAGAACCATATGCTAATTATACCTCACAACATTGTGTAAGTGTTACATTATTGCAACAATCCAATAATGTCATAAACCAAAATCCCTCATATCTTTGCGTTGCATGTCTCGTACACTGATTATATCTCCGAGAATACTCCACATGGTCAAGGTAATGCATCTCATGTTCATACACCCTCTCTTGATCGTGTTTGAAATTCTCTATTTTGCACTCCTCAAGCTCCATAAGTCAAATATGATCTTACATCATCTGCTCAGCCTGAACATTGTCCCCCTATTCAATAAGTTCTTCCCATATAAGCAACTATTTAGTAGGAGCAATCACTACCATGCCAGTTTCTTGTTGATTTCAAAGACTTTCAGAACAAAAGTCTTTCTACATTGGAGTCTCTAGTTCAGCTCACTTCCAATATGACTCAGCGTCTTGTTACAATCGAAATGATTTCTCTGAAATTAAGTGTATAATCTCAGTAACTGACACTGAAACTGAAGATAGGTATCAGTCTCCTCCAGGGAATGACCAACAACCACTACATGGTTCTAAATGTGATCCTCCATTTAGTGGACCCTCCACCTCTATACATCCTCCTCCACCACCACTACCTTCGGTTCCTTTACCATCCACTCTTCCTCCTAACAGTCCTTCTCCAACTATTGCTCCTCATAATCAAATGTTGTAGTTTCCATTGTGCCACTCACTCAAACTGATGATGCCAAAAGAGGGAGAATATAGTTAAGGAATTCACCAATGGCACTGCTACCGATGAAAATGAAAATGAGGCAAATGTTGAGGACATTCCTGACACTCCTGATCAATTTGATGATGAAGTATATTATATAGACTTGCCATTTATTGATGTATAGCCTCTTCAGAAGGTATATCATGACACTGATACTATTGGTGCTGATGTTAAGAGGGAACAATATCTTCCTCAAGGGAAACTAAGTGATATTGAATCTGATGAAGATGATGTTCCTCTGAGCTAAAAAAGAAAGGCAACAATTGCCCTTGATGCTGGACTTTCCAAGAATAAATGTAAAGAGCATACAATTTTTTAGATGGAAAATGTTGGGGTGTTTCTATCGAAGTGTCTAGGGAGTGTGTAGGACAACATAACATTCAATCCGCTAATCAAATGTATGAAATGTGAGATTCCAAGATGAATCGAAAGGTGGTTACTGGCTCTTGCATTTTGTCTGATCATATTTAACGATTGGAAAAGTTCAACTTGAAAGCTTCAAAGGAGAAATTTATTCAAGAAAGTGCAATTACCAAACTTGAGGGGAGCAGGTTAGGAGATGTACTGACAAGAAGACGTGATCCTGGTACAATCATAAAAGTTAGATGCTCCACGACCAAGACTAAAATAATTCTTACAATGTATATCACAGGATGTGCTGACAAGGTTTAAGCTTTTGGCCAATATACTGAAGTCTTGTCCTCTTAAGATTTGGTGAGTTTTGGGTACAATGAATGGATGTAACTTCTTGAGTTCATCAATAAGCAAAAGGGAAAATATGTTGAGGAACAAAGGCTTATTCCAGAAAGACTCATCAAAAAGTTTAAGGATCTTAACTTAGTACATAAGACCTTAAATAAACCTTCCTCATCTTGAGCATCTGCTTCAGTTTCTCAGAAGAGAACCTTCAAAGGTGTTAGATTTCTACTTCCCTATGGCACCATGGTTATTGAAAAATATTTGCCAGTAGGTGTTCATCTAGTTCAACACATGTTCATTCTTCAACTAGAACATGACATCTTCTATATGGATGAATCTAAGCGTATGTGCTTCCAGTGTTCAAATGATCTTGCCAAGACACATACTAAGCACTTGGATCATCTCAAAAGTGTGAGTCTTGTATCTGAAAAACATTCTCAAAACTATATCTTCTTAATCTTGTTGGAATCAAACAATATAAAGAGAGAGCTTGTTGTCTCGGACTATCTTTGGGTCAAGCCAGAAGCTGAAGAAGATGTCAATAAGTTTTATCATTGTTCTGAATAAGAAGACTTTTGGTTTTGACATCATCAGATAGGGGCAATTGTAAGGTTAAGCCTAAGAATCTGATGACGTAATACAGTCACACTGAGTCAATGCCGATGTCTCTCAAGCACCAGTATGAAGTTATGTTTGTAAAGTTGTGTCAGAGTGATATGCATATCTTATGTAATCTCTTGTAATTATAGAATATACGTAGTTAGTTAGTAGATTCGATATCTTAGTGATATCAGATATACTTTATTATTACCATAGATTAGGATATATCCCTGGTTTGTAGGGATTCACATCGTATTTACTTTTCTATATATAATAGGGTCAAGATCATTAGTTGATCATCGAACCCTAAAGCTTTGTGCTCGTTCTCTTGGTGATAACTTTTATGTTATTCTTCTGTATTCTTTTGTTTATTTTTATTGTTAATTGATATCGAACAAGGAACCTACATTTAAAAGTCAATCTTGGGTAACTAAGTACGAATATTACAACTTAGCAAGCGGAGCCATAAGGCAGCCAATCTATCTTTGTGTTGGGAGGTGTTTTATTTTATGTAATGTTATACCAAATCTGTGATGCCTTAGCTAATCAGGTATGGCACATTTATGAATCTACTGAAGTGTGTTATAAAGCTCCTAATGAAATAGTCATCCACTAATGCCATCCCCTGATGGTATCCCTCATGGCCATCCCATGATGCTTATCCACTGATGGCTATTCACTAAAGTCATCTGCTGACGGAATCTATTAGAATACTTTTTGAAGAAGTTTTACTGAAGATCTTATTTAATCTATTCCATATATCATAAATCTGGTGTAATCTTGAATATATTAATTCCCTTTTGTTCGGGATTTGAATTATTGAACATTTCATTTGCATATCTAAAGATCATCTTGAAGATTCTCATCTCCTACCTTTATGGTAGGTTGTTAGTTTATTTAGTATTTATATCGTACGATTTCAGATGTTGAAAGCTAATGATTTATATTATTCGATGAGGTTGAGTGTTCTTTATATAAAGTTTTCCAAGTGAGTTCTTAGAGAGAGAGAGAGAGAGAGATTCAGAAAGTGTATTCTTTTTGAATCATTATTCTTAAACATAAGCCTGAAAAATAAAGTATGTTTTTTGTATCTCAAACATTTTTGTTATTATTCCAAGTCCCATATTGATTCATACACAAATATTTGGGTTAGAGACCAATACTACCAATCTTCAAGAACACAAACCTAAGACCACAACCACCACATACCTTCTTCGAGGACGTTACCACAACCGTTGATGCAAACCCAACCTTCGTTTCATCTCTCCCATGTCGCTACCTTATTACCATTAATTCCATCCTCTATGGTGGTTTTAGATTTAAAAAAAGATCGCCACCTCTATCGGTAACTACCACCACCATCAACGACTGCAACACCACCGACGACTGCCATTTTTTTCTCTCACATAGGATCTAGTTAAATATGATGTGGATTTGGGAATTTGGTGCTATTTAACAAAGGATTTGGGAATTTGGTGCCATTTTTTTCTCTCACATTGGATGAACAACATACATGTTCTCCCATCATTGGTTTCACCTTTGCAGCATCACAAATCACAAATTTCAACCATCATCGCAGCCCATATGTGCTAATCTTGTATTTGTTTTTTGCTCCAACACTCTTGAAATCGTTTTTTGTCTTATTTTTTTCCATTACTGAGGAAATATATGTCAAACCCGTACTAGATTTGTTCCACCACCACCTGCTCCTTTCTTTGTTATCTTTTTCTCCAATTTGTTCTTTGGTGGGAGAGTTAGAAAGGGAAGCTATGGAAATGAGATACACATTAGGGATTTTTTGGATCACTATAAGGTAACGGAATTGGGGGAATTGGAATCCAATTCCACTATATTCTAGTGTTTCGTTCAACATTTTGAGATGGAATCGGATTCCTAAATGAAAACTTTTCCACCAAATGAATGAAATTCAATTCCTTCAAAAATTAGATGGAATTAATTCCAATTCATGAGGGAAAAATGTAAGATTACCATATTACCCTTTGCTAACACCCACAACTATTGTACCGCTACTTCCAACACCACCTACTGCCACCACCACTGCCGCCACCGCTACCACCATTGCCGCCAACACCTCCATCATCAGCCACCATCACCTTTTCCACCAACCACCACTTCCACAAACACCTAACACCACCACCACCATCACTACCACCACCATCGTAACCACCACCACCTCCATCTCTACCACTGTTACCACTACCACCACCTACCACAACCACAACTTGCCACCATCACTACTGCCGCAGCCACCATCCGCAACTGCTGCCGCCACTAACAACACCGTACATAGTCATTACAACCACCAACACGGCTACAATTACTACCACTAACAATCACCACCACCACTATAGCTACAACTATCTGCCACCATCACCACCATAATCGCTACGATCACCACTCGCCATAACCACCACCTACCATCAAAGCCATAATGATGTCGCTACAATCTATCGTCATCGTTACCACCATCGCCGTTACCGCCTCTGACATCATCACCTGCTACCACCACCCACCACCACTGTCGCCACCATCATCGAACATCACAAATAACTTATCAAATAAAATAAAATTAAGAAAAAATAGGAAGGGTAATTATGCCATTTTACATCATTCCAATTCTATTTCCCTCCAACCAAATAGAATATCGAATTGGGTTCCATTTCCATTTCATGCCAAACAAACAAACTACAGAATTCAATTACAATTCCTGACAGATTCTAATTACTTGACAGATTCTAATTCTTTCATAAACATTTTCCAAACCAAACACTACTTAAGGTGTTTGGTTAAATGATGTAATGAAATTTTTTAGAGCTTAAACAACAAGTATTGTACTTTAACCTATGAATGAGTTTATTAAACTACGGATATAATGTAAATTAAATAGTGAATGAATGTATTTAATTTGAATGTGCAAACTAAACTATGATTTTTTTTTTACTTTTTCTGTATTTATAAGTATTTCTGACATCCCCAATTTTCTCTGCCAGAAAAGTCCATTTTGTTTATGCTTATTTAAAACGGATTTTATTTATCAATACGAAAATTTTCCCATAAAAAATATTTCCGAAGAAATGTTTTCCATTGATTCATTAAAATTTGGGATGCCATAACTGAGACAAAACATAATCATAACCAAGCCATACACTATCTTAGACTAATAGTCTACATCTCCTTGAATCTCTCATCATTCATGTACCTTTGTACCGCTACGTGTGATAGAAACAAACTAAGTGGGTCACGTTGGGAAACTTGGTGTGTACATAGGGTTTTCAATCCCATAATGTTTTAATATATATATATATATATATATATATATATATATATATATATATATATATATATATATATATATATATATATACACACACACACACACGCGCGTACACATACACACACACACACACACACACACACACACATATATATATATATATATATATATATATATATATATATATATATATATATGCAAAATCATTAACACAAATACATCTCCTATAAGCAATCTACCCCATCCCATCGATCCTCACATAGCGATCCTTTATAACAACCCAGTCCATACTCTCAAATAAGGAAGGAATAACTAATACATAGTCTCAGATCGGTAATGAATGACTAAATATAATCCAAACTATCGGATTCATAAATGAATGGCTTTACCTAATCCATACTCTTGGATTAGGAGTAAATAACTATACATAATTCTTACTCTCGGATCAGGAATGAACGACTAAATCAAATCAATACTCTCAGATTCATAAATTAATGGATTTACCTAATCCATACTCTCATAAATTAAATGAATATACCTAATACATACTTTTGGATCATGAATGAATAACTAATTCATACTCTCGGATCCATAATGAATGACTATATCTAATCATACTCTCAGATCATGAATGTCAGAATTCTACCCTCCGCTCATGTCTCACACGTACTCATAAGATGATGCCACCCAATATCCATATTAATTAAAGCTAAGCCTCATTTGAAAGTCTTATATTATCTCTGGGTAAGATTACAATGCTCAACTCCTAGTACCAACTCTTCTTACGCCACACTATCCTATGTTAGTGTATATTTAATGTAGAGTATTTAAGTATTAATAAACATTTGTCCTTCTCTTTAATGATACTTCTATTATTACTATTATCATGAAATAGTGTGTGTGTGTGTGTATATATATATATATATATATATATATATATATATATATATATCTTAACACATATAACCATATCTAGTTCGCATATCATATATCGTCAAATACGTTTTTAACGCATATTTCAGGCAATAAGCATATAAATCACATATAAATTCTTCTAGAGATATTTAATACTTTAATTAATACTTGTATTAAAATCATGTTCATGAAAGGGACTATGCACTCATTTGATAAAAGTGGATGCCTCTGAATTTGGGCAGAACTTCGCCTTGGTACTTTAGCTTTTTCTTTAACATGACAAAGATTTCCTAGACAAAATTCTAGAAATTGCACTGTAGAACTTTGACCTGCTAGTTACTAATTATTGGGATCTTAGGGGCCTTAGGGGTTCACCAAAGACTAAAAACTAAAGGAAATTGCGGTTAAAATCGGGAGAAACTCGAGAGAGGATGTTTCGGTTAGTGTGGAAATCAAATGAGTAGCTACAAGTATTTATAGGAAAAGTGCACATCGTGCCAGACAAAGTGTGTGTCGCTCCTAAGCTTGGCCGACAGTCCTTCCTCTCAGAGCGTGACACGTGGCAACTTTTGGCTGGCGCAATGTGGCAGCTTCCAAAAGATGAGCGTCGCGCCTCTATTACGCGAGGTACACTCGAGAAACTTCAAAAAATTCGTAACTTCTTCACACGGACTTCATTTTTGATGTTCTTTATAAGTAGGAGTAGTTAACGACGAGATCTACAACTTTCATTTAGACACCATCGGCAAATTCCCTCTTTATTTTTAAAATTATATTTTTAACAGACTTAGACTGTTAAGCTCCGTTAAAAATTCATAACTCTCTCATCCAATGTCCATTTTCAACAGTGTTTATATCTACGGAATCCTTATCATGAGATCTTCAATTCTCGTTTAGATCGTTTCAGCTAACGATCAACAGATCTAAAATTAGATTTTTGTGCTAACACAGCTGCACTTAAATTTCGAAAAATCATAACATCCTCATATGAAGTCTGATTAGGAAGTTCTTTATATGCACTCTCTCAGTTTTATGTCTACTATGACATCATTTAGATTGCTTACGCTAATAAGAAACCTGTGAAGAATTCACTTTGTACGGTACACAGAGTCGTGTCGGTTTAATCGTGAAACTTCGAAGAAGCATAACTTCTTCATACGAAGTTGGATTTTTAGAGTTCTTTATATGTATGGAATCCTTGTCACATATGATATTATATTGGTTAATATCATTTATCCTAAATAACCTTTATCCAAATGTCATTTTTGTCGCTTATTATAAAGGTTGTAGAACTCACTACTCGATACATGTTCGGCCGACTGTCGAGTATTGAGTACTCGAGAGAGTACTTGGGGAGTACTCAGATTCAGTAATTCATGTATAAATATTCTTAGGGAAATGATATATGTCAAAATCATCAATTAAAATCATTAGTTAATTGATATATATATATATATATATATATATATATATATATATATATATATATATATATATATATATATATATATATATATAAGAAAATTAGATAATGTGAATACACAAAAAACTGAAAAACATACAATGATCTCACTTCATGAATAATTATTGAAATTTTAAGATATATATGTAGTAATAATCCCATGTGTGTGTTAAATAATAAAATATTAAGTACATTACACATATTAATCACCGAGTTTGCAGAGTTATACAAAACTACTCACTTCAGTAAGGGGACGGTCAGGAAGTACTCGGATTTTGTAACTCGTCTAAGTAAGGGGCCGAGTAGGGAGTACTTGGCCGAGTAATCGGCCAACTCAACGAGTTTTACAACACTGCTTGTTATATTATAACTATCTTGGGCGACTCTGCGAGCGTTATAGTATTTTATAAATAATGTGAATATTTTTTCTAATTTCTTGAATGGTGTGTATTAAACTTGGAATTTGATGTATTAAATTGTGGATGAGGGTATAAATGAATGTACTAAATTGTGAATTTGTGTATTAAACTATGAATTTGTGTATGAATGAGTTTATTATACTTTAAAATTAATGATTTACTGTTTTTTCACACAAAGATAAAAAAATAGGATTTTAACTATTATTCACAATTTAATAACTATGGAATTAGTGGTTTGTTTGGTGCATTTTATGCACTTATTTTGCACTTCCATTTCCATCATTTCCATCTTTTGATTGCATGTTACTTCTTAATCTTTGAATTTAGTTGATAATAGCGGAACTTGTATGTTTTTATTCAGAATGTCTGGTACTTCACTATTTTTGATTTGTTTTGTAGGCATTATGGAGCATTGGAGCTATGGAGGCGAGCACAGAGTATGGAGCTAGGGGTATAGAGCTTGGATGATGGAGCATAGATCATGGAGAGAATATGAACTGGATGTGTCGTAAAAGAAAACATGAAGACATAGCCTAATTCGTTGCACATCATCATAGAAAATTATTATGTTTAAAATGTTGTCCATGTTACCGATACAGGTCATGTTTGTCCTTTTCATTATATATTTGAGACTTGGGTCGAAGTTAGAACGAAAATGGAGTCAAGTTTGAATGTCAATTGAAGTTTCAGCAAAAAGCATAGTCTGATCTAAAACTCACAGTCGTGAGCCAAAAATAATGTCCAGACAGAAAAACTCACGATCATGAAGTAAAAATTCATGGTCTGGAGTTTGTCCATGCGTTTCCGCTGAGAGCAGTTATGTTTTTAGCTAAAAATGAGGAATTTGGCTCATTCATTCTCATGAACAGTTTTTGGAGCATTCTTGGGCGATTTTGGGAGATATCGGAAGAATTTTAATCATTGCAAACACTAGAAATTTCAGTTTGTAAGCATTAAACATTACCTATTTCATCTATTTGTTTTATTTGTTTTTAACAAGATGTGGCTAAAAAACCTAGTTTCTAGTTCTTGTTCAAAACATGTTGATTGTTTGACTTGAAGCATATGGTTTGATGTTTGGTTTATGATTCTACTCTAGTGATTGTGTTCTTGTTTTAACTAGAATCGTTGAATTTGATTTATGTTTTATTGACCACTTATATGAATTGAGATCTTATGTAGTTAATTAACTTTCTGGACACCTAATCGTTCTATAAAGTTAATGTGAAGTAGCAAGCAATAGAATTTCTTATTGTAGAACAAAATAAGACATCATTTCACACTTCCGAGCGTATGAAAAGAAATGAAATCGGTTTAACCATAGAAAAACTTTAATATTTAAACTAAAATCAGGTTAGAATGTGGGTTAACCAATTATGTCTTGCGAGTATGGTTCCCAACAAGTGTTTTTCCCGAACTCTTGCACCAAAATTGTTAAAAGTAGGTAGATATTTGCAGTGATCCCCCATACACCCTTTTTCATGTGGCACGCGATGTGCGATGGAATAAAACACAAATGTAGGGAAACTAATTCTTTATTTTCCTTCTTTTTCTTTTATAATATTATATATTTATAAACATTATAAAATTTATAAAAAAATCATCCGTTGTTAAATGAATCATCTTCGAGTCAAATTCGAAACGAAATTTTTTACCATAACCTTATCCATTTAATTTCCATAATGTGTCTTGTCAACCCATTTACTGAAACATGTCAAAATCTCATACCCAAACTCATATATGTTCATTTGATTTTTTTATGATTTCAACCTTTTGATTATACACAAATAAATTACCGATAATCATATATGAACCTATTCATATTCACATGTAAATGATGAGTAATTGTTGAAAAAATCGGATATATAAGCGTTTATTTCTTTTATAAAAATTCGATACAATTAAGTTTTACATGTAAATTTGCACAATAATTTAAAAAAATGTATTATTTTTTATATATTGATATGAATGTCTATTTAAAAGGTACCAAAAATTATAAATTTTGATATATTTATCTATTTATTTTTCATAAAAATTAAACTCTAAGTAATAAAAGATGAAGTAAGTTTTTTTAAAAGTTTGTTTTATATTTATCAATTTGGATCTTTAATGAAAAATTACGAAAAATCGTCACTTATTTTGCCATAAAAATATGACCTAAATAAATAAATAAATAAACAAAGTAAATTTTTTGTTATTATGTGGTGGATACACATCCAAATAACAAATATATAAGTTTTTCTTTGATCGTTTAAATTTGGATCCTCAATTATTTTGCCATAAAAATATGACCTAAAAAAATAAATAAATAAATAAATAAAGTAAGTTTTTTGTTATTACACGGTGGATACACATCCAAATAACAAATATATAAGTTTTTCTTTGATCGTTTAAATTTCCGATTTCTTATTAAATATGGTTCTATATAGAATTTGAAAATGTTACCAACTATTTATCAATGTATATTTTTATTTCAAAAATAACATGAGTAATTGACTTAAATGAAACTTTTCATCAATGGTGCGAAATTTCTATTTAGAAAAATCATAAATTATTATTTTTAAATTAGTTATATTTGGCATTCAAGATTTCAAGATATAAAATTAAATAAAATAATGAAAACCTAAAACACATCCATCAAATGTGAAAGTAAAACCATTTCATATAAAATATCATTTTAAGAAGAAAATTTGTATTCCGTAAAGAGTTTGATAATATGATTCAGTGAAAAAAGTCAACTACCAAAAATTCAACATTAGTGGGTTTTCAAAATTTGACAACTGGAGTATCATTTTTTCTCCATTACTTAAATTTCACAACTCCGCCATTAAATCTTATTCAACTAAGTAAAATATAACAAAACCACATGGTACATTCATAATTTCAATTAAATAATTGGCAAAAACATAATAGTTTTTGTATTTGTGGTTATTTAAATATTGTTCTTTTAGTCAAATACTATTGTCAATGTTTGTTTTTCATTATAACATTGACGGTTTGCTATATATATATATATATATATATATATATATATATATATATATATATATATATATATATATATATATATATATATATATATATATATATATAGGGTTAGGTTCATGTGAGAACAGTATTTATTATGAGAACGTGAGAACACTACTTTATGTTACTATTCTGCTATAAATTTTGTATATACAACGTTATAACATTATTCATCAATAAATATATGAACAACCACACATTAATATTCACATTAAAATTTAGTATGTACAACTTTATGACATTATTCATCATCGAATATATGAAGAGTCACATATTTAACATTCACATTAGAATTTACTAAATTACTACATATATATGTAAATTTTATAGTAGAATGACAATATAAAATTGAATATATTCATATTGTAATTACTACAATACTATACATATTAAATTCAAACAAGAATAATAGCATACAAATGGTGTTCTCACGTTCTCACAATAAATACTGTTCTCAAATGAACTTAATTCTATATATATATATATATATATATATATATATATATATATATATATATATATATATATATATATATATATTACTCCAATTGGGAGCAGGGTACTTGAATTTATACACAAGAATTAAAAAAGTAAAATTTACAAGGGATAAATGCAGAGCAATAAATATAGATAATCATATTATCTTGTAGATTCATGCTTATTTTTTGGAATATTTCCAATACCCCCGCCCCGCGGTAAACAATTCATGGGATTTGGTCTAACACTGAACGAAATACAGTAAACAATGGTGTTGGAAGACTCTTTTTGAAGCCATCAACAATATTGAGATGCGAAGGGACAAACTGAATACGAAGTTTTACAGCTTGAACAAGTTCCATTATAAAATGATAATCCAGTTCAATACGTTTTTGCACGTTTAGGTGAAACAGGATTGTCACTAATGAAGACAATGCCTTTCTTGTCACATAGAAGAAGTTGGCACATTTTTAAAGAGATGCAAATCAACAAGAAGATGTGTAATTTAGATAACATCTTTAGGTACATTAGCAAGAGAGCGATACTACGACTCATAACTTGAAAGAGAGACAGTTGACTGTTTTTGGAGCTCCATAACACAAGACTAGAGCCATGAAAATTGAGTAAATGTGGAACTTCTAGTGTCAAGAAAAGATGACCAAGACAAGAACGGAAGTGGACCTTCTAATGTCAAGACAAGATAACCAATCAACATCATAATATGCTAGTAAATGTGGATTAGAACGACCATAAGAAATTCCATAGTGAGATGTGTCTTTGATATAATTGAAATATCTTGTATGTTCAATAGTCCTTATGGAATAATATTGCAAATAACATATGATCCTATAGGATCACAACTTATAGCAAGTTACTACTGATTGATTATTTATTAGTATAATTTTGATTATTAATAAATATCAACACTTATATTTAACTGGAAAAACATTATTTTATGGAAATAATATTTACCAACATATTGGTATTATTATTAATGTTGTGTACAACTTTTTGGACACTTTGAGTAATCTATTTACTTACAATCTTAATAGCTAGTTATGCAAAGTAAATTAGCATTTGAAATTTGTCTCCATGGCATGTAATAGTCGTGGGTTTCTTCATGATGGAGGCATACCTTTCATTTGTTTATTACATTAAAGCATGCTTGTAAGAAAAAACCGTACCTCCCACTTTATTGTCTTATGTTTTGGCTATGCTTTTGAAGATAAAAGAAAGGCTTTAGACAAGGATTTGGACTGTTTTTTCTTCATTTCTTCTCTTCATTTTGGGGTTGGAAAAACCAAGGTTTCTAGGCTCTCTCTCCATATCTTTTTTCTTGCATTTGGTGCTAGATAAAAGACCATTAGTTGATTCACCTTTGAACGTATATTTGTTACGTGTTTCTAAGGCTTATGAACAACTAATTTCCAAGTGTTTACTTGGCTTATGAACAACTAATTTACAAGTGTTTACTAGCATATTTTGGTGGTTCAAATCTTGCTTGGTGGATACGTTATAGAGAACTTCTACTTGGAGTTTTAAAGTCATATTCATCAACTTCCTAATTGCCAAAAGGAACCATAGTCTTCTAAGGTTGTTATACTTTCTGCTTCTTTGGTTGTGTTTAATCTTTCTAAGTTTTTGCAAAATGATCCTTCGTGTGTATAAAATGGTTTTAGTTTATTCAAACAAAAATGTTTCCATTGCTAATTACGTCAAATTTTAGAATATAATTGGACTATTTTTTTTTAATAAAAGCACAACAATTACACAAGATGTGATATAAAACAAGGAAGTGATCATTTGTCGGATTTTATAAAAACTGATTGACATGGTTAACTAGAAAGGAAATATTTGGGCGAATGATGGTCATGTACTATAAAGAACCAACCAAAGAGCGGTAAAGCGTGGGATCAGGAAACATCTTGTTGTTACAATTGTTGACCGGAAATCATCAGTGTCACAAGAGGCTTGGTCTCATGAAGCTAAGCATGAAGAAGTATATCAGAAGCATACTTAGATTGACTTCAGAATAGGGTGTCTGGGGTGTAGCTGACTTCCAAACAAAGAAAATAGTTGAGTCTCCCTAAATCTTTAATTGAAAAGGTGAAATGAATTTACGATATAAAGGATGCAATCATGGGTTCATCATTTCCTATGAGAATTATGTCATCGACATAAATAATTAAGTATAATAAGGTTTTGAGAACAAATAAGGAAGTGTTTGTGCAACTACAAGCATACCCAAGGTGAATTACAAAGTTACTGAAGTGTTTAAACCATGCACACGTGCCTTTTTTTAATCTATGTAACGCTTTCTAAAGACGTCATACATGGTTGGGATAACAAGAATCCCCATAGCCTGGTGGTTGTTCAATAAAAAACATTTTGGAGAGAAAACCATTTAGAAAAACGTTCTTAACATCAAGTTGATGTAAAACCCAATTTCCCATGACCGCTAAGCTGAGAATGATGCGTGTTGTAGATGCTTTAATGATAGGACTAAAAGTCGAATTGAAATCAAGGTCGGGTACTTTGGTATATCCATAGGTAATAAGGCGGGATTTAAGGCGGTCGACAGACCCATCTGCATGAAACTTGGTACAATACAACCATTTTGAGGAAACTACATTAACATTTTGAGGACATGGAACAAGGTCCTCAATATATTAAGTTGTCAAACCGAACAAATAATATGGGGTACAATAGACTCCAAATATACTGCTTTAATGCACTAAAAAGTATTACAAGGAAAGCAGGGTCAAACCACAAAGACACAAAACAATACTCTATACCTCTTTGCGTAAGGTACTTCGCTCAGAAAGGGGGTTTTATATGAAAAATCTTAAGTAATGTAAATAACAATCTACTTTGAAAACATGCAGAAATTGAAATAGAATTGTAAACAATGAATTAAACATTTCTAGTTCTGATCCTCAATGTTGTCATTTAACTTGATTATGCATTGATGCAATTCATGATTACAATTCTATGTTGGTACTAAAAGATACGAATACACTATAATGTTGTATTTTACTATTTGGAGGCAACTACATTAACATTTTGAGGATATGGAACAAGGTCCCAAGTGTAATTATCGTGTAAGGAACTGATCACATCATTTATTGTAGTGGCCCAACTTGCAGATTTATAAGCAAATTTAAAACGTTTAGGATCTTATCTGTTCAACAGAGTAGTTAGAAGAGCTGATCCATAGATCAGTTTAGGAAGTGCATTGTATTGTTGATTAGGCCGAAAACCCCACGCTGAGATCTTGCATTCATCTCGCCCAATATGAGATGGATTATACGGACACGAGAGTTGATGATGAATGTCATGCATTTATAAGATTTCATTAAAGGGTGCACTAATTAACTCTCCACCACCATCACTTTGAAATATATTTTCTTCGAGAGAAAAAGTTCTCAACCAAAGCTTTAAAACTCATAAAAATGCCCAAAAATTCATATTTTGATTTCAGCAGATAAAGCCAACAGAAATGGGAAAATTTATCAACAAATATTGCATAAAAACGATAACCATTGGTTAATTCAACAAAGACAGTTCCCCATAGATCATAATGAATTAAACCAAGAACACATGTAGATCAATTTTCATTTGAATAAAAAAGAGTACAATGGATTTTTCCAATTTGACAAGGTGCATGAAATACGTGAATCTGGTGATGAATACAATAAAGATAAAAGTCGTTTCTTATTTAAAATTGAAATAACAGAGTGCCCAATGTGACTGAATGGATCATGAAAAAGAGAAAACGATTCATGGAATTTTTTCATCTAAGTGTTGTTGAGAGTGTCGAGTAAGCTTAATAAAGCTCATATCAGTTACCTTCAAGTCTCCCTTGAGCTAGAGGTGTTCCTGTCTTTCGGTTCTAAATTAGAAACTATTTATCAGAAAAAAGAAAATCAACTTTGTTGTCATGAGTAAGGCGACTAAGAACAACTAAAACGTCAAGTAATTCTAGATTAGGCGTAACTGGACAAGATCTGATACGCAGGACATCAAGAGAAGTGAAATTAACAAAAA
Source organism: Lactuca serriola (assembly GCF_051521515.1). Classification (NCBI taxonomy): domain Eukaryota; kingdom Viridiplantae; phylum Streptophyta; class Magnoliopsida; order Asterales; family Asteraceae; genus Lactuca; species Lactuca serriola. The sequence continues at coordinate 82,355,049 of NC_136416.1, read as the reverse complement.
TTACTTTAGAAGCACCTGTACATGTAGATGGAATGTCAACATTAGAAGGTTGAGGCATCATGTGAGCGGTGTCACTCGTATCAACTAAAGGTTCACTTGATCGGACACAACCAAGAAAGAAATAGGAACAAAGTTATCACAAATATGTTTTCACTAAAAAGTTATCTTTACAAAGAGAATCGGCACAAATAGGTGGTTTATTTTTTTGGGTTTTTTTGGCACAACCCGATTACATAAATATATAGTAAAACTAGTAACAATCAATCCCGAAATTTATGGGATTGATTCTAATCTAAGTAAACAGACCGATCCTAATCACCGAGACTAAGGTACAATTAATGGATAGTTACTATTACTATAATTATAGAATACAAAGTAAATACACCACTACTAGTGATTACATGTTACCGTTGGTGAGGTTCATAAGGTAATACTATATTGGTGTTGGTGTTGATGGTTAGCATGTATTTGACTCACCAGATTATAAGGTTTGACCTTACAATCTCCCCCATCTGATGATGTCAAAACTAACTATAATTGCATTCATTAACTTCATCAATTATTTCTTGCTTCATCCACTAAAAATCATCTTCGGTGAGATCATCCAGAGATAATCTTGTTCCAATTCTTCATGCACCATGTACTCCAGTTGAAGGTGAAACAGATGTTTAGTTGGAGCAGCATGAAGTTCCTCAATGTGTAGAAAGCACATCTGATTTTCTCCATTGAGATATAAAATACCATGCTCAAGCTCTCGAATGAACAAGTGCTGAATTGGCTCAACACACACTAGCAACCTTTTGTTGATGCATACATTGCCAAAATGAAGAAGGAACTTGGCATATTTGGATTTTCATGCAAAGAGGAACAAAGAACCCTTCACCGGCATTATAAGCTCCCCCTAAGGAGGTGGTCTTGCTTTTTCTTGTGATGAGTTGATCATCATCAGATTCAACATCACTATCAGTGCCTTTAGGAATCTCCCCTTTAGGATTAGCTTCTGGATAAATAATGTTCAGAGGCACAATATCTAGAAGACCTTTGTCATCTTCAATATGGCCATCAATCATCAAAATGGTTAGCTTAAAAATGGTCAACGTGCACTACAATTTCTTTATCATTCCCCCTTTTTTTGGCATCATCAGCATGTAGAGAGAAAATGTCGATATCTGCTCCCCCTTAGATAAATAACTTTCTTCTTTGAAGAGAGTCTCCGACTGAAAGTTACCAATGAAGAGTTATGAAGTTACTTCTCAAAAGAAATGTATCACATATTGCAATACAAGGTATCAACATGTCATGAGATGCAGTGGAAGATATCAACGTCTTATGATTTTCAGTGAAATAGATTAGCATAATGGATGTGTTGGTGATGTTTCATGATAGTATGTTGTGATACTACATATCATATACATAGAATTGCCAAGTCTCATCAGCATATGGTCATATACGTTGAATCATTAACTTATTTTATAATAAGAAAAGGGTAAAAATGGATAGGTGCATGTAATATATCATGCTACATGATATACCCATAGGCATAGACTTTTCAAGTTCTCATAAGTGTCTGGCATTTGACACTGAATCATAAAGCTTTTAAGAAGCATTTAAGGGCAAGAATAGATTGGTGTGTGTGATAAACTATTGTACATAGCTTAACCATCGGCACAGAGTTTCGAACTTTTATTAGTGTATGGCATTATAAAATGAATCCTTAAGATCTATTTTAGAAGAATTGAAGTAACCCTTTATAAATAAAGGACATGAAAAGTATCTCTTAAGCTAGTGACAATGCAATCATGGTAAGCCATAGTTTAATGCTCGATGTTTCAGCTAAACATGAGACTTGATGCATATAGCAAGCATGCTTCTAGGTAAAGAGTCAGGTAAGAAACGATTAACCAAGAAAATAAACACCCAAGCCTTATAATAAACTTTTGATCACAACTAGGCAATCTCACTTTTAAAGTTTAGACAATGCTAGACAATCAGAGTGAGTGGGTGACTCAATTTCATCTCAACAGATGGTCTCACTGATGAGATACATAGAGAGATTTAGTCACATACAACATCATGCTTCCAGGGACAAAGGATTATCAAAAGTTTCCTATTTGCAGTTCTTAAAAATAAGTAATAAGAGAGAAGATTTCGAAAACAACAAAAAGTATCTTGCACATAAGAAAATGGAGTTCATGTCATTGAAATCATGTCGCATTTAGCGAACAGCTTGTTTAGGGTCTTCTCATCCAGAGCCTTGGTAAAGATGTCGACCAATTGATCGGTAGATGGAATGTAGAATATTTCAACTTTACCTTTCTGATCAATATCATGGATGAAGTGATGACAAATGTTGATTTTTTGGTATTGGATTATTGAACTGGATTCTAAATCACCAATATAGTGTTGGTATTGTCACATCAAATAGGAGTATTGGTGAATGAGAATCCATAATCTTGAGGCCTATTCTGAATCCAGAGAATCTGAGCACAACACCTTTCAGCGACAACATATTCTACTTCAGTGTTCGAGCAAGTCACTATCATGTGCTTCTTGCTTGACAAACTCACAAGTCAATTTCCCAGCAATTGAGCTCCTCCAGAAGTACTATTTCAATCAATATCAAATCCACCATGATCAAAGTCGGTATAAACAACCAACTTGAATTCAGAATCATGTGGATACCACAACCCAAGCTTTTGCGTATGCTTTAGATAATGAAAGATTCCTTTAACAACAAGAAGATGCAATTCTTTGGGATTGGACTGATAACAGACACATAATATGGTTTCAAACATAATATTCAGACAGCTGGAAGTGAGATTGTAACACCCGGTTCTAGGTCAGATTGATTTAGGGCTTCAAAGAGTCAAAGCCATGTTTATTGGGTAAAACCAAGACTCAGGACATGACCATGGAAGGGTCAATAACTGAGGATTGATTAAGTGAAGATGTTGAATTATGCTGAGCTCACGACGTGAAATGTGTTGCGCCCTATCCCATGATCTTTTAGGGTTTCCTTTTTATTTAAACCCCATAAACTTCATTTTAGGGTTCCAAAAAATCCTCCTTCATCTCTAAGCTCAGTAAAACCCTAACCCTAGCCTCTCCTAATGATTCTTGAGCTTTTGGTAGTGTTTTGATGGTTTGAAGAAGAAGAGGTTACCATTGAAGCATAGATTCATGTTGGAAGTTCCATTTGCAACCTCTAGGCCATTGTGAGCAAAAAAGATTCAAGCTTTTTGGTTCCTTGTTGCTAGATCTAAGGTTTTATGCATATTTATCCATGTATATAAGATTCAGAGTGTTAGGATTCCATAAATTTAGCAACCTTATGGGTCCTTAGGGTCCCTTGGTGACAATATGTTATGCATCTGAAGTTTGGATGATGTTTAAGTTCATGCTTGAGAGTTTATCTCCTTTTTCTTCACGAATACCCTAGTTTGAGATTAAGTCCTGTATTGTACATACAAGACCTTAAAGCATTGAATTTTATGACTTTTTGGGGTGTTAGTTAGCCTTATGGAAAGATGGATTAGTGGCTTAATGGATTAAGAAGTTTTTAGATCAATATGACATTCAGACTGATCTCATGACGTGAGGTTATGCCTGTCATGTCGTGAGGATCACGAGTCCTAATTATTTTGTCTTGTAGTGGCTCACAACGTGAGCTATAGTTGGTCACTTCTTGAGGGACTGTTGACTATTGACTCTTGTTGGCCGTTAACCGTTGAACTTTTGACTAGTTTGACCTTGGATCAAACTTGATGGAATTAGGTTGTTGATCTAGGCTTTCTTGCATGTTCCTTGTTTGGTTGTGGCTCTAAAGTAGGGTAATCTATTCGGGTGGCTATCTCACTTTTAGTTACTTATGGTTTCACATTTCATGGAAGTTAGCTGGTAGCGGGATAGTGTGCGGTATGAGGACTAGTAGGTGGTAGTGAGTTGTATGATTGTTGTATGTCTATATTATGTGCCTACTTGATCCATGTTTGTTTACATGTCAATATATGGTGGTAGTGGGTTGAGGCGGTCCTTTTTTGTACTATAGGCCAAGATACCCGATGCAGTCCGGCTGTAAACTTTAGGCACAAAGGCTCGAGAAGAGCGATTGGGTTAAGGCGGTAGGCCAACAAAACCTAGGTATTCTAGCCCGATGGCTTATTGGACCCATTAAATATTGGCATTCCAGTCTGAGGATTGATTGGGCCTGGGCATTCCAATCTGATGATTATGAGCCATTATGCATGCTTGTATGTTTATCGTATGTGGTATTTTGAGGGAAACTCACTAAGCTTTGTGCTTACCAAGTTGTTTATTGTTTCATGGATCATTGGTTATCATGGGAAGGCGTAGGCAGGACTATACACACTCATCAGCAGCATGAAGATTTCACATTCGTATATTACTCTGATTTTCAATAATTGTAATTGGGAATAAATGGTTTTTTTAAATATTTTATAATTGGGAAGTTTTAACTAATAAAAGAAATTTTGATTATGAATTTGGGATGTTACAAATTGGTATTAGAGCCCCAGTTTTAGTGAATTGGAGGAACACTTGTGTGAATCCAGCCTCAAACTAGGATCTGAGAGTTTTCACAAAACGTTTTTGGAAAATAATTTATAATAAAAGGCTTGGTTTAGGGACACGAGGTCAGTCTCTTGCCATGTTCTTGTTCGATTGTTGGCCTGCGATCAGGAATGTGGACCTCAACTTAAATTTGGTTTTACAGGAAGATTTGGTGTGTACAGTCAGCTAGAGACCGAACAGGAGGGTGGTTCCCAAAATACGCGTACTTATTATAAGTGCTGAGTTTTTGATTTTGTTGATATATGAAGTGCTAGAAAAGCATGCTAGTGGATAATTTAGGGCTCTTATAGGAACCATTGGATAGAAGTGCCTGATTTCAATGATGCCTTATGATATAGGGAATTGCTTGCTATAGGCCACTTGATTATGTGATTGCTACGTGTATGTTGATTAGTTGTATATGGTCGGGATTAAATAGCCTCAAAATGATCGACTTAGCCTTATTTCCTGTTCCTTTCTTGTTTGTGGACTTAGGGCAGATTCAATTATTCGACAGTCTATTTGACCCCATATTGTGTACAACAAGCAAGCAGAAAGCAACTTGTGGTGAGGAAGCGAGGATGGTCCTAGGAGGAGTACCTAGGAAGTTAATTGTAGACTGTAAGGGAAGTAGGTTTTAGCACACCTAGGAGGGATCTAGCGCAGTGACTTAGAATTTTGGGATGAATTTTGAATCAACTATGGATAGGTGTGGAAGGTAGTATAGGCCCGGACTACCAAAAGCACATGATCCGTTTGAGATTCGGGAGGAAACTTGAGGTTACTAAGGAACTAATAGGAGTGTGGCCTAGTATGTTGAGCACTATGTTTTGATGTTTGATATTTACTTAGTATATTTTTAGTATCGCGGTTGTTGAAGGTTCAGGATCAGGAGTTGGCAGCACTAGGACAGCAGGCTTGAGTGATGAGGATATTCTTGAAATCATTGCTACCGGAGAGACCAAGGCATCCAGGGAGTTGATTCTGGAATTTTTTGGGTTTGTCAAGACCGCGTTGATTGAGGAGTTTGATCGGCGCTATGCCACCATCCCGCAAATAGCTGCTGTCATAACCACAACAGCCGTCACCATTGTAGGATCTTCAGGAAGCGGAGGAATGCAATACTGACAGTTTAGAGGTGACAAGGACCCATTCATTGCTTCGAGATGGATTTTAGGGATGCTTCTTCATGTGCTCATTTCCCTAGGTCCAGAAGGTGAAGTTAGCGATGAATCTTCTTCGTTGGGGTGCGAAGGATTGGTGGGAGTTTGTGACCCATTGCTTTTAGCAGGTCAAGCGAGCCATAGTAACTTAGGAGAAATATTTGGATATGCTCCAAGAAGAGTATGTTCCTCTTGCAGAGCAGGAGTGATTGGAACAAGAATACATATTGCTCAAGCAGACGACTGAGTTGGTTAAGGAGATCACCAAGAAGTTTACAGTGAGAGCTCTTTTCTTCCTTGAGTAAGACGCTTTAGAGCAGGCACAGCTGTCATGATACCTGTGTATGCTCAAGATGGAGATTCAAGAGTTTGTATCTACTCAAAAGTACCAGACCTTGACCGAGATGCAGTCAAGCACCAGAAGGAGGGAGATTGAGTTAGAGATTCTGCAGAAAGAGGAGGGAACAGCTTCAAGACAATATTAGTCGATGAACAAGCAGGTTAAGTCCATCGACCCGGGTTCATGATCAGCTAAGGAGAGGACTTCTGAGTGTGTCAGGTGCGGAAAGTATCATGATGGGAGGCATCGATCGTTTGTATGTCGCAGGTGTGGTAAGGTGGGTCATTTTGGTAGGGATTGCAGGAGGAATTCGCAGGCCTGTTTCCCTATACCCTTAGCTTGGAATTGTTGGATAAGGTGTCTAAGTCCATAACTAATTCTGGTATGTACTTGACCCGACCCGGCATGGTCCATTCGGGTTGCATGGCACCATGCAATTGGATAGACTAAATGAGAGAAATTACACTTGGAGATTATTAATATATTATAAGTTCTAATATATTAATAATATTATTTGATTAGTTTGATCAATAATTAATTTAGAATTAATCAATTGGTCAAAAGAGAACTAATTAAATATATGGGTTGATTATGTAAATCATCCATATCTTGTATAGTGGGCTAAAAGGCTCCATGGATTATCAAGTTGGGTTCTACCCATAGGATGCTCCATGGATGCTCCATGGGAGTTACAAACCCATGGGTCATGGAAATGAAGAGTCATGACACATTAGGGTTTACATGGTGTAACCCTAGATGTGTCAACACTATATAAGAATCATATTCTCCACCAAAATCGGACACACTAAGAAAACAAGAGGGCTTGGCCGATTTCAAGAAGTGTGTGTTCTCTCATAAGTTTTTCCAAGAGCATTTGGTGTTGTGTGAAGCATTTGAGGCATCACACTTGGGGTGCTAGGCTCACAAGGTTTCAAGGAACACAAGCAACAACAAGGTAAGTTATTCTATCTATTATTCAAGTTAAAATTGTTCCCCATGTATGCTAGATAGGAATATAGCCTTGGAATTCAACTTAGCATGATAATTAGACAAACATAGATCCAAGGTTATTAGGGTTGCATGCACACTTAGGAAGTGTTAGAATGCTCAAAACCCATCAGTGGTATCAAAGCCTAGGCTTGTTTGTTTGCTATTTGTGCTTAAAAGTTGAAGAAAGTCGAAAAACTTGTTGTCTGACTGATGGACTCGCCGAGTCCATGGGGGGGACTCGCCGAGTCCACTTGTATCTTCAACCTACTCGTCGAGTAGGTTCATGCACTCGGCGAGTAGGGTCGACAGAGTGCAGAATTTCGACTTCAGTTGCTGGAAATGGATTGGATACATTACCCTAAATTGTTTTGGTACTTGAAAACTTGTTTTAGATGGTGTAATGTATTTGCTAACTCATTTACAACAACTAGTTATCAAAATTACAAAGTTTAATGTGATTTTGATTCTTGAAGGTGATCATATTCATATTCTTGTTCTTATGATGTTTAGATGATCATAGGAATTATTTGTAACCTATGTGGTAGTTTAATTCTTGATCATAATGTGTTTTAATGAAGTCCATAACTTGTCCTCAAGTTATGGAAAACCAAAAGTCTCTTGGATTAAAAACCATTAAAAGAACACAAGAGTTAGGAAAAATGAAAAGTCCTCATTTTATTACTCTATTAATCTCATAAGTTACAAGAAATGAAAAGTTTTGAAAGTTTACAAAACTTGCCCTCAAGTTTTGGAACAAGTAAAGTTAAGTTAAAACTTTAGTTCCAACCCTTAGAATTTTAAAAAAAAGTTAAAATTCAACCCTTATACTTATATTATTATGATTTAATAATTATATATATATGTATAAGAACAAAGTCGTCTTACCGCTAGAACGCCTCATTCACGAAGCCGGTCTATAAGGTGGGTATAAGGTTGTTGCCTATAAAATGGTGACTTAATGGGTGTCCACTCTCACCCACCGCTTGCTTGACCGGTGGAGGGTCGTTAGCCGAATGGGTAAGACAAGGACTTACAAATTCTCATTCAAAGTATGATGAATATTATAAAGTAACTAAATGTTTTATTAAATTCCCAATCTTAGTTACTTTAGGAAAAATGTGAATAAGGTGCTATTCCATGAAATTACACTTTACACTTTGATTAAGTCGTTGGTGGAGCGTGTGTAGTTAACCGACACACTCACTTGGACTTAACAAGGTAGGTAAAGGGTGACTTAGGGTTTATTATAGTATCGATGGAGCGTGTGTGGTTTACCGGCACATCGATTGAGTGATAAACTTTAAGGGTACCAAGTGATTTGCATGGTTACTTCACACCTCGTTTTGTGATCCTCGGTATCCCAGTCACAAAACTTGGAGGGCACACTCGAGATTGAAACATGCCTTTGAAAAGTTCATTGAATCTCAAAGAATCTAGAAATTTCTAAGAACCATTCAAAAACCTAATACTTAAATATTGCGGTTTTCGTGGTGGAAATTGGTGAATCGTCATTCACCTACCTTTCAAATATGATATAGCTTAGATTACGACATACCTCTTCTAAGTTATATTATATTGTGATTGGATCCTAGCCTTAATATTACATTTGGGTGTTTTATTAAGGACTCTCTTATATATCTAAACTAACCTTGTTCTCTTCTCTTCAGATGTCTTTCAACAATGCTTCTGGCTCTAATCCTAATGGCTCTTTTACCCTTATGAACTTGTGTGGGAAAGTCACCTTTGATGGATCCAACTTCAATGAGTGGATCAGAAACATCAGAATGATTACCCGCTACGAGGACAAAGAATATGTCCTTGATAAGGAGCTTAAGGAGATTGATGAGACCACTGCAACTCCTCAGGAGATCGCTGACTTTCGGGCACATGAAAGGGATGCTACGAAAGTGGCTTGCATCATGATGGCCACGATGACAGCGGAACTCCAAAAGTCTTATGAGGATTTCTACCCTTATGAAATGCACCAAGATTTGATGGAAAGATACCATCAAAGTGCAAGACAAGAGAGGTATGAAACCATCTGCTCCATGATAACAACCATGATGAAGGACGGGGAATCCGTCACGAGCCACATGCAGAAAATGCAAAGGTATGTGGATCGTTTGCTGAAGCTTAATGTGAACTTCCCTGAGGATCTTGCAATAGATATCATTTTGCACTCCTTACCATCGTGCTATGATCAATTCCGCATGACATATCACATGAACAAGGAAGAAGTCACCCTCAGCAAACTTCAGGGACTTCTCAAGACCGCAAAATCAGGTCTTAAGGGGAAGTCGGTTGCTATCACTCCTACTCCAAACTCAACTCCGGTTTTGGCAATCGGGAAAAGTCGAGGGAGGAAGAGAAAGAGATCGTCGAAGGGTACCAAGGCTCGGACTCTTGATGGCTCTTCTTCAAGTGGAACCAAGAAAGGTTTCATTACTCCTTCTTCTGACCCAAAAGAGGTTGAATGCTTCTATTGCCATGAAAAGGCTCATTGGAAGCGGAACTGCCCAAAGTACCAGCAGGATGTGAAGGATGGGAAAGTCAAACCCAACCATGCAGGTATTTACACTATCATTTCTAATAACTCACCCCATTCTAAATCTTGGGTCCTTGATACCGGTTGTGGTATTCATATTTGTTGTGACTTGCAGGGACTAAGAAGAAGTGAGGATGTGGAGCAAGGAAGAATAAACTTGATCATGGGGAATAGGAAAGCTTCACCTGTCACCAAGATTGGAGTTTATACTTTATCGCTAAGTAGTGGGTTTAGTTTAGATTTGAATAAATGTTGTTACTCGCCAGGAATGGCAAGAAATATTATTTCCTTTCATGCTTTGTACAAACAAGGGTTTACCTTTTCGTTTAACAATGAAGTTGGTTCTATTGATGTTTTCTTTAATAATGTTCTTTATTTTAAAGCATTACCTTGTGATGGTGTGTATGAAGCTGTGTCTGTTGTAGATAACTTAGGAAATAATGTTTTGTGTATTGATTCTACTACTAATAATAACTTGGATAAAGCATCATTATGGCATTATCGCCTTGGACATATAAGCAAGAAACGCATAGGCCAACTCCAAAAGGATGGAGTCTTGGAGTCGTTTGACCTAAAGTCAGATGATAGTTGCGAATCATGCTTACTTGGAAAAATGACAAAGTCACCCTTCACAGGCTCGTGTGAAAGGGGTGAAGGTTTGTTGGACCTTATACACACGGATGTGTGTGGACCATTCAAACATGCCACAAGGGATGCTAATCGTTATTATTTGACTTTTACTGATGATTACAGTAGATATGGATATGTCTACTTAATCAAGCATAAGTCAGAGACTTTCGAGAGGTTTAAGGAATTTAAACAGGAAGTCGAGAATCAATTGGGCAGGAACATTAAGATGCTTCGATCCGATCGAGGAGGTGAGTATCTTAGTTCAGAGTTCCTCGACTATCTTAGGGAATGTGGGATTGTCTCACAATTGACACCTCCCAGGACACCGCAGTTGAATGGTGTGGCTGAGAGGTGTAATCGAACCTTGTTAGACATGGTTCGTTCCATGATGAGTCGAGCTTCGCTACCAATCTCATTCTGGGGGTATGCCTTAGAGACTGCCGCCCATATTCTTAATCTAGTCCCTACAAAGAAAGTTGCCAAAACTCCTCACGAGATGTGGACTGGTAAAGTACCTAAACTAGACCACATCAAGATTTGGGGTTGCGAGGCTTTCGTGAGACGCGAGACTCATGATAAGCTCGAACCCCGAAGCGAGAGGTGTATTTTCATCGGTTACCCACAACAATCCTTTGGTTACCTCTTCTACAGACCCAGTGACAATGTGGTCTTTGTAGCAAGAAGAAGAGTCTTTCGAGAAAGAGAGTTTATAAGCCAAGGAGACAGTGGGAGGCAAATTGATCTTGAAGAAATTCAAGAATCAAGTGGTGAAGGAACTTCAAACTCTAGCCCTCAACTTGAGGAGGAAACTCCTGTTGAGCCAATTGACAAACCTGTACCTCTGAGGCATTCCACGAGAGTTAGGAGTGCACCTGAGCATTACTATGTATTCCATATTACTGCAGAAGGTGAGAAACTTATTAGTGATGGGACACTAGTAAGTCAAGATGACCCTAACAGCTACGAGGAAGCCATGGCAGGCCCCGAGTCTGCTAAATGGAAAGAGGCTATGGATAGCGAGATACAATCCATGTATGACAATCAAGTTTGGAACTTGGTTGAAAATGTACCAGGTCGTAAGACAGTAGGGTGCAAATGGGTCTTCAAGAAGAAGACCGACATGGATGGTAAAGTACACACTTATAAGGCTAGACTAGTTGCAAAGGGCTTCTCTCAAATTCCTGGAATGGATTATGATGAGACCTTTTCTCCGGTAGCCAAGATTAAGTCTATTCGGGTTATGTTAGCCATAGCTGCATTTCATGACTATGAAATATGGCAGATGGATGTCAAAACCGCTTTCCTTAATGGAAAGTTAGCTGAAGATGTTTACATGAGTCAGCCAGAAGGTTTTGTCAGTAGCAAGCACCCTAATAGAGTGTGTAAGCTTGAGAAATCCATCTATGGATTAAAGCAAGCACCTCGCAGATGGAATCTTTGCTTTGATGAGAAGGTCAAGGAATTTGGCTTTACTAGGAGTGAAGATGAATCTTGTGTGTATGTCAAGGCTAGTGGGAGTATAGTTAGCTTTTTGGTATTGTATGTGGATGACATACTACTCATAGGAAATGACATTCCAACCCTGCAGGAAGTAAAGTCCTGGCTTGGGAAGTGTTTCGCTATGAAGGACCTTGGTGAAGCTGCCTATATTTTAGGGATAAGGATCTTGAGAGATCGGAGTAAAAGACTAATTGGACTTAGTCAGAGTACCTACTTGGATAAGGTGCTGAAGAGATTCAGCATGCAGGACTCCAAGAAAGGAGAGTTGCCCATCCAGAGCAACGCCAAATTGAGTAAGTCACAAAGCCCTAGCACTGAGGCTGAGATAGCAGAAATTAGTCGAATACCTTATGCTTCGGCTGTAGGATCGATCATGTATGCTATGACGTGTACTCGACCTGATGTAGCCTTTGCCTTGAGCATGGTTAGCAGGTTTCAGGGGAACCCTGGCAAGGCACACTGGACTGCGGTAAAGAATATTCTCAAGTACCTACGAAGGACTAAGGACTGGGTCCTTACCCTCGGTGGGAGTGATGACTTGAGAGTAGTAGGGTACAGTGATGCTAGCTTCCAGACAGATAGGGATAATTTCCGCTCTCAGTCAGGCTGGGTCTTTACCCTAAACGGAGGAGCAATTTCTTGGAAGAGTTCCAAGCAAGAGACAGTGGCAGATTCTACTTGTGAATCAGAGTATATTGCAGCTAGCGAGGCAGCAAAGGAGGCGATATGGCTGAAGAACTTCATTGGAGACCTTGGAGTTGTACCAGCTATTAAAGATCCAATGGAAATTTTCTGTGATAGTGAAAGTGCTGTTGCCTTAGCCAAGGAACCAAGGGATCACGGGAGATCCAGACACATCGACAGAAAATACCATTTCATCAGACATCGGATCGAAGAAGGACTCCTCGTGGCAAAGAGGGTATCATCAGATGAGAATCCGGCAGATCCCCTCACAAAGGGACTGACTCGGGTTAAGCATCTTCAGCATGCTCGGAGCATAGGGCTGAAGGATGATATTAGATTTAGTAGTTAGATAACCTCGAAATTTGTAAAGTGTAATTGACATTTGATTATGAATAAAAAATGTTTTATTTATGAGTAAGGTGTTGCTATCTCTTGTCGATCGTTTACTATATTTCTTTTGCATGTTTTGACTTCCAGAATAATTTTTGTTTGGTATAACATATTATTCAAACCTCCACAGTCAGTCATATGTCGGAAGTAGGTATGAATCAAGACTGTCATGTTTGGTTGTAGAGGTCTTGGACAAGGCTACAGCAATCATGAGTGCTCATAAGTCCTGGGCATTGGACTCAACCCACGCTCACTGGAATCACTTCATGGAATTCTATCTCGAGTGATCGTGAGACGGTAATATCGTATAAGTCTTCAAACCTAGAGATATGATTTGTTACTTACAAGTTGGTTATGCATTGATTGTACGAAAACGCATTGGTAACTCGATGTTATAAATCGTGCTCTTGTGTTTAATTCAATGAGTGGTAGAACAAACATATGAGTCGAAGTTTATCTGTTCCTTCTTGGATTAGAAGCTGATATCTGGGCCCCTCGATGATCTTGTTTTGACCCATGTACCGGGCCCGGTCAGAACTAAGTTGATGTGTTCAATTAAGTTCTATGTCAAACAAATCGGAAATCGGGAAACAAATGCTGGACAATAAGCAAGACAATGTTCCATGTATTTGTCCGGCTGATATCTAGAACATAAGATTATATGATCACTTATCTTAAATGGCGTACCATCATCTTCTCAGTTCCGAGAAACCTTGAAAAGAGCTACGATTGCCGATCGGTTCCTGAAGTCATACTTGCAGTAATAGTTATTAGACTTATCCAAGTGGGAGACTGTTGGATAAGGTGTCTAAGTCCATAACTAATTCTGGTATGTACTTGACCCGACCCGGCATGGTCCATTTGGGTTGCATGGCACCATGCAATTTGATAGACTAAATGAGAGAAATAACACTTGGAGATTATTAATATATTATAAGTTCTAATATATTAATAATATTATTTGATTAGTTTGATCAATAATTAATTTAGAATTAATCAATTGGTCAAAAGAGAACTAATTAAATATATGGGTTGATTATGTAAATCATCCATATCTTGTATAGTGGGCTAAGAGGCTCCATGGATTATCAAGTTGGGTTCTACCCATAGGATGCTCCATGGATGCTCCATGGGAGTTACAAACCCATGGGTCATGGAAATGAAGAGTCATGACACATTAGGGTTTACATGGTGTAACCCTAGATGTGTCAACACTATATAAGAATCATATTCTCCACCAAAATCGGACACACTAAGAAAACAAGAGGGCTTGGCCGATTTCAAGAAGTGTGTGTTCTCTCATAAATTTTTCCAAGAGCATTTGGTGTTGTGTGAAGCATTTGAGGCATCACACTTGGGGTGCTAGGCTCACAAGGTTTCAAGGAACACAAGCAACAACAAGGTAAGTTATTCTATCCATTATTCAAGTTAAAATTGTTCCCCATGTATGCTAGATAGGAATATAGCCTTGGAATTCAACTTAGCATGATAATTAGACAAACATAGATCCAAGGTTATTAGGGTTGCATGCACACTTAGGAAGTGTTAGAATGCTCAAATCCCATCAGGAATTTACCCGACGGTCGGCATAGGATGGCCAGAGGCCCATAGACTGAGGTTTAAGTTAGCATTTCTTCTATTTAATATTTGTTGCAGTATTCGTATTCATCTGTAATTCCTGTTTGTGTTTCAAATTTCAATTGTAATCTTGGAAGATCAATTGAATGGAATTATCTTATTTAGCTCTGTTAAACTGATTTCTTGTTATGAATGGATTAATTATCATTGTTCTTGGAATGCATGTATGTTGGTAATTTATGAATGTTGTGTGGGTTCTGATTGTCTAGTGTATTAGGATATTAGTGCTTGGGGTCAAGTGGTAGAGGTCAAGTTAGTCAGAGTGTCGAAGGATTGTGAAGTTGTCAGAATCTAGCATATCTCAAGTGGGGGAGAATGGAACCTCGCAACAGGAAGACCTTGTGCCAAGGTGCGGTTCTTAGTCAGATTCTCCAAGTTCAATACTTCCGTGCAACTATTAAATCTTTTGACTTCACGTCAAGATCATCGTCAGTTGCTGGATTTCCCTTCAAGTCGTATTAGTTTCAGCTATGATAGCATCTGTAGGTCGAGCTTGTGCTTTAGGCTCTAGGGTGTGAGGAGTCTAGTTTGAGGGTTCTAATGACGGTTTCCTTGTTTTTTCTTGTTTGATTGGGTCTTGGAGATTTGAGTCATGGCCCGGAGACCTGGTATGATCCATTAAGTCTTATAGGCCCGAGTGTTCTTATTGGTAAGTGAATCGAAGTAAGTCTGAGTGTTGTTGTTGGTTAGTGGATTAGTAGTAAGCCTGAATGTTGTCAGTGAATAGCGAAGCTGGGTTATCAGAGTCGAGTAGGATTGTGGACTAGTTTAGTATGTAACCAATTAGTTTTCATTGCGATAGTGCACTTATGTGCGAGATAAGCATGATGATGTCTAGTCGAGATGGTTTTGAGTCAATCAAATCAATGTAATTCGGTCAGCATAAAGGATAGGAAGGATGGTTTAGCCTCGTCTACTAGATATTGAAAGGATTTCTCATCGATGTGTTAGTGTGTGAGGTTGGAAGCTATGACATGGGATGCAGTTCCTAATTTGAATGTTCGATGAGTGACGCAAGGCTCCGAGACCTTTGGCGAATCAGGTTGGGAGTTTTAGTTAGTGTAGGAGTCAATTGGGGTGGCTCTGTCTTCCTGATGTTTGGATATGATTTTGTGGCTAATAGTTCAAGGACTAAGGAGCAGATTTTTCCTTTAGCGGATTAAGGAAGTTGTGAGGTACATTGTTGTCGTCAGGTCGCTTGACTCTTGTTTAGCCTACAGAGGTGTTGGGAGGTGGTCGAATAATCAAGGGGTTAATCCCAGAGGGGAAGTGAGAACCGATTTCAATGGCGAAATCTAATATAAGTGGGAAAGAATTATAACAACCGATTTCCAGATCGGATCGATTGAGGGCATCAAGGAGTCAAAGGCATGGTTTTCGGGTAAAACCAAGGCTCCTGGTGTGACCATAGAGGGATCACGACGTGAGGAATGATTAAGTGAAGATCCTTAATTATGTTGAGCTCACGACGAGAGCAATACGAGCTCACGGTGTGAGATGTACTATAGTCCAAACCCATGATCTTTTAGGGTTTCCTTCATATTTAAACCCTATAAACTTCATTTTAGGGTTCCGTAACAACCTCCTTCATCTATAAGATCAGTAAAACCCTAACCCTATCCTCTTCTTATGATTCTTGAACTTTTGATGGAGTTTAGATGGTTTGAAGAAGAAGAGATTACCATTCAAGCATAGATTCAGCTTGGAAGTTCCATTTGCAACCTCTATCAACACCTCTAGACCATTATGAGCAAACAAGATTCAAGATTTTTGTTTCCTTGTTGCTATATCTAAGTTTTTATGCATATTTATCCATGGTGATAAGAGTTAAAGTGTCAGGACTCTATAAAGTTAACAACTTTATGGGTCCTTAGGGTCCCTTGGTGACAATATGTTATGGATCTGAATTTTGGATGTTGTTTGAGTTCATACTTGAGAATTTATCTCCTTTTATTCATGAATGCCCTAGTTTGAGCTCAAGTCTTGTATTCGACATACAAGACCTTAAGCTATAGTTGGTCACATTGTGAGGGGCTGTTGATTGTTAACTTTCATTAATAGTTGACCATTGACATTTTGACCAGTTTGACCTTCGTTCAAACTTGAAGGAATTGGTTGGTGATTAAGATTCTTCCATGATTTGGTGATAGATACTCATAGGAGCAATCAGTGCAGAAAGGGAATGTGTCTCAGTGTTTCAAGTTCTTCAATTAAGGTGAGTTTTTCCTCGTTGTACCGTGCGTCGAAGGCACCAATGTCGTCCCACTAGTTTTGGTTATCATGTAGTAGAGGGATGTTATAGGGACTTTATGCAGTCACGTAGGATACACTGAGGACTCTTGATCTAGGCTCTCCTGATTGTTCCTTGTTTGGTTGTGGCTCTAGAGTAGGATCATCTGTCCTGGTGTCAATCTCACCTCTGAGTACATACGATTATACATTCCTTGGATTGTTGGATATGTATCCTGGTATATAGATGTTGTAATGTTGTAGTGATCTTTTAGATTTGTATTCTGGTATATAGTATGTTTCTATGATGTAGTGATATGTTAGATCAGTATCCTAGTATATAGGATGTTGTTAGTTGTAGTGATATGTTAGATTTGTATCTTGGTATATAGGATGTTGGTATTCTATAGTGATATGTTAGATCTGTATCCTGGTATGACTACCTATACTTATTGGTTATCATCTAGTGGAGTTCCCTAGGGGTTGTATGAAATCATGTAGGATAGCCTGAGAACTCTTGATCTAGGCTTTCTTGCATGGACCTTGTTTGGTTGTGGCTCTAAGCTACAATCATATGTTCGGGTGGCTCTCTCACCTCTTGTTACATATGGTTACTCATTTCATGGAGGTTAGCTGGTAGCAGGACAGTGTGCAGTGTGAGGACTAGTAGGTGGTAGTGAGCTATATGATTGGTGTATGCATGTATTGTGTGCCTACTTAATCCTTGTTTGTTTATATGTCGACATATGGTGATAGTGAGTTGAGGCGGTCCTGCTTTGTGTTGTAGGTCAACATACCCGGTGCATGTCGGCTGTAAGTCGTAGGCATGAAGGATTCAGAAGAGAAGTTGGGTTGAGGTGGCAGGCCAACAAACCTTGGGTATTCCATCCAAATGGATGGTTGGACCCATTGCATGCTGGCATTCTAGTCTGAGGACTGATTGGCCTAGGCTTTCCAATCCGATGATTGTGGGCCGTTATGCATGCTTGTATGTGGTATTTGGGGGAAACTCACTAATCTTTATGCTTATGAAGTTGTTTATTTTTTCAGGTATAATCAGTTATCGTGGGAAGGCGAAGTCGGGACTGTACACTCATCAGCAACATGAAGATTATGTGTTCTTATATTACTCTGATTTTCAATAATTCTAATTGGGAATAAATGGTTTTTCTTAAAATGGTTTTATAATTGGGAAGTTTTACCTTAATAAAAGAAAATTTTTTATTGTGAATTTGGGATGTTACTGAGATAGAGTAGAGAGCCTATCACTGCTTTGTATATTGTTGCCTTAATGTTAGTGCCAGATGGATAAACGGATACAGTAATAGATGGTGGCATTAGGGTTTTTTCTTGTTTAATATCGAAGAAGCCAAACTTCTTTAGGAGATCATAGACATACTTGGCTTGACAAATAAAAATCCCATCGGTGAGTTTCTTAACCTGCTGACCCAGGAAAAATGTTAGTTCACTCATCATGTTCATTTCAAACTTCTTGGCCATTACTTCATCGAATTCAGTACTCAGTGTCTCATTAGTGGATCCAAAAATTATATCGTCCAAATACACATGAGGAAGAATAATATGAGACCCTGAATGCTTGATAAACATAATTTTATCAATGGCTCCATGTTTGTATCCATTCTCTAGGAGATTGTTATCCAGTATCTCGTACCAAGCCTTGGGAGCTTGTTTGAGACTGTATATATAGCTTTTTCCAGACGATACACATGATCTGGATATTCTTTAATTTCAAATCCCAGAGGTTTTTAGAAAAAAACTTCTTCTTGGAGTTCATCATGCAGGAAGGCGGTCATGATATCCATTTGATAGACTTTAAACTTCATGAAGGATGCATATGCAATAAACAATCTTATTGCCTCAATTCTTGCTAAAGGGGAAAATGTCTCATCAGAATCCAATCCTTCCAATTGACAAAAACCTTAAGTAACTAGTTTTTCCTTGTTTCTTGTGACAACCCCATCTTCATCCATTTAGTTTCTGAACACCCAATAGGTACTGATGATAGTCTCACCTTGAGGGCATGGAACCATCATCCACACATTATGTCATTTACACTCATTTAACTCATCTGGCTTTACTTTGAACCAATCAACATCTCTTAATGCTTTAGTCACCTTCTTGGGTTCAACCATTATACAAAATTAATGAACATGCATAAATTGCTGATGACTTTGCTGCGAGTAAGAACCCTTGAGTTAACATTTCCTATGATCTGAGATTCAAGATGATCACAATGAAATATGTGATTTGCATCTTTATTGTTGATTGGTTCCTCGTCAAGGAGATGTTATTCATGGTTTGGAGTTGCACTAGGATTTGGATTTTGAACACTGTGATGTTAGACTTCACCATCAACGTCAGTTGGGTTCTCAACGTCATAAAAAAGATTGTGACGGGGGTCAATGTTTGGGATAATTGGCTCATAATGAGAGTTAGATGGACCGAGAACAAATATGTCAAGAATGTTTGTAGGATAATCGATTCGATCTTGAATGAAAGAGTCTTCATCAAACATAACATGAATCGATTCCTCAATGACTTGTCTTGAAAGATTAAAGGCCCTGAGAGCCTTAAATTTTACTTAAATATCTCAAAAAAAAAAAACCTTTATCAACTTTTTCTTCAAATTTTGATCGTTGATCCCTCATATTCAAGATATAACAGACACACCCGAAAACATGAAAGTAGGAAGTATCAGGCTTCCTTCATTTAAGCAGCTCATAAGCAGTCATCTCGTGACGTTTCACAATCATTGACCTATTTTGAGTATAATAGTTAGTATTGATAGCTTCAATTATAAGGATAGATGGATACTAGCTTCTACAACCATAGTTCGAACAGCCTCTATAAGAGTCATATTTCGTCTTTCAGCCACACCATTTTGTTGTGGTCTCCAGACAATAGGAAAATTCTAAGAAATCCATGTAGCATTACAAAACTCCTATAAAGTAGAATTCCTAAATTCAGTGTCATGATCACTTCGCAGTTGCCTAACTTTGCGGTCATACAAAACTTCACACTGCTTTATAAATGAGATGATCTCTTCAGCGACATGATTTTTCTATCTCACATAAATAACCCAGGTGAATCTCGAGTACTCATCAACAATAATCAATGTGAATTTCTTCCCAAATCTTTATTTGATTGGAACAGGACAAAACAAATCCATATGAAGAAGATGAAAAGATCCAATGATCGAAGAACAAGACTTCGGTTTGAAAGAAGATTTTGTCACCTTCCTTTTTTCACAAGTTAAACATAACTTATCTTTTTCAAATTTCATTTTATGCATCCCTCTTACAAGTTGATTTCCAGATATCTTGGAAATATTCTTAAAGTTAAGGTGAGAGAGTCACGTGTGCCACAAGTAATTCAGATGAGAATGTGAATGATAGAAAAAGCAATGCCTAAGAGAATTGTCAACGGAAAACATGTCCAAGACATTGATGTCATTTTTGTGACTTGTAGTGAGTACTATGACATTCTTTTGATCCACCACTTTGCCTTCATTTTTTAAATGCACTTTGTAGTTGACATCACATAGTTGGATGATTGTGATGAGATTATACTAAAGACCTTTTACATAAGATACAATTTTGAACTCGACTGATTTGCATTTGATTGTACCATAACCTTTTATGATTCCCATGCTATTGTCTCCATATGTAAGTGTAGGGTCATCTTTCTTCACATAATCATCAAGGAGAGACTTGAATCCCATCATATGTCGCGAGCATCCACTGTCTAAGTACCAAATATGCTCTTGACCCTGTAGTACTAAAGCACACATTAGAGCACACTAACCCATTTTTCAATTGGTCTCTTAGGAAGGAAAATGATATAGTATTCATTAAGAAGACAATATAGAGAATTTTCCTTTCTAATCATGTAAGTTCCCAAATTTGCTTGGCGTTTCAATCTGATCCACTTGATGGTGCAGAATCCCAATCACGTGGATGATGCAAGATAGAATGAAGAAGAAGAAGAAGAAGAAGAAGAAGAACTAGATGAATCCTCAATGTATTCAATGATTTGATTGAAACTCCATACACAAGATTCACACACTTCTCTCTACTTTCTCTCTCTAGAACACCCTTATGATAATGATAGCTCCTCAAGAATGCCTTCTACTCCTTAGACACCCCTAAACACTCCCCCTAATGACTATCTATATATAGACCGAAAACCCAAGCTCACAACTCAAAGGCTAGACCGAAATCACATGTGATTTCGGTCCAAGCTACAACCAAACCCAATAATGTTTTCGACCCAAGACTGAAAACTACAAAAGCCTAGAAAAGCAAATTATAAACCATATTTTAGACCCAGTAATCTCCCCGTAGGTTTGTAGCTTGCTTTTCTTCTCAATCTTCAATATGAGCTTGGCTTCAGCGTTTATCTTCGATTTCTTCACAACTTCAAGATGAACATATGAATTTTCTATATGAATAACTTCATCTTGAACAGTTGGGTTTTCTTCAAAAATTTAACTTTGAATGCACGTTGGGTATGGAGGCTTCTTGTAAGGATTCTTGAAAATCTGCACTTTGATCTTGAGAATCTTCAGAGAGAATAATAGAGAACGAATCTTTTGGATCAATTCAGTAGGTTCATAAATAGCAGCAAATTGATTGAGGTGGCTTCAATGTAATCTGTCACATAATCTTCAAGTACAACTTCACCTTGCTTCTAAGGTTGAAAGATTGTACGTTGAAAGAATAATCTTCACTTCTTGTTCCTTCGAATGAATGTTCTTCAATGACTAAAAAATCCATGTGGATCACAGAGTTATGAAAACCCTTCTCACCATAATTGTTCAAGGACCCAACCTTGGCTTAGATGGAGACTTCTTGCAGTATTTGAGTGATAGTACAGCCGCCTTGAGTCTCTTCTGCTGATACAGTCTCATCTTCCTTTTAATTTGCTTTAAGACAAACAAAACCAAAAAATAAACTTGGCACACAATATTTTTGGATTTTTCATATTTTTTCTGAAAAAGAAATAAAAAAAGAAAGAAAATATTTTCGTATTTTTCATATTTTTATGATTTGTGTTTGATTTTTATATTCTTTTAATTCTCCCCTTGAATTTGTGCATAGGAGAGAAAGGAAAGGAAAATGAAAAATAAAATGCGCAAATTTAAACTAAACTAAAAAATTAGTCTTCGAAACGAATCATTGTATGCACAAATTTAGAAAAATTAAAAAATTAACCCATTTCACTTGATTTTTAAATTTTTCTTTAAATAAGAAATAAACCCGTTTCTTATTTGTTCGGATGGCTGCCTTATCCCATGATTTTGAACTTGGAGTCGATCGCCGAGATGACTTTGACCTAACCGGTCTTGGTTTCACTGGAGCATCTCTTGAATTGGACTTCTTGGCAGACATTCCCTTCTTGTCCTTGGGAATTGAATTCTTGGCCTTTTTCGTGTTCCAGTCACCATTGTGCGAATGAGACCTCGAAGGATCTCCATTGAAAGATCTCCTTCTTGGTGCTTTCTGCCAATCTTGAGTGTAGTAAGGAATGTATGTGATTTGGACAATTTCTGGTAATGTGTCCAGGTGTTCCACAGCGAAAACATGCCTGTTTCTTCATGTAGGAGTTGTTTCTGCCTGTCCCTGGTAGCACGCCCTTGCCTTGTCTCTGATTGTTCCTACATGTACACTTGCAGCAAGCACTCTGTTTCGCTTGTTTTGATGGCATGTATTTACCAACAACAGGTTGATTATAAGTAACTGAGTTAGAAGCACAAGATTTAGAGTTCAAGGAGACATTTTTTTGACAGTCAACATAATCAACAGAATTGCAATTAATTATGTTATCCTTGTCCTCCTCTTCCACTACTTTACCTGCACAAAAAGTAGAATCATTAGTATCCTTCACCTCAATATTCTCAGTTAGCCCAAATTGTTCAGTCTTAACTGAAGCGGGCACAGGACATTGGCCAAACTGAGTATACATCTCTTCCTCGTTGATTTCAAGGGGTGGGGTACTGTTGTCATTGAAGGGAGGTGGAACACTATGATGTTGGGTTATGATTATTCTAACACTCCTAAGTGTACATGCAACCCTAAATACCTTGGATCTATGTTTTCTCTATTATACATGCAAATAAGAACTTTCCAAGGCTTTAATCCTAACTAGCATAATATGAGGCAAATATACTACAAAGACTAGTTAGATGACATACCTTTTGGTGTAGCTTGATGTCTTCAAGCTTTAAGAGCTTAGCCCCAATAGTGTGGAAGCCTCAAGTGGAATCACAAATCACCAAAACACCTTGGAAGACTTTGAGAATAAGAATACTTTGGTTCTCTCTAGTGAAATCGGCTAGCCCTCTTAGTGTACCCACTCTAGTGCCAATTTCACCAACCAAGGACATCTTCATATAGTGTGTAGACTAGGGTTAAACCCATGACCTTTCATTTCATATGATCCATGGGTTAAACACTCCATGGACTATCCATGAAAGCTTAGCCCAACCTAAATGAACTTGGCCCATCACATACATATATCTAAGAGTCCATATTTAATTAGTTCATTTTGATCACTTAATTAATTCTAAATTAATTCTTGATCAATACTAATTAAATAATATGATTCCATATTAATATATTAGAACTTATAATATATTAATATACTATTCACAAAATATTATCCATATAAATTGTGCCGGTGAAGTGCAACCCAAATGGACCATGTCGGGTTGGGTCAAGTACATACCAAATATAGTTATGGACTTAGACATTAATCCAATAGTCTCCCACTTGGATAAGTCTAAAACTATTATTGAGTATGACTTCAAAACCTAACTAGAAATCGTAGCTCTTAAAGCCGCTGTCGAACTCTGACCTTGTAAATGACTTGTCCATTAGATAAGGGATCATATATTCCTCCATTCTAGATATCATATGGACTGAGACATGGATTATAATCATTCTCTCTGTCTATTTCTTGTTTCCCGATTTCCGATTCATGACGACTGACTGATTGAACAAATCAAATCAGTCCTGGCTTGGCCAAGCACTCACATGTGTCATCATTAAATCATTGAGGGGCCCACAGATATCGCTTTTATCCTGAAGGTAAAAGGAATGGATAAACTTCGACTCATATGGCTTGTTCTGCTACTTGTTGAATCATACAAAAAGGCACGTTTTATAACATCGAGTTACCAATGCATTTTCGAGAAATCAATGTACTATCAACTCATAGTAACAACTCATATCTCTAGGTTTGAAGAATATAAGATATTATCCTCTCATGATCACTCGTGATAAAATCCATGAAATGATTCAAATGAGCGTGGGTTGAATCCAATACTCAGAACTTATAAGCACTCATGAGTGTTGTAGCACAACTTTGTCCACCAACTTGGACCTCTACGAACCAACCCATGACAGTCTTGATTCATATCTACTTCCAACATATGACCGACTGTGGATGGTTTAAATAACTTAGTCATTCCGGAAGAATAACCTAGTTATTATGGAAGTCAAAACATGCAAAGTGAAACACAAGAATAAATGAATCTAATATGGTATCAAAACCTATGAATATAAATAAAACACTTTCTATTTATCACCATATTGATTACTCATTATTCATTTGTTTCGTTTTTATCAACTTTATACTTGAATTAAAACACTAGGTGTCCCATGCTCCAAGCATGTACACTATGTTTTCTAAACAATAGCTTTGCCATACACCAAGTATGAACTCTATGTTTGTCTATGATCCTTTTTCTTTGTGAATTAGATCAATTGAACATAACTTCAATGATTCTCTTTTCACACTCCCAATTCCTTGTCTTAAATGTAAGAATTCCAAATTGCTATCAATTATCGAAATTTGTTTAGATTTTTAAACTTATATGCAGTGTTCCTCTTGTAATGATTATGCACAAAGCCACAAAGGCTTGGCAACAATCATTACTTAGTCTCCCAGTGGAGATCAATTCCATGGAAACGATGTCTTAGATTCAAAGCGCATTGCTTTGAACATGTTTCTTGCATAAAGTTTCTTTAACCTTACACATATTGCTTCCACTTATGAAGACAACTCTATATTCCTATTTTGACTAACACTTCTGAACAAGAGTTGCCTCTTTTAAAACTATGTCAATATGGTCCTTCCAATATTAACAGTATACTTCCAACTGTCCTTGAGCAACCAATCTTTGGTAAACCTTAGATTTTCCTCGACAATTGCTTAATCACTTTAGTCATATCCAATTCTCGACATTTTCCTCCTTAATGCCCCAAGGTATTTGGAAAATTCAGAAAGGATAAATATTATAGCACATGCAATCGATCTTGTACCCAAAGTTAATGGGACACGATTCATGATGTTTCACATAAAGACATGGTTCTAGACCAGTTTTTTGCCATAATAACTTTTTGTTTTCCATATTCTCAAAATTTGACTATGAAAAGGGATGTCGTAATCATAATCGAATTTTGAGAACGCAATATATAGAATTTTCTTAAGTTGAACTAATCCAACATGAAATTCATATATATATATATATATATATATATATATATATATATATATATATTGTTAACTAAAGGTGATTAAAACCTCAATATAAGCTCTTTAGAATGATTATAAACTCAATCTAAGCTTTTCATAATTGAAATGAAGTATAATTTCCTCTCCCTTAATTATAGCAAAACAACTTTTTCAACCCCTACAACCTCACGATTTGAAACTTTTGTTTTCTATAATTAACATTGCTAACTCGCAATACTTACCATAATTATCATTCTCCCACTAACATGATGATTATTAGCATAACACTTATGCTCCCACTAGCTTTAACAGGTACCCAGAAATCAACTGGACTTTTAGAAATCAATACTTTATTGACTTTCTTACCAAAGTTCAAATTTCTGATACTAGATTGATTTGATAAGACTTTATCAAAATCATACACCTCTCTTAGATAGCTCACAGGTGTATCTAAACATATATGAAGAGGGATGTCGTAATCATAATGTTTAGACATTTTGTCATTCCCACAATTGCTATCTACTCAAAATCTACTTAGTGAAAGAGTTTCCTTACCATCATTTTCATGAATCGAAGAGAAATCTTATGAAACTTAGATTTTATGGTGTAAGTGTTCCTATCCATGTGAATTTGTCAAAACCACAATCACAAGACTAGGTTAGTGACAAATCCTAACTCATATGGATTGAACTTATACAATCTTAACTTCTTGCCACCTGACAGCTCAAGGACATGCCGTTGCTTCCAAGTAGCTATGTAAACAATTAAGAACATGTAAAACTCAAATGTATAGCCAACTTAACTGGAATGGGTACAGAAATGTCAACACAATAGGTTATAAACCTCTAGTTGTGTGCTAGTGATGAAATACAGGTTTTTATTCTTGATTACTTCTTGAAACCCTTTCAGGATGTCACACCCCAAAACCGGAACGGCGGAAACGTTCTGGGGTGGATGACGTCATGTCAAGTATCACAACATATGCAGTATAGTAATCAAAGTACAACAACCATTGCATTAATAATAATAATTTTACATATGTTACATTTCATAGCAACATCAAAGTAAATACAGAACATAACATAGATGCAGATCGGTACCAGGCTGTCTCCGCAAAAGCTCCCGAAATGTACCTGTCTATCGATGACCTGAGAATACAAGTTATTTTGAAAGCGAGAATCAACATTTTTATAATGATGGTGAGTCCATAAGTATTTAATGTCATTTGTATAAATACACATTTTTATTCAAAATAACTTTATGAAAGATAGTAGTCTAGAATCTACGGTGTATTAGCGTTCTTTCCAGAAAATCCTATATTTTCTAAATAAAAGCAGTTTTCTACCAAGACCCGACAGATTTATGTTTTAAGGAGGAATTTTCCCCAGAATATTATCATTACCAAAATACAGTATTGACTTTAAAGGAATTATGAGAGAATCACAAGTAAAAATATACTAGGGGAAAATAACATATACCTCAGCAGTAATACTGCTGACTAAAGCAAATGAAAACATAGATTCCATGAGAGTATCGAATGAATGATATGCCTGGCTTAGTCTAACACAAGAAATCACAGACTCCAGACAGTATCGAATGAACAATACAGCTAGCAAAGTCTAAAACAAGAAAATACAGAATCTAGATAGTGTCGAATGAACGATACAGCTAGCAAAGTCTAAAACAAGAAAATACAGACTCCAGACAGTATCAAATGAACGATACAGCTAGCAAAGTCTAAAACAAGAAAATACAGACTCCAGACAGTATCGAATGAACGATACAGCTAGCAAAGTCTAAAACAAGAAAATACAGACTCCAGACAGTATCGAATGAACGATACAGCTAGCAAAGTCTAAAACAAGGGGTGAATGTGAACTCGTATGTAACCATGCTGATCGACGATAGAGTATCCGATGACCCTCCAGGTCACGCGTAGAGTTAGTGGCATTATGTCACCCATGGGCCTTACCGGTGCGGACTGTAGCTAGCAATCAGGATGCAGGGGTGTCAGTCCCGTATAGATCTATACACATGAAGTTCGCTCTCCCTCCAGGAGACTCCGGTTACACGGCGTTGACGCGATGAAGCGTCGTAGAGAGAAATAGGGTGTCACATTCTAAAGTATTATAGTAATAGTATAGACTCACAAATGAACTGACTCCTGAGTAACTCTTCTTACTATAGCGAGAGAGAGATAGAGAGAGATAAAATCTCCTAACTATTCCTATAATAGTTACTAATGTTTTCAGGTATATGAATGATGAATTGAAGGATACCCTTACTACCCAAGGGAAATGAACTGGTTGATGGAAACCTTTATGTCTATATAGGTATACATGATATATAACTAGTATTTAAACGACCTTCGGACGGATAACCGATACCCACCGGACCACATCCCAACGAGGAAAAGTAAATATGGCGAACTAGCTATTCTAAGTCCTTTAAACATTATTTATATAACTATACAAATATATGCATGCATTTAACGAAATAAAAGCCTAGAAGAAAACTTTGGTAAAACCTTTGGAATATCTTTACAATAAGAAGTTATGACTTAATGTCATTTTGTAAAACAAGCTTTGAAAACCTTTGGAAAACCTTTGAAAAACCTTTCATAAACAAGCTTTGAAAATTATTTGATAAAACAGTTTAAGTGAAGAAAACACTTGTTTAAAACACTGTTGTAACAGGTTTTGAAGGAAAACATATAGCACGAGAGACAATTTGAGAAAAGATTTAAACAAGTAAAGACGTTTTGGAAAACTATATGTAGTATTATACTTGGTAAAACAAATGAAAGTGTAATAAATCCTTTTGCATGCGGGTTATTAATCACATATGATTGATATGATAACTAGCATGTTTCAACTTGTATTCCCCCCCCCCCATAAAAGCATTTAAAAAGGTTTAAAAGGTTAATTTAGGGGTATGGACTCACCTACTGCGAGTGGATCGGATGGAAGTGTCGGTTGAGTGCTTGGTGTCAAGTGAAGACTTGAACACACTTAATGACCTAGTAACATATGAAGACATATGTTTACATATAATTAGTGATTATAACACTAATTAAACACGTATAAGCATCCTAAGGTGCGGAAAAACACTTTGGTCAAGTGCTATGAGGCTATTGGGTTGCAATAAAGGAGCGTATGGCTTTATACGGAGTGTATGGTCAAATGACAATGCTTGTATGGAGTTTACGTCCCATGGGAGTTTATTCCTGGCCATAAACTCTCAATTGGGTCTCCAAACAAGTCTTAAAACTACTACGACTTAAGTGGTTAAGTGCTCCAAGGCTTAAACAAGAGATTGGGTGAGTTTAAAGTCCAAAAATGGTATTGTGTGGAGTTTACGGCCTGGGGATCACTTCCCCATGAGTTTACGGCCGTAAACTCATGGTATGAAGTGTCAAATCGTTGATTTAAGTCCCTAATTCATTGAGGTATAATTCTAGGTTAATGTCCAAGGCTAGGTGAGGTGATTAGGGCACATTTGCACCATTTGAGGGAGTTTACGACCTAAGAAGGTTCTTGGGCCATAAACCCTCATTCAACCCTCCAAAACCTAATGTTTAATGTCCATAACACTTCAAGGGTATGATCTAAGCTAGTCTCTAATCACAAGGAAGGAGTTAGGGGCATTTTGGCACCCCTTTTAAGGGTTTACGACCTAAGAAGTTGTTGGGCCGTAAACACCTTGTTTATGTCATTCTTGGTGATTTTCATGAGATATGGACATGTAATAAGCTTTAATACACTCTAGGGTAGAAGTACTTACAGTTTGGGGACAAAAACTTGAAGATTTTTGGGAGAATTCGGGCCTTGAAGAAAGAGAGTGGAAAGAGTATGAATGAGGTTCACTCACCCTTATATAGGGTGAGTTTACTGCCCCGGAGTTTACCGCCCGAGTTTACCGCCTGAAAACTCTATCTTATGAGGTTTATGACATGATTTTTGGTGTTAGGGCTTTAGTGGTTACTTTTTAAGACTTTGATCGTTAAGTGGGAAAAGCTCGGAATACTAAAACGGATTTTAAATTTGCTAAATGATGGCGGAAATGAATTTGACTTCCAAATGAAGTGTTTGACTGTAGAAATTATATATGAAATATTCGGGTTGTCACACAGGATCTTTTAGACTCCCACTGTCTCCTTGACCTATAAGACTTTCTTTCCAAATATTCAAGAGATAGTGTGGATTCTAATCAAGACAGACACTTAACACAATTAGCCTTAGTTGGTCTTTGTTTTATCCAAAACATCACAACTTACCAATTTCAAATGTACAAGAGTAGAAAACTTTTACTCTTCCATTTGAGAAGTGTTTTAAACCTTCTTTAAGACATGTCACTCAAGTTACAATCTTAGAGTATAACTCTATGAATTGTTTTTGGAACGAAGTACGAATCATCTTCTTGATTTAACCACTTCAACAATTCATAACTCCTCTTCTTAACTATCATAATGCACTTAGAGGATGGATTGTGATAAGGTCTCAAAATCATTAAGATCTTAAAACATGATACTAAAGTACTCTCGCATCTTTTCAAATTTGAGAAACTTTTATCCTTCTGCCTAATTTGATTCTTCTTATTCGTTCTGTCATACATTGAAAATTTTCCAATGTCTCAGAATTATACTTAAGCTTGTATGTATAACCATATTTACTAAACTTTAGTAAATCATGACGAATAGTCTTATCCATCTTTTGTGGTGGACTTTGACAAGTGCACAAGAAAGTGTACTTGATCCCTTAGTCCTTCACTTGACTCACATATACATGTGAACAAGGAACTAGTCTTAATTTTCCGAAGCTGAAAGTTCTCATTCATCATACAACTTGCATGATTCCAAGTTTCTATCCAACTGAAACTTGGGTGACGAGAATCTTTCCTTGTTTGGTAAATTTAGACACTACCACAAATAAAAGAATCAAATCCACTTTCCAATATTGCTATCAATGGAATCATATAAACAACAATTTTTCACAAATGTCATTGTAAGGATACTTAAAATAAATAAAATCAAAAATTTCCTTTTATTTTCAAACTTTGCGGAAATACTTATCCTTACAATCCATATGAAAACCTTGTTGTTATCTATTCCTAAGCAATGTGTCATAACTCCTAAGTAACAGCTTCAAAATTCTGATGCGATCGAAATCCATCTTCGCAATCAAAAGCAGCATAAACTTCCTTTAAGCTTTCTTTCTTTTCTTTGATTCTTATAACATCATCATGTGACTCAGTCACATTATGTAATAAGAATATCTAAATGGGAACTTAACAGAGTTAGACAATAGACTTTACCTGAAGTAGAGTCAAACTTATTGACTTTAACATCCTTAGGTAAATTTGGCAGCTTAGTAACCAATTCCCTTTCCTTTTGGCACTTTAACATACGAACCCTTTGGTAATGGTACATGGGACTATCACATACTTAGTCTTTCTCTTTACCATTTGGTCAACCAAGTTGACTATGGCTGATCCCTTTCCATTGGGAAGAGAATGATTTTCCTGGATTTCCAGTGTCACCATTGTTAATGTCCATAAAGTTTTGGGAAGTCGATCTTCTAATCAAATTTGCTTTACTAGCCTTCCAAATCATTATTGATTCAGCAACACCAAGCAAATATATAAGATCATTAAGGGTGTTATCATAGTTTGTTTCATAGGAGTCCTAAAAGAACTCACTATGTGACTTAGAAAGTGATTGAACCACCAACTTTCTCAAGACTTTGACACCCAACTATCCCGGCTTGTCAATATGTGACTTCATCTCCAAGATGCGACCACACATAGACCTTGCTTGCTAATAGGGCTTGAGTGACCTTGAACTTGTGGGTAAAGGAGAATAATTGTAGGAGGTGGAGGAAGTGAAGTTCCAAGAGATTTGGGAAGATCATAGATGTTTGAACTAGACATCTTTTTGGGAGATATTCAAGATAGTTGATTTAAAGTCCTTAATATAACACCCAATATGAAATATTAAGGCTAGGACCCAACACAATATTTTATAACTTGGAAGAGGGATGCCGTAATCCAAGCTATAGAATATTTAAAGGTAGGTGAATGACGATTCACCAATTTCCACCATGAAATCGAAATAATTTAATTAGGTTTTACTTGGATTTGAAACTCCTAGATCTTTTGAGATTCATTGAACTGTTCAATGGCATGTTTCAATCTCAAGTGTGCCCTTCAGGTTTTGTGACTGGGATGCCGAGGATCACAAAACAAGGTGTGAAGTAACCATGCAAATTACTTGGTACCCTTAAGTGTTTACCCCTCAATCGATGTGTCGGTTAACCACACACGCTCTATCGATACTATGATAAACATTAAGTTACCCTTTGCCTACCTTGTTAAATACGAGTTAGTGTGCCGGTTAACCAGACACGCTCCACTAACCAACTTAAAAAAAGTGCAAAGTGTAATTTCATGGATTAGCACCTTATTCACATTTTCCTATGTAACTAAGATTGGGTATTTAAAAGGTTTAGTTACTTAGTATTTATCATTAATACTTTTAATGAAGGGAGAATTTATAGTCTTTGTCCTACCCGTTCGGCTAACGACCCTCCGCCAGTCAAGGAAGCGGTGGGTGAGAGTGTACACCCATTAAACTACCATTTTATAGGCAGTAACCTTATACCCCCCTTATAGACTGGCTTCGTGAATGAGGCCTACTAACGGTAAGACTAACTTGCTCTTATACATACATATATATATATATATATATATATATATATATATATATATATATATATATATATATATTATTAACTTATAATATTATAAAGTGTAAGGGTTGAATTTTCACTTTTAAAATTCTAAGGGCTAAACTTGGAATTAAAGTATTCATAAGAGAAAAAATTTCAAATTCCAAAACTTGAGGGCAAGTTTTGAAAATATTCAAAACTAATTAATTCCATAACTTATGTGTTTAAAGTAGTTTTAATTAAAAACTCTTCAAGTTCCATAACTTGAGGACAAGTTATGGAAGACTTTAAACTATTAAAGAATGTAACTTTTCTTTATGTTGTAACTTATGGAATTAATTAAGGTTACATATTTTATTACTTAATGAAGTGACTTTTGAACTTCCATAACTTGAGGACAAGTTATGGAGTCATAAAATCATTTAATGAGAACAAGACTCTTCATTTTGTAACCTTTGCCATTTTTTTATGAGTTTTAAGAAACTTAAATGTGACCTTTCATGTAACATGAGAACAAGTTACACAAACACATTTTAGAATCATCTATTAGATTAAAATGGATTGTAAACACATAATCAATTAACTTATCCATTAATCTAAGCAACTCATATGAACAAGGTAATTCGAATCAAACTTTTTCATGTAATTAGCATTGTTGGAATAGTGTCTAAGGCTGCAACTATATTAGGCAAGTATTTGACCCGGTTGTGCATGGTCCTTTTGGGTTGCCTTCACCATAGCAACTTGATAGGATGATTTATTAAGAGAGAGTAAATATTATTAGTATATTATGAGAATAATATAAAGAATAATATATTGTTATTTGATTAATATAAGTCATAAATTAATTGGAATTAATTTGGTGACTTAAAGAGATTAATTAAATAAGAGGGTATAAACTGTCAATTGTTTGATAGTTAAAATTTAGACTGTAAATCCATATAGATATGGATTGGACGGATTCTAGAAGCTAAGGATTGCTTCAAATCGTCCAAAGAGTTATCTAAGGAATGGATTTGGATAGCCTTAAGAGAAGATTATCCAATTAGGGTTTAGGTTGTAACCCTTAAGGAGTCTACAAGTATAAATAGACCCTATGGCATAAGGAAATCGACACTTCATCTAAAGTAAGAGAACCCTGGCCGATTTCCTCCCCTCTCCTCTCTCCCAAATCATCCTCCTTGTTATTTGGTGTTTGTAAGCCATTAGAGGAGTGACAATTGTGACTCTAGAAGCTCCAAGACAACAAGATCAACAAGGAATTCAAAGGTATGATTCTAGATCTGTTTTAACATTGTTCTTATTCCTAAATAGTCATTAGAAGTCTTGGATTCAAAGCATGTTTAATTAGAAAGCCTAGATCCAAGCATTAGGGTTTTGCATGCGCACGTAGGAAAGTTCTTATGGCTAAAACCCATCAGTGGTATCAGAGCCTAGCTTGGTTTTCATTAAATTGTTGCTTAATTGTCTGAAACTAAACTGAAAAATTCGATTTTTGTGTTTCTGAGTCATGGACTCGGCGAGTTGGCCT
This sequence comes from Lactuca serriola, assembly GCF_051521515.1. NCBI lineage: Eukaryota > Viridiplantae > Streptophyta > Magnoliopsida > Asterales > Asteraceae > Lactuca > Lactuca serriola. The sequence goes on along the minus strand of NC_136416.1, from coordinate 82,321,577 downwards.
GACTCGGCGAGTCCCTTGGTGCACTCGGCGAGTCCAAGCGTCAGGAATGGCCAGATTCGGGATTTCTTCATGTTTATCTTATGGAAACTTACCTTAATCATATTAGATCAACCCTAATCCAATTTTTTGATATATATATATATATATATATATATATATATATATATATATATATATATATGACTATTATCTTGATCTAATTAAAGATATTTATCAACTAATAAAATATTTAATTTCCTTATATGATAATTAATTAATTATTTTGATTATTTTGGTAATTATCTTGAAAGAAATCTTCAATAAATCAAATATAGATAATTAGGAAATTAATTGTTAATTAAAATTATTTGTTATTTGATCCTTCATGTTTTAAATGTTTAAAACTTGTCCTCAAGTTTTGAAATTTATATTTTGTGATTAAAAGTTTTAATTTAGACAATTCAAATTTCAAACCCTAGATTTTAAAATACTAATATAATATTACAAGATTAATATATATATATATATATATATATATATATATATATATATATATATATGTGTAACTAAAATGCTAGTCTTACCGTTAGTAGGCCTCATTCACGAAGCCGATCTATAAGGTGGGTATAAGGTTGCGGCCTATAAAATGGCGCTTAATTGGTGTACACTCACACCCACCGCTTGCTTGATTGGTGGAGGGTCGTTATCCGAACGGGTAGGATAGGGCAACCTCATCCTCTCATTAAAGTATAATAGGAAATACAAAGTAACTACACATATTTTAAAATTTCCCAATCTTAGTTACTTTAGGAAAAGTGAATTGATGCAATCCCATGAAATTACACTTTGCACCCTTGCTAAGAAGTTAGTGGAGCGTGTGTGGTTTACCGGCACACTAATTGGTTCTAAGCAAAGGTGGCGAAGGGTGACTCATTGTTTATCATAGTTCGATGGAGCGTGTGTGGTTTACCAGCACATCGAATAGGTGATCGTTACAATGAAGGCACCATGTGAATTTGCATGGTAATTCACACCCGCTTTGTGATCCTCGGTATCCCAGTCACAAACTAGAGGGGCATATCGAGATTTAAACATGCCATTGAATAGTTTCAATGAATCTCATCCGATCCTAGGAATTCTTAATACATTTAGGACTAATAGTTAGGTTTTATGGTGGAGAATTAGTGAATCGTCATTCACTTATCTTCAATTTATTTGCATGTTAGATTACGGCATCCCTTTTCTAATATGTAAATGTTCTTGTTGGATCCTAGCCCTAATTTTTCTTATTGGGTGATAATTAGGGATTCATATTCTAATCTATCTTTGTCCTTTCTATTTGTAGATGTCGAACGCCAACAACGTTGCTGCTAGTTCTTTCACGTTGATGAGCCTTTGCCAAAAGGTCACCTTCGATGGAACGAACTTTAGCGAATGGATAAGATACATTCGCACCATTGCTCGCTATGAGGATAAGGAGTATGTCCTCGATGAGAAGCTCGAGAAAATCAACCCTGAAATTGCTACTCCGGCTGAAATTACCGCTTTTGAAACTCATGATCGAGATGCAACGAAGGTACATTGCATCATGATAGCCACCATGAACTCCAAATTCCAAAAGTCCTACGAGGACATGTACCCGTACGAGATGCATCAAGACTTATTGGAGAGATACCACCAAAACGCGAGACAAGAGCGGTATGAGATTTTCACTAACATGATTTCTGCTAAGATGGGTCATGGAGAATCTCTTACCGTGCACCTGTAAAAGATGCAAAGGTATGTCGACCGCCTTCGCAAGTTAAATGTTGACTTTGGGGAAGACTTGGCGATCGACATGGTGCTTCACTCTTTACCTCCGATGTAAAATCAATTTTGGATGACCTACCACATGAACAAAGAGGAGGTCACCCTAAGCAAACTCCAAGGTCTCTTGAGGGTCGCTGAGAGCAACTTCAAAGACAAGTCTGTTGCACCAACTCCCAATCCACCCGCTGCTCCTGTCTTGGCTTCGTCTAAGAACTATCGCAAGGTTAAAGCCTGAGATGGTGCCTCTTCTAGTGGGACCAAAGTTGATCCCGCTAAGCCCTGCCCTAACCCGAAGGAGGCAGATTCCCACCACTGCCACAAGATAGGACATTGGAACAGAAGCTGTCCGGAATACCTGCAAGCCATCAAGGAAGGAAATATCAAGCCATCTTTCGCAGGTATATATACAATTAAATCTAATGATTCTAATCATGCTATTTCTTGGGTTCTTGATACCGGTTGTGGTTACCACATTTGTTCGAATGTGCAGGGACTAAAAAGAAGTAGGGATGTGGAGCAAGGAAGAATCAATCTAATCATGGGGAACAGAAGATCGTCACCTGTGACCAAGATTGGAGTGTATTCTTTAGTGCTTAGGAATAATTTCTGTTTAGATTTGAACAATTGTTGCTATTCTCCAGAAATGGCTAGAAACATCATTTCATTTCATGGTTTATATAGACAAGGTTTTAGATTTTCTTTTAATAATGAGAATGGTTCTATTTTGGTTTATCTAAATGGTGTCTTTTACTTTGAAGCTATACCATGTAATGGAATTTATGAAACTGTTATGATTGTTGATAACTTAGGAAATGATGTTTTGAACATAGATTCTTCCACTAGTATGGATAAAGCATCCTTGTGGCATTGTCGTCTTGGACATGTCAACAAGAAACGCATAGCCCAACTCCAAAAGGATGGAGTGTTGGAGTCATTCGACCTTAGGGAAGATGACACATGCGAGTCTTGTTTACTTGGAAAGATGACTAAATCACCCTTCACAAGTACGTGTGAAAGGGGTGAGGGCCTATTGGACCTAATACATACCGATGTATGTGGACCATTTAGATCAACCACGAAGGATGGGAATCGCTTCTACGTGACTTTTACCGATGATTATAGTAGTTATGGGTATATCTATTTAATCAAGCAAAAGTCAGAAACCTTTGAAAAGTTCAAAGAGTTCAAGAATGAAGTGGAGAATCAATTGGGCAGGAAAATCAGGATGCTTCGATCCGATCGAGGAGGAGAGTACCTAAGTCTTGAATTTCACGATTATCTCAAGGAGTGTGGAATAGTTTCGCAATTGACGCCTCCTAGGACACCGCAGTTGAATGGTGTGGCAGAAAGGCGTAATCGAACCTTATTGGATATGGTTCGCTCTATGATGAGTCGTGCTTCACTACCTAACTCTTTTTGGGGGTATGCCTTAGAGACTGCCGCCCATATCCTTAACCGAGTCCCTACTAAGAAGGTTGCCAAAACACCTCACGAGATGTGGACAGGGAAAGCTCCCTCGTTGGCACATATCAAGGTTTGGGGTTGCAAGGCTTTTGTAAGACGAGATACTCACGACAAGCTCGAACCTCGAAGTGAGCGATGTATTTTCATCGGCTACCCGCAGACATCCTTTGGATATCTCTTCTATAGACCGAAGGACAATGTTGTCTTCGTTGCAAGGAGAGGAGTTTTCCGAGAGCGAGAACTCATAAGCCAAGGAGACAGTGGGAGGAAAATCGAGCTTGAAGAGATTCAAGAGTCGATAGATGAAGGAACCTCTACCGCTGGCACTCAACCCGAGGAGGAAACTCCGGTTGAACCGATTGACGAGTCCTTACCTCTTAGACGTTCCGATAGAGTTAGAGTTCTACCCCAGTTTTATGGTTTTCATATTACTACCGAAGGGGACACGTATATTAGCGATGGTACACTAATAAATCTTGATGAGCCTATTAGCTATAAGGAAGCCATGGCAGGCCCGGAGTCTACGAAATGGAAAGAGGCAATGGATAGCGAGATCCAATCCATGTATGATAACCAAGTTTGGAATTTGGTTGATTATGTGCCCGGACGTAAGACCGTTGGGTGCAAATGGATCTTCAAGAAGAAGACCGACGTGGATGGAAACGTACACACATATAAAGCGCGATTGGTTGCGAAGGGCTTTACTCAAACTCCCGGAGTTGACTATGATGAGACCTTCTCACCAGTTGCGAAGATAAATCTATTAGAGTGATGCTAGTGATTTCCGCATTTCATGATTATGAGATTTGGCAAATGGATGTTAAGACCGCTTTCCTTAACGGAAAGTTGGCTGAGCATGTTTACATGGCTCAGCCAGAGGGTTTGTGGATCCGAATCATCCGAATAGAGTGTGTAAGCTTGAGAAGTCCATTTATGGACTTAAGCAAGCGTCTCGCAGATGGAATCTTTGCTTCGATGAGAAAGTCAAAGAGTTTGGATTTGTACGAAGCGAAGATGAGTCTTATGTATATGTCAAAGCCAGTGGGAGTATAGTAAGCTTCCTCGTTCTATATGTCGATGACATGTTACTCATAGGAAACGACATCCCGACTCTGAAGGAGGTTAAGTCCTGGATCGGGAAGTGCTTCGCTATGAAGGACCTCGGAGAGGCTTCTTACATTTTGGGAATAAGGATAGTAAGAGAAAGAAGTAAGAGACTAATTGGACTTAGTCAGAACACTTACTTGGAGAAGGTACTAAAACGTTTTAGTATGGAAAACTCGAAGAAGGGAGAGTTACCGATACAAAGTAATGCCAAGTTGAGTAAGACTCAAAGTCCGAGTACCGAAGCTGAAATAGCAGAAATGAGTCGAGTACCATACGCTTCCGCAGTTGGCTCAATCATGTACGCTATGACTTGTACTCGCCCTGATGTAGCCTTCGCTTTGAGCATGGTTAGCAGATATCAAGGGAATCCTGGCAGAGCACATTGGATTGCGGTGAAGAATATCCATAAGTACCTTCGGAGGACAAAGGAATGGTTCTTAGTCCTCGGAGGGAGTGATGACTTGAAGGCGCGAGGGTATAGTGACGCCAGCTTTCAGACCGACAGTGACAACTACCGTTCGCAGTCGGGCTAGGTCTTTACCCTAAATGGAGGAGCAATGACATGGAAAAGTTCCAAGCAGGAAACTGTAGCTGATTCAACGTGCGAATCAGAATACATTGCAGCGAGCGAAGCGTCGAAGGAGGAAATATGGATAAAGAACTTCATCGGTGATCTTGGAGTTGTACCTGCCATAAAGGAGCCCATGGAGATTTTCTGTGATAACGAAGGAGCCGTTGCCTTGACCAAGGACGCGAGGGATCATGGTAGATCACGACATATCGACAGAAAATATCACTTCATTAGACATCGTGTAGAAGAAGGACAACTCGTAGTGAAGAGGATATCATCAGAAGATAACCCAGCAGATCCTCTTACGAAGGGACTGAGTAGGGTTAAGCACTTGCAGCATGCTAGGAGTATTGGGCTGAAGGATGATATTATCATAGATTAGATAGTATTAGAAACGTGTAATAAATAAATGTAATTAACATTTGATGATTAAATAAAGGAGTTTTATTTATGAGTAATGTTACTATCTTATGTTAATTGTTTAGCTAGTGTTTCACTTTGCATGTTTTGACTTCCAGAATAATTGAGTTTATTAGGAATAATCGAATTGTTCAAATTGTTCACAATCGTTCATATGTTGGGAGTAGATATGAATGAAGATTGTCATGAATCGGTGCGTAGATTGTCTAAATGGTATTAGACATAGCAAAAGATTGTTGTGATGTTCATGAGTTCTTATGAACTGGTTTTGAGCATTGGAACAAACCCGCGCTTGCTGGAGTCACCTTATGGAATATGATATAAAAGGGTGATCGCGAGACGATAATATCATATAGTCTTAAAACCTAGATATATGGTTTGTTATTTGCTAATTGATTGTACATTGATAATGCGAAAACGCATTGGTAACTCAATGTTATAAAACGCATTGTTGTGTATAGTTGATTATTGAATAAGTAAATGCATATAAGTCGAAGTTTATCTGTAACTTTTATCTAAGAAGGTAAAAGTGATATCTCGGCCGCTCGATGATTTTATTTGACTTATGTGCCAGGCCCGGTCAGAACTGAATTGATGTGTTCGATTAAGTTCTATGTCGAATAAATCAAAGATCGAGAAACCTAAATGCTTGACTAACCATTCCATAGGATTGTCAGCATGATATCTAACAGAGGACTGTACGATCCCTTATCTAAAGGACAAGATTGATTAGATCAGAGTTTGACAGCGTGTTTGAGAGCTACGATTGCAAACCGAATTGTACTTGTGCATATAGTTACTAGACTTATCCAAGTGGGAGACTGTTGGAATAGTGTCTAAGGCTGCAACTATATTAGGCAAGTATTTGACCCGGTTGTGCATGGTCCTTTTGGGTTGCCTTCACCATAGCAACTTGATAGGATGATTTATTAAGAGAGAGTAAATATTATTAGTATATTATGAGAATAATATAAAGAATAATATATTGTTATTTGATTAATATAAGTCATAAATTAATTGAAATTAATTTGGTGACTTAAAGAGATTAATTAAATAAGAGGGTATAAACTGTCAATTGTTTGATAGTTAAACTTTAGACTGTAAATCCATATAGATATGGATTGGACGGATTCTAGAAGCTAAGGATTGCTTCAAATCGTCCAAAGAGTTATCTAAGGAATGGATTTGGATAGCCTTAAGAGAAGATTATCCAATTAGGGTTTAGGTTGTAACCCTTAAGGAGTCTACAAGTATAAATAGACCCTATGGCATAAGGAAATCGACACTTCATCTAAAGTAAGAGAACCCTGGCCGATTTCCTCCCCTCTCCTCTCTCCCAAATCATCCTCCTTGCTATTTGGTGTTTGTAAGCCATTAGAGGAGTGACAATTGTGACTCTAGAAGCTCCAAGACAACAAGATCAACAAGGAATTCAAAGGTATGATTCTAGATCTGTTTTAACATTGTTCTTATTCCTAAATAGTCATTAGAAGTCTTGGATTCAAAGCATGTTTAATTAGAAAGCCTAGATCCAAGCATTAGGGTTTTGCATGCGTACGTAGGAAAGTTCTTATGGCTAAAACCCATCAGTGCTATCAGAGCCTAGCTTGGTTTTCATTAAATTGTTGCTTAATTATCTGAAACTAAACTGCAAAATTCGATTTTTGTGTTTCTGAGTCATGGACTCGGCGAGTCCCTTGGTGCACTCGGCGAGTCCAAGCGTCAGGAATGGCCAGATTCAGGATTTCTTCATGTTTATCTTATGGAAACTTACCTTAATCATATTAGATCAACCCAAATCCAATTTTTTGATATATATGACTATTATCTTGATCTAATTAAAGATATTTATCAACTAATAAAATATTTAATTTCCTTATATGATAATTAATTAATTATTTTGATTATTTTGGTAATTATCTTGAAAGAAATCTTCAATAAATCAAATATAGATAATTAGGAAATTAATTGTTAATTAAAATTATTTGTTATTTGATCCTTCATGTTTTAAATGTTTAAAACTTGTCCTCAAGTTTTGAAATTTATATTTTGTGATTAAAAGTTTTAATTTAGACAATTCAAATTTCAAACCCTAGATTTTAAAATGTTTAAAATACAACCCTATACTAATATAATATTACAAGATTAATATATATATATATATATATATATATATATATATATATATATATATAACTAAAATGCTAGTCTTACCGTTAGTAGGCCTCATTCACGAAGCCGATCTATAAGGTGGGTATAAGGTTGCGGCCTATAAAATGGCGCTTAATGGGTGTACACTCACACCCACCGCTTGCTTGATTGGTGGAGGGTCGTTAGCCGAACGGGTAGGATAGGGCAACCTCATCCTCTCATTAAAAGTATAATAGGAAATAAAAAGTAACTACACATATTTTAAAATTTCCCAATCTTAGTTACTTTAGGAAAAGTGAATTGATGCAATCCCATGAAATTACACTTTGCACCCTTGCTAAGAAGTTAGTGGAGCGTGTGTGGTTTACCGGCACACTAATTGGTTCTAAGCAAAGGTGGCGAAGGGTGATTCATTGTTTATCATAGTTCGATGGAGCGTGTGTGGTTTACCAGCACATCGAATAGGTGATCGTTACAATGAAGGCACCATGTGAATTTGCATGGTAATTCACACCCGCTTTGTGATCCTCGGTATCCCAGTCACAAACTAGAGGGGAATATCGAGATTTAAACATGCCATTGAATAGTTTCAATGAATCTCATCCGATCCTAGGAATTCTCAATACATTTAGGACTAATAGTTAGGTTTTATGGTGGAGAATTAGTGAATCGTCATTCACTTACCTTCAATCTATTGACAATTATCTTTGGAATTGGAATAGCATGAACATTACCACATCAAAAACAAGTTTATAAGTCTAAAAACAGCTTAGGGTAATGTTCCTAGTCCATTTCTAGCCAAAAAAACTCGAAAGTATGTTGTCTGGGGCTCCTAGTCCACTTCAGCACTTTGCATCAAGTATAATTGAAAACAAGCCTAGGCTCTGATACCACTGTTGGGTTTTGAGCATTCTAACACTCCTAAGTGTACATGCAACCCTAAATACCTTAGATCTATGTTTTCTCTATTATACATGCAAATAAGAACTTTCCAAGGATTTAATCCTAACTAGCATAATATGAGGCAACTATACTACAAAGACTAGTTAGATAACATACCATTTGGTGTAGCTTGATGTCTTCAAGATTTAAGAGCTTAGCCCCAATAGTGTGGAAGCATCAATTGGAATCACAAATCACCAAAACACCTTGGAAAACTTTGAGAATAAGAATACTTTGGTTCTCTCTAGTGAAATCGGCTAGCCCTTTTAGTGTACCCACTCTAGTGCCAATTTCACCAACCAAGGGCATCTTTATATAGTGTGTAGACTAGGGTTAAACCCATGACCTTTCATTTCATATGATCCATGGGTTAAACACTCCATGGACTATCCATGAAAGCTTAGCCCAACCTAAATGAACTTGGCCCATCACATATATATATATATATATATATATATATATATATATCTAAGAGTCCATATTTAATTAGTACATTTTGATCACTTAATTAACTCTTGATCAATACTAATTAAATAATATGATTCCATATTAATATATTAGAACTTATAATATATTAATATACTATTCTCAAAAGATTATCCATATAAATTGTGCCGGTGAAGTGCAACCCAAATGGACCATGTCGGGTCGGGTCAAGTACATACCAAATATAGTTATGGACTTAGAAATTAATCCAACATGTGATACCCTAGACCCTTAGTTTGATTATCTTTAAATGTTAGTTGTTTTTCTATCATGGACGCAACTACCTCACTTGACACATCAAATTTTTTAAAGTTGAATTCATCATCTTTATATTTAGCTTTTAATGCATCAAGTTCGGCAGTCAAGTTAGCAAGTTGTTCCTTAACATATTTATAATTCGCACATTTGTTGCTATATTCTTCTTGAAGTTTTCTAAAGTCCTTGGTTTTGGCCTCTAGTTGTGCTTTTAAGGATTTTTGGGCCTTCCTAAGCGTATATCATTCATATTTAACGTCCTCATTTTCTCTTTTTAATATATCGATTTGATCACGGAGAAACTTAATTGTAGTTTCACAAGATTGAGAACATGAAGGTTCGTTACCCTTGGTGATTGAGGAACTCATTGTTTACCAAATATACCCTTTGACTATAAAGTCAAGATTAAAAGTCAAACTTGAAAATTCAAACTTAAAAGTTAAATTTAAAAAGTCATACTTAAAAGTCAAACTTAAAAGTCAAACCGAAAAACCAAACGTGAAAACTTTAAAGTTAAATGAGAAAGTCAAAGTTTAAATTCAAAGGTCAAACTTGAAAGTCCAAGTCAATTTTTAAGGTCAAAACTCAAACTAGTAAGTCAAAAATCAAAAGTCAAAGCTTAGAGCCAAAAGAACATGAAGGTTCGTTACCCTTGGTGATTGAGGAACTCATTATTTACCAAATATACCCTTTGACTATAAAGTCAAGCTTAAAAGTCAAACTTGAAAATTCAAACTTAAAACTTAAATTTAAAAAGTCATACTTAAAAGTCAAATTTAAAAAGTCAAAATTAAAAGTCAAACTTAAAAGTCAAACTGAAAAACCAAACGTGAAAACTTTAAAGTTAAACGAGAAAGTCAAAGTTTAAATTCAAAGGTCAAACTTGAAAGTCCAAGTCAATTTTTAAGGTGAAAACTCAAATTAGTAAGTCAAAAATCAAAAGTCAAAGCTTAGGGCCAAAAATGAAACTTTAAAATTCGAAAAATTGATTTTTGGGCCAAAAATGTCAAAAATCCGAAACTTGCACCGAAAATGTGAAGCCTCTTGGTCAGACCGAGAACTCTCGCACCCGCTGACCGAAAATGGTTGCTGACTGAAAAGGGTGTTGACCGAACACGCAAGGACCAAACACTCGGAGACCGAAAACCCTCGGAAGCCGCTCCACCGCAAACCTCGCACGCTCCACCGAAACCTCAGACATGCTCCACCGAGAATCTGCTGACTGCAATCCGATTTCGGCCGTAAACTCCTTGGAACAGACCCCTTGCGCATGCAGATTCTGACCAAAAAACATATTTTTTACACTTTTTGAAGCAAAACTCGATCTAAAACTCAATTTTATGAAGAACACGAAGAACAAACGCCCAATATTTTGACCAAAACTACTCAAAAACGCCAAATCCTTCAAGAAAAAGTTCAAAATCTGGCCAATTTAATTGATACTATCCAAGCTCTGATACCAACTGTAAGTCCCCAAATTTTCTTGACATATCAATCTGATCCACTTGATGGTGCGGAATCCCAATCAAGTGAATGATACAAGATAGAATGTTGAAGAAGAAGAAGAACTAGATGAATCTTCAATGTATTCAATGATTTGATTGAAACTCCATACACAAGATTCACACACTTCTCTCTACTTTCTCTCTCTAGAACACCCTTATGACAATGATAGCTCCTCAAGAACGTCGACCTTCTACTCCTTGGACACCCCCAAACACTCCCCCTAATGACTATTTATATATAGATCAAAAACCCAAGCCCACAACTCAGATCAGGGATTTTGTTATCTTTTCAACCTCTTCGACTATAGAGTCAAAAGTAGTAGTGAGTAGTCGAAAGCTATATCTTTAGGTTTTGTGTTTCTAGGTAACGAGAGTTAATCACTTTCGTGATGTTATCTATTTACAAGGCACTTTCAATTACGATACTTAATGTCGATTCCTTGTGTTTTTTTTATTTGATATACCCTATAAATAGGGTAAGTACTTAGGTCTAGAGTAACGAACATTCTCTGATTTACTCTTTGTACTCAAAAGCCTATGTACTTATCCCAAATATAATTGGAGCTAAACAGATCTTATTTAGATCTTTATGTTTGTTATTGCTTTCATATATTCGATTGATTCAAACATTATTTCAAACACTCTTCAATTAGTATCATATCATGATTCACTTTTTGATTGAAGAATTTTCATCGCGTTTTTCATCTTTTTGAATCGCAAATTCAGATTCATTGTTCCGCAATTTGAAAACGCAATTCATCAATTAATCAATAAGTGATTAACTGATTTTGCTATTTTTTTATCAATCGATCTAATAATCATATCAATCCTCTTCTAGAAATTTCTCTTTTCATCAAATCAAATCAAATGGAAAATCTCAATGTGAACACGATGATGAACTACACAAATTCTCTTGGATCCGCAACGAAGATTTGAAGATCTGGTTTAGATTGTTGGTAGTGTCACAATTGCTGCAGACATGGTTGCTCAAGCAAACACAAGAAAGACATGTGATAAGAAAGCTCTTCGTGAATTGAGAGGTTCTCTACCCCTTGTTGTCTACAACTATGTTTGTGGATGTAGAACTGATAAGGATATATGGGATACTTTGAAAGAGAAGTATCAAGGAAATGAAAGAACAAGAAAATTTTCTATGAAGAAATTTTTATCTAAGCTTTCTAATTTCCAACAGAAAGAGAATGAAAACATTGAAGCTTATTACGACATGATGAATGACCTGATCTTCAGGTGCACTCGATACGGGGAAAATCGTACTACTCCCGAATTCAATTTTACTTTGGTGTATGGAATCAGAAAGGAATGGCAAAACATATGCTTAATGATTAAGACATGGGATAATTTTGATACTCTTTTGTTATCAAATTTGTACAATATTCTCAAAACACGTGAATCGGAAGTAATGGAGATTGTTGAAGAGAACAAGCTGAACTATGGTTGTCCAATGGCGTTAGTATCAAAAGCAACTATAAAGGAAGATGAATATGAGGTTGAAGAGAAAGAATATGAGGAAGGATTTTTGATCAATGCAGATGGTGAAGCAGTCGCATATTACTCTAATAATAGAGTAAAGAAGTTTTTCAAGAGACCAATCAGTGGAAGTTTTAAGAATAAATTTGAGAAGAAACAAGTGTCGAATGTTGGTGGGAATCAGAATGTGATGTCGAAAGTCGAGAAGAAAGAAGATGATAAAAAGAATGAAGTAAAGTTGAAAGGATATTCAGGCTACAACTGTAACTACTGCAATGGTCATAACCATTTTGCTAAGGATGGAAGAAAAGAAAGAGAAAGTGAAATATGAGGCTTATTATGAAAAAAGACTATAAGAATTTCGAACCCAAACAAAGAATCTCTCATTAGTGGCTAGAAGAAGTGATGAGAATTATGGCACGTATCAAATCTAGTCATCTAGATCAGATGATAAAGAAATGTGAAATCCAAAACATGGTGTGTTATTCGCAAAGTTTGAAGAAGGGATGTCTAATGAGAAGAGCATGTTTGTCGAGAGTGAGGAAGACAGTGAAGAGGAAACTGAGAATGATGTGAAAGCTGATGAAAGAGATGAAGAAAGTATGCAGACTAATGGGAGATGCTTTGTTTTGACTACTCCAAAGTCTCCTATGACTGCTAAGGTACGTGATCTTTTCATATCTCTTAATATTCATTTACAGTCTTATCATGCAATAATGTGTGAATTTGATGAAACCTGCTCTTACTTAAATGACATCCTTATTTTGATGAGTAGTGATGCATAGACATCTAAGGTATCCTTATATGAAGCTCGTAATAGATTGGAGGAGAAGAAATCTAATATAGAAAGTTTAGATCTTCATATTACAAATCTTGTGTGTGATAGGGATTCTTTACAAATGGATAATAAAATTTTAGTCGCACAATGTAATATTTATTGTAATATGTCTAAACGTTTATATGGCAAGTTAGCTAATCTTTACCAGTCATCTGAAATTTGTGTAGAACAACATAGAAAGTTGCTTCCCTTCATTACTTTCAAATGAGGGCTAGTTGATGAGACAACTTTTGATTGTGAGAGTAGAGTACCTGACTATGACACCGTGCCTAATGATTCACATGCTTATGGTGTAGTCAATAAAAGTGAATGTTTAAATGTTGATGATCTTGTTAAAATTGTGGGCGAGACCTTGACAAAGAGCGAACAAATCAAAATTTTGAACAAAACTAAGAAATCGACATAAAGTACTCAACAAAATTTTGCTAGTATTGAAGATGATTCTGACAGTATTAGTGAAATTGAAATGAGTGATGTGTTGATTCCTCGAAATTGTCTGTCATTAATGTCACTTCGTTCGCTAAGGACAAAGATAATGTTGATGCTAATGTGAACTTAACGATGAGTCATATTCGACAACCAAAACTTGTGATTTTCAAAAAGAAAAAGTTGATGTTGAGGATGTTACAAATAACGAAAGTGATAGTGATGATGATTCATGTGAGAACATAATTTCTAGAGTTGTCGAAACTCAAGTGTATGATGATACATAGGAATTTTCAAAGATTTTGAAAGAAAAGGGAAAACATTATTTGCAAATGAATATTATTCTTTATCCCAAGTGCATCAAGGGTCTTCCAAATCAAATGTTTGTGACAAAAGGCAATGCTAATAAAATCGATCCTAAAATAAACGAATTGTTGAAAGAAGATAATCAAAATGTGACTAATGAAGGTTTTTACTAAAATAAAAATATGGAGGAAAACAAGTTAAACAAAAGATCACATGTTTTTCAACGTCAAAAGAGTCAACAATCTTTTCCCAAAGAAAACGAGAAGAAATGTAACAAAGTTCGGGTTGTGAAAACAGAAAAACCAAAAGTCGAAAGTAAAACTGAAGAAAACATTGAGAAATCTTTTCCTAATGCTTCTAGTAATCAAAAGGAAAAAGTTCAAGATTTCTAAAAGTAAGAAAATTTTGGTTCTCAAAAGGTTCCTTTTAAAACTCAAAATGGAAATTTTCAAAATCAAAATGAAAATTTTGAAAAATCTGATTTGAAAAATGAAATTTCTGGAAAGAAAGCACGAAACAAGGCTTATTGGAAACAACAAAAGGAAAATCATAAAGCAAAGTTTTTAGGATTCAAAAATAAACAAATTTTTGAAAAGAAGTTTTCACTAACATCAAATTTATACTTCAAAACATTTCTCTTAAAGCAATTTGAACAATGAACAAAGGAATGTTAGAAATAAAAAGGGGTTTTCACCAAAAGTGAATGTTGTTGGGAAAGCAAATGAGAAAATGGATGAGAATAGTTCAAAACTAACTCAACACTATGAGCAAGAAAGTTTTCATCAAAATTATATTGAGAAAAATGTTCAAAAGGTGAAGGAATTTCAAAACAATGAAAGGAAATCACAAAATCATTTTCAGAACAATGCACAAAAGAATTTTTCTCAAAATCAAAAAGTTTTTCAAAAATATTCTCGATTTGGTTATCAAAATTGATACCAAAATTGTTTTCAACAACAACCTCAAAAACCATTTTTTCACAAATGGATTTTACAAAAATGGAAAATGTTGTGAGAACCAATGTTTCATTTAAACCAAATGATCCATATTTTCCAAATTCGGTTTCCAAGTACAAAACGAATGTGTGTTTTGTTAAAGTGAGAAATGACACGGAAAATTTCAATCATTGGTTGGAGGGAAAAGGGCGACAATTTCAGTCGACAAAGTATTCTCAAGCATAAGTCCAAGAGGCTTATGATAATTACTTGAATGAGTCCTTGAATGGAAGTACTTCCTCTGAAGAATTAGTGTCAAAAGTTTAAAAATGGAAAGAAGTAAAAACAACAAATACTGATGTATCACAAGGAAATGTTGAAAAAGAGAAACTTGACCTTGAAACTTTACCATTGCATGAATACATATCACTTCCTAAAGCTGATGAAGTTGACTTAATTGAAAAAAAATTAAAACTAAAGTTCAAAATTGGATTTTTAGCTCTTCATTGCATTATTTGTTCCAAACTAATGTCCAAGGACCCAAAAGGTCTTGGGGGACCTAAATCTCTCTAATTGATTGCAGGTACTATGTGGCGAGCAATATGACGAAAATTGGTATATCGATAGTGGATGCTCGCATCACATGACTGAGAGGAAGGAGAATTTGAGAGATGTTTGTTCATTGGAAAATGTTGATGTTGTAAAGTTTGGAAACAATCAAAAGTGAAAAGTGATAGGATATAGAAGAGTAACAAATGGAAAGTTCACAGTGAAACGAGTTGTTGATGTCGAAGGGTTGAAGCATAACCTGGTAAGCGTATCTCAACTTGTAATTGGAACAGGAAATCAAGTTGTTTTAGATGAGGAAGGAAGCCTAATCTCAAATAAAGAGATGAAAGAAGCTTTGTTGAAGTCAAAGCGAAAGGATGATATATTCACTCTCAATATGAAACCTATAGGGTTCATACCTTTTGTGTGCTTACTATCGAAAGCTTCTTCAGACATCAGTTGGTTATGGCATCGACTTCTTTCTCATCTTAATTTCAAAAATCTTAATAAACTTGTTCTTAATTATCTTGTTCATGGTTTTCCTGTTTTAAAATTTGATACTGATTCATTATGTGCAACATGTGAACAGGGGAAACAACATCATCAAGGTCATCTAATTACAATTGATTCAAAGATCATTGAACCGTTGGAACTTCTTCACATTGACTTGTATGGTCCTTCGACTGTTGAGTCTCTCAATAAGAAGAAATACATACTTGTTATTGTTGATGATTTTTCACGATTTACTTGGGTTTTCTTTCTTAGACAGAAATCCAAAACAACTCAAGTGATGATTGATTTTATCAAAAACATTGAACTGAGTTTGAAAAAGAAAGACCGCAAGATAAAAAGTAACAATGGAACTGAGCTCAAAAATCAAATTTTAGATTCGTTTTTTACTGAACTGGGAATATCACACATCTTTTTGTCTCCTTACACACCGCAACAAAATGGTGTTGTTAAAAGGGGAAAGTGTTCCTTGTGTGAAGCAGCTAGTATGATGCTTACATACGCGAATTTGCTAGAATACTTCTGGGCAGAAGCAGTTTCGACAGCTTGCTTTACGTACAATCGATCTTTTATTCATCTACGTTTCAATATCACACCTTATGAGATAGAAAACAAAAGCAAACCTAATGTTAAATTTTTCCATGTTTTTTGGATGTAGATGCTTTATCATGAATCTCAAGGATAACCTTTCAAATTTCAGACGCATGCTGATGCGGGAATTTTCTTAGGATATTCTCATAATTCTGTTTCTTATAGGGTGTTGAACAAGCAAACAAGAAAAGTGGAAGAAACATTCAACCTTACTTTTGATGATTATTATGTCAAAATAATTGACCAATAATTTTTGAAGAAACTGATAATCTCTAAAAATAATGAAGAATCTGAGGAAATTCTTGCTTTTGATATTGATCTTGATTTAATTTTTGGTGTTGCTCACAGGGCAATCGATGTTAAGGTCAATATTGAAGACAATCAAGTTCCTGAGGCATCGAAAAAATCAGATTATTCTACACTCACTAACAAAGAAAATGAAACAATTTCATCATCAAACTCGAGAGTCAGTGTCGAACAAATACAAAACTCGACTAATGTTCAAGTAGAGGGGGAGCACTTGATTTCTTCATCTCACAACGAAAGACAAAGTTTGATACCTCAATCTCAAGTAGAGGGGGGAGCTATTGACTACTCAAGTTGGTGTCAACGAGGGAGCATCAGACTACGACTCTATTGGTTGAGGGAGCCAATTGGATTGAATCATGACGATGATGATGATCAAGGTAACGAATTCCTTGATACTAATGACAATATCTCAATTTCAGATGGATTCTCAGAGGTAGAAGAAACATATGAGGATTCATATTTATAGTTTGATCTTTCCTTTCCTCTTATAGAGAAATGGAAAAGGGATCATCCGAAAGAACAAATTCTCGGCGACCCAAATTCATGTGTTCTAACACGAGAACATATCGAGCCAAAAATGAGGTTTTAAATTTTCATCAAGAATTATGTACGTTTAATGATGGAAGCTTGTTATGTTCCAAATTCTACACAATTTTTGGATTTGATATGTGAACATTTTGGATTGACTTTCGACTGTCTATCCCACCTTCGACTGTTGGATCTTACTTTCGACTGTTTATTTCACTTTCGACCAGTAGGTATCAGAGGTTACTATCCATGTTCAGCATTCGCATGCCTTCGCATTCGATTTCCCTCTGAATCATTTAGTATCAATTTCGTGTGTGGAGTTAGTATCTAGTTGGGAAGCACATGTCATTGGTGAGCGTTCGACAATGGGACATTTCTTTGGAGAAAACAAAAAATATTGGTTCGAGTATGGTGTGTTTTTTATCTCTAACAAGTAACCAGTGTTTGTCATATCTTTTTCATGCTTTTGTCCTTTCATTTATAAAATTCCAAAATCCAAAATCCAAACTGTAAGCACGAAGCTTAGTGAGTTCCCCCATAATACCACATACCATACAATCATATAATGAACAGATAGGAGATACGGGCCTCGCCCACACTCTTCTATCTAGGAGATACGGGCCTCGCCCATACTCCGCTATCTAGGAGGTACGGGCCTCGCCCATACTCCGCTATCTAGGAGATACGGGCCTCGCCCACACTCCACTACTAAACCATAACATACAAGTATCACACAGACAACGAGTATAACAATTCTAACACGCTAGCATATATCATCATCAGACTCAACTAAGAGATACGGGCACTGCCCACACTCCGATACTATCATATCGTTTATACGGGCCGGCCTTGGTGCCTTAGACCCGTTCCTACTAGAAGGAAACTCACCTCGAAAAGTAGCTACCAAAAGTCTAACTGTTGGTCGTCTGACTGCTGCACCGGTAATCCTCCGGCTACAAATCCATAAACATAGATTAGCCACTCATAAATACCCTTATATCAAATGACTGACCCACCCCTGGTCCAAGGTCAACTCCTTGGTCAAAGTCAACTTCCAGTTGACTGGACTCGCCGAGTCATGGCACATACTCGCCGAGTCCTTCTCCTACTAACCCGGTCCTACATGCCAAGTCCCTCTTCCCACTCAACGAGTCACCCTCAACTCACTACTTGGGATTATAGAACCGACTCGCGATCCAACTCGCCGAGTCCAAGAACAACTCACCGAGTCTCCACGAGCAGACCTCCCACTCGCTTCCAAATCCTCATCAGAGCATCCTTTATGAGGATTTGGGTTTCTGGGACTATTGCTACACATTAAATTGCTAATTCCGCGTGTAGATACGAAGGGTTGGACCTTCATCACTTAAACCCCTCTTACTCAGTAACAGTTCATATGACTCGCCGAGTTTGAAGAACAACTCGTCGAGTTCCAGGAAATATTCATAGGACCCGCCGAGTTGTTCATCCAACTCGCCGAGTCTAAGGCCACCTTCATAGAACTCGCCGAGTCCCTTCGACCCATTTCCCATACAGACCAAATCTGAGACATGCAATGCTTCCAAACCATAGATCTATGATCCTAGGGCATGCTTATCACGTAAAGTTGCAAACTTTACGTGCATGCATGGCCCTATAAGCTCCAAAAGGCAAAACCAAGCTCTTAATGAGGTCATACACTCAATGAGGACCTCAACCACTTCAACCACATAAACTTTATACTTCTAATACGTCCATAGGGTCTAGATCTGAAGTCCTTTCAGAACATAGAGCACAAATACATGGAGTTTGAGGTTTTAGGTCTTGAAAACCACTAATTTGGGACAAAAATGGGATCTAATGAACTAGTGATCAAGGTAAGAACTTTTTCTACCTGAATGGAAGCTTCTCTCAGTGAAGATTCCAGATCTACCTCCCCTCCTTGCACACTTCAACCTCTTCCTTCTTCTTCTAAGCTCCAAACCTTCTTCACAAAGCCAAGAACACTCTCAAGAACAATATGGGGGGCTAGGGTTTCGCTCTACAGCTCTCTGGAAGTGTTAGGGACAAAGGAGGCCAAGTCAGAGCGTTTAAATAGGGTGCAAACACCCGGATTAGGGTTTTTGCCCAAACAGGGTCTACTCGCCGAGTCCGGGGACCGACTTGCCGAGTCCAAAGCTTGGACCCCGCGTCTCATCCCGCTTCTACTCGGCGAGTTGGTCCTTCAACTCGCCAGTCCAAGGCAAAAATGCAAGAAATAAGAATTATTAATTACAAGGAATACGTTCCAGGAACCAGGTGGTACAAATCTCCCCCACTTATTTTAGACTTCGTCCTCGAAGTCTGCTGTTCGCCCCGGAAACAGCTCGGGGTAGTGCT
Source organism: Lactuca serriola (assembly GCF_051521515.1). Classification (NCBI taxonomy): domain Eukaryota; kingdom Viridiplantae; phylum Streptophyta; class Magnoliopsida; order Asterales; family Asteraceae; genus Lactuca; species Lactuca serriola. Next base: position 82,302,050 of record NC_136416.1, on the reverse strand, counting down.
CCATCATCTCTTCCACCGGCTCCCAAGTCCACTCTGATCCCTTCCGGTGCTGCCATTGCACCTTCACGAGTTCCACCCTCTTGTTCCTCAAATCCTTCGACTTCCGGTCCAGGATCGCTACAGGCCGCTCGATATAATTCAGGATGCCATCAACCTGAATGTCCTCCAAGGGTACTCCTGTTGAGTCGTCCACCAGACACTTCCGCAACTGAGAGACATGGAGAGTGTTGTGTATCTGACTGAGTTCGGCTGGCAAATTCAGCCTATATGCCACCTTATCCACCTGGGCTATAACCCTAAACGGCCCAATATACCTCGGGCCCAACTTGCCCCGCTTCCTGAATCGAATGACACCTTTCCACGGTGACACTTTCAGGAGGACCATATCTCCGACCTAGAACTCCAGGTCTGATCAACGCTTGTCGGCATAACTTTTTTTCCGACTCTGAGCAGTCTGAAGCCTGCTCCGAACCTGTAGAATCTTCTCTGTCGTCTTGAGCACTACTTCGGTGCTCCCCATGACCTTCTGGCCAACCTCTCCCCAACAAATCGGGGTCCTGCACCTCCTCCCATACAACATCTCGAAGGGAGGACGGTCGATACTCGCTTGATAGCTATTATTATACGACAACTCCGCCAACGGAAGGTAAGTATCCTAACTACCCCCAAAATCCAGTACACATGCCCGCAACATATCCTCTAACGTTTGGATGGTCCGCTCACTCTGACCATCTGTTTGCGGGTGAAAAGCGGTGCTGAAATGCAGACGAGTACCCAACTCATCATGAAACTTCTTCCAAAACTTGGAAGTAAAATGCACATCCCTTTCTGAAATCACGGATACTGGCACCCCGTGCCGCGCCACTATCTCCCTGATATAGATGTCGGCCAACTTTTCGGCTGATATGCTTTCCTAAATCGGAATAAAGTGGGCGCTCTTAGTCAATCGATCCACGATGACCCATATAGAATCCACTCCCCGCGCAGTCCTGGGAAGCTTCGTGATAAAATCCATCGTAATATCTTCCCATTTCCATAATGGGATGTCCAACGGCTGCATCTTGTTGTGCGGTCTCTGATGCTCGGCCTTGACCTTCCTGCAGGTTAAACACCGCTCAACGTACCAAGCCACATCCCGCTTCATGCAGGGCCACCAATATTCTAGACGAAGATCCCTATACATCTTCATTGCCCCGGGATGAATAGAGGACTGGGATTTGTGCGCCTCCTCCATCAGAACCTGACGCATGTCACCATAATAAGGGACCCACACCCTACGGTGAAGGGTCAATAACCCCCGTCTATCATAGTCGAAGAAGGAAACCTGACTCACGATCCGCTCACTCTTCCGATGGTCCTCCTTCATAGCCTCCTGCTGAGCCTCCCGAATCCGCTCCAATAGCGGAGTCACTACCGTCATCCGTAGGCAGATATCTCGGATCAGCGCTGCCTTACGGCTAAGCGCGTCGGCCACCACATTGGCCTTCCCTGGGTGATAGAGGATCTCGCAATCATAATCCTTTACCACATCCAACCACCGACGTTGCCTCATGTTTAGATTCAGCTGATCCATGAGGTACCTCAAACTCTTATGGTCCATATAAATGGTTCAACGAACCCCATAGAGGTAATGATGCCAAATCTTGAGGACGAACGCAACAGCCCCCAGCTGCAAGTCATGTGTCGGGTAATTCGCCTCATGAGGCTTCAGCTGCCTCGACGCGTAGGCGATGCCATGCCCTCTCTGCATCAATACCGCGCCCAAACCTGAGATGGACGCATCGCAGTACACAACAAAATCCTCCATGCCCTCTGGCAAGGCTAAGATTGGCGCCTCGCACAATCTTTGTCTTAGTGTCTCAAACGCTGCCTGCTGCTCAGGCCCCCAACGAAAGACCACGACCTTCCTTGTTAGCATGGTCAACGGTACGACTATCTTGGAGAAATCCTGGATGAATCTCCGATAATAGCCCGCTAAACCCAGGAAACTCCGAATCTCGGATGGAGACTTCGAAACCTCCCATCTCATCACGGCCTCTACCTTGGCTGGGTCTACTGAAATCCCGTCCTGGTTGACAAGGTGCCCAAGAAATTGCACCTCGCGCAACCAGAACTCACACTTGGAGAACTTAGCATATAAACTCTCTCTCCTTAGGGTCTCCAACACCTCTCGGAGATGCCCCTCGTGCTCCTCCTGCGTCTTGGAATAAACCAAGATGTCATCAATGAAAACTATCACAGACCGATCCAGCATCGGTCTGCACAAGCGGTTCATGAGATCCATGAACGCAGCTGGAGCATTGGTGAGCCCAAACGGCATCACCACAAACTCATAATGGCCATAGCGCGTCCGAAACGCGGTCTTCTGCGCATCCCCCTATCTGACCCTCATCTGATGATACCCTGAATGCAAATCGATCTTGGAGAACCAAGATGCTCCCTGTAACTGGTCAAAGAGATCATCAATCCTCGGGAGTGGGTAACGGTTCTTCACCGTTACCTTGTTCAGCTCCCGATAGTCTATACACATCCGATGCGACCCGTCCTTCTTCTTCACAAACAGGATCGGGGCTCCCCAGGGTGAACTGTTCGGTCTAATGAATCCCTTGTCTAACAGCTCCTGTAGCTGTGCAGACAACTCATGCATCTCGGGAGGAGCCAACCGATACGGTGCCTTGGCTATCGGAGTCGCACCAGGGACTAGGTCGATCCTGAACTCAACCTGCCTCTCCGGGGGTATCCCAAGCAGCTCCTCGGGGAATACATCCGCGAACTCTTGTACTATGGGCACCTTGTCCACTGTCGCTCTACCCGCCTCCCGGGCATCCGTAACATACGCGACATAACCTGCACAACCCTACTGGAGGTAGCGCCTTGCCCTCGCCGCCGAACATAAGGCTGGCCCTCGCTGTGGTCTCTTGCCCTGAATCACCAACTCTCCCCCACTTGGGGCTTGGACTCGCACTAGCTGCTGTGCGCAGTCTATCACTGCCCCATTGGGGCTTAACCAATCCATACCAATAATCACCTTGTTTCCATGCAACGGAATGGGAACCAAATCCACCAAGTAGCACTCCTCAAACAACCTTAGAACACAATCCCTGAACACTGCTGATGCTCACACCGATCGATCATCGGCAATCTCTACCTCTAAAGGGCAACCCAACATGCCCGGAGACTCAGGAAACTTTTTGTTAAGCGCAAGAGAAACAAACGACCCGGTAGCCCCCGAATCAAACAACACCTGAACTGGGATACTGTTCACATGGAACGATCCTAGACAAAGCACATACATATAGCATATCAAAATTACAGTCGCATAAATAAGAAATCATACCCATCACCACATTGGGCGTGGCGCGTGCCTCCTCTGCAGTCAGCTGAAAGGCCCGGCTCCTCACCACTGGAGCCTCTGATTTTCCCTGCCGGCCATCTGTGATCCGCAGGGTCGCTGGAGCTGGCGTCTTCACTAGCGTTGATGCTACTATTAGCTGGGGGAAATTGGCCCTCTTGTGGTCCCTTTGGTTGCAGTGGAAACACAGCAACTCAGATGTCTGAACAACCGAGGCAGGGGCAGTACAATCCCTGCTAAAGTGTCCCGTCTAGTCGCACTTGTAGCAGCCCGAAGATCCCAATCTACAAGCTCCCTCGTGTGACATGCCGCATTTCCCGCAGCGGCCCGGTCCTCCTTGGCCTTTCGGCCTACCATCTGATCCCATGGGCTTCTTACCCGAAGCCCCAGCCGCCTGCCCCGCCTCTGCCTTCCTCTTCCGGATATGCTCCAGATCAATCTCCCTCTCCCTTGCCCTGGCAATCATGGATTCCAGGGTAGGGCAAGCTGAAAAGCTAACACGCTCTCGGATGTCAGCGTGGAGCATGTCATGATAGCGGGTCCTCCTCATATCCTCGTCTCCAGTATATTGGGGTACCAGCAATGCCCTCTCCCGGAACTTGGCGGTGATCTCCGCCATAGTCTCTGTAGTCTGTCTCATGTCTAAGAACTCCCTGACCAGCTGCTGAAGCTCGACAGCCAGCGCAAACTCTGCCTTGAACCTGGTCACAAAGTCTGACCAGGTCATAGCCTCAACAGCCGAGGCTCCCAACGAGTCACCGACGGACTCCCACCAATCTCTAGCTCTGTATCTCAAACATCCTGCTGCGTATCTCACCTTCGACCCATCGGGGCAGAAGCTAGTTAGTTGTGCGGACTCAATGTCCGCAATCCATCGTCTGGCAGCAATGGGGTCCTTTGCCCCATGGAAATCCCGCGCACCACTGCCCCTGAAGTCCTTAAAGGACAGTGTGCGAGATCCTGACTGTCCAGATGCCATGTCACTCTTGAACGCCCTGAGGCGGTCCTCCATCAGCTCAACTATCCCTTCCTTGATCGACCCGAAAATGATGGGGGTCGACTCAAGGATGCCTCTGGTGATCTTTGACGCGATGAACTCGCGTAGCCTCTCATCTACTGGCTCGGAACCTGATCCCGAACCCGATCCCTCTCCAGAACTGCCACCAGCTGGCCTCTGACGTAGCACCACCATTCTGCAATAGACATAGGCAACCATTAGTGAAACTAATACTTCTAAAGGGACCATATCTATTTCAAGTTCCCTCGTCCTGTCTTGGCCTTCCTTATTTCGGGTACGGATCCTCTGCTTTCAGTAGTACGGGCCCATACTACCTTCCACATTTATCCGTACCTTCTTCAAGGACTGCCCCGATTCCACCCTACCCGGTCCTCAGCTGCTGAAGACCTCCTTGTAATGCCAATTAGGCATTATCTAAATACCATCACATGTGATGAGGCTCAGATAATCCTTCGAGTAATAGACTCGTCCCTACAACGGTTAGACTCAAACGAGAGTTGCGCAATAGGGTCAAATCCAGTACTCTAAGTTTATTCAACCCTGGTCACATGTGACGTGACGTATTCACCTAATGGCTAACTCCCATCACTCAGAGCCCCACAAAGCACAAAGCAAGCAGCATTCAGACAAAAGGGAACAACCTCAAGCAAATTCGTTCTCATAGAGAGAAACTGATCTAGCATACATTGCTAAACTCATACTGTCAGGCAAAACCTAAACAGGCTATCCTACTGTTGTCTACTCAATACTAGCATGCAATTCTCATAAGCTGAAGAACCTAAAGCAGGCACGTAAGGCATCACTCCTAGATCCTTAGTCCTATTCTAGCATGTTGTTCTACTGAAACTGTTAAACATAACATAAACTTGCATGGGTATTTTGGGGAATACTTACTTGAGCTCGGCCGGTCGCGCATATCACACACTTTGTTCGTTCGTAAAACTCTTTACTTAATACTTTAGAAAACTTTTTCCTTTTTCAAAATCCTTTAATCCCTTGATTTGAGATCAGACATCCCCGAGGGTGTGTCCGAATCCCTCAAACCAGGGGTCTGATACCAACTTGTAACGACCCAATTTTCACAGCCAAAAATTTCATTTTTAATTAAACATTTTGCAAAACATTTGAAAATAAACAACATTCGATCATATCGTTTCTTAAAACATATTACGTGTCTGAAAACCAAAACATGGAATCCACCATAGTGTCAGAGTACAAATCCTAGAACAATCTCATAGTGCGGAAAAACAAGGGGTGTGTATGATGTGCCGCTACCGTGCCAGCTCCTTCCCCTTCGCTGAAGAGGTACCTGAAACCAAAACTATAAACTGTAAGCACGAAGCTTAGTGAGTTCCCCCATAATACCACATACCATACAATCATATAATGAACAGATAGGAGATACGGGCCTCGCCCACACTCCGCTAACTGGGAGATACGGGCCTCGCCCACACTCTTCTATCTAGGAGATATGGGCCTCGCCCATACTCTGCTATCTAGGAGGTACGGGCCTCGCCCACACTCCGCTATCTAGGAGATACAGGCCTCGCCCACACTCCACTACTAAACCATAACATACAAGTATCACACAGACAATGAGTATAACAATTCTACCACGCTAGCATATATCATCATCAGACTCAACTAAGAGATACGGGCACTGCCCACACTCTGATACTATCATCTCGTCTATACGGGCCGGCCTTGGTGCCTTAGACCCGTTCCTGCTGGAAGGAAACTCAGCTCGAAAACTAGCTACCAAAATTCTAACTGTTGGTCGTCTGACTGCTGCACCGGTAATCCTCCTGCTACAAATCCATAAACATAGATTAGCCACTCAGAAATACCCTTAGATCAAATGACTGACCCACCCCTGGTCCAAGGTCAACTCCTTGGTCAAAGTCAACTTCCAATTGACTAGACTCGTCGAGTCATGGCACAGACTCGCCGAGTCCTTCTCCTACTAAACTGGTCCTACACGCCAAGTCCCTCTTCCCACTCACTGAGTCACCCTCAACTCACTACTTGGGATTATAGAACCGACTCGCGATCCGACTCGCCGAGTCCGAGAACAACTCGCCGAGTCTCCACGAGCAGACCTCCCACTCGCTTCCAAATCCTCATCAGAGCATCCTTTATGAGGATTTGGGTTTCTGGGACTATTGCTACACGTTAAATTGCTAATTCCGCGTGTAGATACGAAGGGTTGGACCTTCAACACTTAATCTTACTCAGTAACAGTTCATATGACTCGCCGAGTTTGAAGAACAACTCGTCGAGTTCCAGGCAATATTCATAGGACTCGCCGAGTTGTTCATCCAACTCGCCGAGTCTAAGGCCACCTTCATAGAACTCGCCGAGTTCCACTTTAGGACTCGTCGAGTCCCTTCGATCCATTTCCCATACATACCAAATCTGAGACATGCAATGCTTCCAAACCATAGATCTATAATCCTAGGGCATGCTTATCACGTAAAGTTGCAAACTTTACGTGCATGCATGGCCCTATAAGCTCCAAAAGGCAAAACCAAGCTTTTAATGAGGTCATACACTCAATGAGGACCTCAACCACTTCAACCACAGAAACTTTATATTTCTAATACGTCCATAGGGTCTAGATCTGAAGTCCTTTCAGAACATAGAGCACAAATACATGGAGTTTGAGGTTTTAGGTCTTGAAAACCACTAATTTGGGACAAAAAAGGGATCTAATGAACTAGTGATCAAGGTAAGAACTTTTCTACCTGAATGGAAGCTTCTCTCAGTTAAGATTCCGGATCTACCTCCCCTCCTTGCACACTTCAACCTCTTCCTTCTTCTTCTAAGCTCCAAACCTTCTTCACAAAGCCAAGAACACTCTCAAGAACAATATTGGGGCTAGGGTTTCGCTCTACAGCTCTCTGGAAGTGTTAGGGACAAAGGAGGCCAAGTTAGAGCGTTTAAATAGGGTGCAAACACCCGGATTAGGGTTTTTGCCCAAACAGGGTCTACTCGTCGAGTCCGGGGACCGACTCGCCGAGTCCAAAGCTTGGACCCCGCGTCTCATCCCGCTTCTACTCGGCGAGTTGGTCCTTCAACTCGCCGAGTCCAAGGCAAAAATGCAAGAAATAAGAATTATTAATTACAAGGAATACGTACCGGGAACCAGGTGCTACACAAAAAGATTTTCTTATTTTTGTACTTTCGTTTATAAAATTCAAAATTCCAAAAACATTTTCTTATTTTTTTTGCATTTACAAAATCAAAATTCCAAAAATATTTTCATTATGTTTGAGTTTTATTTTTTTGAAATTGAAAAACAAAAAAAAAATATTTTCCATATTTTGGAAGCTCATTGTAACAACGTGTTGTTCTTTCGCATGCCAAATGAGAATATTCAAAGGGAACAAGTATGGAACGAGACTTTTACCCTAGTTAGGTGTCCCTAGAAGCATGCTGCAACATGTTGTCCACAAGCCTCATAGACTCTTTGTGTTCGAAGCCTTAATGAAAATTTCCACACAAAATTTTCTTCCCAATTAGGATGTATTCACATTAGACGACGAGCAACCTTTCTTTTCTCAAGATGATTAAATAGATTTCTGCTAAGTCCAATTTTTTGTAGAGGTAAAATGAGTCTTTATATCCAATCTTTTCACCCAAAATTTCTAACACAATCACACACAATGACACATGCCCAAGATATCTCTGGTCAAAACAAACCAGGATATAGGTATGTCACGAATCCGTGTTCATGATCCTAAGTCATTTATCCATGATGAAGGTGAAGCCCAATAAACCTCAACTTAATGAATTGATAGTGAAACTTTCATGTTCAAGATTATCATGAAACATTTGTTTCAATGTACCACTTTTGATGTTCAAAATATCATTTTCATTTTCATTGTGTGATCTTAATGAAATGTACTTATCCCAAGTCGTTACTGCCCAATAGATCCAGTTGTTAAATTTTTTTATGAAATGATTTTTCCGTTTGAAAATCTCTCTAACTTTTGTTACTTCAAAATTTTCAAATCCTACTTGTTCTTGACTAAACTGGTCATCCAAGTATTTTGCACAATTCTTTACACTTATGTCAAGTTGTAAATTTGTATGAAAATTAAACCACCCATGAACCTTATGAAAAGAGGTCCTTCGATACTCTTTAATGAGTTTTCGATTGTAATTCATGGGAAACCACACAAGTAGTTCATCACCTCTTGATGTCGAATGAAGCATATCTTTGCTCGGGGTCTATTTGCTTTTATATCAAAGATTCCTTGATATCACACTGCCAATTGTTTTTACTTTGATTCTCTCTTATTCTTTGGGCTTTAGTACACAAAAGCACTGAAATCCTTGAGGTTTTGGGTGTCACCAACGCGAAACATAGATTTCATCAAGTATGGCACATGATTTCGCTTATCATTCCCATAAGTAAACGAGCCTAGCCTCCATAATGAAGGATGGTTCTCTGTTAGTATCGAAAGTGATAGCGGTTCATTTTTAGTTTGGAGATGCGAAATATTTGTTGGATAGGATGTTTCAAGATATCCATGAGGCTTGAGGAAAAAAATGATCATCACTTTTACACCTGGCGGTTTTTTTTGGTGACGGTTAAGTAACCAATATTCCACATGGCGATCTATTACTGGGCAACGATTTGAATTCAAATTTCATGCCAGTTATATGTAGAAACGGCTCATCACCATTCCAATTTTCTAGAATTCTCTCCAAGAACCCTAACTGTTCATTGCAAATTTTCTCTCCAAAATTCTCTCAATCTACTTCAATGGTTGCTGAACAAAACATCGTTGATCAGTTTAATACCAATGATGAAGAGGTTTCACAACCTATGATGAAGATTCAACATACAAATCATTGGCTTAATCCCTCGCTTGAAATTTACCCTAAAGAACTTAGAATGATGGTATTTGTTTTGAAAAACTTTGTTCTTAATCATACACTATCATCTTCTTTTTCAATCCTGATGCAATGGTTGTCATTAGCAGCTTCTACTGCAGTTTACAACAAAACTACCAAGGTGGTTACATTCCTATTGATCTCTCAAAAGACGAAGCAACTAACCAAGAAGAAATTTGCCTAAATTCTGAAGTTACCCTCTTCTGGTATGTTTTACGAAGTTACTACGGAACAGGTTATTCATATGTTCAACAAGACGGGTCATCAACCTACTTTGTCTATTATAATTCAATTCAAGAAGTCGAGTTTGCCCAGTATTTGGAGTTTTCTCTTAGGTATTATTCTAAGATGTTTAACAGGAAGAAGTTATGGGTTGGACAAGGAAAAGTTTGAAGTTTATTTGATTATGGATGGAGTGTATTATGGGGTAAATGTGGATTATGCATCTTCGTTGCGGGAAGAATTTAGGAATTCTATTTCTCATTCAAAACTGGCATCTGGAGTTTTGAGTGCTAGGTTTTGGGGACTGATTTTGAGTGAAGTTTATACTCAGGAAGATATTCTTTTTCCAACTGGTGTTAATATAGTTGATTTTCCATCCATGTATGTTCCTAAGATTTTTGTGGATGATGCTATGATTTTTCCTGTGGTTGCTTGAATTTCAGATTTGATGCTCAATTTAGTGAATCCTACTCATCAATTGTTGGTTCAGTATCGAGCTTCAATAGACCTTACTCCATCTAGTATTCTACCACCAAATATTCCATCTAAAGGTGTTGAAGGTTCTTTGAAAACATCTAAGGGCCATAAGAAAAAGAAACATGATGAGAAACCAAAGGAAGTAGTAGCATAGTTTGTTAACGACACTGTACCTACAATGATTGGTAAACGAGTACTTAAAAGAACAAAGAAACCTGCAAAGAAACCATCAGAATTTGAAACCGCGAAACCTACTAATGAGCCTGTAGTTGAAATTGTTGTGACTCAATCTAAAGCAGTTGCTACGGAAATTCCCATTCAATGAGAACGTGCTATGAAAAATGGGGCTTCCAAAATGGTAAAGAAGCTACAATTTACACGAAAAGGAGCTGTTGTTATAGATATTTTGTCTCCTAATTCTCCTGCCTCATGAAAGAGAAGTGCTTTGGATGTGGTTCACAAATTGAAGAAGTGAAATCAAACTCCTGTTGAGGATAAGATAGATGATGTTATTGTTGAATCAGATCATGACAGTGATGGCACGGATATAGAAATGGGAGGTCAATTTCGTGTGTCACAACAAAGGGATACCTCTGTCAAGTCAATTTTCAAGGAGACAAGAAATCCTGATCTCAATGAAAACGTATCTGATATGAATGTAAACATCAATTTAGGTGCATAAGAAATTACCACAATCCCTGAGAAGACGAAAGTCATACCACCCGGGGGTTCAAATACTAAGTCCAATTTGCAGGAGATCGAAACTCCAAAACTCACTATGAACTTATCTAATAAGGACAGAAATGTCTATATAGGAGAAGGGATGAAGACTATCGAAAACCACTACAACCACTACATTCAAAACAACTGTTGTTCCTCCACCACTACCATCTTCTCCACCACATACATCGGTTACACCAATTTCTTATATAGTTCTTTCTCCAACATTTTCTGGTGTTATGCAAGAACCAATTGCTATGTTGTTCTCTTCACAATCCACTCAAACTGAGAAAATCATTACAGAAACTGATGTAGATGATGATGATGTTATGGTCTAGTTTGTTGATTTATAGTTCAACCCTGAAGAAAAAGACATACCTAATGAGTTGATCATGTCGGGTAAGCAATTCAAGATTCTCAATTCCAAAATGAATTCTCTTCTTTAATTTTTGGCTGATACTGGAGGCAAGAATTATGTTAGTGGGGTTAAAGTTGAGTATCTTTTGAAATCTCAAGAGTCTCGACTGAGAACTCTGATTGAAGATGTTTCTAAGAAACATGAAGAAAGAGTGGCTATTTGAATAGTCTTGAAACTTTGAATATGAGATCACTAAGCTTCGTGAAGTTGCTAAAGAGCATCATGAACTCTTTGAAAAAAAAAGGTGGTTGAAAAGAAAGCTTCTTTTCAACTCAAGGTTAAACCTTGATGTATAAAGAGGTTAAGAAGATTGATGATAACTATAACTTATTGCATGAAAATTTTGATGTCATAGCTGGTGCAACAACTCACTTGGTTAAACTCAACAAGGATTATTCAAAAGATCTAAAAGTCAAGACTAAGAAGGATGAAAAACTGTTTGAGAACGTTAAAGATTTTTTATCTTATTAAAGAAACATTATCGAAAGTAGATTTTTCTACTCAATCTTCCATTTCTCAAGATTCCATTTCTACAATGGTTTCGAACATTGAGGCCAACATCAAAGCTAAGTTGGTTCCAATCCTCAATTTGGTACTTCGTTTACTAACAAATGCTCCACATCATGTGCATGTCTCGTACGGGGGAGAAAGAGGAGTTGATTCATCTAATGGACCTGGTGATGACTCCGAAGTAGTTGTGGGGAAAGTTATATCTATTCAAACTCCAACAACAATCCCAATGAAGCCAGTAATCATATCATCAACAACAACCACTACAATAAGGAATCTTTATTAGTCGAAATTCCAAACAAAAAGGATTTTGATCAATGAAGGTTCGAGTTCTGCCCTTTTCAAAACAACTTCTAATGTAGATCCCAAAGATAAGGAGAAAAGCATTCAAGTTGAACAATCAGATGAAAAGAAGAAGAAATTGCAAGCAATTGAGATGGAAAGACAAAGGCAAATAAACAGTATTTTTAGTCAAAGTTTGGCACCATTTCTAGCCTATTAAAGGTATAAATTTTGAACCTTGATCATTCCATGCTTAGATCTAGGTTTAGGTTAGAAAATGGTATCTTTTGGTCCCATAGTTTGATTCTTGGAGTATGAGCAACTTCAGGCCATATGAGTTGTCCTTTTGGACTCTTGGAAGTGTTTTGAGTCATAAAAATCAGATCTTGATGGTTAAGCCTCAACAAGTAAGTTTTAGTAACCATTCAAGTGTTCTTATAGACTTAATTCATGATTTGAGCCACATACGTGCATGCAAAAGCATAAATTTTGCAACTTTATCACTTAATACATTATTAGGAACTTGGATCTAAGTTTTGGACGTTAGGACTTAATAGATTAAGGCATGCTAGTGTGTTTGGATTGGCAGACCAGTACACCATGCGTATTCCAGTTTACGTTGCGCATATTGGGTCAGCATCCCGACTCCTGGTCAACATCAGCGTACGCTTGGCGTACAAGCCAAGTACATCACGCATAAGCAGTCAGTTGGCCTATAAGATTTTTAGGCTCGTTTAGTGTTGGGCTTTGGGCTTGTGTTAGTTGGGCATCGGGCCCACCTGATTGTAGCAGGTCATTTTTAGGCTTAAGGCCATGTGTGGGGTTCTTGGACCATATTGGGCCTTAGAGGCCTTATAGTTGGGATTGGATGCCCTTTTTGGACTTTGATTAAATTTGGGCCTTGGGAGGAGGGAGGCCCAATAAGGAAAAAATAAAGAAGCCCTTTTGTCCTTAATTTAAGAATTAGGGTTTTGGACTTTCGGGTTAGAATGTGACCTAATTTCTAATTAGGGTTTTATGGTTGTGCGATAGGGAGAGGAGTTTGTGAGTCATCCGATGAGTGCGATTTGATACCTATAGTCTAAGGTAAGTCTTCCTTTGCAGTATCGGTGGGTCGAAGGCACCAAGGTCGGCCCACTAGTTTATGTTGTAGTGCGATGAATGTCTTTGTGACAATTTTTAGTTATGCTTGTATTTGCTTGATGACTCTGTGATTTTTGTTATGATATTATGTGGTAGTAGTAGGGGTGAAATAAACCTGGTATCCGATTGAAATAGACTGAAAGGGTAGGCAACCACCCATATATGCTTAATAGTATACGGTTCAAATAGACCAAATGATTAGGCAAGCACATAGATATGCTTGACAGTATCCGGTTGAAATAGACTAAAGGGGTAGGCAAGCACTCGTATATGCTTGGCAGCATGTTTGTTTAGTATGTAGTATTTTGGGGGAACTCACTAATCTTTGTGCTTACAGTTTTCAGCTTATGTTTCAGGTACTTCCAGTTCGAAGGGGACGGGCCCGGCCTAATTGCACCACATCACTCTATGTTTTTCCGCATTTAGTGATTTTGGGAATTTGTATTCTGATAACATGTTACAGTAAAACTCTTTCGACTGTTTTGATATTAGTTTCTTTATGAATCAAATGAATTAAAAAAAAATTATCTGTATTTTTGGGATGTTACACTCCACCACCTTCATCTTTCTCCATATCCGGTGACTCGCCAATGATTAGGGTTTCAGTAGATCCCCTAGCTTCGTCGTCCTTCTCATTTTCCAAAACCCTAGCGTTGCCACCTATCTCATTGGAGGCGGCGGTGAATTGGAGTTTTCAAGAACTCTGACGATGTTGTAAGTTGATTAGGGTTTCTGGCGGCGGAGAATGGGTTAGGGTTTCTCTACGGTGTGAGTCAACAACGGAGAGGTGCGGTGTTGTAACTTACATAGATGTGAGAAAGGGGCGACACTATAAACTGATCCTTTAACTACCTCTATCAATGTCGACCTTAGGGTTTTCAAGATCTCCAAACGGTTGAGGTGTTAGTAGCAGCAGAAGAGAGAAAAAGAGAGGTGGCGATCATACCAACAGAAAGAAAGAAAGGGGGTGGTTCAAACGGTGGTCCAACAAAAAGGTGGGTGGATGGGTATTGGGGGGGGGGGGGAGAGAGAGAGAGAGAGAGAGAGAGAGAGAGAGAGAGAGAGGTGGGTGGATGGGTGGAGTATGTATTTTCTTTTTCCTTTTTTTCTGATTTCTATAGCAAAAAGAAATTTAAAAAAAAATATATAGAAATGACAAAATAATCACTAAAAACTTTTAAAAAAAAAATTATAGTCAAAACTGGGATGAAATTCTTATTTTGGACCATTAATATTAATCCAAAACTTTTTAGATAAAAATAATAAATTACGACTAAACACAAACTAAACACAAAGACCATTTTTTGTAATTTAGTCTTATAAGAATTATACAAAGTATGGTTATCATTTACAAAATTTTGTCAATTTGTTAATTAGTTTTTTTTAATCTAAAAATAAAAAACAAAAAACAAAATGATAAAAGACATGTAAGTGTTGCTTATGATTTATATGCCATCATTAAACTTTGATAAAATATAGAAAAAAACATAACTCTTTTTAATAAAAAGAAAACAAGACAAAATCATCATCATTATCAACCACCAATCATCCTAACCACATTCCTAAAAATTGTAGGGTAGTTCTTATTAAATTACACATCAAACAATTTTAACCCATAAAACAAAAACACAATAACAAAAATATAAATTAGTATAATTTAAACAATTTAAATAATCCAATTCGATAATAACCAAGATACAATCCAACCGTTGACCATCGTCCATTAATATGAATCTTAAGCTTGAGTCTCATAAATTATACTGTATTTTATTGTTTTGGTTATGTTCGTTTTTCAAAATCCAAATTATATTTATTTAAGAAAATGATAAATAAATTGAAAAAAAAAAAAAAAAAAAAAAAAAAAAAAAAAAAAAAAGATACCACCACTTATTGGAGTATAAGAATCATCCCACCCAATCTCTTCTTCTTATTATTATCAATCGTCATATTTTTTCCATCTTCTGTCACAATAAACACATTTTCTTTATAACTTATTCATCACGTATCCTATAAAACGTTTCCATGTTCAATATTCATAAATTTACAATCTGATTTCCCATAACTCCGGCCAAAATGGAGGCCGGCAGTCCACCGGAACCAAAACCCTCATCATTGACACGTCTCAACACCTTCGTCGGAAAATCCCGGATCGGAAAACGGTTCAAACTCAATGAACGCAAGACCACCTTCACCACCGAGCTCCGCGCCGGCACCGCCACCTTCCTCACCATGGCTTACATTCTCGCTGTCAACGCCAGTATCCTTTCAGACTCTGGCGGCCCTTGCTCCGTCTCCGACTGTATCGACCTCTGTTCTGATTCATCCGTCGCCGTCTCCAACTGCACAGGTCCGAACTTACGGGTCATTCAACCCGACGACACCTGCAAGTTTTCTCCGGTGAACCCTGGTTACACCGAGTGTTTGGGAAAAGTCCGGAAAGATCTTATCGTCGCCACCGTAGCTTCTTCGCTTATTGGGTGTGTGATCATGGGCACTTTCGCTAATTTACCCTTGGCTTTAGCTCCGGGAATGGGTGCTAACGCCTACTTCGCTTACACCGTCGTCGGATTTCATGGCTCCGGTAACATATCCTATGAAAACGCCCTCGCCGCTGTTTTCATCGAAGGGATGATATTTTTGTTGATTTCTGCCGTCGGCTTACGAGCTAAGCTTGCGAAATTGGTTCCGAAGCCGGTGAGAATCTCTTCGTCGGCCGGAATCGGCTTGTTTTTAGCTTTCATCGGCTTGCAGAGCAACCAAGGTATCGGCTTAATAGGTTACAGTTCTTCAACTCTTCTTACCATCGGCGCGTGTCCAATCTCCTCACGCGCTTCACTCGCGCCGGTAATTACTTTCCCCAACGGCACTGTCACCCTCCTCCCCGGCGGCTCCGTCTCCGGCGATATCATGTGTCTGCATAACCGAATGGAGAGCCCAACGTTCTGGCTCGGCGTGGTCGGTTTCGTAATTATCGGTTACTGTTTGGTTAAAAACGTAAAAGGTGCGATGATTTATGGCATTGTGTTTGTAACTGCTGTATCATGGTTCCGTAACACGCAAGTAACGGCGTTTCCCGACACTCCGGCCGGCGACGCCGCTTACGATTACTTCAAAAAGGTCGTCGACGTGCATAAAATTGAATCCACCGCCGGTGCACTGAGCTTTTCCAGCATCAACAAAGGGTATTTCTGGGAAGCATTGGTTACATTTCTTTACGTCGACATCCTCGACACCACCGGAACTCTCTACTCCATGGCACGTTTCGCCGGATTCGCAGACGAAAACGGAGAGTTTGAAGGTCAGTACTTTGCTTTCATGTCTGACGCAACGTCGATCGTTGTTGGGTCACTCCTTGGGACGTCACCGGTGACAGCGTTTATAGAATCTTCCACCGGAATAAGGGAAGGTGGGAGGACTGGTATGACGGCGTTGACGGTGGCGGGATATTTTATGTTGGCGTTTTTCTTCACACCATTGCTAGCGTCGATACCGGCGTGGGCTGTAGGGCCGCCGTTGATACTGGTCGGAGTTCTGATGATGAGATCGGTGGTGGAGATTGACTGGAATGATATGAAACAGGCGATTCCGGCGTTCATGACTTTGATATTGATGCCGTTGACGTATTCCATCGCATATGGATTGATCGGTGGGATAGGGACTTACTTAGTACTGAATCTGTGGGATTGGGGAGAGGGGTTATTAAGTAAATTTGGGATTCTTAAGGGGGTTGGAAGTGATAGATCTGTTAATAATAGTAGTGTAGGGGGTAATAGAGTAATTATAGGAAATGGTATGGATGGAAATGATAAAAGGGTTGAAGTTTAGGGGTTTTTTATGAGCATATTTCTTCTTATATTGGCTTTTGTTAACGTGATTGATTACTTACGATATTCATCATATTGTTTTTATTTTGTTAGTGGGTACATTATTTGATTTTTATTATAATAGCACAAAAATACAAATTATGTCTATTTGTGTCCTAACGCGTATACTATTTAATTTTCATTTAATTAACTTATAATCATACAAAAGTATCTAAATTTCATCATCAGGTCTTTATTGAGTAAACGTGCGATGTTCTGATGTGATAATCTTATTATTTAAAGGAATTTATAAAAATAGTAAAATCGTTAATGTCTTTAACAATTTTTAGCAAAAAATTAAGAGATTAACAATTTGAGTCAAGAAATGAGAGGTAATTAAGGTAAAGATGAAAATTGTACGTGGCTTTTATCCATCTACAATTTTATATAAAAGAAAAAGTCAAAAAATATGACATTTTTATGCCTACTCAATATTGGGTTAGGGGTGTTTGCTAATAAAACACCGCTTAAACATCCTGATATTATTTTTATAAAAAGTCAATCAATAATCAACTATTTATAATCAATTTTTTCGGAAACAATGAAATTTCAACCAATAAAAATATTTCAAAAATTATTTAGATATCTATATTGTAAAATGTGTGTCTTTTTAACCAACCTCTTCAACCGATTTTATAACTTATAAAAACAAATAGCATGCACATAGTATCTATGTGTTATTCCATTGGTTAAATATGCCTACGCAAATGACCATAACCACCTACGAATTGGATGAGTTTCTTGAAAAACTCGTTTTTTGGGATAAAAATAGCTAAACAATTAAGGGTTTTGGGTATTTTATAAATTTCTCTTTTATTTATTATTAAGTGTTACAAAATGATATCTTTTGTACAAAAGTTTATGGCCTGGTTTTTCATTGTTTATATAAATTTTATAATCATTTATAATTCAATTTTATAAGACACAGTATCTATCTGTTATTCCATTGGTTAAATATGACCCTACTTATAAATGCTCTAGATAGACTCGTCAATATCCTATAAAAACAAACTCATGACATGTTAGTAAATGTATATCTACTCATGTAACAAAATGAACAACATTTATTATATCATTTTATAAAACATTTATTATATCATTTTATATACTGTTCTTTAAACACTTTCTATAAACAAGCATACAAAATTTGATTTCCCATTATTTAGAATGCCAATGAAACCACACCAAAATCCATGAATGTTGGACAAACACTTTAAGGTAAGAAAATAATATATAAAGCCAAATCCATGGTTTAAAAAACGTTACGTAAGTACAACTTAGGAGCTGTTTGACAGAATCTGAATTTTTAAGATTTGAAACTTTAAGATGTCTTAATTTTTAAGAAGATCTGAATTTTTAAGAACTGAATTTTTAACAAGCTGTTTGGTTAGAACCTCTGAATTGCTGTGTTGAATAATGAAAATGACCATTTTACCCTTCTATATTATATTTTTGCTAAATTCAATACTTTTGTTTTATAAAATAATTTAACAATTTCTTAAATAATTATATATATATATATATATATATATATATATATATATATATATATATATATATATATATATATAAACAATATAGAAAATCCAAATATAAACACCCCATAAAATCCAATACATGAAAACACATACAAGTATACAACTATGACAAACATGAGCTACACATAACTACAAAATGCTATAATTGAAAAAACTCTATCACCAGGAACCAACATGAACATAACCAGTGTTCCCATATGCAGCACCATAGTCACCACCACCATAACTTCTCTTGAAACACACAATACACAATGAGCAACAACTATGAAATCCACCTCCAAAACCAATTACATGACCAGGGGCAACGTCTCCATGGGGAAATCGACCATCAAGCTATAACTTTGATTTTATTTGAATCAAAAAACCACATCAGATCAAAACTGAAATATAACCTAACAAATAACAATAACTTTGATGAGTAGGGGCTACAACATAAGGGGTGGGATCAATAAAATCAAGCCAAAAAAATTGATGGAGAGAGCGACACCAATCAAAGGAAAACCAACCAAATTGAGGCTAAAATTAGTCTGTATCGATCCACAAAAATGCTTAATTTCACCATTGTGCTTGAATGCTTTTTTGGTATTGGGATTGAACCTTAATAATCGAGTTTTACGAGAAAAAAAACTTACCAGGAGTTGTATTGTCAATGAGGGACCTGGAGGGCTTTGCTTCCGGTGGTGGCGATGGCAGGTGGAGGCGATGGCCCGCTGATGGCGAAAGAGTCGGTCGGATGGTTCCAGATCGGAGATGGAGTGGGTGAGGGAGCATCGTTTGTATTGAAAGAGAAGAGGGAAAGTGTGGCTGAAATATCAAGGGCATATCTGCAGAAGATGCCAGAGGCGATGCAACTGGAGCCAGAGACGAAGGCGACGCAGGCGAAGCCGTCGGTGGCGCAATAGAGGTGATCGGAGTTGCAAGAGATTGGGGGTGGAGGAGAGGCGTCGATGATGATAGAGAGGGAAAAAGAGGTTGCATCATGAAATAGGGAATTCGTTTTGGGCAAAATAGGAAACGCGTCCCTTTATTTTTTTTTAAGATACAATCACATGTCTGAGAAATTAAGAGGTATTTTTTAATTTAAGAGGCAAAAAATAAGATACTATCAAACACCCTATATCTGAATTTTTAAGAGCTTGCCTCTTAATTTTTCAATTAAGAGGCAAACAAACAACCCCTTAATTAAGATAATAAAATAGGCTAGTTATCATTAGGTTACATAAGTACAACTTAATTAAGATAATAAAATAAGACCATCTCTGATGATTAAGTTATATTACAACTTAAAAATATTGTTATCTCATTATTCCATTAGCTTTAACATTTTATTAAATAACATCTTTAATAGTTAACTTTTTGATATAACTTTTTTAAGAATTTAACTAAGACAAAACTTCATAAATGGTCCCTGTGGTTTCATAAAATCTAAAATTTAATCCCTAAGTATAAAAAAACTGTTGGATTAGATTTTTATGTCCATAACTATTATTGGTATGTATTCGACCCGAGACTAGCATGGTCCATTTGGGTTGTACTTCACCAGAACAATTTATATGGATAGTCTTTTGAGAATAATATGTTTATTATTTATATTAATATATTATAAGTTCTAATATATTAATATTAAATCATAGTTTTTAATTAGTATTGATCAAGAATTAATTTAGTGATCAAAAGGAACTATTAAATATGGACTCTTATATATATATATATATATATATATATATATATATATATATATATATATATATATATATATATATATATATCTTTGAGAAAAGAACTTGAATAACTTCGTTTTTCCTGAAGGAGTCGTCATTTAGGTGGGCTATGTCATTTACAAGCCTGGCGTATTTCGGATGCTTGAAGGCCCCGCTGACCCGAAGTGATTTAGAAAGATTCTTCTTTATCGATGGTGATCGGTCATGGTATCCATAGCGTTGCTTCTTTTTCGGCCAAATTCGGATTTCGTTTTGCTTCTCCCGGTCGTTAATCCTAATCGACTCGACTCTTTTCCCTGCCCCCCGGCCTCTCACTTCATTGCGCCTATTGGAAGATTTGGGCTACCTCCTCTCTTTCCGACCTCATTCAGATAATAAGCCAGTCCGGTTTATTAGATAGTGAGTGGGTAAGAGAGGTGCTTGGTCTGTCTCCGAATGTGGGCCTAGAAGCATTAGCCGAGTCTCTGAATATTCCCGAGGGTTCTCAGGATAAAGACAACCTTAAGGTGCTAACGGAGCTTCCACGGTCTCAGTCCATGAAGGTGCTTGCTTTATTGGTTGGCAGCTTGGTTATAGTCGTATCAGAGCAACCCCGCCGGGGCGATCCAGTTACCCAGTTCACTATTATTCTAAAACCATTGAACCGTACTAGCTTCGTTACAAACTTGATACTGAACTGTTCACCATCCGAACATTTGCTAGCTGGCAACACAACTTTGACCACCCAAAAAAAGATCTCAAGTGATTAGGTAGGGACAGGATTCGAACCTGTAGTCTTCAGATCATGAGCCTGATGAGTTGACCATTCCTCCACCCTGCTTGATGAATTCCCATTCAAAAAAGGTCAATTAGCTAAGATCGATCAGAAGGTGTGTTAAGCATATAGTCATTGTGGTTACAGACCGGTTCAGTTTGCGATTAGACTAAGAACCTTCTCTGTCTAAGAAAGCTGCTTCACTTCTCCCCCCTGCAATGTATTGGCTCTCTCTCTCTCTTTCCGCTAATAGAGGAGTTAGATAGTTTGCATTCCTCTATCTTCATCTCTAATACTAATAGGCGATAATCACCAACTTCATCACTGCCTTCTTGTGACACATCGATTGTGTTCCCACCCAGTTCACTATTTCATAGCTCTACCACTGACTTCAAAAAAGAGATAGCATGCCTCTCTCTCCTTTCTTGCAGCTTACGAACCCCCCGAAAACAAGATTGACGCAGAAAGGTAGCGAACTCTTTTTGCACAATAGCTAAATAAAGAGAAAGCAAACCACCCGAAGAGGAATGAAAGCTTCAAATCGAGTTCTCTCTAGTAAAGAATTGGATTTCCTGAAATGTATATATATATATATATATATATATTTATATATATGAAATGGGCCAAGTTCATTTAGGTTGGGCGAAGCTTGCATAGATAATCCATGGAGTTTTTAACTCATGGATCCTATGGAAATGAAAAGTCATGGATATTAGGGTTTACATGAATGTAACCCTAATCCTCCATACTATATAAAGAGGTATTTGGCACATGAAATGGCACTAGTGTGTGAGTAAACAAGAGTGGGCCAATTTCTAGTGTTCTTACTATTCTCTCAAGTTTTCCAAGGTGTTTTGGTGATTTGTGATTCCACTTGAGGCTTCTACACTATTGGGGCTAAGCTCTTAAAGTTCAAGACTTCAAGCTTTATTAAAAGGTATGTTATCTAACTAGGATTTTGTAGTATAGTTGCTTCATATGATGATAGTTAGGATAAAACCTTGGAATATTGAATATGTGTATGTATAATAAAGAAAACATAGATCCAAGGTTTATAGGGTTGCATGTATACTATAGGAGTGTTAGAATGCTCAAAACTCATCAGTGGTATCATAGTCAAGGCTTGTTTTTAATTATACTTGATGCTACATGTTTTTCCAAAGTTGAAATTCTGCCATTTTTTTGCATTTGACTGCTCACCACGACGTGGCAGTCTTTACTACGATGTGGTGATGCCCCTGTATGCAGAATTTTGGGGCTTTTACTTGGTATTGGATGAGGATCATTACCCTAAGCTGTTTTTGAACTTGTAAACCTGTTTTTGATGTGGTAATGTTCATGCTAATCCAATTTCAAAGATAATTGTCAATAGATTAATGTTTTGTATGAGTTTACTAGTTAGGCTAATTTCATGAAAACTGTTTGATTTGAATTATCTTGTTCTTATGAGTTGTTTTAGATTAATAGAAAAGTAATGTGATAATATGTTTTCAATCCAAATTGATCTAAAGGTTGTTCATAATATTTGTTTTTGTAACTTGTCCTCAAGTTATATGAAAAGTCACATTTATGATTATTAAAACTCATAAGATTTCCATAAGTTATAAAAAATGAAGAGTCTCATTTTGTAAATGCTTTAAAATCTTCCATAACTTGTCCTCAAGTTATGGAACTTTAAGAGTTTTTTATTAAAAACTACTTTAAACACATAAGTTATGGAATAGAAAAGTTTTTGAATTATTCGAAACTTGCCCTCAAGTTTTGGAATTTGTAAAGTCCTACACACACTTTAATTCCAAACCCTAGAATTTTAAAAGTTAAATTTCAACCCTTATACTTTATAGTATTATAAGTTAATAATATATATATATATATATATATATATATATATATATATATATATATATATATGTATAAGAATAAAGTCAGTCTTACCGTTAGTAGGCCTCATTCACAAAGCCGGTCTATAAGGGGGTATAAGATTACTGCCTAGAAAATGGCAATTTAATGGGTGTCCACTCTCACCCACCGCTTCCTTGACTGGTGGAGGGTCGTTAGCCGAACGGGTAGGACAAGGACTACAATTCTCTCACTATAAGTATAATGATAAATATAAAGTAACTAAACCTTTTATAAATTCTCAATCTTAGTTAATTTAGAAAATGTGAATTTGGTGCTAACTCATGAAATTACACTTTATACTTTGCTTAAATCGTTAGTGGAGCATGTGTGGTTAACAGGCACACTAACCCGGATTTAACAAGGTAGGCAAAGGGTAACTTAATGTTTATCATAGGATCGGTGGAGCACGTGTGGTTAACCGGCACATCGATTAAGTGATAAATATTAAGGGTACCAAGTATATTTGCATGGTTATTCACACTTTGTTTTGTGATCCTCGGCATCTCAGTCACAAAACTTGAGAGGGCACAATCGAGATTGAAACATGCCAATGAAAAGTTCAATGAATCTCAAAAGATCTAGGAGTTTCAAATTCAATTAAAACCTAATATATTATTTCATTTTTTATGGTGGAAATTGGTGAATCGTCATTCGCCTACCTTCAAATATTTTATAGCTTGGATTACGACATCCCTCTTCCAAGTTATAAAATATTGTGTTGGGTCCTAGCCTTAATATTTCATATTGGGTGTTATATTAAGGGAATTAAATCAACTAACTTGAATATCTCCCATATTAGATGTCTGGTTCAGACAACTATGATCTTCCCAAATCTCTTGGAACAAGCTTTCCTAATGAAGATGATTTTTTGCGATTGGTTCATGGAAATCATATTTCCCTTCCTCCACCTCCTCCATTTATTCTACCTGGCCTACAAGCTCTTGAATAGCTCAAGGTCACTCAAGCCCTATTGGCAATCAAGGTCTATGTGTGCTCACATCTTGGAGATGAAGTCACATATTGACAAGCCGGGAGAGTTGGGTGTCAAAGTCTTGAAGAAGTTGGATGTTCAATCACTTCCTAAGTCACATAGTGAGTTCTTTAAGGACTACTATGTAACAGACTATGACATGAACCTTAATGATCTTATCGATTTGCTTGGTGCTGCTGAATCAGCAATGATTTGGAGTACTGGTAAAGCAAATTTGATTAGAAGATCAACTTCCCAAACTACCATGGACATTGACAATGGTAACAATGGATATCCAGAAAAGCTTTGTCTTTCCAATGGAAATGGATCATCCATAGTCAACTCGGTTGACGAAATGGTAAAAAGAAAGGATAAGTGATGGTCCTGTGTACCATTCCTAAAGGGTCCATATGTTTCTATTGCCAAAGGAAGGGGCATTGGTTGCGAAGCTGCCCTAACTACCTGAAAGATCTAAGAGAAGGTAAAGTCAAAAAGTTTGACTCTGCTTCAGGTAAGTCCACTATCTAACTCTCTTAAGTTCCTATTTGAAGATTCTTAATACATTTTGATGTATGGCAGGATCAAGCAAAGGGAAGGAAACTTAAAGGAAGAGTATGTTGAATTTGATCGCAAAGATGGATTTCAATCGTATGGTTCGAAGATCGTATTCTTGAGCTACTAATTAGGAGTTATGATAGATTGCTATAAAATATGTAATAGCATAGTTTTTCATTTAAAGTTGCATTGTAAGGAAAAAGTTTTTCCGCATTTTTATAAATAAATAAAATTTTGTTTTATTTTATAATATCTCCTTGCAATGGCATTTATGAAAAATTGATGTTTGTATGTTTCTAGCAATAATGGAAATATGAATTTGATTCTTTCATTTGTGGTAATGTCTAAATTTACCGAATAAGGAAAGATTCTCATCACCTAAGTTTTCAATTGGTCCAAAACTTAGAATCATGCAAGTTGTATAGTATGATGAATGAGAATTTTCATCTTTGGAAAATTAAGACTAATTCCTTGTTCACATGTATATGTGAGTCAAGTGAAGGACAAAGGGATCGGGTACACTTGGTTGTGCACTGGTCAGGTCCACCACAAAAAGATCGATAAGACTATTCGTCATGATTTACTAAAGTTTAGTAAATATGGTTATACTTACAGGTTTAAGTATAATTCTAAAGCATTGGAAAAGTTTCGATGTATGGCAGAACGAATGGGAAGAATCAAATTAGGCAGAAAGATAAAAGTTTCTCAATTCTGAAAAGATAGGAGAGTACTTTAGTATCATGTTTTGTGATCATCTTAATGATTAAGAAACCATATCACAATTGGTCCTCTAAGGACATCTTAGTGCATTCCTATGTCTAAGAAGAGGAACCGTGAATTGTTGAAATGGTTAAATCAAGAAGATGAGTCATGCTTCGTTCCAAAACAAGTCTTAGAGTCATACACCAAGATTGTAATTTGAGTGACACATCTTAAATAAGTTTTATTAACACTTGTCAAATGTAAGAGTAAAGTGTGTCCTACTCTTATACATTTGAAATTGGTAAGTTGTGAAGTTTTGGATGAAAAAAAGACCAACTAAGGCCAATTGTGTGAAGTGTTTGTCTTGATAAAGAATCCGCACTAACTCTTGAATATTTGGCAATAGAGTCTTATATGTCAAGAGGACAGTGGGAGTCTTAAAGACCCTGAAAGAATTTCAAGATCTAATCAAGAATAAAACTTGTAGTTTATCACTAGCACACTACTTGAGTTTTATAACCTATCGTGTTGACATATTCCTATTTCTGTGCCCATTCCAGTAAAAGTTGGCTTTGCATATGAGTTCTGAGAGTTCTCAATTGGTTGCATAACAACTTGGAAGCAATGGCAGACCCTTGTGCTTCCAAGTGGCAAGAAGTTAATACTACAAAAGTCCAGTCCATATGAGTTTGGATTTCTCATTAACCGTGTCTTGTGATTATGGTTTTGACAGATTCACATGGATAAGAACACATACACCATAAAATCTAAGTGTCATAAGGTTTCTCTCCGATTGATGAAAATGATGGTGAGGAAGCGCTTTCACTAAGTGATTTTAAGTAGATAGAAATTGTGATATTTGCATTCTCAAAGTCGTTAGTGGAACGTGTGTGGTTAACCGGCAGACTAACACGGACTTGTGAGGAATGGCAAAGGTCTAAAAAATTGAGACTATGATTACTGCATCCCTTTTCATAGTTCTTAAATTGTTTAGACAAACATGTGTGCTATCTAAGGAAAGGTGTATGATTTTGATATAGTTTTATCAAAGCATCTCGTATCAGAAGTCTGAACTTTGGTAAGAAAGTCAATAAAGTATTGATTTCTAGAAGTTTAGCTGATTTATGAGTACATGTCAAAGCTAGTGGGAGCATAAGTGTTATGTTGATAATTCTCATGTTAGTGGGAGCATGATAATTATAATAAGTGTTGCAAGTTAGCAATGTTAATTATAGAAAACAAAAGTTTCAATTGGGAAAAGTTGTTTTGCTATAATTAAAGGAGAGAAAATTATACTTCATTTTAAATCTAAAAGCTTAGATCATGAGATTTTAATCAAATTTAGTCAAGTATGTATATGAATGTTATGTTGGAATGGTTCAACATAAGGAAATTCTATATATGGGAACATTATTTGCGTTCTAAAATTCGATTATGATTACGACATCCCTTTTCATAATCTGAATTTTGAGAACATGGCAAATAGAAATAAAAATATTGTAGCAAAAGACTGGTCTAGAATCATGTCTTTATGTGAGACATCATGAATCGTGTCCCATATGCTTCGGGTGTAGGATCGATTGCATGTGCTATAATATTTATCCTTTCTAAATTTTTCCAAATGTCTGGTGGCATTAAGAGGGGAAAAAGGTCTAGAATTGGATATGACTAAAATGATTAAGTAATTGTCGAGGACAATCTAAGGTTTACCAAAGATTGGTTGTTCAGGGACAGTTGGAAGTATAGTGTTAATTTTGGAAGGACCATATTGACATATTCTGAAAAGAGGCAACTCTTGTTCATAAGTGATAGTCAAAATGGGAATGATCCCATAGGTGGAAGTTATTCAATCTGTGTAAGATTAGGAAACTTAATGCAAGAAGGATGTTCAAAGCAATGTACTTTGAATTTGAGACTTCAATTCCATGGAATGATCTTCATTGGAATACTCTGTAATGTCTGTTGACAAGTCTTTGTGACTTTGTGCATAATCATTACAAGAGGATCAATGCATATAAATTTAGATTCTAACAAATTTCGGTAAATGGTAGGAATTTGGAATTCTTACATTTACGGTAAGGATTTGGGATTGTGAAATGAGAATCATTGGAATTATGTTCAATCGATATGTTTCACAAAGTAAAGATCGTAGACAAACTTAGTGTGCATACTTGGTGTATGGCATAACTATTGTTTGGATAAACATAGTGTTCATGCTTAGAGCATGGTATGACTAGTGTTTTGATTCAAGTATAAAGTTGATTAGTTAAAACAGTAT
Source organism: Lactuca serriola (assembly GCF_051521515.1). NCBI lineage: Eukaryota > Viridiplantae > Streptophyta > Magnoliopsida > Asterales > Asteraceae > Lactuca > Lactuca serriola. Next base: position 82,274,723 of record NC_136416.1, on the reverse strand, counting down.
ACAATGAATAATGTGCAATCAATATGGTGATAAATAAAAGTTGTTTTATTTATATTCATAAGTTCTGAGACCATATTGGATTCAATTATTCTTGTGTTTTACTTTGCATGTTTTAACTTCCAGAACAACTAGGTCATTCTTCCCGAATGACTAAGTTATTAAAACCATCCACAATCGGTCATATGTTGGAAGTAGATATGAATCAAGATTTTCATGAAGTTGGCTTATAGATGTCTAAGATGTTGGACATAGCAAGAGTTGCTACAACACTCATGAGTGCTCATAAGTTCTGAGTATTGGATTCAACCCACGTTCATTTGACTCACTTCATGGATTTTATCACAAGTGATCATAAGACGATAATATCTTATATTCTTCAAACCTAGAGATATGAGTTGTTGACTATAAGTTGGTTATACATTGATTGCACGAAAACGCATTTGGTAACTCGATGTTATAAAACGTGCCTTTGTGTATGATTCAAAAAGTATTAGAACAAGCATATGAGTCGAATTTTATCCATTCCTTTTACCCTTGGACTGATAAAAGCGATATATGTAGGCCCCTCAATGATTTAGTGATGACACCCCAAAGTGCTTGGCCAAGCCTGGACTGATTTGATTTGTTTAATTAGTTGGTCGTCATAAATCGAAAATCGAGAAACAACAAATGAACAAAGAGAATGATTATAATCCATGTCTCAGTCCATATGATATCTATAATGGAGGAATATATTATCCCTTATCTAATGGACAAGTCATTTGACTAGATCAGAGTTCGACAACGGCTTTAAGAGCAACGATTGCTAGTCAGGTTTCAGAGTCATACGCAATAATAGGTTTAGACTTATCCAAGTGGAAGACTGTTGGATTAGATGTCTAAGCCCATAACTATTATTGGTATGTATTCGACCCGAGAGTAGCATGGTCTATTTGGGTTGCACTTCACCAGAACAATTTATATGGATAGTCTTTTGAGAATAGTATGTTTATGATTTATATTAATATATTATAAGTTCTAATATATTAATATGAAATCATAGTATTTAATTAGTATTTATCAAGAATTAATTTAGTGATCAAAAGGAACTAATTAAATATGGACTCTTATATATATATATATATATATATATATATATATATATATATATATATATAATGGGCCAAGTTCATTTAGGTTGGGCTAAGCTTGCATGGATAGTCCATGGAGTTTCTAACCCATGGATCCTATAGAAATGAAAGGTCATGGGTATTAGGGTTTACATGAATGTAACCCTAATCCTCCATACTATATAAAGAGGTCTTTGACACATGAAATGCCACTAGTGTGTGAGTAAACAAGAGTGGGCCAATTTGTAGTGTTCTTACTATTCTCTCAAGTTTTCCAAGGTGTTTTGGTGACTTGTGATTCCACTTGAGGCTTCCACACTATTAGGGCTAAGCTCTTAAACTTCAAGAATTCAAGCTTCATCAAAAGGTATGTTATCTAACTAGGCTTTTGTAGTATAGTTGCTTCATATTATGCTAGTTAGGATAAAAACCTTGGAATATTGAATATTTGCATGTATAATAGAGAAAACATAGATCCAAGGTTTATAGGGTTGCATGTACACCATAGGAGTGTTAGAATGCTAAAAACCCATCAAAAACCTCACAGATGGTCCATATGGTTTCAAAACATTTAACAAATGGTCCTTATAGCTGACGTGTCATCTTTTGGCCTTTAATAGAAGGGCATTTCCGTCATTTCACAAAACAGGGACCATTTATGAAGTTTTTTGTTATATATATATATATATATATATATATATATATATATATATATATATATATATATATAGGGCTAGGTTATAATGTGGATGGTAAGTATTGTGTGGGTGTAGGAATAAATGTGGACCAAGAGTTTAAAATACATATTCTGATTAAATACAAATTCTGACAGAATACATATTCTGATTGGATGAACATTTTAAATAATAACAAAATTTGAACCATAAGTTGAAGAATAACAACATCCTTAAAGAATAATAATCTATTATTAATATTATTGAAGAATCTAAGGTCCAAAAATAAACAAAAAAATAATTTTTACTATCACATTCTATAAAAATACAATGTCATTTTTTGAATTTTTGCTACAATCTATACGAATACAAGCTTTATAGTAAGTCATTCTTGAAAAAATATTCATTCTATAAGAATACAATTCATCAAAGAATCTTCATTCTCATTCGTGTTTTATGTTGTTATATTTTGACATTTTGGTGTGATGAATCTCAATTTTCATGAAATTGTCTCTTAATTTCCATCCACAATTGTTGCTACAAATAACTTTGCTACATTCTAAGTGGTCCTGAAACAAACACATACAAATAATAAAGTTAAATAATATATAAATACATACAACTTGTGGCCTCAATATACAACATTCTTGATACAAATTCTTCTCAGAGGTTAGAAAACGCTGAACAACAGTTATATTCTATGAGAATGATTGTTGTAAGAATAACAAGTTTTTATCACCCTTTTCAACTCCAAGCCTTGTTCATAATTGCATCAAAAACAATAAGAGGCATTCAATGACTATCATTAAATCGTATTCTAGAGATTTTTTTTTAAATTATAATTAATAAACACAGGACAACACCATAAGGGGGAAGAAGAAAATTATGTCCAAAACAAATACCAAATGTTAATTAGTAACAAACACAAATTACAGATGCCGATTATCCCATAATAATAAGATGAGAAACAAGATGAAAAGTAAATTAGAAAACCATGTTAATATCGCCTTCAAATGGATGCCCATTTAAACAACCACAAGTCTCTGAGAAAAAGATGGTGGCGGATGAACCAACACCTCTTTATGCCACTAGTGCTGGAACAATCCAAATGAATCTAAAGAGAAAAAGAAAAGAGGAGCAAGTTGATAACCTGTGGAAACACCAAAAGAAATAAAAAAAAGCCTGGTGGAATCGTAGAGAAAGAAGGAATAAAACCCCCCACAAATTGTTTCGCATCCAAACAAAGATCAGTATATAAAGGAAAATCAAAAATAGAAATAGAAATAAGGTATGGATGAGAGAACATGTTTCGTACTCTTGGTGGGAGTTGCTGATGTTTTCAGTTGGAGGAGAAACAATTAAGAAAAAAGAGAAAAATAAGAAGGAGATGGAGAAAGAAACGAGACGAAAAGGTGGAGGCGGTTGATCTTCAGGGATACAATTTTGTAGGTGTTGATGGATGGAAATAGGGTTTTAAATAAATTAATTTGCCTAAATTAAAGGGTAGATGATTTGATAAATTATTTATTAAAATTAAATAATACTTAGCCCATATTGATCCCTACATCCACACAATAATTGTTCATCCACATTTGAACCTACCTCTCTCTCTCTCTCTCTCTCTCTCTCTCTATATATATATATATATATATATATATATATATATATATATATATATATATATATATATCATTATATAATATATAAAGGGCCGCATCTCTCTCTCTCTAAAACCCATCATTTGCAAACCAATTGAACCCATCATTTAGATATGCTCCTGAGCATCAATATACATCCATCGATCATTGTGTTGAAGGATGTTGCATCTGGTTCGATCCCTGAATCGATCATCTCTTTGCATTATTTATTTGTAGTTTTTGACAATACCCTTTGAGGACTTGTCTTGCTTTTTCCATTGCTCCAACATTCACCAGTGCAGAAACGAATGTTGTGTACAAAACATGACCTGGGTGACTAGAACTGTCTTCTTGATTTCACATTGTTTCGATCATTCTCACTGTATCTTTAATCCGGCCTACTTTCATGTAACCCTTCATTAAAGTTGTGTACGTTCTAGTGTTAGGAGGAAATACTTTTGGCAACAATGATTGTTCGTAATCAGTTTGGTGTATGTTCGAAACCAATTAAATACATAGAAACTAAAATCTATTAACAGATTAAAGGGAAAAAAACAAAATGAAGAAAGAGATTGGTTGATTATAATGTGTTTGTCGAATCAAATCTCTCTCTCTCTCTAAAAGCATCCTAGAACCCATATCGGGCATGATTGTGTTATTGATTTATGTGTTGTTCTTTAAAGAGAAATTAGGTATGGAATCTGAAATAGGTCTGATGGTCTAAGGAAAGGTTTCATGTAGGTAACTTGTGAGCTACTGGGGTTTGATGTTTTCTTGGCTGAACAATGAACTTATTCCAGTTTCCTTCACTTTTCTTGTCTGATACGTGTTTGTAATTCGGAAGTATTTCATTTCCAGAACCTCAGTGGAGGTACTTTTCTTTCATATATTGCAATATGTCAAGGTACTTTTCTTTCAGGTGTTTCATCGAGCATCTGGAGTGCATTGTTCTCCTCCTTCCTTTTCTAATTTATTTATTCAAAGTTATCACCATTGGAAACATAAGAGTCAAATTTTCTTTCAAGACATCCAATTCAACAAATACATGAATATGTATAGAGATAGGAATACAAAATTAAGGAGTTGGAACTAAAATAACGGAAAATTGTAAGAGATTTGGATCCATCAATTGCGATCCTAGAGATTTGGATGCAGCAGCTCCTCGATCTCTTGTGGAGCTTTGGGCTTAGTTGAATGCTCTTAGGGTGAGGGAGAGAGCTTGATCGGGCCGAGCCATTATGAGTGTCTTGAAAGATGAGGCTGATGGAGAAGCGACTAAAGATTTCATCCTAACCTTGAGACATTGGAATATTTTTTAGTTACACTAAATCTTAGCTGGAATATGTTTTGTGATATTTGGATAGGCACGGTCGTTGTAGGCTTAAGAGGTGACTTATTGGTGTCGACGGCAACATGAACATGGTTCACCAAAGCTATAGCCACCACCTCTATCTTGGTTGTGGTGGACTTTGGCTTTGTGCTTCCAAAAAGGTAGTCGAGTGAAAAATAGTGGAAGATTCTTCAAATCCAAATTCTTCAAAACCAACAGCAATACTTGGAGTTTTGTCACACCCCAAAACCATGAACGACGGAAACGTTTTGGGGTGGAGGACGTCATGTACAGTATCACAACAGTGTAAAATAGTAAACAAGCAACAACATCATCCATTGCATTATAAGTAAAGTTTTAATACATGTGTGTTCTTTCATTGTAATAAGACACCAAAAATATATAATCAAAATAAAAGACGAGACTTGTCTGCCCCGTCTTCTCAAAACCTGGCCACCGTACCTGTCTACTGATGACCTGAGAATACAAGTTATTTTGAAAGAGAGTATCAGCTTTAAAGCTGGTGAATTCATAAGTATTTAAGTGTCATTTTCTTGCTTTGAAAAGCTGTTATGAATGTCATGTAAAACCTTTAAGTAAGACAATTGATATAAGTATGAAAAACCCTATGAAATCCCTTATTTCCTACTAGTATGAAATGTAGTCTTCTACCAAGACCCGAATGTTTTGTTATGACAATGTAGTCTTCTACCAAGACCCGAATGTTTTGTTATGATAATGTAGTCTTCTACCAAGACCCGAATGTTTTGTTATGATAATGTAGTCTTCTACCAAGGCCCGAATGTTTTGTTATGATAATGTAGTCTTCTACCAAGACCCAAATGTTTTGTTATGATAATGTAGTCTTCTACCAAGACCCGAATGTTTTGTAAGTAAAATGATAGTTTTTCCTTTCTATGGACTAGTACTAAAAGTACTTAGTCTAACTCATCTTTTATGTGAATATATCACAAAATAAAGTAAATAGGAAAAATATAACCATGTAAGTGTTATCCATGGATACCAGGACTAACACGCCATCGCAGTAAGCGATATGTATAACCTAATGAACCTCCGAAGATGGTCCAATTGTCCTCTGTAGCAGCAGCAGGTTGGAGGAAGGGTTAGTCCCATAGCCGACTCCTAATATAAGTGGTAACCTAATGATCATCCGAATATTTTCATCTCATCCTCTGTTGCAACAGCAGGATGGAGGAATGGTTAGTTCCGATATCAATCTATCTATGATAAGTGATAACCTTAGACATCCGTAGATTCTCATCACCCAGTGGTGCTAACAGCTGGGTTCCGGAATGGTTAGTCCCGTCTAGACATCCCGTCGAACAGGGATAGGCAGGAAAATTTACACCGAAGGTACGAATAAATATTCCTCATAACTCTAGGTACAAGTATCCAGGTAAATGAATATAGGATAATGTATCTATGTAACAATACTCATGTATGGTATTCATGTAAGCATATTCAGATAAATGTATCTATGAAAACGTACTTATGTATCATGTAATCCGAGATAAATGTACTTATGTATCATGTAATCCTAGATAAATGTACTCATGTATCATGTAATGTACTGGTATAGACTCATGAATGAACTGACTCTTGTGTAATTCCTTCTAATAGGAATATTGTTTTGTATCTTCTAACTATCCCTATGATGATTAACTGAAAGGTAATTGATTGTTCAAGAAGGTAAAGGTAATGGTTTTGCAAGATATCTAAGAGTTTTGAATAATAATTAAGAGTGACTCGATGTCATGTTAATAAACATTTCAAAACTAATACTTTTGTTATCAAGGTATTTTAAGATGGAAAACCATTTCATGCATCACATTTTGTAGTATGTGAAATCTGCTGGATGAAAACACAGTTATAAAATACATATGAGTAATTTAATAACATGTTGTTTTCTACTTGTATTCCCCCCCCCCATTAAAGCATTTAAAATCATTTAAAACATTGATTAGGGGTATGAACTCACCTGTAGATGGTGGTTTGGATGAACTGAACGGCGTAGGATTGTTAGGTGTCAAGTGAGGACTTGTACACACACTACGATCCTAATGAACATATAATCACACATATATGCACTCAATTAGTCTTAAATTACTAATTGATAATGTTAAGACATCCTAGAACATAATAAACACTTTATATAAGTGTTATAAGCCCTAAGGATTGCATCTAAGCTATTATGGGACAAGACACTTGGGTTTAGGGTTCCAAAGGACCCTATACTTGAGTTTACTCTCCAAATAACCTCACACATGGAGTTTACAGTTGTAAAATCTTGAGTTTACGGCCGTAAACTCCCAAACTTGGTGGTATTTTGTGTTTTGAAGTTCTAAATGATTCCTAGAATTATTCCAACTTGGTGGTTAAATTCTTGGAAGGGTTTAAGGCCTAGAAACACCCCTTTGAGGAGTTTACGGCCCCAAGGCCATTTCCTTTGGATTTTACGGCCGTAAACTCCCTTGGAATGATGTTTTTGATGCTTTCGAGTCCCTTGCACATGTGATATAGGTTTTAGACTTTTATTCCAAGCATATGAAGGCCATAGGCACACTTTGGTGCCCTTCTTTGATGTTTACGGCCCAAGAGCTTTATTAGGGCCGTAGTCATCCAAAATGATGTGTTTTTGATGTGTTTTGGTCCTTGATTTAAGTGGGAACAATTACTAGTAAATGTCCAAGGCTTTAGGTGCCTTAAAAGCACCCTTTTGTCCATGATTTTGGAGTTCACGGTCCAAGATCTTCTTGGGCCGTGAACACCCAAATCTTGATGATTCTTGGTTGATTCCATGTCCCTAACACACATATATATGAGTCCAAGGTAGTATCATATCATAAGGGAAGGTATAGGCATTGTTTCGGGAGTTTACCGCCCAAGAACACCTTAGGGAGTAAACTCCTAAATCTAGTGATTTAGCCATCTAAATCATGTTATAAACACATAAAAAGCTTTCTAACACTACTAGAAAGAGTTACTCGCGTTTTGTTATAAAAACTGAAGATCCGTGAGAGAGAAAATGGCTTTTCTCTAGTTGGAAATGCAAATAATGAATGAATTTGGTTCAGAATTCTATTTATAGTCCTAAGATATTTTTGGCAGAAAATATTTTTATTCCTGAAATGATTTCTCATATAACAGAGTGTTGGAATAACAATGTTGCACAAAACACTAGTGCATCCACTCTCCTGATATCTCCTAAAGTGTAAACCCTGAATTACTCAAACTTACGCGAAAAAGTCTGAAAATTAACTGTGAGTGCTATAACTTCTATTGAAGTGATATTGTTTGTATAGAATGGAAATTTCGGGTTGTCACAAGTTTGATTATGGGTATTTTTTTGCTTTAGATTCTTGAGATGGGTTCTTTTTGGAGAGAGAGAAAGAGAGAGAGAGAGAGAGAGAAAGAGAGAGAGAGGATAAATAGTTAGTTTATTATATGAATAATAAATTAATTAGTTTGTTAATTTATTATATGATTAATATATTAATTGGAAATAGTAATAATGATTAAGAATTAATCAAAATTAATTTAGATTTAATTTTGGGTTAATTAGAATTAATTGAAGGTGTAAGGACTTAAGTTATAATTGTTCACGAGTTGAACAAGGAAGGGTTCCGGAACCTTCCTTTAGGGGACGGTTTTGAGGAGACCCGATTAGGGTTTCTTGAAGCCTCTTGAAGATAATGATACTGGATAACCACTTGAATTTGAAATATTATTATTTTATTCAAGATTAGGGTTTCCAAGGTTTTCTTATCAGCTATAAATAGCACCCTTTGGGTGCTTATTTTGTCCACCACATATCACAAATGAATAGCCAAAATTTTTCTACTCTCATAATCTCTCCTCTTGTCTTCTAGTTGCTAGGGTTTAGGTACAAGTCATTAGATGCACAAAACTTTTGGTTCTAGCTTTCTAAAAAGAAAAGGAAGGAATCAAAATATTTATTTGCTTTAATAAATCTAAATATATCTAAACCCTAATCTTTGAGTTTTCGATTTCATTAGGGTTTCTCTAAGGTTCTTAATATTGATAGTATGTTGCTATTATTTGTGAAGACATATGTCCTTTATAGGTTGCAAGTTCCCTTGAGTGTTATAACCTATACAACACGACCATTATTGGCCTAAAATAGGTAGTTAAGGTCAAAATGGATGCAAATGGTCCTATTAGCAAGTACAAAGCAAGACTCGTGGCAAAAGGCTACCTACAACACCCTGTCATAGACTTTGATGAAGTATTTGCACCGGTTGCTCAAATTGAAACCGTTCAAATTCTTATTGCTCTTGCGGCTTCAAAAGGGTGGGAGCTACCAAAGGGCTTATAGCCCAACGATATCTGGTGGTGCCCTCCCTCTTTGAGGTCGAGGGTTCAAGTCCCGTTGTGGACATTGGTGGAATAGGTGTTGTTAGCTTAGGAGTAGATTAGATTTGCCGGTTCAAAAAAAAAGGGTGGGAGCTGCACCACTTAGATGTAAAATTTTCTTTTTTGCATGGTGAATTACAAGAAGAGGTGTTCGTTCACCAGCCATAGGTTTTCATGAAGAAAGGAAGAGAAGATTCAATATACAAAATTAAAAAAAGGCATTATATGACCTGCAACAAGCACCATACACATTGAATATCAAGCTAGATGGAATTTTGAAAGAAATGAAGTTTCAGATATGTGTGCAAAAACAAGTTGTGTATCGAAGGTGCATAGGATTAGATTTAATCATAGTCGGTGTATATGTTGATGATCTGGTGGTTACAGGAACATGCACAAGCATCATATCCAAGTTCAAGAAAGCGATGGCTACAAATTTTGATATGACTGATCTGGGTGTGCTAAGATATTATCTAGGTATCGAGGTATTCCAGCGGAAGGATGACATCATTATCACACAATAAAGTTATGCAAAAAAGTACTCTAAGATGTATGCATGCCCGATTGCAATCCAACACTAATTCCTATGGACTCAAATATAAAATTCTCAAAAAATTATTGAAGAAGAGGACACAAATGCCAATCGAAGTCATGTGGGAAGACTAAGGTACTTACTACAGACAAGACCTGATCTTTCGTATTTAGTTGTCATTACAAGCAAGTATATGCAAACTCCAATAAGGTCTCACATGGTAGTAATAAAACAAATCCCGAGGTATATAAAAGGAACTTTGGGAGTTAGGATAAGGTATGCTCATGGGGAACCATTAGAATTAGTGGGATATAATGATAGTAGTCATAATATCGATCATGATGGGAGGAGTATAATTGGACATGTTTTCTATCTTGGAAAGTCACATGTGACTTGGTGTTCACAGAAACAAGAAACAGTGGTGTTGTCTTCATGCGAAGCAGCATATATGGTTGCATGTGCAACAAGTTGTCAAGCAATCTGGTTACGTGATCTTCTCCAAGAAATAACCAGATCAAAATTGCAAGAGGTGGTAATTAAGATTGATAACACATCTGCAATTGCATTGGTTAAAAATCATGTTTTTCATGGCCGGAGTAAACATATTAAGTCCCGCTACCACTACATTCGAGAACGTGTCGAGGAGAAGGAAATCTTGGTGGAGCATGTTAGTGGGAAGGAACATTGTGTATACATTCTAACAAAGGCACTTTTCAAGATCAAGTTTGTTGAGATGCACATGCTTCTTGGGGCAGAGGATCTCTCAATTTCCATTCCGAAATTAGGGGTGAGTGAATGTTGGTAATTTTTTGTCATACAAGGACTCTATGATAGGCCTTTTTTTATAAAGTGATGATAAGGAAAGTCATAATCTGTTAATACAAATAGGTATTAGATTAGAATTAAAAGTCCTTCTTTAGTGGTTATCCTCACACACACAGATATATATATATATATATATATATATATATATATATATATATATATATATATATATGGGTAAAGTGAATATACCTAACAACCTTATATAAGCTTAGGTACCTAACCTCATCAAACTACGTTATTTTGCATTAAATTTTCATTGCAATCATCCAAGGTTCTTAAACTTCATCCATAAACTTGATTTACTTCAAAAAAGTTTGGAAATTCATCATTATATATCTCCTACATCCTTCCATTTGTAGCGGTATGATATGAAGCCAATCAGGTGGTATTCGATAGAAAGACGTGATGTAAAAGAAAGATATTGGTGAAAGTCCAAAGATTTTTGAAGTAATCAAGTTATGGGATTGAAGTTTAAGAACCTTAGACAATTACAACGTAAATATGATACAAACCGATGTAGTATTATGAAGTTAGGTACCTAAGCTTATATAAGGTTGTTAGGTATATTCACTTTACCCTATATATATATATATATATATATATATATATATATATATATATATAGAGAGAGAGAGAGAGAGTTAGGTTCAAATGTTTCCCATAAATATTGTATACATATAAGAACCAATTAGATTTTAGAAATAATTAAAAAATTAATAAATTATGCAGGGGGTATAATAGTAATCTTAACTATATTTTATTATGGTAAATAGTTAAAACATTTAATATCATTTAAATGGGAGAAATTAGTTTATAAACCCATTGCCGTCATCATAGTCCTAGGAGTATACTTCGTGCGTTCCTTTTTATTTTATTTATTTTTGCAGTTGTATCCACTCATATTCATCTTCTCCGTTCAATGCCATAACCAAAAGGCTCAATTCCAGTAGAAGATAGCTCTAGCAAACCATTCTTTATCAATAAATATTGCATATATTTTTTTGTCTGCCGGAGATAAGCTCTTCACATAGTTCCATGACTTTTGGATTATGTCCAGGTAAGTTTACTCCACATTTGATCTTAAAGACTTCATCTTGTATGGCATAAATTCTTCACGTCAACACAATCATAAAACAATTTCTTTAATTTTTTTGGGCTTTTAGTTTTGTTCTTGATATAAAAAAAATTGTATTTTTTTTTTACTTTTGTTCGACAGCAACAAACAAGAAAAGAAAAAGAATTGTTTTTTTTCGCTCTTGTTCTTCACAGCAGCAACTATAAAGAAATTTTCTTAACTTTTTTTTAGCCTTTTTTATTGGTCGTTTCACCAAAAAAAATGAAATTAATTGTGGTTCGTTTCACTTTGGTTCGGTAGTTACAAATAAGAATAGAAAAGAAAAATATTCTGATTTGGTTCCACTCTGTAGTTAGAGATTATATATTTTTCATTTCTGTGTGTATTTTTTCAGAAATCAAAGGTTTACCATTATAAATACAAATTATCATATTTCATGTTAATGCCAAATAAATGTTTGTTGAAATGTTGAAAGAGAATCAAAAGAATTTAACCTTATGGTATGCATTCTGTCAGAATTAGCCACATTTGTTTTATATAATTGCTTCAAAAGGTAATTAATTTGTCTGTGTATTATTTTGGTTCAATTTGTGATTTTGAATTCCAATTTCTATTGTCTCTCGTTATTGTATATTTGGAATTCAAAATTATATTAGCAATAAATATAATATTTTTTAGTGTATTCTATATATTCTATCAGAATGTATTTTTCTAGAATAAATTATATGTATTCCGTCAAAATATATTCTATGTATTCTGTCATATTCTATATATTCTACCAGAATATATAAAGTGATAGCTAATTGCAAGTAACATGCTTTTAACCATTATTAGTTTTTGTTGTATTTGTGATAGGAATGGCTGGAAGAATGCATTGAAGACCTAATATGAATAAATTGAAGAATGAATAAAGTTTGATCATACTCATAATTTAAGAATGTTGTTATTTTTTAAGAATTTTATTCATTTTTGTTGATATTCTTTTAGAATATGTATGATTATATTAAAATGTATAAGGATTTTAGTCTGTAAGAATATGTATGAATTTATATTTAAGTTCGGATATATAAGAATATATTAGAATGTTGTTATTTTTCAACCTCGGATTCAAGAATTTTGTTATTCTTCAATAAGATTCTAATAGAATAAAATTCTGAAAGAGCATCATTCTAATAACAAAAAATATTCTGACAGAATAAAATCGGTTATGTTTACAAATTACGTTAAATTAAAATTAATTAATTAAAAAAATTCAGATTTTTAAAATTATGAGAGTTAATTATCCCTAAAATCCAAAAATTTCATTTTTTAAATGTAGTTAATTATCTTAAATACCTTTTTGCTAAAATTTGTGTGATTATATGGTACATGGTGTCCCATTGTAATATCATACACTCTTAAATCATGTTCATTGATTAATTTCATCCGTTGGTCCAGATCTATGCATTCTGACACACAATAGTTAGTAAAAGCAAAATAACCTAAGCCTATATATATATATATATATATATATATATATATATATATATATATATATATATATATATATATATATATATATATATATATATATATATATATATATATATATATATATATATATATATATATCGCGTTAGGGTATTCAAGAAAAGGGTTGTATCAAAGTTTGAATTATTTCTTTATTATAACAAGTACATTTCCTTTAATCCTTTTGTGTTCGTTCTACACCAATTTCATTCTTTATACTTTAGTGAAGTCATTGTAGAGCTCTTGAATTTTTATAAGTATGAAACGTTAAAATATATCATTTCGTAATGGTGCAAATAGTTAACCTATGAGTTGAATAGCATAATTTGCAAATTGTTAGCACATGTTTTGAAATTTGAGATTTTTTCCTTTTAAATATGGTTTCTTGGTTTAATGCCAAAAAATATCATACGAAATAGAGCTATAAACGAACCGTTCAAACACGAACAAGCCTTATTCGTGTTCGTTCATTTAAGGTATAGCCGAACAAATGAACAAACACGAACACATAAATAAATGAATTTCCTTGTTTATTTTTGTTCGTTTAAGAAATTACTTTGTTCATGTTCGTTTATGTTTGTTTATGTTCATTTGTTAAGATATTAAACCAAATAAAATGAACCAACATAAAAGAAGAATATAAATGAACGTAAATGAATGGATGCAAACGAACATACATGAACAAACAATTAAAAAAAAAAAAAAAAAAAAAAAAAAAAAAAAAAAAAAAACATAGATAGATAAATAATGATATACCACCGTTAACATCCAAAAAAGAAATCATGCATAAATACATGTATAACAAATCATATAATGAAAAACATCAAAAATACTTAAAATATAGTACCTTTTTTTCCCAAATATCTAATGCAAAACAAAACTCGCATTAGCTTCATTATATCAAGCATCTTCTACAAACGAATATAATCAAACATAAACAAACAAACATAAATGAATGAATACAAATGAACGTAAAGGAATGAACAACACTAACGTTCATGTTCATTCATTTATTTAAAAAAACGAACTTAAACAAACTTCCTATCAAACAGATCATGAACGGTTCGTTGAACGTTCAGTTCGTTTACAACTTTTATAAAAAGAAAAGATCGTAAAGAGAGCCGCCTAATTTATAGTAAATTCCACGTTGGTTATGGGAGAGTCCCTTTTATTTATAAAACTCCACTTTTCCCATTTAGAAAAATAGGACAGTACCCCCACATTTGATGGATTGCTATTAAAGTGGAAGGTCAAACACTTATTTTATTTGTGGGACTCTTTGTGGGACAAGTACTTCTAGTATTCATGTTTCACATGATATATATTTGTTTAAAACATAACTTAATTATATTAGCAAACCATTAAACATGATATATATTTATTTGGTAACCATTTTTAATCTTAGCCATTGATTTTTTTTCCTTTTTTCAAACGATCCATATCATATTTAATTTTGTGTGCATGCATGACGAGTCATTGATTCCTAAAGGGACTCGTAGGATGATCTAAAAATCACACGCAACCTTAAATATCAGACTTATCTTAAAATATATTATATGAATCCGATATTTGTTGTGTGGTTGAAATTACATTTTACAAAAGAAACCGGTGGGAGATAATGAAGAGGTGGTCAAATTCTTAAATTTTGCATTTAAATTGACATTGCCTTCGTTTGCTTCGTTCTGATCCATTTGAGATAACGTTCGGTGAGCTCTCACCAAACTTTTCTTACACAATTGAATTCAAACACTTTAAATATAAAATACCAATGATTACGTAATATTTTTCATGAGTTTTTAATAATGTTTATTGCAAAATGTTGTCATTTTTTCATGAAATACTACATATTAAAGTAATACAAACAGGTGTCTCTTATTGACTTGTGTTTTCTAATAAATGATTTTAAGATACGGATAACATGAACTTTACTTTTTCAAGGATATTAAGGAGATGACAATTTCATCCTATTCAGTAATCCACAATTGATTTTAGTTACTTTTTGTCTCCAATATATCAAAGATAAAGTTTAAAAATAAACAACCAAAATTGCAACAGTGTAAAACTTTATTTAAAAAATATATTACTAATTATAGCAAACATAGTTTTATATATCTCATATTTGACACTCAAAATATTTTAACGTTTTGACCCGTAATATTCTTTTTGTTTTGTCAGCTCTAGTCTCTAGATTACGAGGCTATTATATTTATTATTATTATTATTTTAAAATTTTAAATAAAGAATAATACAAGGACAGAATATTCATGTGTACGAATAAATCTAACTCAAATGAAAAGACTCTTTATTCTGATTAAAAGGAATCAATCTCCTGTTGCATGTGTCACAAAATTGGCCATAGGCGTAGATTGACATGATACCTTCACAAAATTCCCTTTATATATTTTTTCAAATCTTTAATTCTTATTTTAACTTCAATATTATCTAAACTCATTCATTTCCCCACATATACTTCAATCCAATTTTTTTTTTAAACTTCTATTAAAGATAATAATAATCATATGTTATTTTGAGATCCAATCATTAGCTATTACACACAACTAATGAAAATTGAAAAATCCACCTTTTTTTTAGGAGAATGAGAGATTCTGTGATTTGGCAAGTTGTGTTTGTCGACGACCCAAGTGAAATCCCGTAAATATCCATAAAACAGAAATCTGGATAAGATTAAAAGCGAAAAAATAAATAAGTAAAAGAGCATAATAAAAATAATAATAAAGTAATATAGATAGACAGTTGATGGAATCTGCATACGGGCATAGCATAAAGCGAAATATGTGTCGTTTTGCCATTGAGATTGCTGTAAAGTAACTTATACATCCCAGCTGCCGTAGCATCTCCAAATCTTTGCACAAGTACATCTATGCATACCTGTCAAAAAAATACTGTTACTCTGACTCTCTCTGACTGTGATTGTGACTGACCGCCGACTCGGACTGTTTTTTTGCTTTTCCATTAACCGGTACGGATAAAATGGTTGAACACGTAATGATGTATGTCTGGATAAAGTGTTTCTATTTTGAACGGTCTGAGTGAGACTAAATGACGATTTTACCCTTGGACTTCATTGTATTTGTACCTTAGCTTTGTATTTTTCATCTTGTGATACGACGGTGAATAGTAGTTCTCTTCCTGGTCTAGTTACGACATATGTTACCACCTGTAAAAACCATTAATTACATGTTTCATATTATTTATCAGGGCAAATTCCACAAAAGTCACTAAGTTTACACGAAAATTTCTATTTTGACACTGTTATTTTTTGTCTCGAATTTGACATTCCGTTTACCAATTTGTTACGATTCTGACCACTTGATCGGTCAACCAGGTTGACTGACGTGTCAAAATTGAAAGGAAAAAAATAGAGTAAATTACACGAATGGTCCCTATAGTGTAGGGTAATTTGCGTGTTTGGTCCCTAACTTATCTTTTTAACTCAGAAGGTCCCTACTGTTTGTTTTTGTTACACGCTTGGTCCCTGTTTTACCTAAAAAGACTATTTTTCCTTTGATTTTTTAATTTATTTAAATAAACACCCCCCTCACCTTACCTTACCTACCCCCACCATTTTTCCCTTTTAAATAAGTCTTTTTAGGTAAGACAGGGACCAAGCGCGTAACAAAAACAAACAGTATGGACCAAGCATGTAACAAAAATAAATAGTAAGGACCTCCCAAGTAAAAAAAATAAGTTAAGGACCAAACGTGCAAATTACCCCAAACCATAGGGACCATTTGTGTAATTTACTCAAAAAATTATCACAAAAGACATTTAAGTTTTCGCTTTTTTCAATTTTGGCACTCGATTTTTTGTTCCAAATCATTTTTTCCAATTTTTGTTCAATGTTGACACTCCATTTTTTAGTGACTTTTATGGAATCTACCCTTATTATTATTATTAATATTATTATTATTATTATTATAAAATTAAAGAAAAAACCTTCCGGATGGTTTCTGAGAGAGCAACTGAAAAATAAGTTGGCCAAACAGCGATTGTAATCGTATTCAAGAAGGATATAAATGGTGCAGAGCAAAGAGCAACAGTAACTCCAGCTACAGTAAGGATCCGACCCTGAAATAAAAAAAAGAAAAATATTAATTTTTCTTTTTTTTTAATTAAAAAAGTTATTAGAAATACAAATATCATGGAAGAATTATACTGTTAAAGTAAGCTGTCCAGCGAGGATAAAAACAGCGATAAAACTATTGATTTGTGCAAATAATCGTCTTCTTTCAGTAGGGGTTGTAACAGTTGAGGCAATTACTGTTACTTTCTGCAGTTGAATAAAAAAAATAAATCAGAAAAATAAATAAATAAATAATAATAATAATAAACAAAGTAATGTTTTTTTTTACCTGGAAGTAGAAGAAGGAAGAGGTGATTGCTCCTAGAAATAAGAACAATGATACAACTAATAGATAATTTGAAGACCATATAAGGGAAAATCCATCTAGTAAAGCCCAGAATCGAGGCTTTGTTGAATCAAGATTTGAAGTTGAAGTAATTGGTGAAGAAGATTGTTTGTGATCAGATGAATCTGGTTCGTTGATCTCATCTTGATCATCAACTTTTGTTTTTCTAGAAATAAAAAAAAAGATGGAAGTTAAGAGAAGATATTAAAGAAGATTTTTCCATAAGGAAGAAAATAAATAAGAACCTGAGAGAAACCATTTCTTCAGAAGGAACAGATACATCCTTATTGATCCTTTTGGATGTCTGTGCAGCCAATTCCATCAAGAGAGCAGCAAATAGCAATAGATCTGATAACAAAAATAGCAAAAAGAATTTGTATAAGAGAGATGAATCTTGATAAAAGAAGTAATGAACATAAAATAGACAGATAGATTGCAAAAACCATTTCTCAAAAAACAAAGAGATGAATGATTAATCTTACATGGTCCCACCCAGGCCATTGCTGTAGCAAACAATGAACCAAAAAGCTGACCAAGAGTAGCACCAGCACCTATAAATCCAAACAGTCTTGAACCTGACTGAATACAAGATGGAGTTAAAACTTAAAACATGAACAAAGTCACAAACACATACTTTGCAAACACATTACATTACACACCTCATTGTCCATCACATCAATCACTCTTGCCCATGTTGAAGATATAGTTATAAGATTTAGCAGAGCAACCTACAATTTTGTTAAAATTGTAATCATCAATCAGAAAAACTGAAAAAATATAAGTCAAGATTGAAAGGGAAAAGCATGATTACCCATAAGAAGAACCCTATTCTGACTGAAATGTAAAACCATCCATGCTTGTCCCAATCGCTAGGGTTTGTAGAAACAGGTTCAGTTTCAACCTTTATTTCATCTTTAATGGTGGATGACACAGAGAAGAAACCCTAAACATGTAAAAATTGATCAATGAGAATGTGAGAAACGATATCTTAACTTCTTAAGACACAACTTGAACAGATGTTATGTACTTTACCTTGAAGGTGGGAAATGTATTTGCAGGAGAAGATAGCGCCCATAATATGAAAAACAGCACAAGACTTGCACTGAAAAACCTGTGTATCAAGACCAAAGCCTGGAATTCAACAAAAACTTATTACAGAAGATGTATGAAGTCCAGATTCATTTAAGTAAAAGCATTTCATGTAATCACATTTGAATGTTATATGTTATAGTTATACAGCCATTGAAATTTGAAAAGAAACGCATAACTAATGGAACTTCATAGCAACTCTTTCTTCAATTATTCGAAATCCACACTAAACCTAACTACTGTTAACCTAAAATCATCTTTTAGAATCCAGCGCTCGCGCCATTATTTGAACATAAGTTACATAACTGGTAAAATTTCATAAAAATGGGGAAATCGGAGGACATAATGTATGTAGTATGTACCTTAGCTTTAGGAAGATTAGGCAATGAAAAGATGAGAGTTGAAAGAGGGGCAGCAATCAATGTAAGTATCAAGGATCCCACAAAGAGTCCCGGAATATTGCCAATACCTAAGGAGATAGCACCTTCATCCCGTAATGGCAAAACCACAAAATACGCACTTAATACCTGCATATCAGAATGAAATAAGAAGCAAGTGATTATAATTGGGATCGAAATCGTGAAAGACACAAAGTATGTAATCTGGAATAGAAGGAATTACAAAGAAGAAAGATGAGGTGGAGTAGAAAACGGAGTAGGTTTCGTGAGGATGAATATTGAGGAAGAAGGATAGGAAGGATTGAATTGGGGATCTTGCTGCGATCATCTTGTATCTTAGTTTTGTTCGCGAGGGTAGAGACGTTGAAGGCTGTATTGAGATCGGAACAATACATGAAACTTTGCCAGTCAAAACAAAAGATCGCTCAAGTCACGAAAACAATTTATTCTCCGTCATGTGTTGATTTTGAGAAAGAGTTTCGAATACACATCAATGATCAAACTATTGCCCTTAGCTTGTTAAAAAAAAAGTACATTTTTTTAATGTTTATTAATACTCTAGGATAAGAATGATATATTATATAGGTTTATTTTAAAAAAATAAATAAATATGAAATTTTAACAATTTGAAAAGTTTGAATTTATAAGAAAAATGAGAAAAATTTTGAATTATTATAATTAATGAGGTTTAATATATTAAATATATTACATATATAAACCCTTTTTAATAAATATCTTACATATATATTAACTTACATATTAAATGTGGAATTTTAATTTAATAAAATGAAAAATACAATAAAATGACAAGTGGAAAATAGTAAATTCAAAAATTCTAGAAAATGTCATGTGTCCAAATAAAGGAGAATATGACATGTGGCAAAAAGTTCTTTATTTATTAGGGAGGACTAGTTATGAGGCTCATATATTATATGGCCTAAATTTTTTTAAAAAATAAAAGTTAAATATAAAGGTCAAAATATTTGAAAATTTTGAATTTATAAGAAAATAAGAAAAATATTGAATTATTATAATGAGAATGTTTTTTATCTTTTAAATTTAAACAAATAATTTAAATAAATAAACAAAAGAAATTAATGAGCTTTAATTTTGGGAATTTTGAATTTAAAAAGTAAATTGATTAATGAAATTGATATCTATTTATTATTATATTTATTGCAATTATTACATTAAACTATTATGTAGAATTTAATAAAATAGAAAACCTCATAAAATGACATGTGGAAAAAAATTAATTCAAAATAACCACAAAATGATATTTGACAAATTGAATGAGAATGTGACAAGTGGCAAAAAAACTTTCGTTTATTAGAGTAGATGAAAGACAAAACTGCAAAAATATTCATGTGGTATGTAATTTTATTTTATTTTTGAGATTTGGTTTATGCTTTGATTTTTTTGAATTGGTAGACCTTTTGAGCTACTTTGGTTGTGGTTTGGTCGCTAAATTGAAATGACTAATATGCCTTCCTGATTTTTTTTATCTTTTTCTATTTAATTTAATTTTTATTAAATTAAAATATAGGACCCACACCTCTCTCTCTCTCTCTCTCTCTCTCTCTCTCAAGAACAAGGGACATCTTCATAAGTCACCATCCCCATGATGTCTACTAATCAACAACACCAGATTTTCATTTACAGAAATGATTCCTGACGCTCTCTTACGGTGGTCGTAGATCAGAAAAAAGAATCAACACCTTTCGGACCACCTTAACTTTGTATGTGTCTTTCTCTCACACCACTACATGTTGGTGTTGGATCTGGAAAGTCGATTCCTAAAGGATTCGGTGAAAATCGTGAACTCGAATACATCATTTGTTGTACACGTTATGAAATCTAGCGCCGCTAGTTGCAAAAAGTAAGATATAATTTGAAAGAGATTGAAAATTCTCGAATTAGGGGAAAAAAGTAGATGGGTGATTTCATTCTTCCTTTTTATAATCAGTTTTCTCGAATTAGGGTAAATTTGTAGTTTTGAAAGAGAAATAGGTGATCGATTTACCTGAGATGAGAGAATTCAAGAATGGTTCGATTTTAGACGAGGAAAACATGTTTTCTTTAGTGAGCATATTAGGAAGCAAAGTAGATAAATCTTTTAATATTGATTTTCCTCAATAATTTATGCACCGGCTAGAAAGATTTGTGTTTCACGCTTGAAACAGAGTCCAACAACCATAAGCACGGTTTCTTCTGGCATAATCGACATAAACCATCTGCTTTTAAGTCCTTTCAGAGAGGGTAGCCTGAAATTGGATTCAAAGGAAGCTTTTAGGGTTTAGAACGTAATTCATACAAGTAAGAACAGATAAATTCATACTTAGTGTTGTTCATGAGTGTCACACCCCCGACCGAGGCGGCAGAACATGTCGGTTTGTGTGACTAAGTTCATGGATCACAGGTAAACTGAATATATAGCACAAGTACAACAATAAACAAAATATCATTTGTATTCCATCTTGATTTTTGAATATAAGGTTCTTACAGATAATAATAATACATGAATCGCCTTAACAGATAGGCAAATAATACAACGGCTAGTAAGCTAGGTCCCATGTAATCCAATCCATCCTGAATGCTTGTTTAGTGATTTCCTCATGTAGTTTTGAGGGTCAACACAACGTTGATATGAGTTACAGGTTTTCTGCTAACAGTAGTAATACTTTAAAAAGTCAAAAAAAATCTTTGTAGGTATAACAATACTTAAAATTGTGTTTGTAAAGAGTCTTTGAAAGCCAAAATGTATCTTTGTATAAGTAAATCCATACTTAAAACTGTCTTTGTAATGAATCCTTGAATATATTTGAAAACTAAATCGTACTGTTACATAAGTAATTTCATACTTAAAATAGTTTGGAAGGAAACCAAGTCCATGGTTTGTAGTAAAAGAGAGACCATAAGTAAATCCATACTTAAAATAGTTTTAAAAGCAACCAAGCTCATAGTAATGAGTGAGAGAGAAAGAGAGAGATTCTAGTTAATGTTTATAATAAGTACTATAACCAAGCTATGTGAATGAATGTACCCCCTACAACGTTTCATTAGACATTGTAGTAACAATAATAGATACTTGTCACCAGCTTTGATTGATCGGTCGAGGTTGTAGCTAACAACTGTAGGTGGGGATGTCAACCTCGTATATATCTATACATATGTATCTGTAGCACCTGTTTCCTGGTATGTATTTTATTTAAGTAATTTTTCACTTTTGTCCTAGAACTCGGCGAGTTGATGGCCCAACTTGCCGAGTAGAAGCGGGATGAGACGCGAGATTTAAGTGATGGACTCGTCGAGTAGAAGCGGGATGAGACGCGGGATTTAAGTGATGGACTCAAAGTCCCATGCATGCACGTAAAGTTTGTAAATTTACGTGCTAAAACGATTGTAGGAGCCTAGATCTATCTTTTGGTCATGAGTTGTACATTAGAAATCGAGGATTTAGGGTGTGGATGTGACCAACTCAGCGAGTCCGTTCTTGGGACTCGACAAGTCCAAGGCTTTGAGTCCCATATCTGTTGAGGGTCAAAAGAACTCAGTTGGGTGTTAGAAGGGTTGTAGCAGGACAGGAAGAGTAACCCAATGCATTGGACTTAGTTTTAGACCTAGAGTTCATAGGACTCGGCGAGTGCTAGAACAGACTCGGCGAGTCCAAGGCAATCTCCCAACACTTGAAGATGAACTCGACGAGTTGTTCATACAACTCGGCGAGTCGAGGTTAGGACGTATTCATAGGATGGCGATGGACTCGACGAGTGTTCATACCGCTCGTCGAGTCGGATGAAGGTTCATCCGAGGTTGTGTTAGAAGAACTTGTTGAGTCGATGTTAAACTCGACGAGTAGGGACGTGGATGAGGACGGTTGAAGAGACAGGGACTCGACAAGTTTAACGGCCCAAGTCGGCGAGTCGGGTCAACTGGAAGTTGACTTTGAATTTGACTTGGTCCTGGGTAGGGGTAAGGGGTAAAATAGTCATTTTACCCTAAGAGTAGATATCAGATTCTGACTGAGTGTTTTGTGGGGATTATAGCCGGAAGATTTCCGGAGTAGCAACAGTCAGAGACTTCCTGAGCAGCTTTCCAGCGGTCAGTCTTACGAGGTGAGTTTCCTTCCAGTAGGAACGGGTCTAAGGCACCAAGGCCGGCCCGTATAAGTGATACGTTAGTATTGGAGTGTGGGCAGAGCCCGCATCTCATAGTTGAGTTTGATTATGATATAGGCTTGTTTGATAGAATTGCTTATAATTGTGGTCTGTGTGATACTTGTATGCTATGGTTTAGTAGCTGAGTGTAGGCGAGGCCCGTATCTCAGAGACAGCGGAGTGTGGACGAGGCCCGTATCTCCTAGTTGTTCATTATATGTGTATGATATGTGGTATTGTGGGGGATCTCACTAAGCTTCGTGCTTACAGTTTACAGTTTTGGTCTCAGGTACCTCCTCAACGAAGGGGAAAGAGCTGTTTTGGTAGTGGCACATCATACACACAAGCATTGATCTTTCGCACTTGAGATATTCTGGGATTGTACTCTGACATGTTACTATTATATGTTCTAGGTTTTCAAATCTGATACATTGATTCACAAAATGATATATTGTTACACAATTTTCTTATGAATGTTTTTATAATCCGATAATTAAAATGAAATTTTTGGACTCAAAATTTGGGATGTTACAAGTTGGTATCAAAGCCCTGGTTTGAGGGATTCAGATACACCCACGGGAGTGTCTGGACTCAAATCAAGGGACTAAAAGATTTTTACAAAAGAAAATGTTTTTTTTCTCTAGAGTTAAGATAAAGAGTTTTGGAAAAAGAACAAAGTGTGTGATGTGCGCGACTAGCCGAGTTCAAGTAAGTATTCCCCAAAGTACCCATACAAGTTTATGTTATGCTAGCATTTTCAGTAGAACAACATGCTAGTATAGGACTAAGGACCTAGGAGGATGCCTTATGTGTCTGCTATATGTGTTCCAGCTTTATGAAAATTGCATGCTAGTATTGAGTGGACAGTAGTAGGATAGCATGTAAGGTTATGCCTGATAGTATGAGCTTAGCATTGCATGCTAGTACAGTTTCATGTTATGAGGATAGGGTTGCTTGAGATCGTTCCCTTTTTGTTTGAATGCTCCTTGCTTTGTGCTTTGTGAGACTCTAAGTGATGGGAGTTAGCTATTAGGTGAATACGCTAAAGTCACATGTGATCAGGGTTGCATAATCTTAGAGAATTGGATTTGACCCTATTTTGCAGCTCTTGTTTGAGTCCTAACCGTTGTAGGGATGAGTCCCTTACTCGAAGGATTATCCTAGCCTCGTTGCATGTGATTGTATTTAAGTAATGGATGATTGGCATTACAAGGAGGCCTTCAGTAGCTGAGGACTAGTTTGGGTGGGGTTAGAGGTACCCTAGGGCAAGCCTAGGATGGGAATAGCAGAGATCGGTAGTAGTAGAAGGGACTTGGGGGAGTCAAGGCGGTTCTTGAGGAAGGTACGGATAGATATGGAAGGTAGTATGGGCCCGTACTACTGAAAGCAGAGGATTCATACTTGAATCAAGGAAGGCTTAGTCAAGACCAGGGAACTTGTGATAGATGTGGTCCCTCTTGATGTATTAGCATCACTGACGTTTGTCATTATGTATTGAAGAATGGTGGTGCTACGTCCAAGACCAGCAGTTAGCAGCTCGGGAGAGGGATCGGGTTTGGGTTCAGGCTCTGAACCAGTGGATGAGAGGCTACGTGAGTTCATCGCGTCCGAGATCACTAGAGGCATCCTTGATGCGACCCCTGTCATCTTTGGGTCGATCAAGGAAGGGATTATCGAGCTGATGGAGGATCGCCTCTGGGAATTCAGGAGTGACATGGCTACCACTCAGTCAAGATCACGCACACTATCCTTTAAGGACTTCAGGGGCAGTGGTGCACCGGATTTCCGTGGGGCGAAGGACCCCATTGCTGTCAGACGATGGATTACAGACATTGAATCTGCCCAGTTGACCAGCTTCTGCCCCGAGGGGTCGAAGGTACGATTTGCAGCGGGGTCTTTAAGAGATAGAGCCAGAGATTGGTGGAAGTCGGTTGGTGACTCCTTGGGAGCCTCAGCTATTGAGACTATGACATGGCCGGACTTTGTGACCAGATTCCGGGCTGAGTTCGCACCCGCTGTGGAGCTCCAGCGACTAGCCTGGGGGTATCTCGGTATGAGGCAGACGACTGATTCCGTGGCAGAGATCACCGCCAAGTTTCGAGAGAGGGCTTTATTGGTGCCTCAGTATGTGAGAGATGAGGATATGAGGAGGACCCACTACCACGACATGCTACGGGCCGACATTCGTGAGCATGTCAGCTTCTCAACTTGTCCCACCCTGGATTCTATGATTGCCAGGGCGAGGGAGAGAGAGATTGATCTATAGCACATTGGTAAGAGGAAAGATGAGGAGGGATTGGTGACTGAGGCTTCGAGGAAGAAGCCCAATGGGCTAGATGGGAGCCGAAAGGCCAGCCGGGACAGGGCCGCTTCAAGAAATGTGGCCGGTCTCATGAGGGGCGTGCAGGATGGGATCGTCGGGCTGCTACAAGTGTGGCAAGACGGGACATTTCAACAGGGATTGTACCGCCCCTGCACCCACTATTCAAACATCTGAGTTGCTGTGTTTCCACTGCAACCAGAGGGGCCACAAAAAGGCCAGTTGCCCCCAGTTGATAGCAGCAGCAGCGCCAGTAAAGGCGCCAGCTCCAACGACCCTGCGGATTACGGATGACCAGCGGGGCAAGGCAGAGGCTCTAGTGGTTAGGAGTCGGGCTTTCTAGTTGACGACAGAGGAGGCACACGCTGCACCTGACGTAGTGACGAGTATGATTCTTTCCCTATGATTTATTTATATAATGTATATGATATTTATATGTGCTCTGTTTAGGATCGTTCCATGTGAACGGTATCCCCGTTCAGGTATTGTTTGATTCAGGTGCTACCCGATCGTTTGTTTCTCTTGCGCTCAGAAAGAGGTTTCCCGAGTCTTCGAGCATGCTCGATTGTCCTTTGGAGGTAGAGATCGTCGATGATTGATCAGTGCGAGCATCAACGGTATTCCAAGATTGTGTGCTGAGATTATTTAAGGAGCGCTACCTGGTAGACTTGGTTCCTACACCTTTGCGGGGGAACAAGGTTATTATCGGCATGGATTGGCTAAGCCCCAATGGGGCAGTGATCGACTGCGCGCATCAGTTGGTGCGGATCAGGACCCCAAGTGGGGGAGAGCTAGTGATTCAGGGCGAGAGGCCACAACGAGGACCAACCTTATGTTCGACAGCGAGAGCCAGGCGTTACCTTCATCAGGGTTGCACAGGATATGTCGCTTATGTCATGGATACCCGAGAGGCAGGTAAAGCGACGGTGAGTGACGTTCCGGTGGTGCGAGACTATCCAGATGTGTTCCTGGAGAAGCTTCCTGGGATACCTCCAAAGCGACATGTGGAGTTCAGGATCGACCTAGTCCTTGGTGCGGCTCCGATAGCCAAGGCACCATATCGACTGGCTCCTCCCGAGATGCAGGAGTTGTGTACGCAGCTGCAGGAGCTACTAGACAAAGGATTTATCAGGCCGAGTAGTTCACCTTGGGGAGCCCCGATTCTGTTTGTCAAGACGAAGGACGGGTCACATCGCATGTGCATAGACTACCGGGAGCTGAACAAGGTAACGGTGAAGAACCGTTACCCACTCCCGAGGATTGACGACCTTTTTGACCAGCTTCAGGGAGCATCTTGGTTTTCCAAGATTGATCTGCGCTCGAGATACCATCAGATGAGGGTCAGAGAGAAGGAAGTGCAGAAGACTACGTTTCGGACTCGCTATGGTCATTATGAGTTCTTGGTCATGCCCTTCGAACTCACCAATGCTCCTGCCGCGTTCATGGATCTCATGAACCGCGTATGTAGGTCGATGCTGGATCGGTCCATGATATTATTTATTGATGATATCTTGGTTTACTCCAAGACGCAGGAGCAACATGCGGATCACCTGCGAGAGGTTTTGGATACTTTGAGGAGGGAGAGCTTGTACCCCAAGTTCTCCAAGTGTGAGTTCTGGTTGCGCGAGGTGTAGTTTCTTGGGCACCTTATCAATCAGAACGGGATTCTGGTCAACTCAGCCAAGGTGGAGGTCGTGATGAGATGGGAGGTTCTGAAGTCTCCATTTGAGATTCGGAGTTTCCTGGGATTAGCCAGCTACTATCGGAGATTCATCCAGGATTTCTCCAAGATAGTCGTACCCTTGACTCGGCTTACGAAGAAGGTCGTAGTTTTCCATTGGGGACCCGAGCAGCAGGCCACATTCGAGACTATGAGATAGAGATTGTGTGAGGCGCCGATCCTAGCCCTGCCTGAGGGCGTAGAGGATTTTGTGGTATACTGTGATACGTCTATTACGGGTTTGGGGGCGGTTTTGATGCAGAGAGGTCACGTTATTGCTTACGCTTCGAGGCAACTGAAGCCTCATGAGGCGAATTATCCGACGCATGATTTGGAATTGAGGGTTGTTGTTTTTTCCCTCAAGATTTGGCATCATTACCTTTATGGGGTTCATTGTACCATTTACACTGACCATAAGAGCATGAGGTATCTCATGGATTAGCCGAATATTAACATGAGGCAGCGTCGGTGGTTGGACGTAGTGAAGGATTATGATTGCGAAATCCTTTACCACCCGGGGAAGGCCAACGTGGTGGCCGATGCGCTTAGCCGCAAGGTGGCGCCGATCAGAGATATCTGCATGCGGATGACAGTAGTGACCCCATTGTTGGAGCAGATCTAAGAGGCCCAACAGGAGACTATGAAGGAGGAACATCGAAAGAGTGAGCGTATAGTGGGTCAAGTTTCCTCGTTCGACTATGACAACAGGGGATTATTGACACTACACGTCAGGGTGTGGGTTCCATACCTCGGAGGCGTGCGCCAGGTTTTGATGGAGAAGGCGCACAAATACCGATTCTCTATTCATCCTGGGGCGACGAAGATGTATAGGGATCTTCGTCTTGATTATTGGTGGTCCTGCATGAAGCGGGATGTAGCTTGGTATGTGGAGCGGTGTTTGACCTGCAGGAAGGTCAAGGCCGAGCACCAGAGGCCACACGACAAGATGCATCAGAGACTTCCCGAGCAGCTTTCCAGCGGTCAGTCTTACGAGGTGAGTTTCCTTCCAGTAGGAACGGGTCTAAGGCACTAAGGCCGGCCCGTATAAGTGATACGTTAGTATTGGAGTGTGGGGAGATCCCGCATCTCATAGTTGAGTTTGATTATGATATAGGATTGTTTGATAGAATTGCTTATACTTGTGCTCTGTGTGATACTTGTATGCTATGGTTTAGTAGCTGGGTGTAGGCGAGGCCCGTATCTCAGAGACAGTGGAGTGTGGGCGAGGCCCGTATCTCCTAGCTAGCTGAGTGTGGGCGAGGCCCATATCTCCATGAGTGTGGGCGAGGCTCGTATCTCCTAGCTATTCATTATATGTGTATGGTATGTGGTATTGTGGGGGATCTCACTAAGATTCGTGTTTACAGTTTACAGTTTTGGTCTCAGGTACCTCCTCAGCGAAGGGGAAAGAGCTGGCCCGGTAGCGGCACTATACACACAAGCATTGATCTTCCGCACTTGAGATATTCTGGGATTGTACTCTTACATGTTACTATTCTATGTTTTGGGTTTTCAAATCTGATACATTGATTCACAAAATGATATATTGTTACACAGTTTTCTTATGAATGTTTTTATAATCCGATAATTAAAATGAAATTTTTGGACTCGCAATTCGGGATGTTACAGTATCTTGCTCCGAAGAATAACGGTTATAGTAATGTGGGTCTGAAAATTTTATATTAGTTTACTTGTAACAATATGTTACATTGTGAAATAGCATTTTTATACAGTAGACTTTATGCATTTTCACATAGTTAGAGAATTTGTTTGCATTAACAAAGTATATAGGCACATGTATCCCCCCTCCCCCCGAAAATAATTAGAAATATTAAAAAGGGGTCGTAAGCACTCACCCTTGAAGCGTGAATTTGATTTGTTCAGAATCAGTTTATTTTGAGAAACTTGTCATGAGAAACCGCAAAGCCACGATTCTTGAACTTTGAAATACTTTCGGGACCGTTTTGTAACGAATTTACATTATAGGGGTTGTTTTGTAACTTTACTAAAATATAGGGTCTTTTTGGTAATTTAATTAACCAAAGTAGGACTGATTTGGTTAAAATAATTCAAGGGACGGATTGAAATGGTTTAAGTGGAATTGAAGTTTGGGAATTTGTCTGATTTTGTTAAGAAATCTCCAGTACTTTGATAGCACAGGAGTGCTTTCATTCCCTGCCACCTGCTTTGTCACACCCCCAAACCAAGGATGGCGGAAATGTCCGGGAGTGGAGGACTTCATGTAGTATCACAACAA
This sequence comes from Lactuca serriola, assembly GCF_051521515.1. Classification (NCBI taxonomy): domain Eukaryota; kingdom Viridiplantae; phylum Streptophyta; class Magnoliopsida; order Asterales; family Asteraceae; genus Lactuca; species Lactuca serriola. Next base: position 82,245,266 of record NC_136416.1, on the reverse strand, counting down.
CGAGTATAATAGTGCTCAAAGTAAATACAACCATCATAAATATAATTGAAAAAGTTACACCAATGTATATGTTTACATGTTTCAAATCAATTACATTATGATGACAAAATGAACTGTTTGACGATTCAACGTCCCATCCTCAAAATGTTGTTGGTTTTCCTGTTTCACTGATTTCCTAAGAATACAAGTTGTTTGAAAGAGTGTCAACACAAAGTTGGCGAGTTCATAAGTTTTTGAGATAAAGAGTTTGGAAACCGATCTTTGTAATGAGTTGTGTATTATCAAGAAAAATTCAATATTTTCCTTATAGAAGTTATGTGGTCCTAAATGTCGGGACTGAGAATGAACAAATATTTGTCATACTTAAAGATATAAAAGTGGTTTTAAATTGGCGTAAAACCCTTTCTGAATTGAGAAAAATCCCGTGATGAATGGTGTGTAGTCTTAAATACCAAGACTGAAAATATACAATAATATATGTAATTATTGTTATAAAAAGTGATTTTAAATCGACATAAAACCCCTTTTGATTTATGAAAATTTCCCGTAAACTTTATGAGGTTTTAACTTCCTATGTAAGCCGCTATAATCATACTATGACTGAATGAACCTACCACGACGTTTGTCAGGCATCGCGAAACTGAAATGACACTTGTCGCCACAGACCTGTCTGTCTAGCTATTGCATGCAGCTCAGGTGTGGGGTGTCTAACCCAATATAGATCTATAAACAACTATCATGTTCTCCCTACAAGAGACTCTAATTATAACTACCAGGAATTTGGATCCCGCACTCGGACGTACGGGAAGAGAATGTCTCACAATTTAAGTTAACAAGTTTACGTGTGGTGTGCGTGAGTGTAAAACCTTTTTCTGTGGGAATAAAACCTTCCGAAATGTGTTTGATGTGTTAATGGAAACATAAACCATACCTATTATAGTTTATCAAAACGTTTAAATGTAATAGCTATAACTTTGTTTATTATGGTTAACTACTATATTTGTGAAGGTAAAAACCCTTTTGTTTACCGATATGTATATGTACTTTTTACTAAGGTGAAGCAACATGCATTATAACAACTAATTGATTACCATACTTTTGTAAGTAAAAATCCATTTGTTTTCTGATGTATGACTATATACTAAGTCAAAATGCCATCTATTTGTAAGAACATATTTTCACATAAAGATTTACACCTTGCTCAACATGTTACAAGGTGAAATGAAATTGATAGCATTTTTCCGTTGTTAATATTTTCATTTACTGCTCTTAAAAAATTTATAGAAAAATCATCAAAGGTCCAAATCAGAATCCGTAAATTCTGAGAGTTTGGGAAATGAGTTTAGTTTGTTCAAAATTTTTATTATGAATTTTAATGACCTTCAACTTGTGTGAAAAGTACATAATCACAGACTGGTCCGGATTGATGTTTGAAATGATAGGCAGTTTTGTAAAAATCACCATAAATTGTAGAAAAATCGTATGGAGATGTGCAAGTAGTCATTTTAAAGATAATAACTTGAACTATTTGCACCTAATACAGTTTTGAAAACTATAATGTTTAAGTTGTCCAAAACAGTCCGTGAATGGAGTCCAACTTTTCTGATGAAAGTTGTTAGAAAAGTTTAGTTATGTTCTTGGTGTTTTAACTTGTATTCCCCCCCCCCCCCCTAAAAACTTAAGAAAACATGAAAATGTAGGGGTATGAACTCACCTTGAGTGATTTCAGTGGTTGAATGTTGAAGAAGAGAAGTGTTCAACTCAAGAACACTTGAAGGATTGCTTTGAAGATTTCAAGAATCTAACACAATAATGATGGAGTTTGTGTAAGCCATCAATGATTTGAGTAGAATGAAGTGAAATAATCATATGGAGGATGTTAATACTTACCAAAAGTAGAAGAAAAGCTTGGAAAATAGCCTTGAATCTCGAATTTTAGAGAGAGAAAGTGAGAGAAAATGAAGTTTGTTCTTGATGGAAGAATGAGAGGAAATGAAAGAAATGTGAGGAGAGAGGAGGGTCATTTTCTAACCCTTGACCAAGTGTGTGGCTGAAAAATGGTGGGAAAAGTACCATGAAATGACTAGGTATGGGCTGATGGTGAATAGTGACATGGAGTGGGTATGGGAGTGGTTGCTTGTGTCATAGAATAAAGAAAAGTCAACGCTCAACCTTTGTACTTCACCCACTCTTCATGGATAAGGTTTTATCCCAAAAAATGTGGGTAATTAGTAGATATGGGTCCCTAAATGTTAAAATAAAGTTTCGGGTGAAAATCCCGCGTTAAAGTGATGAAAAACGGGTTAAAAATGAAATCGTGGTCGAAAACCGGGAAGAAATGCTCTTTCTGCGAGGCTTCTCGCAAGGGGGGCCGAAGGTGGCTAGGTTCGGTCCTTAGAAGGTTGGGACCGAAGGCTCGGGTGAGTCAGGAAGTGAAATGGAGCGAAATGGGGCGAAAGTGGGTAAGAGGCGAAATGGACCGAAGGTGGCTTCGGTTCCTTGTGCGAGGTTCGGGCCCGAGAGCACCCATCGGGTTCGGTCCAGGAGGGTTTGCTTCTGATGCCTTCGCTTCTGACAAGTTCGGTTCCTAAGAGGGGTTTCGGGTCCTTAAGAGGGTTTGGCTCCTTAAGAGGGGTTTCAGGTCCTTAAGTCCTTTTTATCCGTTTTAAGCGGTTTTTGACCTAGTTAAGGGTCGGGATGACCCGAAAGACTACAAAAAGTTTAAGGAACTTTTGAGAGAGATTTGGGAGAGATTTCACATTCTTGGAGAGATTTCTCATACAAAGAGAGATTTGGGAGAGATTTCACATACAAAGAGAGATTTGGGAGAGATTTCACATACTTGGAGAGATTTCTCATACAAAGAGAGTTTTGGGAAAGATTTCACATTCTTGGAGAGATTTGGGAGAGATTTGACATACTTGGAGAGATTTCTCATACTTAGAGTGATTTGGGAGAGATTTCTCATACTTAGAGAAATTTGGGAGAGATTCTAGATAAAGAGAGATAGAGTGAAAACGATTGAGAGAGGTTTCGTGTGTGACATTTGTGAGTGTATGGCTCCGAAACGCAAGGTACGTAAGCCCCATTAAGCCATGTTTATGGATCTTATACACTCCCAATGAGTATGCAACATTGTTTTATCGGTTTGGTTCGTTACTTACCACGGTTTTAGGTTAAGGAAATCTAGATGTACGAACTTTTCAATTTATGATCTCTCATTAGAATAGCGAGTTGTATAGTAATTACCCAACGTAAGCCCTAGTACCCACGGGCTAATTGGGTCGACCGGTTTGACTTGTTGACTTTAGTTGACTATGACTTGACCGGAAATTAACGGTTGTCACACGCTTCTATAACTGGTTATTCCTTATCGGCATTTCAAGACAAAATCTTTCATGATCCATCCCGAAATTGGATATAGAATAGTTGGAATATTCAACAGGGAGGGAACAGAAGGTGATGACATCAGAATTAGGATCGTCGAACGGTCTTCTAGCTCCGTGGCTCCTAGAAGATGGGATTCCGAGACCTGAATCCCTTTTCATAACTTCCGCTCGTTGAATCGGAATCGATTTCGGATGAATCCAAGGGGGTGCTTTACGCTAAGGAGAGGATATCGTCTTGTAGTTGCGGAGTGGGGGCTATTTTGTTTAAAATAAACCACCGTTCGGGGGAAAGGGCTTATTTTAAATGAAAGATTCAACAAGGGGTCATTTTGTCATTTCTTAAAAGTGAAAGGATTTAGGGCTTTTGTGCCCTATTTGTTGCTAGTCTGATCGATCAAATGAAAGGAAACATGAATGAATGAATAGCATAACAACAAAAATGGTAGTCTTCGAGATTTGCTGGATCATGGGTGAAATCAGGAAGCACCATTGGTGCCTTAGTCTGCTGAGGAAAGAAGACGAACGAAAAAGAAGATGTAGCGGGTTGGATCCTCGTCTGATCAAGAAAAGAAAACGAAAGTAGAAACACGAACGTCTCCGGTGCTTGATTGGTTCGAGGAAAAGAAACACGAATTGACAACCGAAAACTCCTATGGTGTGAAATCGAGTTGAAGATGGAGGGAATCAGAAGGAGCTGATTAAAAACGCAACAGTTGGGGGGTTCTATGGTGGTGCTCGACGAAGCAAAAAGGGGTAAAGGGAAATGGGATTTCCGGTTCTCCGTTGAGCGGAGCAGGACACATGAACGGAGCAGTAGGAGAACGAAGGGAAGGAGAAGCTGGTCTGACACGATCAGCAGTAGCGGGTGAGCGGATGGGGGTTGCTCCGGAAGCCTCCTTGTTGCTTTCAGTTTTCTTTTCTCTCTCTCTCTCTCTCTCTCTCTCTCTTTTTGACTGAAATCAATGGAGGGAAAGGGGTGTTTGTTGTATGTTTGACAGGAAATGAAGAGGGTGTTTGGCTTTGCTTTTCAAATGACTTTTGGGACATTTGGCTTTTCCAAAAAGTCAAAAATTTAAAAAGTTGTTTGGTAATTGGAAAAGATCTTTTAAATTAGCTTTTTGAGAAGAAGAAAAATGAGGCTTTTAAAAAGTCACGAATATGTGACTTTTGGCAACGTTTGCCTTTTTTCCCTTTCTCCCCTCAAAAGTTTAAACAAACACATTTTAAAATTATCTTTTGGAAAAAGATATGAATCAAAAAGTTCTTTTATAAAAGGACTTTTTGGTCTAAAAAGCTATCCCAAACACCCCGGAAGAAAGAAGAACGAAGGGGGAGTTGTTGTCGCCGATCGGAGGTGGCGAGTCTGACAACCTCTTTGCCGCGTCCTGTTTTCTGTTTCTCAATAGCAGTGACGAGGAGGAAAAGGGAGGCAGAAAGCAGTGATTTGGGGGTGTTTGGTTTGCCTTGATCGACAGAATAAGAATAAGTAAAGGGGTGAAGCAAGAGGTTGCTCCCTTTTGTTTCTTATCGAGAAAGAACAACACCCAAAGAGGTGTTCTTGGTAGTGAACTGGAGCAGAAAAAAATAGAGAATGGAAGAGTGTTTGAGTGTTTTTGGCTGTGAAGTTCAATTATCTTTGATAAATTTTGCTTCTAGATTGATTACTTTGATAGAAAGTTAGAACTTGGATTAACATGTCTAAGATCTTAATTAAATTGGTATAATCTTAATGAAGAAATGGTTGGATTTAATTTATTATTAATCAAAATTATCTGAAATTACTTCGTGATTAATTAAGTTGAATTGTAACTGTTTATAACTGAGCAGAGAAGACAATTCTAGAACCCTTGTGGGCATGGACGGTTTTGGAGGGGTTTCTAGGGTTTTTGGAAGCCTCGTATACCATACAGGTCTTATATGTTGATTGTTGCTATATGTGAACTGAGTTGTTAATAACTCCAGGATCGCTGTAAGTCCATGGGATTACTAATAGTCCTCAGGGTTGAATCTGGGTGATCCAGATCCTAGTCTTTTGATAGTGGGTTGCAATTAGATCTTCAATATAAAGACTAACATGGATATGAATGTACACACATTCAAAGCTAGTATGGTGGAAAAGGATTTCGCTCAGACTCAAAAAATTGATTATGAGGAAACATTCTCACCGGTAGCTGAGAAAATGTATGTTTGGTTATTTGTAACTATTGTTGCCTTCATTGATTGTAAGATATGGTTAAATAGATGTTTAAACAACTTTCCTTAACATGAAACTTTGAAAGGATGTGTGACACATTCTAAAAGAGTTTAAACATACAAAGTATCCAAATTAAGTGTGTAAGCTTGAGAACTCTATTTATCGATCTGGACAAACATCGTGTGGCAAGGAATCAGTGCTTCTATGAGAAGAGTCAAAGAGCCTTTCTAGAAGTTTAGATGAATCTTGAGTACATGTCAAAGCTAGTGAGACTGTTGTTATCTTCTTAGTACTACATGTTGATGATAATATTGCTCATATCAAACATAATCTCTAAGTTGCAAAGTGAAAAGGCTCGAAAATTGTCTCGCTATGATGGACATGAGGAAGTGACATTAATGCTTGGTCTTTGGATTTAAAGTTAGATCAAAATGTTTAATAGGATTTAGTCAAAGCACATATATGAATAATGTCTTGAAAAGTTTCAGCATGGAAAATTCCAAGAAAGGAATTGCTCATATGCATCATAGCAAGGACTTGAGTGAATCTCAAAGTTTTGTTATGACCATGAAAATGATAGGATGGGTCTTGTCACATGTGCTTTAGATATAGGATCGATCATGTATGCTATGAATTATGCTTATTCTAATGTCTCATATGTTTTGAGCCCCGTGAGATTGTATTGGAAATTTTCTTGACTGAATCGTTAGACAATTGTCAAGGACATTCTAAGGTATTTGAGAAATACTAAGGACTGGTTGCTTGTAGACAATAGAGAACATGATTAAGAAAAGCTATGTAATACGAATTTTAGGGATGATTCTAAGTCATAGTATAAATAAACATTCGTTTTGAATTGTAGTGAGGTAACATGAAAGGTTTCATGTAGGAGATGATGGTAGACTCAACAATATAAATTGGGTTCCATAAGTGCAAGTGAAGTATCCAAGGAACGTACGTGGACTAAAAAGCTTCATAGTTGAGCTTGGAGTTGTTTTGTGTAAAAAATTGCCATTAGAAATATTTTATGAGAGTACAGTCATGTTGACTAAGGATTCTTGAGATCACAAAATGACAATGCATTGAAGGAGGAAATTCCAAAACATCCAAGAAAAGGGTTAATGATGGAGACCTAGTTGTGAAGTGTATATCTTCCTGATCATTTGTTCACAATAATGATAACCAAAGGATACCGTGATACGCATGCTAAGAGCATAAGCATGAGAAATGATGAAAAGTTTAGTTGTAAATTCAATTACCCCGAACCATTTATAAAATCAATAAATCATTAATTGTATAGTGATTAAATAATGTATGGAATTATTTATAATTTTAGGAGTATGAAACCATAGACAATTAGTTTATTATTGTGTTTCATTTTGCTTGTTAATTCTTGAATATTAATTTATTGGAAATGCCACAATCAGACATACTTCCGGGAGTAAGTGCTGCTTTAGGACTGGCATGGAATATTTGTAGATTGTTCATGGTGATTAGACATTGTGTTGGGATTGCTGCAGTATTGCTGAGTACTTGGAAATTGGGATTTTAAGTATCGGTTAAATATGTGCTTAGATATTACTTCATAGATTTAAAGCACGATTAGCTCTAAGACGATAATATCTTCTATTTTTGAAATAGAGATATATAAGTCATAGTTTACAAGTCTGTCATGCATTGGTTTTACATCAACGCATCCATAACTGGATGTTATAAAATGTAATTCCATGCATGGCATGGTGAGCAAAGTGTATGATTATATAGTGAAAGTTTATCCGTTCCGTTTTCTTTAACAGAAAAATCGATATCTTTGGTCCCCTCGGTGATTTAATTATGACATTCATTTGAAAGGCTTTACCCGGACTATATTGATGTGTTCAATTAGTAGTCTGAATCCAATCATTATAAATCGGAAATCGAGAAACAAAATCTTGGACCATTAGATTGATTTATATTCATTTCTCATGTCTATATGATATCTTGAAGAATGAAGGAATATATTATCACTTAGCTAATGTCTGTTAATCAGAGTTCGACAATGGATTTGGAAATCAATCTTTACTAGTTATTCAAAGTCTATATTTGCAATTGTAGCTGACGACTTATCCAACTTGGAGACTTTTGGATTAAGATGTCTAAGGTCTTAACTAAATTGGTATAATCTTAGTGAAAAAATATAAAGTCATTTTTGGGTTGGCATCATAGCCATAAATATTTAGAATTGGTATTTGGAAAGAGATAAAATAATTTGTTAATATATTATATGATTCATGTATTGATTAGAAATAGTAAATAAATTAATTACAAATGGTTGGAATTAATTAATTATTAATCACAATTAATCTAAAATTAATTCGAGATTCAATGGAATTAATTAAAGGTACAAGGTTGAATTGTAATGGCTCATAATTGAGCAAGGAAGACAATTCTAGAACCCTCCACGGGAATAGATGGTTTTGGAGGGGTTTCTAGGGTTTCTGAAACCTCCTATAACTGATAAGGATAAATGCTTTGGATAGATAAAATCTGATTATCTTATTATTCAAATCACGATTTATTGTGTAGATCCCTAGCTATAATTACCTCCCATTGGGCATCAAATTTCACGGTTCTCTCTTCCCATAAGGTAGGGAACGAAATTTATCTTCCTCCAATCTCTCACATCTTGAATTCTAGTGATCTAGGGTTTTGGGTGGGAACCATTAGAGGCATCCACATTATTGGTGCTTGCTTTCCAAGGAAGTTTTGAAGAGAGTTGTTTGCATTATCCGATTGATGAAAAAAGGTATGTATTTTAACATGTAATTTTTGATTTACATAAGTTAAAAGTTTGTTTCATAAGTATGTTAATATAACTTGAGAAAAATCCATAGACTTCTAGGTTGTGTGTACCTATAATATGATTATGAATTTGCAGCGTAAATATTTTTGTTAGTAACCTAGAAAACCCATTAACAACTACCAATCACCACCATCAATAATCACCACAATCATTGTAATGCTTGGTTCTTTGCACATTTCGGTTTAGACCCTTTGGGGGTGTATTGTTTGCAAAATTGGTCCCTAGAGGAGCTGATCTGCCACCTTTGAGAAAGTTGGAGTACATTGGGCGTACTAAGGCAGTTTGGTCGCGGAGCTCATCCAAGTACGTTGGGCATACGTGGAGTACGCTTAGCATAGTGAGCAGATGAGAAACCCAAATTTTAGGGCTTGTACCCTATATAAAGCATAAGTTAGCCTATTTTAGCCTTGTTTAACCAGCCTCCATACCGTTGAAAATCCAAATTCATCCTTAGCATTTTTGTGGTGCTTTTGAGCTCTTGAGAAGCTTTTGTGGGGGATTTTGTGCATCTTGAGGGGGAAGAAGAAGCTTGAAGTCTCATTCTTTGTAGGAGGGCCTTGAGATCCAACTTCAACACCTTCTTTTGGTGGCTTTTGAGGTATAAAGTTCAAAGCTTGTCATCCAATCTCATAGATCTATTCCTTGGCTTGTTATTGACTATTCTGGTCCCTTTGGTTAGTGATTGTGAGTTAAGGTCATTTTTGGAGCTTATCCTTGTAGATCTGGACTCATTGAGGGTTTCTTAAGCATAAAATTGCAAAATTTATGGTGGTTTTGGTCTCATGCATGTTTTAAGTCATTTATTAAGCTCTTTTAAGCTCTAAAGCACCATTAAGCCATGAATGCACTTAAAGTTGGCAACTTTACGTGATAAACCACCTTAAAGAAGTCAGATCTGAGTTTGGGTTGAACTCTTAATCAATTAAGAGTTGAAATTAGAAATTTGGCCAAGTTGGTGAGTATGCGGGGCGTACAAGCATGTACGTTGCACGTACAAGTCCTTTAGCGAGTACGTTGAGTGTATGAGCTGAGTACGCCCCACGTACTTAGCAGATTAGGCTTAGGTCTTTTGGGCTCTTGGTTTTGGGCCATGTTGGACTTTGGTTGTCTTGGGCGTTGTTGGGCCATCAAAATTCTATTGTTAGGCTATTGATATTTTTGGACTCTCTTGGTTGTAGGCCCATGAAAAGGATTGGGCCCAATTTGGAAAATTGGGCCATATTTGGGCTTTGGGTGATTATTTTGGAACATGGGCTTTTTGGGCAATTTGTTTGGGCCTTAGCCTTAGGCCAAGTTGGGGAAAGCGTAAAAAGGTCTTTTACCTTAATTTGGATTCTAAGTGTGAGTCAGAATCCAATTATTGATTGGATGTTATTTTGTGATTGATAGTGCGGGGATTTTAGCGGATCTGCAGTAAGAGATTTATCTGAGTGTTTCAGCAGTCTGAGGTGAGTCTCCTTACTGTACTATGGGTCAAAGGCACTAATGCCGACCCATTGGCTTATGTATTATTTGAAGACCAGGGGGTGACCCTTGGCATTGTATGTAAGACCTAGAGGTGGCTCCTGGAAAATTTGTATGCAAGACTAAAGTTCGAACCCTGACAGTTAAGTAGATTGTTAGTTTTTTATTGTATGCTTATTGTCTTTGTGATGCTTGCATGGAAGACTATGAGGTGGCTCTTGGCACTTGTCTGTAATACCTATGGTATTGGCCCCCAGATTCTCAAGGAAAGACCATGATATGGCTAGTGGCATAATGACAAGACCATGATAAGGCTCATGTCGTAATGTCAAGACTATGGCTGGTGCATAACATTCTCTATTGTATATATGGTATGTGTTCATATATATCTCTCGGTAGAAATAAGACCCTCCTGGCCCAACCCTAGACACTCTAAGATCGTTTTTCAAACCTGCTCCTATTTTGAGTCAAATTTTGGGGAAATAATTAAGCTTTGTGCTTATGGATTATTGGTTTTGGTTTCAGGTACTTCCAATTCGAAAGGGAAGGGCCCGAATTGATCTCATCGCATACACCCATGTTTTTCCGCAACTTTGTGATTTTGGGATTGTACTCTAATAACTATTTTATTATGAAATACTTATAATTGTTTGAGCGAAAGATAAATGGGTTTTTTGATTGTATTAAAAATGAAAATTTTACCTTGAAATTGTGGGATGTTACAAGTTGGTATTAGAGCCTTGGTTTGAGGGATTCATACACACTCTCGGGTATGTCTGAACCGAAACTGAGGAATTAATGATATTTTGAAAGAAAATGAGTTTCTAAAAAGATTTTGAAAAGGGAATAAGTTACAAAAAGGATTTTATAAAGACAAAAGGGGGTGTGGTGCGTGCAATCAGCCGAGCTCAAGTAAGTGATTCCCAGAATACCCATACATGTCTGTTATGATTATATGTTATGAGAATTGCATGCTAGATTAGGGCTAAGGATCTACTTAGGATTTCATGCTAGGAGAGATGCCTTTATTGTTGGATAAGGTGTCTAAGTCCATAACTTATTTGGTATATACTTGACCCGACCCGACATGGTCCATTTGGGTTGCATCTCACCCGAACTATTTATGGATAATTTTATGAGAGTTATAAACATATGTTTATTAATATATTATAAGTTATAATATATTAATATGAAGTTATGTTATTTAATTAGTATTAGTCTTAAATTAATTATGAATTAATTTAGAGATTAAAAGGAAGACTAATTAGATTATGGGCTATTGCTTTTATATGGTGTGGGCTAACACTCATTTGTTAATGGGCTAGGCTTGGATGGAAGTCCATGGATGATCCATGGAGCTTTTAACCCATGGATCCTTGGAAAGGAAAGGTCATGGGTTATTAGGGTTTCACCCTAACCATGCACATTATATAAGCATGCTTATGGAGCATGAAATGGCAACTAGTGAACTAGTGTGTGTGTGCTTGTGTGTGGCTGAAAATACAAGTGTGTATTCTCTCTCAAAGTTTTCCAAGATTTTGTGGTGTTTTGTGATTCCATTTGAGGCATTCACACTATTGGTGCTTGGCCCTCAAACTCCTCAAGAACCAAACTCATCTAAAAGGTATGTAATCTCTTCTAACTCTTTTATGTTGAAATGTTCCCCGTGCCATGTTAGATAGGTTATAAACCTTGGAAAATTATTATTTTGCATGTATTTAGACAAACATAGATCCAAGGTTTATTAGGGTTGCATGCACACTTAGGAAGTGTTAGATTGCTCAAAACCCAACAGTGGTATCAGAGCCTAGGCTTGCTTGTTTGAATACTTGATGCAAATTGCTGAAAATCAAAGATTTTATGCTGTCTGCACAGCTGACTCGCCGAGTCCATGAAGGGACTCGACGAGTCCAAGGCAAAACTCATCCAACTCGGCGAGTTGGTTCATGCACTCGATGAGTTGGACCCCCAGACAGCATATCTTCGATTTTTGGTGCTGGAATTGGTCTAGAATCATTACCTTAAACTGTTTTGGACTCATAAAACCTGTTTTGATGTGGTAATGATGATGGTGGACCAATTTCAAAGTTATAATCAAAATTCCATGATTTTATGTGTTCATATAATTCTTGAAATTTTGATGATCATGTTCATGTTCTTATGAATTTAGAAGATGATAGGAATTATTTGCTGAATTGTTTAGAATTAATTCTTGATCATTTATGTGTTTTAATGGAGTCCATAATTTGTCATCGAGTTATGGATATCCAAAGGTCACTTTTATTTAACACACACTTAAAACACATAAGTTACATGAAAATGAAGAGTCTTCATTTTTATGAACCTTTAATTCATAAGTTATGAAATGAAAAGTCTTGGATGGTTACAAAAGATGAAGAGTCTTGTCCTTAAGTTATGGAGGTTCAAGAGTCACTTCATTAATAAATATATAAATAAAGTGTAACCTTAATTAATTCCATATGTTATAAAATAAAGAAAAGTAATTCTTTTATTAGTTTAAAGTCTTCCATAACTTGTCCTCAAGTTATGGAACTTGAAGAGTTTTTGGATTAAACTACTTTAAACACATAAATCATGGAATTAATTAGTTTTCAATAGTTTCAAAACTTTCCCTCAAGTTTTGGAATTTGGAAATGTTTCACACACTTTAATAAACTTTAATTCCAACACTTAGAATTTTAAAAGTTAAAATTCAACCCTTATACTATTTATAACATTAATGATTAATTATTATATATATGTATAAGAACAAGTCGTTTTACCGTTAGTAGGCCTCATTCACGAAGCCGGTCTATAAGGTGGGTATAAGGTTGTTGCCTATAAAATGGCGACTTAATGGGTGTCCACTCTCACCCACCGCTTGCTTGATCGGTGGAGGGTCGTTAGCCGAACGGGTAGGACAATGACTTTAAATCCTCATTAAAAGTATAATGATTATTATAAAGTAACTAAATATTTTTTTATTTAATTCCCAATCTTAGTTACTTTAGGAAAAATGTGAGTTTGGTGCTAGCCCATGGAATTCACACTTTGTACCTTACCAAGTCGTTGGTGGAGCGTGTGTGGTTAACCGGCACACTAACTTTGACTAGTAAGGATCACGAAGGGTGACTTAATGTTTGTCATAGATCAATGGAGCGTGTGTGGTTAACCGGCACATTGATTAGGTGATAATATTAAGGGTACCAAGTGAATTGGTATGGTTATTCACACCTTATTTTGTGATCCTCGGCATCCCAGTCACAAAATTTGAGAGGACACACTCGAGATTGAAACATGCCATTGAAAAGTTCAATGAATCTCAAAAGATCTAGGAATTTCAAATCCAATTAAAACCTAATAAATTATTTCATTTTTCATGGTGGAAATTGGTGAATCGTCATTCGCCTACCTTCAAATATTTTATAGCTTGGATTACGGCATCCCTCTTTCAAATTATAAAATATTGTGTTGGGTCTTAGCCTTAATATTTCATATTGGGTGTTATATTAAGGACTTTGAATCAACAACTTGATTTTCTCCCATTATAGATGTCTGGTTCAGACAACTATGATCTTCTCAAATCTCTTGAAGATGGTGTCTCTCAACATCATGCTTCACTTCCTCCACCCCCTCCAATTATTCTCCCTCACCCACAAGTTCTTGAAAAGTTTAAAGTCACTCAATCCCTATTGGCAAGAATAGTCTATGTGTGCTCACATCTTGGAGATAAAGTCACATATTGACAAGCCGGGAGAGTTGGGTGTCAAAGTCTTGTGAAAGTTGGATGTTCAATCACTTTCTTAGTAACATAGTGAGTCTCTTTGGGACTACTATGAGATAGACTATGACATTACCCTTAATGATGTTATCTATTTGCTTGGTGTTGTGGAATCAACAATGATTTGGAACACCAGTAAAGCAAATTTGATTAAAAGAACAACTTTCCAAGTCTTAAATGGACATTGACAATGGTAGCATTGGATATCTAGAAAAAGATTTCTCTTCCCAATGGAAAGGGATCGGTCATAGTCAACTCGGTTGACCAAATGGTAAAGAGAAAGGCTAGTCTGAGATAGTCTCATGTGCCATTACCAAAGGGTCCATGTGTTTTGTTGCCAAAGGAAGGGGCATTGGTTGCGAAGTTGCCCTATTCACCTGAAAGGTCATAAGGTTGATCAAGTCAAGAGGTTTGACTCTACTTCGGGTAAAGTCCACTGTCTAACTCTATTAAGTTCCTATTTGGAGATTCTTATTACATAATGTGAATGGGTCACATGCTGATGTTTTTAAGAATCAAAGAAAAGATAGGAAGCTTAAAGTAAGTATATGTTGATTCTGATTGCGAAGGTGGGTTTCGATCGCATGGTTCGGTAATCAGAATTTTGAGCTGTTGCTTAAGAGTTAGAATATATTGCTTATGAATAGTTAACAACAAGGTTTTCATGTGGATTGTAAGGATAAGTTTTTCCGCAAAGTTTTAAAATAGAAGAAAAAAAAGGGGTTTTAATTTTATTTATTTTAAAATATCCTTACAATGGCATATGTGGAAAATTGTTGCTTATATGTTTCTAGTAATAGCAATATTGGAAAGTGGATTTGATTCCTTCATTTGTGGTAGTGTCTGAATTTACCGAATGAAGAAACTTTTCATCACCCAAGTTTCAATTGGACAGAAACTTGGAATCATACAAGTTGTATTGTATGATGAATGAGAATTTTCATCTTTGAAAATTAAGACTGATTCTGTGATCACATGTATGTGTGAGTCAATTGAAGGACTAAGGAATTAGGTACACTGGGTGTGCGCTGGTCAAGGTCCACCACAAAGATTGATTTGTCATGATTTACTAAAGATTAGTAAATATGATTATACTTATGAGGTTAAGTATAATTCTGTAACATTGGAAAGGTTACAATGTATGACAAAACAAATGAGAAGAATCAAATTAGGCAGAAAGATAAAAGTTTCTCAAATCTGAAAGGATGGGAGAGTACTTTAGTATCGTATTTCATGATCATCTTAATGATTATGAAACCATATCACAAATTCATACTCTAAGGACGTCTTAGTGCATTGTTATGGCTAAGAGGAGAGGTCATGAATTGTTAGATTGGTTAAGATCAAGAAGATGAGTCATACTTCGTTCCAAAACAATTCTTAGAGTTATACTCCAAGATTGTAACTTTGATTGACATAAGGAAGATTTATTAACACTAGTCAAATGTAAGAGTAAAATGTTTTCTACTCTTGTACATTTGAGATTGGTAAGTTGTGATGTCTTGGATGAGACAAAGACCAACTAAGACCAATTGTGTGAAGTGTTAGTCTTGATAAGAATCCGCATTGTCCCTTGAATATTTGTTTTGTCAAGGAATGGTTCTTGACTGGGAAACTTATATGTCAAGGGGACAGTGGGAGCCTTAAAGATCCTGAAAGAGTTTCAAGATTTAATCAAGAGTAAAACCTGTAATTTATCACTAGCACACGACTTAAGGTTTGCAACCTATCGTGTTGACATAATTCTTGTTTCTGTACCTACTTCAAATAAGTTGAATTTGCATGTGAGTTTTCAGAGTTCAACTTGGAAGCATTGGTGGGCCTTGTGCTACCAAGGTGACAAGAAACTAAGATTGAACAAGTTTAATCCATGTAAGGCTGAATTTGTCACTAACCTTATCTTGTGATTATGGTTTTGACAAATTCACATGGATAGGAACTCATACACTATAAAATCTAAGTGTCATAAGGTTTCTCTCCGATTCATGAAAATGATGGTGAGGAAACGCTTTCACTAAGTAGATTTTACGTAGATATCAATTGTGTTATTTGCATTTTCAAAAGTCGTTAGTGGAGCGCGTGTAGTTAACCAGCACACTAACATGGACTTGTGAGAAATGGCAAATGCCTTAGAAATTGAGACTATGATTACGACATCCCTTTTCATAGTCCTGAAAATTGTTTAGACACACATGTGAGCTATCTAAGAAAGGGTGTATGAATCTAAATTTCAAAAGTCCAGCAGATTTCTGGAAATATGTCAGAGTTAGTGGGAGCATAAGTGTTATGCTGATAATCATCATGTTAGTGGGAGCATGATTATTATGTTTAGTATTGCAAGTTAGCAATGTTAATTATAGAAAACAAAGTTTCAATTCGTGAAGTTGCAGGGGTTGAAAAGTTGTTTTGCTATAATTAAGGGAGAGGAAATTATACTTCATTTCAATTCTAAAGCTTAGATTGAGATTTTAATCATCTTTAGTCAAGAATATATATATATATATATATATATATATATATATATATATATATATATATATATATATATATATATATGAATTTTATGTTGGAATGGTTCAACTTGAAGAAATTCTATATATATTGCGTTTTCAAAATTCGATTATGATTACGGCATCCCTCTTCATAGTTATATTTTGAAAACATGGAAAATAAAAAATATTGTAGCAAAAGACTTGTCTAGTATCATGTCTTTATGTCAAACATCATGAATCGTGTCCCACATGCTTCGGATATAGGATCGATTGCATGTGCTATAATATTCATCTTTTCTAAAATTTCTAAATGCTTAAGGCATTAAGAAGGGAAAAGTGTAGAACTAGATATGACTAAAGTGATTAAGCAATTGTCGAGGACAAATCTGAGGTTCGCCAAAGATTGGTTGCTCAGGGAAGGTTGGAAGTATGATGTAAATTGTCGGAAAGGGCCGTATTGACATGTTCTGAAAAGAAGTAACTCTTGTTCGGAAGTGATAGTCAAAATGGGACTATGGAAATGTCTCCATAGATGGAAGTTATTCAATCTATGTAAGATTAGAAAACCTTAATGCAAGAAGGATGTTCAAAGCAATGTACTTTGAATATGAGACTTCCGTTCCATAGAAGTTGACCTTCTTTGGAATACTCTGTAATGACGGGTGACAAGGTTTTGGTGACTTTGTGCATAATCATTACAAGAGGAACATTGCATAAAAGTTTAAAATCTAACAGTTTTTTTTGGTAAATGATAGGAATCGGGGATTCTCACATTTACAATAAGGATTTGGGATTGTGAAATGAGTATCAATGGAATCATGTTCAATTGATCTACATCACAATGTAAGGATCATAGACAAACATAGTGTGCATACTTGGAGTATGGCATAACTATTGTTTAGAAAAACAAAGTGTACATGCTAGGAGCATGGGACGACTGTTGTTTTTATTCAAGTCTTAAGTTGATTGTTTGAAACATTATATAATGAATAATGTGTAATCAATATGGTGATAAATAAAAGGTGGTTCTATTTATATTCAAAAGGGTTCTGAGACCATATTGGATTCAATTATTATTGTGTTTCACTTTGCATGTTTTGACTTCCAAAATAGCTACGTTATTCTTTCCGAATGACTAAGTTATTTAAACACTCCACAGTCGTTCATATGTTGGAAGTAGGTATGAATCAAGACTGTCATGAATCGAGTTTGTAGATGGCTAAATGGGTTTAGTCATACCAATGGTTGCTACAACATTCATGAGTGCTCATAAGTTATGAGTATTGGAATAAACCCACGCTCACTTGTATCACTTCATGGAATTTATCTCGAGTGATCGTGAGACGGTAATATCATATAAATCTTCAAACCTAGAGATATGAGTTGTTACCTATGAGTTGGTTGTGCATTGATTGCACGTAAACGCATCAGTAACTTGATGTTATAAAACGTGCCTTTGTGTACAATTCAACAAGTAGTAGAATAAGCATATGAGTCGAAGTTTATCTGTTCCTTCTAGAAATAGAAGCGATATCTGGGCCCCTCGATGATTTTGTTGTGACCTATGTACCGGCCGGTCAGAACTAAATTGATGTGTTCGATTAAGTTCTTTGTCAAACAAATCGAAAATCGGGAAACAAACTGTTGGACAATAAGTACGACGTTGTTCCATGTATTTGTCCGGCTGATATCATGAGAACAGACGATTATATGATCACTTATCTAAAATGGCGCTTCATAGTTCAATGGAGTTTTCGAGAGCTACGATTGCTGGTTGGTTCCTGAAGTAACATACGCAAATATAGTTATTAGATTTATCCAAGTGGGAGTCTGTTGGATAAGGTGTCTAAGTCCATAACTTATTTGGTATATACTTGACCCGACCCGGCATGGTCCATTTGGGTTGCATCTCACCCGAACTATTTATGGATAATTTTATGAGAGTTATACACATATGTTTATTAATATATTATAAGTTATAATATATTAATATGAAGTTACGTTATTTAATTAGTATTAGTCTTAAATTAATTATGAATTAATTTAGAGATTAAAAGGAAGACTAATTAGATTATGGGCTATTGCTTTTATATGGTGTGGGCTAACACTCATTTGTTAATGGGCTAGGCTTGGATGGAAGTCCATGGATGATCCATGGAGCTTTTAACCCATGGATCCTTGGAAAGGAAAGGTTATGGGTTATTAGGGTTTCACCCTAACCATGCACATTATATAAGCATGCTTATGGAGCATGAAATGGCAACTAGTGAACTAGTGTGTGTGTGCTTGTGTGTGGCTGAAAATACAAGTATGTATTCTCTCTCAAAGTTTTCCAAGAGTTTGTGGTGTTTTGTGATTCCATTTGAGGCATTCACACTATTGGTGCTTGGCCCTCAAACTCCTCAAGAACCAAACTCATCTAAAAGGTATGTAATCTCTTCTTACTCTTTTATGTTGAAATGTTCCCCATGCCATGTTAGATAGGTTATAAACCTTGGAAAATTATTATTTTGCATGTATTTAGACAAACATAGATCCAAGGTTTATTAGGGTTGCATGCACACTTAGGAAGTGTTAGATTGCTCAAAACCCAACATTTATATGCCTGATTGTTTGAGCCTTAGGGTTGCATGCTAGTATGCTTTCAGATAATCGGATATAATGGATTGATTAGTTAGCACGCTGGTTAGATTTTCTATGCCCGAATTTTGTTTACTTTGTGTTTTGTGGAACTCTTTAGTGATGTGAGTTAGCTATTAAGTGAATATGCTAAGTCACATGTGACAAAGGTTAAATAATCTTAGAGTGATGTATTTGACCCTATTGGGAACTCTCGTTTGAGTCTAACTGTTGTAGGGATGAGTCTGTTATTCAAAGGATTATCTAAGCTTTGTTGCATGTGATTGTATTCATGAAGTAGTTAACTGAAATTATTGGGAGTTCTTCAGTAGCTCATGACAGGGTGAGGTCGGGAATGTAGGAAAGCTTAGGAAGTGCTTCAGTAGGTTTGGTTGCGTATTTGGCGTTCATTTGGAGTATCAGTTTGACAGGGTGACTTAGAGGATTTGGGATGATTCTTGAGGAAAGTATGGGTAGTGTGGAAGGTAGTATTGGGCTCGTACTACTGAAAGCATATGATCCATACTCTAATCGGGGAGAGTTCCAGAGAATCTAGGAAGCCTGTGGGATAAAGATCCTTGGGTATGTTCTGATCATTTCTTGTTGTTTTTCTGTATGGTGATAAGCACTCAGGAAGGAGATTCAGGTTCTGGTTCTGGCTCAGGTGCAGGTACTGAGCCGATTAGCGAGCAGATACGGGAGTTCATCTTGTCGGAGATTACCTGCGGTATTGTGGAGCAAACTCCTATGATCTTTGGAATGGTCAAGGAGGGGATTTTGGAGATTTTGGATGAGCGTTTGGGCATGTTTCATGCTGAGGTTTTGGCGATTGTTGGGGCTCGCACTCTTTCCTTTTGTGAGTTTCGTGCTTGTGGAGCTTCCGCGTTCTTTGGGGATAAGGACCCCACTTCAAGTAGGAGCTGGTTAGAGGATAAGGCTAACGCTTTCCGGATGAGTTTCTGCCCCGAGGGGTCGAAGGTCAGATTTTCTTCCTGTCTTTTGAAAGACAGGGCTCAATATTGGTGGGAGGAGGTAGATATTGTTGTGGGAGCGAGGCCCTGAAGACAAAGACTTGGGATGAGTTTGTGACCCGGTTTAAGGCTGAGTTCGAGCCAACTATTGAGGTACAATAGTTGGCAAAGGAGTTTTAGGACCTTCGTCAGACAATGGAGACTGTGGCAGAGATCACTGCCAATTTCCGGGAGAGGGCTTTATTGGTTCTACAGTATGCAACGGATGAGGAAATGAAGAAGGTAGGGTGTCATGATATGCTGAAGGATGACATCAAGGAGTTCCTTAGTATTTCAGGGTGAAATACCCTGAATGATATGATTGTTAGGGTCTGTGAGCGGGAAATTGATTTGAAGCACCTGGGAAAAGAGGGAGCCAAAGCATGTGCAGGTAGTTGAGTGTCATGCGAAGAGACCCAAGACTTTAGATCAACGATAACGGGTCCAACAGGGTCGGGGTCAGTGCAGCACGTGCGGGAAGCAACACGATGGGGTTTGTCGTTTTAGGGGCATGGGTTGCTTCAAGTGTGGAAGGGTTGGTCATGTCAGTTGAGATTGTCCTCAGGGAACAAGCCTGTTATGTTTTCACTGCAATCAAGTGGGCCACAAGAAGGCCGACTGTTCGATGTTGAGGGGCGTAGCAATGAGTGCACCTGCTCCAGTTACTTAGAGGATCACTAATGGTCGTGAGGGTAGGGTAGGAGCCTTAACAGAGAGGAACCGAGCATTGAAGTGTCAGTCAGGGGAGACCAAAGTTCCATTAGGTGCTATTGCGTGTATGTTATCTTTTGCTTTCTTCTTGGTTATTATCAATATTTATATTACTTGGAATTTTGTATTGGTTTGGGTAAGCATTATGTATGGTTTGGTTCTCTGTTATCGTATGGGTTATATTATCATGAATTGTTATATTCCATTTTGCATGTCGTGAAACATTAGTGGGTCGTATCTTATTGAGTGGGTTTCAGTTTGTTCGGTTGTGTTCCGGTTCTTTGATGGGTCAATTCAGGGATATTGATTAGAAGGTCTATGATCGGATTAGCTGGTTAGTTCTCCAATGAAGTCAGAGTTCAGTTGTGTTAGCACTTGATCTGGTGGGATCGACGACCTTCTATTGAAGAAACTTTGGGTTCAATAACTACCATTGCTAGGGAAGGAGAGGTAGCAGGAAGATGGTGGTGGTAGTCGCACGAGTTTGTTTGGTCACTAGAAGTGTCAGGGGAAGTTATTTATCGCATGGGTTATGGTACCTCTTTGTCACCAGCATAAAGGACTTAGGGATTTGGGTGTTGTATCATGGGAAGCTATTAGGGTTGTCGGACTTGCTGAGATTTCGGGGAGTGTCCATCTGGATTTCAAGATTTGTGCGGTCATTGGGATTGGCTAGTGATGGAGCACTAGTATTGATAAAAACAAGTTGTCAGCAGTTCAAATTATAAAGAGGTAAGATGGGGGAGAATCGTTCAGATTTACGGAAGCCGAAACAGGTGTGAAACTAGGATGAGTTTCACATCCCATTCGGGAGGGAAGACGACTTAAGTGGTCGTCTGGATTGAAAATTGTGTAAGTTGGGAGTTCGGGAAACTTCCAACAGCTGGTGGGCGTCTTCTTTGTAATGGATAGCAGGCGTATTGATTGATCTAGGTTGAGGGTTGTGTTAGAGCCTCTCCGCCTATTCTTGTCTGATTAAGACTTTGGGGTTTGAAACATGAACCGAATACCTGATTGGGGTATAGTATGATGTGTGTTTGACTCAGAATGAGTATGGATGGATTGGTAGATGAGCGGTAAGACCATGGGCGGTGGCCATGGCAAGATAAGAGTGTTGTAAGATTGTAGGGTGGCTGTAGCATTCACTAGATTAGAATATGGTATAGGAGTGTTGTAAGATTGCGGGGTGACCGTAGAATTTACTAGATTGGCAGATGGTATAGGTGTGTTGTAAGACATTGGGGTGGCCATAACATTCAGTAGATTGGCAGATGGTATAGGTATGTTGTTAGACTGCGGGGTGGCTGTAGCATTCACTAGATTGGTAGGTGGTATAGGAGTGTTGTAAGACTGTAACACCCGGTTCCTGGTATGTATTTTAATTTAAGTAAACTCATGTTTTTCTCTGGGAAGGCGAGTTGGAGTCCCAACTCGTCGAGTAGACTCGAATTTGTATCGGCAGGATAAGTGACCTACTCTACGAGTCGGGAGACCGACTAGATGAGTAGGACTGTCTGGATGAAACCCTAATATTTAGGGTTTTCACCCTATTTAAACAACTTATGTGACAATCGTCAATTTTCGGTCAAGTCAAAGTCAACTAAAGTCAACAAGTCAAACCGGTCAACTCAATTTTCCGTGAGTATTAGAGTTTACGTTATGTAATTTCTAAACAACTCTCTATTCTAATGAGAAATCATAAATTGAAAAGTGCGTACATCTAGATCTCCTTAACCTAAAACTGTGGTACGTGGCGAGCCAAACCGATAAAACAATGTTGCATACTCATCGGGAGTATGCAAGATCCTTAAACAAGGCTTAACGAGGCTTACGGACCCTGCATTGCGTAGCCGAACACTCAAAAAGGTCACCAATGAAACCTCTCTCAATCGTGTTCACTCCATCTCTTCTTATTAGAAATCTCTCCAAGAATGTCAAATCTCTCCCAAATCTCTCTAAGTATGTGAAATCTCTCCCAAATCTCTCTTTGTATGAGAAATCTCTCCAAGAATGTCAAATCTCTCCCAAATCTCTCTAAGTATGTGAAATCTCTCCCAAATCTCTCTCTGAATGAGAAATCTCTCCAAGAATGTCAAATCTCTCTAAGTATGTGAAATCTCTCCCAAATATCTCTTTGTATGTGAAATCTCCCCAAGTATGTCAAATCTCTCCCAAATCTCTCTGAGTATGTGGAATCTCTCTCAAATCTCTCTTGAAATCTCTCCCAACTCTCTATAATCACTCGGGGCATCCCGACCCTCGAATTTGGCGAGAACAACCCAAAAACGGAAGTCTACGCGAAAAACGGACTTAAGGAACCGAAACCCCTCTTAGGACCCGAAACCCCTCTTAGGAACCGAAACCCCTCTTAGGACCCGAAACCCCTCTTAGGAACCAAACCCTTCTGAGCCGAAGGCTGCTCAACCGAACCCGAAGGTTCGGCACCTTTCGGTTCTGATCATTTCCTCTTCTGATGACTAACTGAACCCTCCCTTTTGATGGCTTGCCGAACCTTCCCTTCTGAGGACCGAGGACCGAGCCCTCGCTTCTGACTTCGGACCGAGCTCCTCGCCCCTTCGTTTCCCTCTGTTCGTTTTCGGCTACAATCCTCAGCATGGACCGAGCCTCGGCCTAGGGACCGAACCTCGGCCTAGGACCGAGAGGTCTCGCTGGGAACTCATTTTCTCCCGGTTTTCGCGTAGTTTTGCGTTTAAGGCCCGTTTTTAATTATTTTAACGCAAGATTTGCACCCAAAATCATATTTTAACATAATAAACCCTAAATATTCACAATTTAATCATATTTTCATAAAAATCTTTATTTAAATAATAAAAGCAAGTGGGTAAAGTACAAAGAGGTGGAGTGTTGACTTTGCTTTACCTTATGACACAAGCAACCACTCCCACACCCACTCTATGACCAGCCACACCTCCCCACCTTACCTAGGTCACATCAATGTCCTTTCCACTCAATCATCACTCTTTCCCACGTTTTTGAGATCTGAATATTCATCCTCTCTCCTCACTTCTCTCATTTGCTCTCATTTCACAAGAAGATCAAACTCTTTTCTCTCTCACTTTCTTTCTCTAGAAATTCGAGATTTCCAGGTCTGATCTTGAGTTTTTCCTCCACATTTGGTAAGCATAATCCATTCTCTTTATAATTATCTCAATTATTTCCACTCAAATCATGGATATCTTACACAAACTCCATTATATTTGTGTTAGAGCTTCGAATCTTCAAGGGATTCTTCAAGTGTTCTTGGGTTGAACACTTCTCTTCTTCAACACTTATCTACTGAAATCACTCAAGGTGAGTTCATACCCCTACATTTTTATGTTTTCTTAAGTTTTTAGGGGGGGGGGGGGGGGGGAATACAAGTTAAATCACCAAGAACATAACTAAATTTTTCTAACAGCTTTCATCAGAAAAGTTGGACTCCATTCACGGACTGTTTTGGACAACTTAAACATTTTTGTTTGAAAAACTGTTTTAGGTGTAAGTAGTTCCAGTTATTAGCTTTAAAATGACTACTTGAACATCTCCATACGATTTTTCTACAATTTATGGTGAGTTTTACAAAACTGCCTATCATTTCAAACACCAATCCAGACCAGTGTGTGATTATGGACTTTTTCACCCAAGTTGGAGGTCATTAAAAATCATGATAAAAATTATGAGTAAACTAGACGCATTTTGGGAACTCTCAGAATTTACGGATTTAGTTTTCAACTTCGTATGATTTTTCTGTGACTTTTCAAAAACAGTGTAGAAAGGTTGAAAATTAGTTAACAGCTTATAACTTTCATAACACTTTGTATTATGTTGAGCAAAGTGTATAATGATAAGTTCTAAATATTGAATGTGTTTTCCTTGTTAGTTTATCATCATAAACTGAAACATAGTCATTCATGATAATATTATTCATTCATTTAGAACACGTATATTAAGCTATAATGAGCATAGTTTATGGATTCATAGCATTAAAGCATTCATAAAAGAATTCTTATACATTACAAACGTTTTGGATAAACTATAATAGGTATAGTTTATGTATCATTTACTTCTCAAACTTATTTACCAAAGGTTTTCCGTTTAGTTCACGTAAATCTGTTAATGAATAAATTTGTGAGTCATTCCCTTCGGGTTACTTCCAAAGTAACAAAGTCAAAAAGTCATGTAAATTGTAACCAGAGTCTCTTGTAGGGAGAACGTGATAGTTGTGTATAGATCTATATTGGGTTTAACAAACCCACACCAGAGCTGCTTGCAACAGCTAGACCGGCAGGTCTGTGGTGACAAGTGTCATTTAACGGCGACGCCTGAAGAACGTCGTATTACGAGGCCGTCTATGTCAAGTATGGTTATGATAGCTCACATGTGGTATTAACAATCATAAGGTTTACGGGTTCTAACTTTAAATTAGTGAGTTATGTCTATTTAGCTCACTGAAATTACTTTAAGTATGGAAAAATACTTGTACGCCTTCATATCAAAAAAGGGTTTTATGTCGATTTAAAATCACTTTTTACATCAACAATTACATACTTTATTGTATACTTTTGGTCTTGGTATTTAAGACTACACATCATTCATTACGGAATTTTTCTCACATCAGAAAGGGTTTTATGCCAATTTAAAACCACTTTTATATTTTTAAGTATGACAAATATTTGTTCATTTTCGGTCCTGGTATTTAGGACTACATAACTTTTGTAAGGAAAATATTGGATTTTCCTGGTAACATACATCTCTTTACAAAGATCGATTTTCAAACTCTTACTGTCAAAAGCTTATGAACTCACCAACCTTTGTGTTGACACTTTTCAAAACTACTTGTATTCTCAGGAATTCAGTGAAACAGGAAATCAACCACGTTTTGAGGATGGGACGATAAATCGTCGAACAGTTCAGTTTGTATCATAATGTAATTGATTTGAATCATGTAAACATATACTTTGGTGTAACTTTTTCAATTATATTTATGATGGTTGTATTTACTTTGAGCACTATTATACTCGTTGTTGTGATACTCTACATGAAGTCCTCCACCCCCGGACGTTTCCGCCATCCTTGGTTTGGGGGTTGTGACAACTTATAACGCCCCAACACAACCTCCACTGTTCCTCCCAACCCAGAGAAACCCTAACTCGAAACCCTAAGCCTTAATTGAGTGTTCTTGAGCTTTTTGGTGCCTTTTTGTGTGTATTTGAAGTTGGAAGAGGAGAAGGAAGCTTGGGAGATCAAGAGAGAGCAAGTAGATCTATAAGTCTTGGCACATTCCCTGCTCATTTGAGGTATAAAGCTGAAACCTTGGCTATTCATTATTTAGATCTTGATTTGGGGATATTTTCCTACCCTTTAATGAGTTGTGGAGTTATAATCGGATTCTGTGAGCATGTTTGGGGTTACACTTCAGATCTGGAACCATTGAGGGTTCCTGTGGCATAAAGGTGCCAACTTTATGGCCATGGAGACCCATGCTTCTTATATACCTCTTTTTATGGCTTTTGAGCCAAAAAACCCCCCATGCATGGATGTCAAGATTGGAACTTGACGTATAAAATGGACCCTAGAAGGTCAAATCTATGGTTTTGATGCATTAAGACCCATTATAATCGACTGAATAGTTTTGGAAAAAGAGGGACTCGACGAGTCGTTTGGGTGACTCGGCGAGTCGGGTCGCATTTTCCCCCAAATGTCTTCTAGAAATGGTCTTTGGTTGAGTGGAAGGAACACTCATCCTGTTAGGGGTTTGTTATGGACTTGAAGATCAAAGGACTCGACGAGTTAAAGAAGAAACTCGACGACTTCAAGGCAATGTCCCAACCACATGAAGACAGACTCGACGAGTTCAAGAATGAACTCGGCGAGTCATAGACTGAACACCTTCATATGGATGAAGATGAACTCGACGAGTTCAAGGACGAACTCGGCGAGTTGGTTGAAGATAGTCCAATGTGTTGTTGAAGGCGAACTCGTCGAGCTCTTGCTAAACTCGACGAGTAGGGACGAAATGGTAGCTTTTTGTAGACATGGGGACTCGGCAAGTTGGTGGACCAACTTGGCGAGTCAAGTCAACCGGATGTTGACTTTGACCAAAATTGACTTTGACCTGACATGGGTAGGTCAGCACCCCAGAATGGCTTGACATGGGTAGGTCAGCACCCCAGAATGGTTTGACATGGGTAGGTCAGGGACCCCAGAATTGCCCGACAGTATGTATGTTGAATGGTATATGGTATGATGGGGGAACTCTCTAAGCTTTGTGCTTACAATTTTTAGTTTTGGTTTCAGGTACCTCTTCAGCTAAAGGGAAGGAGCCGGCAGGGTAGCAACGCATTGCACACATATGATTTTCGCTTTGAGAACCCTGGGATTATACTATAACATTTTACTATTTGATGATATGATTTTCGAGACTTGTGATTTGTGAATTGATGTTTTTAAATGGTAGCAACAATGTTTTCCGTAAACTATTTTTATAAGTAATGTAATTAAACAAAAAAAATTTGGGTCTCGATTTTGGGATGTTACAAAGACTGCGGGGTAACCCGTAGCATTAACCGGTTTTTGAGTAGCTAGGAGAGCATGGCAAATCTATGTTTTGGCTTGTAGATTTCTTCAGATCGGATTAGACCAGGGTAGGTCAGTTTGTAAGACTGTGGGAAGGCCACAACATTCATGGAATTAAGGAAGTGGTGGGCCGTATGAGACCGGTTGTGATATGAGACTACAATTAGTCATGTAGCATTCACTTTTTTGCATTGGATTTGGTGGCGTCAGATTTGACGGTCGGTTCTGATCGGTTAGATCAGAAAGGTTATTGGAGCTATAGGAGATAGTTAGGGAAATTCTTGTCAGATGAGGCCTTCGTTCAGAAGTCGCATGGTGCGACTGTGTAAGACTATTTGTCTCAGTAACCAGGTGGAAATACGGTGAATCGATTATTCGGCAGGAAAGTTGAGACCAGGGAGGTCTTGACTGCTTTTAGAAAGCAGCTAGTGGGGCATCAAGTTGTGCCAAGGATGGTATCAATGATTTGGGACTCGTGTGTGGAGTCCCTTGTTATTCGGTGAATATGCTAAGTCACTAGAAGCTTGGATTAAATAAACTCAGAGTAATTGATTCAACCCTGCTGCGCATATCTCGTTTGAGTCTAACCGTTGCAAGGATGAGTCTTCTACTCGAAGGATTATCTAAGCCTTCTGTCAAGTAAAAGTGTTATGCAACAATGAATGGTCAATGGTTTTGTTCCCAGTAGAAGCAACGATATAATCAAGGGTTGGAAGTGTTTTTCTTAGTTTAGAATTCAAAGTGAATTTGACATGGTAGTGGTTCAGTATGGGCGGTCTGTTGGGGATTCAGACCAATTCGAGATTTAATATTTTGAGTAAGTTAGAAGTGATTTTATGCATGGGATTAATTTAGGCTGAGAAAGGATTCATTCATTATCAGGTTTGGAGAGCCCTGCTAGGGTTGGGTTCGGTTGCCTTTGAGAAGGTTGTTGTATGCTTGGGGTTGTGGTTGTGTTGCTCAGGCCGTCTGGCGTGCCTGGGATGGTAATGAATGATTTCGAGGATGAAATCTAATTTAAGTGGGGGAGAGTTGTAACGCTTGGTTCTTTGCACATTTTGGTTTAGACCCTTTGGGGTGTATTGTTTGCAGAATTGGTCCCTAGGGAGGGGTGGAATTGCCAATTTTGGGAGAGTTGGAGTACGCTGGACGTACTAAGGCAGTTTGGTCGCGGAGCTCTTCCATGTACGATGGGCGTATGTGGAGTACGCTTAGCCTATGTAAGCAGATTACAAACAATAATTTTAGGGCTTTTACCCTATATAAAGCATAAGTTAGCCTCTTTTGGTATTGTTTAACCAGCCTCCATACCCTTGAAAACCCTAATTCGTTCCTTAGCCTTTATATGGTGCTTTTGAGACCTTGAGAAGCTTTTGTGGGGGATTTTGTGCATCTTGAGGGGGACGAAGAAACTTGAAGACTCATTCTTTAGAGGAGGGCCTTGAGATCCAACTTTAACACCTTCTTTTGTAGGGATGTCAAAAAGTCCCGTGGGACCCCGAACCCGTGGGGCCCCGATCCCGAATGGGGAATATTTGTTTAAAAAATCAGGAACGGAGGCGGGTAGTCTCGTCCCGAACCCTCAATGGGGACCCCGTTAATGTATTATTTATATTAATATATATTAATTACAAAAATATAATAAATAATAGAAATGATTTTGAACTTCCAAAATTCAATAAAATATAATGTTTTTAAGTTGTTAGTATAACGTTTTCGAGATGTTATAATATTTTTATTTTAAACATATAAAATTAAGCTATAAATAACTATTTTTACCCAAAATGGCTTCTTTTAGCCCATCAAATAACTTCTTTTAGCCTAAACAATACCTTCGTACGCCGAAGAAAAAGTCTACCCAAACTGGGGCGGGGAAACGGGGGTGATCCTGGGATTCGGGGGCGGGGGCGGGGGTGGGGAGGCTAGAGATTTTGGGGGCGGGGGCGGGGGAACGGGAAAATTTCGGGGGTGGGGGCGGGGGATGCAATCCCCGGCCCGTTTTCCCCCGTTGACATCCCTATTCTTTTGGTGGCTTTTGAAGTATAAATTTCAAAGCTTGTCATCCAATTTCATAGATCTACTCCTAGGCTTGTTTTTGGTCGTTTTGGTCCCTTTGGTTGGTGATTGTGAGTTAAGGTTGTTTTTGGAGCTTATCCTTGTAGATCTGGACTCATTGAGGGTTTCTTAAGCATAAAGGTGCAAACTTTATGGTGGTTTTGGTCTCATGCATGTGTTAAGTCATTTATTAAGCTCTTTTGAGATCTAAAGCCCCATTAAGCCATGCATGCATGTAAAGTTGGCAACTTTACGTGATAAACCACCTTAAGGAAGTCAGATCCAAGTTTAGGTTGAAGTCTTAATCGATTAAGAGCTGAAATTGGAAAATTGGCCAAGTTGGTGAGTACGCGGGGCGTATAAGCATGTACATTGCGCGTACAAGTCCTTTAGCGAGTACGTTGAGCGTACGAGCTGAGTACGCCCCACGTACTCAGCAGATTAGGCTTAGGTCTTTTGGGCTCTCGGTTTTGGGCCATGTTGGACTTTGATTGTCTTGGGCGTTGTTGGGCCATCAGAATTCTATTGTTAGGTTGTTGATATTTTTGGACTCTCTTGGTTGTAGGCCCATGAAAGGGATTGGGCCCAATTTGGAAAATTGGGTTATATTTGGGCTTTGGGTGATTATTTTAGAATATGGGCTTTTTGGGCAATTGGTTTGGGCCTTAGCATTGGGCCAATTTGGGGAAAGGGTAAAAAAGTATTTTACCCTAATTTGGACTCTTAGTGTGAGTCGGGATCCAATTATTGATTGGATGTTATTTTGTGATTGATAGCGCTGGAATTTTAGCGGATCTGCAGTAAGAGATTTATCTGAGTGTTTCAACAGTCTGAGGTGAGTCTCCTCACTATACTATGGGTCAAACACACTAATGCCAACCCATTGGCTTATGTATTATTTGAAGACCAAGGGGTGACCCTTGACATTGTATGTAAGACCTGGCGGTGGCTCCTGGCAAATTTGTATGCAAGACCAAAGTTCGGACCCTAACAATTAAGTAGATTGTTAGTTTTTTATTGTGTGCTTATTGTCTTTGTGATGCTTGCATGGAAGACCATGAGGTGGCTCTTGGCACTTGTCTGTAAGACCCAGAGTATTGGCCCCCAACTTGGCAAGGAAAGACTATGATATGGCTCGTGGCATAATGGCAAGACCATGATATGACTCATGGCATAATGGCAAGACTATGGCTAGAACATATCATTATCTATTGTATGTATGATATGTGGTATTTTGGAGAACTCATTAAGCTTTGTGTTTACGGATTATTGGTTTTGGTTTCAAGTACTTTCGGTTCGAAAGGGAAGGACACGACTTGATCGCAACGCATACACCCATGTTTTTTCGCAACTTTGTGATTTTGGGATTGTACTGTGATAACTATTTTATTATGAAATACTTCTAACTTTTTGAGTGAAAGACAAATGGGTGTTTTGATTGTATTGAAAATGAAAATTTTACCTTGAAATTTTGGGATGTTACAATCATCACCATCAACCACCCTTACCATCACCTACCCTTTCAATCAAGAACTAGAACCAATAATTTTCTAATTGATTATAATGCTATAAAATAATAAATATTGAAATTTGCAAATGAAAATCAAACTTGATGAACACTAATTGACAAATTAATCATTACCAACACAAACATTGTCTTCTTCATTATCAAAATCAATTAAATAACACCCCGTACATATACTAACATAAATACCACAAACGTAGTTAAAAACAATAGATATTGGAATACAAATCCCAACTAATACAAGTAATACCACAAACCCAAGAAAAACAACAACTTGGCTGACTCAATCTTCTTGCTCATCTGAAATCATGAAAGTGGTGTGTAGGAAAAAAAATCAACAAGACTAAAATAATCAAAATGGTTTGCGACTACGGTGTGGATAATGACGTCGGGGTCATACAGGTTGGGCAAGGAGCTGCTGGCAGGATGGAGGCAATGTTGGTATGCGGTGTGTGTTGGGAAGTGGCAAATGTAGAAGTGGAAGTTATCATGAGTGACTGGGGGACTGGTGTATTTAGGGATCTTAATTTGAGAGTTCATCTAATTTATACAAATGGTCCCTTCAAATTAAAAAAAAAATGACAAAAGAATAGAAAAAATACAAATAAAGGTAAATTCATCATTTCTTTGGAATTTAACGGTGAATCTCATATGTCATTAGCCTCATGGATCACTAGTGTGAATTTTTGAAACCACGGGGATAAGACATGTCAGAAAATTAAGAGTTAGACAAAAAAATGTAGATTGGAGCAAAATATAGGGACTAAAACTGTAATTTACTATAAAACTTAGAGCTAAGTTGATCGAGCAAATACC
Source organism: Lactuca serriola (assembly GCF_051521515.1). Classification (NCBI taxonomy): domain Eukaryota; kingdom Viridiplantae; phylum Streptophyta; class Magnoliopsida; order Asterales; family Asteraceae; genus Lactuca; species Lactuca serriola. Next base: position 82,213,792 of record NC_136416.1, on the reverse strand, counting down.
TTCGATGCAAGATTGAGAAATCATATTCGCTAACTATACTATAACACATCATTTTAAAAAAATACACAACACATTTCTTATTGAATAAAGATATAACTCTTTATTACAATCAAAATCAAGTGACAAATGTGAAATAAAAGAACGTAGCAGAATTCCGATAATTTACAGAAAACATAAGTTCCAAAAATTAAAAGTGTCAGGGTGAGCAAAACCGAACCCGAAAACCGAAAAACTGATAAAACCGAAACCGAGAAATAAACCGACAGTATGAGTTTAGATTTTTAGAAAACTGAAAATTTCGGTTTGGGTTCGGCATTTAGGTTTGGTAAAACTGATAGAAACCGAACCGAACCGATTATATATATTGTTTATAAAAATATATAATTTATATATAAATATAAATATATTTAGCGAAGTAATGTCAAAAGCATGAGTTGGTTTAGGTGGGTAAGGCTCTCACATGTTTTTTTTTTGAGGTTTCAAGTTCGAAACATGTATCCAATATTTTACATCTTTTATTTTCGTAGCTAGATAAACCCATCCCACATCGATAAATGATTGAAACGTAGCTACATATGCTCGTGTACATAAGCATGACAGATATCGTCTTCAGTTTTATTAAGCTATTAGCTTTGCCCCACATCGCTTGAGGTATCAAAGTAGAAGCCATTTTCACTTCTATAGAAGTGAGAATATGAGATGATAGAAAAACAGTTTTTGGTTTGGTTTAGCTCATAAACCGAACCCAACAACCTGATTTAGAAACCGATAAACCATAAAACCGAACTCATAGATTTAGGGTCGGTTAGGGTTCAAACTTTTAGAAACCGATGTTTATTAGTTTGGGTTCGGTTTTGGGGGCAAAACCGACCCATGCTCAGCCCTAGTCATGATTAATCATAAAAATCATAATAATCACAAATACAGACTACGATAGTTAGGTCAAGTCCTTCCCTTTAACTAACCCGAATGGTCTTGAAAAACTTAAATAATCAAGAGGTAAGTGAAATGCTTATTGAGGACACAATATCTACACAATTTATTATGGACACATGAGCATATAAACACCTAATCAAATACTTGTTGCCTCTTACGAAGCTATAACGATTTCATCTTGCGAAGCCATAAACTATTGTCCTAGCGAATATATAAATTGTTGCCCCCTAACGAAGCTATAAATTGTTGCCCCTATCAGAGCTATAAATGGTTGCCTCGTAAGAAGCTATAAACTGTTGCTCCTTGCGAAGCCATTAACCGAAAACATATGAGCATATACCACACAACACATAATATCTTCCATAGAGTAGTGAAACTCACATGAATTAAAGATATCTACAAGTAACTACTAGGATGTGGAGTAAGAGGAAAACCTAGCTCTGATCTAGAGCCGACAAAAATCGACCCAACACGCCAACACAATTTGAGCCCAACCCAAAAATAGCAGGTTGAATTGAGATTTTCAACCTATTTAAGTTAAATGAGTCAACTCACCTAACCATTTAATAAAATAGGTTGAGTTTGGTAAAAATTATCAACCCACCAACCCATTTATCTTTAATATATATTTAATTTAATAATTATTTATATATTATAATTTATTAATCTAAGTATTACTATTGTATTATTATTTATGTTTAAAAAATTGTAATCATAATTCTTATTTTTTTTCTCAACATCGACAACACTAGTTGCTCTAAACAGTGGCAGAGGGAATGAAGGGGCTGCCGGATGCCTAGCCCCCTCCAATAAAAATCTTATTATGATAAATATAGTATGTAATTTAAAAGCACAAAAAATAACAAAAAGTGTATAAGTGGGTTAGACCCCTTGATCTTTATGATTGTTATGCTATTAAAAAATCATGAGTTTTTATTTGGATACAACGTCTTGGTTGTAATTAAACAAATGGGGGTAAAAGCCCAATAATATCCTATTTTAATTTAATTGGTATAATTGGCTTTGGAGTTAGAATTCAATATTAAACCTAGCCACCAGCCACAAAGACGTAAATTATATATCATTTTTTTTAGTTAAACGACAACTTCGAAGACTAGTTTCTTGTTTTTGCTTTTGCCTTCTGCTACACCAATTAATTAATCCGGTAAACTTTTATTTTTATTATATTTGATTTTATTAGTAATTTGTAATTGATAATATTATCAATTTGTAAATCAGAAGTAGTTACGATGATATTGTTTGATGATTTGTTTATTACAATTACTAGGTGTGAGATCCATATATTATACAGGTTAATTTAAAAAAAATTAAACAGTAAAATGTAAGTAGTAAATATTTTTTATGTAAAACTTTAAAATAAGAAAGAAAGAAACATATTCATTGCAATTTAATTTCATATATATTATATTTAATACTTTGCATATATAAATATATGAATTTAATTTTAAAAATTGAAACAAACAGAAATTGACAAGTGGATAATATTTACTTCAAAAATACCACAAAATGACAAGTGTCAAAACTTATCAGAGATTGACAAGTGGCAAAAAAAACCTTCATTTATTAGAGGAGACAAATTTATAAGAGAAATCATAAGTAGTGACAGTGATAGTGCTATGGTTTGATGAGTTGTTAATTACAATTATAAATTATAGGAGAAATTATGAGTAAAAAAGAACCATCGATTCTATTTTCAAACGAATAGAAGATATGTGTGATCCAAAATTGCATTCGGTCAGTGATAATAATAAATAAGATGTTCATAATACACACCCACAACCTGATTGGATGGAAGAACCCAATAATATTTAACATGGAAAAGGTGATATATCCGATTTAGGAGAGGTAAAATTAGATTCTTTGATATGTCCGATTTTAATATAATATTATGATGTGAAGTTGTTAGGTCCCTTATTCTTAAATCCTGACTCTGCCCCTGTCTTTAAGACCACTTCGGAATTAAACATTTTAATGTTATATGTTGACTTGTGGAAATATTCTCGGTTAGGGTCGTATTGGTCATCACCAAAAATATATAATACAACAATTTACAAAAGGGGTCCTAAACTATTTATAAATTGAAACTATAACATAATACAATATACTTTAACACACCCCTAAGTTTGAGCGGAAAGTTAATAAATACAAAATATTTCTAAAGTCTAAGAATAACGAAGTAGGTAGACCTTTTGAAAATATGTCTGCAAACTGATGAGTGGAATGAACATGCAAAACAAATACATGACCAATCGTAACACGTTTCCTAACAAAATGCAAATCTATTTATACATGTTTGGTTCTTTGGTGTTGAACATGGTTAAAAGCTAAGTACACGACACTAACATTATAAAAAAGGACAACAATACTGCGAGTGAGAGGACATGACAACTCAAGAAGGAGGTTACGTTGCCATGCAACTTCTACAACTATATTAGCTACCACCTATACTTAGCTTTGGCACTAGAATAGGAGACACCATGTTGGCTGTTTGAAGACCAAGAAACAAGATTTTAACCGAGAAAAATGCAAAACCCAGAGGCAGAGCAACGAGTCTGAGGATAACTAGCCCGATCAACATCAAAGTAAGAAACCAAACGATCAACGTCTGACGGACGAAGATGAAAGCCGTGAGAAAGGGTTCCCAGGAGGTATCAAAGAATTTGCTCTAGGACAAGGAAATGAGGTTCACGAGGATCATGGATGTAAAGACAGATCTGTTGCACTACATAGGAGATATCGTGAAAGTAAGATATTAAAGAGCTCCACAAAAACTCCGATTGAGGGTGGGATCGGCGACATGCTTCTCGAAAGAGGAAATCTTGGTCCTTGTATATGTGGGAGTGTTGAAAGGGTTACATATGGTCATATCGACACGAGCTATAATTTCCTTAGCAAACATTGTTTGAGACAAGAAAAGACCTTGCTCTGTTCGAGAGGCAACACTACCAAGGAAAAAGGAAAGGGAGTCAAGATCAGTAATTAGCAACTTGGTTGTAAGTCGAGTGGTGACTTTAGTGATGAAAGATGATGATGAAGCCATGAAGATGATATCATCAAAGTAGAGAAGAAGATAAATGGTCTCAGATCCTCGATGAAACATAAAAAGAGAGATGTTAGAGCGACTACTTTGAAATCCAAGGGAGGTGATATTACCAACAAACCACTGATACCATGCATGAAGGGCTTGCCTTAGCCGATATAGAGCTTTGAAAAGATGACATACATGATCATGGAAGTAAGGATGAACAAACCTGGGAGGTTGTTTTATGTAAACTTCCTTAGTGAAATCACCGTGTAAGAAAACATTATTGACATCAAGTTGATGAATTAGCTACTTCTGAGTGACAACAATGCTTAAGACAATATGGATAGTCACCGGTTTGACAACATGATGAAAGTGTCATCAAAGTCTAATCCGGGTTGTTGAGAGAAGCATTGAGCAACAAGATGAACCTTTGTAACAATCAAGATTGTCGTGACTGTCTGACTTATGTCAATATAACCAACGACAACCGACAATATTGGCATGAGGAGGTCGAGGAAGAAGAACCTAATTGGTATTGGAGTATAGAGAAGCTATTTTAGAGTCCATTGCTGCTTTCCAGTTAGGATCATACATGGCTTGAGCGTTCAAACGGTGGACATGAGAGATAGTGTAAGAAGTAGAGAGATTAAAAATCTATTACGGTTGAAAAGAGTTGTTAAAGAGTGAGTAGTCATGTGGTGACCAATAGTTCAATCTCCAAGGATTTCCCGAAAAATGAGACTATGTCTTCAAAAACAAGAATGAAATGGGTGTAAAAAGACATAAAAGAAACTATATCGTTCAATTCTAATCCTTTTATTATTTCTAACTTATAATGTATTGTTATTACTATTATTGCTATTTACATATTAAATTATTCTTTTTCATTTATTAAATTCCTATTAAACCAATTGAATCAACACTTTTAATTCTAAAAGTCTATAATCCTATAACTATTTAAAAATATGAAAACAAGACGTTACATGTGTCAACTTTTGAATACTGGTACTAAATGTGTAATTTGTTGAAGACCACAAGGACCAAATCTTAAATTAACCCTATATAATAATAATAATTTATAATATCTTTATCATACACACATGTTCCTGTGTTTTGGAACATAGAGTACACATGGGACCAATTGCAATGTAGGATTGACGTCATTCGACGTGGGAACAAGGTTCAACACCAACGCGCTCACTACACGCCTATTTGCTATTTATTAGTCGAATTTTGCTCGGTCTTTTTTTTTTTTTGGCCAGTCAACTCATAATTTTATTTTTAAACTATTTTAATACATTTACAATCAACTATTTTGAAACTTTGCGGCAAACACATTTTTTTAGGACAAAATTTCAAAATCGGTGCCTGTGGTTTATAAAAAGCCTTTCTTTAAGGACAATGTTGCAAAACATCACACTATTGGTTCTCGTGTTTTATTTTCTTAGTGGTTTTCGCGTTTTATTTTTTATACGATTTGGTCATTATCCATACAAAAAGACTATATTTCCATTCCTAACATCTTTTTTCCTTTTTCTTTTACATAATCTTATTTTCTTAGTGGTTTTCGCCACCACCTCAATTTAACTTCGAGCATCACCTTCACCATATCTGACCGCCAAGATCAATTTGATTAAATTTTTAAATACTCATAACATCACACCTTCTCATCTAGGGTAAGAAAAGCTTCATACAAAGAACCAATATAAGAGTAATCAAATCATTTGGGGATCTAAATCCTTCAAGGGAGGAAGGCTTAGGTGGAATCAATCTAGAAAGCAAATCAACCTCATTTAAGGCTACTTCGGCAAACATAGTTAAGGGTTAGGAAGAAATGGTTCCAACTTGCATCCTCCTGATCGAGGTCGTTGTCTCAATCAAAAATAACCTTAAAAACCACTAGATAGCTAGGGTAAGAAAGGGTCGAATCTGCGAGGAGTTTGTGGTCAAGCTTTGTGATATAGCAGTCAATGAAAAAGAACTAATACTTGCAATTATCACGAAAAATATTAAACTAATATTTAAATAAAAAAATAGAAACTTTATATTGCAAACGATTACCAATGAGAAAAACAAGGTTACTTCAGGTTCAGTCTCAAATGATTAAGACTCATGTGTTTATCTTCCCTTAAATTCCAAATTAATTATGAAAACATAACTAAGGTCAATTAACATGCAATAAATAACTTTGGACATACAATATGTTATTCCTACTAATTGTCTTACTCCCCATGTCTAAATGGATTAGGAACAATGAGTGGCTTGATAATATTGTGTCTTGTGATTACCAATTACAATGTTTAGCATTTAAAATCACAAGTTTGAAATAGTATATGCTGATTCAACCGATCGTCTTAGTTCCTAAACTATATGAATTCGGCACAATTAGTGAATCGACAATAAACTATCTTAATTGTAAAATTAAACACATGAATAAAACCCAACTTCAATTATCATTAATAGAAATCATAAATTTAAGAACATATAATAACCAAAGTTGATTGGAATAAAAGTAATAATCAAAACATGTTAATCAAATCATCCTAAACATTCCCGGAAGTAACCATAAATGATTTAGCTTTTCATAACTATCAAAAAGCATACAACTTCAATAAAAACAAAGAATTCCAGTATAAAATCCATAAACAAAGTATAAATCATAAAACGAATGATTTTTGATGATCAATAAATCATAGAACAATGGAACCTTAGAGAACAAGTAATCAATTCTGGAACATGATGGAATTGATGTAAATCCACCTGTTGAACGATCTTCAAATGTTGAATGATTATGAACTTGATGATTTCTTGGCTTTGATTTGGAACTTGATGATCAAGAACGCGTTTGAAGAAGGTTTGGAAGTGTTTGGAACCCTCCAAAATAGGTGAAAATCACAGAGGAGAGGTCTAATTTCGATTAGGGTTAAATCTCCTTTAAATAGGTGCTGAAAAACTGATTTTTGGAGTTGCTTTTCGTGTCGACGTCATAGTGGGCGTCTTAGACGTCATATAGGACGTTTGGGCATCGTTCGTGTTGTTTTACAAGCTTTCCTTCGTCCTTGATTTGCACTTGGAAATGGCCTAAAACGGGTAGGCATCCTAGGAGGCGACTTAGAGACGTTCTAGGACGTTCCTCATCTTTGCTGCTCCTTTTTGGTGATGAAAATGGTAGAATTAGTAAAAACACAAAGCATGAAAGTTTTAGGAAATTTTATCTAGTTTCCAGAACTTATTCACTCCTGTCAATCGGAGCTCTAAATCTTGAGATATGATCAAAACATTGAAGAGTGGTAAAGTTTATCTGCACCATTTTCTTCATTCTTTTAGCCATTTGTCTCCCATGCTTGTTAGCTTCATTTTTCTTGTCTTTCTTGCAATTTCCACCCAATTTTAGTCGTATATAATGACCTGCATATAAAGTTCAACAACTCATCAAAGTAGTGTCATTCTTGGGCAATCACACATAAATTCGACATATTTAGTACAATTTATTGTGCTATAAATATAGACCGATCAAACCTCCCCAAATTTATTCCAAACTCGTCCCGAGGTTGGCCTGAAATAACCAGCGTAGACTTACTCCCTAATCCTAAGAAAAACTCAATGGAATCACGAATTTCGTGGACCCTTGTCAAAAGATATTCAATAAGCACGATATATTGATTTTGGGGATTATTAGTTGTTTTTCCGGGCTTTTAATCTCAAAATACATGTTATGCTTATTTTACTTTGTTGTTTGAAATGTTCCACTTTTTGAACCCTTTCCAATAATCAACCTCATGAGTAATCAGTTGAACTCATTGCCAAAGTCCAGTTTTCAAGGTTCACTAACATAATTAGCGCGGTCGGTAACACTTACTGGACCAACCCATACACTCCCGCTATCGAGCGGTCACATATTGTTTCACATAATGTCTTCAACTTGAACTTTTCTTCATATTTATCTTGATTGTGCATTCTTCAAGTTCTTTGATGGCTTCGTCGGATTTGATCATCTTTGTATTTGACTTAAGCTTGAATATATATACTTGGAAGTTCTTCAATGTCTTCTGAGGCTTTTTGGTTGTGTGAAAACAATAATAGTCCCCTCCCAACCCCAAAGGTGTAGGAGTAAGTAAGACCAAGTACTGAGAGCATGATGACACATATTGTTCTGTTGCGTCCTCAACTGAAAGATCGTTGGCTCAAGCCAAAACCTTCATTTTTCAAACACTTGGGGTATTTCACATAACAATTTTTAAATAAATATAAATATTTCCAAACCAGCTGAGCAACCCACAAAATCAATATTAAATATATATTATGACTCGATGTACGAAACTCCTATCATTTTCCATTTTGATGAGTTACATTCAAGACATAGAGATGCTACTAACTCATCACATATTTCATGGTGACCAACTTCAGGATAAGATAATTAAAGATAGAGTTTAAGATAGCAGTACATTCATCCTAAGTTGATTATCCAAAAAAAATTCATCAAAGTTAATGTAAAAGAAATTAAAAATATGGAGGACGACACACCTGATGGTACTGATAGTAGAGGCGGTTTTGATTTCCATAAAACTTCACTAGTTGGAGGTATATGCATAATATTTTGTTATTCCCGAATAAACATCGAATAATTATGATTTTTTAATCATTTTTTTCTTCAATCCTCCATCTTTTTCTTGTGTACATCCCTCCCCAACTTTAAGTCTTGCATCGTCCTCGATGCATCAAAAGATAAATTCCTAAAACAATAATAGAAAAAAAAACTACAAGCACAGAAATCAAATCAAATATAAAATAAACTAAACTAACTAGCCCTCAATTTCGCTGGGTCCACAATTGCACTTGGCACGTGCAACAAGCCTTTTAAACCACTAGGTTACCCCTAGTGGACGAGCGAAGTCTCGTGAGGGTTTTGCAGTGAACACACCCACAAAGTTCCAAAATTTCCAAGTTTAACGTCATTAGCGGGACATGTTACCTTGACCGATGTCTATGGAGGATCATATGTTAGTGGACTTTTTTGAAAGTCAACTGTCTTGTTATTGACCTTAACCTGAATGACCGGATCGTGTGGCATGCCATCTTTGACCTTGTATAAATAAACCATGTTGCCTTTAATATTTCAACGATGACGCTTAAACCTTGATTTGAACATCCAAGCATAATTTTTATTAATGGACTTCTTGACTCGATGTTTGTTATCATGAAACATCTTCATCTTTGATTTATGGGTAAGCGCGACATCATGTTTCTTGGTCCATAATTTCTTCTTCACTTGTTGAAACTCGACCCCATCCAATTTTATTAACCTATGACAAGGAAAAAGTTTCTCCAAATCGTGGTTGGTGTCAGAGAGCATATTTGTTGTATGCTCGTGGACATAATCAATTTTGACATGTTATCTATTTACAATGCATTGTAGTTTTGATACGTGAAGTTTAGTCGTTGTATTTTTTTACGTGTTTTGTACCATATAAATAGGATAAGTACATAGGTCAGAGTATAGGTTCGAATATTCTTACATTACACATTGTAATCTTTCTCTCTTGTACTCTTCAAACGTTGAATTGAGCCAATCAGATCTTATTTAGATCTTTGTGTCTTGCTTTATTTTTTCTTAATCAATTGATTCATTTATCATTTTTAACACACTACATTTGGTATCAGAGTGGGATTCAAATAATCGATTGGAATTTTCTCACATTTTTCATCTTTTGGAATCGTTCTTTTCGATTCAAAATTTTGTGCAGATTGAAATGGAAAACTAGTGTCAGTTGATTGAGTAGTATGGATTCTGCATTATGTGTTTTTGAACAATTGATCTTTGATTGATTTCACTCTTTGATTTCTCTTTGAATCAAAAAATTCTTTCTTCAAAATCTATTCATCACTGGCGAACTTCAGTGTGAACACGATGAAGGATTTCTCTCATTTGCTTGGATCTATAACAAAAATTCCAATATTGATTTTGGAATACTAAAACAATGGGCTGACAGAATAGGAGATTACTTGAATGGATTTGATGACGATCTGATGAGATCAATCAATAAAGGTCCATTTCTCCAGAGATGTTAGTTGTTGCTGGAACTACTGCTACTGGTGAAGACATGATCATGCAAGGAAACAAGATGAAAGCAAACGAAAAGAAGTGTATGCATAAATTACATGGTGGTCTTCCACTGGTGGTTTACAACTATGTTCGTGGATGTTCGACTACAAAGAAAATTTGGGATACTCTGAAGGAGAAGTATCAAGGTAATGAGAAGACAAAGAAGAGTTCAGTTACTCAATGTTTGTTGGAATTAGGTGGGTTCAAGAAGAAAAAAGGTGAATGAATCGAATCATATTATAATCGATTGAATGAGTTGATCTTCAAATGTTCTTGTTATGGAGTTACTCGTTCGACACTGGAGTTAAATTGGAATTTTCTTTTGGGATTGAGAAAGGAATGGCGAAAGATAAGTTTGATGACTAAAACGTAGGAGAACTTTGATGGTTACTTACCATCAAATCTTTCCAACATCTTGAAAGCTCATGAAAATGAGGTTAAAGATATTGTTGAGGAAGACAAATAAAGCTTGGGTGGACCATTGGCCTTGCTGTCGAAAGTTTATGTAAAGGAAGTTGAATCTGATGAAGAAGCTAAAAATGGCGAAGAAGGATTCTTGTTCAAATTAGATGATGAAGCTGTTGCATACTATTCGAATAATAAAGTTAAGAAGTTTTTCAAGAAGCCATTCAATGCAAAGTTCAAGAATAGATCTGAGGGTAAAGGAGTGGCGACGACTGGAAAAAGTGTGAAGGAGGATACGAAAGTTGAGAAGAAGGAGATAGAGAGTTAAAATGAGAAGAAAGAATTGAAATTGAAGGTGATTTGGGTTACAATTGTAACTACTATAATGGGTGCAATCACCTTGCAAAAGATTGTATGCTGAGGAAGAAAGAAGAGAAGAAAGAAAAAGTGAGAAGCTTGAGGAAATACGTTCTCGAACGAAGAATGTTTCATTGATTGCAAGAGGAAATGATGAAGAAGATGGTACCTATCAAGTCTGGTCTTTAGGATCAGATGATGAAGAAATACGCCATCTCAATCATGGTGCCCTGTATGTGAAGCTTGAGGAGGACAATGATGAGAAGTTGAGTTCGGATGAGGAGAATGAAGAAGAAAGGAATTCTGAAAGGTGCTTTGTGTCAACATATTCAGCCAAGTCACCAACAACAACAAAGGTACGTGATCTTCTTACTTCATTTAAAATTCCTTCGACTTCTTATAATGATGTTTTGTCTTATTTTGATAATACTTGTGCTTATCTTAATGACATGTTAATCTCCATGAGTGGTGGAGCTGAAAAATCCAAATCCTTGTTGTAAGAAGCTAGAAATAAACTTGAAGAAAAGAAGGGATTTGTGGAGTCTCTAGATTTAAGACTTACAAATCTTTTGGTAGAGAGAGACACCATTAGAATGGATAATATGATGCTAGTAAAACAAAGCAACATTTACTGTAATTCAACAAAAAGATTGTATGGCAAATTAACTGAGTTGTACCATTCAGCTGAAATATGTGATGAACAACATCGCAAATTATTCCCTTTTCTTGCTTTTAAAGGAGAACAAATAGACAAAATCACATATGATTGCAAAAGTAAGATTGTTGATTATGATAAAATACCAAATGATTCTTATGCATATCGTATTGTTGATAGTAATGAATGTTTGATTGCTGATGATCTTGTGAAATTGTGAATGTGTCCTTAACCAAAAATGAACAAATTAAGATTTTAAACATGACTAAGAAGTCAACACTTGATTCTCATCAATTTTTTGATGATATAGAAGATAATTATGAAAATATCAGTGAAATTGAGGAAGAGGAATGTGTTGATTGCTCACAATTGTCTGTCATTAATGTCAATACAATGGTTAAAGGCAAAGATAATAATGATCCAATGACGAAATTAAACAATGCTCAATCTTCGACAACCAAAAACTATGATTTTCAAGATATTGTTGTTGTTGAGGACTATGTGAGTAACGATGATGAAGTTTTGAATGAGAAACCAATTCCACGAGTAGTGGAAGATCAAGTTTTTGAAGACTCAAAAGAATACATAGAAGTTTTGAAAGACAAAGGATCACATTATCTTGAACCAAATGCAGTGGTTTATCCAAGGTTCAAGGATATTGATGATGTTGTGTATCCAAATCAAGTATTTGTCACTAAATGAAACGATGATAATGTTGCTCCTGAACTGAACCAGTTGGTAAACGAAGACAATGCTAATGTGATAGATGAAGGATTTTATTCAAATCGATGGAATATCGAAAATAGTTTGAACAAACATTCAAAAAAATTTCAATGTCAAAATAAAGCGATACGTGTTTGGATGGTAAAAACATAAAAGTTTGTCGTTGAAAATAAAAGTAAAGAAAAAAGTGCCAAATCTTTGCCTTAGGCAAAAACACAAAATTTTCAAAAGAGAAATGGAAAAATTGGCTTCTAAAAAAGGAATTTCGAATTTTAAAGCACAAAATAAAGCATATTGGAAATATGAAAAAGATTTTTACAAACAAAAAGTTTTTAAACAAAAATCTCCTAGATGTGAAAAGACGTTTTCGAAAAATGCAAAGAATTTTCAAAATAAATCTTTCCAAAAGCTAAGTAACTTTTGACAAGGTTAAAACCACGATCAAAATAACTGTTGACAAGGTAACAAATATTTTTTAAAAACAAAATGGTTTACAAGGAATTATTCAAAATTGTGCATAGAGGAGTGTTTCTCAAAACCGAAAAGTTTTTCAACAAGATTCACATTTTGGTTATCAAAATAGATATCAAAATCATTTTCAACATCCATGTCACAAATAATCTCCCACAAGACATTTCGAGAAAATGGAAATCAATGGAAAAAAAATGTGCCTTTTAAACCTAAAAATCCAAATTTTCCAAATATAGATTCAAAGCAAAAGATGAAAGGTTCATTTGTCAAAGGCAGAAATGATATCAAGAAATTCAATCATTGGCTTGAAGGAAAGGGAAAACAATACCAATCACGAAAGTTTTCTAAAGAGCAAATTCAAAATGCTTACGAGAAGTATTTGAATGAGTCAATGAATGGAAGCCCTTCGTCTCGAGAGTCTACACCAAAAGTGAGAAAATCGAAAGAAGTTCGAAATAAGAAAATTGATGTTTCTCAGAAAAATATTGGAAAAGAGAAAATCAAAGTTGAAACTTCGTCATTGCATGATTATATATCGATTCCTAAAGGTGATGAAGTTGACTTAATTGACTACTTGAAATCGAAAGTTCGTAATGGGGTTTTAAGTTCTTCTTTGCACAATATACAAGGACCCAAAAGGTCTTGGGGACCTAATTTTTTCTAATTAATTGCAGATACTATATGACGAGCAATATGACGAAAATTGGTATTTGGATAGTGGATGCTCGCGTCACATAACTAAAAGGAAAGAAAATTTGAGAGATTTTCAAAAGTTAGAAAATGATGGAGTTGTCATGTTTGGGAATAATCAAAATTGTAAAGTCAAAGGTTATGGAAAAACGACAAATGGAAAATTCACGGTGAATCAATCTGGTTTTGTTGAAAGATTGAAGCATAATTAGATTAGTGTTTCGCAACTTGTTAGAACATGAAATTAGGTTCTTTTCGATGAGGAAGGTAGTACCATTTCAAACAAGGAAATAAAAGAGATTTTGTTAAAGTCAACGAAAAGGAGACATGTTCACTCTCGACATGAAACCAATAATAGGCACACCCTCTGTATGCTTGCTATCGAAAACTTCTTCGGATCTTCGTTGGTTATGACATCGATGTCTTTCTCATCTTAACTTCAATGATCTTGTTTGTGGTTTACCTATTTTGAAATTTGACAATGATTCTTTGAGTGCAGCATGTGAATAGGGAAAAAACAACATCGTCAAGGTCATTCAATCGTAGATTATTCAAAGATCATTGAACCATTGGAACTTGTTCACATTGACTTGTGTGGACCTTCCGATTGTTGAGTCACTTAACAAGAAGAAGTACATATTAGTTAGTGTCAATGCTTTTTCAAGATTTACTTGGGTTTTCTTTCTTTGACAGAAGTCTGAAACTGCTCAAGTAATGATGGATTTTATCAATAACATTGAACTGATTTTGAAAAGAAAGGTTCGAAAGATAAAAAGTGACAATGGAACTGTGTTCAAAAATAGAATCTTAGATTCGTTTTTGACTGAAGTTGGAATTTTACATAATTTTTCGTCTCCATACACACCACAAAAAATGGTGTTGTCAAACAGAGAAGTCATTCTTTTTGTGAAGCGGCTAGAACGATGCTTACATATGTGAACATGCCTCAATACTTCAAGGCAGATGCGTTTTCGACTACTTGCTTCGCGCAAGACCGTTCTTTCATTCATCGTCGTTTTAATATCACACCTTATGAGATAATAAACAAAAGGAAACATAATGTTAAATTTTTCCATTTTTTTGGTTGTAGATGTTTCATTATGAATCTCAAGGATAATGTTTCCAAATTTCAGACGAAAGCTGATGGGGGAGTTTTATTGGGATACTCTCACAATTTTGTTGCTTATAGGGGGTTGAATATGTGAACCGGGAAGATTGAGGAAAATTAAAATCTTACGTTTGATGATCATTATGTCAAGAGAATTGACCAAATTTCATACATAAACCAATAATTTCTTAATCAAATAATGAATCTGAACAAATGCTTACATTTGATGTTGATTTGATTTAATTTTTGGTATTCCTAATAGGGTGATTGATATGGAGATCAATGTTCAAGATAATCAAATTCCTGGGGCATCGAAACATTCTGACGATTCCAAACTTACAAATGAGGCAAATTATGTCTAATCTTCATCAATCTCAAGAGTCAATGTCGATAGAATGCAAGTTTCGACTGATGATCAAGTGGAGGCGGAGCACCTGACTTCTTTGTCTCATAACAAAAGATAAGTTTCGCATGTTAAGGGGGAACATATGACTACTCAAGCAGATGTTGAGGGGGAGCATATGCATTACCAAACTGATGTCGAGGGGGAACATCAAACTATGAATCCATTGGTTGAGGGGGAACCAAGTGGATCGAATCATGATGAGGGTAATGTTATAGATAATGATTTTCATGATTTTGCTAATAATATCTCAATTTCAGGAGAAGTATCGGATGTTGAAGGAATATCTAAAGATGCACAATTGGAATTTGACCTTGCATATCCACCGATGGACAAATGGACACATAATCATCTAAAGGAACAGATTCCTAGTGATCCAAATTCAGGTATTTTGACACGATCCCAATTTAGTGCCAAAAACAAAGTATTAAATATTCATTAAGAACTCTGTATGTTCAATGTTTTTATTTAATAAATTGAACCAAAAATAGTCAAGACTACATTAGAACATCCTTATTCGGTTGTTACTATGCAATTTGTGTTGGTTGAATTTGAGGGAAACAAGGTTTGGAGATTAGTTCCTAAACCTGATGATGTTTCGATAGTTGGACTAAAATGGGTTTTTAAGAATAAAACTGACAAAGAACGCAATATTGTTAGAAATGGATCTAGGCTAGTCGTAAAGGGTTATTCTCAACAAGAAGGTATTGATTATGAGGAAATAATTTTTTCCTGTCGCAAGACTTGAGGCGATACGATTTTTTCTGGCTTATGCAACTCACAAGCATTTTGACGTTTACTAGATGGACTTAAAGTGTTCATTCATCAATGGTGTTCTTGAAGAAAAGGTGTATGTTGAACAACCACCCGGTTTCGTTAATGATAAATATCTTGATCACTGTTATATCGTATACATGTCAATTTATAGGTTGAAATAAGAACCTCATGCCTGATATGCAACTCTTAACATTTTTTTTGCAAATTGCTAAATTTAAACAAGGATCAGTTGATCTTACTTTATTTCGTAAAAAGTAGGGGGTCATATGATGCTCGTTCAAATTTATGTTGATGATATTATATTTGGTTTAATCGATCCTTCATTGTCTAAGGATTTTGAGGAGTTAATGAAGAGTAAATTTAAAATGAGCATGATGGGTAAGATAAATCACTTTTTGGGTTTAAATATTCGACAAAGCAGGGAAGGAATATTTATCAATCAAGAGAATTATACTTTAAACGTGCTCGAAAGATTTGGATGATGAATTGCAAAAAAGTCAAAATACCCATGGCTGTTTGCACGCACTTAAGTCCTTTGTTGGATAAACGTGTTGTTGATCATTGGTTCACTTTTGTATTTAACTACAAGTCGACCTGATATTATGTTTTCTGTATGTAATTGTTTCAGGTATTAATAGAGCCCAAGAGGAACCCATCTTACTATAGTAAAAAATATCTTTCAATACCTCCAGGGTACAAAGACATTAGGATTGTGGTATCCATCGAAAACTGGATTCTTTATCTAATGATTTTCTAATGCGGATCTAGGGGATTGTTAACTGGATAGAAAGAGCACTATTGGAGGATGTCAATTATTGGACGGGAAACTTGTGAGTTTCCAATCGAAAAATTAGACATGCATTTCTATTTCGACAGCTGAGGCTGAATATATTGTTGCTGCTGCATGCACATCGCAAGTGATTTGAATTCAAAGCGAATTGCATGACTATGCGATCAACATGAAGAAAATTCAGTTATATTGTGATTCTCAAAGCATATTTGTCATAATCCGGTTCAACATTTGAAAACAAAATATATTGCTTTTCATTACCACTTCATCAAGGATCACATTGAAGATGGAAACATTGAATTCCATTTTGTCAAAACAATAGATCAGCTTGCTGATCTTTTCAGAAAACCTTCAGATGAAAAATCATTTTTACGGATTTTGAATGGATTGAGAATGATGGAAGCATGTTCTGTTCCACATTCTACATAATTTTTCTTGAATTCGACATGAACATGAGTTTTACCTTATTGTCGATTGTTTGCATTACTTTCGATTAGTGGATATAACTTTCGACTGTTTTCCTAACTTTCGTTCCTTGTTTTTTGATCTCTTCAGAGGTTACTGTCCACGTTAAGCGTGTGACCGCCTTCACATTCGACTTCTTTCTGAATCATTCAGTATAGGGTCACAATTCGCACATGATGGAAGACTTTCAACGTCAAACTCATATTTGAAGAATAACAAAATTTGCAAAGTCATGATGGAAATGAAATGATCTTGGTAATTTTTTCAATTACTTTATTTTTGTTTTTACTTTATAAAAATAAAAAATCCAAAACGATTCTCTTATTTTTTGTTTTTGCATTATAAAAATCAAAAATCTAAAAAGATTTCCATATTTTTGTTATTGCTTTATAAAAATCAAAAATCCAAAAAAGATTTTCTCATTTTTGTATTTTCATTATTAAAAACAAAAATCCAAAAATATTTTGTTCTGTTTGATTTTTATGAGGGAATCTCATTGTAACATTGTGTTGCACTTTCGCATGCCAAATGAGCACATTCAAAGGGATCAAGTATGACTCGAAACTTTGTACTAGTTAAACGTCACTAGAAGTATGCTGCAACATGTTCTCCTCATGCCTCATAGACTCTTTGTGTTCGAAGCCTTAACATAACTCTCACACAAAAGTTTCTTCCAATTAGGTTGTATTCACATTAGTCGATGACCTACCTTTCTCTTCTCATGATGAGTAAAGAGATTTATTCTATGTCCAAATCTTTTGCAGAGGTATAATGAGTTCTTCTAACCATTCTTTTTCACCTAAAATTTCTTTCGTGCTCACACATAATGACACATACCCTTGACATTTATGGTCGAAACCTACCAGGATATAGGTATGTCAAAAATATGTGCTTATGATCTGAAATCATTTTTCTGTGATGAAAGTGAAACCCAACAAATCTAAACCTAATGAATTGATGGCGAACATTCATGTTCAATATTTTAACGGAACATTTGTTTCAATGTATCACTTTCAATGTTCAAAATCTCATTTTCATTCATATTGCGTGATCTTGATAAAATGTACCAATCCCACATTATTTTTGCCCAAAAGATCTAGATATTAATTTTTTTTTATGAAATGAGATTTCCATTTGAACATCTTTTCTGTAATCTTCGTTACTCAAATTTTTTCCAAACCTTAATTTTTCTTAACTACACTGGTCATCCAAGTATTTTTACATAAAGCTCACACTTATGTTAAGTTGTGAACTTGTGTGAAAATGAATCCACCTTCGAACCTAAAGGGAAAAGAGGCCCTTCCTTACTCATCAAAGAGTATTCAATTGTAATTCATAGGATACCACACAATTCTCTCTTGATGTCGAATGTAGAGATCTTTGCTCGGGATCACGTTGCTTTTATATCAAAGAATCTTTGATATCACAATACACACATTTTTTTGATTGCTTCTATCTTTTTCTTTTGCATGCTTGAGCACTGAAATCGTTGAGGATATAAGTATTACCAACTCTATCTTAGATTTCTCAAAGTTTGGCATATGATTTCGTTTATTTTCCCATAGGTAAATGAGCCTAGCCTCCATGCTGAAGGATGGTTATCTCTTGGGAATGAAACTAATGACGCTCTTTCTTGGTAACAAAACTTATAATGGTTCTAATCTGGTTGGGGAAAGCGAAAGATCAGTTGGATGTGACGATTCAAGATTTTCACGGGAATTTAGGAGAAAATTGATCATCACTTTTACACATGGCAGTTCTAATGGTGATGGTTAAATAACCGATGTTCCACATGGCATTTTTTTCATTGGGCAATGGTTTGAATTCAAAATTTACACCAATTATATAAGGAAATCCTTGCTTCCAGTTTTTAGTTTATGCTCTCTGAAAATTCACAAGAACCCTAACTGTTCTTCGTAAATTTTTTTCTCCAAAATTCTCTCTGATTTTCTATGATGGCTGCCTCAAAACACAATGTTGATCAAGTTACAATGAATGACGATGAGATTTCACAACCAACGATGAAGATTTTGCATACAAATCTTTATCTTGTTCCATCTCTTGATGTGAATCCGAATAAGCCGTAGATGCTTGTTCAAAGTTTGAACAACTCTGTTCTTTCGTTTGCTTTGTATGCATCATTTTCCACTACGATGCAATGGTTATCACTTGTTGCTTCAACTGATGTGTATAACAAGACGACCAAAGTTGTTACGTTTCAGATATCGTCTACCAAAACGAAGAAACTTACAAAGAAGCAGTTCACACAAATTTTGTTGTTACCTTCTTCAGGTAATTTCTCTGAAGTCTCAACTGATCAGGTCATCTACATGTTTAATGAGATGGGACATCAACCCACTCTTACGAATATTAGTCATTTTAAGAAGTTGAGCCTACCATGTGTTTTGAGTTTACGTTTTAGGATTGTTTTAAGGTGTTTGATAGGGAGGAGTATTGGGCTTGATAAGGCCAAACTTGAGGTTTATTTAGTGGTTGCTGGTATATATTATGGTCTTAATGTCGACTATGCTTCAATGTTGTGGGAGGAGTTTGGAACATCTATTTCTCATTCAAAACTAGCGACAGGAGTGTCGAGTGCTAGGTTTTGGGGGTTGATCATGAAGGAGATATACAGTCGCGAAGATATTCTTATTCCATCAGATGTTGATACTGCTGAATTCCCATCGATGATAGTTCCAAAAATAGCTATGAATGATGCTACCATATTTCCAGTGGTTTCTCGAATCCCGAATTCAATGCTTAAATTGATGGATCCAAAAAATTCATTATTTTTGAAATATTTTCTTTCTATCGATTCTACTCAAACTGTTGTTCTACCTCTAAAGGTTTCTTAGAAAGGGGTAGAAGGACCATCAAAAGGGTCCAAAGTTAATAAGACAAAGAAACAAGTAGAAATGTCAAAAGAAGTAGAGGAAGATACGAAGACTGGTAAAGGCGTACTTAAACGAACCAAGAAATCTGCTAAGAAGCCTTCTGATTCTGAAAACACGAAACCTACTCAAGAGCCCATTTTGGAAACTGTTGAGCCAATAGCTAAGACAATTTCCATGGAGAATCATGTCCCAGTACAACTATAATTACACAAGAAGGTGAACCCACTGCGAGAAACATTGGTTCAAAAGGAGTTAAGAAGCTACAGTTTTCCAAGAAGGGTGTTTTAATCCATGAGGTTTCGACTCCAAGATCCCCAACTTCAAATAAACATCAAGCTTTAGATGTTGCTCAAAAGTTAAAGAAACAAAAGCATGATCAAGATGAAGTTCAATGTGAGAAAGTAATAGTGGAGACTGAAAATGATAGTGATAGCGATGAGTTAGACACTCAATTTGTGGATGTTTTTTCATGTATCACCATGAAAGGATACCCCTTTCAAATCGACTTTCGAGGAGATATGGATTCCTGATGTCACTACAAACGTATCTGATGGGGTGCAAACATCGATTCAGGTGAACAAAAAACCACAACCATCCCTAAGAAGACGATAGTCAAACCATCCAATGTTTAGCATACCAAGTCCGTTATGGAGGAGGTCGAAATTCTAGACATCACTGTGCACTTATCTACTAAGGACACAAATTTCAACATGGATGAAGGGATGCATTCTGTCGAAACAACATCACCATTTACACCTTCGATTGGTTATGGAGGAGGTCGAAACTCCAGACATCACCACCAACATCACCAATGACATCTTCGATTCGTGTTACAACCCTTTCACCAAAATTTGTTAGGGTTATGCAAGAACTAATCACAACTCTTTTCTCATCTCAATCAACCAAGTCTAAGAAAACTATTCAAGAAGAAGAAACTGATGATGAAAATGTGATGGTTTCTTTTGCTGAGCTACAGTTCAATCATGACAATGAAGATATACATGATGACTTAATCATATTAGGTAAGAAATTTAAGATTCTCAACTCTAAAATAAACTCGATACTTCAATTTTTGGCTGATAATGGAAGTAAGCATTTAGTTAGTGGGGTTGGAGTTGATATTTTTTGAAAGCTCAAGAGTCTCGATTAAAGACTATAATTGAAGATGTTGATAAGCATAGTGATGATCGAGTTGTTATTCAATCGCATACTTTCAATAATGAAATTTCTTAGTTGCGTGATGTATCGAAAGAACGTCATGACCTTTTTGAGAAACAACTTGCAGAAGTTAAAGTTTTTCTTGAGGCTCAACTGAAGGAAATTCGAATGATGATGAATATAGAGGTGTAGATTCTTGATGAAATTTCCTCTTTGTTTCACAAGAAGATGGATGTTGTAGCTGATGCAACCACAAGATTGATCGTAGATATCACATCCTTTAACAAATATTACTCGACTGATCTTCGACTCAAGACAGAGACATATGACAAAGTTTTTGTCAAGGTTGAAGAATTCTTGTCTAACATGAAGGAGATGTTATAAAAAATTGATCTTTCGACTCAATCATCAATATCTCAAGAATCCTTTTCTCTGATGGTTTCAAATGTCAATTCGAGTATCAAGGCTGAATTGGATCTGATATAGAATTTAGTGCTTAGACTCCCAACTAATGCTCCTCATCCAATGCATGTTTCTCAAGGGGGAGATAAAGGGGTTGGTTCGTCGAAAGCTTCTGGTGAAGATACTGGAGTTCTTGTGGGGAAGGTGATGTCTAGTCAAATTCCAACACCTATTTCGATGAAGCCTATTGTCTCAACTTCAACAACAACATGAACAACTGGAATTGTCACACAAACAAGAGCTTAAACAAAAGGAGTCTTGATTAATGAAGGTTCAAGAGGATTGAGTTCTAACTTATTCAAATAAACTTCCAATGTTGATCCGAAAGACAAAGGAAAAATCATTCAAGTTGTACAAAATGATGAAGAAAAGAAGAAATTACAAGCTTTCGAATTTGAGAACCAGAGATAAGATAAACATCATTCTAAGTCAAAGAAAACGACCCATCAGGCTTGAACAAGGGAGATCCCAACAAGAATTGGTCTTATGAAATGATATAAATTGTTGTGCTTGGGAAGAATGATGAGTTTATAAAAAGGCCAAAGAAGAGTTATGACACAGAGAATTTGGATTTCAATTAACTTGATTTTCCAATAAATCATAAGCTATTTACATCTCCACAGTTCAAGATTGCTGATAATTTTAATGATAAAAATTAATACAAGAAGTTGAAGACGCGATTTCATGTTGTTTTGGGAAAGAGTGAGTAGTGAAGATAGTGAAAGTGATGACAATAGTGCATGACACGTTATTCGAAGGACCGCTAGAAAATTTTTGTTATATTTTCATAAGGGAAAATAACATGTTGTTTGAGTTTATAGTGGCGGATTTCCCTCTGATGAATTTAAATGATCACATCATAGTAACGAAGATCCTGAGTTATGTTGATGTGACAAAAATTATAGAGACAAACAATGATCCTTTCATTGTTAGTTTTGCTCACATCAAGACATTTCTTGATAGCTATTATAAGTATTTGGCTATCACTTACATTGATCTAGCCTTATTTATAAACAAGACTTTGAAAGTGCCTTAGTCGTTGCTTAAAGGAAGAATGAACATAGATAAATTTGCTGATGGTGTGATCTTACATCAACCATTTGGTATGGTATTCCATTGAAAGAATAAGAATGGAGAGTTGAACAAGTTCTTGTTTCAATTAACTGATATTGAGAGGTACACAAACTCTCATTTCGAGAATCTCATTATTTGCATCAACAACTGTAAAAAGAATGATAATGAAGACAAGGTAGAAATTAGAAATACCATTCTATGGTACATAGTGACTCGCGGGGAGCATTTTCAGAAAATGAAGATAATAGTTTGAAGTTTCGACTATTCTCACTAAGGGGGAGATTTTGGGGTCAAAAGTAGATAATGAGAGTCCATAACTCTTTCATTCAATTTGTATCTTTAAGTGTCGAAAGCTGTTCAGTTTCGACATGTTATATATTTACAAGGCATTGTAGTTTCGATACGTCAAGTTTAGTCCTTATATTTTTTATACGTCTGCTATAACTTATAAATAAGGTAAGTATATAGGTCAGAGTATCAGTTCGAATATTCTTACATTACACATTGTACTCTTTATCTATTTTACTCTTCAGACGTTGAATTGAGCCAATCATATCTTATTTAGATTTTTGTGTCTTGCGTTATTTTTTTTAATCAATTGATTTGTTTATCATTTTTAACACACTACAACTTTAATTACTCAATCTAGGATGTGATTAATCCTAACTCTAATTATTAATGAACATAAACAATTAGGAAACATTACACTTAGTCCCACCCTCACATACATGAATTAGTCTCTAAATAGAGTTTTAATTTCATTATGATATTTGACCCTTCAAGTTTTAGTTTATATATATTTTGAACTTTATATTTATATTGATTTTGAGGTTATATATTTCGACTTTATTTTGTTATTGTTATATTTTAAATGTGCTAATTATTTATATAATACTTTTTGTTTTTTTTATTACTATTAATTAAATACTCGAACACATACATTAATTTTTAATAATCAAAAGACAATGAAATAAAAGTTTGGTGTTGTATTATGAAACTTACAACAAAAATGGATTAGTTTTTACCCTCTTATGAAAAGTTTCAATGTGAATTTGAATCTCTCAACCTTTCCATTTTCATTTAAAAAAATTGATTATCCATGTGAAATTTTTGATTTTCCCTGCCTATCGAATCTTTAAATTTTTGGTGAAATCCCTCGTCGATCTCAAAAGCATCACATACTCCTCTCATCTTGTTCACTTAACACAATTTTCTCCTGTAACTACAAACCCTATGCACCATCCATTGTGATTTCTCAAATTTATCCCTTTTCCCTGTTGCTAGGATGATCAAACACCCTAACTGTATATTCTTTTTATCTCCATCACATGCACTAGAAGACAACACTAATCCCCTTTTCATGGTGACAACGTTGTCGAGCCTTCAACCGCCATTCAGATTCAATATTTCTACAAGTGTTGGTAAATGAAACATATTCAATCATCATCGTGATTTCCAAGGTTACTGATTGCCATCGGTCTCAGCCTCCGTATCTTTAACCATCACAATTTCCGACTATTGGGTACTCGGTTCAGTGGCATCCCTCTGATATCCTGCTTTTACCTTCTATCAAGACAAGAAAATTGAACCTTATCCTACTGCCACCATAAACGCCAATGTCACACATGTTTGGTGGCATACCTTTATATATCCCCACTTCTACCCTCTGCAAGATGAGAAAACCTAAACCTATCCTGCCGCCATTGTAAATGCCAATGTCACACAATGTTCACTGAACCCTAACACTAAGTTGCCTATACTAAAATCTCTTAAGACCGGGGGAGTGAGCTGCGGCCACTGCCGCACTTTGGTGCCACGTCTGCATGAACACCGCCTCCCACCGCGGTAAGGGTGCTGTAACACCCATAAAATTTGAGCCAAATTAAAACATTTTAATTCATTCAAAAGCCATTAAGTTATTACAACTTGTTTTCAAAATAGTTTAAACATCAGAGTATCCCCAGAACCTTTAACATAAAAATGAGGAGCGGTACGATCACGCCTTAGCCTTGCCACGATCTCCTAAAGTACCTGAAACAATACACTGAACTGTAAGCCCAAAAGCTTAGTGAGTTACCCCCAAAATACCAACCACACATAAACATACTCATAACATATCACAAATAGAACACCCATGCACATCGGGTCTACTGTGTGACTAGGCCGCCCGCAGCGGGCCTTCCGTCCACCTGGTCCACCCTCCGAGTCTAGCCATGTACATCGAGTCTACAGTATGATTGGTCCGCCTGCACCAGGCCTTCAATCCACCTGGTCCACTCTTTGAGTCTACAGTATGACTAGTCCGCCCACATCGGGCCTTCAGTAGGACTGGTCCACTCTCCGAGCCTCGGCACGTCTGGTTCGCCCTCTTGGGGCCTTCAGCCTATCCGGACCGCTCGCTGGGCCTTCGGGATATCTGGTCCGCCCTGGGTATGTTGGCCTACAGCATAAAGCAGGAACCGCCTCAGCCCAACCCCCATCAAACAACCATGTGCACATAAAACAATTAATCACATAACAAATCATTAACCAGACAAACAGTCTAATAGATCACATAGCATATCAACATCCTAACTAGGATTCCGACCTAACTGGTCACTAGCATAACATTACCTTATATACCGGGGTACCGACCTTAGCCAGGTCACTAACATAACACCATCCTAAATACCCAAATGCAAATCTAGCAAAACAATAACATAAGAAACAATACCCGGATTTCCATCCGATAAAGGGTCGGCCTTGGTGCCGTAGACCTTGTCGATATAGTGAGGATAACTCACCTTGCAACTGCCGAATCGAACCACAAAAACACTAACACGAAGCACTGCTGGAAACTCCAACACCTGATGCCATCAATAGACCAAGACATAAATACTCTAAATTCCATAACACCCTTGAAGGTCAAACAGGTCAAAGTCAACCTTCCTGATTGACTCTACTCGCCGAGTCATCCCGTCGAATCGCCGAGTTCTCATACTCAGAAAACTCTCATAGCACGACTTAACTCGCCGATTCGCCCCAAGACTCGTCGAGTCCAACGATCTCTGAGTCCCATCCTGTCCAACTCACTGAGTCGCCACCCGAATCACTAATCCAAGGCTTTAACCAAAAGAGGTTGGGGTTTTGCGACCAGACTCGCCGAGTCCACGACAATCTTCAACAGACTCGCCGAGTTGTTCTTCCAACTCGTCGAGTCCATGCCTATCTTCATATGACTCGCCGAGTCCACCCATGTGACTCGCCAAGTCTCTTCAGTCCTTTATCCATACAAAGGCTTTTCGAGCCATGCAGGGGCTCCAAACTGTAGATCCATTCTTCTAGGGAATAACCCCCACGTAAAGTGGCAAACTTTACGTGAAACCAAGGACTTAAAGGTCCAAATCACTCTAGGGCTAGGGTTTAAAACAAAGGGGCTTCACCAACAACTCAACGACTGATGCTCTATGACTTTCTGGACCAATACAAGTCTAGATCTGAAGTAGCAAACTCAGATCTAAACTCCAAACCCAAAATAGATCTCAATCATACCAAAATGGCCCCAAATCTCATTCAAGAATAGATCTAGAAGCAACAAAGGAAAGGTAACAACTTATTACCTCCAAGATGTGCCCAAGCTGCAGTAGATCCTGGATTTACACTACTTTCTTGATGCAAGCCCTTTTGATCTTCATGTTTCTTCCACTAGAACATCTTTCAAAGCTTCAATCCCCCTCCAATGGAGTCACACACACGAGCTAGGGTTTTCTGTTCTCTCAAGGGCAATAAGGAGGCTGAGAGAAGGACATAAAGTCCTTTAAATAGGGTGCAAACCCTAAGATTAGGGTTTTTCTCATTCCAACACCAACTCGTCGAGTCCAGCTTCCGACTCAACGAGTTGGTCACTTAATTCGCGACCCAAAACCCGCTCCGACTCGGCAAGTAAGCAATATCTACTTGTCGAGTCCCTTCTTCAAAATTACACTCTAAACCCTTAAATCATACTTCTGAAATTTGGGATGTTACAACTCTCCCCCACTTAAATTAGGCTTCTTCCTCGAAGCCTACTGCAGCACACAATTCCGGATGATACTCCCACAATTCATCCACTGATCTCACATCAGCCCAGATTCCTTCAAACACTACTATCGAGTCCCTATAAAATCCATCTCTTCCCCTAAAGGGTCTTGACAACTGCTTCAAGCCGGCCACCGACTTCTTTTCTCTGATGACAACACTCATCAATTAAGTGTCACTTGATGACACTGACATACTTCCGTCTTACGCATTCATTCGCTGCCTGTGAAAACTGGATACTATTATAAACCACCGGGTCCTGTCCCAGTGTTAACTCGCTATCTTTCGCCCAACTAGCGCTACCTCTATTAACTTTCACCGATGGAAACTCATCCCGTTTCCTCCCCGGATCAAATTCCTTACCGCGCTGACACGATAGAACATTTCACAGCTTCCGAGCAACCCTCCTGAACACCCAGCTATAACACATATACACATCGTGCCTGGACTAATCAGCCTCGAACTGGAAAACCAGGCACGCCTACGATGGTCCAGCCATCCCTAGGATGAAACACCACTGCATACATAACTCATGACCACAACCATAATTCGGGACCCAAGGATCTACCCTTGCATCACTCCCGAGCTCCTCTGACTCGGCATCCGTGCTAACCATTCCACAACCTCAACGGGCATCCAACTCGTATGTGCTTCCATATACCTGGTACAATCCCAATGCTTACTACCAATAACTGAAGCACTTTCGATCATCCATTTACTCTACTGCCTTCCTGTCAGAGGACCCACACTCCCTTCCGGAGCTACATACCTTTCCTTTCCAGGAAGTCTACTCAACAACCCTTACCACACCTATAAGTGACATCAAGCTAAACTCCACTCTTCACTATCCATGTAGAGCTACTGCCATTCTCGAACTCCCATATACTCCGAATCTGATCTCATAACTAACAAGGTCCACGCACGGCCTCCAGCCAACTCCATCATCATGATCAATACTTGGGGCCAGACCATGTCGATTGCTATTGCATGGCGACAAAATTACCCATTCTCCATATACAGATCCACTAACACATACAGAGTCTTCAGCATAATTGGACCACCTTTCCAGGCCTTCAGCCTATCTGGACCACTCTCAGAACCTTCAGCATGTCTGGACCGCCCTCCTGGGCCTTCATCCTGTTTGGACCGTTCTCCGAGCCTTCGGCCTGACTGGTACGCCTTCCGGCCTTCAGTCTATCCGTACCGCTCAAAGCTGTCGTACATCACCCTGAACCATTCTTCCCAGGAATCTCTCCCATGCAGTCTGTTCTAGCCCTCTTGGGGTTCTGAACTCCAGTTCCGATTCCGGAATCCTTCCCACGGCCTAAACCTAGGCCTCACATCGACCAACTACCTTACCTGAAACCATGGTCTGTTCGCTGTCCCACTTGTCTATCACTTGCTCCAATCATGCCACACTCTCGGCTAACAGAACTGATAAATCTAAACAGCTAACCAACCCTGAATACTTGCTGTTTTACCGGAGAATTTTCCAATTCTCCCCACTTAGTATACCAACTACTAACTTCTGCTGACAAACCGGCATAACTCGATCGACCTTACTTGATAAAGTTCCTCCTCTTCTCCAGGAAATAAATCCATTTGGAGTGAGCAACCTCCACAAGTCACTCTCCCGACATCGCACATCCCGAACTCCAAGGAAGTTCGAATCTCAATTGAACACTTCTCGCATCGCAGTTGCTATTCCTTGCAACGAGATCATATACCTTATCTTTTGACCAAGAATCCTCCTGAACGCTAACCAATTACAACTCCTAACTACTAAGATCCTCAATCATACTACAAATCATGCGGAACAAGGCAGGCAGATTTACAATACCACACAAATAACAAGATAACAAGATGGAAACATACCCACAGCTGCATCTGGCTCTGCCTTGAACTCCTCTGGAATAAGCTGGAAAACACGTCCCTGAGCCCTCGGAGGCTTCGCTCCCCCTGACCTCCACCTGTAATCCTCAAGGTGGCCGGTGTTGGAGCCTGCACCAGTCTTGCAACAAGCTGTGAACAGTTGACCCTCAAGTGTCCAACCAGATGACAATGATAACATATCCTCCTATCCTGAACCGGGACCGCCTGACGGCAACCCCTCGCATAATGCCCCTCTTTCCCACACTTGCGACACGCACCACCAGACCTACAAAATCCGGCATAACCCTTTCCACACTTCTCACAAGCATGGTTGCTCTAACCTCCAACTCTAGAGTCAACAGTTTTGGACCGTTTCGGCGCCGGCTGCGACTGTACCGGGACCTGCCTCTGCTCTCTTAACTGCAACTCCATCTCTAACTCCCACCTCTTGGCGGCCTCCTGCAGCTCTAACAAGGTATCACACCTCTTCGTGGACACAAACTGCCTGATGTCCCTCTTGAGCATACTCAGATATCGGGACATCTGAGCCTGCTCCGAAGCAAACCCCAGGCAAAACATCGCCCTATGAGTGAACATCCTGGTGATCTCTATCACCGACTCTGAATCCTGCTTCAGCTCCAGGAACTCCTTAGCCAACCTCTCTATCTCTCTCTCTCTCTCAACCTGCAGAACATAACGAGTACTGAAAATTTCCCAGAACCGATCCCATGAAACCGCAGCCCGCTGCGCATCAGAATAAGATCCCGTAGTCAACCTCCACCAATCCGTCGTCCCGAGCCTTAAAAGGTTCAGAGCACACCCCACCCTCTGATCCGCAGGGCATGAACACGTGAAGAAACAACCTAGAACCATCTCATAGCAACGATCGGATCCTGAACTCCATCAAAAGTAGGGGCTTCGTATTATCGAAGTCCTGATACTGAAAACCTCGACCGATTCCTCCCCCTGCTACAACCGCTGTAGCTGCCGCAGCCGTCCCCGTAAGAGCTGCATAGCGCTCATCAAAGTTCTCAACCATGACTGTCTTGATCGACCCAAACATTTCCAGCAACTCAACCCGGAACATAGCAGCAACCTCATCATGCAGGATCTCATGAATCTTGGCATCCAACTCATCCGTACTCATCTGACCAATGACCTCGAGTGGTACTGGTCCATCCTGACCACCCTCTACTGATCCCGATCCCGAACCGGATCCTGCCTCGAAACGTCTCGTAATCGCCATACTGAAAATACGCCACAAGATATTCCTCATAATAACCCCGAGAAATAGCTCCCAACAAAACCCTAGGGGTTGTGACTTCCTTGATACGCATATGGGTCCTGTGCTTTCAGTAGTACGTGCCCGTACTACCTTCCACACCTACCCATATTTGTATCAAGTATCACCACAACACCCTAACAATAACATATACATAATGAACACTCGATGCCCACTCCTAGAGGAGCACCACTATCTCATAACCGACCTACTGGTCTCACGCAACCCACCCATCCATGAAGCTTCCACCAACCCTGCAGCACTAGTATATGCTAGTCATACATAATGATGGACCCTATAGACTTTTGAATATCCAATCCTACCCTAAGCTCCCAATCAAACAAGAACAGAACATAAGGCCAAATCAAACATTCTCAGGCTATAAGATCTTAATTATATATAACTGTGATGCATACACCAAATAACTATAGTAATGATGTCAATTTCATACAAAGGAAACCCTAGGCTAGCAGGCATCAAAAAATCAGGCAATTCTATCATGCAATTCATGAAGATCCTTAGCCTAGTACTAGCATGTTGTTCTAACATATCACTTAATTAAATAACTTGTATGGTATTTTGGGGTCTACTTACTGGCTCTGGGTGATCGTACCCTCTGCATCCTCCTTTACTTATTCCGAAAAACCTTTTGAAAACCATTTTGAAAATCCCTCCTTGATTTGAGACTGGATTCACACGAATGTTCCTCCAATTCACTCAAACCAAGGCTTTGTTACCAACTTGTAACACCCATAAAATTTGAGCCAAATTAAAACATTTTAATTCATTCAAAAGCCATTAAGTTATTACAACTTGTTTTCAAAAGATTTTAAACATCAGAGTATCCCCAGAACCATTAACATAAAAATGAGGAGTGGTACGATCACGCCTTCGCCTTGCCACGATCTACTAAAGTACCTGAAACAATACACTGAACTGTAAGCCCGAAAGCTTAGCGAGTTACCCCTAAAATACCAACCACACATAAACATACTCATAACATATCACAAATAGAGCAGCCATGCACATCAGGTCTACTGTGTGACTGGGCCGCCCGCAATGGGCCTTCCATCCACTTGTCCACCCTCCGAGTCTAGCCATGTACATCGAGTCTACAGTGTGATTGGTCCGCCCGCACCGGGCCTTCAATCCACCTGGTCCACTCTCTGAGTCTACAGTATGACTGGTCCGCCCACATCGGGCCTTCAGTCGGCCTGGTCCACTCTCCGAGCCTCGGCACGTCTAGTCCGCCCTCTTGGGGCCTTCAGCCTATCCGGACCGCTCGCTGGGCTTTCGGGATATCTGGTCCGCCTTGGGTATGTTGTCCTTTAGCACAAATCAGGAACCGCCTCAACCCAACCCCCGTTAAACAACCATGTGCACATAAAACAATTAATCACATAACAAATCCTTAACCAGACAAACAGTCTAGCAGATCGCATAGCATATCAACACCCTAACTAGGATTCCAACCTAACCGGTCACTAGCATAACATTACCTTATATACCAGGATGCAGATCTAGCAAAACAATAACACCATCCTAAATACCAGGATGCAGATCTAGCAAAAAAATAACGTAACAAACAATACCCGAATTTCCATATGATAACGGGCCGACCTTGGTGCCGTAGACCTTGTTGATATAGTGAGGATAACTCACCTTGCAACTGCTGAATCGAACAACGAAAACACTGACCCGAAGCACTGCTCCAAACTCCAACACCTGATGCCATCAATGGACCAAGATATAAATACTCTAAATACCATAACACCCCTGAAGGTCAAACAGGTCAAAGTCAACCTTCCTGATTGACTCTACTCACCGAGCCATCCCGCCGACTCACCGAGTTCTCATACTCAGAAAACTCTCATAGCACGACTTAACTCGCCGAGTCGCCCCAAGACTCGTCGAGTCCAATGATCTCTGAGTCCCATCCTGTCCAACTCGCTGAGTCGCCACCCGACTCACTAATCCACGGATTTAACCAAAAGAGGTTGGGGTTCTTCAACCTGACTCGCCGAGTCCAAGAACAGACTCGCCGAGTCCACTACAATCCACAACAGAATCGCCAAGTTATTCTTCCAACTCGTCGAGTCCATGCCTATTTTCGTATGATTCGCCGAGTCCACCCATGCGACTCGCCGAGTCTCTTCATTCCTTTATCCATACAGAGGCTTTTCGAGCCATACAGGGGCTCCAAACTGTAGATCCATTCTTCTAGGGCCTAACCCCCACATAAAGTGGCAAACTTTACTTGAAACCAAGGAGTTGAAGGTCCAAATCACTCTAGGGCTAGGGTTTAAAACAAAAGGGCTTCACCAACAACTCAATGATTGATGCTTTATGACTTTCTGGACCAATACAAGTCTAGATCTAAAGTAGCGACCTCAGATCTAAACTCTAAACCCGAAAAAGATCTCAATCATACCAAAATGGCCCCAAATCTCATTCAAGAATAGATCTAGAAGCAACAACGGAAAGGTAACAACTTATTACCTCCAAGATGTGCCCAAACTGTAGTAGATCCTGGATCTACATTACTTTCATGATGCAAGCCCTTTTGATCTTCATGTTTCTTCCACTAGAACATCATTCAAAGCTTCAATCCCCCTCCAATGGCCTTACACACGAGCTAGGGTTTTCTGTTCTCTCAAGGGAAATAAGGAGGCTGAGAGAAGGACATAAAGTCCTTTAAATAGGGTGCAAACCCTAAGATTAGGGTTTTTCTCATTCCAGCACCAACTCATCGAGTCCAGCTTCCGACTCGGCGAGTTGGTCACTTAATTCGCGACCCAAAACCCGCTCTGACTCGGCGAGTGAGCATACCTACTCGTCGAGTCCCTTCTTCAAAATTACACTCTAAACCCTTAAATCATACTTCTGAAATTTGGGATGTTACATGTGTTATAGGAGGTGAACTGTGGCCGTAGAAGGGTGCACTTTAGGGAGGAATGTGATTGGTTGGGTTTGTGATTGTTGCAAATGGTCATAAACTCAAAATTTTAATTTTAATTTCTTTTCCTTTTAACATTTAACTTCTATATAAACCTATCAACCCTTCACATTTTTTTTATCTTTCTACTACATTTCCTCTCAAAAAAATAAAAAAAACCTCATCGTTCGATTCTTCAAAAGAATTTTATGTTATGTTTGATGTTTTACTCGATGCTTCTAAATTTCCGGAACAAATGTATGAAGTAGCATGCAATAGCGCAGACGGCAGTTCTGAATGGAGAACCCGGAGATTTATTTATAGAAATCGTGAAGATGCAAACCAACGTTTGATACAAGATTACTTTCAACATAATGCCAGTTTTCAAGGATACTATTTCAGAAGGCGCTTCAGAATGTTCAAACCTTTGTACGAACTTATAGTCGAAGAACTAACGAAGGAGTGTGATTTTTTTTCCAAAAACGGTCCGATGCTAGAGGTATACCTGGTTTCACCCCTTTACAAAAATGCACATCTGCACTTCATCAAATAGCATATGACATCCCTCCTGATGCGTTGGACGAGAGTTTTAGGATGTCCTCTAGGACTGCACGAGATAGTCTACATTATTTTTGCAAAACTATTATTCAGTTTTATGGTCCAAAATATTTACGTAAGCATACACGCAATGACATCATGAAATTGCAACCTCATCATGCTAGTGTACATGGCTTTCCTGGAATGTTAGGAAGTTTAGATTGTTTACATTGGGCATGGTAAAATTGCCCTACCTCACACCATGGTCAATTTACTCGAGGTGATCATGGACATCCAATGGTCATACTTGAAGTGGTGGCACCAGGGCCGGTCCTGAAAAATGAAATATTTTTAAAGGCCCAGGACGAACAAAAAAAAAAGCCTTTATCTTTATTATAATTTTGTATTTTAAAATAAAAATATATAATGAAAAAAATTGGGCCCTGTCCACTTTGCCCCCCCTCTAAACCCCCCATGGGTGGCACCACAAGATCAATGGATTTGGCATGCTTTTTTTGGTTCTCATGGATCCCTTAACGACATTAAAATTCTTAATCGTTCACATACATTTAACAACATATACGATATATATGCACTGGATTCTTCTTTCCAATTGCATGGAACACCATATACATATGGTTATTATCTACTTGATGAGATCTATCATGAGTATGTATTTTTGTTAAATTGTTTACGTTTCCGAATGATACTCGTCGGAAAAAATTCAAGAAAGCTCAAGAAAGAGCTACGAAGGATGTCGAGCGGGCTTTTTGAGCTCTCAAGAAAAGTTGGTTTATATTGAAAAAACCAACAATTTTTTTCAGCGAGGGAAAAATGCATGAAGTCATGTATGCATGTATAATAGTGCATAATATTATTATTGAACACGAAAGAAGAGCGATATGTGAGTATGATGAGGAGGAAACCATTCCCGTTACACTAGCAATAGAAATTGGGGGTGACGAGTAAATTGAAAAGAGAGCAGATGTTAGTTGCAATGAAACATTTCACAATTTTCGTATGGACTTGGTCGAACACATTTATGAGATGCAACATATTAACCTCAACTTGGATCTCATGGATGACACGGAAGACGAGTTCTTGGAGGACAACTTCATATAATGTGTTTTATTTTTAATTGTTTGATGTATGTTTTTTTAAGTTTGTAGGTTTAAATTTTTAGTGTTTTTTTTTCGAAGTACTAGGATTTCTTTTTTAAGCAATGGAATGTAAAGTTATTTTTATTTTGAAGTAATGAAATGTATGTTTTTTTATTAAAAATATAGTTTGTATTTAATTAAAATGAAAATAAATAAATTCAAGTGTGACACCACTCTTTGGGTGTGAAATGAAACGACACTTTTGTGTTAAAAAATGACGTGTCGCCTACATGACAGTGAAGGGAGTGCAACTTTTATGACATCACTCCCTCCAGTCTAACGTGATCTCCATATAGTCTCTGCTCTCACACCATTATTCTAACGAGGAACCACAACATGAGAAATGGAATTTTGGTATCTCAAATATTAAGTGCTTCTTCTTTACTTTATATTACTCTCAAGTGCGATGTGTTTGTGTGTTTATGTTGTTCCAATTGATTAGAGTACTAGAGAATGGTAACATTGATCAGATTGTTGATAATGATTTACCATAT
The DNA here is from genome assembly GCF_051521515.1 of Lactuca serriola. Taxonomy (NCBI): domain Eukaryota; kingdom Viridiplantae; phylum Streptophyta; class Magnoliopsida; order Asterales; family Asteraceae; genus Lactuca; species Lactuca serriola. The sequence continues at coordinate 82,178,939 of NC_136416.1, read as the reverse complement.
GATTACATATCAACTTTGTTCATGGATCACCATATGGTAACATATCAACTTTTTTCACGGATTATATACCTTCGATTGATGATGAAGATATTAATCCGTGAGTTTCTCCTCAATGATATGTTCTTTGTCCATGGGGTTAAACCAAATTGGGCAAAACTGCCTCGATGAATTTAGTCAGATAAATAACCTAATTGGCTAATTTATTTGTTGTGATTCATAAGCGTCAGTCATTTTTTCAATACATATATGATAGAGACATGATCTATGTAAATATTTTTGCGATATTTCATAACTATTGAAGCATGGATTATTTAATTCATGTTGTGTTTGTCTCTCTGAATTATAGACCAAGGTAGGAACAACTTCATACAACTTTTTTGTACAGTGGTGAAAGTCAAGATGGTAAACTGAACCAACAAAGATAGCAACGCAATTTTGGAGGGTTTTGGAAATGCAAAAACATCAAGAAACAACTCAAGTAATTTTGTAAGTGTATTTTTCTTTATATATGTGAAAATGAAGTTCTCTTTTGCTACTGTTTTCATCATTTTATTAATAGTTCAAATACAGGGAAAAATGATTGAAATTTCACTTTAGTGAAACTAAAAAAATATCGGGTGCTAAGATCGAAACATGTAAAATGTGAAATTTCTATTATATTTTAATATTGAAATTTTTAATATTCATCTGGTATCAAAGTTTGCCAATTTTGTCACATTTGTCAGCAGGTTTGTAGTCTATTTTCTCTCTTTAATTGTTAATCCATCAACATTATATTTTCTTTTAGTAATAGTATTATTCTCTCGATTGGATTCCTCATAGATTTTCAGTTTGATCTATTTCCTGTCTATTTTTCTTTTAAAAAAAACATATGCAGCTTATTGTGTAATCAGTCAAGTTGCAAGGAGCTGTCATTTTCTTTTGTTATAAGTAAAGATAGATAATTTGGAAAAAAATGTTATAAAACATTGTACTTTGAAAGTAGAATGCTATTTTGATTATGTGTGGCTGTATTTTTAGAAAAAATAAGCTAATATTCGAATCAATGGTAGTAATTAATATATAACCAAGCTCCTTTGTTGTTAACAATATTGACTGTTTTTAGCTGTATATGATTATAAAACATAAACAGTTTTTAACTGTTACAATGTTACTATTTTTTGAAAAACCAATTTCTTTTGCAAAGTAACTGTCGACATTTACTATTTCTGCAAATTAAGTTACACGAGGGACCATTTATATAAATTTATTCAAATATGGACCATGTGTGGCTGTACACAAAAATACTACGTGTGGCTGAATTTTGTTTATTTAATTTCCCATTTCTGTAAATTATTCAAATATATACCATGGATTCTATTAAAAGTATTTATTTTTAATAGAATTTATTGTTTTCATTTAACTATAAGGTTGTAAAATAGCACCTATATATTTTGATAAACTTAATTTTTTTTTGTGGAGCCCCACCTATTTGTGATACATAATCAGATGGTCCTCAAAATTCACTCGAAGTCTCGAATGCTTACCTACTATGTGCTCGGTGGTTCAATATACCTAGAAGGCTAGAACCATAACTCTACAATGTATTTGCGATCCGAGTTGTATGTGTTTCTTCCTGCTTTTTATTTTTGCTTATATAATGTTTAATAATGTGAAATATGTGCCTCCTCCATTCGTTGTGGTTCAGAATGTTTTTTTTTTCTTAATCTTTACTTGCCCTTTTGCGAATATCATTTCTCTAATGGTGTTTTTTTTTCCCCTAATCATATTTGATTATAAGCCAAAATGAAATCATAGTTTGAGAAACAAACATCAAACAAAATGAGCGGACTTTCCAAATCTGCCTCAAACATTTGTAAGTTATCTTAAAAACTACATCACTCGATGGTATAACGGGACTATGTTATATTTCGGACAAAAATATAAACCGGAAGAATTGGTGGAGCTTGTAAGGAAACAAAAAGAGCAAAATGAATAACCAAAGAAAATAACTAGGAATTGATTTGTAAATTAACTACATCACTTGATGGTATAAAGGGACCATGTAATAATATGGTTATTATTGTTGTATAAATCTTATTTGATATTTTGTTATTTTTGTTTTATATATTCATACAAAATAACTACGAATTGGTTTGTAAATTAATTATCCATCCGTAGTTATATAGCTTTACAATGAAAATATTCCTATAAAATTTGCTACAAAAATATGTTAGAGATTTTCCTACGACCGTCGTTACGAAAATATTTCCATAGAGGTAGTGTCGTCTTCGACGAGAATGTAAAAAAATCATTTCCTATTAAACTATATCTCCAGCCTCCTACACCACCACCAATAACCCTTTTCATTATCTCTTTCATCGATGACCTCATCATCCCCTCTGCTGCATCCATCATATTTACCCCTAGAAACCATATATTCACCTCCCCTATCTTTAGTATCCTAACATGTCAACGACTTCATCTGCCACCACCACAACTCCAGTATACTGTAACATCCCAAAAGTACGGAATAAAAATTTCATTTTAATTTAAACAGATATAAACCAATTTGTCTAAAAACCTCATAGTAATAATATATATATATATATATATATATATATATATATATATATATATATATCCAGAACCAATGTATCCATAGTGAAAACATGTCATAACAAAATCATATCAGAGTATGAATCCCATAGATCTCTGGTGCGAAAAATGTGGTGTGATGCGTTGCAATCATGTTGGCTCCTTTCCCTTCGAAGAAGAAGGACCTGAAACAAAAAATGAAAATCGTAAGCACAAAACATAGTGAGTTCCTTTATCATACCACATATCATACAATAAACATATTGTCAGGCATATCTGGGTGCCCGACCTACCCTGCCGAGCATATCTGGGTGCTCAACCTACCCTCGTTAGGCATACCGAGGTGTCTGACCTACCCCTTGTAAGGCATATCTGGGTGCTCGACCTACCCTACCAGACATATCTGGGTGCCCGACCTACCCTCCAATTTATTTCAACCGGTTACAAGGTATTTCACCCTTACATCTACCACATAAAAACATAGCATAACATACAATCATACATATCTGGGTGCCCGACCTACCCTGCCGGTATATCTCAATCGGGACCTGGGACTAGTCCCCTTCCTACCACTATCACATAATATCATAGCATACTAACACAAATAGCATAACAGATAGTGGCATACCAGACAATTATCACAATGAAAATCATCTCTACTATAATCAACTCCTAGTGGGTACGACATTGGTGCCTTCGACTTACTCCTACTGGATGGTAACTCACCTCAATGTCGCATAGTAGCTGAACTATCCTGGGCTCTGGGATCAACTCCTCTCAAACTCCTACACATAACAATCTCCTTTAATTACCCTTTCATACTCATAACCCCTTTAAGGGTCAACTCTGGTCAAAGGTCATAGTCAAAGTCAACATCCTGGTTGACTCAACTCGCCGAGTTGGTCCATCAACTCGTCGAGTTCCTTAATCCATGAAACTCTGGAAAATTCGATCCTACTCGTCAAGTTCTTTCATGAACTCGTTGAGTTCCCATTCATACCGAGTCGAGACATTTCACTCACAACTCGCCGAGTCCCTCCTTGAACTCGTCGAGTTCCTCAATCTTCATAACCCAAAACCATGGCCAACTTGTTGAATCATCTCCTAGACTCAACGAGTTTGCTCAGTGACCACGACCCAAATCGTCGAGTTGGACGAACAACTCGTCGAGTCCTCCTTTGTCTAAATCCATTCAGTCACTTCCAGTCGAGTTCAATGCCTCTAAACCATAGATCTGGTCCCCTACGACTAAGTTCCCACGTAAAGTTGCTAACTTTACGTCCATGCATGGTGTCATGAAGTTAGAACACCAAAACTAAGCTATATAAGAGATCTAGTGCATGGGAAAGGGCCAAGGCTTGATAAAGTTGGCAACTTTAAGCCTTATAAGCTCATAGGTGCCTAGATCTAAAGTCACAACTTTATGATACACTCAAATCTCGAGAATGATTTCAATATGGCTCAAAAAGGGTAAAATACAATCCTAAATGAAGATCTAAGCAATAGGAAGCCAAGGTATCAACTTTACACCTCAAATGAGTCTGGAAATCCAGCTCAACTTCTGGATCTACTGGCCCCCTCTTGAACCTTCAAGCTTATCCTTCCTTCTTAAGCTTCAAAATCACCAAGAACACACAACAATGGCTAAATAACACTCAAAGATGGATTAGGGTTTCGTGGCTAGGGTTTGGGGTGATGGAGGCTGCATATGAGGCCACGTTTTCGAGGTTAAGGTGCTTAAATTAGGTGCAAACCCTGAAAATTAGGGTATCACTCTAACAACCTTACTCGTTGAGTTGAGGCTTCTCAACTCGTCAAGTAGACTTCAAGTCTCGCGACCAAAATCCGTTTTTACTCGATGAGTTTGGGGCCTCCAACTCGTCTAGTTCCTTTGCAAAAAATGAATAATTTGGTTTAAAATACATACCAGGATTCGGGCGTTACATATACTCCCTTCCTTCATTATTTTAGGCGAAATCAAGGGTTCAAATCCATACAAAAAAAATAAAGAAAATCCAGAAAAGTGCTACTAAAGTCGACTCAAGATCCCAAGGGAAAGGGTGGAATTGATTGAATGTGGAGGCAAGGGAATAGCTAGAGCTTTTCTTACAGACCAACTAGGGTTGCCCAAATCCTTCTTGATTTTTACATCTGATACATGCCTGATCTAATGGCGGATCTTGTTTCCGAGCAAAGGAAGTGGTTTTTGGCGATAAGGAAAGCAACAATCAAGGTTCCATCACTAAGTAGCAGGTGTGCAGTAGAGAGTGTGAGGAAGGGATGCAACTCAATGTTGAAAATTGAGGAGGGTGGCATTCGATATTGAAGATAGATGGGAAGCTATACTAAAACGTATGTGAGTGAGTGAGTGATCGAGAGAGAGAGAGAGGGGGTAAAGGAGTGAGTTTGGGTGGTGGGGACCATAAGGACTTTTTTTATTATTAATTTAGTCTTTTGAAATAATAAGAAATAAATAATTAACAAATTAAAAAAGAACTAAAAAGGGAAATACAATATGTTTAGATTTGGGAGGGATCAAACGCACTGCATCTTAGGGACCGTTCGAGTTAAGAAAAATAATTAGGGACCAAACGTGCAAATTATCCCAAACCGTAGGGACCATTTACGTAATTTACTCTAAAATATAGAGAAATTGCATAAATGGTCTCTATGGTTTACCCATCGTCAGAAACTCCCTCCCTACAACATGAAAAGATCAAATTACCCTCACACTAACAGACAAAACTAATGGTGCAACCGAAACGGACCATTTACGCAAGTTTTGGATACCACAAGGATTCTATACGTCAAAAACATTAGCAATGACTGAGTTTGTGAACTTTGATAAACCATAAGGACCAATTATGTAATTTTATATATAAAGTTTTGTTCATATAAAACCACATATACAAAAAACTCAATGAAGTTTTCTCGTATTTTGTCTCTAAATAATATGGCATTAAATATTCTCTAAATCTACAAACCCTAACTCTTTTTTTCGGTTGAACACTTTATCTCCTTCATGTCAACGCCTGTTATTTCTACAACCACCTTTTTACATCTCTATTTTAGTTATTCTCCTAAGGATTCAACTCTAGTTCTTGTTTTTTGTTCTTTAATTACTTTTGTCTAAATAGGAAAAAATAATAAGTAAGCAGCAACTGATGCTACAGTCAGGATGATCAAAGTATGACCATGATGGGCTATGCTATGACCTAAATCAAATGGAATCATGAGAAATTCCATCCCTAAGAAGGAGCCTACGTGAGGAAAATCAAGGTCAAAGTTATGAATATATGCGAGAAGTATAAAACAAAAATCTCAGTCATGCTAAGTGTAACACCTGTTTTCCAAGAAGGATTGATTTAGGGTTTCAAGGAGTAGAAAGGTTGATTTTTAAGGAAAATCTGGTGTCACGACGTGACAAGCAAAATACAAGAAAACATGTTTTGGACCATTCTCACGATGTAAGACATAAGAGCTCGCGACGTGAGAGCTGCTGCAGCCCAAGCCGATGATCTTTTAGGGTTTCTTTCGTGTTTAAGCGCCCTAAACTTAGTTTTAGGGTTCAATCCTCAGCCTCAATCTCTCTAAATCTCAAAAATGCCAACCCTAGTTCTTTATGGTGGTGTTTGGTGCTCATTTAGTTATTTTTGGTTCTTTGAAGTAGAAGAAGAATCCTTGGGTGCATCCTTTTGGAAGTCAAGCTCCTACCTCATCGCCTTGAAGTGCTTTTGGACCCGTGTCAAAAAGCTTCTACCTTTATCTTTAATGCATGCTATATCTAAGTTTTATGCTTTCCATTTTATGGATTGGTTTGATAACATGCACGGGATCCACAAAGTTAGAAACTTTACGGGTCATTGAGGTATCTGAGTTTTGGTATTGATTTAGACTTCAAGCATGAGTGTTGATCTTATTATCCCTCTTATTAACCTAATTGGTGTTCAAGTCGTGCATTGGACATGCATGATTGTAAAGCTTCGATTTTTATGGTCCTTAGGGTATAGGAGACCATCTGGAAAGTCTCAAGGAACCGCTTAAGGGATTAAGATCTTAATGCTCAAAGCTGGCCAGAGCAGATCTCATGACTTGAGCAATAGCCTATCACGTTGTGATATGTGGTGTTCGCGACTATCTTGTCCTTTTCCAGTCACTACATGACCATTGCTGATGTTGACCTTTTTACCATGGTTGACTTTTTGTCAAACTAAGGGTTTTAGATTTCAAATTGAGAGGGTACTCTTTATTATTGTTAGGTTCCATGTAGGATTAGTCTTTGCTGAGTGAGAGTTGTGGAATCTAACTGCTACTTGTGAGATGAGTTCTCTCAATATATTTATTTGTGTGGTAGAATGTATTGACCAACTGGGTCTTATCTGTTGATTGTTGTTGCATGTTAATTGAGTTGTTGATAACTCATGGACTGTTGTAAGTTCATGTGACTGGTGATAGTCGCCAGGGTTGCTGATAAACCATGAGGCGTGTTGTTAATCCACAGGGCATTCTGTTATCCACTGAGATTTTTGATAATCCACAAGGTTGTTGAAGAGCCATAGCTATTATATTGCATGATGTATGTGATATTCATAATTTATGATAGTTCTAAGGCTATTCTTATAGGTTGAACTCACTAAGGTTTGTGCTTATACTTGTGGATTAAATATTTTTGCAAGTACTCATTTGTTTTGTGAAGGCGGCACTGGACACACACATCTGCAACTTTATGATTCGAGATTTTTTGGTGTCTTCATTATAAATCCGATTTCTGAATAATGGTTTTTAAAAAAATAATTTATTTGGATGTATCATTATTATAAATGAAAATTTTAGACTAGGTTTTCTAGATGTTACAAGTTAGTATCAGAGCCATGGTTTGAGGGATTTGGATGAACACTCATGGGATTCCAAACTCAAACTATGGAGCTGAGAGTTTTTATAAACCTTTTTAGAAAAGATTCATTTCAAGAGAAGAAAAAGGAACATGCAATGTATACAGTCAGCTGAAGCTCGAAAAGTGATTTCCTAAATATCCATATTTTCTTTATATGTTGTAATTGACTTGTTATATGTGTTATATTATGATATGTATGCTATAAGAAAGGCTAAGGATCTACTCAGGGTTGCATGCTAGAGTGCCTTCTAAGAGTGACGATTTTCTGTGTCTGTGCTATATGAGCTGTTAGAGATGCATGTGTATGCTAAGGATCCTTAGGAATTGTGTGTTAGAAATTCATGATCTTTATGATGCCTTTTTGCTTATTGGTTTTCTGCTCGACTGTAGTTTTCTTTGTGCTATGTGAAACTTATAATGAATTTAGTTAGATATTAATCGAATACATGAAGTTACATGTTACAAGGATTAAATAGCTTTAGAATGTTTGGTTTGGCCTATTATGCAACTCTTCTTTGAGTCTAACCAATGTAGTGCATGATCTTTCAGTCGAAGCACTATTTAATCCTTGTTGCATGTAATTGTATTAGTTAGATAGTTAGTTGGCATTAGTAGAAGTTTCTTTCGCAACTGATAGCAGTGTGGGGGTGGGTATTCCTAATGATCTTGGGAAAGTTATAGGGTATGTTGGTATGAGCACATGTGTGAGAGGAAATCTAAGCTGGAAAACTAGCCAGTTGGTAGTGGCTTTTCTAAGCTTGTAGGTATGCTGATACACCTAGAAGTGGTGGAGTTCTTAGAAAAGCGTTATAGTGTGTGATAATGTGTGAGAAGAATCCTAGAGTGAAAGTGTTTAGGATGGGCAGTAGTGTGTGCCTATGGTGACACATGTATATGAGATTGATAGTGGTTTGGTATAGTGACCTAGAGATTTGGAGGCAATTCTCGGGACACGTATGGATATATGTGGAAGGTAGTAGGGTCCGAAACTACTGAGAGAATAAGATCTATACGGGGATCGAGAAGGGTCAAAAAGGTTTCTAAGAAGGTAGTGGAGGGTAGGTAGTGTGGTATAGCACTAACATTAATTGCATTCATCCTCATCGTTGACATCTTATCATCTATGATTGTGTATAATGGGGCCGATAATCAATTGATTCTGAGTGTATGTGGCCGTTTGGGTCTGCTTGATGCAGACATGAAAGGTTTAGCTAATTCAGAGACATCGAGGACCTTGCTCAAAGTAGTGCTAGCCTGAGTTGCTGGACTTAAGAATGATGATATTGTGATGATCAGCTTGAGGATTGGAACCTGATGTTGAGTGGTCATTCGATGGCAAGGGATGTTACTTGATGGATCGGGGTTGTGTTTTCTTGCCTCTTATGCTCAAGGGAAGAGAGATCGGTGGAGGCTCTGTAGATGGTTAAGATAGGAGATGTTGATCCACTCATTGGTTTTGTTGAAGGAAGAAGAATTCTGATTCGCTGTTCGCTTAAACTTTGCTCAACATTCTAAGTTTAAGTCTAGAAATAAATCCATATTCCTAGTTCACTTAAACTAATGCTCTGATACCAACTGTGAAATCCCCATTTTCACGACCAAAAAAGACCGATTTTGTTTATGCTTTATAAAAATCCGAGTATCTCTTTTAATCAAAATGTTGCGGAATTTGTTCCCCGTAAAACATGATAAATATGTTATCAAAGCATTTCCGAAGAAAAGTATTTTTATTCATTTTAAAACATTTGGGATGTCATTGTCAATAAAAAAACATAAGCATAAACAGAACTTACATTCATTATCACTAGTGATCTATATCTCCTTAATCTCTCAGTGTAATGTGACTTCATATCAACACCTGTCATATAAATAAACTGAGTGGGTCAGGTTGAGAAACCTAGTGAGTACATAGGGTTTTCAACCCACAATAATATAATTTAGACCCCGTCGGCTAATTCTCCTTCTATCTCATATTTACAAAAACTGTATCGAATTCGTCGCGCTCGAAAAGTAGAGAAAAAGCTTCGTCCATAACTTTTGCATACGATTTCCGTTTTTTTCGATATTTATATCCACGCATTGTTATTTACGAGTACTACAACTTTCATTTAGACCTCGTTGGCTAATTCTCAATCTATCTCGGATTTACAAAACTGTATCGAATTTGTCGCGCTCGAAAAATAGAGACTAAGCTTCATCCATAACATTCGCATACGAGCTTCATTTTTGACGTTATTTATATCCACGCGTAGGTAAAACTAAAATCTACAACTCTCCTTTTTACTTCGTTGGCTAATTATCGACCGATCTTAAATTTAACAGTAGGAGGTGATTACACTGTTAAATGTCCGCGTAAAATTCATAACTTTTACATAGAAACTTTGTTTTCGTCTGTCTTTTTGTCGTTGAGTTCCTATTAATGAGATATTAAACTCTCATTTAGGTCGCGTAAGCCAAAAACCGCTCGAACTAAAATTCGTGTTTCGGGCCATGCACCGCTATGCCAAATCTTAGAAAAATCATAACTTCCTCATACGAAGTCAGATTTGGGCGTTCTTTTTATGGACACTCTCGGTTTAACAATTTCTACGACTTTTGTTTAGATCGCTAAGGCTAAAAGTCTCTCTATCGTAAATTCACTATTTACACTTCCCGGTGTCGTGTCGGTTCCGTCGCGAAACTTCGACGGGTGATGACTTCTTCGTTATAACTCGAATTTCGGCGTTCTTTATATCCGCGGAACCCTTGAGACGTATTCTACAACTTGGTTAAGATTATTTATTCTAAATAATCTTTCATAAAAAAACTAATTTTTGATGCTCATTGACTCTAAATTGACTAGCCCGGATCTGCGGGCGTTACAATTATCTCCCCCTGAGGATGATTACGTCCCAGAATAAAAAACGAAACACGGCTTGTATAATGATTCGATACTTTATCTCTTCATCCTAAGTAACAATCGTAACTTTGATATTTCTTCAAACGAGTATCTAACTCTAAGACTTCCTGACTGCAGGCGGTGCCCAATCTTGGATTCGCTCTCTATCTCATGTTAGATTTTCAATCATAATATTTATGTCTCAATCTCGATATTTATTGGAGACTTTTTCTTTAACAAACTTGAGATAAGTTTCTTCCTTCGATTATCATAATAGACCGACGGGTCATGTTCTACTGACCTCTCATGGTATGATGCATTGCTTGGACTCAGGTCTTTTAGAATCAAATTCCAGAACAAACTATACCTTCCTTCATGTTCTAATCACATCTACCGATCACTTCGATTATCTTTTACTTCAATCCTATGGCTTAATTCAGATGTTACATTGAATTTGGTTCTCTGAACCACGTAACATACTCATCGTAGTCGGACTCAATTTGATAAGACCAATGGGGTCGGAATAACAACAATCTTCTTAGTCATTACCGAAACAATGGTAACGACATGCTTGAATAAAATGGAATCAATTACTAGCTTCTTGGTAACCTTGTGACTTTTCCTGATCCAAGCCTGAGTCCTACGCTTCCGGTAGTATATGCATCTACTACCTTTCACACCTACTCATACTCGTCCCAAGTATTGTCTCGCAGTTTTCCAAGTTACCATACAAGAAAATCATATAACAGTTTAACACACCAGATAACAAAACGAAGACTTTATTATTCCTTGAAACGATTACATAGGTGTTCAAGTTCAACCTATACTATGCCTCTATTAGGCTACACCTCCTGATATTATCCGTTTGGCTTCTTCATAACTTGATCCTCGGATATCCATCATCACTCCTGATTCCTTGCATTACCATCTACCTTGTCAAGGATCATTTGGAATGCTCTTGCTTTTGGCTTTAGCGGTGCATTCTGCCTTGCAGCTTCGTTCTTCTTTGGACAGTTCTTCAAAATATGCCCATCATTTCCACATTCGTAGCACTTCTTGTTGTCGAATGTACAATCTCTGGAATAGTGACCAGTCCTACCACACTTATAGCACGTCACTTCTCCATCGCATCTTCCGAAGTGATTCTTTTTGCACTTCTCACACCATCTTGCTTCACCTCCTCCTCCTCCAGACTTCGGGAATTTTCTCTCCTTGTTGGACCTTGAAGATCCTTCATGCTTCCTTTTCTCGCCAACTTCAGCTCTCTCCAGACCCTTTTCTCTTATCTGGGTCTCCACATTCTTAGCAGCCCAGATGGTGGCTTTCAGAATGGTTGCTTGCTTGACCATTGGACCAAAGTCCGCTGGTAATCTGTAGGCAAACTTGTTGACCTTGGAGAGCTTAGTTGAAACTAGATAAGAAACGAGCTTTATCTTCTCCGTAAAACTTGCAGCATACTCGGTGACACTCATCCTCCCCTTCTTCAGATTCTGTAATTGATTGTTGATCTCCAGAAGATCCTGCTCAGAGCAGTACTGCATCTTTAATTGCACTAGGAAATCTTCCCAAGGCATCTTGCTTTCTTCTCCCTTGGGCATCATGTTAGCTAGTAGCTTCCACCGGCTCAGTACTCCAGACATTAACAGAGGGACCGCAAGGGCGGTCTTTTGTTGGTTGTTACACCCGCAACTCTCAAACATTGTCTCCATCTCGGAGATCCAGTCCATATCTTCCACCGGTGATGGGCTTCCAGAAAGACTCGGGAGTTTGGATGTCATGAAATCCTTGTACTTGCATCCACGTTCGTCATTTCCTCCATCCTGATTGTTTTGTCTAACTATCGATGGGTTGTCTTGACCAACTGTCCCACTATAGTTCCCTCCTTCTGACTGCCCATCATTCAGCTCGGGCTGTTCAATAGGCATCGTAAGTTCCTCTCGATTTTGTTGAAGTAAACGCCTTGTTTCCTCCATTTGACGATCCAGCATCATTTGAATCATCGCTTGTACCCCAGCCATGGTGATTGGCTCAGGTGCGGTTACTACAACAGGTATTTGTTCAATCACTGGGGGTTGTTGATTCCTATTTCCATTCGTGTTCCCGACTCCACTTCGGGTGCTTTCCATTTCGATCTATACACCAAATCAAAGCATTTCTGAATAAAAGTATTTTTATTCATTTTAAAACATTTGGGATGTCATTGTCAATACAGAAACATAAGCATAAACAGAACTTACATTCATTATCACTAGTGATCTATATCTCCTTAATCTCTCGGTGTAATGTGACTTCATATCAACACCTGTGATATAAATAAACTGAGTGGGTCAGGTTGGGAAACCTGGTGAGTACATAGGTTTTCAACCCACAATAATATAATTATTATGTTTAATCGTCAAACAGTTAACCGAATTACCCATCCCCATTATCTTCTTTAGTCTTAAGGATCTACCCTAAGAATCAGCTACTCCTCGTTAATTCATTCCTAAGGATCATCCTAAGGAATCGGCACGAAATCCATCGTTTCCAGGATTTACTCAACAGGCACTAAATCCTTAGCTTCCAGGGCTATTTCGTTCATCGACAGTGTCCACTCGCAATACATGTCAATGGGTTTTTATAGTACACCGGTGAACACATCGTTCACAACACCTACAGGTTGCGAGCCTGCTAGTGTTCCACTGGACTGTCTAGAATAGTCCGTGGTTGTCATCCATACTCTGCTGAATGACGGGGCCATCATTTGGGAAAAAGGCTTCTCACATCGTCCACCTCTCACCCTGACCTCACGGTCTATTTCACCTCTCAACGTCTCATCCAACTCATACTCCATCTATTACATTTACCCATGTTGTAACCCAACATTATCGTAGATATAAAATACATATACAGTTTAAATCAATTAAAACGTGTATAAAATCGTTCATCCAGCATAGATAGCAATTGTACAGATAATATTCACACATAGCACGTAGTTTATATAAAATACATCATATCTATGTGTAAGATGAAAGTAACTATGCACTCACCTGGTTAGGTGGTGACTCTATACTCGTACAACACTTCGTTATCTCAAAACAATTTCCTTCGGACAAAACCTAGTATCATTACCACTAGAGTTTAGTCTATTATTCACCGAGACTAGTTAATACTCTAGCTATTATTACTATTATATAAGCGTTAAACAATACTTATATAACCCATAATAATAGCCCAAGTATTTATTATAAGGTCCTAATAACATTGCTATATTGAATCATAAGCTATACTAAAGATAGGTTAGGTGTAACTCACTTACAACAGGTTTTTCTCAAAACCAGGCTTCGCTGGAGCAGCGCTCTCGAGCCGAAAGGCTCTTCTTCTCGGAGCCGTCGGGAGCTCCGGGGCTTCCGCCTCGTGCTAGGGAGGTTCCCTAGGCTTTTCGGAGGGTTTCGGGGCTAGAGAGAAGTTCAAGAGAGAGAAGGAAAGGCTTATGGTGTGAAGAAATTATGAAGAGTTCATCTCTTATTTATAGGAATTTTATAGTAAAGTAGTCTCTAAGCATCGTCCGTATCTTTCGCGTACGAGCTCCATTTTCTACGTTCTTTATATACACGAATTGGTATTTACGAGTACTACAACTTTCATTTAGACCCCGTGTAACGCTCTAAAAATTCCAACCAATTTGAACTTTTCAAAAACCACCCAATTTCATTAAGTTATTACAAAAAAGTTTTCAATACATTTATTATCAGAGTATTCCATGAACCATATCATAAAACATAAACATGAGGAGTGGTACGATCACGCCTTTTCCTTGCCACGGTCTCTTAAAGTACATGAAACGTTAAACCGCAACTGTAAGCCCGAAAGCTTAGTGAGATACCCCCAAAATACCAACGACATATACCAACGACATATACCAAACACATAACATGTCATATCATAACAGAACAGAACAACCATGCACTTCGGGTCTACTGTGTGACTGGTGCGCCGCACCGGGCCTATAGTCCACTTGGTCCACCCTCCGAGTCTAGCCATATATATCGAGTCTACAGTGTGATTAGTCCGCCCGCATCGGGCCTTCAATCCACCTGGTCCACTCTCTGAGTCTACAGTATGACTGGTCCGCCCGCACCGGGCCTTCAGTCGGCCTGGTCCACTCTCCGAGCCTCGGCACATCTGGCCTGCCCTCGCGGGGCCTACAGTCTATCCGGACCGCTCGCTGGGCCTTCGGGATAACCGGTCTGCCCTGGGTATGTTGGCCTACAACATAAAGCAGGACCCGCCTCAACCCAACCCCAGTCCAACAACCATGTGCACACAAACATATAATCATATATCAATTCACAACTAATCAAACCGATCTTAGTAGATCACATACATAGTACATCCCTGTCACACCCCGAAAACCAAAGGCGGAAACGTTCCCGGGGTTGACTCCATGTTGTGTATCAAATCCAATGTACATAGTAATCACAGTAAACAACCATTACATTACATATATCTGAAAGTTTACATTTGGTTCAAAAGTAAATTATACAAAAGTTATACATATATCATATGAACAAAACGAGACGAGTCTTCGGAGCACTCCGTCTTCACCAAAAGATATCGCCGGGTACCTGTCTAACTTGGACCTGAGAATACAAGCAGTTTGAAAATCAGCATAAAGCTGGTGAGTTCATAAGCGGTTTCGTTTTATGAAAAATGTATTGGTTTCCTTTAGTTTTCCGAAAAGGTTTGTTATCCAAGAAAATCCCATATTTTCTTATGTAAAGTTAGTTTAGTTATCTTTCGTTACAGTTCTGTTACACGTTATAAGTTAACCCCAGGAAAATCCCATATTTTCCTAAATGAAAGATTGATTAAATAACACAGAGTATAGTTTAATACACAAAACTATAGATAGAGAGTATTTTGAAAATCTTGGGACTAACATCCCGAACCAGTTACTAGATAGTTTGATATACTAGAAAATATAGATTGAAAACCATGAGACTACTATCCCGAATCAGATATAAGATTGTTTGATAAAACCATGGGATCACTATCCCGAATTTGATATAAGATAATTGGATAAATTCATGGGATTACTATCCCGTAAAAGAAATAGATTTAAAACCATGGGATTACCATCCCGAACGAGATATAGACACAAGACCATGGGATTATCATCCCGAACGAGATATAGACATAAGACCATGGGATTATCATCCCGAACAAGATATAGATTCTGAACAAATTTCTAGCTGTGAATAAGTTTATATTAATACGTATTGTGAGTCGGGTAACCATGCTGATACGACAACGAGACCTCCTTGACGTTAGTCAGACGTCGGACGATATACATAATTTGTCACCCCAGGCGTGCCCGCCTAACTGTAGCTAGCAGTTAAGGTGTGGGATTGTCAGTCCCGAATAGATCTATTCACAAATTCCTCGCTCTCCCTCCAGGAGACTCTGGTTACACTTCCGGAGAGGATTTACTTGATCATCCAAAAAGGGTAGTGACTATCTCACAAGCTAGTATTAAACTATTCACAGAATTCTCATACGATACCAAACATACAAGGATTGTGAAACATAATACAGTGAAAATAGTTACATACAAGAAACTATCTGGCAATACATTCAAATGATACGGAGATAAACTGAATCAGACATAGTTTATCTAATAACTTTATACAGATATCAGTACATGATATAAAGAGAAATATAGAACCCCAAATTATTCCCATAATAATTTGATTAGTTTGGTTATTTTCTTAACTAAATTCCATTTAGTTGAAATTGATAAATCATTCCTTATGCTCAACATAATACATAAGGAGTAAAAGAGTTTATAAGTTTGCCAGATATTATTTGAAATACATGATTGTTATAATTCGAAAACAGTTATAGTTTGCTTGTATTCCCCCCCTGAAAACATTGAAAAACACGGAAAAAGGCGTAGGGGTATGAACTCATCGGATGAGAAATGTGTCGATTTGGACGCTAAGAGTTGATCCGGGGCTTGTAAATACACAAGGTTCCTAATTATAATGTAAAGATACACATTTGTATCTAATTAGGACTTAGTTTATTTATATGTTAGGGACACTTGCTTCAAGTCGCGAAAACACTCCGATACAAGTGTTTGGAGGGACTCGGGTGGCTTTTAAGGACGTGAAATGACACTAGGGACTTGGGACTTGAGTTTACTCCCCATGAGTAAACTAATATAAGAGTTTTTGGTCTAAAACACCCATTCCCCATGAGTTTACGGCCGTAAACTCATGGTGGGGTGGTTTATGGTGCAAAATGACTTCAAACACTTTAAGGGAATTTTTCTAGGTTGCTTTAAAGGCTTAAAATGGATTTTAAACATCAAATGGACTCACTTATGGGAGTTTACGGCCTAGCATGGCTTCATGGCCGTAAACTCCTATATTCTCATGAAAATTGTGTTAAATGGAGCTAGAACAAATCACATGTGATTGGTAAATTTATCCTAAGGCCTTATATGAGTTTTTATGTGACTTATGAGGGGTTTTTGGAGTTTACGGCCTATGAGACCCCCCTCATGGCCGTAAACTCTACTATAGAGGGATTTCTTGTGTTTCAAGGCCAAAAACTTGATTGAAAGGACTTCTAAAATTCATCTAAAGGCTTTAGGGGTGTTTAGTTGGCATTCTAACACCATGAATCAAGGAGTTTACGGCCCAAGCACAAGTCTTGGCCGTAAACTCATATAAATCCTTCAAATAATGTGTTTAAGGTCCTTAAACTATTTTTGGTTGGTCCTATGATTTATTCCAAGGCTTTTGGTGGTGTTGGATGGCTTTCTAACACCTTGAAATCGAATTTATGCCATGTTTTAAGGAGCTTAAGGCCCAAGCACATGCCTTGGCCGTAAACTCACATAAGTCCCCCAAAAATCATGTTTCAAGTGTCCAAATGCTAAAACCAATATTCTAAAAGTCATATCCATGTCTTGTTGAGGTTTAGGAAGGGTTTAAGGGCTTAAAAACCCCATTATTATGAGTTTACGGCCTAGACACTATCCTTGGCCATAAAATCCTATTCAAGTCTCCAAATTATAGTTTAAGGCATTCTAAGTCTATTCCATAAAGCCTTCTAGCCATATCTAAGGTCCATTTGTGTTTTGGAAGGGTTTTTGTGCTCTAAAAACCCATTTCTTATGAGTTTACGGCCTAAGACTATTCCAGGGCCGTAAACTCATGTATGTTGTCCTATTCCATCTTTTGAACTCAAATTTGAAGGCTAGGGAAGTTACATATCAAGTTAGGGAAGGTACCTCAAAGATTTGGAGCCTAAATTTGATGATTTTGACCCTTAAACTTGGATTTAGGAGAGAGGTTAGAGAGAGAGAGTAGAGAGAGAAGGAAAAAGCTTCAAATGAAAGGTTTAACACGTTTATATAGTTCCCAAAACTTGGACACGGTGGAATTCTACCCGATACCGGCCTTAAACGAGGCTTTAGGTCGCACCTGATTAAGTTTCCGTCACCCGGCGGGGACGTTTCTAAAACTTATGAAATAAATGTTTTGGGCTAAATTCATGAGTTCCTAAATGATTTGGACCCTCATTGAATGATAATAAACATATAATTTTAGTTAACTAAACCCAAAAACGATATCGGGACGTTTCGATCTACGACGAGTTATACGGGTAGAATGGGTTTTCGGCGATGAACAACTTCGGGTTGTTACAATCCCTACCAGGATTCCGACCTAACTGGTCACTAACATAGCATCATCCTATAAACCAGGATACCGACCCTACCAGGTGTCTAACATAAACCATCCTAACTACCAGGATGCGAACATAAAGAGAAATAACATAACAAACAACTACCCGGATTTCCATCCGATAAAGGGCCAACCTTGGTGCCTTAGACCCTATCGATATAGTGAGGACAACTCACCTTGCAACTGCTGACTGAAAAAATAGGATCACGCTGCTCCAACCTCCGACACAAACTCCACCACTGGTCAAAACCAAAAGACTTAGCTCAAATAAATACCAACAATTACCAAAAATACCCCTGGAAGTCAACTGGTCAACTCTTGGTCAAAGTCAAAGTCCTCAGTCAAAGTTAAACTTCCTGACTGACTCTACTCGCCGAGTCAACCCGCTGACTCGTCGAGTCTCTATGCTCTGAGAACCCCCAAACCGACACTTAACTCGCCGAGTCGCCCCAAGACTCGCCGAGTTCAAGGATCTTCGAGTCATTTCCTGTTCAACACACCGAGTCGTCCCTCGACTCATCGATTCACGACTTAACCAGAAAAGGTTAGGGTTCCATGACCAGACTCACCGAGTCCAAGAACAGACTCGCCGAGTCCAAGGCAATCTTCAATGGACTCGCCGAGTTGTTCTTCCCACTCGTCGAGTTTCTGCCTATATTCATCCAACTCGCCGAGTTCACCCATGGAACTCGCCGAGTCTCTTAAGTTCTCATTCCATACAGAGGCTTTCCAAGCCATGCAGGGGATCCAAACCATAGATCCACTCCTCTACAGTCTTTCCCTCACGTAAAGTGGCAAACTTTACGTGAATCCATGGAGATCCATGTAACGCCTGTGTTTCGGGCTTGCCATTTGTAGCAATGTAATAGTCTAGGTTAACCTCTGTAACCCGTTTTGAAATAATAAGATTGTATTATTTGAGTATTGTGTGTTTTGTGCTTAATTGCTTAATTATGTGGTTTGATTAATTAAGAATAAAAATAAGCGTCAAAATTTAAGTGTAAAATAAACTTAATATATTTGGTTAATGTTGTAGTAGTTGAAACGAGGTTTCCGAATATATATAGAACGCCCAAATCTGACTTCGTATGAGGAAGTTATGATTTATCGAAGTTCCGGCTTAGCGTTATACAGCCTGTTTTACTCGATTTGAGATCGAGCGGTTGTTAGCCGAAGCAATCTAAATGAGAATCAAAGATCTCATTGTTGGTATTGAAACGATAAAAAGTTAGGCGAGAACGGACGTCAAACGAAGAAGTTATGAATTTATAACGAAAGTTTCTGTCGCGGCCTATTAAAAATAATTAATAAAAATAAAGTCAAAATTAGCCGACGGAGTCTAAACGAAAGTCGTAGAGCATGGTCTCACCTTTCCGTGGATATAAAGAACGTCGAAAACGGAGTTCGTATGAAGAAGTTATGAATTTCCGAAGTTTATTAATCATTTTATATTTATTTTTAAATCAAAATTGGAGGCATTATCCGAAGCCGAGTCACCCGTCTGATCCATGGTACGCCCCGCGTACGTGAGTACGCTATCGCGTACTCAGCTTAGTGTCGACACTTCGGATGACGCATGCAGTGACGATTTCGGACGCGTACGCGCTGCGTACGCCTGTACGCCCCGCGTACTCCGAGGCTCCAGCCTCTATAAAAGGAATCCGAAGGCAGCCGAGTCATTTGCTAATTTCCTCTCGTTTTTGTGCCGAAGCTCTGCGCGTAAACCCCCGAAGCTACCCCGAAGCCCCGGTATCATACTCTAGCCCCGAGGCAAGTCCCGAGATCCCGAAGATCCCGAGAAGCGCGGTTCCCGAGTCGAAGCTCTGCCCGCGAGAAGTTCGATTTTCGAGGAGATCTTCCAGATCTGCTGAGGAATACTACTTCTATAAGCCGTAGTGTTGTCTGATCATCTTCTGATCAAGTGAGTGTGTAGTTATTTCTTCTAATACAATAATACGAAGTATTTTATATAAAAATACGTGCTATGTGTATATATTTGGTTGTGTTATGTGTGAATGAGTATTCACTCTCTTCTATCTTATAGATCTGCTTATTTCTTTATGAGATATGTGTTATGTGTGTGTGTGCCTCATCTGTTATGTGATATATGTGTTGATTAAAGCATGCTATGCAGGTTTTCTTTAAACTATGTATACAAATGTATATTTTTATCTACTAATATGTTGGGTAGAACATGGGTAGACCGTTGGTGGGTAATAAACAGATGAGAGGCCTCGTTGTTGTTTGATTGAGTCATCTAGCGGAGTTTAGATGACGACCACTGGCTATTCTAGACAGTCTTGTGGAAACATTAGCAGGTTCGCCACCTGTAGGTGTTAATGAACTTGGGTGTTCATTCGCTGTACTCCATCCCCCTCATGGTTGCCTTATTTGACTTATATTGCTGAGGTACCCCCGAAGCATGTGTTGTCACCCCGATGAAATATTCTTAGACTAGGTCCCTTATGTCAGTTGTTTTAGGGACATTAAAGTGAGAATAACGGGAATGGGTAATTGGGTTATTGTTGGTTGGTGAAAATTAAATATGATATTTATTGTGGGTTGAAAACCCTATATGCTCACCAGGCTCCCAAGCCTGACCCACTCAGTTTTAAATTGTATTACAGGTAGTGGCGGAAGGGCATGAGATGGATGAACCATCAAGTTGTTTTGTTTACAAGTCTGCATATGTTTATATTTGTTATATGACTTGTAATGTATTCGTTTATGCTTATTGGTCTGTATCGGAACATGACACCCCGAGTTTTGATTATAATGAAAATACATTTCTTTTATGAAATGCTTCGGTAAACAATGTTTTATCATGTTTTGTTTTTGGGAACAAATTCCGCAACTCTTTCAAATCAAAAGGATTTACTCTGAAAATATTTAAAAGCATAAATGAAAATCGGTCTTTTCTGGCCGAGATAAAGGGGATGTCACAGTTGGTATCAGAGCATTAGTTTAAGCGAACTAGGAATTTGTAGGATTTCTAGACTTAAACTTAGAATGCTAAGTGAAGTTTTGAGATGTGTGTCTGTTGTGATTTAGACACGAGCACTAGTTTATTTTAGGAAAGTTGCCTAAAATGCTTTATGTGCTAAATGTTATATGTTGCCATATATGATATTATTTGCTCAGATCTATGGTCTGTTGCCGACCGGATCTAGAAACCTTATGTGTGTAGGATTCTAAGCGTACGTCTACGATATTAGAACTAGCATGTAAACGTTTCGGAGTGATAAGGATGATTTGAATATCTATCATGATTGAGGATCTAATTTCACCTTATTTGGTGTA
This sequence comes from Lactuca serriola, assembly GCF_051521515.1. Lineage (NCBI taxonomy): Eukaryota > Viridiplantae > Streptophyta > Magnoliopsida > Asterales > Asteraceae > Lactuca > Lactuca serriola. The sequence goes on along the minus strand of NC_136416.1, from coordinate 82,157,554 downwards.
GATCAAAATGGTGAGAACAAGAAGTGGAGTTGGAAATGCTGACGAAAACAGGAATCAACCACCAGTGATTGAGCCAATACCTGTCGTAGCAGCAGCACCTGAGCCAATAACCATGGCTGGTGTGCAATTGATGATTCAGACGATGTTGGATCGTCAGATGGATGAAACTAGACGGTTGCTTCAACAAAATCGTGAAGAACTGTCGATTCGTGTGGAAGAGCCTGAACTGAATGAAGGGCACTCGGAAGGTGGAAACTTCAGTGGGTCTGTTGGTCCAGCCAACCCACCGATAGTTAGGCAAGATAACCATGATGGAAGGAATGATGGAATGGGATGCAAGTACAAGGACTTTTTGACTTGTAAACCATCGACCTTCAATGGAAAGGAGGATCCGATTGGGGTTATGGATTGGATCTCCGAAATGGAGTTAGCCTTTATGACATGTGGCTGTAGAGGCAAGTTGCAGACTATCTATGCCGTGCGACAATTCCGAGGTGGAGCCGTTCGTTGGTGGAACACTCTAGGGAAGACCTTAAGCCCTAGCGAGCCACTGCAATTGTCATGGGCAGAGTTCTTGGTGCAGTTTAAGCGCAAGTTCTGCTCGGCTCAAAATCTGTTGGAGTTGGAGAACAAGTTTCTGACATTGACGAAGGGTAGCATGTCAGTAGATGAATACACCAATAACTTCACCGATAAGATGGAGTTTGCCTTGCGTATCGTTCCAGACGAGCTGACAAAGGTGGATCGGTATGCGAAGGGACTTCCATGGGAGTACGAGGTGCCGGTACGTCAGGCACTTACTCTAGAGGCAGCTATCTGGGCTGCCAAGTCTGTGGAGAACATGATAAAGGGAAGAACCACCGATAAGGTTGAGGTTGGTGAGAAAAGGAAGTTTGAAGGAACATCTGGTTCCAGTAAGAAGAGTAAATTTTCGAAATTTGATTCGAAAAAGTTTGGAGGAAAAGGAGGCGAAGCGAAGTGGTGTGATAAGTGTAGGAAAAAGCACTTTGGGAAATGTAGCGAGGATGTAACCTGCTACAAGTGTGGAAAGGTTGGACATTTTGCCAATGAATGTCCGAACAACAAAAGGATGTGTTTTGGGTGTAATGAAGAGGGGCATATTTTGAAAGACTGTCCGAAGAAGAAGGAGGCAGCTAGGCCCAACATTCCACCAAAGCCGAAGGCGAGAGCCTTCCAGATGACACTTGAGGCTGCGAAAGATGAAGCTGATGTCGCTTCAGGTACCTTTCTCGTAAACGAATTGCCTGCTCATATATTGTTTGATTCTGGAGCCAACTACTCCTTTATTTCGCATGAGTTTGGTAGAAAGCTAGCTTTGCCTGTTGATAGACTAAATAATGCTTTATTAGTCGAAGTAGCTAGTGGCAAGTTTGTACCTGTTAGCCATCGTATGAGAAAGCATCTTAATTGATCTGAATGGGAATAAGTTTCACGAGGCGTTATTGCCTATCGAACTTAATGGTTTCGACATCGTCTTGGGAATGGATTGGCTTAGCGCCAATGATGCCGAAATTTTGTGCAAGAAGAAGATAGTTAAAGTAAACCCGCCTGGGAAAGATTCGTTTATGGTGTATGGGGACAAACGCAGAGTGAATTCTGGAATCATTTCTCTAATGAAAGCCAGAAAGTGTTTGACCAAGGGATGTACATCATATTTAGCATTCGTGATTGATGCTAAGAAGGAAAAGAAGGTGATGCAGAGCATTCCAGTGGTGTGTGATTATCCGGAAGTATTTCCCGAGGATCTTCCTGGATTACCACCTGATAGACAAGTGGAGTTCAGAATAGACTTGTTACCAGGAACCACGCCAATAGCAAAAGCACCTTATCGATTAGCACCGACGGAGATGAAGGAGCTGATGATGCAACTTCAGGAGTTATTGGACAAAGGTTTCATTAGACCTAGTTCATCGCCCTGGGGAGCTCCGGTGTTATTTGTAAAGAAGAAAGATGGAAGTATGAGAATGTGCATCGATTACAGAGAGCTGAACAAGGCAACAATAAAGAATAGATATCCGTTGCCGAGGATTGATGACCTGTTTGATCAATTGCAAGGTTCGAGCTATTTCTCGAAGATCGATCTTAGGTCAGGATATCATCAGCTGAAAGTAAGAGAGCAAGATATCGAGAAGACTGCATTCAGAACTAGATATGGACACTACGAGTTCTTGGTTATGTCGTTCGGACTAACCAATGCTCCAGCAGCGTTCATGGATTTGATGAATAGGGTTTGTAATCCTTTCCTTGATAAATCCGTGATAGTGTTCATAGACGACATTCTGATCTACTCGAAAAGCCAGGAGGAGCATGGCAGACACTTGCGAGAAGTGTTAGAAGTTTTGAAGAAGGAGAAGCTTTATGCGAAGTTCTCCAAATGTGATTTTTGGATTCATGAGGTCCAATTCTTGGGTCACGTGGTCAACCAAGAAGGGATAATGGTTGATCCAGCGAAGATTGAAGCTGTGACGAAGTGGGAACAACCGAAAAGTCCCACGGAGATTCGAAGCTTTTTAGGATTAGCCGGATATTACCGAAGGTTTATCCAAGGCTTTTCTTCGATTGCTACTCCATTAACAGCTTTGACCCACAAAGGAGCTACTTATGCTTGGAGTGAGAAGCATAAAGAAGCATTCGAGAAGTTAAAGAAGAAGCTATGCGAGGCACCGATACTTTCTCTACCCGATGGAGTCGAAGACTTCGCTGTTTATAGCGATGCGTCTGGTGTTGGATTGGGTTGTGTTTTGACCCAAAGAGAAAAGGTGATAGCATATGCGTCTCGACAGTTGAAAGAGCATGAAAAGAATTACCCGACTCATGATTTGGAGTTGGCAGCGGTAGTTTTCGCTCTGAAAATATGGAGGCATTACCTCTATGGCACGAAGTGCAAACTTTTCACTTATCATAAGAGTCTCCAATACCTCTTTAATCAGAAAGAATTGAATATGAGGCAACGACGCTGGCTAGAATTACTTAAAGACTACGACTGCGAGATACTTTACCACCCCGGTAAAGCTAATGTTGTTGCTGATGCTCTCAGTCGGAAAGTCAATCTTGAAAGGAAGAGGCCAAGAGCGTTGAAAATTGAAGTTGTCTCGACCATTGTGGAAAGTATAAAGAAAGCTCAAGAGGAAGCTTCTGAGAAAAATGACCGAAAGGAGGAACGTTTGGGTAAAACGTTGGTGTTTGGTACTAACGGTCATGGACTGAAGGTATTCCAAGATCGTATTTGGGTACCTAAGTCAGGAGGAATTAGGGATCTTCTGATGGAAGAAGCTCACAAGACCATGTACTCGATTCATCCGGGTAGCACTAAAATGTATAGGGACCTGAAACCCTACTACTGGTGGCCGACGATGAAGCTTGATGTTGCAAAGTATGTGGCCGAGTGTGTGACTTGTGCGAGAGTCAAGACACAACATCAGAAACCTTACGGGAGTTTAGAACCATTGCCTGTGCCTATGGGTAAGTGGGAAGACATTGCTATGGATTTTGTCACTAAACTGCCCAGAACAAAGAATGGTCACGACATGATTTGGGTGGTCGTTGATCGATTCACTAAGAGTGCGCATTTCATAGCGGCCAGGGAGAAATGGTCTATGGAGAAGCTTGCAAATTCTTATGTGAAGGAAATTGTGAGGCTTCACGGTGTTCCGTTAACGATTGTATCGGATCGTGATAGCCGTTTCACCTCAAGGTTTTGGAAAAGTCTACAAGAGGAAATGGGTACCAAGTTATGTTTAAGCACAGCTTACCATCCGCAGACTGATGGTCAGAGTGAAAGAACAATACAAACACTTGAAGATATGCTGAGAGCATGTACCTTGGAACTCCTAGGTAATTGGGATGAACATTTACCGTTGGTAGAATTTTCCTATAATAATAGTTTTCACTCGAGCATTAAGATGGCACCGTACCAAGCTTTGTATGGACAGAAGTGTCGTACGCCGTCTTGTTGGCTTGAGGCTGGGGAAAAGCAGTTTATGGGACCGGAGTTGGTTCATCAAACTGCTGAAAAGTTGAAAATAATTAGGGAAAGAATGTTAGCAGCTCAAGATCGTCAAAAGAGCTATGCTGACAAGAAGCGAAGACCGATGACTTTTGAGGTTGGAGATTCGGTTTTGCTTAAAGTCTCGCCGTGGAAGGGACTTATAAGATTTGGAAAAAGGGGAAAGTTGAGTCCAAGGTTTATTGGACCGTTTAGAGTCCTTCAGAGGATTGGGAATCAAGCTTACAAGCTCGAATTACCCGAAGAACTGAATGGAATTCACAACACCTTTCATGTGTGTTATTTGAGGAAGTTCACGGGAGAAGTTCCCGATATAATTCCAATTTCTGAATTGAGAATTGATGAAAACAAAAGGTTGATTGAAGAACCAGAGGCAATTGTTGACCGAAAGACTAAGAAGTTGCGACGCAAAATGGTTGGGTTAGTGCTTGTCCGATGGAAACACACGAATGGGCCGAATCTCACCTGGGAGACGGAGAGTGACATGTTGAGTCGCTATCCGCATTTGTTTGTTGATGTGTGATTCCGGGGACGGAATCATTCTAAGGTGGAGAGAATTGTAACGCCTGTGTTTCGGGCTTGCCATTTGTAGCAATGTAATAGTCTAGGTTAACCTCTGTAACCCGTTTTGAAATAATAAGATTGTATTATTTGAGTATTGTGTGTTTTGTGCTTAATTGCTTAATTATGTGGTTTGATTAATTAAGAATAAAAATAAGCGTCAAAATTTAAGTGTAAAATAAACTTAATATATTTGGTTAATGTTGTAGTAGTTGAAACGAGGTTTCCGAATATATATAGAACGCCCAAATCTGACTTCGTATGAGGAAGTTATGATTTATCGAAGTTCCGGCTTAGCGTTATACAGCCTGTTTTACTCGATTTGAGATCGAGCGGTTGTTAGCCGAAGCAATCTAAATGAGAATCAAAGATCTCATTGTTGGTATTGAAACGATAAAAAGTTAGGCGAGAACGGACGTCAAACGAAGAAGTTATGAATTTATAACGAAAGTTTCTGTCGCGGCCTATTAAAAATAATTAATAAAAATAAAGTCAAAATTAGCCGACGGAGTCTAAACGAAAGTCGTAGAGCATGGTCTCACCTTTCCGTGGATATAAAGAACGTCGAAAACGGAGTTCGTATGAAGAAGTTATGAATTTCCGAAGTTTATTAATCATTTTATATTTATTTTTAAATCAAAATTGGAGGCATTATCCGAAGCCGAGTCACCCGTCTGATCCATGGTACGCCCCGCGTACGTGAGTACGCTATCGCGTACTCAGCTTAGTGTCGACACTTCGGATGACGCATGCAGTGACGATTTCGGACGCGTACGCGCTGCGTACGCCTGTACGCCCCGCGTACTCCGAGGCTCCAGCCTCTATAAAAGGAATCCGAAGGCAGCCGAGTCATTTGCTAATTTCCTCTCGTTTTTGTGCCGAAGCTCTGCGCGTAAACCCCCGAAGCTACCCCGAAGCCCCGGTATCATACTCTAGCCCCGAGGCAAGTCCCGAGATCCCGAAGATCCCGAGAAGCGCGGTTCCCGAGTCGAAGCTCTGCCCGCGAGAAGTTCGATTTTCGAGGAGATCTTCCAGATCTGCTGAGGAATACTACTTCTATAAGCCGTAGTGTTGTCTGATCATCTTCTGATCAAGTGAGTGTGTAGTTATTTCTTCTAATACAATAATACGAAGTATTTTATATAAAAATACGTGCTATGTGTATATATTTGGTTGTGTTATGTGTGAATGAGTATTCACTCTCTTCTATCTTATAGATCTGCTTATTTCTTTATGAGATATGTGTTATGTGTGTGTGTGCCTCATCTGTTATGTGATATATGTGTTGATTAAAGCATGCTATGCAGGTTTTCTTTAAACTATGTATACAAATGTATATTTTTATCTACTAATATGTTGGGTAGAACATGGGTAGACCGTTGGTGGGTAATAAACAGATGAGAGGCCTCGTTGTTGTTTGATTGAGTCATCTAGCGGAGTTTAGATGACGACCACTGGCTATTCTAGACAGTCTTGTGGAAACATTAGCAGGTTCGCCACCTGTAGGTGTTAATGAACTTGGGTGTTCATTCGCTGTACTCCATCCCCCTCATGGTTGCCTTATTTGACTTATATTGCTGAGGTACCCCCGAAGCATGTGTTGTCACCCCGATGAAATATTCTTAGACTAGGTCCCTTATGTCAGTTGTTTTAGGGACATTAAAGTGAGAATAACGGGAATGGGTAATTGGGTTATTGTTGGTTGGTGAAAATTAAATATGATATTTATTGTGGGTTGAAAACCCTATATGCTCACCAGGCTCCCAAGCCTGACCCACTCAGTTTTAAATTGTATTACAGGTAGTGGCGGAAGGGCATGAGATGGATGAACCATCAAGTTGTTTTGTTTACAAGTCTGCATATGTTTATATTTGTTATATGACTTGTAATGTATTCGTTTATGCTTATTGGTCTGTATCGGAACATGACACCCCGAGTTTTGATTATAATGAAAATACATTTCTTTTATGAAATGCTTCGGTAAACAATGTTTTATCATGTTTTGTTTTTGGGAACAAATTCCGCAACTCTTTCAAATCAAAAGGATTTACTCTGAAAATATTTAAAAGCATAAATGAAAATCGGTCTTTTCTGGCCGAGATAAAGGGGATGTCACAGTTGGTATCAGAGCATTAGTTTAAGCGAACTAGGAATTTGTAGGATTTCTAGACTTAAACTTAGAATGCTAAGTGAAGTTTTGAGATGTGTGTCTGTTGTGATTTAGACACGAGCACTAGTTTATTTTAGGAAAGTTGCCTAAAATGCTTTATGTGCTAAATGTTATATGTTGCCATATATGATATTATTTGCTCAGATCTATGGTCTGTTGCCGACCGGATCTAGAAACCTTATGTGTGTAGGATTCTAAGCGTACGTCTACGATATTAGAACTAGCATGTAAACGTTTCGGAGTGATAAGGATGATTTGAATATCTATCATGATTGAGGATCTAATTTCACCTTATTTGGTGTAGATCAAAATGGTGAGAACAAGAAGTGGAGTTGGAAATGCTGACGAAAACAGGAATCAACCACCAGTGATTGAGCCAATACCTGTCGTAGCAGCAGCACCTGAGCCAATAACCATGGCTGGTGTGCAATTGATGATTCAGACGATGTTGGATCGTCAGATGGATGAAACTAGACGGTTGCTTCAACAAAATCGTGAAGAACTGTCGATTCGTGTGGAAGAGCCTGAACTGAATGAAGGGCACTCGGAAGGTGGAAACTTCAGTGGGTCTGTTGGTCCAGCCAACCCACCGATAGTTAGGCAAGATAACCATGATGGAAGGAATGATGGAATGGGATGCAAGTACAAGGACTTTTTGACTTGTAAACCATCGACCTTCAATGGAAAGGAGGATCCGATTGGGGTTATGGATTGGATCTCCGAAATGGAGTTAGCCTTTATGACATGTGGCTGTAGAGGCAAGTTGCAGACTATCTATGCCGTGCGACAATTCCGAGGTGGAGCCGTTCGTTGGTGGAACACTCTAGGGAAGACCTTAAGCCCTAGCGAGCCACTGCAATTGTCATGGGCAGAGTTCTTGGTGCAGTTTAAGCGCAAGTTCTGCTCGGCTCAAAATCTGTTGGAGTTGGAGAACAAGTTTCTGACATTGACGAAGGGTAGCATGTCAGTAGATGAATACACCAATAACTTCACCGATAAGATGGAGTTTGCCTTGCGTATCGTTCCAGACGAGCTGACAAAGGTGGATCGGTATGCGAAGGGACTTCCATGGGAGTACGAGGTGCCGGTACGTCAGGCACTTACTCTAGAGGCAGCTATCTGGGCTGCCAAGTCTGTGGAGAACATGATAAAGGGAAGAACCACCGATAAGGTTGAGGTTGGTGAGAAAAGGAAGTTTGAAGGAACATCTGGTTCCAGTAAGAAGAGTAAATTTTCGAAATTTGATTCGAAAAAGTTTGGAGGAAAAGGAGGCGAAGCGAAGTGGTGTGATAAGTGTAGGAAAAAGCACTTTGGGAAATGTAGCGAGGATGTAACCTGCTACAAGTGTGGAAAGGTTGGACATTTTGCCAATGAATGTCCGAACAACAAAAGGATGTGTTTTGGGTGTAATGAAGAGGGGCATATTTTGAAAGACTGTCCGAAGAAGAAGGAGGCAGCTAGGCCCAACATTCCACCAAAGCCGAAGGCGAGAGCCTTCCAGATGACACTTGAGGCTGCGAAAGATGAAGCTGATGTCGCTTCAGGTACCTTTCTCGTAAACGAATTGCCTGCTCATATATTGTTTGATTCTGGAGCCAACTACTCCTTTATTTCGCATGAGTTTGGTAGAAAGCTAGCTTTGCCTGTTGATAGACTAAATAATGCTTTATTAGTCGAAGTAGCTAGTGGCAAGTTTGTACCTGTTAGCCATCGTATGAGAAAGCATCTTAATTGATCTGAATGGGAATAAGTTTCACGAGGCGTTATTGCCTATCGAACTTAATGGTTTCGCATACGAGCTTCATTTTTGACGTTATTTATATCCACGCGTAGGTAAAACTAAAATCTACAACTCTCCTTTTTACTTCGTTGGCTAATTATCGACCGATCTTAAATTTAACAGTAGGAGGTGATTACACTGTTAAATGTCCGCGTAAAATTCATAACTTTTACATACGGACTCTGTTTTCGTCTGTCTTTTTGTCGTTGAGTTCCTATTAATGTGATATTAAACTCTCATTTAGGTCGCGTAAGCCAAAAACCGCTCGAACTAAAATTCGAGTTTCGGGCCATGCACCGCTATGCCAAATCTTAGAAAAATCATAACTTCCTCATACGAAGTCAGATTTGGGCGTTCTTTTTATGGACACTTTCGGTTTAATAATTTCTACGACTTTTGTTTAGATCGCTAAGGCTAAAAGTCTCTCTATCGTAAATTCACTATTTACACTTTCAGGTGTCATGCCGTTTCCGTCGCGAAACTTCGATGGGTCATAGCTTATTCGTTATAACTCGGATTTCGGCGTTCTTTATATCTACGGAACCCTTGAGACGTATTCTACATCTTGGTTGAGATTATTTATTCTAAATAATCATTCATAAAAAAACTAATTTTTGACGCTCATTGACTCTAAATTGACTAGCCCGGATCTGTGCGCGTTACAATTATCTCCCCCTGAGGATGATTACTCCGTTGGCCATCAGTTATATTTGGGGTAGTTGCATAAATTTGGATGGAGGGGTGTTGAACCACTCTTTTGTGCATCAGATTTAGAGATCATGTGTGACATCCTCAATTTCACGGCCAAAAAAGACCGATTTGTTTATGCTTTGTTTTATAAAATCAGAGTAATCTTTTACAGGAAAATAGTTGCGGAATTTGTTCCCAAAACAAAATGTGATAAGAATTTATCAAATCATTTCTTTAAAGAAATGTATTTTCATTAAATGACAAAATCTCAGGATCTTCGGTGCTTTGGGACTCGCCTCAGGTCTCGGGATGATACCGGGGCTTCGGGGGGTAAAAATACGGCTTAGAGAGAGTATCGGGAGTGGGAGAGTAAGAGATGAGCAACCAAACTCGGCTGCCCCTTGAATTCTATTTATAGGGAAAAAAATGCTAAACTCACCTCGTGAGTTTTTAATTCTCACCTCGTGAGCTTTTAATATTCGCCTCGTGAGCTCGATACGTCATTGCGTTCGTCATGGCCACTTGCCCTGGAAGACGTCCATCATCTGCTCACCTCATGAGCCACTTAATGCTCACCTCGTGAGCTCTGACAGGGGTGGAAGTTCGTGCCCCGAACTTCAGAAATTCATAACTTTCGCATACGAATTCCGTTTTCGACGTTCTTTATATCCACGCGTAGGTAAAAACAAGATCTACAACTTTCATTTAGACTTCATCGGCTAATTTTGAATGTCATTTTAATATATTATTTTTAGTATGTCGGGACAGGAAAACTTCGTTCTAAATTCATAACTCCTTCATTTGAACTCCGTTTTCGTCTGTCTTTTTATCGTCGCACTACCATTGACGAGTTCTTCGATTATCGTTTAGATTGTTTTGGCTAAAAACCGCTCGATCTCAAATCGAGTATTCGGACTGTCTACTACTAAGCCGAAACTTCGAAAAATCATAACTTCCTCATACGAAGTCAGATTTGGGCGTTCTTTTTATGCACGCTCTCGGTTTAACGTATTCTATGACTTTCATTTAGATCACTAAGGCCAAATATCGCTCTATCGTAAATTCACTATTTACGTCGCACTGTGTCGTGCCGGTTCTGTCGCGAAACTTCGACATGTCATAACTTCTTCGTTATAACTCGGATTTCGGCGTTCTTTATATGCACGAAAACCTTGTGACATATACTACAACTTAGTTAAGATTAATCCTTCTAAATAATCTTCCATAAAAAAGTCATTTTTGATGCTTATCGTCTCTATCTGACTAGCCCTGATCTACGGGCGTTACAATTATCACCCCCTTAGGATGATTACGTCCCGAAATCATCAACGAAATAGGAATTGTAAATTGATTCCAATCTTCTGACTTATGTCAGATGTTACATCGAACTTGGTTCTTCGAACCACGTAACAAACTCATCGTAGTCGGACTCAATTTGATATGACCACTAGGGTCTGAATTGCAACCATCTTACTAGTCATCACTGAAACAATGGTAATGACTTACTTGAATAAAACGAGACCAATCACTAGCTTCTTGGTAACCTTGTGACTTTCCCTGATCCAAGTGCGAGTCCTGTGCTTCCAGTAGTATAGATCTCTACTACTATTCACACCTACTCATACTCGTCCCAAGTATTGTCTCTCAGTCAACCAAGTCACTACACAAAATCACACAATCATCAAATACATCGGATATTAAAACTATAGATACCACCTAGATATCAAAACCATACATATCACATAGATATCAAAACTAGGGTTTAGATTATTTCTTGAAACGATTACACAAAGGTTCAAGTTAACCCTATACTATGCTTCTAATAGGATACACCACAAGTTACTATTCCCACTGCTACCTCATAACTTGAGCTTTGTATATAAAAATCCTTATCCCTGATTTCTCGCGTTATCGTCTGCCTTGTCGAGGATCATGTGGAATGCCTTTGGCTTTGCTGGTTCATTCTTCTTCGGGCAATTGATCGAAATATGCCCATTTTCATTACACTCATAACACACTCTCTTACTAGATGCACATTCATTGGCGTGGTGCCCAGTCTTTCCACACTTGAAACATGTAACCTCCTCGCCACATTTTCCTAAGTGTTTCTTCTTGCACTTATCACGCCATCTCGCTTCATCCCCTCCTCCTTCGAACTTTTTCGAACCAGACTTTGAGAATTTTCTCTTGTCGTCGGAACTTCAAGAACCTTCATGCTGCCTTTTGTCGCCAACTTCAGCTTTCTCCAGGCCCTTCTCTCTTATTTGGGTCTGAACATTCCTAGCTGCTCTAACGACCGTTTTCAAGGTAGTTGCCATTTTGACTGTTGGGCTAAAGTTTGTGGGCAGTCCGTTAGCAAACCTATCGATCTTGGAGAGTTCAGTAGGCACCAAGTAGGGGAATAGCTTCATCCTCTCGGTGAACACGGTGGCATACTCATCCACACTCATCTTTCCTTTCTACAGGTTCTAAAATTCATTGTTTAGGTCTATCAGATCTATCTCTGAGTAGTACCGCATTTTCATTTACTCCACGAATGCTTTCCAAGACATTCGCATGGATTCTCCTATTGGCATTGTATATGCCAACAACTTCCACCAGCTCAAGACTCCAGTCTTCAGTTATCTAACTGCAAAGACAGTCTTCTGTTTGTTCCTACTGTCGCAACTTTCAAATACCATCTCCATTTCGGAGATCCAATCCATAATCTCAACAGGCTTTGGGCTCCCAGAAAGACTTGGTGGCTTGGCGCCCAAGAAATTCTTGTACATTCGGCCATCCTTGTTGTTTCCCCTTTCCGGGTCGTTCCTTCGTTTTCCTTGTGTCCTAACTTGACTCACAACGCGACTATTGTTTCCTTCCTCCGATTGTTCAGGAATCAGATCGGGTTCCCCAATGAGTATGATTGGTTCGTCCTTATTTTCATGTAACATCAGTCGCATTTCTTCCCTTTGTTCGGCTAACATAGCCCGAATCATGGCTTGCACTCCAGCAATGGTGATCTGATCTGGTGCAACAGCTTCAACAACTACTTGTTCAATCACAGGCGGTCGATTCAGGTTTTCATCCGCGTTTCCAACGCCACTCCTGGTTCTTACCATTTTGATCTATACACCGAATAAGGTGAAATTAGACCCTCATCCATGATAGATAATTAAATAATACTTATCACTCCGAAACGTTTACATGCTAGTTCTAATACCGTCGTCATACGCTTAGAATCCTAAACACATAAGATTTCCAGATCCGGTCGGCAACAGACCATAGATCTGAACAAATAATATCATATATGGCAACATATAAAATTTAGCACATAAAAACATTTTAGGCAGCTTCCTAGAATATACTAGTGCTCGTGTCAATTTAGGTGTACTACCTAACATATTTGGGACACACTCCTCATAATCATTACTTAGCATTCTAAGTTTAAGTCAAGTAATCCTACAAATTCCTAGTTCGCTTAAACTAATGCTCTGATACCAACTGTGACATCCCCAATTTCACGGCCAAAAAAGACCGATTTGTTTATGCTTTGTTTTATAAAATCAGAGTAATCTTTTACAGGAAAATAGTTGCGGAATTTGTTTCCAAAAGAAAATGTGATAAGAATTTATCAAATCATTTCTTTAAAGAAATGTATTTTCATTAAATGACAAAATCTCAGGATCTTCGGTGCTTTGGGACTCGCTTCAGGTCTCGGGATGATACCGGGGCTTCGGGGGGTAAAAATACGGCTTAGAGAGAGTATCGGGAGTGGGAGAGTAAGAGATGAGCAACCAAACTCGGCTGCCCCTTGAATTCTATTTATAGGGAAAAAAATGCTAAATTCACCTCGTGAGTTTTTAATTCTCACCTCGTGAGCTTTTAATATTCGCCTCGTGAGCTCGATACGTCATTGCGTTCGTCATGGCCACTTGCCCTGGAAGACGTCCATCATCTGCTCACCTCATGAGCCACTTAATGCTCACCTCGTGAGCTCTGACAGGGGTGGAAGTTCGTGCCCCGAACTTTAGAAATTCATAACTTTCGCATACGAATTCCGTTTTCGATGTTCTTTATATCCACGCGTAGGTAAAAACAAGATCTACAACTTTCATTTAGACTTCGTCGGCTAATTTTGAATGTCATTTTAACATATTATTTTTAGTATGTCGGGACAGGAAAACTTCGTTCTAAATTCATAACTCCTTCATTTGAACTCCGTTTTCGTCTGTCTTTTTATCGTTGCACTACCATTGACGAGTTCTTCGATTATTGTTTAGATTGTTTTGGCTAAAAACCGCTCGATCTCAAATCGAGTATTCGGGCTGTCTACTACTAAGCCGAAACTTCGAAAAATCATAACTTCCTCATACGAAGTCAGATTTGGGCGTTCTTTTTATGCACGCTCTCGGTTTAACGTATTCTACGACTTTCATTTAGATCACTAAGGCCAAATATCGCTCTATCGTAAATTCACTATTTACGTCGCGCTATGTCGTGCCGGTTTTGTCGCAAAACTTCGACATGTCATAACTTCTTCGTTATAACTCGGATTTCGGCGTTCTTTATATGCACGAAAACCTTGTGACATATACTATAACTTAGTTAAGATTAATCCTTCTAAATAATATTCCATAAAAAAGTCATTTTTGATGCTTATCGTCTCTAATTGATTAGCCCTGATCTACAGGTGTTACAATTATCACCCCTTTAGGATGATTACGTCCCGAAATCATCAACGAAATAGGAATTGTAAAATGATTCCAATCTTCTGACTTATGTCAGATGTTACATCGAACTTGGTTCTTCGAACCACGTAACAAACTCATCGTAGTCGGACTCAATTTGATATGACCACTAGGGTCTGAATTGCAACCATCTTACTAGTCATCACCGAAACAATGGTAATGACTTACTTGAATAAAACGAGACCAATCACTAGTTTCTTGGTAACCTTGTGACTTTCCCTGATCCAAGTGCGAGTCCTGTGCTTCCAGTAGTATAGATCTCTACTACTATTCACATCTACTCATACTCGTCCCAAGTATTGTCTCTCAGTCAACCAAGTCACTACACAAAATCACACAATCATCAAATACATTGGATATTAAAACTATAGATACCACCTAGATATCAAAACCATACATATCACATAGATATCAAAACTAGGGTTTAGATTATTTCTTGAAACGATTACACAAAGGTTCAAGTTAACCCTATACTATGCTTCTAATAGGATACACCACAAGTTACTATTCCCACTGCTACCTCATAACTTGAGCTTTGGATATAAAAATCCCTATCCCTGATTTCTCGCGTAATCATCTGCCTTGTCGAGGATCATGTGGAATGCCTTTGGCTTTGCTGGTTCTTTCTTCTTCGGGCAATTGATCGAAATATGCCCTTTTTCATTACACTCATAACACACTCTCTTACTAGATGCACATTCATTGGCGTGGTGCCCAGTATTTCCACACTTGAAACATGTAACCTCCTCGCCACATTTTCCTAAGTGTTTCTTCTTGCACTTATCACACTCATCTTTCCTTTCTACAGGTTCTGAAATTAATTGTTTAGGTCTATCAGATCTATCTCTGAGTAGTACCGCATTTTCATTTACTCCACGAATGTTTTCCAAGACATTCGCATGGCTTCTCCTATTGGCATTGTATATGCCAACAACTTCCACCAGCTCAAGACTCCAGTCTTCAGTTATCTAACTGCAAAGATAGTCTTCTGTTTGTTCCTACTGTCGCAACTTTCAAATACCATCTCCATTTCGGAGATCCAATCCATAATCTCAACAGGCTTTGGGCTCCCAGAAAAACTTGGTGGCTTGGCGCCCAAGAAATTCTTGTACATTCGGTCATCCTTTTTGTTTCCCCTTTCTGGGTCGTTCCTTCGTTTTCCTTGAGTCCTAACTTGACTCACAACGCGACTATTGTTTCCTTCCTCCGATTGTTCGGGAATCAGATCGGGTTCGCCAATGAGTATGATTGGTTCGTCCTTATTTTCATGTAACATCAGTCGCATTTCTTCCCTTTGTTCGACTAACATAGCTCGAATCATGGCTTGCACTCCAGCCATGGTGATCTGATCTGGTGCAACAGCTTCAACAACTACTTGTTCAATCACAGGCGGTCGATTCAGGTTTTCATCCGCGTTTCCAACGCCACTCCTGGTTCTTACCATTTTGATCTATACACCGAATAAGGTGAAATTAGACCCTCATCCATGATAGATAATTAAATAATACTTATCACTCCGAAACGTTTACATGCTAGTTCTAATACCGTCGTCATACGCTTAGAATCCTAAACACATAACGTTTCCAGATCCGGTCGGCAACAGACCATAGATCCGAACAAATAATATCATATATGGCAACATATAAAATTTAGCACATAAAAACATTTTAGGCAGCTTCCTAGAATATACTAATTCCGTTTTCGACGTTCTTTATATCCACGCGTAGGTAAAAACAAGATCTACAACTTTTATTTAGACTTCGTCGGTTAATTTTGAATTTCATTTTAATATATTATTTTTAGTATGTCGGGACAGGAAAACTTCGTTCTAAATTCATAACTCCTTCATTTGAACTCCGTTTTCGTCTGTCTTTTTATCGTTGCACTACCATTGACGAGTTCTTCGATTATCGTTTAGATTATTTTGGCTAAAAACTGCTCGATCTCAAATCGAGTATTCGGGTTGTTTACTACTAAGCCGAAACTTCGAAAAATCATAACTTCCTCATACGAAGTTAGATTTTGGCGTTCTTTTTATGCACGCTCCCAGTTTAACGTATTCTACGACTTTCATTTAGATCACTAAGGCCAAATATCGCTCTATCTTAAATTCATTATTTACGTCGCGCTGTGTTGTGTCGGTTTCTGTCGCGAAACTTCGACAGGTCATAACTTCTTCGTTAAGTTATAACTTGAATTTCGGTGTTCTTTATATGCACGGAAACCTTGTGACATATACTACAACTTAGTTAAGATTAATCAATCTAAATAATCTTCCATCAAAAAGTCATTTTTGATGCTTATCGTCTCTAATTGACTAGCCCTGATTTACGGGCGTTACATCATGGTTGGGTTACGGTGTGGTTCGGTTAGATATGGTCAGGAATGGGCAGTCATTTATGTGGCAGGCAATTTAAAAGTTCGATAAGAGTATTTCACTGGGGTTGTATCCAGTATATATGAAGTCATCGGATTTAGTTACCGAACCATTTATGATCATAGGTTGTTTCGATATCAGTAGCAGTTGAGGTTTTTCGGAAGATTCAAGTTGTATCATCTAAGGGGAAATTGATGAGTCAAACCTTAGTTAAGCTCTATAAAGCTGGTACCTTGGTCCTTGTGCATGTTCCTTCTTGATTCTTTGGTTGTGAATTTTTTCTTCTTGTGGTTGAGTTGGTAGTTGGAATTAGTTATTGGAGGATTGAATAACAGAGCTATGTTGTTTAGTTTTTTGGGTACCATCATGGTTACGCCAAGTGCGGTCCTTGCTAATCATGTCGACTGGATTGGTATTCAGATTGTTTGTGTTTTGGATAGTTGAGTAGTTCTCCTATGAGGATGGAAGTTTTACTTGCTATTTATGCATTGGTGGGATATGTGCAGTTTCATCAGGGTGTGGGATCGTGTTGTGGTTACAAGAAATATGTGTATGATAGCAGTATAAGTTCATCGTTTATATAGATTCACTAGTACATCACCTTCTGGGTAAGGTCACGATTAACAAGAAACAAAATTGGCTTGATGAATGTTGTGTTCCCTCCTGGGGAGTATGTCATGTTAGTTTTACAAGTTGATGCAGGAGCTTGGTTGTTTATTTTTTCTTTGATTGTGTGCTTTCATGCTTCATTTGACATTGTGTCAATGGAAGTTGGACTGTGGATGAGTGTGTGTATTAGGATGGTATGGCTATTGTAGTCGGGCAAGTACTAAGTAAGATGTTGATTGGGTTCCTATAGTGGAATGATTGTAGTATATCCTTAGGCCATTGGATGCGGGTCGGTAGTATTCATATTTATGGTTGAGTGATGGCAAGAACGGTGAGGAGGCATGAATTTCTCATCCCAAAGGCTGGATGACGTAGCGATATGTTGTGACCTATCCTGCGGTGTGTTTTCGTGAATTAGAACGACTATTGAGTAGCGGAGACCTGGGTGTGGACTCGTTAATCATGTGACTTTTTGCGGGTGTTTGAGCAATATAGTGTCGTCACTGGTGTCTCAGTGATCGGTAGGTTAAGTTAGGCAGTTGCAGAGAGTTGACTTGTTGGGAAGGTCATGGTAGTTATTGACAACTCAATGTTGGAGTTTTCTATTGGACTTGTGTTCATTTTGATGAAATATCATTTGAATTCTCTCCCCATGTCATTATGGTGTACGTGCTAGACTAGTTGAGTCTTCTAGATGTGTCTTAGTAGCTGATGGATGCTATGAGTATTTTTGGAGTTGCTTTTAACTCTAGGACTGCTGGAAGTCCCAGGGTTACTGATAACCCATAACTATTTAGATTGGCATAGGGTTAGTGGGTTGCTGGTTGAGAATACCAAAGGGCCGGTGGCGCAGGTGGTTTTAAGACCTTGGGAGTTATTGCAGATGATTGTATACCTGTGTTGTTATAGGTGTTGGATTAATGTCTAAGTCCATAACTATATTTGGTATGTACTTGACCCGACCCGGCATGGTCCATTTGGGTTGCACTTCACCGACACAATTTATATGGATAATCTTTTGAGAATAGTATGTTTATGATTAATATTAATATATTATAAGTTCTAATATATTAATATGGAATCATATTATTTAATTAGTATTGATCAAGAATTAATTTATAATTAATTAAGTGATCAAAAGGAACTAATTAAATATGGACTCTTATATATATGGAATGGGCCAAGTTCATTTAGGTTGGGCTAAGCTTTCATGGATAGTCCATGGAGTGTTTAACCCATGGATCCTAGGAAATGAAAGGTCATGGGTATTAGGGTTTAACCCTAATCCTCCATACTATATAAATATGTCTTTGGTTGGTGAAATTGGCACTAGTGTGGATACACTAAAGAAGGGCTAGCCAATTTCACTAGAGAGAACCAAGTAATCATATTCTCTAAAGTATTCCAAGGTGTCTTGGTGATTTGTGATTCCACTTGAGGCTTCCACACTATTGGGGCTAAGCTCTTAAAGCTTGAAGACATCAAGCTACATCAAGAGGTATGTATTCTATCTTGTTACATTCATAGTTTTTGTATGCTAGATTAGGATAATACCTTGGATGTTCTTATTTGCATGTATAATAGAGAAAACATAGATCCAAGGTATTTAGGGTTGCATGTACACTTAGGAAGTGTTAGAATGCTCAAAACCCAACAGTGGTATCAGAGCCACGGGTTGTTTTCTGTTATATTAATGCAAATATTTTATTTTCAAAGTTGAAAAAAAAAACATGAAGTTTGTCAAATTTTAAGATAATTACTTGTTCTTGTGAAAAACTAATTATTTGTAAAATTTGAATAATTTGCTTTATGAGTTGAATTAGGTCAAATTTAATAAAAGATAAAATAATATGATTATTTTATTAGTTTTAAAAGTTTGATCTAAAGAGTTTTATTTTTTTTGAAACCTCTATAAGTTATGGATATGAAAAGGTTTTAAAAAAAAAATTGATTCAAAGTTTTTTTTGGAGTTACAAAATTTGGTGTTAATGTTTTAAAGGATTCCATAACTTAAGAATAAGTTATGGATCACCAAAAGTTTTTTGTGTTACCTTGTTTTATGAGTGAATTTAGATTAATGAATAAAATTATGTGATAGGTTGTTTTAATCCAAATTAATCTAAGAATTGATTCTAAAATGTGTTTTTGTAACTTGTCCTCAAGTTATATGAAAAGTCACATTTAAGAATCATTAAACTCATAAAAATTGGTAAAGGTTACAAAAATGAAGAGTCTAGTTCTAATTAAATGGTTTTATGACTCCATAACTTGTCCTCAAGTTATGGAGGACCAAGAGTCTCTTCATTTAATAAAATAAAATAAAATAAAATAAAGGTGTAACCTTAATTAATTCCATAAGTTATAAAATAAAGAAAAGTTAATTCTTTTATTAGTTTAAAGTCTTCCATAACTTGTCCTCAAGTTATGGAACTTGAAGAGTTTTTGGATTAAAACTACTTTAAACACATAAGTTATGGAATTAATTAGTTTTGAATAGTTTCAAAACTTGCCCTCAAGTTTTGGAATTTGTAAAGTTTTCACTTATGAATACTTTAATTCCAAGTTAGCCCTTAGAATTTTAAAAGTTAAAATTCAACCCTTATACTTTATAATATTATAAGTTAATAATATATATATGTATAAGAGTAAAGTCAGTCTTACCGCTAGTACGCCTCATTCACGAAGCCGGTCTATAAGGTGGGTATAAGGTTGTTGCCTATAAAATGGCAACTTAATGGGTGTCCACTCTCACCCACCGCTTGCTTGACTGGTGGAGGGTCGTTAGCCGAACGGGTTTGACAGGACTAGAATTCTCCCTTCATTAAAAGTATTAATGATAATACTAAGTAACTAAACTCTTAATAATACCCAATCTTAGTTACTTAGGAAAAATGTGAATAAGGTGCTAACCCATGAAATTACACTTTACACTTTGTCTAAGTCGTTAGTGGAGCGTGTGTGGTTAACCGGCACACTAACTTGGACTTAACAAGGTAGGTAAAGGGTGACTTAATATTTATCATAGTATCGATGGAGCGTGTGTGGTTAACCGGCACATCGATTGAGGGGTAATTTATTAAGGGTACCAAGTGATTTGCATGGTTACTTCACACCTTGTTTTGTGATCCTCGGCATCCCAGTCACAAAACCTGAAGGGCACACTCGAGATTGAAACATGCCTTTGAAAAGTTCAATGAATCTCAAAGATCTAGGAGTTTCAAAACCAATTAAAACCTAATAATTCATTTCGTTTATCTTGGTGGAAATTGGTGAATCGTCATTCACCTACCTTCAAATATTTTATAGCTTGGATTACGGCATACCTCTTCTAAGTTATAAAATAGTTTGTTGGGTCCTAGCCTTAATATTTCATATTGGGTGTCATATTAAGGACTTTAAATCAACTATCTTGAATATCTCCCAAAAGATGTCTGTAATAGACACCTATGATCTTCCCAAATCTAGTGAAACAAGGTTTCCTAAATGAAGATGATGTCCTTTGGAAATCATACTTCTTTCACCTCCTCCAATTATTCTCCCCAACCCACAAGTTCTTGAAAAGTTTAAGGTCACTCAGGCCCTATTGGCAAGGCAAGGTCTAGGTGTGAACACATCTTGGAGATGTAGTCACATATTGACAAGCCGGGAGAGTTGGGTGTCAAAGTCTTGAGAAAGTTGGTGGTTCAATCACTTTCTAAGTCACATAGTGAGTTCCTTTGGGACACCTATGAAACAGACTATGACAAGACCCTTAATGATCTTATCTATTTGCTAAGATCAACTTCCTAAAACTTTATGGACAATTACAATGATAACATTGGATATCTAGTAAAGCTCTCTCTTCCCAGTGGAAAGGGATCGGCCATAGTCAACTCGGTTGACCAAATGGTAAAGAGAAAAGCTAAGTCTATGATAGTCTCGTGTACCATTATCAAAGGGTCCATATGTTTATATTGCCAAAGGAAGGGGCATTGGTTGCAAAGCTGCCAAATTTACCTAAGGATGTTAAAGTCAATAAGTTTGACTCTACTTCAGGTAAATTCCACTATCTAACTCTGTTAAGTTTCTATTCTGAGATTCTTGATACATGTGTGACTGGGTCACATGGTAATGTTTTAAGAATCAAAGAAAAAGTGAAGAAACTTAAAGAAAGAATATGTTGAATCTGATCGCATAGTTGGATTTCTGTCGCGTAGTTTGAAGATCGGATTCCTGAGCTACTTCTTAGGAGTTATGAGATATTGCCTAGGAATAGATAACAACAAGTTTTCATATGGATTGTAAGGATAAGTTTTTCCGCAAAGTTTTAAAATAAAAGAAAATTTTTTTTGATTTTATTTATTTTAAAATATCCTTACAATGGCTTTTGAGGAAAAATTGTTGCTTATATGATTCTATTAAGAGCAAGAGTGGAAATATGAAATTGATTCTTTCATTTGTGGTAATGTCTAGATTTACCAAATAAGGAAAGATTCTCATCACCCAAGTTTCAATTGGACCGGAACTTGGAATCATGCAAGTTGTATAGCATGATGAATGAGAACTTTCAAGTTTTGGAAAATTAAGACTAATTACTCGGCCACATGGATGTGTGAGTCAAGTAAAGGACTAAGGGATCGAGTACACATTCTTGTGCACTGATTAAGTCCACCACAAAAGATTGATAAGACTATTCGTCATAGTTTACTAAAGCTCAGTAAATATGATTATACTTACAAGCTTAAGTGTAACTGTGAGACATTGGAAAAGGTTCCAATGTATGGCAGGGCGAATAAGAAGAATCAAATTAGGCAGAAGGATAAAAGTTTCTCATATCTGAAAAGATGGGAGAGTACTTTAGTATCAGTTTTGTGATCATCTTAATGATTAAGAAACCATATCAAAATTAGTTCTCTAAGGAAATCTTAGTGCATTCTTATGACTAAGAAGAGGAACTTGAATTGTTGAAATGGTTAAATCAAGAAGATGAGTCATACTTCGTTCCAATACAAGTCTTAGAGTCATACTCCAAGATTGTCATTTGAGTGACATGTCTTAAAGAAGGTTTAAAACACTTGTCAAATGTAAGAGTAAAAGTTTTCTACTCTTGTACATTTGAAATTGGTAAGTTGTGATGTTTTGGATAAAACAAAGACCAACTTAGGCCAATTGGGTAAAGTGTTTTTCTTGATTAGAATCCGCACTATCTCTTGGATGTTTGACAAGGGAGTCTTATATGTCAAGAGGACAGTGGGAGTCTTAAAGGTCTTGAAAGTCTCAAGAAATAATCAAGAATAAAACCTGAAGTTCTTCACTAGCACACGACTTGAGGTTTATAACCTATCGTGTTGACATATCTGTGCCCATTCCAGTTAAAGTTGGCTTTGCATATGAGTTCTTAGAGTTCTCAGTTTGTTGCATAACAACTTGGAAGCAATGGCAGGCCCTTGAGCTGCCAGGTGGCAAGAAGTTAAGATTGAGTTCAATCCATATGGTTTTGGATTTGTCATTATCTTTGTCTTGTGATTATGGTTTGACAAATTCATATGGGTAGGAACTCATACACCATATAAATCTAAGTGTCATAAGGTTTCTCTCCGATTCATGAAAATGATGGTGAGGAAACGCTTTCACTAACTAGATTTTACGAAGATATCAATTGTGTTATTTGCATTTTCAAAAGTCGTTAGTGGAGCGTGTGTGGTTAACCGGCACACTAACATGGACTTGTGAGAAATGGCAAATGCCTAAGCAATTGAGACCATGATTACAGTATCCCTTTTCATGGTTCTTGAAATTGCTTAGACACACAGGTGAGCTATCTACGGAAAGGGTGTATGAATCTAAATTTCAGACTGTCCAGCTGATTTCTGAGTACATGTCAAAGCTAGTGGGAGCATAAGTGTTATGCTAATAATCATCATGTTAGTGGGAGCATGATAATTATGATAAGTATTGCAAGTTAGCAATGTTAATTATAGAAAACAAAAGTTTCAATTGGGAAAAAGTTGTTTTGCTATAATTAAGGGAGAGGAAATTATGCTTCATCTCAAATCTATAAGCTTAGATCGTGAGGTTTTAATCATTTAGTCAAGGATATATATGAATTTCATGTTGGAATGGCTCAACATAAGGAAATTTTGTATATGGGTCCATTATTTGCGTTCTAAAATTCGATTATGATTACGGCATCCCTTTTCATAATCTGAATTATGAGAACTTGGCAAATTGAAATGGAAATATTATAGCAAAAGACTGGTTTAGTCTTTATGTAAGACATCATGAATCGTGTCCCATATGCTTCGGATATAGGATCGATTACATGTGCTATATTCATCCGTTCTAAAATTTTCCAAATGCCTGGGGCATTAAGAAGGGAAAAGGTTTAGAACAGGATATGACTAAAAGGATTAAACAATTGTCGAGGACAATCTAAGGTTTACCAAAGATTCGTTACTCATGGACAATTGGAAGTATAGTGATAATTCTGGAAGGACCATATTGACATAATCTGTAAGGAGGCAACTCTTGTTCAGAAGTGATAGTCAAAATGGAATCTGGAAATGTTTCAAAGTTAGAATTTTCAATCTGTGTAAGATTAAGGAAACTTAATGCAAGAAGGATATTTCCAAGGAGTTGATCTCCTTTGGAATACTCTGTAATGATTGTTGCCAAGTCTTTGTGACTTTGTGCATAATCGTTACAAGAGGATCAATGCATATAAGTTTAGAATCTAACAGATTTCTGTAAATGGCATGAATTTGGAATTCTTGCATTTGCAGTAAGGATTTGGGAGTGTGAAAAGAGAATCATTGAAGTTATGTTCAGTTGATCTAGTTCACAAAGTAAAGATCATAGACAAACATAGTATGCATACTTGGTGTGTGGCATGACTAGTGTTTAAGAAAACATAGTGTACATGCTTGGAGCATGGGACAAGTATTGTTTTAAATTCAAGAATAAAGTTGATAGCTGAAACAGTATACAATGAATAATGTGTAATCATATGGTGATAAATAAAAGGTGTTTTATTTATGTTCAAAGGGTTGATACCATATTGGATTCAATTATTATTGTGTTTTATTTTGCATGTTTTGACTTCCCGAATAAACTGGGTTATTCTTCCTGAATGACTAAGTTATTCAAACATCCACAGTCGGTCATATGTTGGAAGTAGATATGAATTAAGACTGTCATGGGTTGGCTTGTAGAGGTCTAAGGTGTTGGACAAAGGGCTACAACACTCATGAGTGCTCATAAGTTCTGAGTATTGGATTCAACCCGCGCTCATTGGAATCACTTCATGGATTTTATCACGAGTGATCATGAGACGATAATATCTTATATTCTTCAAACCTAGAGATATGAGTTGTTACTATGAGTTGATAGTACATTGATTGCACGAAAACGCATTTGGTAACTCGGTGCTATAAAACGTGCCTTTGTGTATGATTCAACAAGTAGTAGAACAAGCCATATGAGTCGAAGTTTATCCGTTCCTTTTACCTTCGGGATAAAAGCGATATCTGTGGGCCCCTCGATGATTTGATGATGACAAATGGAAGTGCTCGGCCGGGCCAGGACTGATTTGATTTGTTCAATTAGTCAGTCGTCATAAATCGGAAATCGGGAAACAACAAATGGACAGAGAGAATGATTATAATCCATGTCTCGGTCCATATGATATCTAGAATGGAGGAATATATGATCCCTTATCTAATGGACAAGTTCGTTGACAAGATCAGAGTTCGACAGCAGCTTTAAGAGCTACGATTGCCAGTTAGGTTTGAAGCCATACGCAATAATAGTTTTAGACTTATCCAAGTGGGAGACTGTTGGATTAATGTCTAAGTCCATAACTATATTTGGTATGTACTTGACCCGACCCGGCATGGTCCATTTGGGTTGCACTTCACCGACACAATTTATATGGATAATCTTTTGAGAATAGTATGTTTATGATTAATATTAATATATTATAAGTTCTAATATATTAATATGGAATCATATTATTTAATTAGTATTGATCAAGAATTAATTTATAATTAATTAAGTGATCAAAAGGAACTAATTAAATATGGACTCTTATATATATGGAATGGGCCAAGTTCATTTAGGTTGGGCTAAGCTTTCATGGATAGTCCATGGAGTGTTTAACCCATGGATCCTAGGAAATGAAAGGTCATGGGTATTAGGGTTTAACCCTAATCCTCCATACTATATAAATATGTCTTTGGTTGGTGAAATTGGCACTAGTGTGGATACACTAAAGAAGGGCTAGCCAATTTCACTAGAGAGAACCAAGTAATCATATTCTCTAAAGTATTCCAAGGTGTCTTGGTGATTTGTGATTCCACTTGAGGCTTCCACACTATTGGGGCTAAGCTCTTAAAGCTTGAAGACATCAAGCTACATCAAGAGGTATGTATTCTATCTTGTTACATTCATAGTTTTTGTATGCTAGATTAGGATAATACCTTGGATGTTCTTATTTGCATGTATAATAGAGAAAACATAGATCCAAGGTATTTAGGGTTGCATGTACACTTAGGAAGTGTTAGAATGCTCAAAACCCAACAATAGGAGCTTTAGCATCGCACAAATTTTGGTATTGCTCATGGTTGCGCTCGTAAGGGCAGATAATTAGGAAAGACTTGTTAATAAGCCAAGATTTGAAGTTAAGGATCCAAATTGTGATATCTGATTTTTTTTTTGATCGGGGATGGTTGACCTGCAGTTGTTCCGTTTGATTATCTCCATGGAATAATTTAGTGTTTTGAACCAAAGTAGGGAAATGTGTGGACTAGTTTAGGTCTCACTTGTTCCTTCTCGCTCTGAGGGCAGTAAGCGAGGTTGGCAGTTGCTGCAGTTAGTAGTGAATTCGTGTCTTTTGATGTTAGTGGGACGACATAAGGTTGGTAATGTTTTTGTATGGGGACAAACCTTTTATTTTTTGACAACATGGTTGATGCAAAGGCAGGCCTTGTCTGGAAGGGAGACAAACATGTTCGTGGAATCTAAGTGATGAGCATGTGAACCAACTTTTCTCAAATAGTTTGGTTGTGATGTGTTGATTTTCTTTCTCGATTAGTGGATGTTACTTTTGACCTTTGGTAAGTCTCTACTCAGGTTTGGCATGTGCACCTGGTTTTGGAAATTCTTGGATTTTTTAGTTGCTCATACGGACATCCGGGGTGGTGATGGCTCGAGTAAGAAGTAGTTGGTCTTGAAGATCCTCTAAGGGGATTTAGGAGGAGCCGATTTCAGAATGATTGATTGGGGAAGATTTCGTGCGGGAAATCCAATTTAAGTGGGGGAGAGTTGTAACACCCATTTTCGAGGATCGATTTATGGTTTCAAGGAGTAGAAAGGCTGATTTTTTAGGAAAATCGAGTGTCACTACGTCACCTATGGGTGGTCACGACGTGATCATTGGCTGATGTTGACTTTTTTTACCATGGTTGACTTTTAGTCAAACTAAGGGTTTTGGATTTCAAACTCAGAGGGTACTCTTTATTAGGGCTATAAACGAACCAAACAAACACAAATGGGGTCTTGTTCATGTTTGTTCGTTTAAGTTAGTCAAACAAATAAATGAACATGAACGGATAAATGAATGAGTTTTCTTGTTCATGTTCGTAAACATGCTAAATGAACATAAACGAACGAACATAAACAAACACAGATAAACAAACATAATTGAAAATATATTAACATAAATGAACATATAGTATAGTAATGTAATTAAAAATAATCAAGCATATATGAACATAAAAGGAACTTATATGAGTGAACATAAATGAACGTAAACGAATAACATAATCGAACGTTCATGAACATAATTAAGCAAAGGAGACCATTGTTCATGTTTGTTTCTTTAACTAAACGAACGACAATTTGTGTTCATGTTCGTTCATTTATTAAATAAATGAACAAAAATGAACTTCTCGCCGAACGGATCACGAACAGTTCATTGAACGTTCAGTTCGTTTACAACCATACTCTTTATTACTGTTACGTGCCATGTAGGATCAGTCTTCGTTGAATGAGATCTATGGAATTTAGCTGCAACTTAGGAGGTGAGTTTTCTCACTATGGTTACATATGTAGTACTATGTGTAACTGGGTCTTATCTATTAATTATTGTTGCATATGAATTAAGTTGCTGATAGCTCCTGGACTGTTGTAAGTCTATGGGACTGCTAATAGTCCTTAAGGTTGCTGATAACCCATGAGGTGAGCTGTTAATCCACAATGGATGTTGCTAGCTACTAGGACTGCGGATGGTCCTCAGGGTTGCTGAAGACCCATAGAATTTATATTGCATGTTGTATGTGATATTCAGAATTTCTGATAGTTCCAAGGTTGTTCTTATATGATATGTTGCATGAGATATTTAGGGAACTCACTAAGCTTTATGCTTTTAGTTGTGGCTCTAGAGTAGGATCATCTGTTCGGGTGGCTATCTCACCTCTAATTACTTATGGTTATGCATTTCATAGAGGTTAGCAGGTAGTGGAGCAGTGTGTTGTGAGAGGACTAGTAAGCGGTAGTGAGCTTGTATTATTGATAATTTCATGTATTTTATGCCTACTTCATCATTAATTGTTTATATGTCAACATATGGTGGTGGATGAGGTTGAGGTGGTCCTATTGTGTGTTGTAGATCAAGATACCTGGTTTGGGCCGACTATAAACCATAGCAACGGACGCTTGAGAAGAGCGGTTAGGTTGAGGCGGCATGCCAACAATCTTTGGGTATTCCAGTCTGATGACCAATTAGACCTATTGCATGTTGGCATTACAGTCCGATGACTGATTGGGACAGGGTATTCCAATATAATGATTGTAAGCCCATTATGCATGCTAATGCATTTGTTGTATGTGGTATTTTGGGGGAAACTCACTAAGCAGTGTGGTTACCCAGTTTTTTATGTTTTCAAGTTCTATGAATGATCATGGGAAGGTGAAGGCAGGATTGTACACACTCATCAGTAGCATTGAGGATTCCATGCTTCTTAAATTACTCTGGTTTTCGATAAATGTATTTTGGAATAAAATATTTTTCTTAATAATGGATTTATAATTAGGAAGGTTTACGTTATTTAAAATGAAAATTTTTGGTTATGAAAATGGGACGTTACAAGTTGGTATCAGAGCCCTGGTTTGAGCGAATTGGAGGAATGCTTGTGTGAATCCAAACTTAAACTAGGATCCAAGATTTTTCACAAAACGTTTCTGAAAAGGAAATTTATAACAAAAGAATTGGGTTAGGGACATGGGCTCGGTCTCTTGTCATGTTCTTGTTTGATTGTTGGCTTAGGATCAGGAATATAACATTAATTTAATCTTGGTTTTACAGGAAGATGCGGTGTGTACAATCAACCACAACCATAATACGAGAGTGGTTCCCAAAATACCTATATTTGTTATTTGTGCTGAGTTTGAACTTGTTGATATATGAATTGCTAGAAAAGCATGCTAATGGATAATCTAAGGTTCTTATAGGGTTTGTTAGATAGAATTGCCTGATTTCGGTGATGCCATATGATATAGGGAATTGCTTGCTATATGTTATTTGATTGCGTGATTGCTACGTGTATGTTGTATAGTTGTATATGGTCGGGATTAAATATCCTTAGAATGATAGAATTAGCCTTATTTCTTGTTCCTTGTTTGGTTGTGGACTTAGAGCAGAGTCGAATATTCGACAGTCTATCTGACCTCGTATTGTATCCAACAAACATGAACAAAAGTAACCAGTGGTGTAGGAGCAAGGATAATCCTAGGAAGTTAGTTGTAGCTAGTAGGAGAATTAGGTCTTAGCACACCCAGGAGTGGTCTAGTGCAGTGACTAAGGACCTTAGATGAATTCAGAATCGACTATGGATAAGTATGGAAGGTAGTATGGGCCCGTACTACTGAAAGCATATGATCCGTATTCAGGAGGAATCTTGAGGCTACTAAGGAACTAAAATGAGGGTGGATTGGTGTGTTTAGAGGGTGTTTGAAAGGAAACTTCAAGAACTGATTTCAGGGACAAAATCTAATTTAAGTGGAGGAGAATTGTAACACTCGTTTCCTAAAGAAGGTTGACCAGGATTAAAGGAATCAAAATAAGTTTTTTTGGAGCAAACCCTCAGCCACGACGTGACTTGAAATTTAATGGAATGCGTGTTTTAGAGGGAGGTCATGTTATGACAATGGATGGCCACGATGTGACAGTGGTAACAACCTAAGCCCATGTATTTTTAAGGTTTCTCCCATATTAAATCCCCTTAACTCACATTCTAAGTCATGTACTTCAGCCTCCATCTCCCCATTCTGAAACCCTAACCTTATTTCCTTAATTTTGAGCCGTTTTCTCCATTTGGTGAAACTTGGAGAAGAAGGTACTTCATTTTGGTGCAAGGAAGCAAGGATCAAGCTTGGACCCAATATCTTCTTCACATTTCTGAGTTGTTGGAGGTAAAAAGTTCATATCTTGACCTTTGATCTTCTTGTTTCACGTATGAGCCTATTTTTGGATGTTTTGGTCCCATTCTTGAGTGTTATTGGAGTTTGAGGAACTCTGAAGCTTGATGTGGTGCTCATTTGGTCCTGAACTTTTGAGCTAGTGAGAAAAAGGTCTTAGCTTGAGTGTTCTTAGCCCTATGTTTGAGTTTTGGTCGTATTAAGGACTCAATGGACTTAGGGTATTAGATCTTGTCCTATGGCGATGTCCTAATGGATAAAGTTGGAAAATTTATTCATTAATTCAGTGTGGAGAAGTAGATCTAGAAGTATTAGCTTAGATCTGAAAGGATGGTGAGTTTCCAGTAGCCACAACGTGGCGAAGGTAGCTACGACGTGGAAAAGTCAAAAATTGCAACTGCCTTATTTTGTCATTGCCACGGCGTAGCAATGTCCTAGATGTTGACTATTTGACCTTGTGACCCTACAACGTGGCCAAGGAGGGCCACGAAGTGGCGTTGACCTTGACCAAGTTTGACTGTTGACTTTTGTGACCAATTGTAATATCCAAATTCCTGGAGGTATTTAAATTGAATCTATTTTCTGAATTTGGGCGGGACCACTTTGTGGTGAAGGCATCCCACGATATGGCGATGGTCGATGTACCGTTGGTTTTAAATGACCACCATGACATGGCGGCTTATGTCCATGACATGGTGGTGGTTTAATGAGAAACGTTAATCTCTGAGGTTTTCACCCTATTTTTGGGAATGTGATGGCTAGGGTTGCTCACCTTCAACCTCCATCACACTCTCTCACCCTCCAAGCAAACCTTAACCTCCATTTTGCTCTCTAAGCCTTATGTGTTGATTTTTGGGGATTAAAAGAAGAATAAGGTGACATTTGGACTTAGATTCAACAAGAAACTCTTTTCATCTTCTTGTTGCGTATCTTCTAGACTTTTGTAAGTCCTAAAGTTCCATTATTTTTGATTTATTGTGTATAGATCAAGGTTTCTATGCCTTATTCTTCATGTTGGGACATATTGGAGTATTGGGATTCCATAAAGTTGCCAAGTTTATGGATCCCCAAAGTCCCTTTGGGGTTAGGAGTTTTAGATCTGGAATTTCTTAGAGTTTTGAACTCTTGCATGTGATATTGGCCCTTTTTTACTCTATTTTAACCCAAGTTGAGTTCACGACATGCATTATACTTGCATGCTTATAAAGCAATGATTTTTATGGTTAACTGGATGAGAGAATGCCTTCTAGAAAGTTTAAATGGTTGGTTTGATGGATTAAGAGCTTATTGGATTAAGCTAGTCTGAACGGTCACCACGACATGGTGAATGGGTCACCACGACATGGTGGATGGCTGCCATGCGACTTTTTTGTCCAATAGTCGCCATGGTGTGGCCGGATCTAGCCATGAGGTGGCGATCGGCCGAGTTGACTTGTTAACTTTGACCTTCGACTAGGGTTTTGACCAAGTTTGACCTGAGGGTAATTTGGGTATTTTGGACAATAGTTTGAGACAAGGTCACTATTTGTTGTACATGTGACTTGTAAATTTGGTACACGGAGCTGTAGTGTATCAAACTATCTTTTCGGATTGAGAGGTGAGTTTTCCTCATTGTACTTGTGGGTCGAAGGCACCAATGCCAGCCCACTAGATTGGTTATCCCGATATATAGGATGTTGATATGTTGTAGTGTTCTGTTAGATCTGTGCCCTGGTTTATAGGATGTTGCTATGTGGTAGTGATCTGTAGATCTGTCTGTTTGTCTATTGACTGGTTATATGATTATATATTGTTGGATATATGTTATTTGTTATGTTTATGTCGACATGGTATGGTGGGGTTGAGACTGTATTGCTTTGTGCTGTCAGTCAACAGATCGGGGCATTTTAACCAAGAGGTTGTGGGCTAGGTTTAATCCAACTAGGAGGTCGTGGACTCGTTATGTATTGGGCAAGCCAACTGAAGGGTTTTGGGCTGGGGCATTCTAACTGAAAGTATACCGATAATTATGAGGTAAAAATTTCATTATTAATTCAACCAAAACATTAATTATCTTTAAGTCAACATTCAATATCATTTTTCTAAATATTCAAAAGTTCTTTATAAGAAAACAGTTATCAGAGTACAATCCCAAAATCATCGTAATGCGAAAACATGGGTTGATGTGTTGCGATCAAGCTGGGCCCTTCCCTTTCGAACCAGAAGTTCCTGAAACCATAACCACAAGGCCTAGTGACTTCCCTAAAATATCACATACCATACATAATAAACACATACTGGGCCCCCGCCCGACATTGAGTCCCATCTTGCTTCGGGTCTCACTCGGTTTATAGATCTGTCAATCATTAGGTCTCGCCTGACATCGGGCCCCGACCGTTACACATATAATCGTATAAACATATAATCATACTAGCACATGCGATAATCACAAAGACAATAGCATACCATATAGTCATCGAGCCCCGCCCAGCATCAGGCCTTGCCCGATAAGCATAAAACACATACTGATAACTAGCATACAATATCCTCATCAGGCCCCTCCTGACATCGGGCCTTGCCCGGTAAGCATACCATTACCTAACACATGCAAGAGTCACACAGACATCCAACATCATATCATATAAACCATGGTTCGGCATTGGTGCCTTCAAATCGCTAAACTTAGTGAGGAGACTCACCTCGATCCATTGATAACCAAATAACTACTCAAACCGCTGAACTAGATAATCTCGTGCCAACTATAAAAAAAATACAATCTTAATCAATACTTAACCCAATAACCCAAAATCTGAGGCCCACTCCATAAACCAACTTCCTAAATAGTAAAAGACCATTTTACTCTTTTCTTACTTGTTCCATAACCGAGGTCCAGCCGAAAAGCACAAAAGCCTAAAATGACAACCTAAATCCCAAATCAAAAGCAAAAAAAGCCCATTATGGCCCAACAAGGCCCAAATCTCAAAAATCCCAAAATGACAAGCTCGGAAGTACACCCCGCATACTCACCCTCGAATCACAAAGTACAAGCGGCTTATGCACGGAACCTTCATTACGCTGAGCGTACATCATGAGGACGCCCATCATACTCACCAGAGAGCAAAAATCTATATTAAGCTCTTAATGGTTAAGACAATGACTTCCAAACTAAGATATGACCCTAATGAGATGTCTTAACACGTAAAGTTGCCAACCTTACTCCTTTGTATGGCTTAATGGGACCAAAACCTTAATAACATCCAAACTCATGCATGGTCCAAAATAACTCGTCACGATGACATTTTTATTAACAAGGGACCTCCCAAAGGCCAAGATCCAACATTCTAAGCTCTTGGAGTAGATCATACTCACAAGGGTGACACTAAGGACCAAAATAAACCCAAAATACTCCTTAAACTAGATCTAACACCTAAATTTATCAAGATAGAAACTTTATACCTCCAAAATGTAGATCAAGATGCAACAAGCCTGGATCCAAGAGCTTCAAGCAATCTCACATTTCTCCAAGAAGTTCCTTCTTCTTCTTTGAACACCAAAAAGCATGAAATACCACCAAAACCTCTAAGACCACTCAAATGGGGGCTAGGGTTTCGTTTCTAGGGTTTAAAGGGATGTAGGTTGAAGATAATAGGGGTTGGTGGTGAGTTAAGGAGCTTAAATAGGGTCCAAGACCTTAAATTAGGGTTTGGGTCTGACTGGAGTACGTCCAACGTACTCCTGGTACACCCAACGTACTCCTTACAGAAACGTGATTATTTTTATTAGTACACCCAACGTACGCCAATATAGGCCCCGCATACTGTCCTTCTCACTAGTACGCCATGCGTACACTTGTGTACGCCCCGCCTACCCGGTTAAACCCTAAAATCACCAAACTTTCAAAGGCCATAACTTCTTTGTTATAAGTCTGTTTCAAACAATCCTTATATCCACAAAAAGTTAACGAGAAGATCTACACTTCTATAAATTCATACTTTCCTTAAAATATTCCACAGTAAAATCCAATTTCCATAAAAGCCCGAACTCACACTTCACTGATATAACCCTTGGTTCCCAAACACAAATCGAACTCCCAGATAATCTAAATTACATTACCCACACCTAATATGGTTCTAAATCCATTTTCCTCAAAGGTTATAAGCCTGATGATACCCGATCTTCGGTCACTACCCTGCACTAGGAAACAATTCGGAACTGGGTGTTACAAAAAGGTTGTAGGCCAGGGGTAATCCAACCAGGAGGTTATGGACCCGGTGTTTGTTTATTTGTGTGATGGTACTTTGGGGGAAATCACTAAGCTTTGGCTTACAGTTTCAGTTTATTGTTTTAGGTAATTCAGGTGACCGTGGCAAGGCAATGACGTGATCGTGCACATCTTTCTGATTTTATGCTATTTGGATTTTGTGATACTTTGATTATTGATTAACACTTTTGGAACAATGTTTTGTAAATAATTATGGTCATTTAGTTTTTTCAAAAAAAAATATTTTACTCTAATTTTGGGATGTTACACCGGTTTGACTTTAGGTCAAACTTGAGGGTTTTGGACTGTTGGTTAAGATTGTACCTAGTTTGGTGATTAGTAGATTCGCGGGAGCTAGTGGTGTAGAAAGGGAAATGCGTCTCAGTGTTTCGGGGTTCTTCATTCGTGTGATTTTTTACTCATTGTACCTGTGGGTCGAAGGAAGCAATGCCAACCCATTAGTTTTGGTTATAATTAGTAGAAGGATGATATATAGATTGTTCGTGGTCACGTAAGATAGACTAAGGACTCTTGATGTAGGATTTCCTACATGTTCCTTGTTTGGTTGTGTCTTTAGAGTAGGCTCATCTGTCCAGGTGCCTACATCACCTCTGGGTACATATGGTTTTGCATTCCTTGGATTGTTGGTTATGCATCATTGTGTATACAATGTTTTTGTGCTATAGTGATATGCTAGATTTATGTACATATATCCTTGTATGATAGGATGTAACAGTAGTGGTGTGCTGGTTAGAAGTCCAGTAGGTTGGTTATTGCCTAGTGGAGTGCCCTAGGGGCTCTAGGTAGTCATGTAGGATAGCCTAAGAACCTTTGATCTATGCTTTCTTGCATGTTCCTTGTTTGGTTGTGGCTCTAGAGTAGGATCTTCTGTTCGAGTGACTATCTCACCTTTGATTACTTATGGTTATGCATTTCATAGAGGTTAGCTGGTAGCGGAGCAGTGTGCTGTGAGAGGACTAGTAAGTAGTAGTGAGCTTGTATTATTGATAATTTCCTGTATTTTGTGCCTACTTGATCATTGATTGTTTATATGTCAACATATGGTGGTGGATGGGGTTGAGGCGGTCATATTGTGTGCTGTATGCCAAGATACTTGTTGCGGGCTGGCTGTAAGACGTAGGCACGAAGGCTCGAGAAGAGCGGTTGGGTTGAGGCGGCAGACCAACAAACCTTGGATATTCCAGTCCGATGACTGATTAGACTTGTTGTATGTTGGCATTCTAGTCTGATGACTAATTGGGCCAAGGTATTACAATTCGATGATTGTGAGCCTGTTATGCATGCTAATGTGTTTGTTATAAGGGGTATTTTGGTGGGAAAATCACTAAGCTTTGTTCTCACCCAGTTGTATATGTTTTTAGGTTCTATCGATGATCGTAGGAAGGAGAAAGCATGACTGTATACACTCATCAGCAATATTGGGGATTTCACATTTCTTATATTACTCTGATATTTGTGAAAATAGGTTTTTTCAGTTAATACTTGTATTGAGAGCACACATTTTCACCGTTGACATCTACGAAATGTGTATTCTTGATCAAAACTTGCTCTTAGCAATAATAAACATTCAAACAATAACTTTAAAATAAATTTCCAACACCTTAAAATGTGATATTTGAAGCTAAGTCGGTGTTTGAGAGAGTTGAGACTTAAGATTTCAGAGAGTTTTTGGTTCCATTTTTTTTTTGTGATATGAAGGTAAAAAATAAAAATAATGCAGTTTATACTACAACTAATAGAGCTCAATTTTTTTGTGACGTTGCGAAAATCATTAAAATGTTGTCATTTTATCATGATTTATAGATTATTCAGAAATGAAAATTTACACAAAATAATGGCTATCTGAATAAACTTATTAATTTCTGATTAAATATTATAAAATGATAAATGAGACCAACCTCCTCTTTCTTTTTCTCTTTCTATAAATATGAAATTCCTATTATATACTCTAAATTACTCATAAATACAATATATGTTTCTAACAACATTAGAACCCTCGACCTCAAAAAGCAAGGAGAACAACTGATACCGTTGGACTAAATTTTTTTGATAAACATATAAGCCCCTCAAATACTAAAACAATATTTCATCTTCAAAACGCATACCATGTCATTAAAGATGTTTTCCTAGATGATTCAAACAACTTTGCTTTTAGCTTGACATCAAAATCTGCCTTTTGTGAGATCTCTCTCTAAAAGTGTATCTATATTTCTCTGGAATTTAATATGGCTAATTGAAAGTAAAAAAAGATTTAGAAAAAGATTTACCAATTTTACTCATGCATTCCATCGATATCCGTATGTATATTTCATAGGGAACAACACATTCCGTGTAAACCTATTCTCTAAATAATTTCTTATGGGTTGTATATTATTACCACTAACACACAAACTGATTGTAACAACATATGTTTTACAATGTCGGTAGCTCTTACTCTTGTAGCATGGTTACTCATATTTTGTGGTACCATCTACACGAGGTTTGTAATCGTAACACGTAAACCACATCAAAGTTAGTAGGTTTTATAGTACATGATGGATCCCCATCATGAGTTTGTCAAAATTAAGGATCGAGCATTTCTAGAATCATTGAATCATCATAATGAAGAACAACTAACTTGATTTATTGATAGGTAGAAATTAATGAATGTGATTTTGTACATTGTCATGGGTTTCCTCACGTTGTGTAGTAGATTAATTACTTCTAGCTTAGTAAGTCTATCATGCCAGATAATCATAGACTAATACTTACTTTGTGTGATTTCACCATGAGATCATCAAAATAACAACACACATTAAGATCCAATGATTTACTGCCTATAGGTATATATTAAATTCAACATATCTATATATATATATAGAAATACTACTAACTATAAATTATATATAATTTTAGTTTCTAATTTTAACAATTAAAATTATCAATATTCTAATTCTAATTAATAAATGACAATTCTACATGTTAGTTTTTGATAATTTTTCTTTCAAAACGTGACCCCCAAACAAAAAGTTTAAAAACAAACGAGGACATGCATGAAAATACGCGTATCGGTTCCCTGGACAGGTGTCTTCATTGACTTTTTTCAGAATGCTGACCTTTTCAATATCTCAACTGCCCACCTCCTTCC
Source organism: Lactuca serriola (assembly GCF_051521515.1). Classification (NCBI taxonomy): domain Eukaryota; kingdom Viridiplantae; phylum Streptophyta; class Magnoliopsida; order Asterales; family Asteraceae; genus Lactuca; species Lactuca serriola. The sequence continues at coordinate 82,120,769 of NC_136416.1, read as the reverse complement.
TATATATTCCCCAAATCCTTCTGTTTTTTTCACTTTTCACTATCAATTCCTTCTTCCGCAATCCATCAACCCAAAACCCCAATTCCAAATCCAATTCAAACTCCTCCGATGACCAAACCGACCAATCTCCGGTGCTTCACCGCCATCCTCCTCGCCTTCCTCCTCCTTTCTCAGTATTCATTCGCCGCCGCCAGACCGCTTACGACCGGCAACATCGCAGCATCTTCCACGCCGGAAAAAGTTCAATTCGACGCCGGAAAGTTTAAGAGTTTGTATTTAAGTTCGTTACCGAAGAACACTCGTGTTCCGGCGTCTGGACCTAGCCGGAGAACCAACGCCAACAAGACTTAAGAGTTAAAATCACTGGTTTCGTTGTTCTTAATCTTATATACATATACGTCTGTAGCATAGATTGTTGAAGATATGATCTCAAGTTATTTTGATTTTTTAGGACTTTAGGTTCTTTGATTCATTTGTTCGTTCTCTAGTTTTGAGATTAGGATATATGTTTTTTGGATTTTGAGATGTAAATTACATACAAATGCACTCACTATGTGCGAATTAATCATTGATTTATTATATACCAGAAACAGAAAAAGTTATAGCATTCGATACATGATCGGACTTTTACTAAATTGTCGGTTTTCTGCTTTATTTGTTTATTCATCGGCTTAATCGAGATGAAGCTTTCAGGAGCATTTATCCCTTCAGCTGGTTTTGTATGCATTACGAACTTGTACTTTATGCATTCAGCAGTGGTACGTTAGCGTTGTTTAATGTTCATTGCTTCGTTTTTCGGTTCTACAAACGCGGCATTATACATGCAGTAATTATCTAGTTAACATGCTTGCGCGTTGTGGTGCTTCTTCGTGAATTATATTCGTACGTACTTTCGTAGTGTGAAAAATGGTGTTTGACAGATAATATAGGAAACAGCTATTATGTGAATCTAACATTCATGTAATAAAAGTAAATGAATAAGGGATTGTTTTCTTTGACTTGATAGAGTTTGTAGGTTAAAAACTTAACATATATAAAACAAATTTACATTAATGGTCCCTGTGCCTGTGTTTTACAAAAAATCAAATGTTGGGTTGCTAGCTTCTTGTTATTAGAATGGTCCCTTTGGCTTTAAATTATTGTTTGAATGGTCTAACACATATAAAATGACATTTTTATTATTTTAATTTTTTTTAACTAATTTAATAAAAAAAATATTGGATGGACCCACCCCCAACGCACCCTTCGGTTTCTCTTTCGGTCTCTTTCTATCTTCTCTTTCTTGTTAGGGTTTAGAAGGGTTGTAGTGGAAAATTGGATTTCGTATGGATCGTATAAGTTTACTTTATGAACTGATATTTTTACTTTATATTCGGGTAACAAAAAATCTAGTCTAGGATAATCTAAATGAAAATTTAAGAATCCAGACACTGAAATATAAGTCAAATAGCTAGAGAATTTTGAAATCGTTCAGAGAAGAAAGAGAGATGAGAAGGGTCAGATACAACTTGAGAGAAAGTTGTAGTTATATTTGACAATTAGGGGTTTCGTCTTCTAAAGTACTTCAACAAATCACAAAATTAATGACATAATCAATAGCCAATGTCAGGGGCTCTACCCCTTGGACCATGCCAGGGGCTCTGCCCCTAGGACCCTGTAAGGGGACGCTGTCCCTTTGATCCCTGCCATTTGTCATACTAGCTTATCATTCGATCTTATATATGTGTGCACTCCGCACTCACCAAACATATAATGTAGAGTACAAATTATAACCCTTTAGCTCACATATTAGTTTCAATTATACAAAATGTCTGGTGACATTAAAATCACCAATAAGCATTAGAGGGTTGATGACAGGGTTCTTTAGGGTTCTTTATCTTAAGCAATTTTTTGGTTTAAACATCACGATGTTTATCAAGATGGAGGTGTAGAAAGATTAGGGTTCTTGGATTTCACATGCAATATCGTTTGACACCAAAAAGTAATTTTTCATATTTTGGAGGTTTACAAACCAAATGAATAGGTTTTGAAGATTGAAGAATTTGTTAGTCATTAGTTCCATAAGCGTTTTTATTTTGTTCATGGTTAATGATGCAGATGGTGGTTCGTGGATCATATACATTGAATTTAATTCTATGTTTATTTCCAGATTTAAGATCAATTCCAAATATCTCTATGTTCATATTGTTTACAAAGTATTCAAAACCAGTGAACTGATGTAGATAAACAAAGGTTCCTGGTTTCGATAATGGTTTATGTTATTTCGTTAATAGGTTATACTCTTTGTGTGTATGTATGTGTATTTAGACACAAGTGATTAACAAAATCCCCCAAAATATTTTTTTATTTTCTTGAAACTGGTGGGGGAGGGTGACAGAAATGTAACGGAAGAGGTAGGGTGAGGTCTTTTGTAACTTAATATTATTATAATTTGTAACTCAAAATAAATAGATGAAATATATATATATATATATATATATATATATATATATATATATATATATATATATATATATATATATATATATATATATATATAACAATAATTCTATATTAGTTATGGACAAATCAGTTAAGAATTTGGAACCATTCTAAGAATGGTTCTCATTAAAAAGTTAGAGTACGACATTTAATAAAAAATTATATCATAAAAAAGTTAAGAGTCCTAATTCATAACATTTTATAAAAATTAAACCATAAGGATCATTTATGTAATTTTGTCTATAAACAAGATCAAATATGGATATTTGTCAACTCAAGATACATCACTAGACATCAACCTTTTGCATATTTGTCTTTTAGTTTTTCTCCTCTCATATTAAATCTGTTAAACTTTATTAAAATTAATAAATTTTATATTTTTAAATTGTATTCATATAGTTTATTCGGATTAAAAAGAAAAAAAAACATGTACACGAGCATTTTAATCCATAAAAGAACATCATAATTTATACTAAACTTAACGAAGAAAAAAAAACAATTTTTTTGAGCACATTGTAACTTTTTGATTTGACTCCTTTAAAAGTTGAATTTTATTTTTTGAAATTTAACTATTTAATATTTATTTTGAAATCTAACTTTTTATCTCATATTTTATTTGGACTAAAATTAAAGCTGATGCTCATCATTCATCAAAATGACGTCATTTTGCATATTTTTCAAGAACAATTGTGTGAGAATGTCATACATTAGACGATCTTACTATTACAAATTATCTGACAATATTAATTAAATTACTCCATTAACTTATCTTTTTACAGGAGTAAATATATAATATATATTAAATCAATTAAATTAATAAATAACCATGTATAGCTCTAAGACGTTCAACGTGCCTACAAGTCAAGTTGTCATTTATGAACACCTTTATACATTTGTTATCTTAGTTGATCCATCAAGTCATAAACAATTATATAAATATTTGTTGAAAAACTGTTTTCAGACATGGATCAAATAATATATTTCTCCCACTTTGACCCACAAATAATACTTTTTTCTTAACTGCTGAGAGTTTTTTAATTACTAAAATAATATTAATTCTGTTACAAATGTCAAAGTCATTTAGTCGTAATAGGAGGCTTGAAACTGGGACATGATATGAAAAGGGCAACAACGCTTGATTTATTCTCCGGCAGATTTGGTAGATTGCCATCTGCCTTGACGGTGGCCGGCGGCAAGGCAATGAATGGAGATAGTGTTTTTCGTTTAAAAATATGTTTACACTCTCCACATTTAATGCACATAATGTGTTTTGTTTGAAATTGTGTTTATTCTCCACATTATTATGTGTGCATTATTGCAATTTGTTGAATATGTAATTTTAGGAAAAATAATGTGTTTTGTTTATACTCAACTTTTTGCGTTTCGAGGATCTAATTGTTTAGTTAAACATAATAAGAGTGTGGGAAATAATCCCGAATTGCATAATCTTTACAACTATCTCAAACGGGTGTTACTAACGTAAGAAATATAATTTATTTATATTTTTAAAGTTCCGGACGTATAACTTTTTTCAAGTCTCTATTGGGTAACCTTTTTTTATGTCTACTTTTAAAGTTACCGACAAAGTGATAAGATTTTTGGAAAGCTTGAGGTGTCGGTTCTTTTGGGAGGTGAAGTTGATGAAAAAAATTGTTGGATTAAATGAGACAAAGTTTTGGCTTCTAAAAGTAAATATATATGGTATTGGGAATTTGGGATTGAAAGTTTGTTTGTGTTTAAATGTTGAAGGAGGTTTTGGTGTGAATTTGGATGGTGTAAAAATGCATGACATTTATTCTAGAGTTGTGGACTCGATTAATCATCTACACGATAAATGTATTATCTTACACTCACATCTAAGGAAAAAAGTAGGTTATGGTTTGCCGACTAAATTCTAGGTGGATGTTTGGATCAGAAATATTCCTTATAAAGGCTTGATTTCCTTGGTATTTTTTATTGGAAATTGACAAAAATGGTTTGATTTGGGATTGTTTCTATAATGGAGGTTGGATTTGGAATTGACATCACCATAAACGGGGATTGGGGCAAAGATTTTTAATTTTGACGTCTTATTTAATTTACGAGTTTTGACTTTTTAACCGATCGAAATATTAAAATCGACTTTATTTAGCGGTTGAAGATTTGATATGTTAAAATGGATCATAAAATCTCATTTTTGACTCGATTTGCCCACAACAAATTGTTGTAGCTTCGTACCCCTATCCATATGGCATGTTAAATTAGACTCTCAATTTCTATTCATGCTAAATTAGACCTTGAAGTTAGAATTCTTTTTCTAATTTTTTTTATTAAAACTAAACTTGGTTTTATGTTTTTTTAAGTTCCTTATTTTCATTTTTTGGTTTTTTAGTAAAAACTAAACTTGGTTTTAATTTTTTTCATTATTTTTAATTATTTCGTATTTTTCTAAATTTTTTTCGTTTTATTTTTCATCAATTTGATAATCTTTTTTTTTAATTAAGAGTGAACTTGGTTTTAAGTTTTTTCAAGGTCTTTATTTTCATTTTTTTTTCGTCAAAAGTAAACTAGGTTTTAAATTTTTTTCGTTTTTTCATATTTTTATTTTTATTTTTATTTTCTTCATTTTTTTTTCATCAATTTGATAACTTTTTTTTGACATTTTTCAAAAAGTGTAAATTAAAAAAGTCGGGGTTTGGACTAAAACCCCAAAAAAATACATACCATAGAGACCATTTTTGCAATTTTATCATGTATGAATATTTAGAGTATATTACATTTTTGGTGTTTGAGTTTATTTTTTTTTTTTTGTTTTCTATTATTTTAAATAATTTGGGTACTTTATGGTTTTTCTATTTATTTTTATTTTGATTCGATGTGTGATATTTATGATATATAATTATTAAAATATGAATACTAGCTAAACTTATTAAAAATATAACTTGCAAATTAAATCATATTGTATATATGATATCAATAGTTTAAATTCAAAATAATATTTTTCAATATGGTAATAAACTAAAATAAAAATAATAAAAGAAATAATAAGGGTTCGACTGTAAAAAAAACTTGTTACAATATTTTAAATTGGGTTTTTTCATTTATTTGAATCAAAATAAATAAAAAAAACATTAGAAAAATAATAAATAACTAAAATTATAAAAAAAAAAGTACAAAAAACAATAGGTCAAAAATTAAAAAAAAAATCAAATTGATGAAAAAAAACAAAAGATGAAAAAAATAATAAAATAAATATGAAAAAAACAAACGAAAAGAAATTAATAAAAAACCAAAAAAAGTAAAGCATAAAACTAAGTTTTGTTTTAATAAAAAAAATCAAAGTTCGGAATCTAATTTAACATAACACAGAACCGGGTAACCGACTACAAAAGGTTGGGAGGGGGGGGGGGGGGGGGGGGGGGGGATTGAGCCAAAAATGAGATTTTATGGTTCAATTTAGCATAATCAGATCTTCATTGGCTAAATATAGTCAGTTTTGATACTTCAATGGTTAAAAAAGTCAAAACTTCTTTAATTTATTGTTTTTACCTTGAGATCAAGTAGAGAAGCAGGTTTGCGATGTTAATGAATAAGATAAATTCATGGCTAGTTCTACTGGACACCATATAGACCATATTTACTTTTGAAGTCGGGAGTGGTACGACAATGTGGAATATATTTGTTCAAAAAAATAAAGCAAGTTTTTACTCAAAATATTGTTAGATTATGTGCCAATCATAACAATTTGGTCAATATGAGAGTGACTAAGGTGGTGTTTGTTTTAAGATTTTTTTTGAACATGTATGTCTATAGACGGGAAGACATTTACGTTTATAAGTTCTAACAAACTGTTTGTTTTTAAGAAGACTACAAATATCAAAATATATATATGCGTCATTGTCACCAAAAAGAGATGGACTAAAGTCTACAGATGGGAAAACATTTTTCGCAGACGTCTTCTGGACAAAAAATAAGAAACAAACATATATGTATAAGTTAAGTCATAAACACATACATCGGGCATTCCTTTTTTTTTATTTCATTTTTTACATACACATACACGCCTTTTTTCTTTTTTTCCTTTTATTTTTTATACAATATATTAAAAACAATAGATAATTTTATTTTTTTTAACATAAAATCTAGGATTTTATAACATCGATAAAACTAGGACTTTATAGCATCGGCTAATTTACTCAAAGTCTAAACATTGATTGTTTGATGTTTAGCCATACTTTTATGTATTTAAATATTTGATACAAAAAAATAAGTCCAATTAAATTCTTGGAAACATGTACTTGTTTGAAGAACTTTTGAGTTTTAATAGCATCGATACACTATCTGAAGGTAGCGAAAACAATCAAAAGATTTGCATAAGTGTACATGCACCTTAAATCTAGGTTAAACTGGTTATAGAAACCTACTTTTGAATTCAACTAAAGAAAAGATAAAACACTTTCCTCATGATCTTTGATTGAAACCTTCTGATTGACATATCTTGCAATGGATGAAGGACCCAAAGGAGAATCACTCTAATGTAGTCAGACCCAAAACTTTAAGAAACATAACAAGGAAACCCTAAATAGTGTTAGGTCGATAATTATATAACCCTAGAAAGGCGTTATAATTTTTTATCCCATGGATAGATAGGAAAGAGGGAGAACGAAAATAAGATGCTCAAAAGAATACTAGGGTTTAATCCCAAGCTCTCTGTTTATAGGCAACTGATTAATCCTTTAAGGTTTTAAACTCTTAGGGATTATTCTTACCTTATTCAAAACATGACTTATCCCTATCAAGGATAAGCAAAACTTATATTTTTTCCATTTCCTTAGTGTTAATTGTGATGTCACTTCCGTGGCGAGTGGCAGAAATCGTCGGGCGGCGCGACGTTAGGATGTTGGATCACAATTATTGAGGATACATTGAACAGTACAAAACAATATGTAACATTAATATCACTTGCATTATAAAGTATATAAATTACATGGAAGGGTGTTTTTGAATGTACTAAACATCTAACATAACTATATATCTTGATAGGTAGGCATCTCAATAAACTTCAAGTAGTTCCATTAGTCAACCACTATTGTAGGAAATGAAATCTTCCATTTCTTTCCGTTTCATAGGAATACATGTGAGTTTTGAAAGGTCAACATAATGTTGGTGAGTTCACATGTTTTTGATAATATAGAAAATACTTAGTATTGTAACATCCTGTTTTGTGATTTAGGGTTCGTGGGCTGCAACTCGGGCATAAGGAAGCCTTGAGGCTGCGACGAGTTACTAGAAGCGTAAGGCTTCTCACCACCTTTCCGTGGATATGAGGTTCATTGGAAATGGAATTATAACGTAGAAGCTATGATAGTTTGAATTTTTGGCAAGTTTAGTCCTTATTGAGAAATGAGTGGCAGACGAGTACGTAGGGCGTAAGTATGTGTACGCTCATCGTACTTATATGCGTAGCATATACATGGAGACCACTTAGTAAATTGGGCGTACCATAGGCTACATTGGGCGTACTCGGCAGAGAATGTATACCCTAATATTTTGAGGTGACCCTATTTAAGGAACATGATGGCCTCATTTTCAACCACCATTTCCAGCCTCCAACTCCTCTCAAAACCCTAATATCGTTTCCATGGCTTGTGTGAGTGTGGTGGCTCATTTGAGTGTTTTTTATGAAGCTCTTGGTGAAGAAGGAATCTTGAAAGAGGATAGCTTCTGCTTCTAGCTTGTAGATCTGAGTTCTAACCCTGTTGGTGCATCATCCAGAGGTATAAAGTTCGAAACTTGCTCATTATTGTGCTAGTTATTGTTTTGGGTCCATTTTTAGGGTTTTATGTCCCAATATCAAAACTTTATGAGTTTGGTGAACTCCAGATCAAATCTCCTGTCCGTTTAAGTGTATTGGGTTGCCCTGATTCATAAAAATGAGAACTTGGTCGTCTAGACTTCTTCATGCATGAGTTAAGAGGATTTAAGAGAGTCTTAATTGTTATTTTGGAAGTTGGGTCCCATTAAGACATTACCATGTCGTGGTGATTAAGAGAGTCTTAAAATGAGAACTGGTGCCATTACCACGTCGTGGTGATTAGATTTTCGGGAATCTATATATTTCGATCATCTGGACGGTTTTTATGGGGGATTTACGACTTTTATTCATCCTTGGTCGGCAAGAAACCTCGGAGAAGCTATTTTAAGGGTCTAGAAGGCGACCGGAAGGCCGTTAAGTTGACAGGAGCAAATATCTGAAGGATTAGGGAGCGGATTCATATTGGAGATCATGTGGTTTGTTGTTCTGACCATGATTAGCATTCCATTATGATTCCATTATGTGTTTACTTTCTGATTTGGGTGTTAAAACCTTTTACTTTGTGTTGATGATTGAATGAATATTTGAGTTTATGGTTTAAGTTATATTTGGATTGTTTATTCTTATTTAATTTATTTTGTCAAGTATGATTGAAAGATCCATATGTGTTAAAGACTGTTACTTTGTTCCCTATTGTTGAATTAATATAGTTTATATGACCATATGACTATGTTAATATGAATCATAGTTGTCCAGTGACCAGTGGTGATTATGACTAGAGTTGGACCAAAACCTAGGGTTAGGAAATAAATTGGTGAACTTTTATGTGCATGCATGAGTATATGACCATTCTATGCATGATTTAACTCCTATGACCATTAGGGTTAAATAAGATCAAATCTTGCTTAATACAAACTAAATACTAATTTTCATGATTGTGTGTTCATTACCCCCACACTAGCCTTTTGCTTGCCCCTAAGCAAAACTGATTTTATTATTATCATATCAAGACTTTAGTTACCAACATCGCATAACAAAATCCATTTTGATCCTCTCCATTACTCCAAGATCGCAATGCATATATATATATATATATATATATATATATATATATATATATATATATGTGTGTGTGTGTGTGTGTGTGTAAATTTTCCTAAGAACCTCCCCAATCCTAAATACTCACAATCTTCATAAACACTTGCCCACATTTTTTTTAAATAATGCTCATTTTATGTATCCCCCCTGAATCCATCCCTAGAAAACTTTCTTAACCTCAAGGTATTTTTGGTTAAACCCCCAAGCATACATATGGAAAAATAACCTAAAAGCTAAAAAATACAATAAATAACTTGGCAAATTTCGCCTTATTCATGAGTCTTTGATAATTTGGAGCTTTTCTTCATGATATTTCTTGATCTTCATTGCTTTGTAGACTCTTTCAAACTTTGCAACTTTTTTTTCTTTTCAACTTTTTCTTTTCTTTTTTTTCTTTCTTTTTTCACAACTTTTTGCAATTTTTTTTTCTTTTCTCACTTTTTTACTTAAAACTAAAAATCCTAAAAACATATGCTTAAGCAGGGGGAACTTAACTTCAATCGTTATTTGTTAGAGATATTAGTCTAATGTGCAATGTCTACATAAGCTCTCCTAGATACATTTCTCGTACACAATGCTAAACATATTGTGGCCCACAAACTAAGCAAGATCGTGTTTTTGTTCCATGATTTCACTAGGATAGGGAAGCCACAAATACACTAGAAAACATATTGGCTCAAATAAACATTGAAACTCACATCGGATCATCCCACACAATGCTAACAACCTAGATCTCAACACAACAATTTTTTCAATAGATTCAATTTTAGATTATTGTTTCAAATCTTTCTAATAATTTTTAAATCCTAGTCATTTTTCAAAATTTTAATTTATTATTAAGCTTGTATTCCCATATTTGACCCCTAACCCTCACTTATTTGATGCAATGTCCCCATTGCATGCTAAAACAATTAAAGAACATAAAATTAAAGAGAGTGGATTGGAACAGACCCCCCTGTGGTAGTAGTGGCGAGATCGAATAGGGCTGCTAAAAGTTTCTCCAAAAATTGATGGAATACTAGAAACTATAATGTTGCTTCTAAAGGTGTTGGAAGACTTGGACATCTCGTATAATGGTTTAAAACAATACTTCTGGGATCTTCTCGAATGAATGCAAATGTGTTGAGTCAAAATAAACCAAAGAACCATCTTTAAAGAGTGTGTTGATCCTCATCTGCAACCTGGGAAAGCAACCCCATGTCGTGTTTTTGAGTGAGGGGTCGTAATTATTGTGAAAAATAAGAACGCCACAACGTGAATGGTTCCACGTCGTGGTGACTTCTCAGAATGTCTTTAAGAGCCAAAATAGTGCGTCTTTTCTTCTTAAGGGCTTAGGACCATTCCCGAACTCTTCTTTCTATAGAATTCCTTCAAAAATCTTCTCTTCATCAAGTGGGGAATCCCACACTTATTCAAAAATATGGTCTTTAATTGTAATCTTCTAAAATCGTACGACTTTTTCTCTCGTGACAAATTAGCATTCGACCCCAATTGTTGAAATTTCTGAAAGCATCCGAAGGGCAAAAATTATGCAAAGATCTGAAACATCAAGATCATCAACATGGAAAAAAAATAAACAAACTAAAAATAAAAATAAAAATAAAAACTCACTAAAATAACAAAAAAATAGCAAACCAAAATAACTAAAAAGGATGTCACGATCACTCGTCTTCGTCGAAATCAAGATACAATTGTTGATTAAATCCCTTGCATGCAAGATGTGGTTTGTGAAAACAAAATCTTTCCAGACCTATCAGACTATTTCCTTTGTTTTCTTTGCACCATTAACTAATAAGTAGAAAAAAAGTTGACACAACTAGTCAAGAGTAGCAAGAGTTCAGTCTTCCACTTAACCACCTTGATACGCCTTGCTATACTACGCCTCATGGATTGAGATGGAAAAATCACCAAAGTAGTAGACTAAACAAGTCAAAAATTCCCTAATCACTTGCAATCTCAAAACCCATGCAAAAGTTAAAACAAAAAAATGCGTATGATCACGAATTCCTGCACATAACAACAAAAAAATCTTTCTGACAAGTTATATGATATCAACAAAAATAAAAAATAAAATAAAATAAAACTAAAAATTAAAAACAAATAAAAAATAATCAAACAAACTAAATTAATTGAAAATCGTTCCCCTGCAATGACGTCAAAATTTTTATGTGTATTTTTATGTGTATAATTTACTTGCTCAAGTTTTAAATTTATAAAACTGATTGCATCACAACCAAACTATTAAACACACTAGGTAGTGAACCTAATCGTTCAATAGTATATTTGTGGTAAGACCATGTGTCGAACACTAGGAGAATGGGGGCGGATTAATTTAGAGTTTTTTTTATTATAGTTTACACATAAAAGCAGTCAATAGGGGTTTTATGGAATTTAATCTCAAATGAACAACTAAACAGCAAATATCGATAAACTGACATAAGACAAATCACTTCAGCTACTTCTGTTTAGATTGGATTACATCTCAAAATCATGGTTAATTACTCAAGCTTAATGTATATTCATTCATTATTCACCGATTCCTAATATGACTAGCATCATGGTCACGCTACTAATCCTTTGATTTCAACATACCTATTAATTTATTGATTAGATACCAACTTGTAACATCCCAATTTCACAACATTTGTTTTTCATTTTAATAAAGGTAAAACATCACGTTTAAAAAATACAAGTTAAGAATTCAATTTGTTCCAAAATACATTTCTTTGATAATCATAGAAATATGATAAATGCAGAATCCCCCATTATTGCTGATGAATATGTACAATCACGTCATCACCTTCCCACTATCACCACTAGAACCTGAAAAACATTTAATCCACAAATATAAGCCAAATCTTTGTGATTTCGCATAAAACATCACACACCACAATATACATACAATGCATGTACACACATGAGCCTTTGGTATGTCTGACTTGCCTCGTAAGGCGTACCACATACATGGACCGCTCCTAGCCTACAATCTGACTGGCCCACCTTGCAAGGCCTACAGTGCACCTAGACCGCTCTCTCTCTCTCTCTCTCACACACACACACACACTCTCTCTCTCTCTCTCTATATATATATATATATATATATATATATATATATATATATATATATATGTAAGGTCACACTTATGATCTGATGATCCAAACACTTCATGTTGACCACTAGCACCATCGCCAGCGCCAACATCTATTCCAGTTTATCAACATCAATGTGATTCATAATCTTAGTGATTAGGATTAGACCTTTACTTAGACAGGTATACATCCCCTAAATAGTGGGATATTCTTTATTGTAACTATATATAATCATCATTAGGGTGAAACCCTAATGTAATGTTTTGTGCTGTCTTTGTGACCTCGTTCTCTTTGTGAGAACCCTTCTTTCTTAATGAAAGTATCTTTGTGATTATCTTGTTCTTTTATTCTTTGTTTATTCTTTATTTTTATACTTGAGTGTATCTCATCTATACAAACCTTCAATTGGTATCAGATCATAGTTTATTAGAACTTTCATTTAAAGATCTGCTTAAGATTCAGAACTTCAAACCCTATTCAGAACCTCGAACATCAGAAGGAGAAGAAGATGAAGAGCTCAATCAGGTAAGTTCTCTAAAGTATATTCTTCTTTAAATATATCCTTTCACAAAGTCAAAAAGAAAAAGAAAAAGGTGTTGGGTATCAAAAAACCAAAGAAGATTTGGGTTTCAAAAGGTACATCTCCTGATTCTGAAGCAAAGCCAACAAGTGAAGTTGGAAAGATTCATTGGAAACAAAAATCTTCAGAAAGGGGTGTCGGATGCGATCTTATATGAGCGTCGTTGAAACCAAACGAGAGGAGATTGGAACCAAAGTGAAATAGTAGCGATGTGATTGGATGCGAAAGCCAAGAGTCAATATGGTTAGATAAGAAAGCAAAGATTCAATGCGATTGGAAGCAAAAGTCAAGAGTCGATTGAAGGATTGGATGCGAAAATGAGATCGTTGCGATTGGAGGATAGGATGCAAATGGAAGTTCGCTGCAAAAGGGCATAAACTATTATTCATACTGAGTTTTCATGCCTAAACCACCTCTCTAACCTTTAGGAAATCTCTCTTGGACTTGCTCTGTCCTTTTTGTTCTTAACTCGTATTCACCCATATGTTATTCTTTTCGTTTTTCATTGAAAAAAATGTGCTTGTTGCAATTCATGGTTGCAAAAATAGTTTGGTTACGATCATTTTGATACGGGTCGTTTCGATGCGATCCTATGTTAGTTGTACTGACGCAATCCATCAAGGATCGTTACGATGTGATCGTAAGGATTATTCTGATGCATATCATTCCAACAGGTTACGAACGATCACAATTGAGCAGTAACTTGCTATCTGATGTGATCTAACCCAATGCGATCCAACTCGATGCGAAAGTTCCAAAGTGTTGTGTTGCAACTAGTTGCAAACGATCGCAATTGAACAATAAGATACTATCATTGCGAAATCGCATTCGCATCACAATCAGGTCCATCGCGTTCACATCACTTCTAGTTACGAATTCAGTATCTCCATTCTAACTGTTCAAGTTCTTGTTGATGCTCATGTTGATATACATCTTACGCTGACTTCAACTTCAACATCACAAGAAATCAGAAGCAACAAACCAATGGTATTAAAAGTTTTAAAGAAGCTCTTGTCGCTTTCTTATCTTGGATATGAGAAGAAGGCTTGAATGGTAATTCTCAATGCACCTCGCCTCTCTCTAATTCAAAGCATGTATATGAAAAAGCTGAAATATATTAAAGTGCGTGGTCTGAAATACATTGGAATGGGATGACAAGCAAGAAGAAGTTGCAGATGTAGATGATTAAAAGAAGGATGATACCTTCTTAAGTTTTCGAGGAGGAATTTGTGGCTTAAATTCTTTATTCTATATATTGTCTTGGACCGATGGTTTCAACAAGGGAACATGTTTATTGTATTGTCACATTTATAGGAGAAAGACTGAAGGAATGTGACAGATCAAGAAAAGCATAGAAAGCTGCATTTTCTCTTCACATGATTTCTTTGATCAATGCCAAAACCAAAAAGAAAATTAAGGGTATTATTTTCAAGAATAAAAAAAAATCTTTTGTATAACATAGGAATTGGTTTAGTCTTTCATATTTATTTTGTTGTTTTAAATTTGTTTTTTTAATTAGTTTTAGTTATTTTCCTAAAAATAAATAAATAAATTGTTAATTAAATTTCATTTAAGATAATTTTTTTTGTTTATTTTTGTTTCTGGTTCTTAAATTTATTTCATTCATTTAACTTTTATCTCGTATATCTAGTTTTCTAGTTATAGTTTAAATATTAAAAAATAAAAAATATATAATCATATTTTTCAAAACTACTAGTTAGTTTTTGTTTAAGTTAAACTGTTTTTAGTTTTTAATCTTGTTAGTTTCTATTTTCTAATTGATTTTATTTAGCTTATTTAAATTTTCTCACACCCCCAAACCAGAACGGCGGAATCGTTCAAGGGCGGATGACTTCATGTAGTATCGTAACAGTTGAATACATAGTAAAGAAAGTAAAACAACCATCATATATATAATTTAAAAGTTACATTGTGGAATGATACTTGTTTCAAAAAAAATTACAATATGATGACAAAATGAGTTTTAAACTGACGCCTTAGCGTCACTTCTCCAAAAGCTGAAGTTTACCTGTATTACTGAATCCCTGAGAAATACAAGTAAGTTTGAAAGAGTAGATCAACATTTAAGCTGGTGAGTTCATAAGTATTTAATGTCAATGTTTGTATAAATTTGAATGAAATTGTTTGTAGATGTTTGAAAACTCCTAGAAAATCTCATATTTCCTACTAGTATAAAAGTCGTCTTCTATCAAGACCCGACATGTTTGAATGATTGCTTCTAGAAATCTAATATTTTCCCATAAAGGTGTGGTAGTTTAAAAGTTCCAAAACTGTAATGCAAAAGTGTTTTTCATGCCTAGAATAATAGATTTATGTATGTATAAAATCGCTAAGGCATTTGATAACCCCGTAAATCCACGCATTGTTAATACTCCATGTGAATTTTATAACCATGCTATTGACCCAGACTATCTATAACAACGTTCTTCATGCGTTGGAATGTTATGACGTTTATCACCCCAGACCTTCCGGTCTAACTGTAGCTAACAGTTTAGGTGCGGGATTGTCAATCCCATATAAATCTATACACAAGTATTACGCTCTCCCTACAAGAGAATATGGTATATAATACAGGACTTTAACTGCATACTTGAAAGTACGTGAAGTTGAATGTCTCACAAAACTTAGTATCAAATAAATTTACGTATGAAAAGTCCATTAGTTCTTGTATATGAAAGTATTTCTTTGCTATAGTGCTCATAGTATGTAAAATCTCCTGAATATCTAGTAAACTATACCTATTATAGTTTTTCCAAAAGTATGTTTCGTTTGTATGGTAAACCTTAGTATAGTGTCGACTTTGTATGTAAAGTATCACATTATTGAACATTTATACTCAAAATATAAATAAAGTGTTTGATATTTATATAACAACATGTTTCATTCCAAAAAGACAAAGTGTTAGCATGATATGTTGTATGAGAATGTTTTCTTATGGTAGTTATAAATCATATATGATTGATTATAACAAAAAGTATAACAAGAGATTGATGTTTTTCACACGAGGATAATCGTGTATTTACTTGTATTTCCCCCCTTAAAAGTGTATAAAAGCATTTACAAAGCATTTGAAAAACGTAGTTATAGGGGTATGAACTCACTTGATAGAGTGAAGATGGTGAGATGAAAACCGAGCAGAACTTCTATAGGAGAATGTTGATTTCTCGGGATTCTCGGGAATATCGGAAGTGTAAAACCTTCCTTCGGAACTTGGATGTGAAGACTGGGGCTTCGGGATGGCTTCAGGGGTTAAAACGTAGAGCTTCGGCATGAGAAAGAAAAGAATTGAGCAATGAAACCCGGAACCCTTTGAGCTCTATTTATAGCCCAATTTTTGGGTCCCACGTCGTGGCAAAGGGTTTCCCACATCGTGGAGTCGATCATATCCTCTTCCATGGATGAGATGTCTTCTGCAAGCCAGAAAACCCATCTGTTAGGGTCCCCACGTCGTGGCCATCTGTGCCATGTCGTGGCCAACCAGACAGCCTCAGATTTTGTTTCTCGAACTTGTAAAATCCGTAACTTCTGCGTACGAGCTCCGTTTTCGACTTTTTGTATATGCACGCATAGGTGAGAATATGCTCTACAACTCTTGTTTAGATTTCGTCGGCTAATTTTGAATTTATTTTTAATTAATTATTTTTAACAGTCCGAGACACGAAAACTCCATTATAAAGTCATAACTTCTTCATCCGACGTCCGTTTTCATCAGACTTTTTACCATTGCGCTACCATTGTTGAGATCTTCAATTCTCATTTAGGTTGTTTCGGCCAAAAATCTCTCGATCTTTATTTCGAGTTTTTAGCTGTCTACTGTTATCCCGAAACTTAGAAAAATCATAACTTCCTCATACGAAGTCAGATTTTGACGTTCTTTTTATGCACATTCATGTTTTAGTATAATCTAAGACTTTCGTTTAGATACCTAAGGCTAAAAAGTATTTTATTGAAATTTCACTTTTTACGTTTGTCAGTGTTTTACCGGTTTTGACACGAATTTTCGATTGGTCATAACTTCTTCGTTATAACTCAGATTTTAGTGTTCTTTATATTTCTGAAAACTTTGAAACGATAACTATCATTTTAGCCAACCCAATAGAGACTTTTGAACATTTTATTTTTGACACTAATTTCATTATATCAAAAGAGATTACAATTCTTGACTTTTTAGGTCATTACATTGATTCGAAATATCGGGTTGTCACAAATTTTGTCTCTTATGTTTATTTTATTTTTCTAAAAATCAAAAAACTAGTGTATGCAAGTGTTCCAAGCAAGGTGTTGCAAGTGTATATTTTCCATCGGCTTGATAGAAATATAAGGGGGAGAACGCACTCAAGTATCGAAATGGAGTTAATAATTCAACTCTGGGAGAAATTTTTACCTAATGTGTCTGATGTTCAAATTATATATGAACATAAGAAGTCATTCACCGCATAAAAGTTTCTAATTTTCATATTTTTTTGAGTGTTCAAAGTTCATTGGTTTCAGGCATTGATCTGCGGTTGAACAAGTGATAGCATGGATATTAGATCACATGATGGTTCTTTTTTATTTGAATTTATAGGTTCTAGTGGGTCTTGGTGACGATCTACCTATGTGTGAATACACATTTGGTTCAAGATTTGCAATTTCGTTGCACCATTTTTGAACTATTTTATAGTGAACTATGTGTTCTGAGATGGCATGTTTTATGAGCCGAAACTGAAGTTGTTGATGAACCACAAGCTTAGGGGGAGCTATCAAGTTTGACAAAGGCAACCAAGCTATAAATTGACTAGCTAGTCATAAAGTTTTCTGGAGTTGGTTGATTTCTGGAGTTTTCTCTTACAAGCTCTATCAAGTATGGTCATTCCTTCCAAAGATTATAGTATCTTTCATAATTTGACTATGACATTTCGTAAGCCAAGTATGAAACTATTGACAATCCTTGTCCCTAGAAGCAAGTTGTTGTATGCACCTAAATCTCTCTAAGTATCTCATCATCAATACCATCAGTTGACATGACATTGAGTCGCCCACTCACGCTGATTGTCTAGCTTCGTCTAAACTTTCAAATTTAGATTGCCTAGTCAAAATTGGAAAATTATAGAAAGGCTTCGGTGTTTTCTTTCATGGTTAATTGGCTCTTACCTGGCTCTTGTCCCTGGAAGCATGATTGTCATATGAATCAAGTCTCATGTTCTCTGAAACATCGAGCATGACCTAGTGGCTTACCTTGAATGCATAGTCATCATTGTAAGAGATACTTGCCTCGTCCATAAATGACAAAGGGTTATTCATGTCCTTAACATCCGAGTCTAAGGTATGACATTTTACCATTGAACGAATTGATGTAGAATTTTAAATTCTAGACTGAAACTTAATCTCATGATATAGAAGATGAACGACTTCTTATTGACAAGTTTACACTATTTAGGATTCATGCCGATTTCACCTTAGCATGATTGAAACATTCCATTCTCTCCTTAAACTCTTCTTTATAAAAGTTAACGATTCACTGTGATATACCAGATACTGACAAAAGTTTGAAACTATGTGACGATGGTTAGTTTATGTATCGTAGGCTATCATACGCATCAATCCATTCTCGCCTTACATCCTTCTTTAGAATTTTATGATTCAGCGTATGAAACTAAACACTGATGAGAATTTAAAAAATATGTGTCGATGGGTATATAGCACGTCCCATGTTGTATTACATGCACCTACCCATTCTCTCCAAAAAAATATTCTATTAAAGAAGTTGATGATTCCCTATATTATCCATCTACTAATAAAATTTCGACACTATGCCGATGGGTACTTTTCGTACCTGAATGTTTTACATGCATCATCCCACTCTCTCCCTTTATTCTTCTAATAAAAGAAGTTGATGATTCAATGTATGAAAGCATATGTTGATGAGACTTCACAATACTATGTCAGTGAATGATAGTTCAAACCTATGATATCAAGAGACATCATAATCTCACGTGTTGACAGCTACAATCTAGATTCCCTGATATGTTGATCACTTTCTCTAGTAAAATAAAGTTGTTGATGTTAAAAAAAAGGGAGAGATATGTTCATAACATATTCATATTATCTCCTAAAGTTGTTGATGTTAAAAAAAAAGGAGAGATATGTTCATAACATATTCATATTCTCCGGAGGAGATACCCTAAATACACTTCACTTGCTCATGGGGAGATATGTTCATTCGTGTCTAGGCAAAAATCTCTAAACTAAGATTAGAATCTATCATAAGAAAGGGGTATTAGATGCGGAAAGGGTTGCAAGTAGGAATCGAGTTACAACTAGATGCGAATGGATGCAAACGATCACAAACCATCGCAGTGTCTCTTTTATTGGATGCGACTAGATTCGATTGGATGTGACTGGATGCGAACGACTGCAAGCCATCTCTGTCTCTAGTCTTTGGATGCAAATGAGGAAGCGACCCATTTCAAAACCAGTTGCAACGTATCACATCCAATTGAAGTTTTCATTTTCAGCGGGAGAAAAATATAAAGAACTTGTTTTAACATCATCATATAGGGGAGATTTTAAGGTCACACCTTATGATCTTATGTGTCAAATACTTCACGTTGACCACCAGCACCATCATCAATCCCAGTTTATCAACATCCGTGTGAACTTCATAATCTAAGTAATCTTTGTATATTAAGCATTTATATATATATAATTCGTAATCTTAGTGATTAGGATCAGACCTTTACTTACATAGGTATACATCCTTTAAATAATGGAATATTTATTATTGTAATTATATATAATCTACATTAGAGTGAAACCCTAATGTAATGCTTTGTGCCATCTTTGTGACTTCGTTCTCTTTGAGAGAACCCTTCTCTCTTAGTGAAAGTATCTTTGTGATTATCTCATTCTTTTGTTCTTTGTTTATTCTTTATTGTGTTATACTTTAGTGTATCGAATCTATACAAACCTTCACTCTTAGCACATAGTTGACCCACTGCTAGCCTACAACACACCATTGGCCCGCCCGGGTATGTTGGCCTACAACACAAAGTAGGACCGCCTCAACCCACCCCACCACAATATGTCAATATATGAAGCAAGAAAGAAATCAAGTAAACACAAAAAGCACATGAAACAATCTGCACAAGTCTACATGTCTAATAGCTCACTACCTTATACCTAGACTCATACACTACACTACACCACTACTGACAGATCTCTAAGGAATGCATAGCTATATGTAACCAGTGGTGAGATAGACATTTAAACACGAGATCCCACTCTAAAGCCACAGGCAAACAAGGAACAGAAAAGAAAACCTAGATTAAGAGTTCTCATGCTATCCTATATGACTACATACAACCCCTGGGGCACTCCACTAGACGATCACCAACCTACCAGAACTCTAACCAACATACCACTACTCCTATATCCTAAAATGCAAGGATATACAGTGTAATACATAGTATAACGAGGAAAATCGCCTGAATCGAATACCTAAGGAAGCACATAAACACGCTCACTTCCTACACTGATCGCTCCCGCGAACCAACCAGCACCAAACCAAGGTGGAACCTTAATTAATAGCCCACTTCATTCAAGTTTCATCAAAAGTCAAACTTGTCAAAAATTCAATGGTCATTGGTCAACAAAAGTCAACATCGAACCCTCACCACGACATTGAAGACTCTTGGTCACATCATGGAAACATCCCTACAAAATAGTCACGAGGTCCTCAATCGTCACGGCTTGGAAAGCATACCGCCACATCGTGGGAACTGACTCTGTACTACTTAATAGATTAATCCCTTAATCCATTAAGTTACACACTCATCTCCTCTAGGAGGCTTCCTTGCACCCAAAGAGTCATAAAAATTGTTTCTTTATAGAAATGCATGTCGTATGCAAGTCTTGAGCTCATGCTAGGTCACAAATGATGAAAAAGTGGTCATAACCTAATGCATGAGTTCAAAACCCTACCAAAATTTACACCTAACAAATTTAACCACAAATGGACTTTACTGATCCATAGACTTTCTAACTTTAAGGAATCCCAACACCCGAACTAGTGTAAACAAGGAGAATAATGCATAAGAGTCTAGATCTAGCAACATAGAATCATAAATCTTGGAGCTTGAATAGTCACAAAGGTCCAAAGTGAGTGCTAGAAAATGATAAGGAGACTTGCAAGCTAGATCTATGCACCAAGAATTCTCATTTCTCCTTCAAGACAACAAAACACCACCAAAATCTTAAGAGCTCAAAAATAGAGGCTAGGGTTTAGTTGAAAAGTTATAGGCTGAAGAGCATGCCCTAAACCTTGAGTTTAAGAGCTTAAATATGGAAGAACCCCTAAAAGATCATGGGCTTGGGTTGCAGATGGGTCACATCATGACCTTCCTTTCATCACGTCATGATCATCATCCTAAATACACGTTCATCCAGTTAGCATGTCATGTCGTTATGCTCCATTCATCACATCGTGACACAAGGTTTTTCCCCAAAGCCATACCTTTGATCCTTTTATGCCCTCAGTCGATCTATTTTGGAAAACGTATGTTACACATAACAAACGAAACCCTTGTTTCTACATGATGGACACTAACACAGACAACACCTTCCATCATGTACTAACAATCTGATTCTTGCTCATATGAATAGTGGAGTTCGACATACAACCACATCCTAGAAGTTAGCATCTCCATCCATTGGCTACTTAGCACTAACAAAGAATACAATTCTTCTGTTGATCACTTCGATCATCTCCTTCTTAAATTTCCCAACTAAAGTAGGTTACTACATCAAACAAGGTTCTCCAAACCAATCACCTCGCATACGTAGATCTTATTACATGAACTCGGACCTTCATGGCCACTTAGGCTTAAGCCAAAACCTACTTTCATAGACATCACAATATCGTAGTTAATGACGAAAATAGACAAAACGAATTTGTATTATCCACACTATTTAATCAGTTACCAATGCCTTAGTAACCTTGTGACTCTTCTTGATCAAAGTATGAACCTTATGCTTCCAATAATACAAGTCTATACTATTTTTCACACCTATTCAAACTTGTCAAAAGAATTGCCCTGTAGTTCCTAAGTCAGTATACATGAAAGCCACAAAGCAATTTAACATATATTTACGTGTTCAACCGAGAAAATACAATGAATCTCCTTAGACTCCACAAGGGGTTTTACGTGTCTATCAGGCGCTTTAACATTAAACACATGCTTTACTAAGCAAATACCAAATTTTCATAGTCTTTACTTCTAGGATCCTTTCGACACGTATGCCCGATATAGCATATTCTAACACCTTTCGAAGGTCACTAGGAACTCCACTTCAAACTCTTTGGTGGTTGTCGAGGCCAACACAAATAATAACCCTAAGTATTACACACTAAAATAGTGTATAGTGGTAAAGGGATCGAATCCACGGAGATTGGTTCAATTTGATAACTCTATGAAAAATCTCTTTGTAAAAATACTTGGAATATGACAATAAATTAAAAATGGGGGTTTTGATGTTTTGAAATACTTGAAACAAACTAGAATTAACTATGATTTAAATAGATAATTGCAACAAAAATAAGAGTTTGATGTAAAATCAATAAGGGAGAGATGGTTGACTTAAAGTTTCCTCACTTTGAATTTTGATGAACATATCATTAGAATCCAATGGTGCAATACTTTGATTTAAATCCTTAATTTGGCTATGGTAATCCAAGAAGCTTGAGATTACCTAGACTTTTCTTAATTGTTGAAATGGCTAGAGAAGCTCATAACAATTTCCTTAGTCAAAGTCATTAATTCCAAATAGCATGTAATTAGTGAAAGCCAACTAGCATTAAGAACCAAAAATTCACCAAATCCAAGAGGAGTCAATTGCTTTCACTACCATGTTGGAGAAAATGTTTTTATGATTGTGTGAAGCAAAAACAACACAAAAATCATTTGTTGCTTGCTAATTTGAGGATCATTTACTTAATCAAGAAATTAGCCAACTAATCACCACAAACACATTTAAACTCATGAATAAAAACATACCAATAGTGATAAAATGATAAAACACAAAACATTTCCATAAAGATTTAAGAATAAGTTCATGGATTCTTCAACATTCAACAAAAGTTCAAAGGATTCAACAAGAAATCAACCAAGATTTGTTTAGCCAAGCATGACTAAACTCAAAGAAGAAAAGTTAGATGAGATTGTACCAAACATTTTACAATAATCAAGAGGTGAAATCAAGATGTTCTTGAGGTGTTCTTGGCCTTCAAAAGCACTCCAAACTCTAGAGAGAACAAGTCAAACTCAGACCTTCAAGATTAGGCTAAAGAGGCACACCCACCTTCCCAATATAGAGCTCTTAGAAAAATCCCGAAATTGCCCTTGTCAGGAATCCACACGGGCCGCGGGCTCTGACGGGTATTTTGGGCTTCTTCAAGTCTTGGGCCCCCACAGCTAATCTATTGGCCCAGTTCGAGTCCAATCAACTCCTAGCCCATTTTTCTTCAATATTTCTTCAATTAAAGCCCAATTTGTCTTTCCATATCACTCAAAACTTCCGCAAACTCTTAAACATCGATCTTGCACACTCAAGAATTCTTTCGCGCCCTTTCAAATTTAAAGTTCAACACTTCTGCGCCTTCAAGAAATCGACAAGCCTACTCCCTGTATCACCTCCAAAGCCATCAAGCATGATATCCCCATTGCTCTTCAAGTCCAAACGCCAGCCAAAAGATCCCGCACACTCACGCTCCTCTAGTTTCCTTAAAATCTGCAATAATGCTCAAGAAACTAGAAAGTACCCGCAATGGTCATAAAAATAACAAAAAGGAAAATATGCTTGGAAATTAACTAAAATGCGAATGGAATGCGCTAAAAAAACTATAAAAATAAGTAAATAAAATGAAGCTATCACTCTTCGTATAAATTCTTCCTAGTGTCTAGTCAGCATGGCATACTACTTCTGAATTTATCTAATGGTATACACTCTCCAACTATTTGTACCACTTTTTTACTCATGCAAGTCAACATGCATATTGTTTCATCTCTTCACTTCATCATCCATCCATAACATCGTTGTTGGGTCGTGTTTTGTATTTTATGTTGCGTCTATTGGGCTCGTTAGCTAGTCCATTATGTATCTCTGGTATGGGCCTGTCCATCCGTGAGTTTAGTAGGGTTTAGTATATATAGGAGCTTGCATGCTTCCTAGAAAAACAACGATAGAATAGAACGATCAGAGATTATTCAGCAAGTTTATTATTATCGTTCTTGTAACCCTAAAATCCTCTACAGCGGAAGTTCTTAGTCGAGCTCTGCTGAGGATTGTTTGATCTAATCATTCGACATATCTTGATCCATACTTGTGTTATTTATTGCTTTTTACATTCATCGCATTACCTGTTAAGTAGATCTAATCGATCATTAAGTTTGTTTTTAACTTATCAATTGGTATCAGAGCAGGAGGCTGTGTAATTCATACACATCTTTTCTGTGAAAAAGGTTGCGATTAGGGTTATTCCGCATTAACTAATATTTATTGAGCCGTCATCCCATAATTGACGTAACTCAACATTTATTTCTTTTGCTCTAATTTAATATATTACAAGTCTGATCTTTCAAACAGGTTATACGATCAAGTATGGACGAGTCACAATCAAATCCCATAAACATCTCAAACAACATTGGATCAACGACGACGATTCCCATCCTTTACACCCAGGATTACGAAGTTTGGGCACATCACTTTGAATATTATGTCATTGGATCTGAAGACAATGGATATCTTATTTGGGAAGCAATCGTGTCTGGACCATTCGCTCATTCAGCAACGTCTAAAATCATTAAAACTCAGAAAGAGTATAATGATCTGTTGAAGGACGTAAAAGATATTGCTCAAGACGAAAAAGATAAGTTTCAGTGCAATATTAAAGCATTGATACTAATCAGATTCGCTCTTCAATCGGATACTTTCAGGCTAGTGAGTTCATGCAACACTGCCAAAGAAATATGGGATAGGCTTCGAGAGTTATATTCCACAGACGAAGATCTGGAGCATTCCATTCAGACTTTACTTTTATCTGAGTTTGGCGAATTTAAGCAGAATCCCGAGGAAACTGTTACTCAGACGTTCAATCGCTTCAATCATCTTCTCAGTAAGACGATTAAACACGATATTGAAAGGAAGTTGATTGAACAAAAAGTTACGTTTTTGAATGGTCTTAGATCTGAGTGGAGAGCGATTGTGTCCACTGTTAAAGCTCATGAGCAATTCAAATCTTATTCATTAGCTAAGCTGGTAGGGATTTTGAAATCCCAAGATAAGATTGTCTTGCAGGAGAAAAATGTGGTTTCAAGCTTGGGTTCCTTGGCCCTTCTTTCTAAAAGCAAAAGTGTAATGGAAGATGAAGACCTTAACTTAGAAGACTCTGACCTTACCTCTGAAGACTATGCAATGATGGTGTCAAATCCAAAGAGGTTTATTAAGAAAAGGTTTCCTACCAATAAGAACCGGAATTGGCAGGGAAGCTATAGTTCTGAAAAAGTGAGGGAGGAACCGAAGGCAGAAGAAGCAAAGAAAGAGCCGAAAGCTGAAAGGGATTCTGGTGTGAACTACTACTACTGTGGAGGAAAGAACCACTATGCCAAAGACTGTGTCCTAAAGAAAATGGCAGAAAAGGATGAAGAAGTTGTGTTGATGAAAAAGCTGGAAGAGATCAAGAGAAAGAAAACTACTGCTAACCCTTCTATGAATGCTCTAATTGTGCAGGGTTCGGTAGCGGATGATGAGTTCGGTGGCGTGGAGGTCTGGTCAACCGATTTTGAGGATGATGAAGTCAGAAAGCCATCTCATGGAAAGGCTTATGTTGCGAAAGGTGAAGGAAGCGGTGGAAAGTGTTTGATGGTGTCGGATGTATCTCAAATGAGGGGATACAACACAAACGGTGGGAGTGAAGACACGAAGGAGCGAGAGGACTTGTGCTTCACAGCAAAACCTCTCAGCATGCAGTTTAATGAGCTTGATGAATTAATCAAGAAGGTACAATCCATTTTTGTTTCGTTCAAAGTCCCACAAAATTCATATGAAAAAGAATTAAAAAGCGTAAATTCAAGAATCTCATATCTAGACAGCAGTTTAACTCAAACACGGGTCACCAATTCTAACCTAACCGACCAAATAAGCAGGGTGTCTTCAAAGAGTGAGGAACGGAGGATGTGGATAGAGCTGAAGGAGTCGGAGTTGATCAAATCCAAAGACAAAAACATTTATTTACAAAGAGACAATTTAAAACTTTTGAAACAAAGAAATGTGTTTTGTTTGATTGCTAAGCGTCTTTATTCTAACATCACTCAACTTCATCTTACCTGTGAAATAGGACAGAAAATTCATCGCATGATTTTGCCCTTCCTTGAGTTTAAAGAAGATGAAATCGACGCTAAAGCATATAATTGCGAAAGTGTAGTTTCGTCTGAGGATGTGAATCCGACTTATATGTATGGTCTAGACAAAATCGAATCTTTCATAAAGTCCAAGGACCATAAGGACTTGCTGCAAAACCTTTTGGATGAAAATGATAAATTAAAACTAAGGACCGAAACCATACAAAAGTTTGACTCATTGAATGCCAACTTGAGCTCAGAAAATAAAATTGATGTTGAAAATGCATCTGAGCTTAATGAGGATGATGATATGAGTGAAATTTCTGTAGAGGATGAAGTTGATTGTTCTGAGTTTGTCAAGAGTGAACTCGAAAACCACAAAAATCTTATTTCAGAAAATTCTGTGGAGTTTGCTCGTCTATCCCAACAAAAGTCCCCGATCCTTGAAGAAAAGGCTGTTGTTTACCAAAAGGTAAGGACGACTCCAAATCAGGTGTATAAGGTCACAGGAGTAACCAAACATCAGACAGCCGAACTCACAGCCATTGTAAATGAAGATAAAGCTGATGGTTGTGATGAGTTCTTTTGGTCCGCTCCTATCGATAATACTGACGAGACCGTTGGTTTGTCGGAACGGACGTCCTGGAAAACCAAAGGCAGATATGTGCCAGAGCCTTTGAACAAGCCTGATAACTTCAACGTGCCAAGTACTAGTGGTACAAAAGATGTTCCTGAAGAAAAAAGGAGTTCCTGCAAAAGAAGTCACCCCTTCAAGCGAAACTTCATCAGTTCAAAGTGAACCGGCTGACAAGAAGCAAAAGCAAAAAGCCAATATCCATTGACAGCCGAAGCAATTAAAGAATCAAAAACAGCAAATGAATCAAAGATACAAGAAGAATCTCTCTGAACGAAAACAGTTTTGGCAATCTCAAAACGCCCATTTCTCTTATCATGACAGAAATTCGAAGTCAGAGAAAAGTACTGATAAACCGCAAGAAAGTAATAACAACCGAAAGGAGAGGTTCGGTTCTGAGGATCATAACAACCGAAAGGACAAGTTCGGTTCTGAAAAATATGACAACCGAAGGCAAAGGTTCAGTTCCGAGAGCAAAAGCGACCAAAGTTCGAGGTTCGTTCCCACAAATGACCAAAAACAAAAGTGTCACTCAGGACCTCAAGTTTATAAAACTTCTCAGTCTAACTTCTCTCGTTCTAATTCTTCTAATTCCTCTCAACCTCATTCTAAATCCAATTCTGTTCATACTCAAATTCCAAAATCTTCAATAGATTTGAAAGGAAAATCGAAGGTTTCCTCAGTCAAGACAGATCAAAATCATCCCAAAGTCCAAATGCCTAAACCTGAATCCAAACCGAAAGTAACAAATCCTAATAAAATTAAGGTTTTCACCATTAAAAAGAAAGATGAAACAACTTTAATAAAAAGAACATATCTTGTTGACATCTCTCTTACTATTCCTGTACCTGTGAAAGGCTCACGTGGACCCAAGAAACTTTGGGTTCCTAAATCTGCTTAATTTTTGCAGGTTATCAGTGACGAGTAGTTTGACGAAGAATGGTATATTGACAGTGGCTGCTCACGTCACATGACAGGAAGGAAGGAAGAGCTGAGGGAATTTCGGTCTCTTTCAAACGGTGGAAATGTCAAGTTCGGGAACAACTCATTCGGCACGATAAAAGGCTATGGAATGATAACAAATGGAGATTTCACTATTAGAAAGGTTGCATACGTTGAAGGACTGCAACACAACCTCATCAGTGTATCTCAGCTTGTTGGAGGTACTGGTCTCAAGGTCTCATTCGACGATAAGGGTTCAGAGATAATAGAGAAGAAAACGAAAAGAGTAATTCTCAAATCGGAGCGTAAAGGCGAAATGTTTCCCCTGAACCTCAAACCCATCAAAGGAAATCCAACTATCTGCCTGTTATCCAGAGCACAATCTGACGAAAGCTGGTTGTGACACCGAAGGCTCTCTCATCTCAACTTCAAGGATATCAACAAACTTGTCACCGGTGGTCATGTTCGAGGTCTTCCATTGCTCAAATTCGATCGAGAACATTTATGTGCTGCGTGTGAAATGGGGAAGCAGAGTCGTCAAAGTCACCCATCGATTGTAAACACTAAAGTTGTTGAACCACTAGAGTTAATTCACATTGACTTGTGTGGTCCATCATCTATCGAAAGCGTCGGCGGTGGCAAGTATATTCTTGTCATTGTTGATGACTTTTCACGTTTTACATGGGTATTCTTTCTGACGAACAAATCTGAGGCAACTTTCAAGCTAAAGATGTTTATCAAGCAGGTTGAAGTGCAGCTGAAGAAAGTCGTTCGTAACATCAGAAGTGATAATGGGCTGGAGTTCAAAAATAAAGAATTTGAAGACTTCTTGGCAGAAAAAGGAACCAGTCACAACTTCTCAGCTCCCTACACCCCTCAACAAAATGGAATTGTCGAAAGACGAAACCGATCTTTGTGTGAGGCGGCCCGAACCATGCTAAGTTTTGCTTCTTTACCCTTATACTTTTGGGCTGATGCTATTGCTGCAACAGGAAGCTTACACGAAGACTCTCCTTGCTAAATTTGGCATGATGGGAGACTCAAAGGTTAAAGTTCCAATGGCGTTCGACACCAAACTCACTCCATCCTTGGATAAGCCAACAGTCGATATTACGCTATATCGCCAAATGATCGGCTCACTAATGTACCTTACTGCTAGCAGACCTGATATAATGTTTTCTGTTTGTTACTGTGCAAGATTTTAGGCAAATCCTCGTGAACCTCACATGCTTGCAGTGAAGAACATACTCCGGTATCTCAAGCGAACTACCTCTCTAGGCTTATGGTATCCATCCAACTCAGGATTCTTCGTTCAAGTCTACTCAGATGCAGACCTTGGAGGTTGTGGACTAGACAGGAAAAGCACCACTGGAGGCTGCCAATTCCTTGACGGGAAGTTGGTCAGTTGACAATCAAAGAAACAGACCTGTGTATCTTTGTCTACCGCTGAAGCATAATACATCGCAGTTGCCTCTTATACATCTCAAGTGATTTAGATCCAAAGCCAGCTCCGGGACTATGGACTCAATATGAAAAAGATCCCACTATATTGCGACTCTGAAAGTGCAATTAGGATCTGTCATAACCCAGTGCAACACTCCAAGACTAAGCACATAGAACTGAGGTATCACTTCATTAAGGATCATGTGGAAGATGGGAACGTTGAAATACACTTTGTTCGAACCACTGATCAACTGGCTGACATCTTCACCAAAGCTCTTCCTGAAGCATGTTTTAACAAAATACTACAAGGGCTAGGTATGATGGAATCGGAGTCAGTATCAAAAACTACCTCTCACGATCAAAAGTAAGAAGCGAAATAGACCGAACGTTCGGGTCTTGTGCTAATGTACCGAAATGAACCGAACGCTCGAGTTCGGTTGCATAATATGCTTTTCGCTCATCACTCAAAGGTAGTTTCCTTAGTTGTAGATCTTATGTATAATTTTTCCAAATTCATTTTTCTTATTGTCAAAGTTATTCTCTTTTTCAAACCTATTTTCTTTGGTAACCGAAATAAACCGAACGTTTGGGTTCGGTTCCAAAATTTTTCTCACCCGAAATAGACTGAACGCTCGGGTTCGGTTCCAAAGTTTTTCTCAACCGAAATAGACCGAACGCTCGGGTTCGGTTCCAATTTTTTTGTGTGTTTATTTTTTTGTGTGTCTTATTTTTTTCACATTATCAAAAATTCCAAAAATATTTTTTCTCGCAAATTCAAAAACTCCAAAAATATTTTAATTTTTTTTTATTATTTTATTTTTTTTATTTTGGCTTTTATTTTTTTTGTGTCTACTTGTGGGTATATCATTTCATTAGCTAAGTGTCCCTACAAGCATGCTGGTGTATGTGTCTAAAGCCTCACCTGATTCTGAATAATAAGCCTTACTGACTTGGTATAAACAGACCTTGTCTTCCCAATTAGGCTTTCATATTTATTCTAATCATGAGCTATCTAACTCTCTTCTCACATGAGATATGAGTTTTCTGCTTGGTCCTATTTTTTATAGCAGAGGTACTTTGATTTCTTTACACCATCTACATTGCATTTCTCCATCACATTCGCTTCACAAGCGTAACCCTTGAGACTCTCAGAAATTACCACTGAGGTTTATGGTTGCACAATTTCTGTGTTTATGATCTTAGCTTCATGCCACTACGTGCTAAGTGAAACCCAATATTCAAATACCCAAGATGCATTGACGGTGAACAATTAATTTGTTTTAGCTTTTACTGATGAATTGACGGACTTCTCCATGGGGGTACAACATGAAATTTCTATTTTTCTTTTGAGTGATTCCTATGAAATTGTTAAAAACAATAACATTTCTTCCCTTGGGATCCAGTTTTAGTTTTTGTTGAGATTTTATAAATTTCCTAGCCAAATCAAATTATCTCCAACCTACTTGTTCAACAGACTACACCGGTCTCACAAGTACTTCGTTCGATTTCTGTCTTATATCAAGATTAGGAATTTTGAATCGACGCGAAAGCCACCCTCATAAGCCTAATTAAAAGAAGCCTTTCAACAATTCTTAATAAGTGTCTGATCGTTATTCAACAGGAAACCACACAAACACTTTAAGGTCTCTCTTGACTTTGAAGGAAGAGATTCGTGCCCAGGATCCTTTGTTTTGTGTCTTTATTGACATCACATATTTTCCCAAAAGTGTTGTTTTATTTCTTCTCTTTTACACACTCAGCACGAAAATCTTTTTGATTTTCCAAAATTCTGGTTTCATTAATTTCAAGGAGTTTTAATTGGCTTGGTTGTTTTAAAAGGTTGTGGTGAATTTTAATCCACGTAGGAGAATTTTTTTTTTTTAAAAAAAAAGATGACGTTACAATTTGAAGGGATAAGATGATGACATGATGACTCAGGCGGGAGTCC
Source organism: Lactuca serriola (assembly GCF_051521515.1). NCBI lineage: Eukaryota > Viridiplantae > Streptophyta > Magnoliopsida > Asterales > Asteraceae > Lactuca > Lactuca serriola. The sequence continues at coordinate 82,089,362 of NC_136416.1, read as the reverse complement.
AATCAATTTGATTTCGAACGGCGCAAGAGGGAAAGCATGCGAATTGGAACCGTTTCATCTCCAAACGGTGCCTGATGGGAAGGCGTGTAATTAGGGCCTGACACTCTCTCTCTCTCTCATACGTGATCATCGGCTACCCCAACTGCCACGTGTCAGTTAACTCAGCAAAAACCCTTCGTCTTTCGATCAAAGATTTGGAAAGATTTTTCTCTCTCCTTTACCCTCACTATAAAAGGCCGTGTAAACCATCATTTACCTCTTTACCGCGCCTATATTTCCAGAGAGCCAGAAATTCTTTCATCTTCACTATTCATCATCTCCTCCACTCTCTTCAAAGCAATGGCAGATTCTTACTCAGTTCATGCAACATCCCACATCTTGCTCATTCGCCCACAGCAAAGCTTGATCATCGATTTAACCCCTCATTCGTACGATGCATTCATGTTCCCCATCATCGAATGCCTGAAGTTTTCTCCAATCGCTCCTGCACTTACCAGGGCTGAAACAGTTCCAATGGAATTCCTATCACAGATCTTTGCCACCGCTCACTATGACAAGATCGTCGACAGAATCTTCTTCGATGTCTTTCAGCACAAGGCGTCGATTTCAAAGCAGCGGTTTTGCTCGTTGTTAGGGTTCGACGCGGATTCTTCCAGGGTCAATCCGGAATCAATCCCCATGGGTCATCTGTTCAACATGTTCTACAACATGGGATACACGGAGGTGCTTACTACGGTGATGAAATTCAAGAAGTCGTGCCTACCTCCACAGTGGAATGGGATGTTCACTGTTTTGTTCAAGGGTTTATCTGAACGAAGTGTCGGGTCTGATGGAGCCAGCCGTTTATTTCTCTCCATCATGTATGGGATCTACAATGGCATCAACATGGACTATGGGTCCGTTCTGTGGAAACAACTCATTCAGAGTCTCTCCTCCACTTCCAGACATTCAGAGATCTCGTATGCTCGGTTCTAGACCATTATCACGAAATGGGTGATGGACAAGTACCACGTCCCCATTGTCGCTGGTGCTCCAATGTCTTCAATTGGTACCTTCCATACCACGAAGATCATTGTGTCGGACGCTTCCAAGTTTCCTTTCAACGGGTCTATCCCGAAAACCATGTATGGGGATGTTCCCGCTGATAGCCGGATTATCAGGACGTACAAGGAGTTCAAGCATTCTGGTCTGAGGGATCTTACTCCGGAGATGCTGAAATCCATTCATGACGCCGACAAGCCTGCTCCAAGAGGCAAGAAGGCTGATAAGGGAAAACAGGTGGTCAAGGGGGCAAAAGGCCCGTCTCCAAAGAAGAGGAAACCCACCAGGGCTGCTCAGTCTCCACAGCAGAAGAGGAGAAAAACCCAACCGAGGCGAAAGCTGGTTATCGCTTCCTCCTCAAGCGAATCTGAGGGTGAGAGTTCTGATTCTGACGACTCTCCACGTGGCAACACTCCCCCACGATCTCCAACCCCTGAAGTTCATGTCTCTACTTCTCTTATTTCCTCTCCACCTAAAACCATTCCTATTTCTATTCCCCCCATAACTTCCACTACTCAAATACCACCCACTTCCATCCCAATACCTCCACCAATATTCACCGAAGCACCCACAACCACCACTGCAGATGTTAGAACCAACGTACTGATACGGGGGTTCATACTGACGCACCAAAATCCACCCCAGCACCCGAAACCACCCCAGCACCCGAACCCACACCTACACCCGAACAAACAACCCAACCTGAACCTACACATACTACCGAACCACCAGTTTCACCACCACCATCTTCTCCTAGTCACGCATCAGAGGGAGAAGAACCACTCCTTGGCGGGGAGAATATGACTTTTGACTCGGTCTACTATAGTACGTTTCAAGTACAAAGTGATGACGATGACGACGCTCCTGTCACCAAAAGGCATCTCCAGGAGCTCCATGACAAAATTGACTCGCTCATCGCCTCCTCTTCCACTTCTCAGTCATCCCTATCTGAAGCTGCTGTTCAGAAAATTGTTGACGCTTTCTCCAAAGCTCAGCAAGCTTCCCTTGCTTCTGCCACCACCACCATAGATGCCTGCACCAAAGCCTGTCAGGCTACGACCGAAAAAGTCGATAAACTATTTACTGATGCCTCTTCCCTGTTGAAGTATTTACAGGAGAGTGCCAACGCTGCCAAGACTACGCTAGAACCTATTGTCCACCAGCTGGCAACATCATTCGCAACTAAGTTGAAGTCCTTTGCTTCCCTTCGTCAAACAATTTCTGACAACAACTCAGCTTTCCGAACAACCATCGAAGAGCGTTTCTCCAAGCTTCAAGAAGATTTGGCTGCCGAGAACACTCTCATGGATGTTCTTTCAAGGAAAACTACCGCTCTGAAGGTCAAGAGCATTTAACTCTCCAACTCTCAACAGGAGATTGACTCTCTTCGATCTGAAAGAGAGGTGATAAAATCGTGTGTTTCGAATGTCCACTCTGCTATCTCCAACATCCTAGAAGCACATGATACAATTCTCAACTACACTGTGAGGCGTGACCTTGCAGAGAAGCTCGCTCCCGCCCTAGCCCTACTCAGCAAAATCGAAGAGCTCCTTGATTTCGTGTCCATTCCGAAACAAGGGGGAAAGAAGGAAACAATGTCTTAACCACCTCCTACCTCAGCAGCAACTCACACAACCGAACCTCCTCGAGTAGGCCAAGCCTCCGGATCCGGTGTGAAAGACAAAGGCAAAAAGATTGCTGAGGAGGAAGAAGAAGAAGACAAAGAGACAATCGCCGACTTGTTGAAGCGTAAAACTCAAAACAATGAGGCTGACATTAGTGCTCGTGTGGCAAAAGAGGCTGAAGCAGCCGAACGTAAACAGAAGGAAGCCCACGACCTTCTTGAGAGCAGGAAAACTCTGTTTCCTTCCTGGACTCTTGAGAGGATGATTAAAGAAGCCATCGACACCCCAAGTATCTTGTGGCTGGAACCTATGATCTCTTTAGATCGGTCCAACACTGTCGACTCACAGTTCGACATGGCACTGACCCGAAAGGCGTTTATCTTTCATGCCTTTTCCAACGTTGCCGAGGTCCCTCACCCTCATTCACAGGTTGATCGGGACTTAATCAATTTCTATCTGAAGGCTGCTCAACCCCAATATCAGACCTGGAGCGCTCAGAAGATTGTCAACGTTCGGGTCTTGAAGCCGTACAGTGAAGGTAACTTCATCAATGTTCGGTTAAGGTACTTCGGGGATCTGCCAAAACCGAACATGCTATTTCCCTTGCAGATCTTCCCAACATTAATCCCTATGATTGGATTATCGTGCACAACATCCTCCTCACCAACGAAGCTGAATACGGTCCGATCATCGACCACTTCAAAAGGAGGCTCGTATGCTACATCATGGAAGTTGCATTGATGGATCAGGAGATTGCGAGCGTATTTAAGAAGAAACCTACAGTATATCCTGTTGGCTCTGCCAGTGATCTCAACCTGATGTAGATGGGGAAGATTGACCCGAGGAGGAACTCGGTCATGTTTACCAGGAACGAAGGACAGAAATGTCTCTTTGCCTTGGCAGACAAACATCTATACACCACTGCCTGTTTGGAGCACGTTTTGGGGATCATCCACAGATGCAAGCAGAACACAGCGGATGATGTCAAGTACTTTGATGACATGATTCAATGGTACATTCAGTTCAGACAGACTATTCTCGCTCTAATCTCACGTCTGTTTGATACTATAAAGAAGGTTCCCGTTGCTGGCCCAAGCAAGAAGAAGAAGTAGTCTCGCTCCAATTTGACGCAAAGGGGGAGATTGTTGGGTCGTGTTTTGTATTTTATGTTGCGTCTATTGGGCTCGTTAGCTAGTCCATTATGTATCTCCGGTATGGGCCTGTCCATCCGTGAGTTTAGTAGGGTTTAGTATATATAGGAGCTTGCATGCTTCCTAGAAAAACAACGATAGAATAGAATGATCAGAGATTATTCAACAAGTTTATTATTATCGTTCTTGTAACCCTAAAATCCTCTACAGCGGAAGTTCTTAGTCGAGCTCTGCTGAGGATTGTTTGATCTAATCATTCGACATATCTTGATCCATACTTGTGTTATTTACTGCTTTTTACATTCATCGCATTACCTGTTAAGTAGATCTAATCGATCATTAAGTTTGTTTTTAACTTATCAATCGTCATTCCTTTATAGGAGTCAATCCTAGGGAATCCGCATCTCAGCCACATATTTTCTTTTTACATCCATCTAATAGGAGTGATCCTAGGAAATGTGTATTTCAGCTATATGTCAACATGTTCCACTTGCTTCAACATGGTTCTTTGTCACCATCGTCGCTCCTCGTGCAACATCATAGATTGATTTCCATTTAAACTACATAACTTAACTTACTCAACAAGTAAGTTACTTATCACTTCGTAAACCAGTTACTATTTTCACCATCCTAGTCTTGTATGTTAATTTTGGCTTAACATACTATGGATTCAACATATCTAGTATACATCCCTTGTATGGTTACTACTTATTTATTCAAATTACTTTGAAGTCGATGTCCCTTGAAAGTCTTAGTTTTTAGCTAGCCTTAACTATAATATAAATAGTCAATTCTCAATGCAATATCATGGGACACAGCGTAAAACTAAGCACTTATTCAAATTACTTCAATCTAGCATCATTTATAAGTCTTAACTTATCACTAGAATAGAATATCATGCATGTAATTAACTTCCAAAATCCTTTTCCCATTTTAGAAAATATTTTCCATCCTACAGGTATTTATATTCAGCATAAAATTTGATCAGTAAGTATTTGCTACACCTTAAATCTTTTAAGGTAATAATAATACTTGTAATAAGATTGTCACATGATATAACTAAAAATACTTTTAGCAATTATATAATAATATCTGGATCACACAGAGTGTTATGTGGTATTATCAAATATACAATTAACATGTATTCCAAATAATAGGCATTTAATTCATATATAAAGTATACTATTAGCATAGATTACAAATAATAAACTTTCAGCATATATTTAATCATGTAAGTATTCAATATTTATATTAATCGTGTTAACAAAAGTAAATATCTACTCACCTTACTATAGGTGGCAGATTCGCGGAAAAGTTAGCTCCTCGACGAAGACTTCAACTTTCCCATTTTAAACGACCTAAATACGAATATTACTTTGTCTTAGTATTCATTCGTATTTATAAGGTTATATTAACAATTTCTCAAATTCGTCAATAATCCGAATGAAATACCGAGTTCTATCAAATAAGGAATGGCCAGTTAAGATCACTTTGGAGATAGGATCCGTTTGGTATATAAAGTATACTGTTTGGAAAATCCACTTTAAACACATCATGGATCTAGCCTAAACATCACTCCTATATGTAGATCAATCATTTTCGCTAGAATTATGGATAAATCTTATTTATAGGTTGATAATATGATAATGAACATAAATATAAGTTACACTTAACAAGCGTAGTAGTTGCAACTCATATTATAGTTTTCTAGCAAAAATTCAGAAACTTTCGGGGCACAATTCGACTACTTCTTTTGTCGGACCTGCTGTTGTTGCAATGCCTCGTGATAAATTCTCCATAACCACAAAAACTTCTAAAACTCGGAGCTTTAGAAAGAAAAGTTGAGAGATTTTGGAGTGAAAAAAGAATGGAGATTGAAACTCTATTTATAGGATGTCTAATGGGAAGGTGTGTTGCACCTTAACATAGAAGGAAAAACTCACACCTAGTTGTGACACGTGTCCTTCATTGGATGGTTCTATCTTGCTCATGCCGAATAATTTTTTGAATTTTCAAAAATTCATATCATTCTCACACGAGCTCCATTTTCGATGTTCTTTATATCATCGGTTTCGTATTGATGAGTACTACAACTTTCCTTTAGATCTCACCATCTAATTTGCATTCTATTTTTAATTTTATAGTCTATAAGAATTACATCAACTATTTTTTAGATTGTTTTGCCTAGCGAGCAACTGATCTCCGTTTCATCTTTTACGACACATATTATTGTGTTGGACTGAATGTGAAACTTTGCAAAAACATAACTTCTTCGTTTGAAATTAGCTTTGGGCGTTTTTTTATAATCATGGGTTCATAATCACAACTACTACAACTTTCTTCGATTATTTATCCTAAATAATCTATTATTTATAAATGTTTATTTAATGTAATACTAATTTATAATAAGGTTTTGTACAAATATTATAAGCTCATTATATTTGTTTTTATAACATGTACATAATATATAGATATCATTTATATAACATGTATCACGTATGAATGATTCTTATTTATTTACAATTATCTTATTCAATGATTTATTTGTTCGATAAAACGAATATTTAAAACTTATAATCCTTAAAACTTCTAGCCCGAATTCGTGACTCGTGAGCGTTACATATAATGTGCACGGTATGCGGACACATATGAAAATATGCATATATGCACATTAATGTAAAGATGAAAAACATAATAATATGATAAGATGCTGCTAGAAGGTGATTTGTTAAAAAAAAAATAATTTTTTTTATTTTTTGTAAATATGGTGCAAATTTGACGGTATACGCAAAAGAAATTTGAATATCAATATAAATGTTAAAATGATGAATATACATATTTTTATTTAATTTTTTTCAGTAGAAAATAAACTCTAAAAAATATTTTTTCAAGTGAAATATGCATATGGTGCATATTTTTTTGTAATATTTGTTTCTAATAACAATATGAAAAGAGTTTAAAAAATGGTATTAATGATCTTAAAAACATTAGTGATCATAATGGATCATATATATATATATATATATATATATATATATATATATATATATATATATATATATATATATATATATATATATATATACTAACTTATAAAAGAAATCCTACTATTTCTATAAATATATCCAATAAAATAATATTATTTTTTTTAAGACGTTCAACTCTCTAAACGTAAAGTACAACTAATCATGAATAAAATAATATTAAATTTTAATCTGATTACCTTTGAAATCTTATCTCTTCCAAAAATTTGACCCGATCTCTTATCCAATTAAAATAAAACAAATAATCCATTATATAGGCCCTTTTATTTGTAATTTTTTTAAGCTTTATTTATTATTTATGCCTTCTAATCGAAATTGACCAGTCAGTTGTAAAATCAAATACTTTGTTTAATATTAAGAAAAAATATTTATGTATGATTTATGACTAATAGAAAATTAGTATTCCATTTGTTATTCATGTTCCATGAAATATGTTGTATTAATTTTATTATTTTTCGGTTTAAAACTTTAGATAGTAAAGTGGATAATAGGATATATCCGTTTAGACTTATCTGTATTAAGCAAACCGGGTTGTTAAGATTAACTTTGATTCTCCCATTTATTAACTTTATCAATACCAATAAAGGTATAAATAAGTCACTTCGTATGGATGTGTCTTGATTTCTAAAATGAAGGACTATAAACGTACACTACACACCAAAATATTTATTTTCTTTTGTATTGCGAGTGTTACATTTATTTGATGCCGTAAAACCGATCAATAACAATATGCATATATTTTGTGTTACTTGAAATCTAACATGTTTCCGTATAGAACTTATTGCCGAATGAGAAACTATTTTTCGCCGCCGCTTTGCGCGGGTCTACGGCTAGTGTGTATATATATATATATATATATATATATATATATATATATATATATATATATATATATATATATATATATATATATATATATATAGAAAAGTTCAATAGAGAACCATTATTATTCAAGTAACCAAGGAACCAATCCAAAGTGTCGGAATTTAAAACGATCAACGGCAAAAGGAATGATTGTAAATTTTTATAATTGACGCACATGTACTGGATTATAACAAAACCCACTTCATTTTTTTCATTTAAAATTTTTTTAGGCCAAATTTTTTATCAAAAAAGAAATCCGAATATACCGTTGTTCACGATTTTTCGTCATCTTTCCATAGAGATCCATGATGATATATAAAAAACGAACTTTTTTTTTTCGAAAAAAACCCACTTAATTTTCTTTTTTTTTTTTCAATATTTAAGCTTTTTTTTTTATAAAAAAACTAATTATACCAAAAATATTAATTGTTTGTACTCTATTAATAAACATCAACACAGAATAAAAAAAATAAAAAAACCTTGAACAGTGTAGATTCACACTGTGAATTTAAACTGTAAATATTTCAATTTTTAACATTCATAATATGAAAAGTCTTGAACAGTTCAGATTCACATTGTGAATTTGAGAAGGTTCACAAAAAAAAAAAAAAACCCTCGATCAGTATAGATTCACATTATGAATCTAAACTGTAAATATTTCAAAATTTAACATTCACAATGTGAAAAAGCTCCGATCAGTTCAGATTTACACTGTGAATCTGATTTATTATTATACACACTGTGAATCTGAGGAGGTTCACAATGTGAATCTGAACAGATTTACAATATGAATCTAAGCAAGTTCACAATATGAATCTGAACTGAAATATCATTTTTTTTAATATGTATATGAATCTATGTTTAAAAAGTATAAAAAATATGAATTTTGATATATTTATTAATTTTTTTTCTATAAAAAATAGATGTTAACTTTTTTCATTAAAGAAAATGAAGTGGTTTTTTTCGAAAAAAAAAAATGTTCGTTTTTTATATATCATCATGGATCTCTACAGAAAGAGGACGAAAAATCATGAACAACGGTATATTCAGTTTTTTTTTGATAAAAAACATGGTCTAAAAAATATTTTAAACGAAAAAAAAGTGGTGGGTTTTTTTGTAAAGGGTGAATTTTTTGATATAATCTGATGTGTGTGCGTCCAATGTAAAAATGTACATCTATTTTCTTGGCTGTTGATCGTTATGATTTCCGATGCTCACGATTGGTTCCTTGGTTAATTATGGTTCTCTATTGAACTCACCCTATATATATATATATATATATATATATATATATATATATATATATATATATATATATATATATATATATATATATATATATATATATATATATACACACGCACATACACACTATACTATAAAATAAACATTTTTATTTGAAACCTTATAACTCTTCATATTTCATTCCAATATATATTTTATTAATTTACATCTTTTATTAAATGTGAAATATTTGTAACATCCCCAATTTTATAAAAAATTAAAAACTTTTTTTTTATTATTATTTAAAACAGATTTTTCTTTTTTTAGTTTGGAATATGTCCCATAACATTATTAATGTGAAATAATATCAATATCAAAGAATTTCTGAAGAAACGTTTTTCATTAAATTCTAAAAAATGGGATGTTGTAACCGATACAGAAACATAAGCATAAAGTAGTATTTATAGGTCTTAAAACAATTTCTTTAATGACCTAAAAACTCCTTAAATCTCTCACCGGTTTCAAACGTCGCTATGCATGTACCTTCCTACCACTATTTGCGATACAAAGAAATTGAGTGATCAGGATTGGGAGCCTTGTGAACACATAGGGTTTTCAACCCACAAGAATATAATTTACATATTTTAAATATTAACTTGATTACCCATTCACATTATTCTCACTCCCTGATCCTAAAATGATGATCTCGAGGGACCTATCCTAAAGAAATTAATGAGTAAACAATAATGCTTCGTGGATTCCGTAACAATATATGTCAATGAGGATAGAGTACCTATATGAACATTCTTTCCTTTTCCTTGAAAAGCATGATCATTAACACCTACAAGTGGCAAGCCTGCTTGTGTTCCACAAGACTGTCTAGACTAGTCAATGGTCGTCATCTATACTCTTGTAGATGAATGGTCTCAATGGCACAATAGTACCAAGGTCACGGTCTCACATAAGTATTTTACACAACCCTTCACTACCCAATATAATTTTAGGTATAATAAAATAATACACGGTTTAATCAAATCATATCTATATCATGATGCATAATTATTTTAAACACAAATAAAGAGTATATGTAATTTAAGAATTTAGAATACTTGTATCTATGTGTAAAGTAACTATGCACTCACTTGTTAAAAGTGAATGACTTGTGATTAGGTCAGCGCTTTGCCTAACACCTTAGCTTTTCCTTTCAAAATATCCAGATTTTAATATCACTAAGTCTTACTCTTATTTTTCATGACTGTAATAACGATAGTCTAGATTCCTCAATAATCCTAATGATTACATCAAGATCTACCAAATAAGGAATAACTAGGTAAGATCATATCGAAGGTAGGATCTGTTTGGTATACAGAGTATACTGTTTAGAAATCATACTTAAACACCTCACTAGATCTAGCCTAGAAATAATTCATATAAGTAGATCAATCAATATTATAACGTAGAATCATTGATAAATATTGTTTATACGTTCATGATAACTATAATGAACTTCAACATAAGGTACACTTAAATCATAACATTTTTATCATAACTTATAGATCTTCTAGCGAAAATGTGGGGAATTGGGCGGGAAGAATCTCGACCTGAAAACTTCTATTTATTGGACTCTCCGACGACTCAGAGTCCCGTTATAACACCCTGTTTCAAGTCATTTCATAATTCAGGGGTCGTGAACTGAAGATCAAGTATCATAAGGCGTCAGGCTATGGGGAAAAAGCGGTGTAGACCCATTTGGAAGTGGGTAATGTAGATTATGTGATCTAAGAGTTCGGTTTGTGCTTTAGACCCCAAGGGTGCAATGGTAAAATTGATGCGTCAGGCCTTTTATTTGAATGAAGGATTTTAGTTCGATGTGTTTTAAATAAAAAGTAATTAGGTAGGGTCGTAGAGCTCCCTAATACCTTTTTGTAGATATAAGGATCATCGAAAACAGAGTCAGGACGAAGAAGTTATGGCCTTCAGAAGTTAGGAGGATTATGGGTTAGCCTAGTATGATGGGCATACATAGGTGTACGTTGAGCATACTGGACTAAGTGATCGCGAATGCTTAACCTGGTATGTTGGGGGTACCAGGAGTACGTTGGCCATACGACCGCCAGGTGCAAACCCTAATTTAGGGTCTTGGAACCTATTTAAATAACTTAATTCATTTCCAACCCTTCTTATCTTTAGTCTCAATCGCCTTTAACCCTAAAATCCAAACCCTAGCCCCCATTTGAAAGGATTTTGAGCCTTGGAGTAACTTTGGTGTATTTTTGGTGCATTTGGAAGAAGGAGAACACCTTCGAGAAGAGTTGGTTGTCTTGGAGCTTGGAGATCCCATCCTTGATCATCTTGATCTAGCTTCTGAGGTATAAAGTTTGAACCTTGATGATGCATTTGTTAGATCTAGCTTGTCTTGGGTGTTATGAGCTTTTGGTCACTTTAGTGCATAAAGTTTAGATCTTGAAAGTTTGTGACCTTGTTATGGATTAAGGTGGAAACTTTATCCATCTAAAAATCATATTGATTCATATCTAAAGGTTTGAGACTTGGACTTAGTGGATTAAGTTTAAAAAGATGCACTTTTGGTCCCTTTGAGATTTAAAGACTAGATCTTGGTTGTTTGGACCATTCTAATGGATAAAGTTGCAAAGTTTATCCATTATGGAGTTATAAGGAACCATAAAAATGTAATCCTGGATCTTAGTTTCCTTCCATGCATGATCTAGGATGTATTAAGGAGTTAAGAAGTTAGGGTTTTTGGTATTGAGCACTTAATAGCCATGCAAGACCATAAAGTTGGAAAATTGATGGTTAAGGACATCATTTGAGGACTATATTTGGAATTTGGACAGAAGAGCTTAAAAGGATTTAACTTCTTAAGAGAAGAAAATGATGGTTTAACGTACAATGGCCGTATGTTATGGTACGCAGGGTGTACGAGTTCAATACCCCGTTTGTGGTCAAGGCCTGGCTATGCTAAGCGTACAACCTGAGTAAGCTGGGCGTACTCAGCTGAGTTGACTCGATTGACTTTTTTTTGAATTTTCGAATTTGACTTGTTTTTTTGACCAAGTTGACTTAGGGGTGTTTCGGGTATTTTGATTATAAGTTAACTTTGGTCATGTTCTAATGAATAGGTGACCAGTAGAGCTAATATTTGGAGGAGTGTCCTGTTCATCTGTCTTTCAGACTGAGAAGTGAGTTCCTTCATTGTACTCATGGGTCAAAGGCATAATTTCCATCCAACTGGATTATGTTCATAGGATGATATTTGTCTTCGTGACAATTTCATGTTATGCATATATATATGCTTGTTGTCTTTGTGACTCTTGCTAATATGATTGTATGCTAGCTGTAAGGGTGAAGTATACCCAATGTCGGTCGAAAGAGACCGAAGGGGTGAAATAGACCCAGTACCGATTAAAAGAGACTGAAGGGGTGAAATATACCCATTACTAGTTGAAAGAGACCGAAGTGGGTGAAATAGACACAATATCGGTTGAAAGAGATCAAATGGGGGTGAAATATACCCAATTGCGGTTGAAAGAGATCAAAGGGGGTGAAATAGACAATGTTATGTTTTGACTGTTATGCGTGTTTGGTATGGTATGTGGTATTTTGAGGAAACTCACTAAGCTTTGCTTATAGTTTATGTTATGGTTTCAGGTACTTCTAGCTTGAGAGGGAAAGGCTTGGCATGCTCGCACCGCATCCGCCCATGTTTTCCTCATTATGTGATTTTGGGATTTTGTACTCTGATGTTATTTTCACTATGATATACTTTTGGTTTATTTGATATGACTATTGAATGCTTCGGAATGAATTAAAAACAAAATTTTTATCTGAAATTTTTGGAATGTTACAAGTTGGTATCAGAGCCTTGGTTTAAAGGATTCGGGCATACTCTCGAGTGTGTCTGGACTCAAACTGAGGGTTTGGTAGATCTTTCATAAAAAAATGTTTTATTAAAGGGTTTTCGAATAAAAGAAAGGGGTGTGGTGTGAGCAATAAACCGAGCTCAAGTAAGTGATTCCCAGAATACCCATACATGTTATGTTATATGAGAACTGCATGCTACATTAGGGATAAGGATCTGCTCAGGATTTCATATTAAGAGAGATGCCTTTATATGCCTGATTATTTGAGCTGTTAGAATTGCATGCTAGTATGAATTTCAGATGATTGGATGGATTGGCCTGATATGTGATGACTTGTAGCCTAAGAGGAAAATGGATGTTATATTAGATTTGGAATCTTTATTGGAAGCAAGTGAGCTTGCGATGTCCTATGTTTGGTTTGTGGCTCGGAGTGTTACTGCACGAATGTTGGTTGCTTTGTGATTTACGGGATTCCTGATGATATGAATTAACTATTAAGTGAATATGTTAAGTTACATGCTGAATTAACTATTAAGTGAATATATTAACGAGCATGCGTGTTGTAGGCCCAAATATGGCAGGTACGGTCGAAAGGGTCATGTTCGCCAAGATTTCACCCTAGAGATGGATTGTGTCATTGTTGTCATCAGCATGGCTATATTAGGGCAAGTTTCCCATGATTGTTGATCGGGGCGGCTTAAACCCCATCACCTGTGATCTTCCTAGAGGTAGAGCCAAGAATTCAATGCCTCATGAGTATGTATTACTTCATGCAGTTTAATTGATTTTGCTTATGAATTTGGGTGTTAAGATGTTATGTTGGGTTTAGTGTCTGGATATTATTATTGGAAGATCGTCATATGCCATTTTGCATACCGAGGGTCATGATCGGAGTGTACGTATACGAGTTAGTCTCAAGGAGTTGGCCATTGTTAGTGCGAGTCTCAAATCGAAATGAATTGAGTGTCCTGCTCGAAGGATTAGCAGCCAGATTGATGTGATAAATTCAACACAAGGAGCCAGAATGAGCTGCAACACGAGTTCATTTGAGTAATTAAATTTTGTGATGATTGAAATCTTTCATGGTTGAGAGGAGTAAAGGATTGGTCAGAACACAAGTTTAAGGGAGTTGCGGCCAGGTTCATTTTTTCGGAATTGTGAGTGTGTTCCTCGCATCAGAAGCTTTTAGGAAAATATCTCATGGAAGCTGGGGGTTCTCTTCTGGGGAAACGAAGTCATAATTCAGAAGCATTGTGTCACTCAGTTTGGATGTCAGCTGATTGTTGATAGGCTTTGAATCGATTGCTACTGTTGATAGGGCAAGAGCAGTAGTGAACCATCACTCTAGAGTATGGGTGATGAATTGACCACATAGGTTTGTTCAGATGTTGGGATTGTCAAGAGGATTTAAATGGGATTTGTTAGAGATGTTCTGAGTGCATCAATTTCTTTTTCATCGGGTTAGGTAGTTGGATTGATGATCCGTTCATTTCGGTCGAGGATTATACTTGTTTGTCATTAGTCGAAGTGGCGCAAGGATTTAGAATTGTATCACATGATGTGCTTTGGGCAGCGACACGTTTAAGCTGGTATTGGGTGTGGGTACCCTAGCTTGCATGGTTTTGCAATCCTAGTTCCTGGAGGCTCAGGATGATAGGAGTGGAATAGTAAGGTATTGACCAGGTTCAGAAATCCATCGGTTATGGGGTTGGAAGAATGCAAATGAATCCAAGTCGGGGAGAATCGCTTTGGGTTAATGGAATTAATCCCAATAAGGGATAACTTGGAATGACATGTTGAGGGCAAGTGAAAGTCAGTTCTGATAGTGATTGAGCCTAGAATCTTATGTATGGGATAATATACCTCGGGAAGTGGTGATTAAAGAAGAAAGGGAAGAAAACAAGGTTACGTGGTTCAAGGACAAGAAGCATCAGTAGTGGTGCATTTTGGGTTCATGACTAGTCTAAGGTTGAGGATTGTGTTAGAGTTTCTCTGCCTGTTCTTGTCTAATTAAGGCTTGGGGGTTCGAAGCATGACCCGAACACTTTATTTGGATTCAGTCGACATGATTTTGACCCATGGTTGATTGTAGGTTTTTATGGTAGATGCAGAGAAAGACCACATGTCGGGCTCATGGCTGATATGGGAGCATTGTAAGACTACGGGGGTAGTCGTAGCATGCACCACGATGATAGGCAGTCGAGGAAGTGTTGTAAGTCATCAATGTAGTCGTAGCATTTACCGGAATGAGGTAGGTCATAATAGGAGTGGTCGTTGAGTTGAATGAGGATCAGCGCATGCCAGGGTTAAGGCTGGCAATATTGATGAAGGACAACACCTTGATTAGTATGTGGATCTTTGGATTTGAGGCCCTTTCGATTGTGCAGACTAGGTGAGACCCGTGGGCGAGGCATCTTCGGTTATAATAGTGTGAGTGAGACCTGATAGAAATTGTCTTGAGCAATGTATTGGATCACGTTAGAGTGAGATGACTCTGTGGTCAGTTGTTGACATTCGTGTAGTGGTTAGGCTAGGGTAGCCCTTATCAATTAGAGTCTTAGTCAGAGCCTTGTGGTGGGACCGGATGTGAGACTGTCAGTCTCAATGGCCGATTAAGGGATTTTACATTTTCGTTTAGTGGAAAGTCACCATGGAATTAGAAGATTATGGATAGATGCAAGTGTGAATCTTTGGCTTTTAGGGTGTGAGTTATGTTTCGGGTTGACACAAGGGATGAGACTCGCGTTGGGATTCACCTTTGTTTATATGAAAGATCTATTGTCAGCAAGGTATGGTCAAGGATTTTCTCTTCCAGAAGTGTCAGCTAGAAAATTTAGGGTCGAAAGGATTTCTTTCAGTTCGGATTTCAGAGAGAGGTCTTATTGATAGTATTTCGGAATGGTGTTGTATTTTGGGAAGTCAGATAACGTATTAGATTCCTGGATTTGAGCTGAGTAGTGATGGTTGTCTATCATTGGTTAAGGTTAGTGGGAGCAAGCATTCGTTCGTCGTCAGTATGTAAGTTATGCTAAGGATGGGTTTGATTATCAGAAGGCGATCGTATGATGGGGTCGACTTTCATCAGGGATCTGGAAGAATTGGTTGGATCGTCAGATTTCGTAGAGATTAGAAAGGAGAGATTTCGAGGACGAAATCTAATTTAAGGAGGGGAGATTTGTAACACCCTGTTTTGATTCATTTCGTAGTCTTGGGTCATGACCCGAAGATGATGTATCATAAGGATTCAGGCTTTGGGGAAAGAGAGGTATAGACCCATTTGGAAGTGAGTAATGTAGGTTATATTATGCAAGATTTCGGTTTGTGCTTTGGATCCCAAGGGCATAATGGTAAAAGTGATGCTTCAAGCCATTTATTTGAATTAAGGATTTTAGTTCAGTGTGTTTTAAGTCAAAAGTAGTTAGATAGGGTTGTAGATCTCCTCAATACCTTTCCGTTGATATAAGGATCACCGAAAGCGGAGTCGGGACGGAGAAGTTATGGCTTACAGAAGTTAGGACGATTACGGGTTAGTCTAGTACATTGGGCGTACATCGTTGTATGTTGAGCGTACTGGAATAAGTGATTACGGATGCTTAACCTGTTACGCTGGGCGTAGGACCGCCATGTGAAAACCCAAATTTAGGGTCTTAGATCCTATTTAAAGACGTTAACTCATATCCAACCCTTCTTATCTTCATCCTCTGTCCCCTCTAACCCTAAATTCGAAAACCTAGCCCTCATTTGAAAGGATTTTAAGCCTTGGAGTGATATTGGTGGATTTTGGGTGCATTTGGAAGAGGGGGAACACCTTGGAGAAGAGCTGGTTGTCTTGGAGCTTGGAGATCCATGACTTGTTCATCTTGATCTAGCTTCTAAAGGTATAAAGTTTGAATCTTGATGATGCATTTGTTAGATCTAGCTAGTCTTAGGTGTTATGAGCTTTTGGTCACTTTAGTGCATAAAGTTTAGAACTTGAAAGTTTGTGGCCTTGTTATGGATAAATTTGGAAACTTTATCCATCTAAACATCATATTGATTCAGATCTAAATGTTTCAGACTTTGACTTAATAGATTAAGTTGAAAAGGATGCACTTTTTGTCCCTTAGAGCCTTTATACTAAATCTTGGTTGCTTGGACCATTCTAATGGATAGCGTTGGAAAGTTTATCCATTATGGAGCTATAAGGAACCATAAAAGTGTAATCTTGGACCTTATTTTCCTCCCATGCATGAGCTAGGATGTCTTAAAGAGCTAAGGCGATAGGGTTTTTGGTATTGAGTACTTAATAGCCATGCAAGACCATAAAGTTGGAAACTTTATGGTTAAGGACATCATTTGAAGACTAGATCTAGAATTTGGACGGAAGAACTTAAAGGATGAAGCTCTTAATAGAAGGAAATGATGGATGAATGTATACTAGGCGTACACTATGATACACAGAGCATACGAGGCCAATAACCCATTTTTGGTCAAGGCTTGAGTAGACTAAGCTTACAAGCTGTAACGCCCGTAGATTAGGGCTAGTCAATTTAGAGACAATGAGCGTCAAAAATGACTTTTTGATGGAAGATTATTTAGAAGGAGTAATCTTAACTAAGTTGTAGTATATGTTACGAGGATTCCATACATATAAAGAATGCCGAAATCCGAGTTATAACGAAGAAGTTATGACCTGTTGAAGTTTCGCGATAGAACCGGCACGCCATAGCGCGATGTAAATAGTGAATTTATGTTAGAGCGACATTTAGCCTTAGTGATCTAAACGAAAATTGTAGAATACGTTAAACCGAGAGCGTGCATAAAAAGAACGTCAAAATCTAACTTCGTATGAGGAAGTTATGATTTTTCTAAGTTCCAGCTTAGCGGTATGCAGCCCAAAGTTCGATTATGAGATCGAGCGATTTTTAGTCGAAACAATCTAAACGAGAATCGAATATCTCGTCGATAGTAGTTCAATGGAAGAACGACAGACGAAAACGAACGTCGGATGAAGAAGTTATGGATTTTTAACAAACTTTTCCAGTCTCAGCCTGTTAAAAATAATATAATAAAAATAAATTCAAAATTTGTCGACGAAGTCTAAACAATAGTTGTAGAGCATAATCTCACCTACGCGTGGATATAACGAACGTCGAAAACGGACCTCGTACGCGAAAGTTACGGAAGTTCAAAGATTAAGGCACAAACTTCGAGGCTGAGCTGGAGGCGAACGCCATGCGTTCCTTTAGGGAACACAACGCGTTCAGAGCAATAGACCCTGTCCCATCACCTGTCGAGTCCAAAGTTCGTAAGAAATGACGCATTTGGGAATGCCCTGCGTTTGTTGAGGGAACGCACCGCGTTCGGGGAACGCCCTGCGTTCGTTGAGGGAACGCGCCACATTCACGGCCAGACTCCAACCCTATAAATAGATCATTTGGGTAGCCGAATTTGGTTGCCTATTTCTTCTCTCTTTCTCTCCCGTATTTCATCGTTTTACGTGAAAACTATACCCTCGAAGCCCCGACATCATCCCGAGACCCGAAGCAAGTTCCGAAGCCCTGAAGATCCCGAGAAGTAAAGTTTCTGATCCGTGGTGCTGCCCGATCATCTTCTGATCAAGTGAGTGTGTAGTTACTTTCTTCTACCGCATAGATATGAAGTATTTTCTATGAAATACGTCTATATGTTTATACGTTGTTTGTTTACTTGAGATGGTTGGTGTGTGATGAAAGATGAAATGGTTGGTGTGTGATGAAAGATGAGTTAGGTGATGAGAGATAGGTGATGATAGAAAGGTGATGATATGTAGGTGATGAGAAATAGGTGATGTGAGATAAGAGGAGGTACCATATCCTGGACCGGCGATGTGGCGATGTAGTCATCTACCAGAGTATAGATGGCGACCACTGACTATTCTAGACAATCATGTGGAAACACCAGCGGACTCATAACCTGTAGGTGATGAATTACGAGTTCAGGAAATGTTGTAACTACGTATTCATGCGATGATACTCTAATCCCTTACTATGAATTACAAGTTCAAGCGATGTTGTAACTACGTATTCATGCGATGATACCCTAACCCTTACCGGACACGTATTGACCCTGGCAGCTATAGACTTAGTGCCTTATAATGATACGATGGTAGCTATGGATTTAGTACAGTGTATATGAACCTTGGTAGCTATGGATTTAGTACTGTATAAATGAACTTTGGCAGCTATGGATTAAGTGTTTGTTATAGGAACCTCGGGCAGCAATGGACTTTGTGCCAATTCCTTAGGTCAAACCTTAGGAACGAATGAATAAATGATAGTTGATTCTTAGGGTAAAACCTTAAGAAATAAAGAAGATAATGGGGATGGGTAATTGGGTTGATTGTTTGATGATTGAATATAATAATTACATTATTGTGGGTTGAAAACCCTATATGCTCACTAGGCTCCCAAGCTTGACCAACTCAGTTTTCTTTGCATTACAGGTAATGGCACAAGAGTATAAGTTGGTGGACTTGACGAGAGATTTTGGAAGATCAATAGTTATAAATAACTATTGTAAGGTCTATTTTATACTGTTTATGCTTTTGGTCTATATCGGAACATGACATCCCGAGATTTTGTTATTTAATGAAAACACGTTTCTTTAAAGAAATGATTTGATAAATTCTTATCACCTTTTGTTTTGGGAACAAATTCCGCATCAGTTTTCTTTAAACGATTACTCTGATTTTAAAACGAAGCATAAAAAATCGGTCTTTTCTGGCCGTGAAAATGGGGATGTCAGATTTGGTATCAGAGCATTAGTTTAAGCGAACTAGGAATTTGTAGGATTTATAGACTTAAACATAGAATGCTAAGAGATGATTGTGAGATGAGTGTCTGCCATATTTTAAGACACGAGCACTAGTATATTTTAGGAAAGATGCCTAAAATGCTTTTATGTGCTAAATGTTATATGTTTGCCGTATATTATATTATCTGTTCGGGTCTATGGTCTGTTGCCGACCGGGTCTGGAAACCTTACGTGTTTAGGATTCTAAGTGTATGACTACGATATTAGAACTAGCATGTAAACGTTTCAAAGTGATAAGGAGATTTATACGTCTATCGTAAATAAAGCTTTCTTATCTTAAATTCTCGCTCGGTACACCGAACGTCTGCTTGGGTGTACAAAACGTTATGGCGAAGACTCGTAGAGAATTAAGTAAATGGAGTAAATGAAAGGCTTATGATAGTGAATGACACCTATCGGAAGATATCGTAAGAGTGGTATCTTGCCTTTAGAATATGTTGATAAAATAAAGGAACGTTTAGAGGAGTATGGTACGTCTAAAGTACACCTTCGATTGGCAGGATGATGGAACGATTAGTGTAATTCTTGAACTTGTCCCATAATCTAGAATTTCCATCACCAACTGAGTTGAATTAGAATTGATGATTGAAGATACGCATGGAAGAAGTCCTAGTCGAGTCTAGGAAAATTTTTATGATTAATTGGACACATTCGTATGTGTTAAATTGTTTTGTGATTTTAGGACTTTGGGACTGCGAGACAATACTTGAGATGAGTATGAGTAGGTGTGAACAGTAGTAGAGATCTATACTACTGGAAGCACAGGACTCACGCTTGGATCAGGGAAATTCACAAGGCTATCAAGAAGCTAGTGATTGGTCTCGTTTTATTCAAGTATGTCGTTACCATTGTTTCAGTAATGACTAATGAGATAATTGTTATTCCGACCCTAGTGGTCATATCAAATTGAGTCCGACTACGAGGAGTTTGTTACGTGGTTCATGGAACCAAGTTCGATGTAACATCTGACCTAAGTAAGAAGATTGAAATCAGTGTGATTGATGGCATCGCGCTCGTTGTTAAGGAAGCTTGTAGATAGAGATGCTACATGCTAAAATATGATTATATCACATTAGAATATGAAGGAAGATATATTCCATTCTGGAATTTAACTCTAAGAGACTTGAGTCTAAACGTTGCTTCATACGATGAGAAGTCATTAGAACATGACCCATCGGTCTATTACAATAGATAAGGGAAAGTACTTATCCTAAGAAGAAGGAGTCCTCAATAAGGATTTATTTTGTAACTCGAAGGTTACGATTGAAAGTCCAACATAATACGAAGAGCAGGTGCAAGATTGAGCATCACGGTGATTACTTAGGATGGAAGGATGACGTATGGAATCATTATACAAGCCCTATTTCGTTGATGATTCCGGGACGTAATCATCCTAAGGGGGAGATAACTATAATGCCCGTAGATCAGGGCTAGTCAATTTAGAGACAATGAGCGTCAAAAATGACTTTTTGGTGGAAGATTATTTAGAAGGAGTAATCTTAACTAAGTTGTAGTATATGTTACAAGGATTCCGTATAGATAAAGAACGCTGAAATCCGAGTTATAACGAAGAAGTTATGACCTGTTGAAGTTTCGCGACAGAACTGGCATGCCATAGCGCAACGTAAATGGTGAATTTACGTTAGAGCGACATTTAGTCTTAGTGATATAAACAAAATTGTAGAATACGTTAAACTGAGAGCGTGCATAAAAAGAACGTCTAAATCTGACTTCGTATGAGGAAGTTATGATTTTTCTAAGTTTCAGCTTAGCGGTATGCAGCCCAAAGTTCGATTATGAGATCGAGCGATTTTTAGTCGAAACAATCGAAACGAGAATCGAAGATCTCGTCGATAGTAGTGCAATGGAAGAAAGACAAACGAAAACGGACGTCGGATGAAGACGTTATGGATTTTTAACGGACTTTTCTAGTCCCGACCTGTTAAAAACAATATCATAAAAATAAATTCAAAATTTTCCGACGTAGTCTAGACGATAGTTGTAGAGCATAATCTCACCTACGCGTGGATATAACGAACGTCGAAAACAGAGCTCGTACGCGAAAGTTACGGAAGTTCAAATATTCAGGCACAAACTTCGAGGCTGAGCTGGATGGGAACGTCATGTGTTCCTTCAGGGAACGCAACACGTTCGGAGCACCAGACCCTGTCCCATCACCTTTAGAGTCCAAAGTTCATAAGCAAGGATGCATGTGGGAACGCCCTGCATTCGTTGAGGGAACGCACCGCGTTCGGGGAACGCCCTGCGTTCGTTGAATCAGGTATTTTCTTTCCTTGGTTTTTATTACATTGCATTGTTTAGGTATGATAATTGCATCCAATTATGCTTTCAAAATTGCCTAGGATCGTTAGTTGTTGCCCGGTTTATTTGGAAAACTTGGTTTGAGAATAGTTGAAATTGGTTAACTTGCTTGGGAATTTGTTCAAAAATTGTTTAAACTTTGGTTGGGATTTTGCTTATTTTGTCTAGAAATGCTGCTGAGTTTTTGTTAGAATTATCAAATAAACCGAGTGGTGTTGTTGAAACCATTTTGAAGTGTCAAAATTTAAGTGCCATTATTTATTGGAATTTTTGTGCTCCGTTTAAAGATAATCGCATTTCTTTGAGAGTGGTAAGGTGAGGGATTACTTTGGTGAAATTGTTTTTGATATTGTAGGTCTTGGAAAATGGAAAAACCGCAGCTCGGGCACGCACCCATGGATCATCCGTTGATCCTAACCTACAAAAGGATGTCGGCGGTCCATCACACAAAGCAACTGGTAAACGAAAAAAAGGAGGAGCAGACGGAAGCAATCCTTCCCTTACCAATGCTGAAATCAAAACCTATCGCTCCAACCTTCGGGGTCGCACAATCCGTCCGACAAAATTCTACCATAGAAAGTGCATGAAAAAGCTTGGGGTGCACGATGGCGTATCATTTTTGTTCCAAAAAATGGGTTGGCGCGGTTTTCTTAGACTCTGTGACAGAACTTACAAGCAACCCACAATGGAATTTCTTAGCACATATGCACGAGATGATGCTGCGAAAGTCCTCACATTCCAGTTGAAAGGGGAGTGCCATAGGCTCACATACAAAGAGCTTGATTCCATCATGGTATAGACGATCCATTCCGAATCAACCCCCAAAATCAAGAGTACCAAGATTTTCTATGTAACCCGAATCCACACTTTTGGATGCAGATTTCCGGTCTCGCTACCTTCAACCCGAGCCGACAGCGAGCCAAGCACATCGTTCACTCCTTCTGGCGAATTGCTCATCGAGTTCTCACGACAAGCATCTTCGGGCGCCTCGAGCCCGGTCAAATCAGCAGATGTGAGCTATTTTTCCTCCGAAGCATGAGGCATGCAATCTCCCTCAGTTTTTCAAGCTTCTTTTTAGACAAATGCAACTCCATACGCCAGTGCACCACGGGGGAAATTTTCATCGGGGGACTTATCACGATCATAGGTCGAGCCGTCGGCCTAGACTTCCTGGCTCCCGAGTACATACCTGTCGACGCCCCACCGAACTTCCTGCTAGACTGTGACGCTCTCATTAGGATGGAGATGTTGCTCGATCGGGGAACCCGTACGTACAGATGGTTAGACTCTGAAAAAAACCCCGGTCTACATCCTTCCAAGTTGGATCGGTTCTTCATTCGACCCACATGACCCCAGCACTTGGCTTCCTCCAGATCAGTTGACCCAAGCAGCTGTATTTCCAGAATCTAGTGATGATGAGGGTGGCAACACAGAGGTGCCTGAGGAAGAAGATGACGAAGAGGACGACGAGAGGCCCGAGGCTGAAGACCATTTTGACCAGCCTTTGGTGCAGCAGCCGATTTATAAGAATGACCACTTCTAGGCCCCTCCACAACATTTTGACCAGCCGCATTAGCAGGGGGGACACGAAGTCCCATCATATTTCCCCCTAACATTTTTTGACCAGTTCGCCACGATGTTCTCTACAGTCCAACGCATTGACACTCAAACGCAAGCAAACACCCAAGCCATCCAAGATGTTGCAACACGTGTTAGTCGACTAGAGCAGTCCTTCCCATCCACTTCGCGTCAGGTCCAGGATATGTGGGACTACCACTATCGCCACGGGCATTTCCCGCCGCTCGATCCCCCGATTTAGGTCATTTCTGCCCTTATCTTAAGCATTAAGGACAATGCTTGTTCTTAAGCTTGGGGTGGGGCTTTTCTCTTTTCCTTTTATTTTTTTTTATTTTTATTTTTTGCATGCATTTTTAGTTAGGTTGCATATCATTTTAGTTTTAGGCTAATTCACATTCATTTTCTTTATTTTATAAAATTCCAAAAAGATTTTATTTTCTTCTTTTCTACTTTTATATTTTTGCATAACATTTAGCTTAGGCCATTAGCATTCATGCATTTTTGTTGTCAATTTATTCTCACCCCTTGGATGCCATGGAACAGATTCACAGTTATTTTATCATTATTGGTCCAGGATCTTGTTGTTATCTCACCCATCGAACCGGGACCACTAGCTGCAGTTTGGGATTTCATACTCGGGATCAGATGCTAGAAGCTTAAAGGGGTAAGTGATCATGATCAGGTAGCTTTCATGAAAAATTATACATGCGGTACTAACAACTGCAGGATATACTATAGCAATGGATGTTTTTAGCCTTGCGGTTAATACCGCTGAGAGGATCACACTTGATCATGTTTGAACTGTTAGGATGAAGCACTGGTGCTTGTCCCCAAGTACAATCCATATCCGGTCTCTTTACATCACCATATCTTTTGCGCAATTTTTTTTAGGATTTTAGAGAGTCTTTTAGCCCACATTAGGGCATTTTCTTTATTTATGGAAAATCAAAAGTTTGAAAAGGAGCTCGCATATTTACGTTCCACACATGGTCATTTTCACATTTAGACCATTCAGATTATTATTTCTACTCATTCGGTTCCACTTACAAACTTTCGGGAACCAAATTTTGAGTCAAAGGGGTTTTCTATAAAAAAAATCAAATCAAAAAAACAAAAAAAGGCAAATATCCAGCTGCAGAAATCTGAGAAGGGTGACCGGTTCAATTATTGAACAAAATTTTCCAACATTTTGGTCACCCGGAGTTTGATATTCATTTGTATAGGTTTGATTTATTGTATTTAGATCGAGTTATTTTTCGCAAATTGGTGATGTTAGGAGACTTTCGAGTCGGATACTATGGGAGGTTTGGGTCAACACCAAGTGAGCCGATTCCTACAACGGTGCCCGAGCGATTAAACCTAGTTACACATGAGAGAAACCGGAAGACGTGAGATCAGAGTGTACACTTAAAAAGAAGAGCTCTATACGAGCCCATCCATTTGCTTTCTCCCTACCACATATGTTCTTCATTGTATGCATGTTTCATTGGGGCTGCGACTGACCATCCCTCCTTACTCACCTAGAGGAGTTGTTCTGGCTGTGGTTTATGGTTCCATTGTCATCGGATGAAAAATCCATGAGATAACAGCGAGATCGATTCTGACCATGTTGGCTAATGGTGATCATGTTCTACGGTTCTATCCATTCTTTTTATTTTTCTTAGGATAGTTCATCCCGAGTTCATTTTAGTCTTGTCTTACTTGAGGACAAGTATGGTTTAAGCTTGGGGTGATTTGATAGTTTGTTTTATTTACTTCTTTTTATAGTTTATTTTAGCATATTTCATTCATAATTTAGATAATTTCCATGCATATTTTCCTTTTAGTTATTTTATGACTATTTCAGGTACTTTCGAATCTTGTGAGCATAATTGCAGGTTTTCGGGTCTAGCGGAGCGGGAGTGTTCAGGATGTATGGAAAGCGATGGGAGTTGGTAGACAAAAAGGATGTTAGGCTTGGTGATTGTGGAGATGATGCATGGAGCAAGCTTGATGGTTATTTGAAGGCTTGGAGAAAATGAAATTTGAATTTGTAAGAACCGGAAGAATATTCGAGCGTGTAGAGATTGTTAATTTGGCGAGCGCACGAGCTTTGGAGGATTTGGAGAGGTCAAATTGGGCTTAAAATGAAGAAAAACTTGAAGAAAATGGGCTAGGAGGTGATTGGACTCGATCTGGGCTAGTGGGATATGCTTTGGAGGCCCAAAAACTCAAAGAAGCCTATGTCAGGCACCACCCGCGCAGCAGCACGCGGGGCGCGCAAGGCCCTACAGGGGCATTTCCAGGAATTCATGTTTTGAGCTATATGGGGAAGGTTGGTGCCTATCTTTTGCACACTCTTAGACATCCGATTTTTGAAGATTCTCTCTGGAGTCTTGAAGACTTTTGAAGGCCAAGAACACCTCAAGAACATCATCTTTTTACCTCTTGATTCTTGCTTAATGTTTGGTATAATCTTCTCTAACTTTGTTTCTTTGAGTTTAGTCATGCTTGGCTAAACTAATCTTGGTTGACTTTTGTTGAATCCTTTGAACTTTTGTGTAGTGTTGAAGAATCCATGAACATGCTCTTAAATCTTTATGGGAATGTTTTGTGTTTTAACATCTTATCACTACTTGTATGTTTTAGTTCATGAGTTTAAATGTGTTTGTGGTGATTAGTTGGCTAATTTCTTGATTAAATAAATGATTTCAAATTAGAAAGCAACAAATGATTTTTGCGTTGTTTTTGCTTCACACAATCATAAAAACATTTCCTCCAACATGGTGGTGAAAGCATTTGACCCCTCTTGGAATTAGTGACTCTTTGGTTCTTAATGCTAGTTGACTTTCACTAATTACATGCTTAATGGAAATTGTGACTTTGACTAAGGAAATTGTTATGAGCTCCTCTAACCATTTTAACAACTAAGAAAAGTCTAGGTAATCTCAAGCTTCTTGGATTACTATAGCCAAATTAAGGATTTAAATCAAGTATTGCACCATTGGATTCTAATGATACGTTCTTCAAAAGTCAAAGTGAGGAAACCTTAAGTCACCCATCCTTCTCTTACTGATTTTACATCAAACTCCTATTTTTGTTGAAATTGTTTATTTAAATCTTAGTTTAATTCTAGTTTATTTCAAGTATTTCAAAAGACCAAACTCCCCATTTTTAATTTATTGTCATTTTACAAAATGATTTCTCATAGAGTTATAAAATTGGACCAATCTCCGTGGATACGATCCCTTTACCACTATACACTATTTTAGTGTGTAATATTTAGGGTATTAATTTTGTTGGCCTCGACAACCACCACAGGAGGTCCTCTTACCTTTCTTGGTTGTGTCAACCCACTTATTCTGAACCCATCTGTGTCAAATCCTTTCGGAACTATCCCACCTGTTTCACCTATTCAACCAACATTTCCTACTCTATCTAGTCCACTTGTTCCAAACCATTTAGAAGATCTTGATCTCGATCTAGCTCAGTCTGAACTTCACTTTCAACAGGATTTTGCACTATTGTCCATGCAATACAAGCGTCCATGGAATCCTAGTCATAAACCTTATCAAAACTGATTCCAAGCCCCTCATCAAAATAATCCTCAACCATTCCATATACCTTTCGAGAACCCACCTGCTTACAAACCAAACATCTCCTCATACATTCCCCCCTCAGAATCCCATGTAATTTCGAAGTCAGAAAAACCCAGGATAGTTTGTCATAAGTGTGGACATGATAACCATTTCGCAAAAGACTGTTTGGCTGAAACCTCTCAAAAACCGAAGGTTAAAGATTCTGCATACTATGCTCGCAGAGCTCAAGAGTTGGAAGAAAGTGAGAAAGCTTTTGTTACTACTATTTCAAGAGATGTTGAAGGGTACTGGTCTTCTGGGGATGAGGATGAAGTGAGAACTAGAAGGAATATGTGTATTATGGCAAGCCATTCAATCGAATGTGATGAAGGTTACTTGTCATCAAGTTCAGAAGGATACGATGAAGAAGCTGAGCCAAACTTTTGCCACATGGAAACCAATGATCCATTAGGCAGAAGCATCATTTTTCAGGTAAAATCTATGATTACTGAAAATAATTTTGATTTATCTCTTTGTGAACCATATCTAACCCAGATCCAATTAGATATGACTATCATCCATAAAGCCTATGAGTTTGCCACAGAAGTAAGTGAGAAGATGGAGAGTAAACTTACTCGCCTTAGATTATGCTTTGAAGATCGAAATCTTAAGATAGAATCACTAGAAAGAGAGCTTTTAATGTCTCAAGATGAATGTATCATTTTAAAAGACAAATGTGAAATCACTTTTTTAAAGGAATGCCTTATTTTCTGATAACAAACATCTTAATGCCAAAATTGATGATTTACACCACTCAATTTTTATTCTTGAAGCAAACGAACGGATGGCACATAATTTTTGTCAGCCATGGTCCAAAGCACCAGGCCTTGGAAGCAATTTTCCAAAACCTGTTGTCCATCCCTTGAAGGAGTTGCAAAATCTAACTTTTATGGGAGACGTTCCGAGCCGCAAATATTCAGATACCCCTGTCTCACCACTGTCGCCACTTCCTGAGACTTCAAACCAGTTCCAATCTCTGATTCCTGAGTTCCAACCTGTAGTTGTCAAATGTCTTGATTCCACACCTATTCCACCTCTGATACCCCTGAACCTAAATCAGTCTTCAGATTCATTCCCTGACATCGTCTATACTGGAGTTCAAATTCCGAACTTCGGTCCTCTAAACAATTATGCTTTTGAGGAAATAATTCCTGAGACAACTGGACATGACTCTGAAAAATCCGACTTCGTTTGAGCATCATTATATAGTGATGTTGATGAAGAAATTTTATGTAATGATTCATCTGACTTGTGTATCTCTAATTGTGAAGTGATCTAAAAAAACAACTCTAGTGCCAATTAAGCCTATGTTTGACAATCCATCATATGGACAAACTTCCAAGTCATCATCTGACTCTTGGAAGAAACCTTGGTTAAATAAGAAAGATGTTGTCTACCTTAAGATCGAAGGCCAAAATGCCCTAAAGAAAGAAACTGGGTCAAGGCAAAATTCTAGATTCATTGAGAGATTCAAAAATAAAATGTGTCATACAGTTAGTCCAATCACTAGGAACCACAATACCTTTGTGCCTGTTAAGATTCTTAAAAGGCCATCCAATCTTCCTATTCCAGTTGTTCAAAACAAGTTTGTTAGTCCTAATCTGAAAAAGGTTACCGTTGAGACTCATTCTATGAAAACTGAATCTCCACATACATTTTCTTTTGTATTTATTGTTAAATCTGATGGTATGATTTCCAAACCACAACAATTTCCAAAACCAAATTTGCCATCAAAAGCAACAAGCAAAGAACGGGTTGGTAATGACACCGTTGTTGAGAAATCCTCAAAAGATACAAAACAAAAATTTGAGTGGAAATTAAAACAGGTTGAAAACGCTTATGTAACTTCTGTCACCCCAGTTATTCCTACATCTTAGAAAACTATTGGTCAAAGAAAATCATTGTCCAAAGAACCTTTAGTTGAATACGATTTTTGGATAAATGAAAAGACCATGGCATTCTACTTCTTTCCCAAAGTTTCTTGGAACAAACCCTTGGAAATACCAGTTGCTCAAAAGTCACAATCCAAGTCCAAAGCCCATTCCAAAGTACCTAAACCTAATTCGGGGCCTAAAAACTCCAAAACTCACTGGTCTTGCAGGCACTCTGTGATGAATTTTGATCACTATAACAATCCTATGGTGCACATACAACCCTAATGCTTTGGATCTAAGTTTTCTCAAGTTATACATGCAATTTCATTTCATCCAAAGCATAAACCCTAACTAGCATACAATTGGAGGTTTACAACAAAAAAAACTAGTTTGATGAATACCTCTTAGTTGTAGCTTGTAATTCTTGGCCTTTCAAGAGCTTAGTACCTCAAATGTGATACCTCTAATAAGTCACAAATGCCAAAAGCAAATGGAGGATTATGAGAGTGAGGCTAGGAGGCACTAAAAACGGCTAGGGATTCTTCTTGGAACACAAGTGACGATTTTGGGAGTGCAAGGGTTAGTATTTATAGTGTGGAATCACACCCGGGGGTGCATCTGAATCCCTCAAACCAAGGCTCTGATAGCAACTTGTAACACCGTAAATTTTTCAAACAAAAATTTTCATTTAAAAACCCAATTATCTTATTTCAAAATCACAAAATTCCACAAACAACAAGTTATCAGAACACATGTCCCAAAACTGTTTATAACACAAATCCAGGATCTTCCAAAAACATATCTCCAACTCAGGTGTGTGTACAATCAAGTCGGTGCCTTCTCGTGATCCTGAGAGGTACCTGAAACATATAACACATAACACGGTAAGCACGAAGCTTAATGAGTTCCCCAAAATACCACACACATCACGTTAGCCACTCGAGGCTAACTCAATATGACCCTTCGGTCAATGTGTCTTAGTGGAGACCCTCCAGTCCCACAACTCGGGTGGAACCTCCGGTCCTAACTTTATAAGCTCATAATAATATTACTCAGCATAAATCACAAAGACATAATGCAGAATATCACAATACACAAGTAAGCACATAAGACACTTCGGTCATACAAAGATACCACTCATGGTAAGTATAGCGAGAAGACTCACCTCGTAATCAAGTAAATGATAATCTCGTACACGAATCTCGAACTAGCCTCCGCCTAACACATAAGATAATATTAATATCTAATCAACACTTAAATCACGACTCGAAATAAACTAGGTTAATCTCTCTCTCAAACTTTTGGAATGGGTAAAAGACCATTTTACCCCTCTACGGTCCCCATACTCCCTGCCTTGACCAAACCCTAAAGTCAACAAAACGTTTAATTAATATAACCATGAATTAATGTCCAAAAAATCAAAACAAAATAAAGTACTTTACCTTTTTATAGACATTTGAGTTATTTAAGTCGAATCCCCTTTTGGAGCAGGTAGAATAAAGATAAAAAACTAACCTAACCAAGATCAACCAGCCAATGATTTTTTTTCTGAGAGAGAAAGTATTGTTGGAACTGTGAATGTGAGATGAATAAGATAATTTCCATAGAAAAACTTTAATATTATCACCTCCACCGGCATCGATTTTGCAATTATGATAAGATATGGCAAGAATCCTCCTTGTTCTCCAACATACTTTCCAATTGTCGTATAATCTCTTTCAAGCTTCCTCCGATTTCTTCAACTTTGGAATCAAATATCTCAAAACTCGTCTTCAGTTTTTTGTCGTTTGAAATGTAATGAATGTATTACTGTTTGTTTTTGATTTGGTGGTTCACAAAGGCAAGAAGGTTAACATTAAGGAGAGGGAATGTGATATAAAGAGAAGAAGGTTGACATCAATCTGGTGTGGCGATTCCTTCGGCAAGTTGGAGACGATGACTGTAGAAAAATTTGATTGTGATATAGTTTTACCTAGGTCAAATAAATCTTTATAATTTATGAACGATATCAATGCAAATTCCATAATTATAGGCTTATAATTATATATATTTAATTAATTAAGTACTAAATTTACTATAATGCCCCTATCAATTTATTGGTCTAGAATTGGTTATACATTCACACAATAGATATGATTTATATATAAACCTAACTCTCTCTCTCTCTCTCTCTCTCTCTCTCTATATATATATATATATATATATATATATATATATATATATATATATACTTGATGTGTGCCCGCACAAAGCAACGACGATAAATAGTTTTTTGGGCGAATAGTTTTCTTACTGGAAAATAATTATTAGATTTTGTTATTAGTTATTACTATAAATATTTATGTTTAGAACTTATATTTATATTGTATGTTTATACATTTTATGTAAATTAATTATTATCGACATATAGTTTAAGAAATGTAAATTAACTTATATTGATGGATTTAATATTTTAAAATTGTTATTTAGCTCAAAATTAATTTTTTTAATAACCTTCCTTAGTAAAAGTCTTTAAAGTTTGGCAAGTATTAATCGTTTAGTTATGCATTATTGATTTGTGTAAAAAGCTTTGTATCTTGTATCTCTTAAAATTCAAGATATGACTAATATGTTTTATATGTAGTATAAGATATATATATATATATATATATATATATATATATATATATATATATATATATATATATATATATATATATATATATATATATATATTAAGTCACAAGGATCTTAGCAACAATAAGTTTTTGGCCTTTAGGTTTTTAACGCAAATCTTTGGTGAATTTGACAATTTTTGTCCGTAAAGTCAAAACTTTTACAATTTTGTGTTTAGATTAAGTTTTTGTGCCTTTAGGTTTTTGCCACAAATCTTTAGAGACTTTGACACTTTTAGTCCTTGCAGTCAAACGTTTTATATTTTGGTGTTTTTGCCACAAATCTTTAATGAATTTGACACTTTTTTTCCTTGTACTCAAAACTTTTACATTTTGACATAAAAAATACAAAAAACCTTCTTCTGAATTTTGCTACCATATTTTCCCAACTTTGGCAACTTTAACATTATTGCCACAACATTTTTGAATTTTCTCCACCAGTGTCTCTTCTTTTGGTTGTACACTTTTGACATCTAGTTTTAGAGGCTGTCGACTTTCTCCCCTATTTGTGGTGATTTACAATTTCAGCACATATCTTTTAAAGTTTGCCGATTTTTCTCATATTACCCCAAAAGTGGCCTGACGGCGGGTTCTTTAATAGTTTTAAATAAACTCGAGAGAGAAGTCGTTTGATCTGAGCTACCGAGCCAGGCCCACGGAGGCGAAACGAAACTGTTGGATGGATAGGGAGCTTGCTAGGGTCGGCTGTATGATTTTAAGGGCCCTGTGCTAAGAAGAAAAATGGGGTCCTAAATACAATTTTTTAATATATAAGGAAAACAAATTTAAGACGGTCAATTATCGTTACGGAAAACTTATAAGTAAATAAATTAATTAAAAAGAAACGTATGAAATTTTATAAAAAGTTCAAGGGCTAATTATGTAACTTCTGAAAACTGATTTATTAAAAATATTGGAAGGAGGGGTTTATTATGAAATATATAGCATAAAGAAATGGTTAAATGTGTAACTTGAATTTAAAACATCAAAATGCTCCCAAAAAGAGGATTGAACCTCCATTGCTTTTGAATAAAAGACACCCCTTTGCCAATTAGGCTAACCAAACTCTATAAAATATTTTGAATAAATTCATATATATTTAGTTTTTAAATATTAATTTAATTAAAACTCATACCCTATTTTTGCGATGAGAATATGTTCCTCTTCCTTGATTAGAAGGTTGATTTGAGACATAAAGAAGCTGAGGAAAGAAGAATGGTTGTCATGAGATACAGTGGGAACCTGATTTGCAAGAAGTATATGTTCTTCAACAAGTAGCATGGAGCGATCTTCTTCAAATGTTGTAAAAGGATTACTATGATGAATAAATCCAGCAGTAGCATCAAATTTTCTTGAAGGTTCTTTAATGACGTAAGTCACAACATGATTCTTTTTCATTTTCTTTTCAATGCCTTTTAGTAGATCTGCAATTTTCTTAGTTTTATTAAAGTATTCATGAACAGAAAGGTCTCCCACTGTGAATGAGCGCAATTCACTTTCAAGTTGCATGACGTTGCATCTTTGTTCTCACAGAAAAGGACTTCACTGTTACTTACACCAAATCTTATGGGTTGTGACATTAAGGGTATAGACAGAGGTGGTGAGAGATTGAGAGATAGAGATAATAACCATAGTTTACAAGCTAATGAAGTTGATGCCATTCAAAATGCATAGGAGTGGTGTCACGAGCATCATAGGTTTTATCTATGTGGTCGAGAACCTTAAATGCGATGAGTGTACTAAGAAAAGGTCCCTCCATGGATCATAGTTGTGACTGGAGAGATCAAAGATGAGTGGGACATATGTTTTAATGTTGGTGACACTAAAGCCTTGGCAGGAGGAGTAGGTGGTTGTGATGGACCGTTGCTGCTCATTAGGGCTAGGAGGGAAGAAGACGCTGACAAAGAATGAAGGGATTGGATTAGAGAAGGAAAGTGAGAGATTCTAGGAGTGGTTGGAATAAGTCTTTGATACCATGTAGAATGGTATGATTTTCATTGCATTAAAACGTAACATACACAAGATACATGGGGGCTTAAGGCCTATAGAAAATAGTACTTGAGCTATAGAACATACATGAAATACATATACTAATAAAATTTTCTGTCATAAATTCATGAGCGTCATATTTGTCTGTCGTTAAAAGTCTTTTCTGTAGTAGTAGTGTGGAGCCATGAAATGTATTGACAAAGCCAAGACGAGCTTTTTAAAACATAGATTATAATAAAATGTTCGATTACCAGGCATGCTCTTCAATTATATGTGTGTTAAGAAACATATTTCTTGTATCATGGAACTTAATCTGCATTTGAATTTCAAGACAAAGTCATACAATTTTCATAAGGGTAAGGTGGAGTTGTTGGCTCTTGGAACATTCCTTATAGCGGGATATTTCATTTATTTGTTCGGGATATAAACCAGTGAAACAATAAAATTCACAAATCTATTTGAACTCACGACAGGAAATGTAGCCTTTAGCAGCAACATCAAACCGTACATGCCTAGTGTGGTTGTGAAAGCACACATCGCCACTAAAGGGTTCGTCGCTAATATAATCGATGGGCAATCCGTGTGAAGTTGCTGAGAACGAATCGTAACAGTATGTTTTTATGTTTATCCAACAGATAAGGTCACCAAGGTCGCTAATGCCCACGAAAAAAGACTTCGGATAATTCCTTCCGTCTCGTTGCCGCAAAAGTGGTCACCACTAAAGGTAAGTTCCCTTTAGTTCTCTTCCATATCCCATAACTCGTTGTGCTCCCATTGTTTCCCCTTTCGATTTCTCCAGCAACTAAATAATTTCACCGATAAATTTCGACGATTATCACCTACATCGTCGACCGAAGCCACCCGTATCCATCCTTACTTACACCGAACAATTTCTAACCTTACCGGATCACGACCTCGATGTTACAAACAATGAAAAGGGCAGCTTCTCCGAGAATCTCAAGCGATAGTTTGTGGTCGACATCCCTCCTTTCTCTTTCTCTTTCTCTTCCTCTCTTGACCTTAATATTGAATCTAATTAGATGATTTTTGTGGTTTTAAGGACTACAAATCACCACTGCCACTCCACCGACGACTGCAAGCACCACAACACCTTTGATTCTCTTCCCTCCTTTCTCTTTTTGTTTCTCTTCAGACCTTAATTTCAAACCTAATTTCATGAATTTTATGGTTTTAAGGCACCACCAAAGCCACTGTATACCACCACTACCATAACAAGGCTATTCTCCGGCGACCACTACTACCACAACACTAGGGATGAGATTTAAAACCGGAAAACTGGACCAGAACCGGAATATATAGAACCGGTTCCGGTTCTAGGTTAAAAAATTGGCTTTATCCGGGTTCCGGGTAATCCGGGTTTGGGTCCATCGGGTCCGGGCAAATCGGGTCTAAGAACCGGAATCGGTGTTAGGAACCGGAACCATTTTTAGGGGCCGGAACCGATTTTTGTGAAACATTTAAAGCATGCATATCTCATTCGTTTTAGGTCGGATTGACATACGGCTTTTTCCAACGTGTAGTTTAGAGTTTGTACATGATTTTAGACTATAATTTTGTCATTTTTAGTTTTATATTCATTGACTTACGGTTCACCAAAGTCGAGATATCAAAGTTGGAAGTTTTAGTTTTTCAGCTTTTTTGTATTCTGTGAAAGTTTTAAAACACGTATATCTAATTCGTTTGAAGTCGGATTGACATGTGGTTTTTTGCAACTTGTATTTTGGAGTTTGTACATGATTTTAGACTATAATTTTGTCATTTTTGGTTTAATATTCAATGACTTACAGCCCCCTAAAGTTGAGATATCAAAGCTGGAAGTTTTTAGTTTTTCAGCTTTTTTGTATTCTGTGAAAGTCTTAAAACATGCATATCTAATTCGTTTGAAGTCGTATTGACATGAGGTTTTTTTTTCATCTCATAGTTTAGAGTTTGTACTTGATTTTAGACTATAATTTTGTCATTTTTAGTTTAATATTCAATGACTTACAGCCCCCCAAAATCGGGATATCAAAGCTAAAAATTTTCAACTTTTCAGCTATTTGTTTTTGTACTTTGAATTCTATGAAAGTGGTAACACATGCATATCTCATTTGTTTAAAGTCATATTGGCATGTGGTTTTTTCCGTAGTGTATTTTAGAGTTTGAACATGATTTTAGACTATAAGTTTGTCAATTTTGGTTTCATATTCATTGATTTACAGTCCCCCGAAGTCAGGATATCAATATGAAAATTTTTAAAGTTCAACCCACTAAGTAGTAAGTAATTACCAAAAAATTCCGGGTTTTTCGGGTTTTCCGGTTCTAAACCCACTTTATCCGGTTCCAACCTACCCATTTTTATGTTTCCGGGTTTTCCGGCTCTAGACTCACTTTACCCAGAACTGTACCCGGAACCGAACCGGAACCAGTTCCTATATACCAGTCCGGTTTTCGGTTCTACAAAATCCCATTAACCGGTTCTGGGTTTTCCGAGTCCGGGTTTGGACCCACTTTCATCCCTACACAACACCACCAGTGGATTTTGCTGATAATTTTGCACATGTGCATTTTATTGATAAATTGTGTATATCTATGTGTGTGTTTGGTATATATGTGTATTTGGTAGTAAATGGATCCAAATTTGTTCATCTGTTTTTTGTATATGATTTTCTTTGAAAAAAATTTTGTTTTTTGTGGTATAGTATGAAATTAGTGGTACAAAATAATGTTAATTTCACAAAATGACTCAACCGTTTTGCCAATAGTTAATGGATATGTATTTGTATATATGTATATGTGTATTTGTATGCATACAAATAGAAATTATATGTATATGAGTATTTGGTATATGTGTATATGTGTATTTGTATGTAAAATGTTATGACTTAATTAGGCTAGTCTTCAAAACTCCATAATATGTAAAGTACAATGTTATAATTAAAAAAAACTATGATTAATTCAGAATGTAATTTAAATATATATGAAAAAGTATGATGTTATAATAGAAAAATAAAACAAAAGCAAGATGTTATATATAATAAAAATATGGAAAAATAAGATTCTATAAATAAAAATAATATACTAAAAGTCTAATAAGTTATTTAAAGTAAAATGTTATAATATAATAGGAAAAAAGCAAAAACAAAAAACATAAGACCATAAATCTACCAAGTAATAATTTAATAAATTAATTATTTAAAGTACAATGCTATATAAAAAAAGTAAGTTTTTTAGTTTATTTATCTCCTGTTTTAAATCATCTGGAGCCTAGAACTATCCATTCGAAACTGATTTAGAAAATAATTTTGGATTTTTCCTATTTTGGGGACTGCTTTTTGAATACTTTATTTTTATATATACTTAGGAGCTAAGGGGGAATGCTGCCGAATTCTTCTTAAACGTTCAAGCATGTAATCCACATTCACATATCTGTATTCAAAAAGTGGGTTTAGAATCCTACACTTGTGTATAATCTATCCATTGTCCAATTTTCTGTTATTGTTTCAATATTGCTTTTTGAATCGTTAATTTTTACTCTACCTTTATGAATATTCCATTCGATATAGCAGTTACTCTATTCTTATAAACATTTCATCTGATTTTTAGTTCTTATAGAGTAAAGAATAAAACCTAGCTTATGTTTTAGTTGCAACATCTCTATTGATAAAACCTGAAATACAATTGAAAACTATAACTCTACCATGTTCCAACAAGGACTTGAATCTTTTCTCGAGAGTCCAAAGCACACGTCAACAACAAATGTCAAATAAGATGCCCGTGTATAAAATGTGATACTAATAAACTTATACTACTAACTATAATGAAATTTAACACACTACAACATGGTTTTAGTCCAATTATAGTAAATGGAAGTACCACATGCAAAGTACAGCTAATGCATATCAAGGTGATGAACAAACGGACTGATAGATCATTCGATCAGCTTTTGTAGTTGTTGCAAACAGTATTTCCTCAAGGGAAAAAGCCCCCCCCCCAACCCACATCACATTATGAAGTAAAAAAGACACTTAAAAATATCAGCTTGGGTTGAGTTGATACATGTATGTAAAAACGACTGTTTTTTTATTGAAAGAACACAAGTTGTTACAGTACTTTTGTGTGACCCCCATAATACAACACTTTTGTACACATGTGGATGCCTTTACTTACACCGTTTGCATATTGAATGATGTTAGTTTCATGGTACCTATATGTGCCCAACGAACAACACAAACTCAGGGGTTCTAACTGAGAGAAAGAAAGAATGAAAGAAAGAAAGAAAAATAGAATTAGCAAAAATATTATGTTCGACTAGAAGAGATTATTGAGGTGCATTATCCCCATAATTATTCTACTGTATTTCTTCGTTGCAACTAGTTCGACACTAAAGGAGTTCTATCTAATAATAATTTCAGTCGTATCGACCCACAAATCGAATTTTTTAGAGAATATTCACTAATATTTTCTACACAGGTAAAACAAGTACTTTACATGCAAGAACCTACTCGAAGTGACCAAAATAACAACCAATGGTAGGTTGTTGAAAATGTTAATCGTGGAAGAATTTGGGATCTACTGATGAATGATGTCGACCATGATCGCATCGAAAATGCCGACAATGACTCAGTCGACATTGATCTTAGTAATGCTTCTTCTAATTTCACTCTTTCAGTTAACTTTGCCCAATACTTTCAAAATCCCCAATTGGTTGAATATGAGATTAAAGTTGGTCCGTCAACAGTTATGGTCAATGTGTCTGACTATAAGACTGATTATGATGAGAAGGATTCCAATTACGATAGTGATGTGTCTGAAGTAACACTAAAGTGTTCGAGGGCAAGAACGATTAAAACAACTTTACATTTGACTTGTAATATACGGTTTGTATTTATTGTAATCATATCACACTTGTTGTAATAGAAAGCTTTATTGCTGACATTGCATAGTATTTCATATTGTCTATATATATATATATATATATATATATATATATATATATATATATATATATATATATATATATATATATATATTCATATTTTGTTATAACTTTTGAGGATGTGTCATTTTTTTTTGGATTTTTCTGCTCCATCTTAAGGCTGATGTGATGGGCCACAGAGTGACGGTGGTGAGGAGCCACAAATACGTTCAGTTGAGCCTTTGGTGTTTACCAGCTCAATGGTAATTAAGATTTATTCAGATTCATTTATCAAAAAATTATCGTGACTAATATCTTTTTATGCGGATGTACTTCCAAAATGAAGAGGTGGGGCACAAAACAAAAAATGCACAGGCTATATGATGCAAACGTTAAGTAGCCTCTTCATTTGGTATTTGGCAAGGCTATTTACATGACGGTTGGTCCTATATACGATTGTTTCATTCGAGATGTTGGAAATTATATGTGGCACGACATCGCTTTTGATAAGGACGCCTGGAAAGAAACTTCTAAATACAAAAAATGGCATGTTCCAACATCTTTCAGTAAATTATTTATAAATTTATATTTAATATGTTTAAGTTTGATTTATTTTAACTTTTCTACTTTTTTGTAGACATGGTTCGATTTTTAAGCGATTTCAAATGATCTCGAGACTCCAATCTTATGGACATCCTTGAACACTTGATATGTACATGGTATATAATCCACAAATATGATGCAAAAAAAAAACATTTTAAAAGTTTGCAAGGGTATACTGATGTGGAAGGAGAAAGGGATTAAGCCCTAATGGTATGGATGCATGACATTGGAATGCTAAGCATCAAAAACAATCTAATGAAAACACAAAATGTCAGTAGAAGCAAGTTGTTACGAATCGTGGATGGATGAGAACCTACAGTAGGCTTGTTTCAAGATTGTAAGTTACAAGAATGTTTATTCAAGTATAACATATTTTGTAGTGTTTATTCAAGTATAACATATTTTGTAATGTTCATTCAAATATAACATATTTTGTAATGTTAAACAAAATTGGAATAAACTCAAAGCATATCACAGTGCGCACGTCAATGAGCAATATATAAGGTTTTATTACTTAAACATGAAGTCGATTGTTGTTTCTTATGTTAGTTTTAGAGTATATTAATACTCTTTGTAAAATACAAAATGCTTTAGTTTGTGATATTGCTCTACAAACTCAACTCATAACCTCCTCCGATGGTGATCCGTGCTCGATTGATTGGATAAATATATTGAGAAGGTATTAGGTGCTCGAAGGGGCATATGAGAGGCATTGGTCCTTAACATCCTTCTGTAGTGGGTACTAATGTTCCCTCATAGTGGAAGTCATAGTTACAAGCCACACAACAAACTCGGGTACTTATTAAACTCTTAATGCATTTATTATGAAACTAGGTTAAAACCCGTGGAAACCACGGGTAAAAAAGAAAAACACTATTGATAACTTAAGATTTACATATTAGAATTTTGAGTTTTTAGTTTTAAGGTCGAGTGTTTACAACTATTATAACATAATATTATTCATTTGTTAGATAAAGTTTATAAAAACCATAAAAACAACAATATAATATTAGTGTTTATCTAAATAAAAAGATATAACGTAACTTACAACTAATATTTAATAAAAAGTTAACCCTTAATATTTTAGAACGAAAAGTAAAATCCAAAAAATTTTCTATACTTATTAAAAAAAATTCAACTAATAACAAACATGAACAAATTGATCGTTCGTTATAGCAATGCATATTTCATTATACAATATTCACAATAAATCTTAAGGGTAATACAAATGCACCTCTGTTTTCCTCCTCTAAAGAAATAAAAATCACAAATTTGTATCAAAAGCCAAAATATGGTCCCTAAACAAAAGAAACCAAATTACAATTTCTTTTTGAAGAAAATTACTTTACACCATAAATCTTCTAAATTCAAACCATACATCACAATGATTAAACAGTAAACTATCAGACCATTTTGAAGAAATCATTAAAAAAAAAGACTTCTTTCTATGATCATTGTATCCAAGTAAAATAACTAAATGACTTCTAGATGTAATCATTGTACAGAAAAGGTATCAATATAGCCAAATACATGTCATGAATTTTGAAAAAAAGATTAGTTTGAAAAATTGACATCCATGATTATCGATTGAGAAAAAAAGGGGGATGAAATATCATGAAGGTTAGTGAGACAACAGTGTAGTTTTAAGTTTTTCTTATTTGAACATTATACTTTGAAAATTTTACATAACTACCTTTTGCTATAACTTGTGGATAGTTTAAGGTATAATGTTATAATAGAAAATTAAATGAAAGTATCATACTATCATAAACAAATTTATAAAAGTACATTGTTATTTCTTGTGTTTTTAGCCTTGTATTTATTGATTTTTTAGCATGTTATATAAGAAATTTTCATTTCATCTACAATTATATAAAATATTTTTATGTTTTTTGAAGCTATAGGACATCAACATGGACTCCGGTCAAAATGATAAGCACTAATTTACATGGTTTAGTTGTTCATCTACAACTGGATCTTGAGTATGATCTGCATTTTTAACAGAGAATCTTGTAGTCATATCATAAAAAATCCATCTATTTATATATATTTTTAAATATATGTTCACAGCGATTTTTCCTACCTTAATCAGCCATGATATCATGGGGCTAGAAAAATATACCTTTGTCATTCAGTAACATGGAGGGTAAAATGGGCATATATGCACAACTTATTTTATGTCATTAACCCTTCGTATTATAGTTAAAATATAGTTATTAGTAAGGATACTCAAAGTCTAGCCAAGTTCCCCTAAACTGTTAACATTGAATTGTTGGTCAATTGAAGTAACCAAAAGAAGAATGCATATAGTTATACCAACAATTTGGTGCTAGGAATCATGGCCATGCAGTTGATGGAAATCTGGACCAAAATACCCCGGTCAAAGGATTTGTGGTATCATCGCACCTGTTTACCGCTTTGCTGAATTGAGGGTGTGGTAGAGTGTGTGGATGCTCTATATTTGGATATTCCTATCTATAGCTCTTCTCCCCTTGGATTGACGAATCTGCCCCTGCTCAAAGCCTCCCCTGATATGGACTTTTCATCATAGATTTGCACTATAGATGTTAAAAATCATTGTTGCTGCTGTGCTTTGGAAAAATATATTGCCATTACCGTATTTAGATCTTATTGTATGATGGTTAAAGATATTTACAACATATTTATAAAAAAAAATTATACATACTTGCATGTGGCAAGATTATCTTTACAGATCTGGACACTACACAAGTCATATCACAAAGAAAGATATGCAAGGGTTAACTTTTGTATGATTTAAATATAATATTACAATTTACAAAACAACTGCATTACCTTTCACGCAGAGATAAAATCATCCCAGTTGCTACACCTGATGCAGTTTCTTCTATTTTTGAGTTAGCCTGAGATGCAAACAAAGTGGCGATAAATAAGACATTAATCATGAAGACATGAGAACACACTATTTATAATATGGTTTTAATATACTTTTCTCCAATCTATTTTAATATACTTTTCTCCAACCTGATGCTTCTTGAGCTGCTAATGCTTTCTTGCTAACGATATGATATATATTTGTGAAAATAGTTTGAAATGCTTTCTCAACATTATGTGCTTCAAGTGTTGATGTTTCAAGAAATGAAAGGCCTTCTTTTTCAGTGAGAGATTGGCCATCTTGTTCAGCCATTGGTCGGAGTTGATTCGGATCAGACTTGTTTCTGGCCATCATTATCATAATGTTGGAGTCTGTGTGGTCTCTTAACTCGCGCAACCATCTTTGAATGTTATCAAAGGTTTGGCCCTTGGTTATGTCATACAACAGAAGAGCTCCAACTGCACCTATGTAGTATGCACCCGTTATGGCTCTGTACCTTTCTTGCCTTACTGTGTCCCTAATTTGTGCCTTTACCGTCTTTCTATCAACCTGTTTTCATGTCATTTAGTCAAATCTTGGTGAAAAATAAACCCATAACAGCCCTACACATTCTATCAAACACTTGGTGTGCCAAATTGGATTGGACACTTTAGATACTTGACATGGATTATCAGACATGAGTAATTCCTAATTAGTCGATATATGTCACACCCCCAAACCAGAATGACGGAAACATTCGGGGATGGATGACTTCACGTACTACCATAACAATTGAATATTGTAAAGAAAGTAACACAACCATCATATATATAATAAAAACGTACATTGTTGCATTATACATGATTTCAAAAGAATATTACAATATGATGATGTAAAATATTTAATAATAAACGCCCTTAGCGTTCCTTCTTCAAAAGCTGGTAGTTACCTATATTACTGATTCCCTGAGAAATACAAGTGGTTTCGAAAAAGTGTCAACAATAAAGTTGGTGAGTTCATAAGTGTTTTGTATTGAAAAGAATGTCTTTATGGAAGAAAATCGATGAACGTGGTTTTCAGAAAATCCAATATTTTCCATATATAGTTTGAAAAGTTCCCAAAGTCGGAGGGCGTTAGTATGTTTTGTAATTGAATGATAAAGATAAGTTTGTACTAAAAATAATGTAAATACTGAATGCATGTATGAATCTCGTAAACCAAGCTTGTTTTTATACTTTCGTGTGAGTCTTATAACCATACTATTGACACAGACTGCCTATAACAACATTCTTCAGGTGTTGTAGTGTTATGACATTTGTCACCCCAGACCTGCTGGTCTAACTGTAGCTAACAGTTTAGGTGCGGGGTTTTCAATCCCGTATAGATCTATACACAAGTATCACGCTCTCCCTCTAAGAGATTATGGCTTATAATACAGGACTTGAAATGCATACATAAGAGTACGTTGAAGTTTGAATATCTCACATTACTTAGTATAAATAGATTTACGATAAGAAAGTCTTTATTTCACTTTAGATGAAAGTATTTCGTTTTTCAAAATGTATATGAAAGAATGTATGAATAACTCGCAAACTATACCCATTATAGTTTTTCGGAAAACATGTTCCATTTGGTGAAGATAACTTGGTGATATACTAAACTTTATACGTAAGGATAGTTGTTGCATTTAAGTTTATAAAACGATACGTTTTCTTGTATTAAACTTGTATTCTCCCCCCCCCCCCTAAAAC
Organism: Lactuca serriola; assembly: GCF_051521515.1. Lineage (NCBI taxonomy): Eukaryota > Viridiplantae > Streptophyta > Magnoliopsida > Asterales > Asteraceae > Lactuca > Lactuca serriola. The sequence continues at coordinate 82,045,559 of NC_136416.1, read as the reverse complement.
ATGAAAAGACTTGAAAAGTAGGGGTATGAACTCACTTGTTCGGTTTGAAGAGAGCGGGACTAGAGTCGAGCAGAACTTCAACCGCGGAAAGCTGCGTCTTTGAGCTTCTCGGGGATCTCGGTAGTGTAGAACCTTCGTCGGGGGCTTGGGTGCGGAAATCGAGGGTGTCGGGACGGTCTCTGGTTCTTGTAAGTGTGTGAGAGTAAGTGTGATTTTGGGAAATGTGTGCTAAAATCCGGAGCTTATGCCTTCTATTTATAGGGCTGAAAATGTGAGTACGCTGGGCATACTACCGGAGTACACTGGGCGTACGCGTTACGCTGGGTGTAACTTTGCGTCATGGCTTACGACTCAAGTCTAGCTAGGCGTAGAGCTGCAGCCGATGGGACTCGACCCTGCACCAGAGTATGCTGGGCGTACTCCTGAATTACGCTGGGCGTAATCCTGGCTTCCCTCTTCTAAATTCCATAACTTTCGCGTACGGGCTCCGTTTTTCGCGTTCTTTATATCCACGCGTAGGTGGGATTATGATCTACATCTTTCATTTAGACTCCGTCGGCTAGTTTTGACTTTATTTTTAATGCTATGTTTTTAATAGGCCGGGACTGCTAAAGTCCGTTAAAAATTCATAGTTTCTTTATCCGACGTCGGTTTTTGTTTGTCTTTTTATCATCTTACTCCTATGGTGGAGACCTTCAACTTTCGTTTAGGTTGCGTTAGCTAAATATCGCTCGATTTTCAATTCGAGTTTTTAGCCCTCTACTACTGTTACGAAACTTAGAAAATTCGTAACTTCTTCATACGAGGTCCGATTTGGGCGATCTTTTTATGTACGTTTATAGTTTAACGAACTCTAAAACTTTTGTTTAGATACTTAAGGCTAAAATGCATTTTATTGTAATTTCACTTTTTACGTTAAATAGTGTTTTACCGGGTGTGTTGTAAATATTTGAGTGGTTATAGTTTCTTCAATATAACCCGGTTTCGAATGTTCTTTATGTTTTTGGAAACCTTGGCACGATATCTAACATTTGATGCATCCTAATTTAGATATTTGAACACTTTATTTTTTGAGGTTAATTTCGTTGATTCCAAATAGTTTTCGTTGTATTTGACTTTTGAGTGTTACATTGCTTTTGGAAAAACATAGGGTTGTCACATCATCCCCCCGTTAGGGGAATTTCATCCCGAAATTTAATCTAAGACTGAGTTTACGGGTTAGGGAAGAGATACGGGTACTTTTTTTTCATCTGATCCTCGCATTCCCAGGTGTATTCAGGTCCTCGCTTGGCGTTCCAGCGGACCTTTACAATATGTATGCGGCTCTGTTTAGTCCTTTTAATTTCTCGATCCATGATCTCTACTGGTTCTTCTACGAATTGGAGATTCTCATTTATTGCAATTTCGTCTAGAGGGATGACAAGGGTCTCATCGGACAAGAACTTCTTTAGGTTTGATACGTGAAAGGTAGGGTGTACGTTGTGGAGTTCCTGAGGTAATCGAAGTTTGTAAGCCACCGGACCGATCCTAGCAAGGATCTCGAATGGTCCAATGTATCTTGGGTTCAGTTTCCCACGCTTTCCGAAACGTATTAATCCTTTCCAGGGCGAGACTTTTAGTAGGACACTGTCTCCAACCTGGAATTCCAAGGGTTTCCATCTTTTATCCGCATAACTCTTTTGTCTGTCCCTTGATTCTTTTAGTCGTTCCCGGATCTGAACAATATTCTCTGTAGTTTCCCTTATGATTTCTGGCCCAGTGAGTGTGTTGTCTGTTGCTTGTCCTTTTGCTAGCTATGTGTCCCCCACTTCAGCCCAACACAGAGGTGATCTACATTTACTGTTGTAGAGGGCTTCGAACGGGGCAGTCTTGATGCTAGTGTGGTAGCTATTGTTGTACGAGAACTCGACCAAGGGTAGATGGGTGTCCCATGCTTTGCCAAAATCGATTACGCAAGATCTTAACATATCCTCCAGAGTTTGTATGGTTCTCTTACTCTGGCCGTCAGTTTGTGGGTGATAAGCAGTACTCATGTCTAGTCTTGTTCCTAGAGATTTTTGTAGCAACTGCCAGAACCTTGAGGTGAATCTACTATCTCAGTCCGAGATATAGATATGGGCACACCGTGCAGTCGTACAATCTCTCTGAGGTATGTTCTAGTTAGTTTCTCCAATTTATCCGTTTCTTTGATTGGTAGGAAGTGCGCTGATTTAGTTAATCTGTCGACGATCACCCAGATGGTGTCGAGCCCACTTGTCGTCTTGGGTAATTTGGTTATGAAATCCATGGTTATACGCTCCCACTTCCATTCAGGTATTTCTGGTTGTTGCAACAATCCCGAGGGATTTTGGTATTCCACCTTGACTTTGGCACACGTCAGACATTTGCTCACGTAGGTAGCAATTTCAGCTTTCATGTTTGGTCACCAGTACAATTTCCTGAGGTCGAGATACATCTTATCGGAGCCGGGATGTACGGAGTATCGTGTCTTATGGGCTTCGTTCATGACGACTTCTCTGAATCCGCCAAACTTCGGTGTCCAGATCCGATCCATGAAGTAACGAACTCCATCATTCTTAACTTCAAGCTTCTTATCCATTCCCCTCAAAGCTTCCCCTGTCACATTTTTATATTTTAAGGCTTTTATTTGGGCTTCCTTGATTTGCGTGGACAGGTGTGAATGGATTGTCATAGTTAAAGACTTCACTCTGCGGCCCGAGTATTCCTTCCGGTTGAGTGCATCGGCCACCACGTTAGCCTTTCCAGGATGATATCGAATTTTGCATTCGTAATCATCTAGTAGTTCTACCCACCGTCTTTGTCTCATGTTGAGTTCTTTCTGGTTGAGGATATGCTGGAGGGTTTTATGATCGGTGAAGATTGTACATTTTGTGCCGTAGAGATAGTGCCTCCATATCTTTAGAGCGAAAATGACTGCTCCTAGCTCGAGATCGTGCGTTGTGTAGTTTACTTCGTGCGTCTTTAGTTGTCTTGAGGCGTAGGCAATGACCTTCCCTCGTTGCATCAGAACACACTCAAGTCCTTGGTTTGACGCATCACAATAGACCACGAAGTCCTCCATTCCTTCTGGTAAGGTTAGAATGGGCGCACTATATAAGGCTCGCTTTAGTGTTTGAAACACAACGTCTTGTTTTTCTCCCCAGTTGAAGGTCACACTCTTCTGAGTTAAGGTGGTAAGTGGCTTAGCAATCTTCGAAAATTTTTGTATGAACCTTCGGTAATACCCGGCGAGTCCCAAAAAATGTCGGATTTCTGTTGGGGTTCTCGGAGTCGTCCAATTCTCTATTGCTTTGATCTTAGAAGGATCCACGTGTATCCCTTCTTCACTTACTACGTGACCTAGGAAATCTACTTCCCGAATCCAAAATTCACACTTTGAAAATTTTGCGTATAGTTTTTCTGCTCTCAATGTTTCCAAGACTTGGCATAGGTGTTGGCTGTGTTTTTCCTTGCTTCTTGAATAGATGAGTATATCATCTATGGACACGATCACGAATTTATCCAGGAATGGATGACATACCCGGTTCATCAAGTCCATGAACACTGCTGGTGTATTTGTCAATCCAAAGGGCATCACTACAAACTCGTAGTGACCATAGCGTGTTCGGAATGCTGTTTTGGGGATGTCTCCTTCCAGCACTCGCAGTTGGTGATAACCAGATATTAGATCGATCTTTGAGAAGTAGCTTGCTCCCTGTAGTTGGTCGAACAGATCGTCTATGCGTGGTAGGGGATATCGGTTCTTGATCCTGAGTTTGTTCAGCTCCCGGTAATCGATGCACATGCGAAAAGATCCGTCCTTCTTTTTCACGAATAGGACCGGTGCTCCCTATGGTGAGAAGCTCGGTCTGATGAAGCCCTTGCTCAGCAGCTCGTTTAATTGACTGGACAGTTCCTGCATCTCGGCTGGGGCTAGTCAGTAGGGCAACTTTGCTACTAGAGTAGCTCCGGGGATTAAGTCGATTCTGAACTCGACTTGGCGTTCTGGTGGGATTCTTGGGAGATCTTCTAGGAAGATGTCTGGGAAGTTGCAGACTTCCGGAATGTCTTTAATGTTCTTCGGTTCTTGTTTCTGGTCTACTACGTGAGCTAGAAAGGCATGATATTCCTTGCGAAGGTATTTTTGTGCTTTAACACAGGAGATGATTTGTAAATTTGTACTAGGTTTGTCACCATAAATGACAAGAGTTTCGCCGTTTGGCAGATTGAGGCGAACGGCCCTTTCGTGACAAAGTATATCAACATGGTGAAGACTTAACCAGTCCATACCGATGATGACATCAAAACTTCTTATCGAAATGGGAATAAGGTCGATTTGAAATAAGTGTTCGTTTAAATTTAATGTGCACCATATGTACATATCGCTTGCGCTTTCCGTTTTACCGTTTGCCATTTCTATAGTGAATATTTTATTGAGTGGTTGGGGTTTTTGATTAAGTAGGTGTTTGAATTTATGACTCACAAAACTTCTATCCACACCACAGTCAAAGAGTATGCATGCATAAATGTTGTCGAGGAGAAAAGTACCCGTAACCACCGTGGGGTCAGCTATTGCTTCATTTTGACTTATCGCCAGCACTTCCCTACACCGCCAACATTCTTTGCCTTAGGGCAATCTCTTTTGAAGTGCCCAGTTTCTCCACACCCATAACATGCCTGGCTTATCCCAGTACCAGGAACTTGAGTGATTGGTCGCGCCGATGCCTTACAGAAACGGGCAGTGTGCCCTTTCCTGTCACAGTTTTTACAGTGCATTTCGCGGAAATTACCGTGGTGATGGTAGTTGCATTTGCTGCACTTTGGCAGGTTCCCAGCATATTGTTTTGTTGGCACAGGGGTAGCAGGAGTTGTAGTGGGAGCAGTAGCAGCATGAACCGCCACCATTTGTTTCTTTGAAGGTTCTTGCGAAGTTTGCCCCTTCCTCTTATTCCAGAATTTCTTCTTGTTGTTGTTGTTGGCATTGTTATCGTTGTTGCTGTTCCCTTTGGTTGGTTCAGCGACGATAGCCGTGACGCCTTGACAGACACCATGATCAACGAGAGATTGCGCCAGTTCCTTGGCGCTGTCGAATGTCATGGGTTTGGAGGCTAACACACTCCCTCGAAGTTGGGGTGATAGTCCCCAGATGTACCTTTCCACCTTTTGGCTTTCCAGGATCAACATTCCTGGGCAAAGTATTATCAAGTCACTGAATCTGTTGGTATAGACTGCGATGTCCGAGCCTACCATCGTAAGCCCCCCCAGTTCCTGTTCGAGCTTCTGAATCTCGCCTCTTGGGCAGTACTCTCGTAGGAGCATTCGTTTCAGGTTTTCCCAACCCATGGAGTTCGCCACCACTAGGGTTAGTGCCTTGACGTGGCCGTTCCACCACGTTAGGGCTCGTTCGGAGAAAGTAAAAGCGGCAAATTTTACTTTGCTTTCTTCAGGGCAAGCGCAAATTTCGAATACAGCTTCCGTTTTCTCTATCCATTGGGATAGGGCCATCACTCCCCCAGTCCCATAAAAGGGAATAGGTTTTCCGTTGGTGAAGTCTTTGTAAGTACATACTCCAGAACGGCCTTGGCCTTGGCCATTTGTAAAGCTGTTTATTCCTCCTTCTGACCCGTTGTTACTCATTTGAGCCATCGCTGCGGTTACAGCGGCTGTTACAACAGTTTGGAACATAACTGCATCCATAGTTGGAGGGGGTGGTAGAGGTGGTGTTGGAGCTGAGTTTCTGCGTGCTGATCTACGAGGAGGCATGTTCTGGTAGAGAAATAATAATGAACACTATAAGTTTCTAATGATTTGACAATCGTGTACTAGAGGGTTAGCTGTATCTTGTAACTTGTTTTGACTTTGGTTCAAAGTAGATATAACAATTTAGATGATCCCATAAGTTTCGAGAGGTATGTAAAGAAGTACTTCATATTCATATATGTGTCACACATACGGTGCGTTACATTATGCTTCATGTTTAGGAAAATTTGACCTATCTAGAGGTCCCCGATTACAAGTTCAAAGGAAATAAGAAAAACTTTATCCGAGGTCCTATTCTATATCAAAATTATTGGAGTTGGGCAAGTTCTACTTGCGGCGTGTTGTGCGTTTGGAGCTAGACTCAACATCCGTTTGCTTAACTCCCATTAAGCGCCTCTCGAGAACTGCCTGTTGTTCTTTCATCTCTCTTATTTCGGCAAGTGCTGTCTCAATTTGGCTTTGAAGCGTCCCTGTGTGGAGTTGGGTACCTTCGTGTAGTCTGTCCAGACGACGAATGTCTGCGGCATTACCCTGTGTAGCAGCATTGATCTCACGAATTCTGGCCGCTTGCATGTCCGACTGGTAGTTCTGGGTGGCTATTATGCCCACAATAACGGGAAGTGCTCGATCAGCTGAGCCTCCCCCACTGACATTGTAAAACTCCTGACACATGCCAAAGGGAGGGCGTACACCTAGTTGACGGCTCCAATGGTAGAGATGGCTTCCCCAAATGGGAATGGGACCTTGGTAACCTATTCTGATTTTGGGAGGACGAGGAGCGGAAGGGTTGATTACTTCCGGCTCGGAGTCTGTTCCATCAGTAGCTTCTTCTTCCTCCTCGACCTCCTTGTCAACTTCGAATTCCTATCTGACTTCAACTTCGAATTCTTCTTCGACTTCCTCTTCGATTTCCTCCGGGTCTTCTTCCGGGTCTTCTTCTATCCATCCGTCGTTGCCTTGGTTTGGGTAGTAGGGATCTCCCGGTAAATGGAATCCGGCCATTTGTCTGTACTAGGATAGAGGTATGAGAATTTTATAAGAAAAGAAATTTCTATTTAACGGCATCCTAAGCTTAACTACATCTTATGGTGTGCAGGTTTTTCATTGTCCTATTATTTTATAACAATTCTCCTATAGTATTTCAAATTGGCGAGTCTAAAAATTTTATTTGGTGAGTTTTTGATTTGTTGTCCACTACGACCATTCCTTGACGTACGTTGGTCAAATCCAGGATAAATATAGTTGATCAAGCTATATTTATTCTCGATTTGATTACATACCTCGAGGCCCAATCGTAGTGTCGCAACTTGCCTTAATACTTTTTAGAAAAATTTGTTATGATACGAGACCGATACATGCGAGTAAAAATGTATATTTTTAAAAGAAAATATATTGTTTATGAAAACGTTTTGTAAGAGGGTTTTTGGTCCCCTTTGCATTTATAGTTTGTATATCTTATGTGGTTTGATATACTTAGTTCACTATAAACAATGCTCTGATACCAATCTGTCACACCCCCAAACCAGAATGACGGAAACATTCGGGGATGGATGACTTCACGTAGTACCATAACAATTGAATATTGTAAAGAAAGTAACACAACCATCATATATATAATAAAAACGTACATTGTTGCGTTATACATGATTTCAAAAGAATATTACAATATGATGATATAAAATGTTTAATAATAAACGCCCTTAGCGTTGCTTCTTCAAAAGCTGGTAGTTACCTGTATTACTGATTCCCTGAGAAATACAAGTGGTTTCGAAAAAGTGTCAACAATAAAGTTGGTGAGTTCATAAGTGTTTTGTATTGAAAAGAATGTCTTTATGGAAGAAAATCGATGAACATGGTTTTCAGAAAATCCAATATTTTCCATATATAGTTTGAAAAGTTCCCAAAGTCGGAGGGCGTTAGTATGTTTTGTAATTGAATGATAAAGATAAGTTTGTACTCAAAATAATGTAAATACTGAATGCATGTATGAATCTCGTAAACCAAGCTTGTTTTTATACTTTCGTGTGAGTCTTATAACCATACTATTGACACAGACTGCCTATAACAACATTCTTCAGGTGTTGTAGTGTTATGACATTTGTCACCCCAGACCTGCTGGTCTAACTGTAGCTAATAGTTTAGGTGCGGGGTTTTCAATCCCGTATAGATCTATACACAAGTATCACACTCTCCCTCTAAGAGATTATGGCTTATAATACAGGACTTGAAATGCATATATAAGAGTACGTTGAAGTTTGAATATCTCACATTACTTAGTATAAATAGATTTACGATAAGAAAGCCTTTATTTCACTTTAGATGAAAGTATTTCGTTTTTCAAAATGTATATGAAAGAATGTATGAATAACTCGCAAACTATACCCATTATAGTTTTTCAGAAAACATGTTCCATTTGGTGAAGATAACTTGGTGATATACTAAACTTTATACGTAAGGATAGTTGTTGCATTTAAGTTTATAAAACGATACGTTTTCTTGTATTAAACTTGTATTCTCCTCCCCCCCCCCCCTAAAACATGAAAAGACTTGAAAAGTAGGGGTATGAACTCACTTGTTCGGTTTGAAGAGAGCGGGACTAGAGTCGAGCAGAACTTCAACCGCGGAAAGCTGCGTCTTTGAGCTTCTCGGGGATCTCGGTAGTGTAGAACCTTCGTCGGGGGCTCGGGTGCGGAAATCGAGGGTGTCGGGATGGCCTATAGTGCTTGTAAGTGTGTGAGAGTAAGTGTGAATTTGGGAAATGTGTGCTAAAATCCGGAGCTTATGCCTTCTATTTATAGGGCTGAAAATGTGAGTACGCTGGGCGTACTACCGGAGTACGCTGGGCGTACGCATTACGCTGGGCGTACTTCGGTTACACTGGGCGTAACGTTGCGTCATGGCTTACGACTCGATTCTAGCTAGGCGTAGAGCTGCAGCCGATGGGACTCGACCCTGCACCTGAGTACGTTGGGCGTACTCCTGAATTACGCTGGGCGTAATCATGGCTTCCCTCTTCTAAATTCCGTAACTTTCGCGTATAGGCTCCGTTTTTCGCGTTCTTTACATCCACGCGTAGGTGGGATTATGCTCTACAACTTTCATTTAGACTCCGTCGGCTAGTTTTGACTTTATTTTTAATGCTATGTTTTTAATAGGTCGGGACTGCTAAAGTCCATTAAAAATTCATAGTTTCTTTATCCAACGTCGGTTTTCGTTTGTCTTTTTATCATCTTACTCCTATGGTGGAGACCTTCAACTTTCATTTAGGTTGCGTTAGCTAAATAACGCTCGATTATCAATTCGAGTTTTTAGCCCTCTACTACTGTTACGAAACTTAGAAAATTCGTAAGTTCTTCATACGAGGTCCGATTTGGGCGATCTTTTTATGTACGTTTATAGTTTAACGAACTCTACAACTTTTGTTTAGATACTTAAGGCTAAAATGCATTTTATTGTAATTTCACTTTTTTCGTTAAATAGTGTTTTATCGGGTGTGTTGTAAATATTTGAGTGGTTATAGTTTCTTCAATATAACTCGGTTTCGAATGTTCTTTATGTTTTTGGAAACCTTGGCATGATATCTAACATTTGATGCATCCCAATTTAGATATTTGAACACTTTATTTTTTGAGGTTAATTTCGTTGATTCCAAATAGTTTTCGTTGTATTTGACTTTTGAGTGTTATATTGCTTTTGGAAAAACATAGGGTTGTCACAATATATTAGCAGAAACTGTTCATCGTATCGTAGGTTTTTTAAGTGCAAAAGAGAAATCAACAGGAAAAGAAGGAAATTCGGACCTGAAGAGTTCTAGTAACAAGCTCAACTCGAATCCAATTTAGCAAACTAACCTAAAGAAGATGAAGTCTTCGGGCCTATAATACGAAGAATACATCGATTAACCTGAAGTATGAAGCAATGATTATCTTAAAGTTGATACAAACAATAACTAAACCGAGTAAAATGAGAAAGATGTGCCGAGGGTGAAAGCGAAGAGCGTAACTGATGGTACCAGAAGATGTATGTGGCTAGAAAAAAGATGGATGTGAATAATTTCCGAGATTTAGGGATATTTTTAGGATTTCAAAATTTGAATCCAAAATCTAATTTAGGAAGTAACAGTAGATATGCGAGATTAGGGGAAAAGAACGCAGAAAGGTTATTTTCAGAACTTCACATAGAAACTTTCGGCGGGAAAATTCGACTGGGAGGGGCTAATAGAATGCCACCTGGCAAAATTGCTCTTATTTATTAGATTAAGGGATTGTTACATTAAACCTATGCTATATTGTTAAGGACTTGATGCATTTTATAGTGAATTTTGGTAGTTTAGTACTTTGCTTATTTGTTAATTGCTTAATGCATTTGTTATGAATTTGGTGGTTTGGTTGTTTGTTAAATTGTTAAGGACTTAATTGATTTGGTAGTTTGATTGTTTGTTAAATTGTTAATGACTTAATTAGTTTGGTAGTTTCATAATTTGTTAAACTGTTAATGACTTAATGTGTGTTGCTTAATTGTTAAGTAATAGTTTGTTTTTTCTTAGTTTGTTATTTTAACTTATATACTTACTTTGTAGGACATGGGTGTTAATATTTTTTCTTCAAAACTCGACATTTGTGATGGAAATCGGAGATGTTATCTGCTTGTTTAATAACCAAGTCAGCAATATGAGCAACAAGGACGAGGAAGACCTCGATGGGGAAGATGAGTAGTATTTCTTGTTTTATGTAATGGGTGATATTATTATAGATTTATTAGATCGTTTATGCATTGGATTAGATCGTTTATGTAATGAAGTATATTTTGTTTTATGTTATTTGATGTTTCATATAATGCGATTTTCTAGATTCTAATTTTTCATTTTTATTATTTCTGCATTTTTGTAATATAAATTATATAAAATTTTATATTAAAAAATAGAGCATTAGGGGCGGCATGCATTTGCGACGACATGTTTTATTTGTGACGACTTGTGACTCCGATCATTAGCGACGATGGCCTATTTTAGCTTTGGCCGAAAGACCATCAATCGGTATACTAGATTGGTATTAACGACGACACCATTAGCGACAATGGCCTATTTAAACGACAACGCTAATAGCAACAACCGATTTGCGACCACATGTTGTTGCTAATGCCTTTAGCGACGATTTTTGGAATCCATTGCGACAACTATTGTCGGCGCTAAAAGTGAGATTTTTTGTTGTGCTTGTGGCTCATGTTTGGATTACGACTACCTTAATGCTCGCACTTTACTTTTGTATGAAAACAATTTTTTGTCTTCGAACTCTCAATACTCTACAAAAATGAGGCTTGTCATATTATTTGAGTTGATACTAAAATACTCTTCATACTCTATAAACGTGCTAAAACTTTTAATCATAGTAATCTTAATGTAAAGTTGAAATAAAAAATTGGCAAAAAGTGTCGACGGATTGCTCAAATCCTGTTTAGTGGATTGTCTATGTCGAACCATGTCACCTTCTTGTTCTTTAATTATTACTCCACTCTTTTTTAAAATACTCTTTAATATCATATTTTACTTTAACAAAAAAAATTATTGATAATTTAAATAACTTATAATAGGAAAAATTAAGAAAACCTTTGGATTCAAAACCGATTATATACTCTAACAATTTATAACATGTGAATATAATTTTTATATTTTTTTTAAACTTTATTTAATATATATAATATTCTCTGCCACAATACAAAAGTTGTGTAGCAGTAGCACGGTTTTGCAGCAAGAGGTGCAATGTTTGAATCGTCTCCCTTGCGATTGTTTTTACGCAGTTCTATGCAAGTTCTTATTTAAATACATTTGCCGTCGTTTTTATTTCTTTTTTGGAAAATAAGAAGTATCATAATTATACAAAAAATTTCTTAGAAAACTTTTATACACGTAATATCAAACAAACTATAGTTTTTATACACGTATCAATGGTACTAGTAAGAATAAAAATATGACATCAGCGACAAATTCTCAGAAGTAATACACAGGGCCGGCCCAAGGGCAGGGCAAAACTGGGCCAATGCCCAGAGCATCACTATAGGATAGGGCATCATATTTTTTTCAACTCTTACTGGTATATGTAAATTGGACCAAAGTTTTGCCCACAAAAGTAGTCTAGTAAGAATGGCGCGATCTGAAACGTGAAATTAGAAAGAAGGCGGGCAATAGCGGCTAAAAAAGCGCACACCTAAGAAGACAAGGAGACTGGCCGACTGGGAGAATTACCAAGGAATCCCTGAGAGTTAGTTTTTCTGATTCTATCTTATATATATCAAGGAATCGGGTACCGAGTATTTCGTTTCAAGCAAATAACATGAACACTATTTCCGATTCTTTCTTTCATATCGAAGGGCATTGTCTGAGGTTTTCTGTTTCTATCGTTTATAATGAGGGGCAAAAACCGAGTTCCGTTTTTTTGTTAGTTTCTTTCAAACAACACTGAAAATCGTCTCTTTCTTTCTTTGCTTAAGTTTTCTGAATGATATATGTGTTTCTTTTTAAAGTTATAAGTTTTCTTCGGTAGCACTTTTGTGAAGAGCACCAGAGAATGGTCAAGGTTTCCTTCTAGTCTTGAAAATTGAACTTTGGGCCTCCGAAGTTCTTAAACCTGCAGTTGGGTTTTTTGCCCCTTGGCTTAAAAGTTGAATTTACCCAAGAGGAAAATGACCTAAGTTGCTCTTTAGCTTAAAACACGAATCTGCCATTTTGCAAGTTAGTTAATCTTTTTTTCTCTTTATATATATCACCCTTCCTATGTTTAAGGGTGTGGTTGTACTGTTAATGGCTTTTTGATTATCTCATTCATAGTTCTAGTAATTATTTTTACCAAAAAGATTAGTAAACAAACTTAAAGTTGGAGTTATGTTTTGTTTTCAAAAAGCATTGCATTTGTATTTGTTTAATTTCATAAATGAATGTTAGAATTATCTTTTTGACTCGAGTCGATTTGATTACAAATGATTGAGCTATAACTTTGAAATCGAATTATTGTTTCTAAATTGAAGCCTCTTCTTATAGTTACTTGGTGTTTCTTGTTATGAATTTTTTTTCATAAATATATGCAGTTTGAATATATTTATGAGTAATACATATCATTATATATATTAGTTGTTAAACATAGGGCATCATTAAGTTGTTTTTCCCGGGGCATTGAAAACCTTTGGACCGGCCCTCGTAATACAACTTAGAATTAGGCGAAATTCACATACATGTAAAATGGACCAATTAAGAGAACGCATAGATTCATCATGACATGAGGTGATTTTCGGTCATTCAGAATCGTTTAGGGCCTCAAAACGTGTTTTTTATGTTTTTTTTATTTACAACAACTTTTTATTTTGAGTTTTGATTTAGATAGTTGATTAGGGATCTTAACCAAATCAAATATGATCTCTTTGGGTTAAGGAGTGGAACTTATAGTCTCCTCCTAGGTATCTCGTTTTCATTATGTATGAGATAGTTTTTTCAATTATTAATTAAGAATTCAGTGTTGGAGTTATCTTTTGTTATTTGTGTTCTTGTTGGTTGTACTTTGTCATTCAATTCAATCGTCTGGGCATTAACTTTAGTACACCTATGGCCAGTAAAATTTACATTTTGTTTAGAAAATATCAATGCGTTATCAGAGTTAATATGTTATCAGCTATATGAAAGCTAGAATTATTGTTGATGATATACACATTTTACTATTAAATTCTTTGATATACAATTTATCATTAAAAACATGGCTACAAATTTTAGATCTATATAAGCGGCAGTTGGGATAAGTCGGGTTCTTTTCCAAATTAGTGGTAATCAGTTCCATCTCCTTCCCCTGCGTTTTTACTTTCCCACAATTGCTTGACTGGGTCTAAAAGTTTATTTATTCATTTATTTATTTTTTTGTCAAGGAGTATAAGAAAGTCATCCAAATCCCGACTCTTTATTCTTAATTTTCCTTCTTCTTCTGCCATTTCTAATTTGATTTTTTTTGCAAGTCTGAGGCAATTTGAAGATGTTTAGTGCTCGATGACATCAAATCTCTATGGCACTTTCTTGCATTAAGCTATCCACAAAATGTTTTGGTCATAGAATTCACCAAACCTGATAACTTAATCGCATGTCTCATGTGTTTCTTTTCATCTCCATCTTTTTCTTGTTATCAATTCCCAGATAAAATCCACGGATCCTAGAATGCACCCTAGCTCGAAAATAATTCATGTCGCTCAACATGGTAGGTAATTTAAATAACATATTTTGTGAATGTATAACCACCTTACCTATACATAGTTGAATTTCAGTCTCCTCTGTTTTTTGTGTTTCTGTTGATCATTGCAGCAGTCGTGCTGGAATTGGATATCCTGGATGAGAAAACCAAGCAAGAGGCCATGGGAATCCTCTCTTCTCCTCTGAACGGCAGTTTCATGTGGTTGAGATAAGTAGGTTCATTTTTTATAATCTCTATCAGTTTTTTGAATTTGTTTACCTACGCGAAGTATTGGAGGATTGACAACCTCTGGTAGTTCCTTAAAACCTTTTACACGTCATTGTTTTACCCCCACCCCCAAGTCCTTCCTGACTCTCAAGTTCAACTACTACCAGGTTTGTTTATATAATATGTGTTTTGGTCAAAATTTACACAAGTATAAATCAACTAAATTGAATGAGAGGTTGTGATGTTCAAAATGTGAAATAGAGAAAGGTATAGAGAATGACACGATTGTTTACAGGGAAAGCCCTTTATCCTTGCTAGGATCTCCAACACAAAACCTTGGGAGGTGATAATGATCACCTGCCTTGATGATTTTATTAATATAAAATGACGATTACAAAGAGTATTTCAGTAAGAACAAATGAAAAAGTTCTTAGAGTAAGCTAACAGTCAGTCGTATGTCGTGTGCGAGATACATGTGCCAATTTATAGTCTAAACTAGCTAACAATATGTCCGATATTCCCGGGATCCTCTATGACCAACTTTGTGAACGTTGTTGGACTTGGTATTCCGGGTCTTTAGCATAGTTGAGACGATTCTCTATTGAGAATAATTCTTCTCTTGACTATTTCTGCGCATGTGTCAATTAAAAATGAAATACAACCGTAATAAATGTTAGTAAGTAATAATAACGGTAATAGTCGGGATCCTGAATATTTGATGAGGTTTGAGGATCCTGAATGTTTTGAGGATCCTGGCCCTAACAATTGCCCCCAAGTTATTCCTGAAAATAAGTGACTTAGTTTCGATAATATTGAAGGAATAACTTAAAGTAAATAAATGAAAAGAGATAATAATAATTTTTAAATTTTAACCCTTTATGGCTAGAATAATTCAAATTCTAACGGACAGATTACTAATCGTTATCAAGCGGTCAAATCAGCTGTAGGTTCAGTATAAATAGAGATGGTTTGTCTCATGATTTTATTTACTCTCCCTTTCTATCTTTCGATTACCGGCGATTTATTAGAAACTAATTATCTCTTTTTCTTCTATGTTTTTACTTCTTCTATCATGGTTAGAAAAATGGTCGTTTCTCGCAAAAACATCTTAGCTCTCCCTGAAGACGATTTCATCGACCAAAGGATTCTATCCTACGAGGAGACTTGTTCCTTCAGCGACGATGATATTGAGTCTTTGAGACTTAATGGACCCTTCCCTCCTAAAGTCGTTTTTAGGCCCTTCGACCCTCTCATCCAACCTGACTTTGTTTCTCCTACCTGGGGTGTGCTTCCCTAAATACCCCTTTTCCCTGGGTTTGAAATACCCTTTCCCTGGGATTGTCTCTGAATTCTTCAGGGTGACTGGGGTCTCATATATTCAGCCCATGTTGATTGTTTGGAGGATCCTATAATGGATTGACCAAGTAAATCAATCAAAAGGCCTTGATATAGGTCTTCCTGAAATGACATGCATGTATGATCTCACAACCTTCAGGAATTCTCGCTTTCTCCTCAAAGTCAAAACCCACAGATCTCCTTTAGTCCTAAAAACGAAACATAATGACGGAGCTTGGAAAGAAAAATACCTTTTTTGTGAGACGTGACTCTGTTCCTAGTGGGGATCTCCTGTCGGATGCTTGGGTCAAGAAGGGTAGGATTATTTTATATTAATATAAGGATCCTGATATTCACATCTTCTTATTTTTTTTTTGCTTTTTTTGTAGCTTTCAAATTCGAAGAGCTTGTCCCTGTTGTTGAGGAATCTGAAGAGAAGATCGAGAAGTTCTTCCCCCTGTCTGAAGCTGAGAGATCCTTTCGATTTAATCAAGCCACTCTACAAGAAAGCTCTTCTACCACTGACCTCATCTCGACAGGTAAGGACCCTTGATTCCTTTCGCTTGTGATGAAGGTTTTTAATAGTCTTCTATTATATAGGATCCGAAGTCACTCGCTCTAGTTCTTGCTTCACACACACTGAAGAAGGAGAAGATCTCATCTTCTCTTCCTCCCAAAAGATCGATCATTGACTTGACAGTGAAGACCCCGGGATCCCAGAAAAGGAAAACTATTGAGACTGCAGTTCTATCTTTGGAGAGCCTTGGGACTGAGGAAGCGCTCCAGAAATTGATCTCTTTCTCCCAAGCTGTTAGTGATGGTTTCATTCTCGTTCTACCTTTTATTCTACCTTTTGCTGACCCACTATGTCTTTGTTTAAGTCTCTGATCATGTTTCCGCTGATCTAAGGATCTGAGTGGTGAGGGCTGAACAAGCCCTTTAGGGACAGGAAAGGATGTGGAAATCAACCAACAAGGATCTGTTGAGGAGAGTAGAGCTGCTCAACAAGGAGAAGGCTAAAAAAGAGGAGGAGCACTTGCTCGATATGAAGTAAGTGACCTTTGATTCGAAGGTCAGTGATGTGGTGGCTGTTTGGGTGGCCAAGATCCGTCTTGTAGAGGATCTAGAGAATGCAGGTTCTTGGGATGTTGACGGTTGGTGCAAGGAACTGGCCAAATTGACTGGAAAGCCTGCTACCACCAATTAGGATCCTATACTGCGGCTGACCGAAGGAGGGGAGAAGAAGGACGCGGCCGATAATGACCAAGCTAAGGTCTAGACTTGCAAGAAGTTAGTTTAGGTAGTTTTTGTTTTCATCAGTAATGTAAAGCAATTAATCTTTTAGTTGGGTTGGTGTGTAACCCCTTTTCAATGCAATGGTTGTGTCGTCTTTTTATATCTCTCTCTTGATTTTTCTACATGACTATTAAGATACTAGGATCCTTAAATAATCAGGATCCCGAAAAACTTGGTTCCTGCAAACAATCCTTAGACAAAATTCTTTTAGTGAATCATTTTTAGTTTACTTGAATTCTGATAATCAAATTATTTTTGCTTAAGATCCTAGAAAGTTCAGAATCCTTAAACTTTACTTAGAATTTTTCGAGAATAAGTATAGATGGAACCTTATTGTCTTAAAGTTTTTCCTTAAGCTTCATAAGCTTTTCAATCTTAGAATTTACTGAATATAAACTCTCAACTTAGGAAAGAAATTAGGATTGTTGTTGACTTCTTATGATAAAGTTCTTACCGATGAGGATCCACAGCGATGAGGATCCTTAATGATGAGGATCCTTAGTGATGAGGATCCTAAATCATTAGATCATACGGGGGAATTTCCTTCCTAGGATAACCTATTTAGGTTACAAACCTTGACAAAATTCTTGGGTAACATCATAAGTTCAATTGATAACATATTAATGTTATGTACTGGGGAGGATCCCAACTTGTGACATATTTCATGGGAAAGATCCCTACATATGATAACATGAAAATGCTATGATTCGTGTGTATTTTTTGGGGAAAAATCCCAACGTGTGATAACATGAAGATGTTATAAACCTTATGTAATTTATGGGGTAAAATCCCAATTTTAGATAACATGAAATGTTATAAACCTTAAGGATCTTAACTTATGTTCAAAGATAAGAGGGTTGCCAAGCCACTAGATCGTGAAATGATCCCCTTATTCGTATCCCATAGTTAGACATCATGCGTTCAAGCTAGGTGTATAAACGTTAGTTCGTGTAAAAGAGGTAATTAGCTCTTTAAACCTTAGAGGGGATTAAGTACCCTTAAGCGTAGGATGAATGCTCAGTCTCTACCTTGTGTATATGATAGTTTAAAGATGATACAGTTGATATAATGGAATCATTCAAGTGTTAAGATGCTGAGATCTTCGTATGTCAAGATCCTTATGTTTCAGGATCTTTAACCTTGAGGATCCTTATGCTTCAAGATCATTGCTAAAAGAGATCCTTAGTTGTACATTGTTTTGCATAGAAAACATTAGCTAGGGGTGGGCATAAGCCTAGCTAACTCCCTTCCGATGATTAAGTTAGTAATGTATTCAAGGAGAAAATAAGTAGTGACGAAAAGTTTAAGGTAAAGAACATGTGCACCTTGGTTTTGTTGAAGATTAATCGATCTTGTTTACATATAGTATGCTTTGAGATGTATAGCATTCGAGAATCTTGGTAAAATGTCTCCTTCGATTGTTGCTAGCCAATATGCTCATTTTCCTGCTTCAGCATCTATGAGATATGGTCCTTCCCACTTAGGAGCTAATTTACCTGCACTAGGATTCTTGGTGTTTTGGAATGTTTTCCTTAATACTAGTCTCCAATTTGGAATCTTCTAACTTTTATGTTCTTGTTGTAAGCCTTGGTGATCATTTGTTGATGAGCAGCATTGCATATCTTGGCAAGATCTCTAAGTTCGTCAACAGTGTCAAGATCCTAGGCTAGGATCTTGTTATTGTTTTCTTGCTTTTGGAGCAAGTATCTTGTTGTCGGGATCACTACTTCGGTAGTGATCATTGCTTCTATCCCAAACACCAAGCAATAGGGGGTCTGACATGTGGCTACTTTGGAAGTAGTCCTATCTTGTTGCTAGATTTTTCTTGACCATTAGCTTGAGGATGAACAGGAGGGGACATTATCATTTTGATTCCCCAACTCATGCAAAATTATATTGTCTTATTGCTTATGAATTGGGATCCATTATCACATATGACTTCATTTGGGATCCCGAACCTGGTCAAGATATTATGTTCAATAAATGAGACTACCTCTTTGTCTCTAACCTGAATGAAGGCTTCAGCTCCGATCCACTTTGAGAAGTAATCAGTCATCACTAACATGAAGACTTTTCCTCCTAGAGTTATTGGTAATTTTCCTACTATATCCATTCCCCATTTTATGAATGGCCATGGAGAGATAATAGAATGTAGAGGTTCCTCTGGTTGATGTAGGATATTGCCATGTCTTTGGCAAGCATCACACTTTTTAGCACGTAGAAAAGAATCTCTCTTCATGGTTGGCTAGTAGTATTCTATTCCCAATACCTTGGAGAATAAGGATCTGCCCTTAGGGCATCTCCAACCCACCACCAAACTCCATTTCTTCTCTCATTCTTCTCCAACCCTACCCCATTTTCACCTCCATTTTTGGAGATATGAATAGTATTCCCCCATAAGTTTGGTTGCCAATTTTAGTCCCTCTCATTTTTATTTTATACATTTCTAGATTATTTTATCTACTAATTATAATTTAAATGCAATATTTAATATTTATAATATCAATGTTATATACTAATTTATATTAATTAATCATAAATATAGAGTTTAATTAGTAGAGGGGTATATTTGACAATATATATAAGTTATAAAAATGGAATATTCTAGGAATATACTTTTTAGGGTAAAAAATGGGATAGAAAATGGAGTAGGGTTGGAGATCAAACACTATTTACTACATTTTTACTCCATTTATGGGGGAAAATGGAGATGGTTTGGAGATGGTCTTAGTGTGATTGTCGTAGTCTCCTTCATGTATGTCCTTTAAGACTTCCGTAACTTTAGGATCTTCCAATCATCTGAGATATGAACCTGCCATAGACTTTATATAGAGTTTATGTCACACCCCAAAACCAAGAACGGCGGAAACGTTCTGGGGCGGAGGACGTCATGTATAATATCAACAACAATGTAAAGTAGTAAACAAGCAACAACATCATCCATTGCATTAATAATATAATTATTATACAAATATGTTCTGTGAAATTTTGATAAACACTAAAGCATAAATCAAAATGAAAGATAAGTCTTGAACAAGCTCCATCTTCCTTTCTCCTTGCATCGGTACCTGTCTATGATGACCTGAGGATACAAGTAATTTTGAAAGCGAGTATCAGCTTTGAAGCTAGTGAGATCATAAGTATTTAGTGTCTTAATTCGTATGTAAGTATTTGTATGTAAGAATTTGTAAGTCTATGTATTGTAAGTATTGAAAGTGTATATGAACTGTAAGTGTTTGAAAAACCCTAGAATCCCTATGATTCCTACTAGTATATGAAGGTGTCTTCTACCAAGACCTAACTGTTTTGAATGTATGTCTTTTGTAAGAGTATGTATGTTCCCTAGTATAACTATCATTATCCAAAAATATAGTTTCTACATTTCTGTGCGTCGTGTGAATGTTCACGAGGTGAATGTAATGGGAAAAGAAATCATACTATGGTGTAGTGCTATTAGAACTACTGCCGTACTAACTACCTTAAATCGTATTTTAGATTAAGGCATTATGTGATAAATTGTACCATACTATCGACTGATATCAACGACATACGAATGGTCGTAATAAGGAATGACGTTTGGCACCCGCAGACCTGCAGATCCCACTGTAGCTGGCAGTAAGGTGTAGGATAGTCAATCCAGTATAGATCCATACACAAACTCATACTATAGACTGGTTACAATGACATAAGAATGGTAGAAAATAATGTATGACGTTTGGCACCCGCATACCTGCAGGTCCCGCTGTAGCTAGCAGCAAGGTGAAGGATAGTCAATCCATTATAGATCTATACGCAAACTCACACTCTCCCTTCAAGAGACTCTGCCTACAACTCGGGCCATGTCATTTAAGTCATGCTCCGATTTAAATCACAGTAATTAACGTATTCTAGTATATGTAATGTAATGAACTGTTCTAGCTGTAATGTACGTGCTCTCTACCTAGCAAGTATAGTAATGTAATCGTTCTAGTATCATTGTATATGTTTGCTTCCTAGTATAGTTGTATATGTAATGTAATGAACTGTTCTAGCTGTAATGTACGTGCTCTCTACCTAGCAAGTATAGTAATGTAATCGTTCTAGTATAGTTGTATATGTTCTCTTCCTAGTATATTTGTATATGTAATGTACAATAATGTTCTAGAAAGTATTGACTCATGAATGAACTGACTCATTGTATGATATCGCGTTCTAGTAATGGTTCTAGTATCTCCCCAAACTACCATATGGTAGTTTACTAGTAATCTATCTGGTACGTATGATCATGGATGTATACCCTTGCTACCCAAGGGCATGGGATGAACTGGAATGACCTTTTATGACTATATATGTACACATGATATATAACTAATATTTAAACGACCTTCGGACGAGTACCCGATATCCCACCAGACCACATCTCAAGCGCGAAAAGGAAATAGGGTGGATAGCCTTCCTAAGTCTTTTAAGCATTTCTTATATAACTATACATATAGAGGCATGCAATTTATAATATAAAAGCATAACTAAGTTTTGTAAAACATTTGAAACATAATTATTATTTTAAGAAAAGATCGACTTGATGTCAATCTATAAAACAATTTGAAGGCATAAGTTTGATAAAACAGTTTTGAGTATAAGGAAACATTTGTTTGAAACACAGTTGTAAATAAGTTTGAAAGGTAATGTACAGAGTAAGATGTACAGTGTAATAAGTAGTTTAAAACATATAAAATGTTTATAAAGATCATTTGAAGGAAACTGTTTGGTAAAATGGCTAATGAGTAGCCAAATCTTTTGAATGTTGTATATTAATCACACGTGATTGATATAATAACTAGCGTAATTCTACTTATTAATCGCATGTGATTGATATAATAACTAGCATAATTCTACTTGTACCCCCCCCCCCCATAAAACATTTAAAAATAGTTTAAACATTATTTAAGGGGTATGAACTCACCTGCAGTAAGTGACTGGAATTGAACGGACTGTTATCGTAAGGAAGGATCGGGCAAGTGCTTGGTGTCAAGTGAAGACTTAGACACACACAATGATCCTAATTACATATGAAAACATATGTATATAAATAATTAGAGATTAATACACTAATTATACAAGTATAAACATTTAAGCGCGAGGAAAACACTTTTGGTCAAGTGCTAGGAGGCTAAATGGTTGCAACAAAGGAGTGCAAAGCCCCTAATGGGAGTTTAAGGTCTAATGACCATATTCATTGGAGTTTACGGCCCAGGGGAGTAAACTCCTGGCCGTAAACTCTCAATCAAGGCTTGAAATGGTGCTTAGAATTATTACAACTCTAGTGGTGAATTGTTTCAAGGCTATACAAGTGTTTGGGTACCATATTGACTCCTTTGGGGAGTTTACGGCCCAAAGACCACATTCCCTTGGAGTTTACGGCCGTAAACTCCCTTGGGAGGGTTTTATGGTGTTTTCAAGTCTCAAACATTTCTAGGAACTAAACTAGGCTTTTGTACTTGGCTTTAGAAGAGTTTATGGCACCATTTGGCACCATTTTATGGAGTTTACGGCCCTGGAACCTTTTGGGCCGTAAACTCCCTCACTCATGGAGTTCTAAGTGTTTTAACTATTCCATAACTCATTTAGGTACATGCCCAAATTTGTCTCTTGGCTTAAGGAAGGATTTAGGGTGTCATTTGACCCTTTTTTAGGTGTTTACGGCCCAAGAGTTTGTCTTGGCCGTAAACTCCTTTTTCCTTGTGATTTCTTATGTTTGCTAGGCTATAAACACTTCAGGGTACTTGTCCTAATTTAATCTAAGCCTTAGGAAGTGTTTCAAAGCATTTTGGCACTTAAAACTTGGAGTTTACGGCCTAAGAAGCTCCTTGGCCGTAAACTCCCTTCTAGCCATGATTCCTAATTGTTTTGTGGTATAAGGCATGAATTGGAGGCCCCTAGTTTGAGTTCTAAAGCTTTGAGGGTCATTGGAACCCTTTAGGACCTTAAAATGGAGTTTACTCCCCAAGAACGTTCTTGGGCGGTAAACTCCCGGATCTCACATATTTGGCATGTAATCTATGTTATTAAGCTTATAACAAGTATTATAAAACAACTAGAGAAGTATACTCACGATTTGGGATAAAAACCCGAAGATCCGTGAGAGAGAATTTGGCTTTTCTCTAATTGGAATTCAACTAATGAACCAATTTAGTTCAGAATTCTATTTATAGTCCTGAGATTTTTGGCAGAAAATATTTCTATTCTCGGAATGAACTCTAATGTCCTAGAGTATTGGAATTACAGTGTTGCACCAAACCCTAGTGCATCCACTATCCTAATATCTCCTTAAGTGAAAAATCCTGAAAACTGCCAAACTTATACTCGAAATCTGAGTTTTCACTGTAACTGTTTTACATCTATTGGCTTGATATGGTTTGTTCAGAATGGAAATTTCCGGTTGTCACATCATCCCCCTGTTGAAGGGAATTTCGTCCCGAAATTAGAATTTAGGCAAGGAAGTATGCACGAATGATCGAGTAGTGAGGAGGAAACTTCCTAATTGATTTGTTCTAGCGTACCTAAGTGAAATCGGGTTCTCGGTTGGCATTCCAACGAACCTTCACTAACTGGCGACGGGGTTGCGTCGTCCACTTGACCTCTCGGTCGAGGGTCACTACGGTTCTAATACGAAGGCAAGGATCTCGACGAGTGGACTTACAAGAGTCCTGACGAAAAGGTATGGTTTCACGATCGAGATGCGAAGAGTAGGATGTACGTTACTGAGTTAGTGGAGTAGGTCTAGTTTGTGCGAGGCGCAGGACCGATTCTGATAAGAATCTCGGAGGTCCTGTCTATCTTGGATTTATCTTTCCACGCTTTACGAAGCGTATTAAGCCATTCCCAGAGTGAGTTATTCTAAAGAACTTGGTCACTCACTTGGAATTTCAAAGGTTCCTTTTCCTGCTTAACTTCCCAGTCAAAGGCCACCCTTTGCTGGGTCAAAGTCGTACGGGTTTCTGTAGCTTGTGAGGAGTTCTGAATGAACTAAGGTGGTAGGTTGGTAAGACCTAGAATTTGGCAAAAGACTGCCGGCGTCTCTGGTGTCGATAAATGCTCAGCAGTTTTGACAAATTGAAAGAGTGCTCATAATTTCTCACATTACTAACAGGGTGTCATAGAAATTTGACTCTTCAATTTCAAAACTCGTGTCTAGAGAACTTCGATAAAGTTCCTCTGTAGAAAATGTTTCCATGGGGTTTCTTCTTACTACGAGGGTAGATAAGTAAGTCATTACATGGAGAAATGACAAATTGATCCAAGTAAGAAAGACGTAACCCTATTCATTTAGCTCATGAAAACTATGGGCGTATTGGTCCTATCCGAAGGGTATCACTACGGACTCGAAGTGTTCGCATCGAGTTTAGGAGATAGTCTTCCGGACATCTTTCCCTAACACTCGAACTGGTGATATTCGGATCACAGGTCCATTCCTGAAAGTAATTCTTTCCTTGTGTTTTCTCAACCATTTCATCTATGCGAGGCAGAGATAACGATTTCTATGAAAATCTTGACGGAGTCCTCGATATCCGAGGCACATACGTTGCAATTCGTCGATCTCTGGGAGAATATGACCGGGGTTCTCTAGGGTGAGAAACCTAGTCCTCTAATTCTATTTCTGTGTAGTTCGTTAAGTTGTCCGGACTGTTCTTGTATCTTCGTAGGTGTTTAAACTATAGGGCGATCTGTTTATGGGAGTCGTACTGGGTTCTAAGTTTGTTCACATGACGATGTGATTACTCGTAGGCTTAAGCAGTTCTCCGTCCTGAAGTTCGTATTAGAATTCATAGATGGATTCACAATCACAACTTCGGGTATACGAGTCGTATATAATTAAGGTTGAAAAGGTAGTCGAATAACTGATTTTTCTTTAAGCTCACATCCCATCGGGGAAAAAGAAGTTAAAGTGGAATCATCAATTCTAAACCTATAGAAGCTTGATTATATATCACCCTTAAGTATACCTTCCTCAGTGATAGATCAATCGCATGAATCTTTGGATTAAACTTGACGTACTGCACGAGTGGTACTTCGGGGATTTCTTCGGAAAGAAAATAGCTAAGAGGTACTCCTGGCGTGAGTACTTCGGTGTTCTGATATGACGGCTTCGCTGGAAAAGTGATCTAGAAGAAAGAGACGTACCTATGAAGCTGTTTTCGTGAGGATCAAATTTAATCGAGTCGTATGATAATGTCAGAATCATACTGAAACTTAAAGACATTAGATTCGAACATAAGACGATTACAGACATAACACAACCGTGCAACCATGAACAGAGTTACAGTACTTCAGATTTACCACAAGACTATTGCTGCGAAAGATTTACTACAAAAGACAAGTATACGCAGCACGAGAATCCCTAAACAGACAAGATCTCGCAAAAGGTAAGACTCTAGTTGCACTAGTTCTAGATAGTTTATAAGTCTGTTACAACGAAACGCCTTAATTACATTAACGAGAGTTCCGGAGTAGGCTCTCCTGCAGCTGTGATCCTAAGAATCTTCCCATCAGCACCCGAGTTCTTTGCTATCGGGCAATCTTTCTTGAAGTGCCCTATCTCACCGTATTTGTGGCATGACTGGCTAGTACTAGCTTTGGTGACGAGATTTCGGTGTTTAGCTAATGTTATGTGGACACGAGTGCCTTCCTCGTTACTACACTTTGAAAATTGCTTCTTAAATCGTTCGGCGTTATAACTAATCTTGTGTGCAGGGTTAGTCCCGATGAAAGGGACTTGAGTGATGGGTCGCGCCGGTGCTCCACAGTTACGAGCATGGTGCCCTATGTTTAGGCAATTGCAACACTGCATCTCATGGCAAGCCCCATGATGATGGAAACTACACCTATCACACTTCGGGAGTTTTCCCTCGTATGGCCTGCTCGGTACGGGAACGACAGGGGTTTCCACTTGCTGCTGTTGTATAGCCAGCTTTTGGGATCTCTTGCGTTCTTTCTGGGCTTGACGCTTTCGTTTCTTGTTCTCTGCTTTTCGGCTTTGCGAGCCTGTGGCTGTTATTGTTTGATGACCTCCTGGATGGATACCATGATTGGAAACTTCATTCCCATCAGCAGCATTGACTGTGCTGTTAGCGCTACGGTGCGCAAGGACTGCGGTTACGGCAGCCACCATGACAGCTGTAACTGCTGTTTGAAAGGTAGCGGCGTCCATAGGAAAAGCGGAGGTTTCCCTGTTCGACTGGTTGCTTCCAGATGACGACATGATTATGTACCACGAAAGATAAGGATTTTGTGAGCAATTCTGGTTGGCCATGATGTACTTAGATTGTTCATGTAAAGAGTACGACTATGTTCTCGAAAGTTTGACCTACATCCCTATGATGCAGTCCTAGTACGGAATGGAAGTATGTTCGCGAAGGTTTGACCTACATCCCTATGATGCAGTCCTATTAAGGAGTAAAAGTAAGTTCGTGGAGTGGTCTCAAGACGTTTGTTGTGCAAGCCAAGGTATCGTGGGTTGGTGAATTACAAGATCCAACTACTGAAAGAGACTTGGAAATGTCTCCGGATCTAACTTGCTATAGTCCAATGAATGGACCAAAGCATGATTCAGATAGACTCTAATGAAAGAATGATAAAGGGTACTTGAATGAAGAATGACACAGAAGTTAGCCGGCTGTCAATACCTTTGATATTCACGATGTAAAGATTCTAGAAAATGACCTTGTAAAGGTCTTACATCATATCCACAGAAGATAGTTCCTGACAGCATAAAGACCTAACTAAAGTACTTACGGTACAAGATAATTTCATAGAAAATGCCACATCAGGCATGGACAGAAAAATATGATTCCTCTTTATAAGGAAATAAAGTAAAGCGTCTACTACTGGCGACGGTCATCCCTCTGGTGAACTCTTAGTTCAGCCAATTGACGTTCCATGTCAAGTAGGTGTCTTTCGCACACCATCTGGCGTACTCGGAGCTCTATGACTTCGGCTCGAGGTTCAGCCAATGCTTGCAGCAGGGTTTCATGGTTTCTCTCTGATCTCTCGAGAGCATCTTCTAGACGAATGGTGCGGAGGGTATGCATCCTCGCACCGGCGACAACTTCGGTAATCTGCTATAGGGCTGTCCTGCCTTGAATCTCATTTCGGGCCACTCTGCGGACCAAGATTGGAAATACTATATCTGCTAAGCCCCCATTGCTCAAGTCGTAAAAGCTTCGGTCGCCATTAAATGGCATGGGTTGATCTTGTCTTTGGCTCCATGTTTCCAAGCATTCCACTCACTCAGGGTCGGGCCATGAAGAGCCGGAAAAGGGTTAGGAATTTGAAAGGAAGCTGCTTGGGGTAGGTTCTCAACCTTTGTTTCGGAGTTAGCATCATATGAAAGATCTTCATCATGGTGATCATTCAAGGAAATAGGATGATCATTCTCTGGTTCTTCTCCAAACCAACCAGCTATGACTTCGTTCGGAAGATACTGGTTGCTGAGAGGATGGAGTCCAGCTATGTTTTCTATGTGAGAATTTAGGGTAAGAGAATAATTATTAGACGAACTATCTAGATAATTATTTAGAAAACCTTCATTAGTTACATCGCTATTTGTGAAGTGCATACCAGCTATGTGTAATCTAAACAGGATAGACCTTCGAATAAGTGATCTTAATTCCAAATTCACACAGAATAGGGTTAAGGCAAAATTTCCACAAATTCTAAGTGTATAACATCCTAATTACATATGGCTTTAGCGTATCCACTTAGCAACTATCAACTTATTAATGAAGATCCCGTTTTAATTCTCAAGTATAAAGTACTTATAGTAACAACAAATACACCTATAGTATTTTAATTTTAATGTTATGTTCTATTGTTCTCATTGTGGTAGGGTTGGTAAGATTTTAGCATTGTTGCAACCACACAATTAAACTTAGGCACATGCTAGTCAACCCCCGGATAATATAGGCGACCAGGCTATATCTTCCCAGTTTTGACCATATGTCTCTAAGCCCACTTTTGTTGTCCAACAATCGTAATTCTTTTGTACTGTCCTAGTGACACTGATTTTAGAATGAATGCAGCACGTATACTTACTTAAATATTTTATTATATAAAGTATAAACTCTTGGTCAGAGTATTTTTAATCCCTTATGTATTTATAGTTAGTATATCTTTTATGGGTTGATATACTTAATTCACTATAAACAATGCTCTGATACCAATCTGTCACACCCCAAAACCAAGAACGGCGGAAACGTTCTGGGGCGGAGGACGTCATGTATAATATCAACAACAATGTAAAGTAGTAAACAAGCAACAACATCATCCATTGCATTAATAATATAATTATTATACAAATATGTTCTATCAAATTTTGATAAACACTAAAGCATAAATCAAAATGAAAGATAAGTCTTGAACAAGTTCCATCTTCCTTTCTCCTTGCATCGGTACCTGTCTATGATGACCTGAGGATACAAGTAATTTTGAAAACGAGTATCAGCTTTGAAGCTGGTGAGATCATACGTATTTAGTGTCTTAATTTGTATGTAAGTATTTGTATGTAAGAATTTGTAAGTCTATGTATTGTAAGTATTGAAAGTGTATATGAACTGTAAGTGTTTGAAAAACCCTAGAATCCCTATGATTCCTACTAGTATATGAAGGTGTCTTCTACCAAGACCTAATTGTTCTGAATGTATGTCTTTTGTAAGAGTATGTATGTTCCCTAGTATAACTATCATTATCCAAAAGTATAGTTTCTACATTTCCGTGCGTCGTGTGAATGTTCACGAGGTGAATGTAATCGGAAAAGAAATCGTACTATGGTGTAGTGCTATTAGAACTACTGCCGTACTAACTACCTTAAATCGTATTTTAGATTAAGGCATTATGTGATAAATTGTACCATACTATCGACTAATATCAACGACATACGAATGGTCGTAATAAGGAATGATGTTTGGCACCCGCAGACCTACAGATCCCACTGTAGCTAGCAGTAAGGTGTAGGATAGTCAATCCAGTATAGATCCATACACAAACTCATACTATAGACTGGTTACAACGACATAAGAATGGTCGAAAATAATGTATGACATTTGGCACCCGCAGACCTGCAGGTCTCGCTGTAGCTAGCAGCAAGGTGTAGGATAGTCAATCCATTATAGATCTATACGCAAACTCACGCTCTCCCTTCAAGAGACTCTGCCTACAACTCGGGCCATGTCATTTAAGTCATGCTCCGATTTAAATCACAGTAATTAACGTATTCTAGTATATGTAATGTAATGAACTGTTCTAGCTGTAATGTACGTGCTCTCTACCTAGCAAGTATAGTAATGTAATCGTTCTAGTATCATTGTATATGTTTGCTTCCTAGTATAGTTGTATATGTAATGTAATGAACTGTTCTAGCTGTAATGTACGTGCTCTCTACCTAGCAAGTATAGTAATGTAATCGTTCTAGTATAGTTGTATATGTTCTCTTCCTAGTATATTTGTATATGTAATGTACAATAATGTTATAGAAAGTATTGACTCATGAATGAACTGACTCATTGTATGATATCGCGTTCTAGTAATGGTTCTAGTATCTCCCCAAACTACCCATATGGTAGTTTACTAGTAATCTATCTGGTACGTATGATCATGGATGTATACCCTTGCTACCCAAGGGCATGGGATGAACTGGAATGACCTTTTATGACTATATATGTACACATGATATATAACTAATATTTAAACGACCTTCGGACGAGTACCCGATATCCCACCAGACCACATCTCAAGCGCGAAAAGGAAATAGGGTGGATAGCCTTCCTAAGTCTTTTAAGCATTTCTTATATAACTATACATATAGAGGCATGCAATTTATAATATAAAAGCATAACTAAGTTTTGTAAAACATTTGAAACATAATTATTATTTTAAGAAAAGATCGACTTGATGTCAATCTATAAAACAATTTGAAGGCATAAGTTTGATAAAACAGTTTTGAGTATAAGGAAACATTTGTTTGAAACACAGTTGTAAATAAGTTTGAAAGGTAATGTACAGAGTAAGATGTACAGTGTAATAAGTATTTTAAAACATATAAAATGTTTATAAAGATCATTTGAAGGAAACTGTTTGGTAAAATGGCTAATGAGTAGCCAAATCTTTTGAATGTTGTATATTAATCACACGTGATTGATATAATAACTAGCGTAATTCTACTTATTAAACGCATGTGATTGATATAATAACTAGCATAATTCTACTTGTACCCCCCCCCCATAAAACATTTAAAAATAGTTTAAACATTATTTAAGGGGTATGAACTCACCTGCAGTAAGTGACTGGAATTGAACGGACTGTTATCGTAAGGAAGGATCGGGCAAGTGCTTGGTGTCAAGTGAAGACTTAGACACACACAATGATCCTAATTACATATGAAAACATATGTATATAAATAATTAGAGATTAATACACTAATTATACAAGTATAAACATTTAAGCGCGAGGAAAACACTTTTGGTCAAGTGCTAGGAGGCTAAATGGTTGCAACAAAGGAGTGCAAAGCCCCTAATGGGAGTTTAAGGTCTAATGACCATATTCATTGGAGTTTACGGCCCAGGGGAGTAAACTCCTGGCCGTAAACTCTCAATCAAGGCTTGAAATGGTGCTTAGAATTATTACAACTCTAGTGGTGAATTGTTTCAAGGCTATACAAGTGTTTGGGTACCATATTGACTCCTTTGGGGAGTTTACGGCCCAAAGACCACATTCCCTTGGAGTTTACGGCCGTAAACTCCCTTGGGAGGGTTTTATGGTGTTTTCAAGTCTCAAACATTTCTAGGAACTAAACTAGGCTTTTGTACTTGGCTTTAGAAGAGTTTATGGCACCATTTGGCACCATTTTATGGAGTTTACGGCCCTGGAACCTTTTGGGCCGTAAACTCCCTCACTCATGGAGTTCTAAGTGTTTTAACTATTCCATAACTCATTTAGGTACATGCCCAAATTTGTCTCTTGGCTTAAGGAAGGATTTAGGGTGTCATTTGACCCTTTTTTAGGTGTTTACGGCCCAAGAGTTTGTCTTGGCCGTAAACTCCTTTTTCCTTGTGATTTCTTATGTTTGCTAGGCTATAAACACTTCAGGGTACTTGTCCTAATTTAATCTAAGCCTTAGGAAGTGTTTCAAAGCATTTTGGCACTTAAAACTTGGAGTTTACGGCCTAAGAAGCTCCTTGGCCGTAAACTCCCTTCTAGCCATGATTCCTAATTGTTTTGTGGTATAAGGCATGAATTGGAGGCCCCTAGTTTGAGTTCTAAAGCTTTGAGGGTCATTGGAACCCTTTAGGACCTTAAAATGGAGTTTACTCCCCAAGAACGTTCTTGGGCGGTAAACTCCCGGATCTCACATATTTGGCATGTAATCTATGTTATTAAGCTTATAACAAGTATTATAAAACAACTAGAGAAGTATACTCACGATTTGGGATAAAAACCCGAAGATCCGTGAGAGAGAATTTGGCTTTTCTCTAATTGGAATTCAACTAATGAACCAATTTAGTTCAGAATTCTATTTATAGTCCTGAGATTTTTGGCAGAAAATATTTCTATTCTCGGAATGAACTCTAATGTCCTAGAGTATTGGAATTACAGTGTTGCACCAAACCCTAGTGCATCCACTATCCTAATATCTCCTTAAGTGAAAAATCCTGAAAACTGCCAAACTTATACTCGAAATCTGAGTTTTCACTGTAACTGTTTTACATCTATTGGCTTGATATGGTTTGTTCAGAATGGAAATTTCCGGTTGTCACAGTTTACCTTGAATTATTATGAATCTTGAGACTCTTGTTTTGAATGCTCTTTTGCTTTTTTCTTCTGTTAGGATCGTGCCATTTTGGAGATACTCCACAATGGGTTGGATCCATGATCGTGGACTTCTTCGAGGATCCTGTTCATCGAGATTCCTTTGAGGAGGGATCTGAGGGTTAGGATCTCTGACGGCTACTATACTTATTGGTTGTTCAGGATCGTCGGCTTTTCGGAAAGGGCTTCTATAGCTATAGTTATTATGTGGGTTATAGTAATCTTCATTTCTGGTAGGATCCTTAGGGAGGATCCTAAGTTGGCTAATGCATCCGCTTCTGTGTTTTCTTCCCTAGGAACTTGGGTTAGGCTAAAGTTTTCAAAATCAGAGGCTAATTTTTTGAGGATCTCGAGGTATAATGTTAATCTTTCACCTTTCACTGCATAAGATCCATTGAAGTGACTAGTTAATAATAAACAATCAGCAAATACCTGAAGATCCTTGATTTGAAGATCCTTAGCCAATTGTAGTCCCATGATGAGTGCTTCGTATTTCACTTTGTTGTTGGTTGCGTTGAATTTGCAACTAACTGCCTAGGGTAGGATGTCCCCCTGTGGCGATTTTAATATGATCCCAAGCTCAGTTCCTTTTTGGTTTGAAGCTCCATCTGTGAATCGTGTCAATTGTCCTAAGTGTTCATCTTCTAGGAGTTTTTTAGCTTCATTGTCTACTTCGTTTTGTAGATCATCACTAAAGTAAGCCATAAAGTCTGTTAATGCATGTGACTTTATGGCGGATCTTGGCTCATATTTGATGTCAAACGTGCTTAACTTCACTGACCATTTTCCATCCTTCCTGACATCTCTGGTTTTCTCATCACATTCTTAATAGGATAATTAGTTTTCACATGTATAGTGTGTGTCTTGAAATAATGTCTTAATTTAGTAGAAGCAGTTACTAATGCAAGAATTAATTTTTCGATATGAGAATACCTGGTTTAAGGATCCGGAAGACTTTTACTTACATATTAGATAGGATGTTGGTCTCCGTTAAGATCCTTGGCTAGGACAACACTTACCGCACTTGAGGATACCGAGAGGTAGTGTAACAACGGTCCATATCATAGATCTAGGCACTCTACTGCCTTCTAAACCATAAATTCGAAACCTTTAGGCCTTTGCATTGCTAAAAAGGTTATAACTTCTTCCAACTCTTATCCCCTTTTCTCATAAAGACCATAACTCATTCATGACTCAATAATGATGACCAAGTTTGGATTTTTATGCATCTACAACACATCCAAAGCTGAAATGGGGGCAGATCAAGGCTTGTGGAGACCATTTACTCAAAAAGTCTCAATCTTGGGACAAAACCCTAAGGAATTGGACCATGAAACAAAAAACCAAAATGAAGAGGAAAGTTCTGAGCTTTTTACTTCCAAGTGATGTTTCCCCCTCTGAAAAGCTTAGATCCAAAGCTTGCACACCAAGACTAGCTTCCACCAAGGTCCTTTCTCCATCTTCACAAACACACAAAGGAACTTCAAGCTCAACACACACACACACACAAGCTTAGAACGAATGTAGACTCTCTCTTAGGGTTTCACTCTCTAAAATGGTGGCTGAGGATAAGGCCATCACATTCCTTATAAAGGGTTCAAGCCACAATTAGGGTTTTGCATCTGGGTCGGTTATGCCCGGCGTAACCTTGGGTACGCCCAGCGTACCTAGGCGAGTCCGCGTACAACTTAAGTGCATGAGTACGCGCAACGAACTCTTCAGTACGCCCAACGTACTTATTTGTCATAACTTTCTTCTAAGGGCTAAACTTGACAACTTGGAAAAGAAGAAGGGTTTAAGAGATGCACCTGAATTTTGGGATGTTAAAATTCTCCCCCACTTGAAATAGATTTCTCCCTCGAAATCGCTTCTCAAACCATATAGATAGAAACCAACCGCTCGAAAAGCACCACTGTGAGGTTCTCACACCAAAACGATATCTTTCTCCATGAATACCTGGATTCGACCAGGAACTCCAAGTTTAGAACAAAACCGGCCCCTCTGACGCTATAATACCCCCTTTCTGA
Source organism: Lactuca serriola (assembly GCF_051521515.1). Classification (NCBI taxonomy): domain Eukaryota; kingdom Viridiplantae; phylum Streptophyta; class Magnoliopsida; order Asterales; family Asteraceae; genus Lactuca; species Lactuca serriola. The sequence continues at coordinate 82,011,874 of NC_136416.1, read as the reverse complement.
CCTTCCCAGAATCGGGAAAACTCTAATGGCCTGGCCTGCCGCCAGACCGCCCACTCATGCTATCACCATGATATTCGCTCCTCGAACATCAAACCCTGACAACTCGCTGCTCCTCTGATCCTCACAAGACAAATCTGACAATAGGTTACTTATCACTCATACCAACGTACCAAAGTAGTCTGAATCACGCCCCAAGGGACGAAAGGGTTCACATCCCACCAGGGCTCATCCACTGAACTACTATTAGAATCCATTCGAATAATAAACTTTGAACATCTTGTTCTCTGATACAAAAAAATCATGCTCGCTCAGAAGTCCTCAGACATCTAAAATCATAAGCCTCAGCTGCCTCCTCATATCCCTTTTTAACACTGAGTACCAGGTCTAATCTCAAACCAACAGTTGCACCTCTAGGGTCATCCTGTTCTCCATGTTTTCCTCCTTACTATAACCACATCGGCCCAAAGTGATACACAAGTAACGAAGTTCGCTTAACCCTAAGCGAATGCTACCTTCCCAACTGGAGATCGACTCAACCCCAACCTCTGTCATTTGTTACTCATAGTTTCATGCAACTTGCGGTACTTCCCGTACCCTAGTACTGACCCACACCGGTCTAAGACATCGGATGACAAACAATACTCCTCAACATGGAACCTACCTCTAAATCCAGAATCTCATCTCGCCTATCCAACGCACCACCAGAGCCAAACTTAAACTCAAGAGTTTGGTCCGATCCAGAGTTGGGACCACTCGTCCCAATGAAGCACTCAACTCAGAACTCATTTCCCTATAATTAAGGAGACCCCGCTCTCGCCCCTGGTCCGACCACCAGGTTCCGAAAAACTCATAAATTAGGGCCACCCCATGCCTAAAACTCTTATGCGCCCTGCTCTGATCAAAGAGTACTTTACCATAACAACTTCTCGCTGACTAATGTGTGCTACGTCTTCCCATGGCATCACCACAACCTTTGAGTAGTGAGTACTACAGCTCCCCATAGCATCACAACAACCTCTGACTAGTGAGTACTACGGCTTCCCGTAGCATTACAACAACCTCTGACTAGTGAGTACTACGGCTCCCCGTAGCATCACAACAACCTCTGACTAGTGAGTACTACGACTTCCCGTAGCATCACAACAACCTCTGACTAGTGAGTACTATGGCTTCCCGTAGCATCACAACAACCTCTGACTAGTGAGTACTACGACTTCCCGTACCATCACAACAACCTCTGACTAGTGAGTAATACGGCTTCCCGTAGCATCACAACAACCTCTGACTAGTGAGTACTACGGCTTCCCGTAGCATCACAAAAACCTCTGACTAGTGAGTACTACGGCTTCCCATAGCATCACAACAACCTCTGACTAGTGAGTACTATGGCTTCCCGTAGCATCACAACAACCTCTGACTAGTGAGTACTATGAATTCCCGTAGCGTCACAACCTCTGACTAGTGAGTTCTACGAATTCTTGTAGCATCACAAAAACCTCTGACTAGTGAGTACTACGACTTCCCGTAGCATCACAACAACCTCTAACTAGTGAGTACTACGACTTCAGGTAGAATCACAACAACCTCTATCTAACAATCCACAGATCAATCATAGATAGGTGCATGCACTTACCCAAATTATGCACCACTATATATGGCGGCAATTCTCATAACAAAACACCCTTCCCTGCTACAGTCCATATGATTGGACAATCTCACTTGCTTTCATTAACCGAAAGGGCTCCCACTGGAACCATCAATGCTCGACCCACCACCTGCCGTCTCCACTCAAGACTCAAACTTATCCGAAATCCAATGCATTAAATTCGGATACCTCGATACACTACATAGAACCTTACGACGACTCGTCTCATCCACTGATCTTCCTGTGCCACAACTTGAAATTGGTTGTCTAATCAACTTCTGCCCTTCCCAAGCTGAATAACAGCCCCATCATTGACCCAAAATTTCTCAACCGCCGAAATCACCCTACGAGACAACCATCTCGAATTCACCATTATGACCTTGAAGAATTCCCATTCACCCCATGGTCTCTGACCAACGGCCACTTCCCATGGTGGCACTCATCCGTTTCAAACATAACACATGCATTATCTCGCTATGCACCTCGTCTCAGTCACCAACAACCTCGAGCTCAATAAATTCGCACCGCCGTCGAATCCCTAATCCCCTCAATACAATACTCGGTTCTCCCCCACTTACGGTTCGAACCATCCCTAATCAGCACACCAATAATCTATCACACAGACTGTTTCCACCAATAATCATCGCACCTATTCTTGGAAGGTGCTACGCAACGCTCGATGATCTCCCGACAGAGACCGAGCAACTTCAAATGCACTGAAACTTAGATGAAATCCTCAGAACTTCCCACTGTGATTGTGTCTAGTCATTCAAGATCTCACACTATTCCATCATCGGACCCCCCTAACTGTCCAGTATTACCCTGACTCTTAGTCTGAAAGTAATGATCTACCGTACTCCCCATCATCGACTCATCAACCAGCGTTCCATCACATCACTTATCATAAGAGCAGAAACCATATCTCCACTTTTAATACCCATCAAAGTCAATAAGGGCGACCGTCCTGATATACTCCTCTTGGTCGCTCGACGCTGTTGTAACGCGCGCAGATCCGGGCTAGTCAATTTAGAGACAATAAGCATTAAAAATGAGTTTTTGATGGAAGATTATTTAGAAGGATTAACCTTAATGAAGTTTTAGTATATGTTACAAGGGTTCAATACATATAAAGAACACCGAAATCCGAGTTATAACGAAGAAGTTATGCCCCGTCGAAGTTTTTTTGGCAAAACCGGCACGACATCGGGAGACGTAAATAGTGAATTTAGAATAGAGGAATTTTTAGCCTTAGTAATCTAAATAAAAGTCGTAGAATATGTTAAACTGAGAGCGTCCATAAAAAGAACGCCCAAATATGACTTCGTATGAGGAAGTTATGAATTTTTTAAGCTTTAGCATAGCAGTGCACAACCCGAAAATTTGAATTTTAGATCGGTCGATTTTCAGCCAAAATAATCTCACCGAGAAATGAAGATATCGTTAAAAGGAGTTAAACGATAAAAAGATAGTAAAAAACGGAGCTCGTATGCGAAAATTATGGACGAAGCTTAGTCTCTACTTTTCGAGCGCGACAAATTCGATACAGTTTTGTAAATCTGAGATAGATTGAAAAATAGCCAACGAGGTCTAAATGAAAGTTGTAGTGATCGTAAATACCAACGCGTGGATATAAATATCGACAAAAACGGAGATCGTATGCGAAAGTTATGGACGAAGCTTAGTCTCTACTTTTCGAGCGCGACAAATTCGATACAGTTTTTGATAATATGAGATAGAAGGAGAATTAGCTGACAGGGTCTAAATGAAAGTTGTAGTACTCGTAAATACCAATACGTGTATATAAAGAATATAAAAAACGGAGCTCGTACGCGAAAGATACAGACGATGCTTGGAGACTACTTTACTATAAAATTCCTATAAATAAGAGATGAACTCTTCATAATTTCTTCACACCATAAGCCTCTCTTTCTCTCTCTAACTTCTCTCTAGCCTCCCTAAACCCCTCCCAAGTCTAGGGAACCTCCCTAGCATGAGAAGAAAGCCTCGGAGCGCCCGACGGCTCCGAGAAGAAAATCTTTCAGATCGGAAATGTTGCTCCAGCAAAGCCCGATTTTTAATAAAAAACCGTTGTAAGTGAGCTACACCTATACTATATTTAATATACCTTTTATTTAATTATAGTAACGTTATTAGGAACTTATAATAAGTACTTGGGCTATTATTATGGGTTATATAAGTATTATTTAACGCTTATATAATAGTAATAATAGCTAGACTATTAATTAGTCTTGGCGAATAGTAGACTAAACTCTAGTAATAATAATACTAGGTTTCATCGAAGGAAATTATTTTTAAGAAGCGAAGCGCTGTCTGAGTTCGGAATCACCACCTTTTCAAGTGAGTGCATGGTCCCTTTCATCTTACACATAGATATGAAGTATATATATATATATATATATATATATATATATATATATATATATATATATATATATATATATTACGTGTTGTGAGTGCATAGTTACTTTCATCTTACACATAGATATGAAGTATTTTATATAAATTACGTGTTATGTATTATTTATATACTTGCTGTCTATGTTGGATGAACGGTTTTATACATGTTTTAAAAGATTTAAACGATATATTTATTTTATATCTACAAATATGTTGGGATAAAACATGGGTGGATGAAATAGTTGATGTGTGATTAATAAAATGATGAGAGATAAGTGATGATAATTAGGTGAGGATAGATAGGTGATGATGAATCGGTGATGTAGGCTGAAAGATACTATAACCTTGTCTGGCAATTTGGAGATGTATTCATCTACCAGAGTTTAGATGGCGACCACGGACTATTATAGACAACCCCGTGGAATCACCAGCAGGCTCATAACCTGTAGGTAATGAATTACGAGTTTAGGCGATGTTGTAACTACGTATTCATGCGATGATACTCTAACCCCTTACTATGAATTACGAGTTCATGCGATGTTGTAACTACGTATTCATGTAATGATACCCTAACCCTTGTTAGGCATGTATTGATGGAGTAATCCTTGAATTAATATTGTCCATGCGATGTAGGCGATGATCCTTAGGGAGAGTCCTTAGGAACAAACATATAAGGAAATGCGACGTAAGGAGATGAGAGGTAAATATGATGTAGGAGACGACCCTTAGGATAAATCCTTAGGGAAGGTACTTAGGAATAAAGAAGATAATGGGGATGGGTAATTGGGTTAATTGTTTGATGATTAAACATAATAATTATATTATTGTGGGTTAAAACCCTATGTACTCACCAGGTTTCCCAACCTGACCCACTCAGTTTACTTGTGTCACAGGTGACGGTGTGAAGTTACATTACACTGAGAGATTAAGGAGATATAGATCACTAGTGTAAATGAATGTAAGTTCTTTTTATGCTTATGTTTCTGTATTGACGATGACATCCCAAATGTTTTAAAAGGAATAAAAATACATTTCTTTGGAAATGCTTTGATAATGAAATTATCATGTTTTTCTGGGAACAAATTCCGCAACGTTTTTATTGAAAGAGATACTCTGATTTTTATAAAGCATAAACAAAAATTAGTCTTTTCTGGCTGTGAAAAGGGGGATGTCATAGCTGCAGCTAACACATGCCATACTATACTCCATTAGGGTGTATCCTAGTCCTGGACCATCTCAGTCCCCACTGACGACCTTTTCAAGCTATATCTTTATCTCGTGACAGACCTACTGCCATATACTCTGGTTGAAGGTCACCATCCGTGCAATCCCACAGGGCTCCCCCCCCCCCCCCCCCACAAACTCAAAAAAACCGAAATCTCAACACCTTTTATGTCTCCCATAGGAAACAGAAATAGCACCACTTGGGTCACAGGAAGTGACCTCTCCACTATCGGCTGGTTGCCCAGCGCAGACTGTATTCTACCATAACGCACCATCCATACTCGTCCCTGAGTCTTGCGACTCCAACTGACATATCACCCACATTCCCTCGGAGCTCACTCGATTTTCCTTTTCAAGTGATGCTCCACTAAAACTTGTTCATCATGGCCTTCTGGCCCCATACTCATTCACCTCTGATCTCAGTCTAGACAATCCCCACGGAATAACCGGTAAAAGCTAGAAACACTATCCTCCAACTGTCATGATACTCAACCCGTGTGGCCACCTCTCAATCTGCTATGAATCATGGTACGTGTACCATGTTATCTCCTCTTAATCTTCTACGAATCATGGTACTCGAACCATGTTCCCTCTTCTCAATCCCTCTCACATCATGGCACTTGAACCATAACATCACCTCTTGACCTGCTACAACTCTTGGTATTCGAACCATGACGTCACTCCTCAATCTGCTACTTATCATGGTACTCGAACCATGACATCACTTTTCAATCCACTACTTACCATGGTACTCGTACCAGGATATCGTCTCTCATGGATATTAGATACTGTCCCATCAAACCCTGGTGACTTCGTGTTGCTGAGCTCCCGGTACAGCAACGAGTCACCTCCTCGTGGCCTAGCAGTTGCGACAGCTTCAGTGGCTGCAGCAACAACAACTTCTGAATCAGCAGCATATCTCTCATCGAACGTCTCAATCAACGTGATCTCGATAGACCCAAACATCTCGTGTATGACCTCACATATGGTCGCGACCACCTCATCACAGATCATCCTGCGAATCTCGTCATGGCTAACTCCGCCGCTCTCTAGGGTGTGACATGTACCCACCATGATGTCTCTGAAACACAACACAAGGATACCAGAGACTCGATCGAGTATACTCGCACTCTATCACCCAACCCTACTTGTTCCTTGGTATCCTAAGGATTCTTACTTGGACTACACATTGATCCGGTGTTTTCAGTAGTACGGGCCCAATACTACCTTCCACACCGCATCAACATTCATTCCAAGTCCTCCTCCTAGGATCCCAGATCACAAATACTCCACATCTCGCTGAGCATAGGCTACCCTTCGGTAGACTTCTCATAAGCTCCTCACTGCTACCTACTCACTCTCGAAGCATCTCATAGCAGCAATAATCTCCTAGGCTAAGGCATCACAAATCAGGTCACTCTAGTCCTAATATGAATACCTAGCCTACTCTAGCATGCATTACATATCATATCATATCTCATAACACATAATGTAAGGGTATTTTGGGAAATCACCGTTCGGGCGCTGGCTGATCGTACACACTGCTCCTTTCTACTTTTCTCAAAGTCTTTTACTCTTTTAGAAAAATTGTTCCTTTCTATGAAAAACTTCCTTAAATCCTCAGTTTGAGTTCAGATACGCCCGAAGGTGCATCCGAATCCCTTAAACCAAGGCTCTGATACCAACTTGTAACCACGGTCCATATCACAGATCTTGGCACTCTATTGCCTTCTAAACCAATAAGTCGAAACCTTTAGGCCTTTTCATGGCTAAAAAGTTTATAACTTCTTCCAACCTCTTATCCCCTTTTCTCATAAAGACCATAACTCATGCATGACTCCATAATGATGACCAAGTTTGGATTTTTATGCATCTACAACACATACAAAGCTGAAATGGGGCATATCAAGGCCTGTAGAGACCATTTACTCAAAAAGTCTCAATCTTGGGACAAAACCCTAAGGAATTGGACCATGAAACACAAAACCAAAATGAAGAAGAAAGTTCTGAGCTTTTTACCTCCAAGTGATGTATCCTCCTCTGAAAAGCTTAGATCCAAAGCTTGCACACCAAGACTAGCTTCCACCAAGGTCCTTTCTCCTTCTTCACAAACAAACAAAGGAACTTCAAGCTCAAAAAGCACACACACAAGCTTAGAATGAATGTAGACTCTTTCTTAGGGTTTCACTCTCTGAAATGGTGGCTGAGGATAAGGCCATCACATTCCTTATAAAGGGATCAAGCCTCAATTAGGGTTTTGCATCTGGGTCGGTTACGCCCGGCGTAACCTTGGGTACGCCTAGCGTACCTAGGCGAGTTCGCGTACAACTTAAGCGCATGAGTATGCGCAGCGTACTCTTCAACACGCCCAACGTACTCATTTGCCATAACTTTCTTTTAAGGGCTAAACTTGACAACTTGGAAAAGAAGAAGGCTTTAAGAGATGCACCTAAATTTTGGGATGTTACAGGTAGAGGATAAGTGGTTCTCCATCTATAGGCTTCACCAGCAGTGGCGCAAAACTTAAGTATCTTTTGAGTTCCTCAAAAGCTTCTTCGTGTTCTTCGGTCCTTTTAAAATTATTGTTCTTCCTCAAGATATCATAGACAGGCTTACACCTTTATGAGGATCTTGAAATGAACCTGTTGAGTGTTACTACTCTTCCAGTTAGCCTTCGGATTTCTTTTGTTGAAGATGGAGATTTCAGCTTGATGATTGCTTTGATCTGCTCCGGGCTTGCTTCTATTCCTCTCTTGGTTACCATAGACCTAAGGAACTTGCCCGACTTCATCCTAAAGCGGCAATTAAACAGATTTAACTTCATGTTATATTCGTCTAGAATGTCAAAGGCTTCTTTGAGATCCCTGAGATGATCTTCAGCTTTCATGGACTTCACCACCATCTTGTCAATGTAGACCTCCATGGTGTCCCCTAACTTGTCTTTAAACATCCGGTTCACCAGTCTTTGATGTGTTGCACCTGCATTTTTAAGACCAAAAGGCATTGCAATGTAACAATATATACCTATTGGTGTAATAAATGTTGTATCTTCTTGATCGGATAGTTCCATCTGGATTTGTTGGAATCCTGCTGAAGCATCCATGAAGGTTAAGAGTTTGTGGCCAGTCGTTGCATCTATCATGGATTCAATGTTTGGTAGAGGGAAAGGATCCTTAGGACAAGCCTTGTTAAGATTCGTTGAGTCTACACATACTCACCACTTATCGTTCTTATTTTGTACAACAACTACATTAGCTAGCCATCTTTAGAACTTCTCTTCCTTAATCATCCCTGTCTTGAGGAGCTTTTCCACTTCTTCTTGGATGATATGATTCCTTTCGGGTGCAAACTTCCTTATCTTTTGATGTATCTATCTAAAAGAAGGATCAATATTAAGTTTTTGAGTGATAATACTCTTGTCTATACCTGTCATATCTTTGTTTTTCCATGTGAATTTCTTGCTTTTGGTTCGAAGGAAGTTTAACAGGTCTTACTCAATTTTCTCCGGTATTCAGGATCCTATGAGGACCTTGGCTTCAGTATCCTCGCTGCTTAGGGGCACTTCCTTCACGTCTTGCTCCTTCGTTTCTAGAACATGTCATGCTCCTGCCTTAATTGCTATGCTTGTTGGGGTTTCGCCATACACTTCATATAGGTTTTATAACATTCCTTCGACTCTTGTTGATTTCCCATGATCTTCACTGTTCCCCATGGAGTAGGCATCTTTACACACTGATGATATGTTGATCGAACTGCTTTGATCTTGTGGATCCACGGTCTACCTAATATCATATTATAAGAAGATAAAGTGTCAATAACACATTAATTTTATATAGAGTTTACCCATTCTATGTATATTGGTAGCTTTATCTCCCTAATGGTGTTTTTCGTTTCTCCGCTAAATCCTATGAGGACCGAGCATCTTTTGACTATCTCTGATTCTGATATGTTCATCCTCTTTAGTGCGTCCAAGAGTAAAATATTGACCGAGGATCCTTTGTCAACAAGGATCCTTCTGACAAAGTGGTTGGCAATGTACAGTGTTATCACAAGTCCGTCATGGTGAGGATCCTGGATCCCTTCCTTGTCCGTCTCGTCAAACATGATTTTCTTTTCATTGCTAACCAAGGTATTCTTTTGTGGTCTATCCTCCTTTTCTGTTTTAGAGACCTTGGCGTGTCTTTTGGCCTGAGAATAAGAAGTACCACAAATGTAAGATTAGCCTTAGATAACGTTAATTATCTTGGCGTTTGGGGGTGGAGATCCTGGTTTGTCCGGGATCTTGTGACCATCCTAGTTGTTCTCCATGGACTTTTCTTTCTTTCTTCTGAGCATCTCTTTAAGTTGCCCTTTGCTAAGGAGATAGTTGATCTCCTTTCATAGGGATATGCAGTTCTCCTTCATGTGACCGATATCATTATGGTATGCACATCATTTGGAGTTATCTTTCCAACTGGTGGACTTGTTTTCCTTCTTTGGTCACCTTGCTTTTTCTCTGAGATCCTACATAACATGGATTAAACCTGAAACATCCAAAGAAAAACAATAGTTAGTGATTTTAGGAGGTTCCTCTTCCTCCCTTTCATCATCAAGGGCATTAACCATGTGATGATCTGATCTGGAATAGGGCTTCGATTTATAGGATCTTGGAGTTGAGGATTCAGACTTCCTATTAGGATTCTCGTATTGAATTGAAGGGTTTCTCCTCTTCTGGACTTCTTAATCCTTTTGAAGCCTTATGAACCTCAATACTCGGCACCTAACTTTTTCCAATCTCTTGCATGGAGTCATCACGAGATCTTCATAGAAGGGTGAATCCTTCCTTAGAACCATCATGAAGGCATCAACAACAGTCTCCACATCAATGTTGGGGATGATCATAGCTTCCCTACCAAACCTGTTAAAAAATCCATAAGTCGTTCCTTAGGATCCTCAACCACTCGATAGAGGTCACTAGTGATATTCTCGAAGGTTCTGCTACAAGAAAACCGGTTATTGAAAATATTGACTAAGTGTGCAAATGAAGTGATATAATAGGGAGGAACGTTTAGTAGCCATTTAAGAGTTGATCCCGTGAGGGTTTAACCAAAGCCTTTGCATAGGCAAGCTTCCTTCAAGTGCACTGGGATGGGAATGATCTCCATCCTTTCTCGATCTTGTGCTACGTGCTCTTCAGGATCCGTAGTTCCATCGTAAGGCTTCATGCTAGGAGTCTGGAAGCGTTTAGTAACTTCAGTATCGGCTATTGTAGGAGCAAATCTTGAGATCCTGTGACTTGTTGGAGATGCTTCTGGTATGGGTTTAACAATCCCGGGTACGCTTGAGATCATCTGTCTCAACTAATGAAGTTCCGTAGCCATGTTTGGACTTATTCGTGCATCAACATTCATAGAGTTAGTATTAATAGTATTTCTGTTTAAGAAGTTACAAGAATCAAGGTTTCTAGGAGTATTGAAAGGCTCATCGAGATCATTGATCATATATGCTCGATTGTTCATAGCCGTCCCCTAGGGTGATGCAGCAGTAGCAGGAGCTGTGTTCCCCTGTTGATTTACTAAGGATCCTGCATTGTCGAAGTTCAGGATCCTTGCTTGTACAACTGTGGGCATCATTTCTTGGGATTTATGAAATTCCACCTTCATCCTCTCTACTTCTCTATGTAGTGTTCTATTGTCGTCTTGCTGCTGAGTCATTTGTTGCGTCATTTTCCTCATCATAGCAAAGTGTTCAGCAGTAGTAACCAGAGCAGTCGGGTCCTGGAGTCCCAAAGATCCCAAACTTCATTTAACAATAAATTGGTACAAAGTTTTATATTGATTCTAATCATTATGTTGAGTTGGTGGTTTTATTAATGTCATTTTGTGTATAGATCAGCTGAGGATTTTAGAATTGAGAATGCTTTCGTAATTATGCCAAATTAAAAAATTATGCTCCTAGATATAAATTGTAAGTTTGGTTGTCGATAATGGTACTTTGAATTTTCAACTACTTTCACATGGATATTTTTTTTTTAAATTTGACCTTAAGCCTTATTTATTCTATAGAAATTTCTTAAACAATACTTCATTGTAGGTGGTTCATTGTAATTTTTAGCATTCTCATCTATACTTCTTAAAAAACTCAATTTTTGATATATAATAGGAATAGAGTTAAGTTTATCTTGGCAGAATACAATGTTGATGACTACATTTATAAGTGGTAATTAAAAATGTTACTGTGTAGATTTTTTTTTTGTGATCTACATTTTACTGATTACTGTTTTGTATATATATTTTTTTTCAATATAGGTGTGGGTTTTTGTGTATCTGTTACCAATTCATTTGCAAAGGGTGTCGATGTGTCCTTTAAGTAGTGTATGTAATATTTTTTGTGTATTGTTATTAGAGTTTCGTGTGACAATGTTTTAGCTATGTCAATTGATATGTTATATAAATGTACTTATTACTTACTTTGGTTATATATATATATATATATATATATATATATATATATATATATATATATATATATTGGTCAAAATATCGATCAAGTGCAATTCAACCAAATTGTATGAGAGTATGTGGTGTTAGTGTAATACAAGTGTAGAATGAAAGGCCTAGTATGCTCGAAAGTCATATCAAAGTGATATTACTAAATAACATACGATACTAATGGGTCACACTAATAACAACTTGATAGAATTGATTATTCATTAGAAATTGATTTTAATAAATAATCAATAAACTCTTATAATTAAATTGAAAATTATTTATTTCATGGAAATAATATACTCCATTAGCAAGTAACTTAATATATATCATATGGTATGATTTATAAGTCATGTACAAACTTTTGGACTAGTTGAATCCTTTTGTCTTTTTTCTAAAAGACAAGGTTGATATTTTATAAAAGAATTTATAAAAGTTTGATTTTCTTTCTTATTCTTTATGCGATTTTTGAGATATGCATAAAAAGAAGAAGTGTATAACTTGTCTAATCATGCTTTAAAGGCATGAGAGACATGCTTATGACAATGGGGGACAAATTTGCTTAAAGTGCTAAGGACTGATAGTTCATAACTTCACTTTATGCATATAAATAAGAGAGCTTGCACTTGGATTATTTACTCATTCATTCCTTAATGCAAAATCTGAATCCTCACTTCCCTTTCCCTTTCTCTCTAGTTTTGGTTAGAAAACTTGAAGAACACTTGCATCTTTAATCCCTCTTTAAGTTCATATTTGTTATGAACTTAAATCTTAAGGGTTTAAGAATTTTGGACTAGCATCTACATCAAGTTGAGTCATTGTTGGTGTCTCAAAGGTTCAACATTCTTCATCAACTTCCAAGCTACGCGAGAGGACCCAAAGAACTACAAAGGTTATTATTTATTCACCTCTTCTTTGGTTGGTGTTTTAATCTTTCTATAACTTACAAGAAGATCCTTGGTGGATATAAAATTTTTATGTTATTTCAAAAATTAAAGTCTTCCGTTGCCATATTTTTCAAGCTTATGAAACTATTTTTGAACTAAAACCCAACAATTGGTATCAGAAAAACCTTTCAAGTTTGGTTAGATTTTTTATTTTTGGAAATCTTAGTTTTTGGAGAATATGGATAACTTGTTTTTGTATAAAAATAAGTTCATACATATTTTCTATGACAACTTTATAACTGTTACTTTTTTAAGTGACAAAAGTTTCATGCATCTTTTGTTATTTAAAGTTGTCTTAGAAAAACAAAGGTTGTTTTATATATATGTTGATGTATATGATGTGCATAAACTAGCCAAGGACCATTGTGCTTGTTATGTTGTTGTGTTTGTTGTTTTTCTTATAAAAATAGTTGTAATAATTTATTTATTCATATGGTATGTAATAATTAAATATAGTATATATATATATATATATATATATATATATATATATATATATTTAAAATAATAGATTAGTTTTTAGAAAGAATTTATTTGTACAAAGATGTAACAAGAAATAAAGTTTGAACCATTTTTTGAATACAAAAGGAAATTTTAGAGTTCAACATGTGCTGGGCAGAACATGACACTTTCTGAAAAGTGTCATGAATACTACACATGTGCTGAAAAGGTGTTAAACAGAAATATGACACTTTCTAAAAAGTGTCATTTATTGGATCTCATACACACCGATGTGTGTGGGCCCTTTAGATCCACCACAAGGGATGTGAGCCGCTTCTATGTGACTTTCACCGATGATTATAGCAGATATTGATATATCTACTTAATCAAGCACAAGTCAGAAACCTTTAAAAAGTTCAAAGAGTTTAAACAAGAAGTGGAGAATCAGTTGGGCAAGAAAATTAAGATGCTTCGATCCGATCGAGGTGGAGAGTACCTAAGTCTTGAATTCCACGACTACCTCAAGGAATGCGGAATCGTTTCGCAATTGACACCGCCAAGGACACTGCAGTTGAATGGCGTGGCTGAGAGGCGTAATCGAACCTTCCTAGACACGGTTTGTTCCATGATGAGTCGTGCTTCACTACCTATGTCATTCTGGGGGTATGCCGTAGAGCCTGCCGCCCATATCCTTAACTTAGTCCCTACGAAGAGGGTTTCCAAAACACCTCACGAGATATGGACAGGGAAAGCTCCCTCGTTGGCACACATCAAGGTTTGGGGTTGCAATGCTTTCATAAGACGAGAGACTCACGACAAGCTTGAGCCTTGTAGTGAGCGGTGTATTTTCATCAGCTACCCGTAGAAGTCCTTTGGATATCTCTTCTTGAAGAGCTTCAAGAGTCGAGCGATGAAGGAACCTCTAACGCTGGCGCTCAACCCGAGGAGGAAACTCTGGTTGAATTGATTGGTGAATCCTTACCTCTTAGACGTTCCAGTAGAGTTAGTGTTCATCCAGTGTTGTATGTTTTTCGTATAACAAGTGAGGGTGATACGTTTATTAGTGATTGTACACAAATAAATTTGGATGAACCTAATAGCTACAAGGAAGCCATGTCAGGCCCGGAGTCTGCAAAATGGAAAGAGGCTATGCACAGCAAGATTCAGTCCATGTATGACAACCAAGTTTGGAATTTGGTTGACAATGTGCCAGGTTGTAAGACGGTCGGGTGCAAATGGATCTTCAAGAAGAAGACCGACATGGATGGGAAGGTACACACCTATAAGGCGCGATTGGTTGCAAAGGGTTTCACTCAAACTCCCGGAGTTGACTATGATGAGACTTTTTCATCAGTTGTGAAGATAAAGTCTATTAGGGTGATGCTAGCCATTGCAACATTTCATGACTATGAGATATGGCAAATGGATATCAGAACCGCTTTCCTTAATGGGAAGTTGGTTGAGGATGTTTACATGAGTCAGTAGAGGGTTTTGTTAATGCGAAGCACCCCAATAGAGTGTACAAGCTTGAGAAGTCCATTTATGCATTAAAACAGGCATCTCACAGGTGGAATCTTTGTTGCGATGAGAAAGTCAAAGATTTTGGTTTTCTGCGAAGCAAGGATAAATCATGTGTATATGTCAAAGCCAGTGGGAGTATACTTAGCTTCTTCATATTGTATGTCGATGACATACTACTCATAGGAAACGACAACCCGACGCTGGAGGAAGTCAAGTCCTGGCTTGGGAAGTGTTTCGCTATGAAGGACCTCAGAGAGGCTGCCTGTATTTTGGGAATAAGGGTAATGAGAAACATAAGTAAAAGACTAATAGGACTTAGTCAGAATACTTACTTCGAAAAGGTACCAAAATGTTTTAGTATGGAGAATTCTAAGAAGGACGAGTTACCAATCCAAAGTAATGCCAGGTTGAGTAAGACTCGAAGCCCGAGTACCGAAGTCGAGATAGCAGAAATGAGCCGAGTACCATACACTTCCACAGTTGGCTTGATTATGTATGCTATGACTTGTACTCGCCCTAATGTGGCCTTCACTTTGAGCATGGTCAGCAGATATCAAGGGAACCCTGGCAAAGCACATTGGACCGCAGTCAAGAATATTCTTAAGTACCTTCGGAGGACCAAGGAATGGTTTCTAGTCCTCGGTGGGAGTGATGACTTAAGGATGCGAGAGTATAGTGACGCCAGTTTCCAGACCAACAGGGACAACTACCGTTCGCAGTCGGGATGGGTCTTTACCCTGAATGGAGGAGCAGTGACTTGGAAAAGTCCCAAGTAGGAGACCGTAGCTGATTCAATGTGCGAATCAGAGTACATTGTGGCGAGCGAAGCGTCAAGGAGGCGATATGGTTGAAGAACTTCATTGGAGATCTTGGAGTTGTGCCAGCCATAAAGGAGCCAATGGAATTTTTTGTGATAATGAAGGGGCGGTTGCCTTAACCAGGGAACCGAGAGATCATGGCAGATCTCGACATATCGATAGGAAATATCATTTTATTCGACATCGGGTGGAAGAGGGACTCCTCGTAGTGAAGAGGGTATTGTCGGAGGATAACCCAACAGATCCCCTAACGAAGGGACTGAATAAGGTTAAGCACTTGCAGCACGCTAGGAGCATCGGGCTAAAGGACAATATTAGTTTAGATTAGATAGCTTCGAAACATTTAATAGATAAATGTAATTAACATTTGATGTTTAAATAAAGGAGCATTATTTATAAGTAAAGTTACTGTCTTATGTTAATTGTTTACCTATTGTTTCACTTTGCATGTTTTGACTTCCTGAATAATAAGATTATTCGAACGTTCCACAATCACTCATACTTTGGGAGTAGGTATGAAAGAAGATTGTCCCGAATTGGTTTGTAGATTATCTAAAATGTATTAGACATGGCAAAGGTTTGTTGCAACATTCATGAGTGCTTATGAATAAGATTTGAGCATTGGATTAGACCCACGCTTGCTGGTATCACTTCATGGAATTTATCACGAGTGATCGCAAGACGATAATATCATATGGTATTAAAACCTAGATATATGGTTTATTAATTGCAAGTTGGTTGTGCATTGATAATGCGTAAACGCATCAGTAACTTGATGTTATAAAATGCAATGTTGTGCATGATTTGATGAGTGAATGGTAAATGCATATAAGTCGAAGTTTATCTGTTCCTTTTATCCTAAGAGGGTAAAAGTGATATCTGGGCCACTCGATGATTTGGTTTGACTTATGTGTCAGGCCTGGTCAGGACTGAATTGATGTGTTCAATTAAGTTCTATGTCATACGAATCAGAGATGGAGAAAAAAACTGTTGGACAATAAGTATGACTATGTTCCATTTAATTGTCTGCACAATATCTAGAACGAAGGACTATACGATCCCTTATCTAAAGGATAGGTTACTTATAAGATCAGAGTTCGACAACATCTTTGAGAGCTACGATTGCTAATCGAATTGTACTCACACTATAGTTACTAGACTTATCCAAGTGGGAGATTGTTGGATTAGTGTCTAAGCCCGTAACTATATTTGGTATGTACTTGACCTAGTTGTGCATGGTCCTTTTGGGTTGCCTTCACCAAAGAAACTTGATAGGATAATTTATGAAGAGAGAGGTTATTATGGGTTATTAATATATTACATGAATAATATATTAAAAGAAAAATCATATAGTTTAATTAATATTAGACAAGAATTAATTAACAATTAATTATGTGGCTAAAAGACATTAATTATATAAAGGGGACTAGAACTGTCAATTGTGTGATAGTTGAATATTGGGCTGAGAAGCCTTATGGATTAGGCATGGACAAAATTAAGGATGTGTCCATCTTAATTTCAGCCATAGAGGCCTTATTCTAGAAGGTTCCTTGGATTGCTTAAGCCCTAAGCTGTCCATTAGGGTTTTGATTGAAACCCTAGCAGCACAAGTATAAATAGACCCCTAGGGCATCAGTTTTCGGCCACTTGAAACCCTAGAAGAGTTCATAGTCGAAATTGTGCCTCCTCCCCTTTCTCCAATATCATCCTCTTGCTTGTGGTGTTTGTAAGCCATTAGAGGAGTGGCATTTGTGACTCTAAGCTCCAAGAGAAGAAGATTCAAGCCATTCTTGAAGAGGTAATCATCTAGATTTGATCTTATATGATAATTTCGAAATATGTATGCTAGATCTAGGGTTCATAAGTCTTGGATGAATTGCATGTACAATAGAGAAACCTAGAACCAAGATTTAGGGTTTGCATGAGCACATATGATGTTCTTTTGTATAAAACCCATCAATATATATATAAGTATTAAACTTTTAATGTTATAATAGTATAATGGTTGAATTTTAAACTTTTAAAATTCTAGGGTTTGGAATTTTAGTGTTTCATAAATGAGACTTTTCAAATTCCAAAACTTGAGGGCAAGTTTTGAAGCTCTTCAAAACCTCTTGAATTCCATAACTTAAGGAGTTAATGTTTCATGAATGAGACTTCGTATTTCATAACTTGAGGACAAGTTATGAAACTCTTCAAGAAACCTTTAGATTAAATTTAACTAATAAAATTATCATATAATTTATTATTTAGCAAATTGACCTAATTTAGCTCACATAGCAAGGCAATTCAAATCAAATAATACAAATAATCAACTTATTATCTTAAAATTTGATAATTGTCTTTTAATTGGATGAGGGTAATCATCACCATATAAAAGATGAATTTTTATAATACAAAACATTTTGTGGTAATGATCCTAATCCAATTCTGGCCAAAATAAAAATCGAAAATCTACAAGCAGAAGATCCTAATCGTCGAGTCCATGAACTGAACTCGTCGAGTTGTTAGTCTGTGAGTGAACTCGTTCAGTCAAATAATTAGACTCATCAAGTCCATCAGTCAGAGGCTAGAAATGTGACTTTTTCAGCTTTGAAAATCAATGCATGCATCAATATAACAGAAAACACCCTACGCTCTGATACCACTGTTGAGTTTTAAGTAATATAACACTCCTATGGTCCACATACAACCCTGGATGCTTTGGATCTAAGTTTTCTCTAATTATACATGCAATTTCATTTTCCAAAGCATATACCCTAACTACAATTCAATTGGAGATGTACACCATCAAAAACTAGTTAGAAGAATACCTCTTATTTGTAGCTTGTAGTTCTTGGCCTTTCAAAAGCTTAGCACCTCAAATGTGATGCCTTTAATGTGTCAAAAACACCAAAAGCAAGAGGAGGCTTATAAGAGAAAGGCTAGGAAGCACAAAATTGGTTAGGGTTCTCCTTTAGGATGCCTTAGCCGATTTTAGGAGTTAAGGGGTTACTTTTATAGTGTGACATTGCTAGGGTTTCTTCCATGCAAACCCTAATTCACCATGACTCTTCATATTTCTTAGCCGCTTTGGATTAAACCTTCATGGACTCTCATATAGATTTAGCCCATCCCTAATCAACATGGATCATTAGCCCAAACTATAAGTATTGCTGATTTACTTAATTAGTCCCCGCAAATTTAATCAGTCTCTTTTGATCATTAAATTAATTCCAAATTAATTCTTGATCAATATTAATTAAATAATATGATTTCTCAGTTAACATATTATTCATATAATATATTAATAAATCACAAATAACCTCTTTCTTAAATATCCACCCTGTCAAGTTGCTCCGGTGAAGGCAACCCAAAAGGACCATGCTACTATTGGGTCAAGTACATACTAATTATAGTTATGGGCTTAGACACCTAATCCAACAGGAGGTAGACTTCGCTTTGGGAGGCGAACCCCTAGATAAGATGGATTGGGATGAGTTTGTGAACCAATTTAGGTCCGAGCTTGCACCAGCTATTGAGATGCAACAATTAGCAAGGGAGTTTCAGGACCTTCACTAGATGACTGAGATTGTGGCAGAGATCACTGCCAAGTTTTGGGAGAGAGATTTGTTGGTTCCACAGTATGCAACAGATGAGGAGGTGAAGAAGGTAAGGTATCCTGACATGTTGAGGGATGACATTAGGGAGTTTGTGAGATTTTTGAGGTGCGGGACCCTAAATGATATGATTGCTAGAGACTGGGAGTGTGAGATCGATTTGAAGCACATCAGGAAGAGGAATTCAGAGCAGACTCGGATTAAGATGGGTCAGGTGAAGAGGCCCAAGACTCAAGACTCACGTTTGGAAGGCCATCAGGTTTGGGGCCGTTGTGCTAAGTGTAGGAGGATCCATGAGGGAGGATGCTGGGAAACATGTCGAGGATGTTTTAGTTGTGGTCAGTTGGGTCATTTTAGTAGGGATTAGCCCTGTGTGTCATTTCCGATGTGTTTTCACTACAACCAGGTGGACCACAAGAAGGCCGATTTTCCGATGTTGAGGGGTGGAGCAGTGAATGCACCCACTCTAGTTACTTTGAGGATCACTGATGGTCGTGAGTGTAGGGCAGGAGCCCCAACAACGAGGAGCCGATCTTTGCAGTGTTAGTCAGGGGAGGCAGAAGTTTCATTAGATGCTATATCGGTACGTTATCTTTTGATTTCTTCATGATTATTATCAGTATTTATATTGCCATGGAATCTTGTTTTGGTATTGGTAGGCATTATCTTTGGTTTAGTTCTCTGTTATTGCATGGGTTTTATCATAAAGAATTTTTATATGCCATTTTTGCATTCCAAGAGTTGTTAGTGGGTCATATCTTGCTGAGCGGGATTCAGTTTGTTCTATTGTTGCTCCAGCTCTTTGATGGGGATCAATTTAGGTGTCTTTTTTGGAAGGTCTATGGACGAATTAAATGGATTAGTTCATCAATGAAGTCAAAGTTCAGTCGTGTTAGCATTTGTTCCGGTAGGATTGGCAGTCGTCTATGGAAGGATCCTTGAGTCTGATCACTATCGTTACTAGGGAAGGAGCGGTAACAAAAAGATGGTGGTGGCACTCGCATGAGGTTGTTTTTTCATTGGAAGTGCCATGGGAAAATTTCATAATCGCAAGGGTTGAAGTTGGTCAAAATGCAGAGATCCTTTTGAGAATCGGAAGTCGGAGTGAAGGGTCGCTAGTTCAGAGCAAGGGTTATATTCTGTGTCACCTGCATAAAGGACTTAAGGAGGTGGTGTTGTATCATGGGAAGTGGGTGGGGTTGTTAGACTTGCTGAGATTTCAAGAACTTCATCTGGATTTCAGGTGTTTGTGTGATCATCGAGATTGGCTACTAATGTAATGCTAGTTCTTGTAAGCTCAGTTTGTCAACAGTTTGAATTGTAAGGTCACGAGATGAATTGGAAATTCAGCAAATCTTGAGGTTGGATGAGTGTAGTCGAATCCAAGTGGGGGAGAATCATTTGGTCTAAGGGATTGCACAAGAAAGGATATTCGTGTTTCATTGCACGTCAATAGTGACACATGACGGATATGTGGATGGATCCAGGTCGAGGGTGGTTTTAGGGCCTCCCTACCTGTTATTGTCTGATTAAGGCTTTAGGGTTTGAAGCGTGACCCGGACATTTGGTTGTGATTTAGTCAGATGCGGGTTCAACTAAGGATGATTTTGTTTTGTATGGTAGAGGTGTGGTAAGACCATGGGCAGTGACCATGGCGGAATAGGAGTGTTATAAGACTGTGGGGTGGCTGTAACATTCAATGGATTGGAAGATAGTGTGGAAGTGTTGTAAGACTACGATGTAGCCGTAACATTCACCAGGATACTAGACAGTTGTGGAATTGTTGTAATTCTGCGATGGGATCTTAGTATTTTCCATATTGAGATAAACCATCGTTGGGAGGTCGTTGGTATAAAGGAGGATCAGCTCGTGCCTAGGGCAAGGCAGATAGTGTTGTCAGGGAGTATCTCTATATTATGGGAGGAGGATCATTGGGGTCCGAGGTGAGTTTAGGCTTGTGTACCTCTCGATGGGGTGAGACGTGTGGGCATGGCGCGTTCGTTAGTATAGACTGCGTGAAAATTGTGGGCGAGGCCCGTATGGTTATGGCAGTGCATGTGAGACCTGGTAGGGATCGGTTGGGTCAAGGTATTGGATCATGGTTAGAATGGGATGATGTTGTGGTCAGTGAGTGGCATAAGAGTGATGCATAGGTTAGGGTAGCCTTATCAGTTGGACGCCCAGGAACCTGGTGGCTAAACCAGGTGTGATGCTGGCAGTCTCAGCGATAGATTAGGGATTTTTATATTCCAGTTTAGTGATCGGTCATTATGAATACAAAGATTTTGGGTGAAATGCAAGTACAAATCCTTGGATTTTTATATCCCAGTTCTGGTTTTTATAAATATTGGATTTTAGTTTGATAAGTTTTGGCATTTAGGTGCAAAAATATGAAGTTATAATGATTTCAGATTTGCTATATGATTTGGTTTCATATTAGCTTTCTTGTTATAATTTCAGCAAGTTATAATGGTTTCAGATTAGTCAATGATTGAGGAAGGTATCCACGTCCTTAAATCGATCAAAGTTGAAAGAAAGAAATTAAAGAAGAAATACTATGAAATCTTATGTATAGGCGTTGATTGCAAAGTAAAGGGCTTAAAAAGGGAGTCTGCTAAAGTTTGGCATTTCTGGAAATTTATGGTATGTTCCTCAAACTAATAAATTGATGAATTGTAAGTTAAACACTTTATGAAGTTAATGTAGTGTTGTGTCTGGTGTAAATGATTAGAATCGGAGGGAATTGTGTATATGTCTTGTGGATATAAAATGAAAATTGAATAGGGGGATAGGGACTATTTTGACATTTAAGGAAGTTGGATCGTCTACAATACTTCCAGTGAGTCATACGGTTAAAAGTATTTTAAAGTCTAATTTTGCATATGAATTACTCTTGAATTTATTATTTCTATCTTTGGGAGTATAACCCGTGAATTTACATTTGAAATTCAAGTTCACCAAGTTCCAGTTTCAAGCCATATGATTGTTTGGTTAATCGATTGAAATCAAGTATCTATCTTAGTTCTTGATGATTTGCAGGCATATTCGATCGATATATGTTTTATTTTGCTCCAAATCATAACATTGGTGATTTGATGATGTGAGAAGGCAACACGAAGTCTATTGTCAGAACAAACGAGGAAAGGCACACAAGATTGAAGTTGGTTGATGTTTTAAAAAGACAACAAGCAATGAAGGATCTCATAACTATAAAAAGTTTTGAATTGAGATGATGTTTTCTTTACTTGATGATTATTTGTTGTGAACATATTTCGCTGATTTAGTGCAATGGATCTTCCGAAAATAGAACAATAAAGTGTCCATATGAGAACAAAGTACATCATGTTGCAGTATTTACATTGGGTTGATTTCATTCTCCTTTTTCTTCACATTTTTGGTGACATTTTCTATATTTTATATTTTGTGTGATGTTTTCTATATTTTAGTCAAAAGTTGAAGCATGTTATTCATTTGTCATTCACCACTATGTCAAATGGTACTTGTGTAATGCTACTAGTGATGAATTGGAACCCCGTATAAGCATCATTCCAATTATTTATGTTTTATTATTACTATTATTTCTACCTTAATTTAAACATTAAATGAATGTTTTTTCCTTAAGAACGAAATTGTTATTGTGGTCGTATGAAGTATAAAACTTTAATTATTTAAATTTTAATGTTGTAGAACTTTTTTTAGCTTTTAAACAATCTTATTCTTGCAGACTGCAACGTTTAGTCCACACCTCTTCTGCCGTAAATATTTGCAGATATGACCTGCAGACTGTAGACATTTACCTACCCATGTCAACAACCAACCTTTGTAGATGATAGAGACTTGGCAGACTAATGTCGAGGAAGACATTTTTTTCACTTGTCTAGCTTGAGGTATGATGTGCCCTCCATATGTCGAGTTCCATGTAGGAGATGTTGAACTCTTTGCCTCTCCACTCCCTCTAGTTTAACGGTTATACTTAAGAATATCTCTAAAGGTGAATTCAAAATTTTTAGAACAGTTCAGAATGCAAAATGTTGTATATTTTTTAGGCATATCATTTAGCACCGAATTCAATACAATAGCGAACCAAAAGTTTTATGGTAAATAATGTTTCAGCAATTAAATTGATTGGATAATATAAGACGTCTAATCATTTTTTGTTGAAAATTATTAGCTTCATAAGCTTAAGAATCCACATATAATTTCTTAAATAATTTCGCAAGATAATCATCAAGACTTGAGCATATTTTACCTAATTATAATATGTTCCTTCTACACTAACCCATAAGATGCTCTGCCCTTTAACCCCGTAAGAAGGCGCGTTTTGTCGTTTCCTTGGGCATTGGTTGCTTTTGATTATTATTAAATATTATTTAATGAAGACATATATATCAAAATCTTATACCCCCACACAACAATGGCATTGGTTGTTTTTTTATTATTAAAAGATAAACAAATAATATTAAAATATAAACTATTGAGGAAATATAATATAAGTAGTAATCTTGAATGAATAACATTTGTCTACCATGCATTAAATAAAAGGTCGAACTTGGTGTTTAGCTTTAAAATAGGCCGACCCCAATATTAATGTCTCATTCGTCGTCTCGTGCATGTATACTGTGATGATATCTTACATTCGATTTATAATTAATACTCGTTATTATACATTTATCCTTAATTGACAACGATGATATAACTAAATATTATAATGCTTATTGCCGGCGTCGATCCAAAACTTGTTTAATAATACTCGTATGATTTAACATTTTTATGTTGAATTTCAGAATTCACAAACAAACAATCTGAAGATTAATAGATTAATATTGTAAACTAATATATATCCACTATCGCCAGTATAATCAAACGCAAACAAAACCGACAAATAATACTAAAAACTAGGCGATAGGCATGTGTGATTTGCGAACACGGACACGAGGGTATTGATTTTCCAAATAGGTTTTTTAAAGTTGAGATTCGGAAATTATTGAAACAAATATTACTTCAACAAGTTTAGGTATATTCGGACATAAAAGTTGTCATATAATGCATAAGATTTTGTAGCTCCACATAGACAAACTTATAGCACCAATTATGTTCGGTATATTGTACACCACAATCTTCTGTGAACAAGGTGTAGCATATGTTTGTTGAGCAACATGTACAGTATGTTTAATGTATAAGACGTAATGTATGTTTGGGAATACACGAGTATAACAATATTGACTTTACGCATAGGTTTATAAAAGTTGAGATTCATAAATTATTCAAACAACTTTGTGGATTTTAGCTCAACAACCTTAGGTAAAAATTGTTTGTAAATACTGATTTAATTTTAATAGCACCAATTGTATTTGGTGTATTGGACACCACATATGTTCGGTGCACACGGCGTAGCATGTATTCGGTGCACAATGCTTAATATGTATCCGACAATTCTGAGAACGTTTATTATGCATCGAGGAGCTGCCAAAGAAAGCAATAGCACAAGGGCTCATTAGTTCTCTCTTTGCTGGTTTACATTAGTTCATCATTTGTAACATAGTCCGAACATAAATATGAAGATTGTCTTCTAAAAAATATTTCAAATAAAATGAAACAACATAAGGTCATTATCAATCGTGATTGACTTTGAAAGTAAGTCTCTTATAATCAATTGGTTTGAGAGTCTGGAAAAGTATTATCATCTCTGAGTACATGCACATTCAAGTTAAAGTCGCCAAGGTTTCGTAAATCGGAAATGATAAACCATCACTTTGATTATAATAATGTGATATATATATTTACAAGTGAACATTATAAGTTTAAACTTTGTCAAAAATGTAGGCATGATGATGTTTAAATATGACATTGCGTGCTAAAAGGTGTGTGAGATGATTTTTTTTTTTTTTTTTTTTTTTTTTTTTTTTTTTTTTTTGAAGAAAATGCTTATCTAATACTTGATTAAGTTTTTTTTAGACAAAACTTCAAAAATGGTCCATGTGATTTTCGAAAATATCAAGTTTAGTCCCTAAGTTCAAAAAATCTCACAGATGGTCCCTGTGGTTTCAAAACTTTTAACATTTGGTCCTTCCGGCTCACTCCGTTAGCATTTCACCGTTAAGTAAGGGGCATTTTTGTCATTTCATTACCCAATGACCATTTATGAGGTTTTTTATACTTTTAACAAAAAAAATAAAAAATAAATAAAACTAAATATGCAAGGGGTCCTACCCCATCTCTCTCTCTCTCTCTCTCTCTCTCTCTCTCTCTCTCTCTCGTTTCAGCTTATGTCTAAGCTTTAATGAATCCATTCGTCTCTCATCTGCCACCGCCTCCACTTCTTCCATTGTCGTACCTAACCTCCATTCTCGTCCTCACCGGAAATTTGATGCTAATTGGTCTGCCATTAAAGCTGCCACCAACCTTTCCTCTGACGAGATTCTCCATCTTAGTTACCTTAAGCTTGTACACCTTGTGGGATCGGGGAATCTTGGTCGGCTCTTCCTCTGTCGCCTCCAAGACTATGAACACGCACCATTGTTTAGGCGATGCTACAGATTCAATTTGAGTTAAGGATTCAATTTTTGGAGGGGAGCCATCACCACCATTGTTGGATTCATTTAATTTTATGTTCTGGTTTGACTTCTTGGAGAGGGATTTGATACAAAGTTTCTGATTTCATGTTTGAAGATCGATTTGAGTGAGGAATATATTTAATATGGTTTATGGGATTCTATCCATTTCCAGATTACCTAAGCTATAGGTTTTCACACGTGTGGCGGCAAGACTGTCTTCCCCAGCGAGACTGTAAAGAAAAGTTAGGGACCATCTGTTCTATAGCTATCCTGATTCTCCGGGGAGAATGGTGGTGGTCGGTACCTATGATTCTAGGTTTGTTTTTGTGGGTCGATTCTAATTTTCATCATCGACTGATTCTAATGTCGGGATCCAAAGGTTGGATGATTGGGTGAGTCCGATTAATCTGTTTTTTTTGTTTCTAAAAATCTCAGCGCGACGAAGTTCTTGAATCATTGTTGTAGATTGAAGACAAGTTCTTCAACTTACCAAGGATTAAATCCTTGAAGACCTTTCAACAAGAAGATCAGAAGGTAAATATTCCAAAATTCAATTCTGGTAATTACAATTGGACCAAAACGGGAACAAGAGTGATAGCTATGGCCAAAACCTTCATCTGGATTCTAACGATTTTCATGTTCTGGGTTCTAACGAATAGACCCTTCATCTTCATGTTTTTGTTTCAAGAACAAGAACAAACTCGTTTATGGGTATCGATTTTCAGATCTCGACTTATGGGCTTGAACACAATTCGATTTTCAACATCACACCCACACACATTCGACACACTTATGGGTCTGGAAAAGGACCCGAAGATGTCTTTTTAATGTGAGAGAGAGAGAGAGAGATAGATAGATAGATAGATAGATAGATAGATAGAGAGATGGGGTGGGACCCCTTGCATATTAAGTTTTATGTATTTTTTGTTTTTTTTTAATAATAGAAAACCTCATAAATGGTCCATGGGTAATGAAATGACAAAAATGCCTCTTACTTAACGGTGAAATGCTAACGGAGTGAGCCGGAAGGAGCAAATGTTAAAAGTTTTGAAACCACAGGGACCATCTGTGAGGTTTTTTGAACTTAGGGACTAAACTTGATATTTTCGAAAACCACAGGGACCATTTTTGAAGTTTTGTCTTTTTTATTAATGGCAAAACGATGATATATTATAAAGAAAAAAAATACCCAATTAAGTAAAGGCCAATTTTTATGTCTTGATTTAGATGTGACATTCTCATTTTCACTATCAGAAAAGATCATTCTATGCTTATTATAAAATCAGAGTTTTCATTTGTAAATGCGGAACTTCGTCCCATAAAAAGTATTTCTGAATAAATGTTTCTCATTGATTATTAAAACTCGGGATGTTATAACTGATACAAGAAACATAAGCATAAACGAAGACTTACAATATCTCATTACACTAATGGTCTACATCTCATTGAATCTTACAGCGGATACGTACATCATTATCCATATATAATTACCTATGATATAATAAAACTGACTGGGTCAGGTTGGGAAACCTGGTGAGTACGTAGGGTTTTCAACCCACAATATTATAGCTTTAATTATACACACACACACATTATATATATATATATATATATATATATATATATATATATATATATATATATATATATATTAACGGAAAAATAGTCCAATTACCTATTCTCGTTATTCTCACTTCCTAATCCTTTAAATAGTAATCTTGAGGGATCCCTTCCTAAAGGATCTATTTGTCAGCGGTGGTCGTCATCTATTTTTCTTAAAACATCTAAGCACATCAATACATTGGTACTTTGGGCAAACACAACAATACGATCAAACATTGGTCATAACACAACAGATCAACACAACAAGTCATAGCTTATTATTTTGCATAACACTTTTCTAATGAATGTTTTCTAAATGACTAGGCACAACACTACGATAGTACTTTTGGGTAAGCACAACGGGTCACAGCCTATTCTTTTGTATAGCCCTAACTTATCTTAATCTCTCCTTTAATATTTCACACAACCCTTCACTATCTAATTATATTTTAAGTACGATAAAATATATTTTAGCTTGTTCAATCATGTTGTACTTATATATTGAACACAACAAAATAGCACACATAGCATTTAACGAATTAGAATACTTGTATCTATGTGTCAGTTTGAAAATAACTATGCACTCACTTGACAGATGCGGGTGACTGGTAATTTCGGCGGTGCTTCGCTTCGTATTATCGAAAAACCTATACATATAAAGTACAAATCCTTAATGTAGTTTCTTAATCCTGGTGATTATAATTATAGTCTAGATTCCTCACTAATCTCAATGTCTACATCAAGATCTATCAAGTAAGGATCAACTAGGTAGGATAGTTAAGAGGCATGACCATTTCGGCATATAGCCTTTCTGAAATCCAAAAACCAAGCCAATGTGACCATTCTAGACACATCTCTTATAAGGAGGTCAATTAGTATTATGACTTGGAATCACTAATAAATCTTATTTATAGATTCACAATAATGACTTATGACTATAAATATAAGTTACACTGAAAGAAGTAGAGTGCAGCTTAACTTATAGAGGTTTTAGCAAAAACCAAGAAATTGCACTAGTAGGAATCTAGCCTGATAGCTACTAGTTGTCGGGCTCTTAGGGACTTCTGAGCTAGCCGATATAACCAAAATACTAAGAGGAAGTCGAGTTTTGTGAATGGATGTTCGAGGGAGAAGATGTAGGTGATGTGGAAAGTGAATGAGGCTTAAAGCGCTATTTATAGGCAGAATATCGGGCATGCGTACCGCACAAGGCATGGTGCACGTCGCATACATCAGCCTTGCTAGATCCTATGGCTGTTTAACACATGTCGCATTCAGATTAAGCCACCCAACCCCCATCTATAAGGTGCCACATGTCACCACGTGGTGGTGTCATGTGTCATAATTTTGTGGATCCATGTCTTCACGTCTCTTGCAGGAGTGAGAGGTCGGCTTTCCATGTGGCGCACTTCGGTGCTGGCACATCATCATCACATGTATTTTCCTGAAATCTTCTGAAGGCCATAATGTTTGCATACGAGCTCCGTTTTGGACGTTCTTTATGTCCCCGGAATCCTCTCGATGAGCTTTACAACATTCATTAAGGTCTAAACATCTAATTCTTGCTCTAACAAAAATTCATATATAGACTGGTTTAAACAATTAAAGCCCGTGTGAAATTCATATCTTCTTCATACAATCTCCATTCTCAACTGTCTTTGTTATCGATGGGTTTATATTCACGAGATATTATATTTTTGTTTAGATTATATTCGCTAACAATCAATTGATTATAATTTTGATTTATGTGTCGCATACTGCTCCGGGTCGTAGTGAATCTTCAAAAAATCTTAACTTCCTATCACGAAATCAGATTTGGGCGTTCTTTATATGCACGCTCTCAATTTAATGACTACTACGACTTTTTTTTTATATCTATTAGGCTAAAAATTATTTTATCAAAAATCTAATTTTTACCATACGTAGAGTCGTGCCTGTTTGATCTTGAAACTTCTAAGAAGCATAATTTCTTCATAAGAAGAAGGATTTCAATGTTATTTATATCTACAGAATCCTTGTCACACATACTATTGATGGGTTTTATATGTAACAAAAAATTATTTTGGCGGAAAAACATAAACCCTAAGTTCACATGCACCCTAAAGGATTTATGTTCTCACTATGATTTGCAAACAACTATTGAATATCAAGAACCCTAGAACCACATTGATATTTTCGAAAATACTAAAGGGTTATTAGAAATACATGCCTTAGTTTATTATTACAATTAAACTAGTAATCCTTCCTTGTTGGTCTTCAGAAAGCAAGCACCAGAAGTCTTGTGCCTTTAATGGGTCACACCCAAACCATAGCAAATTGGAGGCTAAAGATGAGAGAGGAGGAGGAAGGGATTTTCGGTTTTCTCTCTTAGGAAAGGGATGGCCAAAAATCATAACCCCAAGAGGGTTTATATAGGTGATTAAGGGATGCTATGGATAAGGTTGTTTCCTTAGATAAGCGATAATCCCTTAACTTCCTCCCTAATGCATCCAAGGCTCCCTTATTTCCCAAGGAAACCCTAGAACCTTTCTAGAATCCGTCCACCCTATATGGGAGGTTCTAGAATTGGTCAATTCTCAACTTTGAACATTGTCACATTTTATCCTTCCACTTTTAATTATTCCAATTAATCCCAAAATTAATTCCAATTATTTTCTGATTAATTTCTAATTAAACAATTCTATTTCTAATTAATATATTGTTCTCATAATACATTATTAAATTATTTATTTTGATTTCTAATTAATTTATTAATCATATAAAAAATTTTAAATCAGTCTCTCTCTCCAAATAGCATTCCAATATATTACTAAGTTTGAGGGCAACCCAAAATGACTTTGCTAATAATTGAAGATTATACTAATTTAGTTTTTGGCTTAGACACCTAATCCAACAGTCTCCCACTTGGATAAGTCTAAAACTAAATTACCAGAATAACTTCTAAATTAAACAACAAAGGGTGTTTTCCAAATCAATTGTCGAACTCTGATCCGATCAGATATTTGTTCTTAGATAAGTGATCAAATATTCCTCTGTTCTTTTAGATATCATATGGATATGAGACATAGATTAGAATCATTCTCATTGTCCAAAATTCTATTTCCCGATTTCCTGATTTGTGATGACGATATAAGACTTCTAATTGAGCACATCAATTTAGTCCTGGTTGGGCCTAACACTATAAGTCAACACCAAATCACCGAGGGACCCAAATATATCGCTTTTCCCATTAAGGCAAAAGGAACGAATAAAGTTTGACTCATATGCTTGTATCCTTTACTCACCAAATCATACATGACACTATGTTTTATGACATCACGTTACTAATGCGTTTACGCAATACATATGTACAACCGATTTGTAAATTACAACTCATATATCTCCATTTTAAGAATATAAGATATTATCATCTCAAAATTACTCATGATAGAATCCATGAAGTAATTCTATGAGTGTGGGTTTATCCAATACTCAAATCTCCATTTTCTAAGTACTCATGAACATTGTAGCAACACAATTGCTATGCCTAAACTCATTAGAAAATCAACAATTGAATTCATGACAGTCTTAATTCACTACTTACTTCCTAAAGTATGAGAAACTATGGAGCTTCGAATAGTCAAATTATTCATTAACTAAAAGATGCAAAACAAAATACAAGAATAAATAATTGACAAAGGCAGTAAACAGTACCCATAAATAATCTATATTATTCAATCACCAAAAATCAATTACATTTATTTTGTTACAAGTTTCAAACTAATCATCTAACTACTAAAACTAATTTCATCTCTCAAACCAATGCTCCTAGCATGCTAACTACGCTTAATCCTATTCAGAGCCTTTGTGATACCATCTACATGATTATCTTAT
Source organism: Lactuca serriola (assembly GCF_051521515.1). NCBI lineage: Eukaryota > Viridiplantae > Streptophyta > Magnoliopsida > Asterales > Asteraceae > Lactuca > Lactuca serriola. Next base: position 81,980,765 of record NC_136416.1, on the reverse strand, counting down.
GATGAAACTCTCTTCACTATGAGATGACCTTATATAATTCTATGTCTGATATAATGATACTTTTTTTCGATATTTCATGATTTACCATGATCTCTCGGTTCTTTGGTCAAAGCAATCGTTCCTTTGTTATCGTAGAAAAAGTTCCATTGGATCCTAAATGGTCGGAACTACTCTAAAATCGTTGATAAAATTCTTCAGCCAAATTGTTTCCTTTGATGCTTCACTTACTGCTATGTACTCTGATTCACTAGTAGAATCAGCTACTATGTCATGCTTGGAACTTTTCCAAGTTACTGCTTCACCATTTAATAGGAACACCCAACCAGATTGAGAATGAAGATTTCCTCTATCTCTTTGAAAGCTTCTGTCACTATACCCAGTCACTCTCAATGTATCACTGCCACCAAGGACTAGAATCATATCCTTTATCCTTCGTAGATACTTGAGAATGTTCTTTACTGCTGTCCAATGAGCTCTGTCGGGATTTCCCTAAAAGAGACTAACCATGCTCAAAGCAAATGACACATCAAGGCGAGAACATGTCATAGTGTACATGATTGATCCTATTGTCGAAGCATAAGGAACTCGAATCATTTCCGCTATCTCTTCATATGTACTAGAACTTTGAGTCTTACTCAATTTTCCATTACCCTAAATAGATAGCTCTTCTTTTGTGGAATTTTCCAAACTAAAATGTTTTAGTACTTTATCCAAGTATTTACTTTGACTAAGACCATTTTTTTCTTTCTATCCCTTGAGATTCTTATCCCACGATATAGGCTTCTTTTCCTAGATCCTTCATAGAAAAACACTTTCCAAGCCAAGACTTAACTTCTTCAATGTTGGAATTAGGCCTGTGGAAAAACCCGAAACCATTCTACCCACCAGACCCATTTCGAATTCGGGTAGAATGGGTCGGGTAGAACGGGTAACGGGTATGAACATTTGGGTAATAGGTTAACCCGATAATAATATAGGTCGGGATTTAGGTATGAATATTTATTTCCGGGTATACCCGAATACCCGAATTTGTTTTTTAAATAATACCAAATATACAATGCAGTCACGTACGCACACTTCAAATAAAACAAAACTCTTCGTTTCCTTCTTATGAACGAAGGCTCGACATGCGACCCAAACTTGCAAAGGGAATACGACGCTAAAGCTAAAGTCCTGAACCGTCATTACAATTCTCAGTTTCTCTCTATCGCACGTAATGGAATTAAAAACCTACATAACATATTATAATGATTTGTATTGTTATTATAGATGTACTTGTTAATTGTATGGAGTATGTTCCTACCCAAGGTTCTAAAAGGCTTGAGGCGTGGCGTGGCGGCAAGGCCAAGCCTCAAGCTTAACGAGTTATAGCAAGCCATGGCGTTTTTCAAGGCGTGATGTAAGGCGGCGATTTTGTATTCATTTATAATTATATTACCGCATAAATATAAATTTATATCAAATATACCTAGTTTTTAGAAGTGTTATATCAACAACTAATAACAGAAAGTTAATAAAAAACACAATACTTGTATGTCCGATTAGAAAAGATATAAAAAAGAGTAAAAAAACGTGTCTCAAACGAAAAAACACGCGCCATAGCACGCCATAACGCGCCATGGCACGCCATATCACGCCTTGTCACACGCCACGCCTAACATCAACGTTATGAAGCTTTTCGTAACGGCGACGCCGTGCCTCACGCCATGGCGCGCCTTGGCGCCCTCCATGGCGCGCCTTTTAGAACACTGTTCCTACCCAATTCTTTATTAAACCAACCAACATGTAAAAAAATATCAATAAGTGTCATTTAAGAAATTTTCAGGTATACCCGACAATTACCCGACCCGACCTCAAACCCGAATAACCGAAACCCGAAGACCCAAATTACAATATAGGTCGGGTATCAGGTATTCTTTTTTAAGGAAATACCCGTTCTACCCGAAACCCGAATATTTTACCCGTTCGACACCCCTAGTTGGAATGTCATTTACCATAAGGATTATGTTATCAACATACAATACTAGAAAGGCTAACATACTCCTACTAGCATTGACATACACACATGCCTCATCTTCACTCATAGAGAAACCAAATGCTTTGAATTTCTCATTGAAGCAAAGATTCCAACTACGAGTCGTTTGTTTCAATCCATAAACGGATTTCTCAATCTTACTGTAACGCCCGTGTTTCCAGGCTAGGCATTAATGTTGACGTAATAGTCTAGGTTAGTTTTTGTAACTCATTTTGAAATAATAAGAATGTATTATTTGAGTATTATGTGTTTTATGCTTAATTGTGTTGCTAAATTGAATTAAGAATAAAATAAAGCGATAAAATAATATATTAGATAATCCTGATATCTATGAAGGATGTGGTAGTGGTCGTGGCAAGGTTTCTGAAGATATAAAGAATGACGAAAGCCCAGTTATAACGAAGAAGTTATGACCTGTAGAAGTTTCGCGACAGAACTGGCGCGACACTACATGATGTAAATAGTGAATTTACGATAGAGCGATATTTAGCCTTGGTGATCTAAGCAGAAGTCGTAGAATAAGTTAAACCGAGAGCGTGCATAAGAAGAACGTCTAAATCTGACTTTGTATGAGGAAGTTACGATTTTTCAAAGTTTCGACTTAGCAGTATGCAGCCCAAATCTCGAAATAAAATCGGGTGATATTTGGCCGAAACAATCTAAACAAGAATCGAAGATCTCGTCGATAGCAGTCCAACAGTGAAAACACAGACGAAAATGGACGTCGTATGAAGAAGTTATGAATTTCTAACGGAGTTTTCCTGTGCCGGCCTACTAAAAATAATATAATAATAATATTCAAAATTTGCCAACGGAGTCTAAACGAAAGTTGTAGAGCTTAGTCTCACCTACGCGTGGATACAAAAACGTCGAAAACGGAGCTCGTATGAGGAAGATATGATTTTTCTGAAGTTTTTTTTAAATAATTAAAATATATACATAAAATTATTTGTTCGGATAATACTCGAATCTGTGACTCAGCAGATCTAATCCAGCAGGTACGCCCCACGTACCAGGAGTACGCCCAACGTACATGTCGACGAAGCGTTACGCACCGCAAAAACTTTGATTACGACCAGCGTAATCCGGAGCTCAGCAGAGAACTGAATGGAATTGGAGATTCGGTTTTGCTTAAAGTCTCGCCGTGGAAGGGACTTATAAGGTTTGGTAAAAGGGGAAAGTTGAGTCCAATGATTATTGGACCGTTTGAAGTTCTTCAGAGGGTTGGGAACCAAGCTTACAAGCTCGAATTACCCGAAGAACTGAATGTAATTCATAACACTTTCCATGTGTGTTATTTGAGGAAGTTCATGGGAGAAGTTCCCAACATGATTCCATTTTCGGAATTGAGAATTGATGAGAACAAGAGGCTAATTGAAGAACCAGAGGCAATCGTTGACCGAAAGACTAAGAAGTTGCGACGCAAGATGGTCGAGTTAGTGCTTGTCCGTTGGAAACATACGAATGGGCCAAATCTCACCTGGGAGACGAAGAGTGACATGATGAGTCACTATCCACATTTGTTTGATGATGTGTGATTCTGAGGACGGAATCATCCTAAGGTGGAGAGAATTGTAACGCCCGTGTTTCCAAACTAGGGATTAATGTTGATGTAATAGTCTAGGTTAGCCTTTGTAACACATTTTGAAACAATAAGAATGTATTATTTGAGTATTATGTGTTTTATGCTTAATTGTGTTGCTAAATTGAATTAAAAATAAAAATAAGGGATAAAATAAAATATTAGATAATCGCGATATCTATGAAGGATGTGGAAGTGGTCGTGGCAAGGTTTCCGAATATATAAAGAATGTCGATATCCAAGTTATAACGAAGAAGTTATGACATGTCGAAGTTTCGCGACAGAATCGGCGCGACACTGCGTGACGTAAATAGTGAATTTACGATAGAGAGATATTTAGCCTTAGTGATCTAAACAGAAGTTGTAGAATAAGTTAAACCGAGAGCGTGCATAAGAAGAACGTCTAAATCTGACTTCGTATGAGGAAATTATGATTTTTCGAAGTTTCGACTTAGCTGTATGCAGCCCAAATCTCGAAATAGAGATCTGGTGATATTTGGCTGAAACAATCTAAACGAGAATCTAAGATCTCGTTGATAGTAGTCCAACAGTGAAAAGACAGACGAAAACGGACGTCGTATGAAGAAGTTATGAATTTCTAACGAAGTTTTCTTGTCCCGACCTACTAAAAATAATATAATAAAAATAAAGTCAAAATTTGTTAGTTTCAAAAGTTATACTGCGTCAAGTCAGACAGTCGAGTCCTTATTTGAAACCCAATTAAAAATCTTAGATAATCAAAACAAGGGTATAGGGTATGATAGTGTTCTTCCACCTTTCAATAATAACTACACATCCATCCCTATGACACAGGAAGAAATTGACAGGGAGGCACATCTTCAATATGGAAAAATCAGCTGGATTTGTGTCGGGAGGTATTCAGTTTGAAAATACTAATGTTTCTACTTCATGTGCAGGTAAAGTAGAAGAAGATGAGAACAAGGAGAACACTACTGAACAAACCAATGACTCCTTGAACTCAGGATCTGTTGCTTCAAATTCTGTTACTCCTAACAAACCTGCCGTTGAGAAATACAGGCCACCAATTCCAGCGCAACAGAGTACTTGTTGCAAGTGTGCATGTGGGAACAATAAGAGACAAGGCAAGGATACGCCAGTAGGGGCAGGAAGAAATAACTTAACAGTGAAGAAAAAGACTTGTTTTTACTGTGGAACACATTGATACATTGCTAGAAATTGTCCTAATCGTGCATACGTTCCCTTATATGCACAAGGCTGGCAGAACACGCAGAGAAGGATTTTTTCCAAAGAAACCCCTCAAGGTCACGTTCAGACAATGGTGACTGGAACGCACAGAAGGCGAAGAATCAAACCCACAAGGCCAAGAATCCGAATCCCAAAGGCAAGAAGGGAATGTCGGCTAAGAAGCCCAATCCAAGAGATGCTCCAGTGAAACAAAGACCGGTTAAATCAAATTCATCTCAACGGCCGACGTCAAGATCAAAAGCAAGTACTGAGCCACCCATCAAATCGAAAAAGAAATGGGTTAAACCCAACTACAAATGGGTTCCGAAGGCCCAATCTCCCAAATCAACTAATGCTTCTAATATTTCTACATCTTTTGTTTGTGATGAGCAGGATATGTCATGGGAGAGAGTACTGTGCAAAGATGAAAAAGGTAAACGCAGTTTCAAAATGGATTGGGTTCCAAAAAGCAACTGATCCCGCTTTGTGTCAAAGTAGCTACAGAGGCATATCATCAGACTTCGGTTTGTTGGTAGTGGCTGCTCTTGGCATATGATAGGGGACATCTCTCAACTATACAACACTCAGAACTTTGTTCGAGAGTATGTGTCTTTTGCGGGAAAGGAAAGAAAAGAGGAAAAGAATATATCACAAATGGGGTTAGTGGTTAATGACATGAAGAATTTTCGGATCTGTTTTGAGATTATGCGTATTGTTCTCAGACCTTCTGGATGCAGATTCAATCGTTGAATTACGGTTTGCGTTTTCTTCTCTATATACTCCTGAGTTTATCTTACTGTGATTCGTTTTAAAGACAATTTTTCATTTTCTTAATAGTTTTTCGTTAGTAGTTATTATTGGGAAGTGATATCAAGAAAGTGATAACGGGCAGTCTAAAACCAATGTAAGGGACTGAATCTGAATTGTCTAGACTATGTGTTCAATGTGTTGGTAGGTACAGAGGATTTGACATTGTGGATTTGGATAAGATTGTTTGGACTGACCATACGACGCTTAGGTAGATTGAGCAGTGAGATAAACACGGGAACCCACAGAATACACTAAATTAATACGCATCTAGAACTATGGTTCGACTTTTCCTTGATGTACGGACTTATGTCCTTAATTCTGGTTCTGATAGGGCGATTGGGGGATTCTGATAAAGTAGGTATGTAGGAAATTATTTTCTTGCTTTCTATCTGTCAGTCAAATGTTGCTTCCTCTGCGTGATTGGAAGAGATCCGACCTGGATTGCAACATATGAAACTCTATTTCTACGCACCTCTTTATCTATGAGATTCTTTATATCTGTTAGCCATATGTTGTTCCCTCTGCGTGATCGGAAGATCCGACCTAGGGCACAACATATGCACCCTACTATCACTATATCCCTCTATCTCTGTTAGTCATATGTTGTCCCATCTGCGTGATTGAAATAGATCTGACCTGGGACACAACATATGCATCTATCTCTAAATATGTCTTCCTCCTTAATAATTGTTTACTTGCCTAAAGTAAGGAGTCCTTAGGAAGTTCTTGATAACTGTAACGTCCGTGTTTCTGGGCTTGCCATTTTTAGCAATGTAATAGTCTAGGTTAACCTTTGTAACCCCAATTTGAAATAATAAAATGTATTATTTGTGAATTTGTGAATTATGTGAGTTATGTGTTTATTTGCTTAATTATGTGATATAATTAAATTAAGAATAAAATAAGCGTCAAAATTAAAGTGTGAGATAAGCCCGATATCTTTGCATAAAGTTGTAGTGGTTGAAACAAGGAATTCGGAGATATAAGGAATGCCAAAATCCGAGTTATAACGAAGAAGTTATGACCTGTCGAAGTTTCGCGACAGAACCGGCACGACGCCGAGTGACGTAAAATATGAATTTAAGATAGAGCGATATTTAGCCTTAGCGATCTAAACGAAAGTCGTAGATTTCGTTAAACCGAGAGTGTGCATAAAAGGAACGCCCAAATCTGACTTCGTATGAGGAAGTTATGATTTTTCTAAGTTTCGACTTAGCAGTATGCAGCCCGAATACTCGATTTGAGATCGAGCGGTTTTTAGCCGAAACAGTCTAAACGAGAATCGAAGATCTCGTTGTTAGTAGCGAAACGATGAAAAGATAGGCGAGAACGGACGTCGGACGAAGAAGTTATGATTTTATAACGAAGTTTTCCTGTCCGGGTCTTCTAAAAATAAATAATAAAAAATAAAGTCAAAATTAGCCGACGGAGTCCAGATGAAAGTTATAGAGTATGGTCTGACCTTCGCGTGGATATAAAGAACGTCGAAAACGGAGCTCGTATGCGAAAGTTACGCAATTTAGAAGTTCGAAAAGTCAATTACGCCCCGCGTAATTTGAGTACGCCCCGCGTACTCAGGCGGATGCAAGTTGCCTGACCAATACTCGAGTGCCACAGATCGACGCATGCAGTGACGTCAAAGTACGCCCTGCGTAACTCGAGTACGCCCCGCGTACTGAGTACGCCCTGCGTAATTTGAGATTACGCCCCGCGTAATCCCAGACCCTCAGCCTATAAATAGAACTCGAAATCAGCCATTTTCTCTTGTTCAAACTCTTCCCTCTCTCTAAGTTTTGCCTCGATTTGCATGCCAATCATATCCCGAAGCCCCGGTATTATTCCCGAGCCCTGAAGCAAGATCCGAAGCCCCGAGGATCCCGAAGAGCGTTATTCCCGAGCCGAAGCTCTGCCCGCGAGGAGTTCGATTTTGGTGGAGATCTTCCAGATCTATCGAAGTATACTACTTCTATAAGCCGTAGTGCTGTCGGATCATCTTCTGATCAAGTGAGTGTGTAGTAATTTTCTTTCCAACGCAATATTATAAAGTATTTAATATAAAATATGTGCTACGTGTAAATATTTTGTGGTTATATGTGTGAATGTATATTCACTCTCTTCTATCTCATAGATCTGATATATTCTCTATGAAATACGTGTTATGTGTGTATGCCTCATCTGTTATGTGGAATATGTATTGATTAAAGCATGCTATACAAGTTTTATAAACAATGTATAAAAATGTATATTTTTATCTACTAATATGTTGGGTAGAACATGGGTAGATAATTGGTGTGAAATAAACAGATGAGAGGCCTCGGTGTTATTGGTGTTATTCTAGTCATTCAGCAGAGTATGGATGACGACCACGGACTATTCTAGACTGTCCTGTGGAACACTAGCAGGCTCATTACCTGTAGGTGTTGTGAACGACGTGTTCACCGGTGTACTCTATCCCCCACATGGTTGCCTTTAGGACACTTATTGTTGAGGAAGCCCCTCTGCAGTAATGTCCGTCCCGATGAAAATCCTGAAATAAGTTCCTTATAATAGACGTTATTTTTAGGAACGTAAGGTGAGGATAACGGGAATGGGTAATCGGGTTTATTGTTGATTGTTGTAATTAAATATAATTATTGTGGGTTTGAAAACCCTATATGCTCACCAGGCTGCCAAGCCTGACCCACTCAGTTTATTTGTATTACAGGAAGTGGCGCAAGAGCTTAAGATGTGCGAATCATCAAGTTGTTTTGTTTACAAGTCTGTATATGTATATATTTGTTGAATGACTTGTAATGTTATCGTTTATGCTTTATGATCTGTATCGGAACATGACATCCCGACTTTTGATTATAAAACGAAATCATATTTCTATATGAAATGTTTTGATAAATATCTATTTTATCATGTTTTGTTTTTGGGAACAAATTCCGCATTTCTTTTAAAATCAAACGGATTTACTCTGAAAATGTTTTAAAAAGCATAAATGAAATCGGTCTTTTCTAGCCGAGATTTTGGGGATGTCACAGTTGGTATCAGAGCATTAGTTTAAGCGAACTAGGAATTTGTAGGATTTCTAGACTTAAACTTAAGATGCTAAGTGGAGATTGGGAGATGTGTGTCTGATAAATTTAGACACGAGCACTAGTTTATTTTAGGAGAGTTGCCTAAAATGCTTTTATGTGCTAAATGTTATATGTTGCCATACATGATATTATTTGTTCGGATCTACGGTTTGTTGCCAACCGGATCTGAAGGTTTATGTGTTTAGGATTCTAAGCATATGTATATGATATTAGAACTAGCATGTAATCGTTTGGAGTAATAAGGTGAAATTATTCGGTGTGTAGATCAAAAATGGTGAGAACAAGAAGCGGAGTTGGAAATGCTGATGAAAACAGGAATCAACCGCCTGTAATTCAACAAGTACCTGTCGCAGCTGATTCACCTGAGCCGATAACAATGGCTGGTGTACAAATGATGATTCAAACGATGTTGGATCGTCAGATGGAAGAAACAAGACGCCTGCTTAGGCAAAATCGTGAAGAACCGTCAATTCAAGCGGAAGAGCCCGAGGAGAATGGAGGGCAGTCTGAAGGAGAAAACTTTAGTAGGATCATTGGTCAAGACGAACAACCAGTGGTTAGACGCAATAACCAATATGGAGGAAATGATGGTCATGGGTGCAAGTATAAGGATTTCATGGCATCCAAACCACCATGTCTATCCGAAAGCCCGACGCCGGTGCAAGTTATGGACTGGGTCTCTGAAATGGAGACTATGTTTGAAAGTTGTGAATGTAGCAACAGGCAGAAGACCGCTCTTGCGATCCCTCTACTAAAATCTGGCGTGTTGAGTTGGTGGAAGCTGTTAACTGACTCTATGACCAAGGGAGAAGCAAGCAAAATGTCTTGGGAAGACTTTGTGGAACAACTAAAACTGCAATACTGCTCCGAGCAGGACCTTCTGGAAATCAGTAATGAGTTTTAGAATTTGAAGAAAGGGAAATTGAGCGTTACTGAATACGCTGCAAGTTTCACAGAAAAGATGAAGTTTATCCCATATTTGGTGCCTACAGAACTCTCTAAGGTCAACAAGTTTGCCCTTGGACTACCAGTGGACTATGGTCCAATGGTTAAGCAAGCAACCACATTGAAAGCCGCCATCTGGGCTGCTAGAAATGTTGAGACCTAGATCAGGGAAAAAGGTCTGGAAAGGTCAGAGGTTGGTGAGATGAGGAAAATCGATGGATTTTCAGGGTCCAGCAAGAAAAGTAAATTCTCGAAGACTAGTTCGAAGGGAAGTGGAGGAAAGGTAGAGGCGAAATGGTGCAACAAGTGCAAGAAGAAGCATCATGGGAAGTGTGGCGGGGAAACCACATGCTTCAAATGTGGAAAGCCAGGGCATTATGCCAACGACTACACCTTCACCAAGAATGTTTGTTATGATTGTGGTGAGGAGGGGCACATCTCAAAGGATTGTCCGAAAAAGAAGGAAGCAGCAAGACCCAACATTCCGCCAAAGCCAAAGGCGAGAGCATTCCAGATGACACTAGAAGCTGCTAAAGATGAAGCTGATGTCGCTTCAGGTACCTTTCTCGTTAACAAATTGCCTGCCCAAATTTTATTTGATTCTGGAGCCAACTACTCCTTTATATCGCATGAATTTGGTAGAAAACTAGCTTTGCTTGTTGATAGACTAGATAATGCCTTATTAGTCGAAGTTGCTAGTGGCAAGTTTGTACCTGTTAGCCATCATATGAAAAACATCTTAATTGATCTGAATGGGATTAAGTTCCACGAGGAATTATTACCTATAGAACTTAATGGTTTCGACATCGTATTGGGAATGGATTGGCTTAGCGCCAATGATGCCGAAATTTTATGCAAGAAGAAAATAGTCAAAGTGAATCTGCCTGGGAAGGAATCGTTTATGGTGTATGGAGATAAACGCAGAGTAAATTATGGGATCATTTCTCTAATAAAAGCCAGAAAATGTTTGACCAAGGGGTGTACATCATACTTAGCATTCGTGATCGATGCTAAGAATGAAAAGAAGGTGATGCAAAATATTCCTGTTGTGTGTGATTATCCGGAAGTATTTCCCGAAGATCTTCCTGGATTACCGCCCGATCGACAAGTAGAATTTCGTATCGACTTGTTGCCCGGAACAACGCCAATTGCAAAAGCACCTTATCGATTAGCACCAACGGAGATGAAGGAAATGATGATGCAACTTCAGGAGTTATTGGACAAGGGTTTCATTAGACCTAGTTCATCACCCTGGGGAGCTCCGGTGTTATTCGTAAAGAAAAAAAGATGGAAGCATGAGGATGTGCATTGATTACCGAGAGCTGAATAAGGCAACAATAAAGAATAGATATCCGTTGCCAAGGATTGATGACCTGTTTGATCAATTGCAAGGTTCGAGCTATTTCTCGAAGATCGACCTAAGGTCAGGATATCATCAGCTGAAAGTAAGGGAGCAGGATATAGAGAAGACCACATTCAGAACGCGATATGGACACTATGAGTTCTTGGTTATGTCGTTTGGACTAACCAATGCTCCAACAACATTCATGGATTTAATGAACAGGGTTTGTAATCCGTTCCTTGATAAATCTGTGATAGTGCTCATTGATGACATTCTGATTTATTCGAAAAGCCAAGAGGAGCATGGCAGACACTTGCGGGAAGTGTTGGAAGTCTTGAAGAAGGAGAATTTGTATGCGAAGTTATCCAAATGTGATTTTTGGATTCGTGAAGTCCAATTCTTGGGTCATGTGGTCAACCAAGAAGGGATAATGGTTGATCCAACGAAGATCAAAGTTGTGATGAAGTGGGAATAACCGAAAAGTCCCACAGAGATCCGAAGCTTTTTAGGATTAGCCGGATATTACTGAAGATTTATCCAAGGCTTTTCTTCGATCGCTAGTCCATTAACAGCTTTGACCCACAAATGAGCTATTTATGCTTGGAGTGATAAGCATAAAGAAGCATTCGAGAAGCTAAAGAAGAAACTATGCGAGGCACCGATACTTTCTCTACCCGATGGAGTTGAAGACTTCGCTGTTTATAGCGATGCGTCTGGGGTTGGATTGGGTTGTGTTTTGACCCAAATAGAAAAGGTGATAGCATATGCATCTCGACCGCTAAAAGAGCATGAAAAGAACTACCCGACTCATGATTTGGAGTTGGCAGCGGTAGTTTTCGCTCTGAAAATATGGAGGCATTACCTCTATGGCACGAAGTGCAAACTTTTTACTGATCATAAGAGTCTTCAATATCTCTTTGGTCAGAAAGAATTAAATATGAGGCAACGACGCTGGCTGGAATTACTTAAAGACTACGACTGTGAGATACTTTACCACCCCAGTAAAGCCAATATTGTTGCTGATGCTCTCAGTCGGAAAGTCAATCTTGAAAGGAGAAGGCCAAGAGCGTTGAGAATTGAAGTTGTCTCGACTATTTTGGAAAGTATAAAGAAAGCTCAAAGCGAAGCTTTTGAGAAGAATGACCGGAAGGAGGAACGTTTGGGCAAAACGTTGGTGTTCGGTATAAACAGTCATGGACTGAAGGTGTTCCAAGATCGGATTTGGATACCTAAGACAGGAGGAGTCAGAGATCTTCTGATGGAAGAAGCTCACAAAACCATGTACTCGATTCATCCCGGTAGCACAAAAATGTATAGGGACCTGAAACCCTATTATTGGTGGCCGACGATGAAGCTCGACATTGCGAAGTATGTGGCAGAGTGTGTGACCTGTGCAAGAGTCAAGGCACAACATCAGAAACCATACGGGAGTTTAGAACGATTACCTGTGCCTATGGGTAAGTGGGAAGACATTGCTATGGATTTTATCACTAAACTACCCAGAACAAAAAGTGGTCACGACATGATTTGGGTGGTCGTTGATCGATTCACTAAGAGTGCGCATTTCATAGTAGCCAACGAGAAATGGTCTATGGAAAAGCTTACGAATTCTTACGTGAAGGAAATTGTGAGGCTTCACGGTGTTCCGCTAACGATTGTGTCGGATCGTGATAGTCGTTTCACCTCACGATTTTGGAAAAGTCTACAAGAGGAATTGGGTACCAAGTTGTGTTTAAGTACAGCTTACCATCCGCAGACTGATGGTCAGAGCGAAAGAACGATACAGACACTTGAAGATATGCTGAGAGCGTGTACCTTGGAATTCCTAGGTAATTGGGATGAACATTGACCTTTGGTAGAATTTTCCTATAATAATAGTTTTGACTCGAGCATAAAGATGGAACCTTATCAAGCATTGTATGGACAGAAGTGTCGTACGCCGTCTTGTTGGCTTGAGGCTGGGGAAAAGCAGTTTATGGGGCCGGAGATAGTCCATCAAACTGCATAAAAGTTGAAAATAATTAGGGAAAGAATGTTAGCAGCTCAGGACCGTCAAAAGAGCTATGCTGACAAAAAGCAAAGACCGATGACTTTTGAATTTGGAGATTCGGTTTTGCTTAAAGTCTCGCCGTGGAAGGGACTTATAAGATTTGGTAAAAGGGGAAAGTTAAGTCCAAGGTTTATTGGACTGTTTAAAGTTCTTCAGAGAATTGGGAACCAAGCTTACAAGCTCGAACTACCAGAAGAACTGAATGGAATTCATAACACTTTTCATGTGTGTTACTTGAGGAAGTTCACGGGAGAAGTTCCTGACATAATTCCACTTTCGGAGTTGAGGATCGATGAGGACAAAAGGTTGATTGAGGAACCGGAGGCAATCGTTGACCGAAAGACTATGAAATTGCGACGTAAGATGATTGAGTTATTGCTTGTCCGATGGAAACACACGAATGGGCCAAATCTCACCTGGGAGACGGAGAGTGACATGATGAGTCGCTAACCGCATTTGTTTGCTGGTGTCTGATTCCGGGGACGGAATCATTCTAAGGTGGGGAGAATTGTAACGCCCGTGTTTTTGGGCTTGCCATTTTTAGCAATGTAATAGTCTAGGTTAACCTTTGTAACCCCAATTTGAAATAATAAAATGTATTATTTGTGAATTTGTGAATTATGTGAGTTATGTGTTTATTTGCTTAATTATGTGATATAATTAAATTAAGAATAAAATAAGCGTCAAAATTAAAGTGTGAGATAAGCCCGATATCTTTGTATAAAGTTGTAGTGGTTGAAACAAGGATTCCGGAGATATAAGGAATGCCAAAATCCGAGTTATAACGAAGAAGTTATGACCTGTCGAAGTTTCGCGACAGAACCGGCACGACGCCGAGTGACGTAAAATATGAATTTAAGATAGAGCGATATTTAGCCTTAGCAATCTAAACGAAAGTCGTAGATTTCGTTAAACCGAGAGCGTGCATAAAAGGAACGCACAAATCTGACTTCTTATGAGGAAGTTATGATTTTTCTAAGTTTCGACTTAGCAGTATGCAGCCCGAATACTCGATTTGAGATCGAGCGGTTTTTAGCCGAAACAGTCTAAACGAGAATCGAAGATCTCGTTGTTAGTAGCGAAACGATGAAAAGATAGGCGAGAACGGACGTCGGACAAAGAAGTTATGATTTTATAACGAAGTTTTCCTGTCCGGGCCTTCTAAAAATAAATAATAAAAAATAAAGTCAAAATTAGCCGACGGAGTCTAAATGAAAGTTATAGAGTATGGTCTGACCTTCGCGTGGATATAAAGAACGTCTAAAACGGAGCTCGTAAGTTACGCAATTTAGAAGTTCGACGAGTCAATTACGCCCCGCGTACTCAGGCGGATGCAAGTTGCCTGACCAATACTCGAGTGCCACAGATCGACGCATGCAGTGACGTCAAAGTACGCCCCGCGTAACTCGAGTACGCCCTGCGTAATTTGAGATTACGCCCCGTGTAATCCCAGACCCTCAGCCTATAAATAGAACTCGAAATCAGCCATTTTCTCTTGTTCAAACTCTTCCCTCTCTCTAAGTTTTGCCTCGATTTGCATGCCAATCATATCCCGAAGCCCCGGTATTATTCCCGAGCCCCGAAGCAAGATCCGAAGCCCCGAGGACCCCGAAGAGCATTATTCCCGAGCCGAAGCTCTACCCGCGAGGAGTTCGATTTTGGTGGAGATCTTCCAGATCTATCGACGTATACTACTTCTATAAGCCGTAGTGCTGTCAGATCATCTTCTGATCAAGTGAGTGTGTAGTAATTTTCTTTCCAACGCAATATTATGAAGTATTTAATATAAAATACGTGCTACGTGTAAATATTTTGTGGTTATATGTGTGAATGTATATTCACTCTCTTCTATCTCATAGATCTGATATATTCTCTATGAAATACGTGTTATGTGTGTATGCCTCATCTGTTATGTGGAATATGTATTGATTAAAGCATGCTATACAGGTTTTATAAACAATGTATAAAAATGTATATTTTTCTCTACTAATATGTTGGGTAGAACATGGGTAGATAATTGGTGTGAAATAAACAGATGAGAGGCCTCGGTGTTATTGGTGTTATTCTAGTCATTCAGCAGAGTATGGATGACGACCACGGACTATTCTAGACTGTCCTGTGGAACACTAGCAGGCTCATTACCTGTAGGTGTTGTGAACGACGTGTTCACCGGTGTACTCTATCCCCCACATGGTTGCCTTTAGGACACTTATTGTTGAGGAAGCCCCTCTGCAGTAATGTCCGTCCCGATGAAAATCCTGAAATAAGTTCCTTATAATAGACGTTATTTTTAGGAATGTAAGGTGAGGATAACGGGAATGGGTAATCGGGTTTATTGTTGATTGTTGTAATTAAATATAATTATTGTGGGTTTGAAAACCCTATATACTCACCAGGCTCCCAAGCCTGACCCACTCAGTTTATTTGTATTACAGGAAGTGGCACAAGTGCTTAAGATGGGCGAATCATCAAGTTGTTTTGTTTACAAGTCTGTATATGTATATATTTGTTGAATGACTTGTAATGTTATCGTTTATGCTTTATGATCTGTATCGGAACATGACATCCCGACTTTTGATTATAAAACGAAATCATATTTCTATATGAAATGTTTTGATAAATATCTATTTTATCATGTTTTGTTTTTGGGAACAAATTCCGCATCTCTTTTAAAATCAAACGGATTTACTCTGAAAATGTTTTAAAAACATAAATGAAATCGGTCTTTTCTGGCCGAGATTTTGGGGATGTCACAATAACCAGGGTATATCGGGAAGTGGGGAACACATTATAGTGCAACTAAAATTGAACCATTTAAGAGGTTGCCTGTAGATCTCGTTGCTTGATTTAAGTGGACAACAATACCCGTGGTCGTCGTCAGCTAAATGGTTTAGTTAGAAAAGTTTGTCAATTTTCTTCGTGTTTAAGTGGATCACAATACTGGTAGTTGACCAGATCTATTCATGAAGGTAACGCTACTGATAAACAAGTTCAGGTTGTCTCACAACTTTGATCCCAAATATTTTTTGTTTTTTTGTTAAATTTGTTCATAGTTTTCCTCTATGCACAAATTTAGGGGGAGAATTAAAAAAAATCAAAATAATCAAAATAAAAAAATAGTGTTATATTCTGTTTTATTTCTTATTCAAGAAAAAAGATGGAAGCATGAGGATGTGCATTGATTACCGAGAGCTGAATAAGGCAACAATAAAGAATAGATATCCGTTGCCAAGGATTGATGACCTGTTTGATCAATTGCAAGGTTCGAGCTATTTCTCGAAGATCGACCTAAGGTCAGGATATCATCAGCTGAAAGTAAGGGAGCAGGATATAGAGAAGACCACATTCAGAACGCGATATGGACACTATGAGTTCTTGGTTATGTCGTTTGGACTAACTAATGCTCCAGCAGCATTCATGGATTTAATGAACAGGGTTTGTAATCCGTTCCTTGATAAATCTGTGATAGTGCTCATTGATGACATTCTGATTTATTCGAAAAGCCAAGAGGAGCATGGCAGACACTTGCGGGAAGTGTTGGAAGTCTTGAAGAAGGAGAAGTTGTATGCGAAGTTATCCAAATGTGATTTTTGGATTCATGAAGTCCAATTCTTGGGTCATGTGGTCAACCAAGAAGGGATAATGGTTGATCCAACGAAGATCAAAGCTGTGATGAAGTGGGAATAACCGAAAAGTCCCACAGAGATCCGAAGCTTTTTAGGATTAGCCGGATATTACCGAAGATTTATCCAAGGCTTTTCTTCGATCGCTAGTCCATTAACAGCTTTGACCCACAAATGAGCTATTTATGCTTGGAGTGATAAGCATAAAGAAGCATTCGAGAAGCTAAAGAAGAAACTATGCGAGGCACCGATACTTTCTCTACCTGATGGAGTTGAAGACTTCGCTGTTTATAGCGATGCGTCTGGGGTTGGATTGGGTTGTGTTTTGACCCAAATAGAAAAGGTGATAGCATATGCATCTCGACCGCTAAAAGAGCATGAAAAGAACTACCCGACTCATGATTTGGAGTTGGCAGCGGTAGTTTTCGCTCTGAAAATATGGAGGCATTACCACTATGGCACGAAGTGCAAACTTTTTACTGATCATAAGAGTCTTCAATATCTCTTTGGTCAGAAAGAATTAAATATGAGGCAACGACGCTGGCTGGAATTACTTAAAGACTACGACTGTGAGATACTTTACCACCCCAGTAAAGCCAATATTGTTGCTGATGCTCTCAGTCGGAAAGTCAATCTTGAAAGGAGAAGGCCAAGAGCGTTGAGAATTGAAGTTGTCTCGACTATTTTGGAAAGTATAAAGAAAGCTCAAAGCGAAGCTTTTGAGAAGAATGACCGGAAGGAGGAACGTTTGGGTAAAACGTTGGTGTTCGGTATAAACAGTCATGGACTGAAGGTGTTCCAAGATCGGATTTGGATACCTAAGACAGGAGGAGTCAGAGATCTTCTGATGGAAGAAGCTCACAAAACCATGTACTCGATTCATCCCGGTAGCACAAAAATGTATAGGGACCTGAAACCCTATTATTGGTGGCCGACGATGAAGCTCGACATTGCGAAGTATGTGGCAGAGTGTGTGACCTGTGCAAGAGTCAAGGCACAACATCAGAAACCATACGGGAGTTTAGAACCATTACCTGTGCCTATGGGTAAGTGGGAAGACATTGCTATGGATTTTATCACTAAACTACCCAGAACAAAAAGTGGTCACGACATGATTTGGGTGGTCGTTGATCGATTCACTAAGAGTGCGCATTTCATAGTAGCCAACGAGAAATGGTCTATGGAAAAGCTTGCGAATTCTTACGTGAAGGAAATTGTGAGGCTTCACGGTGTTCCGCTAACGATTGTGTCGGATCGTGATAGTCGTTTCACCTCACGATTTTGGAAAAGTCTACAAGAGGAATTGGGTACCAAGTTGTGTTTAAGTACAGCTTACCATCCGCAGACTGATGGTCAGAGCGAAAGAACGATACAGACACTTGAAGATATGCTGAGAGCGTGTACCTTGGAATTCCTAGGTAATTGGGATGAACATTGACCTTTGGTAGAATTTTCCTATAATAATAGTTTTGACTCGAGCATAAAGATGGAACCTTATCAAGCATTGTATGGACAGAAGTGTCGTACGCCGTCTTGTTGGCTTGAGGCTGGGGAAAAGCAGTTTATGGGGCCGGAGATAGTCCATCAAACTGCATAAAAGTTGAAAATAATTAGGGAAAGAATGTTAGCAGCTCAGGACCGTCAAAAGAGCTATGCTGACAAAAAGCAAAGACCGATGACTTTTGAAGTTGGAGATTCGGTTTTGCTTAAAGTCTCGCCGTGGAAGGGACTTATAAGATTTGGTAAAAGGGGAAAGTTAAGTCCAAGGTTTATTGGACTGTTTAAAGTTCTTCAGAGAATTGGGAACCAAGCTTACAAGCTCGAACTACCAGAAGAACTGAATGGAATTCATAACACTTTTCATGTGTGTTACTTGAGGAAGTTCACGGGAGAAGTTCCTGACATAATTCCACTTTCGGAGTTGAGGATCGATGAGGACAAAAGGTTGATTGAGGAACCGGAGGCAATCGTTGACCGAAAGACTATGAAATTGCGACGTAAGATGATTGAGTTATTGCTTGTCCGATGGAAACACACGAATGGGCCAAATCTCACCTGGGAGACGGAGAGTGACATGATGAGTCGCTAACCGCATTTGTTTGCTGGTGTCTGATTCCGGGGACGGAATCATTCTAAGGTGGGGAGAATTGTAACGCCCGTGTTTTTGGGCTTGCCATTTTTAGCAATGTAATAGTCTAGGTTAACCTTTGTAACCCCAATTTGAAATAATAAAATGTATTATTTGTGAATTTGTGAATTATGTGAGTTATGTGTTTATTTGCTTAATTATGTGATATAATTAAATTAAGAATAAAATAAGCGTCAAAATTAAAGTGTGAGATAAGCCCGATATCTTTGTATAAAGTTGTAGTGGTTGAAACAAGGATTCCGGAGATATAAGGAATGCCAAAATCCGAGTTATAACGAAGAAGTTATGACCTGTCGAAGTTTCGCGACAGAACCGGCACGACGCCGAGTGACGTAAAATATGAATTTAAGATAGAGCGATATTTAGCCTTAGCAATCTAAACGAAAGTCGTAGATTTCGTTAAACCGAGAGCGTGCATAAAAGGAACGCACAAATCTGACTTCTTATGAGGAAGTTATGATTTTTCTAAGTTTCGACTTAGCAGTATGCAGCCCGAATACTCGATTTGAGATCGAGCGGTTTTTAGCCGAAACAGTCTAAACGAGAATCGAAGATCTCGTTGTTAGTAGCGAAACGATGAAAAGATAGGCGAGAACGGACGTCGGACAAAGAAGTTATGATTTTATAACGAAGTTTTCCTGTCCGGGCCTTCTAAAAATAAATAATAAAAAATAAAGTCAAAATTAGCCGACGGAGTCTAAATGAAAGTTATAGAGTATGGTCTGACCTTCGCGTGGATATAAAGAACGTCTAAAACGGAGCTCGTAAGTTACGCAATTTAGAAGTTCGACGAGTCAATTACGCCCCGCGTACTCAGGCGGATGCAAGTTGCCTGACCAATACTCGAGTGCCACAGATCGACGCATGCAGTGACGTCAAAGTACGCCCCGCGTAACTCGAGTACGCCCTGCGTAATTTGAGATTACGCCCCGTGTAATCCCAGACCCTCAGCCTATAAATAGAACTCGAAATCAGCCATTTTCTCTTGTTCAAACTCTTCCCTCTCTCTAAGTTTTGCCTCGATTTGCATGCCAATCATATCCCGAAGCCCCGGTATTATTCCCGAGCCCCGAAGCAAGATCCGAAGCCCCGAGGACCCCGAAGAGCATTATTCCCGAGCCGAAGCTCTACCCGCGAGGAGTTCGATTTTGGTGGAGATCTTCCAGATCTATCGACGTATACTACTTCTATAAGCCGTAGTGCTGTCAGATCATCTTCTGATCAAGTGAGTGTGTAGTAATTTTCTTTCCAACGCAATATTATGAAGTATTTAATATAAAATACGTGCTACGTGTAAATATTTTGTGGTTATATGTGTGAATGTATATTCACTCTCTTCTATCTCATAGATCTGATATATTCTCTATGAAATACGTGTTATGTGTGTATGCCTCATCTGTTATGTGGAATATGTATTGATTAAAGCATGCTATACAGGTTTTATAAACAATGTATAAAAATGTATATTTTTATCTACTAATATGTTGGGTAGAACATGGGTAGATAATTGGTGTGAAATAAACAGATGAGAGGCCTCGGTGTTATTGGTGTTATTCTAGTCATTCAGCAGAGTATGGATGACGACCACGGACTATTCTAGACTGCCCTGTGGAACACTAGCAGGCTCATTACCTGTAGGTGTTGTGAACGACGTGTTCACCGGTGTACTCTATCCCCCACATGGTTGCCTTTAGGACACTTATTGTTGAGGAAGCCCCTCTGCAGTAATGTCCGTCCCGATGAAAATCCTGAAATAAGTTCCTTATAATAGACGTTATTTTTAGGAACGTAAGGTGATGATAACGGGAATGGGTAATCGGGTTTATTGTTGATTGTTGTAATTAAATATAATTATTGTGGGTTTGAAAACCCTATATACTCACCAGGCTCCCAAGCCTGACCCACTCAGTTTATTTGTATTACAGGAAGTGGCACAAGTGCTTAAGATGGGCGAATCATCAAGTTGTTTTGTTTACAAGTCTGTATATGTATATATTTGTTGAATGACTTGTAATGTTATCGTTTATGCTTTATGATCTGTATCGGAACATGACATCCTGACTTTTGATTATAAAACGAAATCATATTTCTATATGAAATGTTTTGATAAATATCTATTTTATCATGTTTTGTTTTTGGGAACAAATTCCGCATCTCTTTTAAAATCAAACGGATTTACTCTGAAAATGTTTTAAAAACATAAATGAAATCGGTCTTTTCTGGCCGAGATTTTGGGGATGTCACAATAACCAGGGTATATCGGGAAGTGGGGAACACATTATAGTGCAACTAAAATTGAACCATTTAAGAGGTTGTCTGTAGATCTCATTGCTTGATTTAAGTGGACAACAATACCCGTGGTCGTCGTCAGCTAAATGGTTTAGTTAGAAAAGTTTGTCAATTTTCTTCGTGTTTAAGTGGATCACAATACTGGTAGTTGACCAGATCTATTCATGAAGGTAACGCTACTGTTAAACAAGTTCAGGTTGTCTCACAACTTTGATCCCAAATATTTTTTGTTTTTTTGTTAAATTTGTTCATAGTTTTCCTCTATGCACAAATTTAGGGGGAGAATTAAAAAAAATCAAAATAATCAAAATAAAAAAATAGTGTTATATTCTGTTTTATTTCTTATTCAAGAAAATCAAAAACCCAAAAATATTTTTGTTTTTGTTTTATTTTTTTCAGAAAATATGAAAAACCCAAAAAAAAATTGTGTGCTAAACTTTCTTTTAGTTTTGTTTTGTCTTGAAAAGTGAATTCAGGTGAAGATGAAACTCATGGAGTTTGTGTCGAAGATTTCTGAGCCAAGGCTTCATCCGTGATCATCGAAGAATTCTCATTCGAAGGAGCAAGAAATGAAGATTATTCTTTCGACATTCAATCTTTCAACCCCAGAAGCAAGGTGAAGCAGAAATTGAAGATTATGTGATGGATTGCATTGAAGCCTCCTCAATCAGTCTGCTTCTATCTTAAACCTGCTGAAGTGATCCAGAAGATTTGTTCTCTCTAATGTTCTCTCTGAAGATTCTCAAGCTGAAAGCGCTATCTTTCAAGAATCAGTACATCAAGTCTTCTCACCCAATGTGCTTTCAAAGTCAAATTTTTGAAGAAAAGCCCAAGTGCTTAAGATGAAGTCATTCATTGAAGATAAATGCTGAAGCCAAGCTCTTGATGAAGATTGACAAGAAAAGTCAGCTACTTTTTAGGGAGAGCCTGTTGGGTCAATTAAGAAAAGAAAGCTATAAACCAAGGGGAGATTGTTAGGTCAAAAATATGGTTTACACTTTGCTTTTCTAGGAAAATGTATTTTTATGTCTAGGACCGTAAACAGCTCTGTGTTTACGACCGTAAACCCATTTACGACCGTAAACCCATTGGGCCCTTATTCCCCAAGTGTATATATATATATATATATATATATATATATATATATATATATATATATATATATATATATATATATAGGTGCTAAGTGGTTGAGGAGAGATTGATGAGCATAAGATAGTGTACGGTCGAGAGAAGAACAAGTGTGTGTTAGTGTGTGTGTGTGTGAATCTCATGTAAAGGAACTTCAATCATATCATCAATACATTCAAGATTCATCATATTCTTCTTCTCCTTCTCTTCTATTTGATCTGACATCATATGTTTGATTGGGATTCCGTACCATCAAACGGATCTGATTGATACACAAGCATATTTGGGGACTTACAAAATTAGCCAACGGAGTCTAAACGAAAGTTGTAGAGCTTAGTCTCACCTACACGTGGATATAAAGAACGTCGAAAACAGAGCTCGTATGAGGAAGATATAATTTTCTGAATTTTTTTTTAAATAATTAAAATATATAAATAAAATTATTAATTCGGATAATACCCGAATCTGTGACTCAACCGATCTGATCCACCTGGTACGCCCCGCGTACATGTCGACGAAGCGTTACGCCCCTCGTAAACTTTGATTACGCCCAGCGTAATCCGGTGCTCAGCACCCTATAAATAGATCTCAAGGGGCAGCCGGTCTTGGTTGCTCAAATTCTTCTCTTTCAACCCTTTTCTTTCTATTTCTTGGCAATTTATACCCCCGAAGCCTCGGTATCATTCCTGAGACCCAAAGCAAGTCCCGAAGCGCCGAAGATCCCGAGAAGTAAAGTTTCCAAGCCGAAACTCTGCCCGCGAGAAGCCCGGTTTTTGTGAAGATCTCCCGTTTTCACCAAAGAAATACTACTCTTAGAGTCGTAGTGTTGTCCGATCATCTTCTGATCAAGTGAGTGTATATTCCTTTTCTTCTAACACATAGATACGAAGTATTCTCTACAAAATATGTGTTATGTGTTTGTATATTATTTTCTTATTTGAAATAATTATTGAATGAATGATTTGTACAAGTTTTAAGTTGTATATAAATGTATATATTTTCATCTACTAATATGTTGGGTAGAACATGGGTAGAAAGTTGTTGTGTGATGAAATAAAAATAATGAGAGGCCTCGATGTGATTGTAATCTAGTCATTCAGCAGAATATGGATGACGACCACGGACTCTTTCTAGACTGTCTTGTGGAATGCTGGCAGGCTCATAACCTATAGGTGTTGGTGAACTTGGGTGTTCATTTGCTGTACTTTATCCCCCTCATGGTTGCCTTAGGACATTCATTGTTAAGGAAACCCCTCTGCAGTAGTGTCTGTCCCGATGAAAATCCTAGATTAGGTCCCTTGTAATAGTTGTTGCCATAGGGACGTAAAGTGAGGATAACAGGAATGGGTAATCAGGCTATTGATAGTTGGTGAAATTAAATATAATTATTTATTGTGGGTTGAAAACCCTATACGCTCACCAAGCTCCCAAGCCTGACCCATTCAGTTTCTTTGTATTACAGGTAGTGGCGCGAGGGCATAAGTTGGAGAACTTGTGAAGATGTTTTTGTTTATAGACTAGTAGTTGTATAAAACTGTGTAAGGTCAATGTTTTATTGTTTATGCTTTTGTGTCTGTATTGGAACATGACATCCCGAGTTTTGATATATAATGAAAATACATTTCTTTAAGAAATGCTTTGATAAACTTTATTTTATCATGTTTTTTTTTGGGACAAATTCCGCAACTCTTTTAAATCAATGGATTTACTCTGAAATTATTTTAAAAAGCATAAATGAAACCGGTCTTTTCTGGTCATGATTTTGGGGATGTCACACTTACACACTCTATTAGGATACTTTGCATTTACAAAACCCTCTGGATGACTCATATAAAAATCTTCAACCAACTTTCCATTAAAGAAAACGGTTTTGACATCCATCTACCATATTTCATGTAACGAACCAAAATTCAAGGCCAAAAATTTCATTGTTAAATTAGTTATTATAAAACCATAAGTATAAAAACATATGTAATAATATCTCACGTCAAAACCAAAGTGTCAGTAATCGAAACATGTTATCATGAAATAATATCATAGTGTAATCCCAAAGATCTCATGTGCGGAAAACATGGTGTGATGCACTACGATCGAGCTGGCTCCTTTCCTTTGAAAACGAAGTACCTTAAACAAAAACTAAAAACTGTAAGCACGAAGCTTAGTGAGTTCCTAAGAGCATACCATACACACAATCCACATATCACCTATCCTGTTAGATATAAAAGCTACATGTATCACATATCATGTTAACTACAGAAGCTACATATAACACATAAGCCATGCATACAAAAACCTGTAAGAATGCTATGGGCTACCCCACATGGTCTTTACCTAGGACTACCATAGGCTACCCCACATGGTCTTACATCCAATGCCATGGGCTCCCCCACATGGTCTTTACCTAGGAATGCTATGGGCTACCCCACATGGTCTTAATTGCAATGCCATGGGCTCCCCCCGAAGTCTTCCAAGAAAAAACACACAATAACATATCATAACAAATCACATATCATATCAGATCACATAATGACCAACACATATAACATAATCACATAATGGGCCGGCCTTGGTGCCTTAGACCCATGGGTATGGTGAGAAGACTCACCTGGCACTGCTGAAGTCCCGCAAACACAACCCAAGCTGCTGGATGACAGATTCCTGATCTGTCGATATCAAAACATCACCCAATTAATAATTGGGTCCCAACACATAACCATAAGTACTTGGAGTAACTATAACATCCCAAGTTCAGGAATATAAGTTTGGGCTCTTATGTGGAGATAAAGGAATTGACTCGGCGAGTAGGTATCTTGACTCGTCGAGTCAGAGCGGGTTTTTGGTCACGTGTTAAGTGACCAACTCGCCGAGTCGGCGGCGTGACTCGACGAGTTGGTGATGGAAAGAGAAAACCCTAAAATTTAGGGTTTGCACCATATTTAAAGGATCTTATGTCCTCACCTCAGCCTCTTTGTTACCCCTTGAGAGTCAGTAACCCTAAAATCGTGTGTGAGCCATTGGTGATAGTATTTGAGCTTTGGAATGTGATTCTAGTGAAGGAAGCTTGTAGATCAAGAGGCTAGCATCAAGGAATTCGTGTAGATCTAGAATCTACTTCATCTTGGGAACATTTTGGAGGTAACAAGTCGTTGCCTTGAGCTCTTCCCTTCTAGATCTATTCTTGGATGATGAGTTGGGACTATTTAGCATGTTTGGAATCCATTTCGGGTTTTGGGACTAGATCTGGGGTTGCAACTTCAGATCTAGACTTATCTTGGTCCATGGAGGCATAAAGTATCAGCCCTTTAGCTTGTTTGTGAGCATTCTTGTCTTAAACCTTCTCTCTAGCTTGTATTGAGCCAAAATCACCTTGAATACACGTAAAGTTGGAAACTTTATGTGTAAAACTAGCCCTAGGAATCCAGATCTATGAGTTGGAAGCAGTGGGATGGACTGAAATCGTCTGAATGAGGATGACTTAAGTGAACTCGGCGAGTCTGTTCTTGGACTCAACGAGTCAGGTCGCACACCCTAACCGATCTGGTTATGATAAGGATCAGTGAGTTGAGTGGTGACTCAATGAGTTGGACAGTCTAGGACTTGGGGATTGATGAACTCGACGAGTCATGGGGTGACTCGGTGAGTTGAGTGGTGATATGAGTATTTTCTGAGCTTAGGAACTCGGCGAGTCAGTGGGCTGACTCGGCGAGTAGGTTCAATCAGGAAGGCTGAATTTGACCAGGACTTTGACTTTGACCAAGACTTGACCAGTTTGACTTCTAAGGGTATTCTGGTAATTTGGGCACTTACAGATATGGTTTCATCAAAGTGTTAGGTGGTGGAGTACGTTGTTGTGATTGGGGGATTTGAACCCACCTCTTCAGTTCGGCATTTCAAGGTGAGTTATCCTCACTCTACCAACAGGGTCTAAGGCACCAAGGCCGGCCCTTTTTCAGATTTTGTACTTGTACTTGTTTGATGTGGTTATGATCTGTTAGATCGGTATCAAGATAGACAGTATGCTTTTATGCTCTTATGATCCGATAGGATGATGCTATGTCAGTGACCTGGTTTAGGTCGGTATCCTGGTATATAGGATGATGCTATGTCAGTGTCCTAGTTTAGGTCGGTATCATGGTATATAGGATGATGCTATGTCAGTGACCTGGTTTAGGTCGGTATCCTGGTATATAGGATGATGCTATGTTAGTGACCGGTTAGGTCGGTATCCTGGTATATAGGATGATGCTATATCAGTGACCTGGTTTAGGTCGGTATCCTGGTATATAGCATGATGCTATGTAAGTGACTTGGTTTAGGTCGGTATCCTGGTATATAGAATGATGCTATGTCAGTGACCTGGTTTAGGTCGGTATCCTGGTATATAGGATGATGCTATGTTAGTGACCGGTTAGGTCGGTATCCTGGTTAGGATGTTGTTATACTATATGATCTGCTAGATTGGTTTGTTTGTCTATGGATTTTTATGTGATTATCTATTATATGTGCACATGGTTATTTGCTTGATGTTGGGTTGAGGCGGTCATGCTTTGTGCTAAAGGCCAACATACCCTACAAGCGGGCCGGATAGACTGTAGGCCCGTATGGCGGTCCAGTCATACCGAAGGCTCGGGATAGATCTAGATAGACCGAAGGCCCGGTGCAGGCGGTCCAGTGATACTGTAGACTCAGAGAGTGGATCAGGTGGACTGAAGGCCCGGTGCGGGCGGACCAGTCACACTATAGACCCCAGATACATGGTTGTTCTGTATTTGTTGAAACGATATGATTATGGTTATATGAGGTTGGTATTTTGGGGGTAACTCACTAAGATTTCGGGCTTACAGTTTTAGTTTATTGTTTCAGGTTCAGCGGATGGTCGCGGGTAGGAGAAGGCGTGACCGTACACTTCCTCGATTGACGATAATGATTTTCTGTGAACTCTGATGTATAAACTATTTTGTAAACATATTGTAATAATTGAATGGTTCCAACGACTTAAAAGTTTGAAATTGGCTTGAATTTTACGGGTGTTACAAGTTGGTATCATAGACTAGATTTGAGTGAATTGGAGGAACATTCGTGTGACTCCAGTCTCAAATCAAGGAAAGGTTTTCAAAAGAAATTCTAAATGGTTTTCAAAATAAGTAAAAGAGGATGCGAAGTGTACGATCAGCCGGAGCCAGTAAGTAGACCTCAAAATACCATATTGTTATTTGATATTATGATATGTTGGAACAACATGCTAGTACTAGGCTAGGGATCTTTAGGAATTGCATGATAGAATTGCCTGATTTCATGATGCTTGTTGGCCTAGGGTTTTCCTTATATGAGATTGACATCATTACTATAGTTACTTGGGTATGCATCACAGTTGTATATAATTAAGACCTTATAGCCTGAGAATGTTTGATCTGGCCTTATGTTCCGTCCTCATTGATTAGGGCTTAGGGTATAATGGGATATTAAAAAGTCTATAGGGTCCAACGTTATGTATGGCTTGCATACACTAGTGCTACAGGGGTTGATGGAAGTTTCATGGATTGGGTGGGTAGTGAGAGGCCGGGAGACTGGTTATGAGATATTTAGCATTCCTCTAGGACTGAGGATTTAACTGCTCGCTATGTCTATGTATATTATTAGGGTGTTGTGGTGATACTTGAGACAAATATGGGTAGTTGTGGAAGGTAGTATGGGCCCGTACTATTGAAAGCACAAGACCCATACGCATAGAAAGGAAGTCACAACCCCTGGGGTTTAGTTAGAAGTTGGTTCCCAGTTATGGTATGGATTATTCGAGATGTTTTGAGACCAGATCCGGATCAGGATCTAGAACAAGCAGGCAAGATAGGCTAGTATTGTCAGAGGATCGTGACAGGGAGATCATCTGGGAGGAGGTGGTCGAGATCGTTGGGGGATAAATTCTGGAGATGATTGGGTCTTTCAAGACCGTCATGGTTGAGTATTTTGTCGAGCGTCATGCAACCATTGCTGAGACGGTTGTCGCGGCAGCTTTAGCAGCTGTAACAACGGCAAGGGGAGGAGCTGGTCAAGCTTCTTAGTTCTGTGACATATTCAGATGTATTTAGGAACAGGAAGATGATCGGTACTCGTTATATTTCCTCGGGTGAAGCGGGAGAGGTTAGCACACACATTTATATATTTGAGGCTCGGGGGTTTGATCGAGGCTGGAATATGGGTCGCGGGAACTCCGGAAAGGAGTGATGATTATGTTCAGCTAGGGTTTTGCAGTTGGAAGTGAAATGGTTAATTGATGGATTGGACCGTCATTTTGTAGGGCAATGATTGCGCCCTCTCAGTTTTCCGAGCTCGAAGGAGTGAGTAGGCTTGTGACCCCAAGATCGGGTTGTATTCAGCTCGGGGTCAGTTGGTTGCAGAATAGGCAACACTATCTCAGCGTCGGTGAGCTCAGGACAATTGACGTTGCATAAGTATTTGTGAGGTCCGGTTTGCCTTGAATCTCTTGTATCGGATGGAAAGGATTGATGGTGCGATCTATTGCACTTTTGGGATTGTAGACTATTTCTTGGGAATAGTTTATAGCCCGGTTTAGGGCAGAGGTTGTTTTAGATGCCGCAGTTCAGTTGTGGGTGTTTGAGCTGGTAAGTGAGCCAGGGTGTGAACCCTGAAGAGAATGATTTTTTGAGCCCGAGAGCAGGAAGTTGGTTGGGAACACCTTTGGAAAAGGGGTATTATGTGGGAGGCCAACGGATAGGGTCCCACAGAAGGGTTATTCATCATTGTCGGGATTCAGTGGTTAGCAACCGTTAGTGATTGACGGACTACAGTGCCAAGAGAAGTAACTCGTTGTCGAGGTATTAGTTGGAGCATCTATCTTGTGGTGTTCAGGACATAAGTTTGGAGTCATTCAAACATTAGTGGCTGCCGGTTTTTCTGGGATTCAGGAAGTGTTCATCTGGTTCTTAGAAGTGTGTAACGAATTGGGTCTAGCTAGCAATGGAACACTAGTGGGAAAGAGTTTGTTGTCAGCGGATCGGTCGTCGGGAAGGGAGAAGGATTGAGAATCCTCCAATTTTCATGTATTATGAAGGCTTCGTCGAATCTAAGTGAGGGAGTGTTACCCCGAGATGCGGAAGTGGGAGAGGTTTTGAAACGGGGGTAAGTTTCGCAACCCAACAAGGAGAATGGAGGCCCTAGTGGCTGCTTGGTTTAAGGGATGTGTTGATTGGGGGATTCGGCAAAACCCCCCAGCATAAGAACACGTCTTCTGGGTGCTTGATAGCAGAAGTTGGGGAACCAGGTTGGAGTTCTAGTCAAGAATCGAGTTCAGTTCGAGTATTCGGTCTAGGGTGGACTCGAATTTTAGGGTTTTTGGATTGATAGATTGAGGGTTTTGTTAGCTGCCAGGGCTTAGCAATGCATTCAGCACGGGAGTACGGGTTATTTAGCGTGTGTGGTTGACACGCGGGCCAGGGAACAGACCTCGGATTTCTGAGAAGGTGGACGATCGACATGAGGCCTAAGGTTAGGCTGAGGATATAGTCCACAGAGTAGATCAGGAGTTTGAGGCCCCAAGTGGGTGAGAACAGGATACATGGGAGAGAGCATCAAGAGGGGTAGTCCATGGAGATGCTCAACAGTTTAGAGTGGCCCAGATAGACTGAAGGCCAGTGGGGCGTACTAGTCAGACCGAAGGCTCGGAGAACGGTCCAGATAGACTGAAGGCCTAGTGGGGCGGTCCAGTTATGCTAAAGACTCTGTATATGTTTGTAGATCTATGTTCAGATATTAAGTAGGCTGCTGCGCTATAGCAATCAATAGGTCTGTTCCAAGTATTGAACATGTTGTTGGAGTAAGCTGAGGACTCTAGTGTATTTTGGTGGATTAGAAGTTGTTATTAGTGGTCGGACAGACTTCGAA
Source organism: Lactuca serriola (assembly GCF_051521515.1). NCBI lineage: Eukaryota > Viridiplantae > Streptophyta > Magnoliopsida > Asterales > Asteraceae > Lactuca > Lactuca serriola. The sequence goes on along the minus strand of NC_136416.1, from coordinate 81,950,621 downwards.
GGATTTTCGTGATCTCATCAGTTCAGAGTGCCTCCGAGGTTTCATCTTCTTGGATCGAGTAACACTCCAGTTACGGACTGAGAGTGGATATGAATGGGTGTTCGTCAATTTTGGGAAGGTTTGGAACTAGAATATCCTGTCATTCAGGTTTTGGGAACCGGGTTAGATCTTTCTCATGATCGTCTATGGAATTTGGTTGGGGTTGAGGCGGTCCTGCTCTATACAGTAGGCCAAGATACCCGGTGTGGGCCGACTGTAAGTCATAGGAACGGAGGCTCAAAGGGAGCGGTAGGGTTGAGGCGGTAGGCCAACAAACCCTAAGAATTTCAACTCAATAGTGGAATTGATTAGACATGTTGGTATTCTAACCTGAAGGGGGTGATATGGGTTAGATATGAGTTCCATACTGGTTGTTCGGTAGTGGTAGGTATGTTGATGATGGCTTGAGTTATGGTGATGTGTCTTGGGATTCATGTGTGGTAGTAGTTTTTGTATAGTTATGTTGTTCGTTGACGAGAGAAGCGTCGACTAGGCCCTTCGAGTGGCGAAGGAAAGTGGGTATCTGTAGGGTCAGAGTGCTGGGTAACTGAGGGTCGGGGATGGCATACCAGAATCACAATGTGGGCTCAGAGGCAATCCATACCTATGTTGAGGACCACGTAAGGGTTTTCCAGTCATAGGTTGCGGGCATAGAGATTGTGTTGGTTACGTCTGTTGTAGAGCGCGTTCTGATTGGATGTATTGTTGAAGATTCAAGGAGTAGCACTTGGTTGTGTCGAATCAGAGGAGTTGAAGGAGATACAAGGATAGATCCTTGGATTCCAAGTATCCTTGTAGGCATGGGATAGGTATGTAGTGGTATTCCAATCTAGGGTATTCCAGCATGTGGATGACCGAACCCTGTGATTGATTGGACCTGGTGTGTTTGGTATTCCAGCCCGAGGCTGATTGGGCCAGGTATGAGTGTTTATGCGATATAGTTGGTTATTCATGAGAGTTACTCGGAAGCTGAAGGATGCGTCATCCTATCAGCACGGAAAGGGACTAGATTCAGGAAGGGAACTGGATGAGTTTCCAATATTGCAAGTTACCCGGGTTATCGCCATTTTTGGAAAAGGAATGATAGATTAATGTTGTAAGAGAGAGCCTCGTGAATTATAGTGGTAACCAGATTTTGCCAGTCATGAAAGTGCGTGCATGGAAAGAAGGTAGAAGTATCATCGGGTGATACTTAGATTGATGTGTGTGGATACTAAGGAGAAGAGGCCGGTGGAAGGCTTGGAGCAATAGGTAGGGATCCTGCACGGGAAGGAGTTGTACTTTGTAGGGACACAGTAGTAGTGCCTGAAGAGATTTGGGTTGGTATGGGAGATCATGGGATGCAATGTAGGAGCGTTATCCGAAATTGTGTGTTGCAGCAGGCTTCGAGGACGAAGCCTAATTTAAGTGGGGGAGAGTTGTAACATCCCAAGTTTAGGAATATAAGTCTGGGGTCTTATGTGGAGATAAAGGAATTAACTCGGCGAGTAGGTATCTTGACTCGTCGAGTCAGAGCGGGTTTTTGGTCATGTGTTAAGTGACCAACTCGCTGAGTCGGCGGCGTGACTCGACAAGTTAGTGCTGGAAATAGAAAACCCTAGAATTTAGGGTTTGCACCCTATTTAAAGGATCTTATGTCCTCACCTCAGCCTCTTTGTTACCCCTTGAGAGTCAATAACCCTAAAATCGTGTGTGAGCCCTTGGTGAGAGTTTTTGAGCTTTGGAAGGTGATTCTAGTGAAGGAAGCTTGTAGATCAACAGGCTAGCATCAAGCAATTTGTGTAGATCTAGAATCTACTTCATCTTGGGCACATTTTGGAGGTAACAAGTCGTTGCCTTGAGCTCTTCCCTTCTAGATCTATTCTTGGATGATGAGTTGGGACTATTTAGCATGTTTGGAATCCATTTAGCGTTTGGGGACTAGATCTGGGGTTGCAACTTCAGATCTAGACTTATCTTGGTCCATGGAGGCATAAAGTATCAGCCCTTTAGCTTGTTTGTGAGCATTCTTGTCTTGAACCTTCTCTCTAGCTTGTATTGAGCCAAAATCACCTTGCATACACGTAAAGTTGGAAATTTTACATGTAAAACTAGCCCTAGGAATCCAGATCTATGAGTTAGAAGCAATGGGATGGACTGAAATCATCTGAATAAGGATGACTTAAGTGAAATCGGCGAGTCTATTCTTGGACACGACGAGTTGGGTCACAAACCCTAACCTATCTGGTTATGATAAGGATGAGTGACCTGAGTTGTGATTCAGTGAGTTGGACAGGTGTAGCACCTGGTTCTTGGTATGTACTTTGTTATTAAATCTTCATTTATTTTTGCATTTTTAGCCTTGGACTCGGTGAGTCGAAGGACTGACTCGCCGAGTAGAAGTGGGATGAGAAGCGGAGTTTAAGTTGCGGACTCGGCGAGTCGGGTCCCGAACTTGGCGAGTAGACGCTGTCTGGACAAAAACCCTAATCCAGGGGTTTGTACCCTATTTAAACGACTTTATGCAGCCTCCATTCCCCCTTTATGCCCCCAAACACTTCTCATAGCAAACCCTAGCCGTTTTTGAGAAAATCCAAGGCTTTTGAATGATTCTTGTGAGTTTTCACCTCAAGGAACAAGGAAGAGCATAGAAGAATCAAGAGGAGACTAAAGGATTCGAGTTTGGTTCACCATTTGCAGTCTACATAAGGTATAAAGTCTAAACCTTGCTCATTCATTTGTTAGATCCCTCTTTGGGGTGGTTTAGGGCTTTTATAAGCCATTTTTCGTGGCCAACCATGTTTGCAAACATGGTTGGGGGTTTGAGCTTCTGGATCATGTCATTATTGGAGTCACAAGACGGATTTGGGTTGCTTTTGCACTCAAGGAAGGCCCCATGCAACAAAAGAACCATTTTAGAGCCTTTTAAGCTCAAAAGTCCCATGCATGCACGTAAAGTTTGTAACTTTACGTGCTAGATCAAGTTTAGGGGCCTGGATCTATCTTTTGGTCAAGTGTTATACATCAGAAATCGAAGTTTTAAGGAGGGGATGTGACCGACTCGGCGAGTCCAAGGGTTCTGTCCCATATCAGTGAGGGTCAAAAGGACCAGATGAGTGTGGAAAGGTTTTAGGGAGTCCCAGGGAGTGACCGAATGTTCTGAACTAAGCAAAATGTTCTGGAAATTCATGGTACTCGGCGAGTGCATGAACAGACTTGGCGAGTCCAAGCCAATCTTCATAGAACTCGACGAGCTTTTCATCAACTTGGCGAGTCGAGGACAGAACGTGTTCATTGGATGAAGAGTAACTCGACGAATTGTTCATATAACTTGGTGAGTCAAGGGCAGGACATGAGTATCAGTTGATGATGAACTCGACAAGTTGTTCATACAACTCGGCGAGTTGGATGAGGATTCAGTCGGTGTTCATTTAGAAGGAAAACGCGTCGAGTCATCGCCTAACTCAACGAGTAGAGACGGGTATGAGGTCTAATGGAAGGATAGGGACTCGGTGAGTTGGCGAGCCAACTCGGCGAGTCAAGTCAACTAGAGGTTGACTTTGACTTTGACTTGGTCATGGGGTAAAATGGTCATTTTACCCTAAGAGTAGATGTCGGTTTCTGACTAAGTGTTTTGTGGGAATTTTAGCCGGAGGATTTCCAGATCAGCAGCAGCAGCAGTCGGAGGATTCCCGCACAATTCAGCAGCTACGAGGCGAGTTACATTCCAGTAGCGGTGGGTCTAAGGCCACAATGTTGGCCCGCCAGTAGGAGGCGTATGATAGATGATTGTCTTTGTGATATCATCTAGGTTTGCTACTACCTAATATGTTATATGCTAGCATGATGCGTTGTATGTGATAGTAGTAGAGTTCGGTTGTTAGGACCAAAGGGTAGTCAGACACCCTAGATACGTCTGACAGTATGTGATGATATGTATGCATGTTGGCTTGTCATGTTATATGCGATAGAGGTAATAGGAGGGGACCAGTCCCCGAGTTTGGTTGTTAGGACCGAAGGGTAGTTCAGGCACCCCAGACATGTCTGATAATATGTTTATGTTATGTTATATGTGATATTAGTAGTTGGGGGTGAAATAGTCCCCGAGGTTTGGTTGTTAGGACCGAAGGGTAGTCAGCACCCCAGAATGGCTCGACATGGGTAGGTCAGCGCCCCAGAATGGCTAGACACGGGAAGGAAGGCACCCTAGAATGGCCGCAGGGGTAGGTCGGCACCCCAGAATGGCCTTACAGGTAGGTCGGCACCTCAGAATGGCCGTACCGGGTAGGTCGGGCACCCCAGAATTGTCCGGCAGTATGTATGTGATAAGATTGTATGGTATGTGGTACGATGGGGGAACTCACTAAGCTTCGTGCTTACAGTTTTCACTTTTGGTTTCAGGTACCTCTTCAGCGAAGGGGAAGGAGCTGGTGCGGTAGCGGCACATCATACACACACATTGGTTTTCCGCATTATGAGATGTTCTGGGATTGTACTCTGACATTATTATTATTTTCATGTTTTGGGTTTTTAGACACGAGATATGTTTTATGAAATGATATGATCGGATGATGTTTTACTATAAATGTTTTACAAACCACTTATTTTAAATGAAATTTTTGGGCATGAAAATTGGGTCGTTACTAGTTGGTATCAGAGCCTTGGTTTGAGGGATTCGGACACATCTTCGGGGACGTCTGGACTCAAACTGAGGGATTAAAAGATTTTATAAGAAAATAGTTTTCTAAAGAATATAACAGAATAGTTTTGTTTTAGAAAGAACAAGTGTGTGATGTGCGCGACCGGCCGAGCTCAAGTAAGTATTCCCCAAAGTACACATACAAGTTTATGTTACGTTTATCAGTTTCAGTAGAACAACATGCTAGAATAGGACTAAGGATCTAGGAGTGATGCCTTATGTGTCTGCTTTATATGCTTCAGCTTATGAGAGTTGCATGTTAGATTTGAGTAGACAACAATAGGATAGCCTGTTTAGGTTATGCCTGATAGTATGAGCTTAGCATTGTATGCTAGTGCAGTTCCTGTTATAAGGATATAGTTGCTTGAGATTGTTTCCTTTTGTCCGAATGTTGTTTGTTGTGTTCTCTGTGGGCTTTGAGTGATGGGAGTTAGCTATTAGGTGAATACGTTAAAGTCACATGTGATCAGGGTTGAATAATCTCAGAGTGTTGGATTTGACCCTATTGCATAGCTCTTGTTTGAGTCCTAACCGTTGTAGGGATGAGTCCCTTACTCGAAGGATTATTCGAGCCTCGTTGCATGTGATTGTATTCAGGTAATGGCTAATTGGCATTACAAAGAGACCTTCAGCAGCTGAGGACTGGGTTGGGTGGAGTCAGAGGTTTCCTAGGGTAAGCCTAGGATAAGAGTAGCAGAGATCAATAGTGGTAAAAGGGATCTGGTGGAGTCAAGGCAGTCCTTGAGGATGGTACGGATAGATGTGGAAGGTAGTATGGGCCCGTACTACTGAAAGCAGAGGATCCGTACCCGACTTGAGGAAGGCTAAGACAAGACCGGGGAACTTGTAATAGATGTGATCCCTTTAAAGATATTAGTATCACAAATAGTTGCCTGTATGTATTGCAGAATGGTGGTACTACGTCAAAGGCCAGCAGTTAGCAGTTCTGGAGAGGGATCAGGTTCGGGATCAGGTTCCGAGCCAGCAGATGAGAGGCTACGTGAGTTCATCGCGTCAGAGATCAACAGAGGTATCCTTGAGTCGACCCCCATCATTTTCGGGTCGATCAAGGAAGGGATAGTTGAGCTGATGGAGGACCGCCTCAGGGCGTTCAGGAGTGACATGGCATCTGGCCAGTCAAGATCTTGCACACTGTCCTTTAAGGACTTCAGGGGCAGTGGTGCGCCGGATTTCCATGGGGTGAAGGACCCCATCGCTGCCAGACGATGGATTGTGGACACTGAGTCCACACAGCTGACCAGCTTCTGCCCCAAGGGGTCGAAGGTGAGATATGCAGCAAGATGTTTACGAGACCGAGCTAGAGATTGGTGGGAGTCTGTCGGTGACTCATTGGGAGCCTCGGCTGTTGAGGCTATGACCTGGTTGGAATTTGTGACCAGGTTCAGGGCAGAGTTTGCGCTGGCTGTCGAGCTTCAACAGCTGGCCAGGGAGTTTTTAGATATGAGGTAGACGACGGAGACTATGGCGGAGATCACCGCCAAGTTCAGGGAGAGGGCATTGCTGGTGCCCCAGTACGCGGGAGACAACGATATGAGGAGGACCCGCTATCATGACAAGCTGCGAGCCGACATTCGGGAGCATGTTAGTTTTTCAACTTGCCCTACCCTGGAGTCTATGATTGCCAGGGCGAAGGAGAGGAAGATTGATCTAGAGCATGTCCGGAAGAGGAAAGTAGAGGAGGAGCAGTCGATTGGGGCTTCTGGGAAGAAGACCAAGGGATCGGATGGTAGGCTGAAAGGCCAGCCAGGACTGGGCTGCTGCAGGAAATGCGGCAGGCCACATGAGGGGGCGTGTAGACTGGGATCGTCAGGTTGCTATAAGTACAGCAAGACGGGGCATCCCAGCAGGGATTGTACTGGCCCTGCATTGGTTATTCAGACGTCTGAGTTGTTGTGTTTCCACTGCAACCAGAGGGGCCACAAGAAGGCCAATTTCCCCCAGTTGACAGCAGCATCAGTGCCGGTGAAGGCGCCAGCTCCAGCGACCCTGCGAATCACTAATGGCCGACAGGGCAAGGCAGAGGCTCTAGTGGTGAGGAGTTGGGCATTCCAGTTGACTACCGAGGAGGCACGCGTTGCACCCGATGTGGTGACGGGTATGACTTCTTATTTATGCTATTATGATATGGTGCTGTGATTTTGATATGTTATGTATGTGCGTTGTTTAGGATCGTTCCATGTGAACGGTATCCCAGTTCAGGTATTGTTTGATTCGGGCGCTACCCAATCATTTGTTTCTCTTGCGCTCAGCAAGAGATTTTCCGAGTCTTCAGGCATGTAGGATTGCCCTCTAGACGTAGAGATTGCGGATGACCGTTCGGTGCAAGCATTGACGGTGTTCCGAGATTGTGTGTTGAGGTTATTTGAGGAGCGTTATCTAGTGGATCTGGTTCCCATACCTTTGCGGGGGAACAAGGTTATTATCGGTATGGATTGGTTAATCCCCAATGGGGCAGTGATCGACTGAACGCAGCAGTTGGTGCAGATTAGGACCCCAAGTGGGGGAGAGCTGGTGATTCAGGGCGAGAAGCCACAACGAGGACCAGCCCTATGTTTAGCAGCGAGAGCTAGGTGTGACATCCCCAATTTCACGGCCAGAAAAGACCGATTTCGTTTATGCTTTTTAAAATAAAATCAGAGTAATCATTTCATTAAAAGTGTTGCAGAATTTGTTCCCAAAGTCAAACATGATAAAAATTTATCAAAACCTTGCTTTAAGAAATATATATTTTTATTTCATAACAAAACCTCGGGATGTCATGTTCCGATACAGATCAAAAGCATAAACAAGACATTATAAGCCTTACAACAGTTATTTATAACTAATGGCCTATAATCCAAAATCACTCATCATCATTATCCGACTATGCTCGGGGTCCACTACCTGTAATCATAAAAAGCTGAGTGGGTCAGGCTTGGAAGCCTGGTGAGCATATAGGGTATTCAACCCACAATAAATAAATTTATTATGTTTAAACATCAATCAGTCAACCAAATTACCCCAATTACCCATTCCCGTTATCCTCACCTTACGTCCCTAAAACAACTATCACAAGGGACCTAGCCTAAGGATTTTCATTAGGGGTGACAACATTGTTTTCCTACAACAATTTATGTCAAATAGGCACTGAGTCACATCGTCGCCAAGATTTATCTTATAGGCACTACGTCTCATAGTCGCCAGGGTTTACCTAATAGGCACGAAGTCACATCATCACCAAGGTTTACTTAACAGGAACTAACAACATTGATCCCGACATACTAACTTTATACAGTGATCTTACTAGATCTAGCCTAAAGGATCGATATGAACAACTAACAACGAAATTGCTTCAGAAATCCTCTAGCAGCAAACAAGGATCGATAAAGATATTGAATGAATGGATTAAGTTTAACTACGAACCTTTGTTCGTAAAAGAAAGAACCACAAGACAATTAAGTCAGGGGTAGTTATCAATGCCTAGGCTGTGGTCTGAATATCGTGAGATATATAACCCCCGGACGCACCCTATCCAGCATCAAACTTTGACTAGGCTGTGGTCTGAATATCGTGAGGTATATAACCCCCAGACGCACCCTATCCGGCATAGGAAACACTAACTAATGCCTAGGTTGTGGTCTGAATATCGTGAGGTATATAACCCCCAGACTCACCCTTATCCGGCATCGGAAAGGAAAACACTGACTAATGCCTAGGCTGTGGTCTGAACCCCCAGACTCACCCCTATCCGGCATCGGAAAGGAAAACACTGACTCATGAAGCTCGTCCGATCACTTCACAAAAGAAACAAAGACTCCAAATCTCTTCAAAATAAAAGCATAGGGAAAATACTAATAAAGTACTTCCGTACGCTCCCGTACCCCGGCACGTAATAGTGTCAAAAAGAAGAATTAACGGATGAACACATAGTTCAAAAACACCTAAGGAACATATAGTTCAAGAACACTTTATGAACATATAGTTCAAACATACGTACCGATTACGAGTCTACTAACGTTCCACTGGAGTATCTAAAATAGTTTGTAGTCGTTGTCTATACTCTGTTAGATGACTAGATCATCTTAAACATCGGTACCTCTCATCACTTTATATTATCACACACCAACTATCTACCCATGTTCTACCCAACATATTTGTAGATAAAAATATATATACAGTTTAAAACTTGTATAGAATATCAACACAATAGTCACCTCAAATAAACAATTAATATATTTACACGTAACACGTATTTTAAGGTAAATACTTCATATCTATGTGTAAATTGAAAGTGAATATACACTCACTTGATTTGATGATAATCGGGCAGCAATTCGTTTCCTAAAACGATCGTTTTTAATAAAACCTAGAGTTTTATTAAGAAACCGGGCTCTGTGAAAGGCCGGGCTTCAAAACCGAAAAGATAAATTTTCCGGTACTTCGGGCACTCCGGGACGTGTTCCGGGCGTTGGAAATGATCTCGGGGCATCGGGGGAGGTCAAAATAACCAAAATTTTGAAAAGGGGGTAAAAATGGGCAATTTCCCAAAATTACCCGGGAAGTCTCGCAAGGCCACTATTTATAGGGGGAGCTGCGAGGGTTCGGCCGAGAAGGAAGAGTCGGCGAGCGCAGGTGGCATCCGCGGAGCGAGGACAGGCGGCGGGTGCAAGCTTCGGACACGTGAAGGGCACGCGGCGCCTTCAGATTGGGCCAGCGAGGCTCGGATGATGAGTCAGAAGCGAGGCGTCGGAAGATCATTGGACCGCACCCTTGGTCCAATCAGCAAGCGACACGCGCGTCGGATCATGTGGGTTGCATGCGAGGATCATGTGGCTACTGTTCATGTGAGGGTGACTCAGCAGATTTCGCCACGTGGCATATGCGAGGCGAGGACACGTGGCAAAAGCGTGACTATGCGAATTTTCTCGATTTTTGTGCAAAAACTTCTAAAATCCATAACTTTCGCATACGAGCTCCGTTTTTGACGTTCTTTCTATGCACGCGTAGTTCAAATTACGCTCTACAACTTCCGTTTAGACTTCATCGGCTAATTTTAAATTTAAATTTTATATTATTATTTTTAACAGACCGGGACAGGAAATCCGTTAAAAATTCATAACTTCTTCATCCGACGTCCGTTTTCGTCAGACTTTTTACCGTTGTGCTCCTAATGACGAGACCTTCAATTCTCATTTAGGTTGTGTCGGCTAAAAATTGCTCGATCTAAAATTCAAGTTTTTAGCTGTCTACTGCTAAGCTGAAACTTCGAAAAATCATAACTTCTTCATACGAAGTCAGATTTGGGCGTTCTTTTTATCGAATTTCTCGGTTTAACGAATACTAAGACTTTCGTTTAGATTAATAAGGCTAAAAAGTAGTTTATCGAAAACTCACTTTTTACAACATTCGGCACCGTGCCGGTTTTGTCGCGAAACTTCGACAGGTCATAACTTCTTCGTTATAACTCGGATTTCAGCATTCTTTATATCCCCGAAATCCTTGTTTCGACCACTACAACTTTATTTAAATATATCGGGCTTATCTCACACTTTAATTTTGATGCTTATTTTTATTTTTAATTAATTAAACCCTAATAATTAAGCATAAAACACATAATTCACATAAAATTCACATAATTCCTTTTCATTTCTTCTAAATGAGTTACAAAGGTTAACCTATACCATTATGTCAATATTAATGCCTAGCCTAGAAACACGAGCGTTATAACTCTCTCCCCCTTAGGATGATTCCGTCCCCGGAATCACACAACGACAAACAACTACGGGTAGCGACTCACTAAGTCACTTTCCGTTTCCCAGGTGGGATCTGGCGCATTTATATGTTTCCAATGTACAGGCAATAAATCGACTATCTTACGTTACAACTTCTTAGTCTTACGGTTAACGATTGCCTCAGGTTCTCCAATTAACCTCATGTTCTCGTCCAACCTTAATTCAGAAATGGGAATTATGTCGGGCACACCTCCCGTGAACTTTTTCAAATAACACACATGAAAGGTGTTATGAATACTCTCTAGTTCTTCCGGTAATTCTAGCTTGTAAGCTTGATTCCAGATTCTCTGAAGAACTTTAAATGGTCCAATAAACCTTGGACTTAACTTTCCCCTTCTACCAAATCTTATAAGTCCCTTCCACGACGATACTTTAAGTGAAACCGAATCTCCAACTTCAAATGATATCGGTTGTCTTTTCTTCTCAGCATAACTCTTTTGAGCAGCTAACATCTTTTTCCCTAATCACTTAAAACTTTTCAGCAATCTAATGGACTATTTCAAGTCCCATAAACTGCTTTTCCTCTTATAGACTCCTCCAAAACCTTGAGGTAAAACGGTTGTCACGATCGGATACAATCGTTAACAAAACACCGTGAAGCCTCACACTTTCCTTCACATAAGAATTCGCAAGTTTATCCATAGACCATTTCTCGTTGGCTGCTATGAAATGCGTACTCTTAGTGAAGCGATCAACGACCACCCAAATCATGTCGTGACGACCGTTCCTTGTTCTGGGCAGTTTACTCACAGAATCCATAGTGATATATTCCCATTTACCCATGGGTACAGGTAAAGGATTTAAACTCCCATATAGTTTCTGATGTTGTGCCTTAACCCTAGCATAAGTTACACACTCAGCCACATACTTTAGCAACTTCGAGCTTCATCGTCGGCTACCAGTAATAGGGTTTTAGATCCCTATACATTTTCGTACTGCCGGGATGAATCGAGTACATGGTTTTGTGAGCTTCTTCCATCAGAAATCCTCTTACTCCTCCCATCTTAGGTACCCAAATCCCATCTTTGAATACCTTCAGTCTTTGACCGTTTGTATCAAACACCAACGTTTTATCCCAAACGTTCCTTCTTTCGGTCATTTTTCTCTAAAGCTTCCTCTTGAGCTTTCTTTTATACTTCCCACAATTGTAGAGACAACTTCAATTCTCAACGTTCTTGGCCTTTTCTTTTCAAGATTTACCTTCCGACTGAGAGCATTAGCAACAATACTTGCGTTACCAGGGTGGTAAAGTATCTCACAATCGTAGTCCTTGAGTAACTCTAGCCAGCGCCGTTGCCTCAGTGCATACACTATCACTTCATCCCTTTGGGTCAGAATATAACCTAACCCAACTTCTTTAACAACGAACGCGATACTTCTATTGATTGCTTTGATCAGCCTTTACTTCAATTCGGCTTAAGTCAACTGCTACATCGAACTTGGTTCTCTAAACCACATAACCAACCCATTGTAGTCGGACTCAATTCGATATGACCACTAGGGTTGGAATAACAATCATCTTCTTAGTCATTACCGAAATGATGGTAATGACATATCCGAATAAAACATAATCAATCACTAGTTTCTTGGTAACCTTGTGACTTTCCCTGATCCAAGTGTGAGTCCTGTGCTTCCAGTAGTATATATCTCTACTACTATTCACACCTACTCATACTCGTCCCAAGTACTGTCTCGCAGTCCCCAAGTTCTAAAATCAAAAAACAATTTAACACATACGAATGTGTCCAATTAACCATAGAATTTTCCTAGACTCTACTAGGACTTCTTCCACGAGTATCTTCAATCATTAGTTCTACTTCAACTTGGTTGGTGATGGAAAGTCCAGACAATGGGACAGCTTCAAGAATTACACCAATAGTTCCATCATCTTGCCAATCGAAGGTGTACTTCAGACGTAACGTACCCCTCTACACGTTTCGTTATTTTATTAGACATGTTCTAAAGGCAAGATACCACTCTTACTATATCTTTTGATAGGTGTCATTCACTATCATAAGTCTTTCATTTCCTCCATTTACTCAATTCTCTACGAGTCTCCACCATAATGTTTTGTACACCCAAGCAGACGTTCGGTGTACCAGGCGAGAATTTAAGATAAAAAGCCTTATTTACGATAGACGTATAAATCTCCTTATCACTCCGAAACGTTTATATGCTAGTTCTAATATTGTAGTTGTACGCTTAGAATCCTACACATATAAGGTTTCCAGATCCGGACGGCAACAGACCATAGATCCGAACAAATAATAGCATCATTATAGCTATAACACAAAACATTTAACACATAGAAGCATTTTAGGCATCCTTCCTAAATAAACTAGTGCTCATGTCTAAATTATGGTAGACACTCATTTCACAATCATCACTTAGCATTCTAAGTTTAAGTATAGAAATGCTACAATTTCTTAGTTCGCTTAAACTAATGCTCTGATACCAACTGTGACATCCCCAATTTCACGACCAGAAAAGACCGATTTCGTTTATGCTTTTTAAAATAAAATCAGAGTAATCATTTCATTAAAAGTGTTGCGGAATTTGTTCCCAAAGTCAAACATGATAAAAATTTATCAAAACCTTGCTTTAAGAAATATATATTTTTATTTCATAACAAAACCTCGGGATGTCATGTTCCGATACAGATCAAAAGCATAAACAAGACATTATAAGCCTTACAACAGTTATTTATAACTAATGGCCTATAATCCAAAATCACTCATCATCATTATCTGACTATGCTCGGGGTCCACTACCTGTAATCATAAAAAGCTGAGTGGGTCAGGCTTGGAAGCCTGGTGAGCATATAGGGTATTCAACCCACAATACATAAATTTATTATGTTTAAACATCAATCAGTCAACCAAATTACCCCAATTACCCATTCCCGTTATCCTCACCTTACGTCCCTAAAACAACTATCACAAGGGACCTAGCCTAAGGATTTTCATTAGGGGTGACAACATTGTTTTCCTACAACAATTTATGTCAAATAGGCACGAAGTCACATCGTCGCCAAGATTTATCTAATAGGCACTACGTCTCATAGTCGCCAGGGTTTACCTAATAGGCACGAAGTCACATCATAACCAAGGTTTACTTAACAGGAACTAACAACATTGATCCCCACATACTAACTTTATACAGTGATCTTACTAGATCTAGCCTAAAGGATCGATATGAACAACTAACTACGAAACTGCTTCAGAAATCCTCTAGCAGCAAACAAGGATCGATAAAGATATTGAATGAATGGATTAAGTTTAACTACGAACCTTTTTTTTGTAAAAGAAAGAACCACAAGACAATTAAGTCAGGGGTAGTTATCAATGCCTAGGCTGTGGTCTGAATATCGTGAGGTATATAACCCCCAGACGCACCCTATCCAACATCGAACTTTGCCTAGGCTGTGGTCTGAATATCGTGAGGTATATAACCCCCAGACGCACCCTATCCGGCATTGAAAACACTAACTAATGCCTAGGTTGTGGTCTGAATATCGTGAGGTATATAACCCCCAGACTCACCCCTATTCGGCATCGGAAAGGAAAACACTGACTAATGCGTAGGCTGTGGTCTGAACCCCCAGACTCACCCCTATCCGGCATCGGAAAGGAAAACACTGACTCATGAAGCTCGTCCGATCACTTCACAAAAGAAACGAAGACTCCAAATCTCTTCAAAATAAAAGCATAGGGAAAATACTAATAAAGTACTTCCGTATGCTCCCGTACCCCGACACGTAATAGAGTCAAAAAGAAAAAATTAACGGATGAACACATAGTTCAAAAACATCTAAGGAACATATAGTTCAAGAACACTTTATGAACATATAGTTCAAACATACGTACCGATTACGAGTCTACTAACGTTCCACTGGACTATCTAAAATAGTTTGTAGCCGTTGTCTATACTCTGTTAGATGACTAGATCATCTTAAACATCGATACCTCTCATCACTTTATTTTATCACACACCAACTATCTACCCATGTTCTACCCAACATATTTGTAGATAAAAATATATATATATACAGTTTAAAACTTGTATAGAATATCAACACAACAGTCACCTCAAATAAACAATTAATATATTTACACGTAACACGTATTTTAAGGTAAATACTTCATATCTATGTGTAAATTGAAAGTGAATATACACTCACTTGATTTGATGATAATCGGGCAGCAATTCGTTTCCTAAAACGATCGTTTTTAATAAAACCGGGAGTTTTATTAAGAAACCGGGCTCTGCGAAAGGTCGGGCTTCAAAACCGAAAAGATAAATTTTCCGGGCCTTCGGGCACTCCGGGACGTGTTCCGGGCGTTGGAAATGATCTCGGGGCATCGGGGGAGGTCAAAATAACCAAAATATTGAAAAAGGGGTAAAATGGGCAATTTCCCAAAATTACCCGGGAAGTCTCGCAAGGCCACTATTTATAGGGGGAGCTACGAGGGTTCGGCCGAGAAGGAAGAGTCAGCGAGGGCAGGTGGCATCCGCGGAGCGAGGACAAGTGGCGGGTGCGAGCTTCGGACATGCGACGCCTTCGGATTGGGCCAGCGAGGTTCGGATGATGAGTCAGAAGCGAGGCGTCGGAAGATCATTCGACCGCACCCTCGGTCCAATCAGCAAGCGACATGCGGGTCGGATCACGTGGGTTGCATGCGAGGATCACGTGGATACTGTTCATGCGAGGGTGACTCAGCAGATTTTGCCACGTGGCATATGCGAGGCGAGGACACGTGGCAAAAGCGTGACTATGCGAATTTTCTCAATTTTTGTGAAAAATTTCTAAAATCCATAACTTTCGCATACGAGCTCCGTTTTTGACGTTCTTTATATGCACGCGTAGCTAAACTTACGCTCTACAACTTCCGTTTAGACTTCATCGGCTAATTTTGAATTTAAATTTTATATTATTATTTTTAACAGACCGGGACAGGAAATCCGTTAAAAATTCATAACTTCTTCATCCGACGTCCGTTTTCGTCAGACTTTTTACCGTTGTGCTCCTAATGACGAGACCTTCAATTCTCGTTTAGGTTGTGTCGGCTAAAAATCGCTCAATCTAAAATTCGAGTTTTTAGCTGTCTACTGCTAAGCTGAAACTTCAAAAAATCATAACTTCCTCATACGAAGTCAGATTTGGGCGTTCTTTTTATCGAATTTCTCGGTTTAACGAATACTACGACTTTCGTTTAGATTACTAAGGCTAAAAAGTAGTTTATCAAAAATTCACTTTTTACGACATTCGGCACCGTGTCGGTTTTGTCGCGAAACTTCGACAGGTCATAACTTCTTCGTTATAACTCGGATTTCAGCATTCTTTATATCCCCGAAATCCTTGTTTCGACCACTACAACTTTATGTAAAGATATCGGGCTTATCTCACACTTTAATTTTGACACTTATTTTTATTTTTAATTAATTAAACCCTAATAATTAAGCATAAAACACATAATTCACATAAAATTCACATAATTCCTTTTCATTTCTTCTAAATGAGTTACAAAGGTTAACTTAGACCATTATGTCAATATTAATGCCTAGCCTAGAAACACAAGCGTTACACTAGGCGTTACCTCCAGCAGGGTTGCGCAGGTTATGTCGCGTATGTTATGGATACCCGGGAGGCGGGTAGAACGACGGTGGGCGAGGTGCCCGTAGTACGAGAGTTCGCAGACGAATTCCGCGAGGAGCTTCCTGGGATACCTCATGAGTGCCAGGTGGAGTTCAGGATGGACCTAGTCCCAGGTGCGGCTCCGATAGCCAAGGTACCCTATCGGTTGGCTCCTCCCGAGATGCAGGTGTTGTCTACGCAACTGCAGGAGCTGCTAGACAAGGGATTTATCAGGCCAAGTAGTTCGCCTTGGGGAGCCCCGATTCTATTTGTGAAGAAGAAGGACGGGTCGCATCGTATGTGTATAGACTATAAGGAGCTGAATAAGGTAACGGTGAAGAATCGTTACCCACTCCCGAGGATTGATGACCTCTTTGACCAGCTTCAGGGAGCATCTTGGTTCTCCAAGATTGATCTGCGTTCAGGATATCATCAGATGAGGGTCAGGGAGGAGGATGTGCAGAAGACTGCGTTTCGGATGCGCTATGGCCATTACGAGT
This sequence comes from Lactuca serriola, assembly GCF_051521515.1. Classification (NCBI taxonomy): domain Eukaryota; kingdom Viridiplantae; phylum Streptophyta; class Magnoliopsida; order Asterales; family Asteraceae; genus Lactuca; species Lactuca serriola. The sequence goes on along the minus strand of NC_136416.1, from coordinate 81,933,977 downwards.
TTGTGGTGATGCCCTTCGGGCTCACCAATGCTCCTGCCACGTTCATGGACCTCATGAATCGCATGTGTAAACCGATGTTAGACCGGTCAGTGATAGTGTTTATTGATGATATCTTGGTTTATTCCAAGACGCAAGAGGAGTATGAGGAGCACCTGCGGAAGGTGCTAGAGACTTTAAGGAGGGAGAGCTTGTATGTCAAGTTCTCCAAATGTGAGTTTTGGTTGTGCGAGGTGCAGTTTCTTGGGCACCTTGTCAACCAGAACGGGATTTCGGTAGACCCGACCAAGGTGGAGGTCGTGATGAGATGGGAGGTTCCGAAGTCTCCATCTGATATTCAGAGTTTCCTGGGATTAGCAGGCTATTATTGGAGATTCATCCAGGTTTTCTCCAAGATAGCCGTACTGTTGACCAGGCTAACAAGGAAGGTTGTGGTCTTTCGTTGGGGGCCTGAGCAGTAGGCAGCGTTCGAGACACTGAGACAGAGATTGTGCGAGGCGCCAATCTTAGCCCTGCCAGAGGGCATGGAGGATTTTATTGTGTATTGCGATGCGTCCATCTCAGGTTTGGGCGCGGTGTTGATGCAGAGAGGGCATGTCATCGCCTACGCATCGAGGCAGCTGAAGCCTCACGAGGCGAATTACCCGACGCATGACTTGGAGCTGGGGGTTGTTGTGTTCGCCCTCAAGATTTGGCGTCATTACCTCTATGGGGTTCGCTGTACCATTTACACGGACCATAAGAGTTTGAGGTACCTCATGGATCAGCCAAATCTAAACATGAGGCAGCGTCGGTGGATGGATGTGGTAAAGGATTACGATTGCAAGATCCTTTATCACCCGGGAAGGCCAATGTGGTGGCCGATGCGCTTAGCCGCAAGGCGGTGCCGATCAGGGATATCTGCATGCGGATGACAGTGGTGACTCCGCTATTGGAGCGGATTCAGGAGGCCCAGCAGGAGGCCATGAAGTAGGAACATCGGAAGAGTGAGCGTATAGTGGGTCAGGTTTCCTCCTTCGACTATGACAGCAGGGGATTATTGACATTACACTGCAGGGTGTGGGTGCCATACCTCGGAGGCGTGCGCCAGATCTTGATGGAGGAGGCGCACAAATCCTGATTCTCCATTCATCTCGGGGCGACGAAGATGTATGGGGATCTTCATCTGGACTATTGGTGGCCCTGCATGAAGCAGGATGTGGCATGGTACGTGGAGTAGTTCTTGACCTGCAGGAAGGTCAAGGTCGAGCATCAAAGACCTCACGGCAAGATGCAGCTGTTGGATATCCCGCTATGGAAATGGGAGGATATTACGATGGATTTTATCACCAAGCTTCCCAGGACCGCACGGGGAGTGGATTCGATATCGGTCATCGTGGATCGATTGACCAAGAGCACCCATTTTATCCCAATTCAGGAGAGCATCTTGGGCGAGAAATTGGCCGATATCTATATCAGAGAAGTGGTGGCCCGGCACGGAGTGCCAGTTTCGGTGATTTCGGATAGGGATGTGCGGTTCACATCCAGGTTTTGGAAGAAATTCCACGACGAGTTGGGTACTCGTCTGCATTTCAGCACCGCCTTTCACCCGCAGACGGATGGCTAGAGCGAGCGGACCATCCAGACTCTGGAGGACATGCTGCAGGCTTGTGTTTTAGACTTCGGAGGTAGCTGGGATACCTACCTTCCGTTGGCGGAGTTCTCGTATAATAATAGCTATCATGCGAGCATCGACCGTCCTCCTTTTGAGATGTTGTATGGGAGGAGGTGCAGGACCCCGATATGATGGGGTGAGGTTGCCCAGAGAGTCATGGGGAGCACCGAAGTAGTGCTCAAGATGACAGAGAAGATTTAGTAGGTCCGAAGCAGGCTTCAGACTGCTCAGAGTCGGCAGAAAAGTTATGCAGATAAGCGTCGATCCGACCTGGAGTTCTACGTCGGAGATATGGTTCTCCTGAAAGTGTCACCTTGGAAAAGCGTCATTCGATTTAGGAAGCGAGGCAAGTTGGGCCCAAGGTATATTGGACCGTTCAGGGTACAGAAGGTATAAATTCTGAACCTTGCTCATTCATTTGTCAGATCCCTCTTTGGGGTGATTTAGGGCTTTTATAAGCCATTTTTGGTGGCCAACCATGCTTGCAAACATGGTTGGGGGTTTGAGCTTCTGGATCATGTCATTATTGGAGTCACAAGACGGATTTGGGTTGCTTTTGCACTCAAGGAAGGCCCCATGCAACAAAAGAACCATTTTAGAGCCATTTAAGCTCAAAAGTCCCATGCATGCATGTAAAGTTTGTAACTTTACATGCTAGATCGAGTTTAGGGGCCTGGATCTATCTTTTGGTCAAGTGTTGTACATCAGAAATCGAAGTTCTAAAGAGGGGATGTGACCGACTCGGCAAGTCCATTCGTGGACTCGGCGAGTCCATTCCTGGACTCGGCGAGTCCAAGGGTTTTGTCCCATATCAGTGAGGGTCAAAAGGACCAGATGAGTGTGGAAAGGTTTTAGGGAGTCCCGCGGAGTGACCCAACGTTCTGAACTAAGCAAAATGTTCTGGAAATTTATGGTACTCGGCGAGTGCATGAACGGACTCGGCGAGTCCAAGGCAATCTTCATAGAACTCGACGAGTTGTTCATCAACTCAGCGAGTCGAGGACAGAATGTGTTCATCGGATGAAGAGTAACTCGACGAGTTGTTCATATAACTCGACGAGTCAAGGGCAGGACATGAGTATTAGTTGATGATGAACTCAACGAGTTTTTCATACAACTCGACAAGTCGGATGAGGATTCAGTCGGTGTTCATTAAGAAGGAAAACTCGTTGACTCATCTCCTGACTCGACGAGTAGAGACAGGTATGAGGTCTAATGGAAGGATAGGGACTCGGCGAGTCAAGTCAACTAGAGGTTGACTTTGACTTTGACTTGGTCAAGGGGTAAAATGGTCATTTTACCCTAATAGTAGATGTCAGTTTCTGACTAAGTGTTTTGTGGTAATTTTAGCCGGAGGATTTCTGGAGCAGCAGCAGCAGCAGTCGGAGGATTCCCGCATAGTTCAGCAGCTACGAGGTGAGTTACCTTCCAGTAGCGGTGGGTCTGAGGCCACAATGCTGGCCCGCCGGTAGGAGACGTATGATAGATGATTGTCTTTGTGATATCATCTAGGTTTGCTACTACCTGATATGTTATATGCTAGCATGATGCGTTGTATGTGATAGTAGTAGAGTTCGGTTGTTAGGACCGAAGGGTAGTCAGACACCCTAGATACGTCTGACAGTATGTGATGATATGTATGCATGCTGGATTGTAATGTTATATGTGATAGAGGTAGTAGGAGGGGACCAGTCCCCGAGTTCGGTTGTTAGGACCGAAGGGTAGTTCAGGCACCCCAGATATGTCTGATAATATGTTTATGTTATGTTATATGTGATATTAGTAGTAGGGGTGAAATAGTCACCGAGGTTTGGTTGTTAGGACCGAAGGGTAGTCAGCACCCCATAATGGTTCGACATGGGTAGGTCATCGCCCCAGAATGGCTAGACACGGGAAGGACGGCACCCCAGAATGGCCGTACAGGTAGGTCGGCACCCCAAAATGGCCGTACCGGGTAGGTCGGGCACCCCAGAATTGCCTGGCAGTATGTATGTGATATGATTGTATGGTGTGTGGTACGATGGGGGAACTCACTAAGCTTCGTGCTTACAGTTTTTAGTTTTGGTTTCAGGTACCTTTTCAATGAAGGGGAAGGAGTTGGCACGGTAGCGGCACATCATACACACACACATTGGTTTTCCGCATTATGAGATGTTCTGGGATTGTACTCTGACATTATTATTATTTTCATGTTTTGGGTTTTCAGACACAAGATATGTTTTATGAAATGATATGATCGGATGATGTTTTACAAACCACTTATTTTAAATGAAATTTTTGGGCGTGAAAATTTGGTCGTTACAATAGGCTAGGACTCGGGGATTGATGAACTCGACGAGTCATAGGGTGACTCGGCAAGTTGAGTCGTGATATGAGGATTTTCTGAGCCTAGGAACTCGGCGAGTGAGTGGGATGACTCGGCGAGTAGGGTCAATCAGGAAGGCTGACTTTGACTAGGACTTTGAATTAGACCAAGAGTTGACCAGTTTGACTTCCATGGGTATCCTGGTAATTTGGGCACTGACAGATATGGTTTCATCAAAGTGTTAGGTGGTGGAGTTTATGGCTGTGATCGGGGGATTTGAACCCACCTATTCAGTTCGGCATTTCAAGGTGAGTTATCCTCACTCTATCAACAAGGTCTAAGGCACCAAGGTCGGCCCTTTTTTGGATTTTGTACTTGTACTTGTTTGATGTGATTATAATCTGTTAGATCGGTATCAGGATCGACAGTATGTTGTTATGCTCTTATAATCCGATAGGATGATGCTATGTCAGTGACCTGATTTAGGTCGGTATCCTGGTATATAGGATGATGCTATGTCAGTGACCTGGTTTAGGTCGGTATCATGGTATATAGGATGATGCTATGTTAGTGACCGGTTAGGTCGATATCCTGGTATATAGGATGATGCTATATCAGTGACCCTGTTTAGGTCGGTATCCTGGTATATAGGATGATGATATGTCAGTGACCTGGTTTAGGTCGGTATCCTGGTATATAGGATGATGCTATGTCAGTGACCTGGTTTAGGTCGGTATCCTGGTATATAGGATGATGCTATGTCAGTGACCTGGTTTAGGTCAGTATCCTGGTATATAGGATGATGCTATGTTAGTGACCGGTTAGGTCGGTATCCTGGTTAGGATGTTGTTATACTATATGATCTGCTAGATCGGTTTGTTTGTCTATGGATTGTTATGTGATTATCTATTATATGTGCACATGGTTATTTGCTTGATGTTGGGCTGAGGCGGTCATGCTTTGTGCTGAAGGCCAACATACCCTACGAGTGGTCCGGATAGACTATAGGCCCGTATGGCGGTCCAGTCATACCGAAGGCTCGGGATAGATCCAGATAGACTGAAGGCCCAGTGCGGGCGGTCTAGTCATACTGTAGACTCAGAGAGTGGATCAGGTGGACTAAAGGCCCGGTGCAGGCGGACCAGTCACACTATAGACCCGAGATACATGGTTGTTCTGTATTTGTTGAAACGATATGATTATGGTTATATGAGGTTGGTATTTTGGGGGTAACTCACTAAGCTTTCGGGCTTACAATTTTAGTTTATTGTTTCAGGTTCAGCGGATGGCCGCAGGTAGGCAAAGGCGTGACCGTACACTTCCTCGATTGACGATTATGATATTTGGGAACTTTGATGTATAAAATATTTTGAAAACATATTGTAATAATTGAATGGTTCCAACGACTTAAAAGTTTGAAATTGGCTTGAATTTTATGGGTGTTACAGTAACAGGCTACATTACCCCCATCTAGGCTTGATTCAAGCACAAGGCCCAATCCAAAGGCCCAAAGTCAAACTAGGAATCAAAGTCCAACATATGGTATTTCTAATGGCCAAATATCTCATGATCATAAAGGCCCAAACTATGGCCCATCTATGGCCCAATTTTCCAAATTGGGCCCAAACCCCTTACATGGGCTTTACTCTAGGCCCATTAAAATATTCTAACCCAATTGCTTATTCTTGGATGGCCCATTATTATCCCAATTATCAAAGCCCAAAAGAAAGGCCCAACAATAAACCCAAGTGAAATTAGGATTTCACATAAAATGATGATTAGGGTTAAGTGTTTCTCACTTAACCCATTAAGGACTTAATCCATTAAGTCCATCACACTTCTAAATAAATCATATGGTGGGATTGGGCCTAACACACAATTTCATTCCAATGGCCCAAATGTGGGTCCCGATAAGTCCAAGCCCATAAATCCAATATTAAGCTTTTCTAAACCCTAATTAGGGTTTCCAATCCCATCTTAGCCCAATAGGCCCAAAACCAACTCCTTAAGCCCATTAGGGTTTTCCTTAGGTCAATTAGGGTTTATTACACCCATTGGTCACATGTTTGGGCTTTTGGGTCCATTAGGGATTCATTGGGCCCATTTGGGTTTTAGTCCTTTGTCCAAACATCCAAAAAGCAATCCCAACACAACTAAGCACACCGCCACCCGACACGGCGGCCGGTGGCGGCAAGAGGCGGCAGCCACCACCTCACAGTGGTGGTTTTGAGTTTCTTTCATTATTCCTTTGGCTTTTACAATTTTACAATGAACTCCCAAAATAATCACACACACTATACTAAAATAAACACACACACAACCACCCTTGTAGTGGCCGGCGGTGGCACGTGGTGGTAGCGGCTGATCTTGATTTTTCGGCTAGGCAAAACCACTCTAACAAAAGAAATACAGCCATACACACACTACAATAAACACACATTGCACCCTTTTCCCGGAATAGTAACACAGCCACCCTACTATGGCGTTGGCGCGGCGACAGGACCCTCGAAGAGACGGCAACAACGTCAATGGCGGCACAGCCGCATGGCGGCACAGCCGCATGGCGGCGACGGAAACAAGCGGAACAGCCGCTGAAGTCCACAATAGGCGACAACATCACGAAGGGAACGAGAAGGCAACGGCAACGCCAACAACCGACTCTAGCGACCGAACTACGACAGTAGAAAGAAGAGAAGAAAGAGAAGTGGTTGGAACAGCAAAAACAGCAGCCTCAACGCCCAAAGATGGCTTCATCTTCAACGGAAACGACGCCATGGTAGTCACCAATGGCTCACGACGGCGACGTGACTGTAGGCAACAGATGAAGATGAGGAAACGGAAATACCACTTGCCCCGACGCGGTCTTCAGCTTCCTTGGATTTACCGAAGGCAACTTGTCGTGGCATTGGAGCGGAGATAGCGGTGACAACAGGTTTGTGGTGGTGGTTTCGGCACCGGAAGTCGAAGGAGGAGGGTGGCGGCCGGTGATGGGAGGCATAAGGATGGAGATGACGGTTGTAACTTGGTCACTAGCGTTAGGGTTACATGGATGGTTTTATACCCGCTACAACTCCAAACTTATTGCCATAATGGCAGAAACAGCCCCTCCCCATGACATTTTCTTTCAGAATAAGGCTGATATTTATCATTTAAACCCTGATCCCATAAATTTCTTTCATAATAGATCTTTAAATTACCAATCAGCCCCCTAAGCCTTCAAATCTTTTCAATTTAAATCCATTAATTACCAAACACACCCCGACTTCTGAAAGCCTTCTCAAATTAAATCCAAAACTTACACTTTTAACCCCCAACTTCAAAATTATGACAATTAGCTCCTCAAAATCACACATCGCTATATAATTATTGATTTTAGGCTACGAGTCATTAATTAATTAATTTATTTAATTTATTAAATAAACAGGGCGTTACATTTCATAATCATGAAAAGCAGCTATGACAAGCAATATCTTGATAGACTTTATCTTAGCTATTGGTGAAAAGGTCTCATCATAATGAATCCATGGGGTTTGAGTAAAGCCCTTTGCAACCAGTCGAGCCTTAAAAGTGTGTACATTTCCATCCATGTCAGTCTTCTTCTAGAAGATCCATTTGCAACCAACTGTCTTTTGACCAGGTTCTTGATCAACCAAATTCCAAACTTGGTTATCATACATGGACTTGATCTCGCTATCCATTGCCTCTTTCCACTTGGCAGCCTTAGGGCCTACCATCGCTTCTTTGTAGCTAGCTGGCTCATCAAAATTCTCCACCATTTCATCACTGATAAATGAATCGCCATATGATGTTATATGTAAACCATAGAATGTTGGTGGCATGCTAACTCTACTAGAATGTCTAAGAGGTAACGAATTGTCAATGGATTCTGATGGGTTTTGGTCATAAGACATCCTATGTGCTCATACAAACCCTAAAGCTTGGATCTAGGTTTCTCTATTGTACATACTTTGAATCCAAGACTTTGAACCCTAATTCTAGCATATGGAAATCGGAATTCACATGTAATTAGGTTTAAGAACATACCTTGATTGTTATATAGCAATAACAATCCAATTCCTCCTTGAATTGACCTTGGAAAGCTAAGAGTCACAAGTGTCACTCCTCTAATGGCTTAAAAACACCATAAGCAAGTGGAGAAGGTATAAAGAGAGAGGAGGGAGGTTAAAATTCGTCCTTAGGACCTCTTGGGAAGGGTTAGACGAATTCATGTGCCTTAGGGGGTTTATATAGGTGTAAAGATTACGGTTTTAGTCCTTATCCTTATCTAGTTGCTTGTCCACCAAGCAACCATAAGATAAGTCCTAGAAATCCTTATCCTAGTTGAATTCTAAGGGATTTACACCTCAAATTCGTTCACCATATATATAAGATAATCCTTACCTTATTTTGTAACTATCACATAATTACAATTCAGCCCCTCTAGTTTAATTAATTACACTTGATCACAAAATTAATTCTTAATTAATTATTGACCAATATTAATTAAACAAATATGATTTCTCCTTTAATATATTATTCTTATAACATATTAATAAATCATAATAACTACTCTCTCTATTTATTTCTCCAATCAAGTTGCTTTGGTGAAGGCAACCCAAAAGGACCATGCACCATCGGGTCAAGTACATACCAAAATAGTTATGGACTTAGACACTAATCCAACAGATTCAACATGAATATCCTCCTTTGGTTGAGTGCTGGTATCATCTAAGGTTCCTTCATCGGTTGACTCTTGAATCTCTTCAAGGTCAATTATACTCCTACTGTCCCCTTTTCATATGAGCTCTCTATCACTAAGACTCCTCTTTGTGCTACAAAGACCACGTTCTCACTAGGTCTGTCGAACAAATATCCATAAGGACTTTTATGGGTAACCAATGAAAATACATCACTCACTTCTAGGTTCTAGCTTGTTGTGAGTTTCTCGTCTAACGAAAGCTTCACAACCCCAAACCTTGATATGTGTTAACGAGGGAACTTTCCATGTCCACATATCATGAGGTGTTTTGGCAACCTTCTTAGTAGGGACAAGATTGAGGATATGGGCAGATGTTTCTAAGGCATTCCGCCAAAAAGAAATGGGGAAGAGAAGCTCAAGTCATCATGGAATGAATCATGTCCAACAAGGTTCGATTACGCATCTCATCCACACCATTAAGTTGTGGTGTCAATTAGGAAACTATTCCACATTCCTTAAGATACTCGTGGAACTCAATACTAAGATACTCTCTACCTCTATCAAAACAAAGCATATTTATCTTCCTGCCTAATTGATTCTCGACATTATGTTTAAACTCTTTGAACTTTTCAAAGGTCTCTTACTTATGCTTGATAAGTAGATATAACTATATCTTCTATAACCATCAGTAAATGTCACATAAAATTGATTAGCATCCTTTGTGGTGGATCTAAAAGGTCAATACACATTTGTGTGTATGATATCAAACAAACCTTCATCTCTTTCACAAGATCTAGTGAAAGGTGATTTTGTCATCTTCCCCAAAAGACAAGATTCACATTCTTCATCTGGCCTTAAGTCAAATGATTCCAACACTCCATCCTTTTGGAGTTGGGTGATGTGTTTCTGGTTAATGTACCCATGACGACAATGCCACAAGCATGCCTTGTCTAAGCCATTAGATGAATTGATCTGAAATACACTATTACTTAAGCTATCAACATAAATCACAGCATCATACACACCATTACAAGGTAAAGCTTCAAACATAAATATACCATTCTTATAAACCAAAATCGATCCATTCATGTCATTAAACGAATATCAAAAACCCTTTCTTAATAGTGCATGAAAAGAAATAATGTTTCGCTTCATTTCAGACGAATAACAACAATTAACCAAGTCTAATCTAACATCACTACTAAGCACAAGACTATAAATTCCAATCTTGGTAACATTAGAAGATTGCATATTTCCCATGTTTAGATTCATCCTTCCATGCTCCACCTCTTCACTTTATCTTAGTCCCTGCAAATCAAAAAAAAATGTGAAAACCACATCCTGTATCAAGGACCCAACAACGAGTAGGTTGTGAGTTTTTAGTTCGAATAATTTAAATACCTGCCGACGATGGCTTCACTTTGCCATCCTTAATATCCTGCAAGTACTTGGGGCAGCTTCATTTCCAATGGAGCTTATTATTACAATAGAAGAAATTGGCCTCTTTGGTATCACTCACATGAGGGATACCAAAACCGGGCTTTGCTTTTGGGCCATTCCTAGATGACCTGATATGGGCCTTGCCCTTCCAGTTCTGCTTAGAAGCACCTTTCCTCTTCTTCCCTTTGCTTTGCCCAATGGCTAGGACAGGAGTACTATTAGCAGTAGGGGACTCTTCTTCATCCCTGACTCTACTGTCTGCAATAGGTTGTGGAGTTGTGCCAATGTGGTTTCAATGTTGTTCAAATGTTAAGTCAATATGAACTAATCATAAAAAGGTGGCAAGGAGTTAAGGACCATTTCAATGGCCAACTCCTCATCGAAATTCACATTGAGTTTTTCAAGGCGCTCCATGTATCTTTGCATTCTTTGCATGTGGTTGCAGAACGACTCTCCTTCCTTTAACTTGCATGCAATAAGAGCTTTAATGAATTCATACTTTTCTTCACGAGCTCTCTGGTGATGCTTTTCAACAAGATATAAGTGCATCTTGTATGGCCAATAGTCCTCATAGAACCTTCGCAACTCAGGGATCATGGTGGAATCCATGATGCAAGCAACCTTAGTCGCGTCATTATAGTGTTTCTTGTAAGAGGCTATTTCTTTAGGAGTAGTAGTATCTTCATCGAGCTCAATAAGTTGTTTCTCCAGTACATACTCTTTGCCCTTGTATCAAAGAGCTATCTTGATTTTATACATCCAATCATTGTAGTTGGTGTCATCCAGTGTTCTAAATAATGCGTCATGGCGGTGCCAAGGTGTGTCATGGCGCAAGCCGTGAAGAAGTCATTACGAAAGCATGCAAAACGTCTTTGTGAGGCGTGGCACCCAAATAACGTGGCTAGGCACGCCTTATTGCGTTATGGGGTGAGTATTTTCCAAGGCGCGATTTTTTTTTCTACAGACCGGGCATGAAAGAATTGAGTTGTTGTTAACTTTTTCATGTTAAGTGTTGATATAACACGTCTAAAAACTTGTTATATTTGATATAATTCTATAATTATGTGATTTATCTTTTTTAATGTATAGAAACTTATCACACCTTGACCTTGCCGCCACGCCATGCCTCACACCATTTAGAACCTTGGTGCAATCCAATGTCACCTTGAACACGATCGAGAGTAGGGAGAAGTTGTGGGACGATTTTTGAGGAGCAGAAGCATCACCAACAGTAGACATCTATAGAGAAAAATAGTTTTAATTAGATGACAATAATCCCTAATATTTTGACCCATAATTAATATTTAAGGCTATGATCCAAAATAACAATTCACAACTAAGAAAAGGGATGTCGTAATCTTATTGCGAATTTATGAAGGTGGGTTAAAGTAATTTACCAATTTCGAACTATGAAACTCCTAGATCTTTTAAATTTCATTGAATCTATCAATGGCATGTTTAATCTCAAGTTATGCTCTTCTATTTTTGACTAGGATACCGATGATCACAAACAATGTGTGAATAAACATACAAATATGCTTGGCACTCTCAATGTGATTTATCATCCCTCATTAATGTGTCGGTTAACCAAACGCGCTCCATTAAGAATGATAATTTTCAAGATGCACATTATACTTTTCATAGTTTCCTAAAGTAACTAATTGCGGGATTTTATAAAAATGATTTGGTTACTTTATAACATTATACTTATTAATGAGATTATGTCCTATGAAATCTATTCGGCTAACGACCCTCCACCATACTAGAGAGCGGTGGGTAAGAATTGATAACCAATGATGTTCATTTTATAGGATGCTTCCTTAAACTCCCCTTATAGTATGGCTTCGTGAATGAGGCGTACTAGCGATTTGACTGACTTGTGTTATACATATATTATATTAATCTTTTAATTATGTATAGTATAAGGTGTATTTTAAAACTTTTCTAAAATACTAGGTTTAAGTTTAAATTTTCGAAATTAATTTAATTTAAAAGTAAAAGAATTTTTGATTTAATCTTTATCTTTTAATTAGATAATTAATTTAATTTAATTTAATCAATGTGGATTAAATAATTATTTACAATTAAATAATTAATAAAATAATTCAATTTAATCCTTATCCTAAGCCTTCTGGTTTTCGAAAATAGGCTAGGGTTTATTAGGTTTTAATTGTTCAAATTTTAAGGCTTTTTAAAATAACAAATATGGAAACAAGCTAAACACTAAAAGGGGTCCACAATTTTTGAAAATAAGACAAAGGGGATAGGGTTTCTAAAACTCTTGTAGATATCAAAAATATAGGGTGGAGGCTAGGGTTTCAAGAACCCTATGGAATTTTCGAAAATACCTCTTTAGGGTTTAGATTCTATAAGCCTAAATTTTGATCTATTTCAACTTTGTGCAAGATCAATGAGAACAATGGCTCCGATACCACCGATGGGTTTTATATGTAACAAAAAAAAATTGGTGGAAAAACATAAACCCTAAGTTCACATGCACCCTAAATGATCTATGTTCTCACTATGATTTGCAAACAACTATTGAATATCAAGAACCCTAGAACTACATTGCTATTTTTGAAATACCAATGGGTTCTTAGAAAATAAATATCTTAGTTTATTATTGCAAATAAACTAGTCATCTTTCCTTGATGGTCTTCGGAAAGGAAGCACCAGAAGTCTCATGCCTCCAATAGATCACACCCAAACCCTAGAAAATTAGAGGCTAAAAAGGAGAGATGAGGAAGAAGGGATTTTCGATTTTCTCTCTTGGAAAAGGGATGGTCAAAAATCATAACCCCAAGAGGATTTATAAAGGTGACTAAGGGATACTATCGATAAAGTCGTTTCCTTAGATAAGCCCTAATTCCTTAACTTCCTCCCTAAGGCATCCAAGGCTCCCTTATTGCCCAAGGAAACCCTAAAACCATTCTTGATATCATCCGCCCTATATGGGAGGCTCTAGAATTGTTCAATGCTCAACTTTTGAACATTGTCACATTTAGTCCTTCTACTTTTAATTATTCCAATTAATCCAAAAATTAATTCTAATTAATTTCTAATTAATATATTATACTCATAATAAATTAATAAATTATTAATTTTGATTTATACTTAATTTAAAAATCATATAATAATTTAATAAATCAGTCTCTCCCTCCAAATATCATTCCAGTCTATTATTAGGTTTTAGGGCAACCCAAAAGGACCTTGCTAATAATTCAAGATTATACTAATTTAGTTATTGGCTTAGACACCTAATCCAACAACTATGACTTTTGTTAAGATTATTTTTCATAAATAATCTTCTATCAAAATGTCATTTTTAACATTTAATATATCTAAATTGACTAGCCTGAATCTAAGGGTATTACATTGGAAGCATGTAGTTTGCATGTTAGTGCCCTGGTCGGTTACGGTTATGGTAGTGAACTTGAAACTTCTTTTTGAAAGTTCCACCTTTAACTCCTAATTTTCTAATGATGTTGTAATAGTTAGTCATATATTTCAGGAAATTATAAAAATATTAATCTTAAATATATAGTTGAAGATAAATGATACTTTGAATCGGATAGTTACAGTTAAAATCATAGTTTATGAGCAAAAAGAAAAGACTGCGACAAATGCATGTTTGCACCACAAGATACCTTTAGAACTCGAATACAAACAGGAAACATTGCAAACCGCGATGCGAGAATAGGATGTACGCAATGCAAAATTTATGTATTCCAAACTCCTATAACTACATAATCTCGTTTTCCTAACTCATGATGTTTTTTATTCTTTGAAGTACCAGATATGGAGACAAGTTTTATTACGAAAAATCAAAAGTTCAGAAGGGATTCAAGGATGAAGAACACGATTAGAGTAGTTTTTGAAGATAGAAGCTTAGAAACATCATTTAATTATTCGGTTTGTTTTATACATCATGTTTAGGACTTCCTTATTGAGTGTTTTCTGTTTTATAGCTATGATAATGGGCTAATACCCTTCACTTCCACTTAGATGTAGATGGAACGTTAATACTATGGTTTGATTTGTTTGTTTAGATTTATAAAGTTTGATTATGTATTATGTTTTATTGATCGTATTACTACATGTATTAAAGTTTTGATTTTTATTACATGTAACTGAGTTATCTATTGTCTAGAAGACCAATATGATTATATTTACTTGTATATTAAGTAGTTTATGACATTAACTATTATGATTAGAGATGGATCCTGGGGTTACGTGAATAAAGTCATGAACTTTAAATGAATCAGAGAGCATTAGATGAATATTCCTTGTTTTGATTGATTTTCATGACCATTGAGATTAATCATTAGATCAAATATTTCCATAGTTTAAATATTTAATTGACTATTTAGTTAGCTAATTGCATGATTATTGTGTTAGTTGCTTTATAATCATTAGTATTAGTTAGTCGAATCAAGGTAGTCAAACACTATAAGAATCAGTAATTAACTTTCTAAATCCAATTACACTTCTAATCAATCAACTAAAGGAAAATAGAGAGATTCGATATCTAGGTGGCAGTACTTTAAAACTACAATTTAAATCAAGTTTTATGCTTTTGTTTACTTTTTCTAGGTTTTTAATCACATTTAATTCAGTTTAAACAACAACCCCAATTAACTTTTCAGTTTCTAGTTTAATTAATATTATCAAAAATCAAATCATACCAGTTCCTTTTGTGTTTGAGACCTAGTCTTGTGAGAGAATAAACAAGTTTTATAAAAGAACCCGAACAAGAATTCACGAATAAAGAGGCAAAATCAAATTTTGACACTGATCCCGATTATTAATTTTCATGATGGATATCACCGACCTTGTGCTAATGGGGTATGCAAACCGTACCAGAGAAGAAGTGGGACCAAACCTCATTCATCCAGCAATCCTGACCGCAACCAACTTTGGGCTTAAAGGTCAATTTCTAAATCTACTAAAGGAAGCATCTTTCTTTAGAAAAGGCCACAAGGATGCCCACAAAGCGTATCCAAGAACTAGTCAAGATAACATTCTTCAACGTTCTAGGGGTGACAAAATACGAGGTTATACTTATAGTTTTCCATATTAAATTCAAGGATGCGACAAAGAGATGGGCCAAGTCATTACCAGCTTCTTCTACCACTTGCAACTAGTTCCTTGATAAAATGATAGTCAAGCTCAATATGTTTGCCCCTCTTATATGAGACTGGATTTTAAGAGAGAAATAGATCAGTTTGATTGTCACACAAAGAGTGTCGGCCAACCAATAGGTAAAACATGGAGCTCACATAGAAGATAAGTGAGCCATACGATTTCAGCAGCCGTATTTTTCATTGCTTGATACTCAGACTCACAACTCAACCGAGAAACAATAGTTTGCTTTTTAACGCTCCATGATATAACATCCCCCCATGAATATCGAGTATCCATAGGTGGACGACAAGTATCAATACACTAAGCCCAATCGGCATCAGAATACCCAACCAAAGTGGTTGAATTAGGTCGAGAGAATGTCAGCCCAAAATGAAGTGTGCCTTTAATATACCAGAGTAAATGTTTGACATCAAAATAATGGTCCTCCATTGGAGCCTTAATAAATTGACTCACTTGATTGACCACATAAGATATAGCAGGGCGTGTGATGGTTAAATATTGAAGAGCGCCAACCAAAGAGCGATATTTAGTGGGGTCGGAGAAAGACACCTCATCAAAAACCATAAGAGAAGAGGATGACAGTGGTGTGGCCACTGGTTTAGATTCAATCAAAGCTGACCAAGATAAAATGTCATGCATATATTTGGATTGACAAAGAAAGAGACCCAAATCCGTGTAAGAAGACTCAAGACCAAGACAAGTAAGTATAATAAACATGTCTCAAGTTTAAAGACAAAGAGAGATGGATCAACACGACTGCATTGAAAACCATCTGCCACCAAAAAAGAGTGGAGGCATTGAAACCATGCCCGAGGAGCTTGTTTGAGCCCATAGATTGCTTTATTGAGCTGGAAAAATTGATTTGGGAATCAAGAATCAACAAATCCTGGTAGTTGCTTCATGAAAACCCTGTTAGATAAGTCATTGTGGAGGAAAGCATTATTTACATCTAATTGATGTAATGTCAATTATTAGTAACTTCCAAGGATAAGACAACACGGATGGTAGATGCTTTAACAACCGGGTTAAAAGTATGTGAAAAATCAACACCTGGTACTTGACTGAAATCTTGAGCCACAAGACGAACCTTATGATGCTCAATGGAACTATCAGCACGGTATTTCGTGTGAAACAACCACATACACCCAACAATGTTATGTTTATCGGGACGTGGAACTAATGTCTACATATTATTGCAGTACATAGCATCCATTTCCATACGCATAGCATGCACCCATTTAGTGTCACTCATGGATTGAGTGTGATGGATCAGATCACCTCACGCAAATAACGCATAGGAGGGACCATGACATAGAAATTCAGAGAGATCAACTCTATTCTTTAGTTTAAAAATCCTAGCTATTGCATGAGTGACCATTGGGTGCCCGGTTTGGGATTAAGTGGTGGTGGTGGTCGGTTGAGCAACGATAGTAGGAGAGGATAGTTGGTTAGGGGATGAGGGTGAGCTGTTGATAGGACTGGGACATGGGGTGTTATGTGGCGAGGATGGAGAGTTGGGTGGCGATGGGTAATCTAATGGGGGTGTTTCATTATTGGAGGGATGTGGTTCATGAAGCATAACAACTGGTGGTTGAGGTGGACATAAGTGACATGACGTAGATGGAGAAGGAGGGGTGGGTGGTGTAAGAGGAGTAGGCATTGGGGGTATAGGGACTGGAGGTATGTCATTGAGAAATGTGTGAAAGGTGAGGGTTGAGAGAAGTGTATTGGAAGGTATGTCTATATACAGGAAACTCAACTCGTCAAAACGTGTGTGTCGAGTGATATAAATTTGTGATGTGACCGGATCAAGACATTGATAACCCTTATAGTTGGGGGTTATATCCGATAAAAATACATGCAATACTCCTTGGAGCAAGCTTATTAGAGGAATAGTCCTGTAAGTACGGATAAACCCGACAACCAAATGGTTTAAAATTGGCATATGAGGAAACACGACCAAACATAACTTCAAATGCAGACTTTGAAGAGAGAACCTTCATAGGTAATCAATTTATAATGTAGATCACAGATGCAAAAGCATGGACCCAATACGAGGTAGGTATACGAGCATGAAATAGCATGGCAAGCCTGGTTTCCACAATGTGACGATGTTTCTGTTTGACACGACCATTTTGTTGCGGAGTATAGGGGCACGAAATCCGAAGAAACGTGTCATTATCACTAAGTAATGTTTTTGCATTATTGGTCAAAAATTCAGTTCCTCCATCGCTTTGATTTTTTTTTATTTTAGTGGCAAATTGAGTTTGAACAAACTTCCTAAATTTATCAAGCACACAAAGGAACTCATATATTGCTTTGAGAGGATAAAACAAGGTGAATATTGAGTGATCATCAACAAACGACACATAATAGCGATAAGCATTAACTGAAAGAATGGGAGATAGGCCCCATAAATCACAATGGACCACGTCCAAGACATGTAAAGCACATTTCGGGTTAAGCTCAAATGGTAAACGACAAAATTTAGCTAATTAACATGGTGCAAATATAACCGGTTTAGGTAAAATGGCATAAACCTCCAAATGTCCCAAATTACATAACAATGAAATAGCATCAAATGAAGTGTGACCCAATATGGAATGCCACATTTCATAAGAACCTTTATTTTTATGTTGACAAAAAAGATTGAGCTTGTGGAGCAGTGGATAACACATATAGCCCATGATAACACTTTCCTTGAGCTAGCACTTCCTTCATTGGGCGATCCTAAATAGTAAACAGATTGTAGGAAAAAACAACATCCACATCATTGTCACGAGTTAATTTACTAATAGAGAAAATTTTTTGGTAAGATTGGGAACGACTAAAACATCATTTAAACAAAAATTATTCACGATGGAGGAAGTAACAACACGAGAAATAGGTAGAGAAGTGTCGTTACCAAAGAGAACCGATGCATCCCCAATAGAAGGTGTGGAGTTTGTAACAGATGCAATAGAAGAGACCATATAATTAGAGGCCCCAAAATCAACATACCAATCCGGTGCTGGAGTGTTCACATGACATTGTGCATGAAAAGAAAGCGCAAGATCAGAATCACAAGAATGTGATGTATTAGCAAAGAATTCAAGTTGAGGGCAAGCATTTGCGAAGTGGCCAATGACACGACAAAATTGACAATGATGGTTGATGATCAAGACCATAACCACCCCGAGGAGATCGACCACCTTTGCCACAAAAACCATGATGAGAAAAAGAGCCTTGCTATATAACTCCCTATTCCGAATCATTACCCATTTGGGCGTGGGTGATGAAATGTAGATGTTCCAGGCGTTCGGATTTGGTCTTGGATCCAAGGGGTATTTTGGTAAAATGATAGCGGGCTTTTATGGAAATTGGATTTCCGTTCGGGGATCTGTATGGAAAGTTTGAGTTGATAAAAGTGTAGAGTTTCTCGATACCTTTTCACGGATATAAGGATGGTCGGAATCGGAGTTGGATAAAAGAAGCTATGGCCTTCAGAATAAGTTAGGGTTTGAGGGAAAACCCTAGTACGCATGGCGTACCAAGGGAGTACGTGGGGCGTACTTTTGCGATGGGGGTTACGCCATGCATAATGAGGAGTACACTTAGCGTACTACGAGGTTGGGATCATGGTGCAATACCTCATATGTTGGGCGTACGAGGAGTATGCTGGACGTACGGAGGTTAGTGTGAAACCCTAATATTTCGTGTTGTGCCCTATATAAGCTTTATGTTAGTCCCTTGGTTCATTTCTAAGCTAGCCTCCATACCCTAAAAACCCTAAATCGACCTTGTAGCCTCTTGTTGGGTGTTATTTGTTTGACAGCGTGGGGATTTTAACAGATCAATAGTCAGAGATTTATTCCTGGGTTCGAGGTAAGTCTCCTCACTCTGCTATGGTTCGAAGGCACTAATGCCGACCCATTTGGTTTATGTATTATAGGAAGACCATGGGTTGGTCCTTGGAGTTTGCATGAAAGACCAGAACGTGGCTCCTGCCAGATCTGTATGTAAGACCAAAGTTTGCACTCTGACAATTAAGTAGCTAAGTAGTTGTAGACTATATGCTAGTTGTCTTTGTGATGCTTTCATGGAAGACCAGGAGGTGGCTCCTGGAACTTGTCTATATGACTCAGGGTTTTGGTCCCCGGCTTGGGAAGGAAAGACCATGATGCGGCTTGTGGCATAATGGCAAGACTATGGTTGGCACATAGCACCTCCTATTGAATGTTGGATATGCATGTTATGTTTGGATCGTATGTTATGTATGGTATGCTGTATTTGGGGAAATCACTAAGCTTTGTGCTTACAATTATTGTTTATGGTTTCAGGTATTACTGGTTAGAAAGGGAAGGGTTCGGCTTGATCGCAGCGCATACACCCATGTTTTTCCGCAAACTTGTGATTTTGTGAATGTACTCTGATAATTGTTTTGTTTTGAAATAATTTTTAAGTGTTTGAATAAAGGATAATTGAGTGTTTGATTATATTAAAAATGAAATATTTATCCTATGATTTTCGGGACGTTACATATTGGGTGAAGGATGGGGCATGTAAATAGGGTGGTTGAACATTAGGTTGAGGAGACGCCAAGGGAGGGTGTTAATGGGCTTGTTGAGAAGCAAAAGCAACACAAAATGATGATCCATGGATTGATTGGAAGAACATTTCATGTCCCTCAGCCTGGGCCATTAGATCACGAAAAGAAGAAGGTACACAGGAAGCACAAACAGTTGTAGAGAAGGTCTCAAACGCAACCCCAAGACCACATAGGAACCAATGGGCCTTGGCAGATTCATCAACAAGTTGACCAATAGTTGTGAATTGGTCACAAATATTTTTAAATCTTCTACCAAATTCAGAAACAGTATGATTACCCTTGGTGAGATGGCGCAATTGATCACACAGGGTTGGAATTCTCTCCATGGACGAGTTCCCATAGGCCCGTTCAAGGGCAACGACCCATATTGTCCGTGCAGTTGAGTGACCCAAGATTTGAGAAAAAGCTTCCTCTGTAAAGGAGGCATGGAGGAGAAGAATGGTGTGTTGATATGTTGTAATCCACTCATGATAGGTTGCATTAGGAGCCGATTTTGCTGCATCAGTGAATTCGGCCGGGAGAGAGGATGATCCATCTACATGCCCTAGCAACCCCTAATAAGTGAAAAGAGGTGTCATCTGGTTCGACCACAATAGGTAATTTGTGGATGATAATTTGATGGTGATTAAGTGAAGAAGGGTGTTCATGGGGAGATCAGAATCGTGGGTAGATGATGAGGAAGTAACCACGGCAGCAGGTAGAGAAAAAAAAAAACAGCAGTGGGGAAGAAGAAGAGAAAGAACCAGGGGAGAAAAATTGGGAGGGAGGCAGGAGAAATCAAGAGGCTCTTGATACCATGAAGAAATAATGATTTCACTCCAGAAACGGAAGGAGATGAATATATATATATATATATATATATATATATATATATATATATATATATATATATATATATATATATATATATATATATATAGACACACACACAATAAGCACCCTCTCAAATATACAATTTAAAAGCTATTAATTATGACTAATACTTATTAGAGGAGCAATGTAGTATGTGAAATAAAGTAGGAATTTCCGGGAAATATGTCCCATCACTTTAAGATGTTCCCATGCGACTATACTGATGAGGATTTCGAAGAAATTAATACACAAGCAAGAGAAAGATGGAAGTGAATAAAAATAGGTTGCAACTCCTAAAATGAAATAGTGTAAATAGTTCATTGATTCTTAACTTGTAAAATTGCTTACAAAACTCTGGTTCTTAAAGGTTTTTACGTCGTTTAATGGTTGTAAGCTTCAATATGAAACACATGATTTGATGTAGATTTATCGTGCATTCCAACAACTATGTAAGAATAGATAAACAAGTATGTAAAATTTCAACTTAAAACCCATGAGCAAATTTATCGTTTGCCCCAACAACTATGTAAGAACAAATACATGAAAAAATGAATATTCAGAAACTCGAAAGAAGGTGGAGGTGCATGGAGAGAAGAGAGAAAAGGTGGAACTTATATGATATTGATGACTTCTAGAAGCTTCCTTGTATCTATCCACTAAGTCAACGTGTGGTCAACACGTTGGTCAGGTCGATACAATTCGATTCTAACAATAGAAGCTCCACAAAGACCAATGTGATGTGTACATAACTCGTGCCAATTCATGAATACCACGTCTCACGTCATCGACCCGACTAGCCGAACATATACATTTGGTCTATCCTCTAACTTCCACAAAAACCTTTAAAGACTTGAGGTAAAATAATCTATAAAATATTATTTCACCAACCTACATAGATCAAAAAATTGCCTAACTTGCAATTTAGCTCATTTGAATTTCCTAACACTCTACCATTTATTAGTTGTTTTTTTTTATGAAAATGTATGAGATTTTTTATTAATATATGATTTATAAAAATAAACTCTTTTTAAGTTTTAACAATTATTTTGCATCCTCTCGCTACCATTATTTTGGGACAAGACAACAACAAAACGTCGGATCCTTCAACGTACGGTGGTTAATATTCCTTGAATTTTTTATTTTGTTTATTTTTGGAACTAGTAATTTAACGGCTACTAAAATTTTCTTATTTTTTTAAACCCCGTCATGTTATTTATTTCTTTTAATTATTTTCCCATAAAGCCACTTTGTCCAGTTGTGCATTATTCATATTTAGAAAATCAACATGATCATTGGATCTTAAAAAGGAAAGAATATATGTCGGACTCATGTGAAAAATAATAATAAAATTTAAATCTTTTTCAAAAATATACTTATTTTTTAAAACGAAGCGATATTGTTTGTATCAAAAGACGAACTTCTTTTAGAACCACAATGTAGACAATGGAAAAAGAAAATCCAGAAATAAGAGGAGAAACAAGTAATATACTAGGCAACTAGTTGTGAGACCCGTATATTATACGGGTTGATTAAAACAAAATGTTAAATAGGAACATTTAAATGAGAAATATATTTGAATTTGGAAATTATGAGAAAAAAACATGCAAAAAATAAATAAATTAAAATTTTGTGTTTAGTAATCAAACTCGTGTATTAAACGAGTTAATTATAACAAAATGTTAAACACAAATTTTTAAACTGTAAATTTATTTGAAATTGAAATTTAAATTTAAAATGAATAGTTATTATGGTAGGTTTAATTTATGGAACTAAATTAATGATATATTGTAAATGAAAAATGAAGTAAATGACAAGTGGAAAATAAATATATCTCAAAATTATGACAAAATGACTTGTGGCCAATTAAATGAAAGAATGACATATAACAAAATTATTCTTATTTATTATGATAGATAGGTTACAACAATACACACTAATGTTTGCAAAATAATAATACTAGAAAAAAGACAATTTAGCTAATTTTTATAAATTATTTCCTAAATAATAGTCAAAGATTAAGTAAAAGACCATTTTAGTCAACAAAACTAGACTAGATTATGATCCGCGTTAAACGCGGAGAACATAAATTAAATACATATTACATTAATAGGTGACATTGTTTTAGGTGAAATTTTAATAAAAAATGTTAGTTAGATTTATTTTTAGACTTTTTGAACCAAACTTATTAAATAAAAATATTTAATATTTATATTAGAGCAATTTCGTTTTTTAATACAGTAATTTTTAACATAAATGATCCACGTGATCTTTGTTTTATCACAACATGATGTGACTTCTTGATTAAAACATGTTGTGTAGTAGCTTTATGAATTGACTTTGTCCGGTGTACCAACCTCCATGGAGGCTCACATGACTCTTTTCATATTGGTCCTATAAAACCAAAAGCAACAATAAGTTGTTATATGTACCAGCAACATTAAATTTTGCAAAGAAATTTGATAAACATTACAATTAAAGTGCATTGTCATAACCATAAACATCAAATTCAGATAGTTTAATTTGGTAAATTTATAAAGTATTTTTTTCCTTATAAGAAATAAAATATAATTTTTCAGGCTACACCTAATCACATATACATATCTTCTGATCAAAGAAATTATTACAAGAAAAAAACAAGTTATGAACAAAACAATAATATTAGTTTCATAATTTGCCAAAGGTTAACACTAATAATTAATAATGAATTTTCACAAATCTTGCAATTTGGTCACTGCATCCAACTAATAAATGAAATTCAGTTTAGATGATTGATTCAAGAAGTACATCTATAACTTCTTGTAGCCAATTTTGGGGAAATGCTAAGACCTACCGAGATATGAAGGAACGGTCTATGAGGCTACAACTGGTTTCTGGAGGGCAATACAAATTCAAAATCGTTAGCACATATCTTTCCTACATGCTTCAATTATTAAATTTAGATCAAACTTGTCAAAATCAAATTACAAAAAAACCCAGATATATAACCTAGCAATCAAACAACATATTTTTCATAGAAATAAATATCACAAATCCACAATTTATACTTTATATAATATTCTTAAATTATATCTTACCTTTTCATCTTTAATGGTTACTAACACTTCTTTTTGCCTTATTGTTGTGACACACACGTATATAAAAAATAAGAGAAAAAATTTTAGAGAATGAATGTTGATAGAGTGATCCTTCATTGAAAACGCAGCAAAATTATTCATAAAGCCGTTATGATTCTTCTATAGACCGCTAGAAGATCTCTATAGTGACAACCGGTATGACTTCTATGAGAACGCACCATTTAAAGTAACAGTTTTGATTAATGTAAGTCAAAAATCATTTGGAATACTTACCAATTGTGATTGTTTCTACTTGAATGTGAACATTAACATTCTTGTAGAGAAATAGAACTTAAAATGAATTCTACATAACCAAATCAATAAACATGACAACACAAAAAGAAGCCTAAATTGATATATAACCAATTAGGTTTTGTTGAACAAATTTTCCAATTTATCAAAATTTTATTTTATTACAAACCTATATGAGTAATCAATAATCTTAAGCAAGTGAAATAAGTAATTGTTAATTTAAAGCTAGAAAAAAATACAATATTGTGAAATGGCTTATAATTTGCATGTTTTCTTATTGTCCTGGAGGTACCCAACCACTTGGACATGTATTATTATTTGATTAATTAGTGCATTAATTACATTATAGAATATGAAATTTAACAACTGTTCAAATTCATTTACACTTGATTTATTAATAGAAAATTGACAAATTTATAGTCATAAAAGTATGCTTAATTCAACAATTTTTTTATCAAAATTACTAGAAAACTGATTTTCTTGAAGAAACAAATCAAATACACAAAAACGATACAAATTAAAAACAAAGAATTAGTCAAAGAACATTTGAAGATCATGTCAGAAAGGTATGGCCAATATGATCTTTTTGACACTTTTCAATATAGTCATGGTTAATGTTTTCTCATCTTCAAGATGATAAGTACTAGGGAGCAGAGAAAACAAATTTATAAGCATAAAAATATGCTTAATTCAACAAATTTATTATAAAAGTTAATGGAAAATATATTTTTTTTTCTAAATACTCAATTATTAAGTATGTAGGATATTACCACTATGGTATTTAGAGTTTTGCATCATCCTCAAGCTTCAATACAAACATCAACTAATGCTCATCACTTTCAAGTAAAATTCTCTACAATTTAAACTTAAATATAGTAAATATAATCAATAACATTATAAAAAAGGGCAAGTTTAAGAATAAATACATACAATTATTGAGTTAGATAGTTGGAAATCGAGCAATTGTAATTTAACATGTATCAAACCGATTATTACTTTCAAAACTTGAGGTGTTTACTATATTAATAAGATTTAATTTCAAGATGACTGTTTTTCCCTTGATGAATTTTGGTACCATCGATCTACACTGAGAGAGAAATAGAATAATTATGAAGATATCTCGTGTTGATTTGCAAACATACAGGACGGTCAGTGCATAAATTACGGCTCTAAATTTGGAGAGGATTTAAATTTTGAATTTTGAATTTTATGTTAAGGATAAAGGAAATTGGTGAAGGTTTGAATGGAAACATTAATGAACAACGTGTTTGACCAAACATTGGTCAATATGACATAAATGTATAAGTGAAACACAATCAAAAGTCTTTATTGCTTTAGATGATGGAATAAAGTTTCTCTTTTAGACATAGATATCAATCTTCTATTTTTTTAAATGTAAACGTCGTAGTCTTCGTCTCTCTCTAGCATCATTGTAATGTGTTTTATTATTTAAATCTATAAAATTGTATGATATCATTAATATCTAAAAATAATAATATTTCAATGGTAAATATTACTAATAAATTTATAAATAATTTCACAAGAAATATAAATAATTGTTTTATAATGGTTAAAAAATTTATAAAAGTTTACAGTTTCCTAAAAAGTGGTAGTTTTCTAATATTTATAGTGAGGGTGTAATGAATAACATTCTAACAATGTTGAAATATTTACATTCAAATGAAATAATAGAGTAAAATATGATTAAATTTGTAAATTCATCTGAGTTTAAACCTAAAAGGAAAATAGATGAATAATTCAATATTTCATAAAACCCAAAATGTATTCAAATGGTCAAGATTCTAACCCAAAAACGAATAGTATGAAATAAAGTCATCAAAAATCAAACCCCAAAACCAAATAGTATGCAAACAAAATATGAAATGAATAATATTCAAATCACTCAACTACTCAAACAAAATCATGAAAATCATATATTATTTATCTTGCTTTGGAATTAACAGTTTTGGCTTGCCTTCTCTAGAAGTACGATTTGTCATTGATGTTGATAGTCGTTTGTTTGAGGACATGGTTGTTAGATTGTCAACATTGTAAACATCTTACAGGTTGGTTTTTAATTCTTCATGTCCATACATTTTTTTAAAGGATGTCAACTTAGTTAGTGGACTTGTTGCAGTGTTTTTATCAAGATTCGAAGCGGATGTGGCGTTATCACCAGTAAACGAAACAACATCCTAATTGTAGAAAATAAATTCATATGTCAATCTAAAAGTTAATAATATTTTAAAGTTTTTAAAATATTAGATTTAGTTATATTATATTTAAAACCTTCTAATTTAATGTGTCTTGAGATCCGACTTCTACTAATAAAACATTAAACGAATCGGATTTTGGCGCCTACATTTGTAGTACATAGAAATATGTTAGTTGGTCAACTGAAATATAAAAAACGAAATTTAATAAGTGTAATGTTTATAGTATTCTGCGTAAAAGAATGTTTCCTATTCGATGTTAATTTTTTTTTCCAATTCAACAATGATTGTATTATCAACAATGAAGTTTGAGATTGCATAACCATCGACTTTGTTCTCCAAATTATAATGTGAAATTTGAATTTGAACACCAACTTTTTATCGAAAAGTACATTCAAAGCAAATGGATAAATCTTCATATTACCCTCCTGAAAATTAAAAAAAAATGTTTATAAAAATAGATAGACAAAATGTAAAAATATAGTTTTATATAAAGAAGTTAATATCGATAACCTCATTAAACTTTTGAAGCAACTCTAGTGCGGTTTTTTCCGGAAGTTTCTTTGTGTCACGATCAAAGAACATAAGTGACACCACACCGGTAAAGTCTTGTACTTGAAGGTCGATTTTGAAACTAAATCCATTTATATAAAAAAAAATACAGTAATATAAAATTAGAAAATTTAACTAAAGAGTATAATAATATGTACAAAAGAATTATTGAAAAACTTAGAACAAGATATATGTATTTGTTCATGCAAGTTGAAGTATAACAATAAAAAACTTCTTCATCTTGTTTTTGGTCCGTTCCACGAGTTTTGTCATCATACGTTAAAACGACTTTTATGGCTTTCTCTTGATAAACATAGGTTAACATATTAAAAAAATTAATATAAATGATATAATTTTGTTTCTATAACTAAATGAATGAAACTAATATACTTAAAGTAGATTGATTAATTTTTTTCATGACCTCTCAACAGAAATACAGTAATAACAAGTAATAAGAACAAAGTAAATACAAGAAATTGTAGAAGAAGAATGAGAACATGGTAAAGAAAGAACCTAGAAAAAAGAATTCTAGAATAAGACTGTTGAAGAAGAACACTGTAAATCATATGACTCAATCCAAAATCGTAAGAAGAACAACTTCAATGTAAACGTATATATAAGTTGTTTTTCAAGAAGGAAATCATTATTTTTCAAAAAAAAATGGGATCCTAAAATACTATCTTGGAGATTTTCGGTTATTTATCTTGAAAAAAATTATATCATTTATATTGAATCAAAATTTCAAATTAATTGACTTAGTTATTTAATGAGTATTAAATTCAAAACCATTATCTCAAATTGATTTATTTTACGTGGGATATACCGGGAGATAAATTATAAATAATATTGACTTTATTTTTGACTCTTAAATATTTTGCTAATTTAATAGGATTAGATTAGATTTTATAGGTTAATGACCAAATTATTGTTATGCTTATTTAATGATTTTTTTCAAAAAAAAAATTAAATAAAAACTAAATCGTTTGAATTTTGAAGCCAAAAGCTATAAATAAGGGAGTTAATTAGGAATAATATTAATTAGAGAAACTGATATCTCGTATATAAATAAAATGATATGTTGTAAATGATAATGTAATTATTGAATTTAATGATTCTATAATTATTAAAGATTCTATAATAAAATGTAATTGTGTTTGAATTTTATTTGAAGAAGATGATGTCAACAATCTAATCTAATGGTGGAAAACATAGAATTGAAATGCAATCAAGGGTCCTGATTTCTTCAATAGTGAATTAAGAGTTCTCTTTTAATAATATTTAGGGATTGTAGATAGTAAGGGCTTGCCTGTGGCTTTGCTTAATGTGTTGTAATTTAATGACCCATCACCTAATATCTTTAAACAAGTAGACAAGTTTTCAACCTCAAGCTTTAAGAGTTCTTTCTTATGGTTGAAACTGGATTTCCTTCTAACAACGTTGTAAGTGATCTTATCTTTAGTTTTATTGTTTGTATTCTATAAAAATGGTTGAAACCTAATAGTTTTGCTTTTAAAAACTTATACTCTAGCTCGATTTTTCATATACTAATGAGAAGAATTCGCAAATGGCATGACCATCTATAATCTTATCAAGTGGGATGATATTTATATAGGGTTATATGGATTGTGGTATGTGGGTTATTTAGTATCTTATTAAATTGTTAGGTGGACGGTGGTATGTGGGATCTCAACTTTTAGAAATGGCATCCAAACTTTTAGAAATCGTAGTTAAACTTTTAGAATCTGTGGCCAAACATTCATAATCATAGTAAAGATTTAAAAAAAAATATATGTAGTTTTTTCTAGTTAAAATGTTAGTAATCACAGTCAAAATGATAGAAATCGCAATCAAACTTTTAGAAATCACAGCCAAAGTGTCAAAATTCACAGTTAAATGTCAAGAATTGTAGTCAAAATGACCAAGATCGTTGTCAAACTTTCGTGGGAACATCCAGGGCGGGCGGGTGGGTGGGTAGTTTGTACATTTTATCTTCTATAACTACTCATTAACATTTACCATTTTTTCATACCTCATTTGAACACTCTCGTTTATACTCTACATATTTGAATAATTTTGTCTCAAGCAAATGGTAAGAAACTGTTTAATGTTCATGCAAAAATATAATATATTTAATCAACTTTTTTTTTACTATATCAGGGTTTTAAATTAAATTTTATAAGTGTATCATTTTTTTAAATGTGTTTTTTATTGTCAATTTTCTTTGGTATCTAATGCTTCGCCACAATGGCCAATAGTACCTGATCAGATACGTGTTGAGGTTAGACAATATGTTGTTGTTGAGAACACTGCCCTAAAATTATTAATGGTTAAACCAAGCACAAAATACATTGTTAGAATTGGGGATCCCATTACCACATCCAAAAGTCGAAGAGCACAGATAAATAATTGTAGGATCCCATGGAGATGACATTGCGGAATTAAGAGCATCAAACATGAATCAAACGATAAGAAAATCAACAGAAGGTGTAAATAATTTTGTTTAAGCTCAATTAGTCTGCAAGGTAATCCTAAATGTACAAATGTAGAAGTGTATGAACTCTCTCTATATCTAACACTTCAGACTACAAAAGTATATATAGTAGTGCCCTCAACAAACTCCAAAATATATAGTGTGACTAAGGCATAAAGTATAATCTCAATGTTCACACTAAAATAGATAGATATGTTAAAGGTTCTTCACCTTGAATATAGACACCTCAACTTCTCTATCTATTTCTCCAAACTTCTTTATCAGAAATGTCACATCATCAGATTTAATATTTCTTGACTCAATATTTTCCCTCTAAATGTTGGATCTGATGAGCAACACACTTTTCTCCTGTGGCATTCTCCCCCTAAAAGTGTGAGAAGCATCAACATTTTGAGGACTTCAAAGGGAGAGGAACAAATCTAAAAAATATCACCATCCAAGCACATAGATCTGAAAAATCGAACTCCACACATTGAACGAACAAATCTCCACCTTTAATCTTTAACACATGCTATGTACCCATACATTTGCATAAACAAAAAAAATCTTCAAAGAACCAACGAATAATCAGTAAATATGGAAGTAACCACTGGATAATAGCATTAACCGATGGGTAAAAGAACTGACTGCGAACCACTATGACCTGTCGCAACAAAATCAACATGTGTTCGGATCGAAACACTCTCATTCGTATTTGAATGCTCTCGTTCATATCTGAACGGTTTCACATTCCCATTCGAACGGTTCCGTTCGCATCTGAACCATTTTCACAACGAAATCTAGTCGGTTACGACTCGCTCCGATTGATCACACTTGTACAATAGCATTTTGGTTATGAACAGTACATCTAAAAAAACAAACGAAAACACATTCTTGTTGGGTTTTTTGGGATTTTTCTTACGCGAAAATGAAAAGGCGAAAAAAAGAAAAATATTTTTGAGTTTTTACCATTGACTTTTGAATTGCGTTGACTTTTGGTTAAACCCCTAGTCTTGGAAGGTAAGCTTGGGTGTACTTTGTATGGTTGTATAGGTGGTATATAGCATCTGTTCTCGTGGCAGTAGGAGCGTTAGTAGTTGACCATTGTTTGAAAAGTGAGTATCCTCATAGTATTTGCGGATCGAATGCACCAATACTGGCTCATTGTTATGTTATATGATGCTAGTTGTCTGTATGACTTGCTCATGTGTTTGTATGTATACCGGGCAGGGCCTAATATCCAGCAAGGCCTGATGAAAATGTTGGGCGGGGCCCACCATATATGACTAACAGATCTATACCGAGCGGGGCCCGATGTATGTATGTATGGTATGTGGTATTTTAGGGAATTCACTAAGCTATGTGCTTACGGTTTATGTTTAAATATTTTCGGGTACTCCCAATTCAAATGGGAAGGCCCCAACATGATCGCATCACATCTACCTGTGTTTGGAACTTTATGATTTTGGGATTGTACTCTGATAACTATTTTTCTACTATGACATACTTGATGGTTTTTGTATTATTTGGTTAATGGTTTGGTTGATTTGAAAAAAAATTATGTAGTATTTTTGGGATGTTATAAGTTGATATCAGAGCCTTGGTTTGAGGGTTCAGGCACACTTTCGGGTGAGTAAAAACTCAAACTAAGGAATTGGTAAAACGTTAAAAGGTTTTTCAAAAAAAATTATAAAAGAAGGGGTATGATGCGTGCAATTGGCCGAACTCAAGTAAGTATTTCCTAAACTACCCATACATGTTTATTGTTCCAGTATGAGTATATGTGAATAGCATGTTATATTAGGGCTAAAGATCTGCTCAGAATTGCATGATGGGATGCTAGGAGAGATGCCTATGAATTCTTGTTGTATGAGTTGTTAGAACTACTTGCTAGTATGGATTTAAGATGATGATAGAGTGGCCTAATTAGGGAGAGCACTGGTTAGAACTCAATATATGCTCAAATGTTGCTTGCTTTGTGCTTTTATGAACTACTATTAATACTAGTTAACTATTAAGCGAATATGCTTGGTTACATGTTACAGAAATTAGATAATTTTAGAAGGTTAGGTATAAATCTATTGTGCAACTCTTGTTTGAATCCAACCGTTGTAGTGTCAGACCTTGCAGTCAAAGAATTATCTAGTGTTTGTTGCATGTAATTATATGCATAAGGTAGTTAGCGGGTGTTAGTAGGAGTTCCTTCTACAAATGATGGTAGAGAGTGGCAGGAAGGGAATTCTAGGAGAACTTAGGGAGCATGTTAGCATTAGAAGATGTGTTGTTTTGCAGGAAAGTAGAATGTTAGGTACTAAGGGAGTTACTTAGGGGAGTCAGGACGACTCTTAAAGAAAGTACGGATAGGTGTGGAAGTTAGTATTGGGCATGTACTGCTGAAAGCACCGGATCCGTACTTGAGTCAAGTGGAGTCATGAGGTTGCTAAGGAACTTGCATAGTGTGATATTCGTCGAGTGTTTTTTGATGGTTCACATTCTTTATTTTCTGTTAAGTATGGTGGTCACTCGAGGTGGTTTAGATCCTGGTGAAGGATCGGGTTCGGGCTCTAGAGTCGGACCCTTGGATGATAAGATGTAAGAGTTCATTTCTTCTGATCTTATCTGAAGCATTTTGGAGCAGACTCCTGTGATCTTAGGTACAATCAAGGTGGGCATTATGGATATTTTGGATGAGCGTCTGGGCGCATTCCGTACCGAGATGGTGGCTATGGTGGGTGCACATTCTATGACTTTTCAAGAGTTTTGTGCATGTGAGGATCCTAATTTCTTAAGGAAGAAGGACCCTATTGTTAGCAGACAATGGTTGGCAGACATCGCAAATGCTTTCCGAACTAGATTCTGCCTCGAGGAGGCGAAGGTCACACTTGCTTCCTATCATCTTACTGGTAGAGCCCATGACTAGTAGGAGGAGGTAGTTCATGCCTTGGGAGGTGATGTTGTTGAGGCAATGACTTGGTATGATTTTGTTACGAGGTTCAGAGCTGAGTTTGCACCAGTATCGAGGTTTAGCAGCTAGAAAGAGAGTTTCAGGACCTCCATCAGAGTAATGAGTAAGTGGCAGAGATTACAACCATGTTTCGAGATAGGGATTTGTTGGTTCCACAATATATGGCAGATGAAGGGATGAAGAAGGACATGTAGCATGATATGTTGAAGGATGAGATATGGGAGTTTGTGAGCCTGTCTAGTTGCAAGACATTGGAGGACATGACAGCTCGGGCTTGCTAGCAGCATATTGATATGGAGACTGTGAGGAAAAGGAATATGGTTCAGGCGTAGGTATCAGAGGACTTGGGTAAGAAGCCAAAGGTTGTTGCTTCGTGATCGAGAGGCCAGCAGGGCCAGGGCCACTGTGGCAAGTGCAACAAGGCGCATGATGGGGTTTGTAGGGTGGGTAGTTCTGGCTGCTTCAAGTGCAACAAGACGGATTACTATAGAATGGATTGCACCGCCACCGCCACCACCCAGGTATTTGATCCACTTTTATTTCATTGCAACCGTAGTGGCCACAAAAGGTCCAATTGTTTGAGCTTAGTAGGAGGAGTTGTTGTAGCACCAACTCTGGCAACACTAGGATCACTGACAACTTCCAGGGCAAGGTGGATGCGCTAGTTGTGAGGAGTCGAGCTTCCCAGTTGGCATCCGATGAGGCTCGTGCAGCACCTTATGTGATTACGAGTATGTATTTTATCCATATCTCTTCTATTTGATTCGGGCGCCACTCAATCATTTGTATCCCTTGCGCTCATCAAGAGATTTAACGATGCGCACGGGGCGCTTGATTATCCATTAGAGGTAGAGATCACGGGCAATCGTCCAGTATGGGTATCAAGGGTTCATCATGGTTGTATTTTGGAGTTATTTAGTGAGCGTTATCTAATTGATTTGGTTCCTATTCCTTTACGTGAGAGCAAGGTGATCATGGGGATGGATTTGTTGAGCCCTAATAGGCCGATGATTAATTGTGATTACCGGTTAGTTTAGGATCGAACCCCAAGTGGGGGACAACTAGTTATTCATGACAAGGGTGCTCAGTGCGGACCGACTCTCTATTCGGCTGCGAGAGCTAGGAGATATCTTCAGTAGGGTTGTTCGGGTTTTTTGGCTTATGTGTTGGACACCGGGAAGGAGAGAAATAGGACGATTGAGGATGTGTCGGTCATTCAAGAGTATTCGGATGTGTTCCTGGAGGACTTTCCTGGAGTGCCTCCGGAGAGAAAAGAGGAGTTCTATATTGATTTGGTTCCAGGTGCGGCTCCGATAGCCAAGACACCTTATCAGTTAGCATCATCGAAGATGCAGGAGTCGTCTACACAGCTACAAGAGTTGTTAGACAATGGGTTTATCAGATAGATTAGTTCACCCTAGGGAGCCCCGATTTTGTTTGTGAAGAAGAAGGATGGCTCCCATAGGATGTACAATAATTATCGGGAGATGAACAAGTTAACGGTGAA
Source organism: Lactuca serriola (assembly GCF_051521515.1). NCBI lineage: Eukaryota > Viridiplantae > Streptophyta > Magnoliopsida > Asterales > Asteraceae > Lactuca > Lactuca serriola. Next base: position 81,900,225 of record NC_136416.1, on the reverse strand, counting down.
GAACCGTTATCCACTTTCGAGGAACGATGATTTTTTCGACCAATTACATGGTGTGTCTTGGTTCTCGAAGATCGATTTGCATTCATGCTATCATTAGATGAGAGTTAGGAATGAGGATGTTCATAAAATGGCTTTCAGGACTTGTTATGGTCATTACTATTGGATATAGTGTCTAAGTCCATTTGGGTTGCACTTCACCCAAACAATTTATGGATAAACTTTTGAGAATAGTACAAGTTATGATTTATTAATATATTATAAGTTCTAATATATTAATATAAGATCATATTATTTAATTAGTATTGATCTATAATTAATCTAGGATTAATTTAGAGATCAAGGATATTACTAATTAAATATGGGCTTCTATATTTATATAGTGTGGGCTAATGCTTATTTGGAATGGGCTAGGCTTGCATGGAAAGTCCATGGATACTCCATGGATCTTTAACCCATGGATCTCATGGAAATGAAGAGACATGGGTATTAGGGTTTACATGGATATAACCCTAATCCACCACACTATATAAAGGAGACTTTGGCTCTTGAAATCAGGCTAGTTGAGGTGAGTAAAGCAAGAGGTCCGATTTCAAGTTAGTAGTGTCTATTCTCTCAAAGTTCCAAGTTTGTGGTGATTTGTGATTTCCATTTGAGGCATCCACACTATTGGTGCTAGGCTCTAAAACTCCAAGCAATCAACTACTACTACAAGGTAAGTATTTCTACTAGCTTTATTTGATTCATGTTCCCCATGCCATGCTAGTTAGGATATAAACCTTTGAAAAATAATTATTTGCATGTATCTTAGACAAACATAGATCCATGGTTTATTAGGGTTGCATGTACACTTAGGAAGTGTTAGAATGCTCAAAACCTATCAGTGGTATCAGAGCCTAGGCTTGTTTGTTTGATACTTGATGCAAAATATTGGAAAAAGTCGGAAAACTTGCTATCTGCCTAATGAACTCGCCGAGTCCATAGGGGGACTCGCCGAGTTCATGTGTATCTTCATCCTACTCGGTGAGTAGGTTTGTGCACTCGGCGAGTAGGAGCCACAGAGTGCAGATTTTCGACTTTTGCTGCTGGAAATGGACTAGAAACATTACCCTAAATTGTTTTGGTGTTATAAAACTTGTTTTAGATGGTGTAATGTTTGTTCTAATCCATTTACAATGGCTAATATCAATTTTTCATGATTATATGTGTTCATATAGTCTTGAAACTTTGATATGGATATTCATGTTCTTGATCTTATGAAGTTAGATGATCATAGGAATTACTTGTAACCTACTTGGTAGTTTAATTCTTGATCTAAATGTGTTTTAATGGAGTAAATAACTTGTCCTCAAGTTATGGAAAACCAAGAGTCACACTTGAATTAAAACCATTAAAAGAACATAAGAGTTAGAAAAATGAAGAGTCTTCATTTTTATTACTCTATTTAACTCATAAGTTACAAGAAATGAAAAGTTTTGAAAGTTTACAAAACTTGCCCTCAAGTTTAGTAAAGTCATATTAAAAACTTTAGTTCCAACTCTTAGAATTTTAAAAGTTAAAATTCAACCCTTATACTTATAATATTATAAGTTAATATATATATATATATATATATATATATATATATATATATATATATATATATATATATATATATATATATATATGTATAAGATCAAATTCGTCTTACCGCTAGTACGCCTCATTCATGAAGCTAGTCTATAAGGTGGGTATAAGGTTGTTGCCTATAAAATGACAACTTAATGGGTGTCCACTCTCACCCACCGCTTGCTTGACTGGTGGAGGGTCGTTAGCCGAACAGGTAGGACAAGGACTTATAAATTCTCATTAAAAGTTTAATGATAATTATAAAGTAACTAAATGTTTTATTAAATTCTCAATCTTAGTTACTTTATGAAAATGTGAATAAGGTGCTAATCCATGAAATTACACTTTACACTTTGTTTAAGTCGTTAGTGGAGCGTGTGTGGTTAACCGACACACTAACTTGAACTTAACAAGGTAGGTAAAGGGTGACTTAATGTTTATCATAGTATCGATGGAGCGTGTGTGGTTAACCGGCACATCGATTGAGGGGCAGTACATTAAGGGTACCAAGTAATTTGCATGGTTACTTCACACCTTGTTTTGTGATCCTCGGCATCCCAGTCACAAAACCTGAAGGGCACACTCGAGACTGAAACATGCCATTGAAGAATGTTCAATGAATCTCAAAGAATCTAGGAGTTTCTAAACCAATTAAAAACCTAATTAAAATTTCGTTTTTCATGGTGGAAATTGGTGAATCGTCATTCACCTACCTTCAAATATCTTATAGCTTAGATTACGACATCCCTCTTCTAAGTTATAAAATATTGTGTTGGGTCCTAGCCTTAATACTACATTTGGGTGTTTTATTAAGGACTATCTCTAAATCTGATCTAATCTATTCCCTCTTCCTTTCAGATGTCTTCCAATAACAATGCTTCTAGCTCTAACCCTACTAGCTCTTTCTCTCTCATGAATCTTTGTGGGAGAGTCATCTTCGATGGATCCAACTTTACTGATTGGATCAGGAACATCAGGATGGTCACTCGGTATGAGAACAAAGAATATGTTCTCGACAAGGAGCTAAAGGTACCCGAGCTAACTTCTACTCCTGAAGAGCTTGCTGATTATGCGGTACATGAAAGGGATGCTTCAAAAGTAGCATGCATCATGATGGCCACCATGACAGCTGAGCTCCAAAAGTCCTATGATGACTATTATCCTTGTGAGATGCACCAGGATTTGATGGATCGTTACCATCAAAGTGCTCGTCAAGAGCGATATGAAATAATCTCCTCCATGATAACAACCCGAATGAAGGATGGTGAACCCATCACGGGCCACTTGCAGAAAATGCAAAGGTATGTGGACCGTTTACTGAAGCTGAATGTGAACTTCCCCGAGGAGTTAGCAATAGACATCATTTTGCACTCCTTACCATCGTGTTATGATCAATTCCGCATGACATATCACATGAACAAGGAAGAAGTCACCCTCAGTAAACTTCAGGGACTCTTGAAGACCACAGAAGGTGGTCTAAAGGGTAAGTCGGTTGTTATTACTCCTACTCCTACTCCTACTGCGGCCAATGTCTTGGAAATCGGGCATGGCAAAGGGAAGAAGAGAAAGAACCCCTCTAAGGGTACCAAAAGTAAGACCCTTGAAGGCTCCTCTTCAAGAAAAACCAAGAAAGGTTTTGTCACTCCTTCTGCTAACCCTAATGAGGCTGAATGCTTCTATTGTCATGAAAAGTCGCACTGGAAGCGAAACTGCCCAAAGTACCAGCAAGATGTGAAGGATGGGAAAGTAAAACCCAACCATGCAGGTATATACACTATATTGTCTAATAACTCACCTCATTCTAAGTCTTGGGTCCTTGATACCGGTTGTGGTATTCACATATGTTGTGATTTGCAGGGACTAAGAAGAAGTGAGAATGTGGAGCAAGGAAAGATAAACTTGATCATGGGAAACAGGAAAGCTTCACCTGTCACCAAGATAGGAGTTTATTCCTTAGTGCTAAATAGTGGGTTTACATTAGATTTGAATAAGTGTTATTATTTGCCAGAAATGGCAAGAAATGTTATTTCCTTTCATGCATTGTATAAACAAGGTTTTACCTTTTATTTTGATAATAATAATGGTAGTATTGATGCTTTCATTAATAATGTTCATTATTTTAAAGCATTACCTTGTGACGGCGTATATGAAACTGTATCTGTTGTAGATAATCGAGGAAATAATGTATTGTATATTGAATCTTCCACTAGCTTAGATAAAGCATCTTTATGGCATTGTCGTCTTGGACATGTAAGCAAGAAACACATAGGACAACTCCAAAAGGATGGAGTCTTGGAGTTATTTGACCTAAAGTCAGATGATAGTTGTGAATCTTGTTTGCTTGGTAAAATGACAAAGTCACCTTTTACTGGCACTTGTGCTAGGGGTGAAGGTTTGTTGGACCTCATACGGATGTGTGTGGACCCTTCAGAACCGCCATAAGAGATGCTAATCGGTTGTATGTGACTTTCACTGATGATTTTAGTAGATATGGATATGTATACTTAATCAAGCATAAGTCAGAAACCTTTGAGAAATTCAAAGAGTTTAAGCAAGAAGTGGAGAATCAATTGGGAAGGAACATTAAGATGCTTTGATCCGATCGTGGTGGTGAGTATCTTAGTACTGAGTTCCTTGAGTATCTTAAGGAATGTTGGATTATCTCACAATTGACACCTCCTAGGACACCACGGTTGAATGGTGTAGCCGAGAGGCGCAATTGGACCTTGTTGGACATGGTTCGTTCCATGATGAGTCGAATTTCTCTACCAAACTCATTTTGGGGGTATGCCTTAGAGACTGCCGCCCATATCCTTAATCTAGTCCTTACAAAGAAGGTTGCCAAAACACCTCACGAGATGTGGACTGGAAAAGTTCCCAATCTAGACCATATCAAGATTTGGGGTTGTGAGGCTTTCGTGAGACGCAAGACTCACGATAAGCTCGAACCCCGAAGCAAAAGGTGTATTTTCCTCGGCTATCCACAGAAATCCTTTGGCTACATCTTCTACAGACCCAGTGATAATGTGGTCTTTGTAGCAAGAAGAGGATTCTTTCGAGAGAGATAATTCATGAGTCAAGGAGACAGTGGGAGGCAAATTGACCTTGAGGAATTTCAAGAGTCAAGTGATGAAGGAACCTCAAACCCTAGCCATCAACCTGAGGAGGAAACTCATGTTGAGTCAACTGAAGAATCTATACCTCTGAGGCGTTCCACCAGAATTAGGAATGCACCTGAGCATTATTATGGTTTCCATATTACTGCAGAAGGTTAGACACTTATCAGTGATAACACACTGGTATCTCTGGATGAGCCTAATAGCTACACGGAAGCCATGGCAGGCCCTGAGGCTGCTAAATGGAAAGAGGCTATGGATAGCGAGATACAGTCCATGTATGACAATCAAGTTTGGAACTTGGTTGACAATGTACCTGATCGAATGGTAGTTGGGTGCAAATGGATCTTCAAGAAGAAGACCGACATGGATGGTAATGTACACACTTATAAGGCACGACTGGTTGCAAAGGGTTATTCTTAAACTCCGGGAGTTGATTATGATGAGACCTTTTCACCAGTAGCCAAGATTAAGTCTATTAGGGTTCTGTTAGCCATTGCTGGATTTCATGACTATGAAATATGGCAAATGGATGTCAAAACCGCTTTCCTTAATGGAAAGTTGGCTGAAGATGTTTACATGGTTCAGCCAGAGGGTTTTGTCAGTACAGAGTACCCCAATAGAGTGTGTAAACTCGAGAAATCCATTTATGGATTGAAACAGGCACCTCGCAGATGGAATCTTTGCTTTGATGAGAAAGTCAGGAATTTGGCTTTTCAAGGAGTGAAGATGAATCTTGTGTCTATATCAAGGCTAGTGGGAGCATAGTCAGCTTTTTGGTACTGTATGTGGATGACATACTACTCATAGGAAATGACATCCCAACCCTACAGGAAGTAAAGTCCTGGCTTGGGAAGTGTTTCGCTATGAAGGACCTTGGTGAAGCTGCCTATATCCTAGGGATAAGGATTTTGAGAAACAGGAGTAAAAGACTAATTGGACTTAGTCAAAGCACCTATGTGGACAAAGTGTTGCAAAGATTCAACATGCATAACTCCAAGAAAGGTGAGTTACCCATTCAGAGTAATGCCAGATTGAGTAAGACACAAAGCCCTAGTACTGAGGCTGAGATAGCAGAAATGAGTCGACTACCTTATGCTTCAGTTGTAGGATCGATCATGTATACTATGACGTGTACTCGACCTGATGTAGCCTTTGATTTGAGCATGGTTAGCAGGTATCAGGGGAACCCTGGCAAGGCACACTGGACTACAGTAAAGAATATCCTCAAGTACCTACGAAGGACTAAGGACTGGGTCCTTACCCTTGGTGGGAGTGATGACTTGAGAGTTGTAGGGTACAGTGATGCTAGCTTTTAGACTAACAGGGATAATTTCCGCTCTCATTCGGGCTGGGTCTTTACCCTAAACGGAGGGGCAATTACTTGGAAAAGTTCCAAGCAGGAGACAGTGGCTGATTCCACTCGTGAATCAGAGTATATAGCAGCAAGCGAGGCTGCAAAGGAGGCTATATGGCTAAAGAACTTCATTGGAGATCTTGGAGTTGTACCAGCTATAAAGGAGCCAATGGAGATTTTCTGTGACAACAATAGTGCGGTTGCCTTAGCCAAGGAACCAAGAGATCATGGAAGATCTAGACACATTGACAGAAAATATCACTTCATTAGACATCAAATAGAAGAAGGAATCCTCGTGGCAGAGAGGGTATCATCTGATGAGAACCCAGCAGATCCCCTCACGAAGGGACTGACTCGGGCCAAGCATCTCCAACATGCTCGGAGCATAGGGCTGAAGGATGATATTAGTTTTAGTAGTTAGATAAACTTGAAATTTGTAAAGTGTAATTGACATTAGATGATGAATAAAAGGTGTTTTATTTATGAAAAGTGTTGCTATCTCTTGTCGATCGTTTACTATATTTCTGTTGCATGTTTTGACTTCCAGAATAATTATGATTGGTGTATCATATTATTCAAACCTCCACAGTCGGTCATATGTCGGAAGTAGGTATGAATCAAGACTGTCATGATTGGTTGCAGAGGTCCAAGGTGTTGGACATGGCTACAACAATCATGAGTGCTCATAAGTTCTGAGCATTGGACTCAACCCACGCTCACTGGAATCACTTCATGGAATTTATCTCGAGTGATCGTGAGACGGTAATATCATATAAGTCTTCAAACCTAGAGATATGATTTGTTACTTATGAGTTGGTTATGCATTGATTGTACGAAAACGCATTGGTAACTCGATGTTATAAAACGTGCCTTTGTGTATAATTCAATGAGTGGTAGAACAAACATATGAGTCGAAGTTTATCTGTTCCTTCTTGGATTAGAAGCTGATATCTGGGCCGCTCGATGATTTTGTTTTGACCTATGTACCGGGCCCGGTCAGAACTAAATTGATGTGTTCAGTTAAGTTCTATGTCAAACAAATCGGAAATCGGGAAACAAATGTTGGGCAATAAGTAAGACCATGTTCCATGTATTTGTCCGGCTGATATCTAGAACAGAGGATTATATGATCACTTATCTAAAATGGCGCGTTCTAGTTCAACAGAGTTTAAAGAGCTACGATTGCTGATCAGTTCCTGAAGTCATACTTACAACTATAGTTATTAGACTTATCCAAGTGGGAGACTGTTGGATATAGTGTCTAAGTCCATAACTATATTTGGTATGTACTTGACCCGACCCGGCATGGTCCATTTGGGTTGCACTTCACCCAAACAATTTATGGATAAACTTTTGAGAATAGTACAAGTTATGATTTATTAATATATTATAAGTTCTAATATATTAATATAAGATCATATTATTTAATTAGTATTGATCTATAATTAATCTAGGATTAATTTAGAGATCAAAGATATTACTAATTAAATATGGGCTTCTATATTTATATAGTGTGGGCTAATGCTTATTTGGAATGGGCTAGGCTTGCATGGATAGTCCATGGATATTCCATGGAGCTTTAACCCATGGATCTCATGGAAATGAAGAGACATGGGTATTAGGGTTTACATGGATGTAACCCTAATCCACCACACTATATAAAGGAGGCTTTGGCTCTTGAAATCAGGCTAGTTGAGGTGAGTAAAGCAAGAGGGCCGATTTCAAGATAGTAGTGTCTATTCTCTCAAAGTTCCAAGTTTGTGGTGATTTGTGATTTCCATTTGAGGCATCCACACTATTGGTGCTAGGCTCTAAAACTCCAAGCAATCAACTACTACTACAAGGTAAGTATTTCTACTAGCTTTATTTGATTCATGTTCCCCATGCCATGCTAGTTAGGATATAAACCTTGGAAAAATAATTATTTGCATGTATCTTAGACAACCATAGATCCAAGGTTTATTAGGGTTGCATGTACACTTAGGAAGTGTTAGAATGCTCAAAACCCATCAATTATGAGTTTGTGGTGATGCCTTTTAGGCTCACCAATGCATCAACAACGTTCATGGATCTCATGAACAGGGTTTTCAGACCGATGTTGGATTGGTCATTCATTGTGTTTATTGATGATATATTGGTCTATTCTAAGACCAAGGAACAACATGAGGATCATCTACGAGAGGTTCTGGAGACTTAAAGGAGGAAGTGACTATATGTCAAATTCTCCAAATGTGATTTTAAGTTGCACGACATGTAGTTTTTGGGGCACCTTGTCAATCAGAATGGTATATTGGTTGATCCAGTTAAAATTGAGGTCGTGATCCACTGGGAGGTTCCAAGGTCTCCTTTTGAGATTTGAAGTTTCCTTCGTCTAGCTAGGTATTATCGGAGATTTATTGAGAATTTCTATAGGATCGTAGTTCCGTTGACCAGGTTAAAGAAGAAGTCTGTCACTTTCCGTTTGGGGCCTTTGAAGCAGGCGGCGTTTGAGACTTTGAGACAGAAGTTATGCGAGGCTCCAACTTTGACCTTACCAGAGGGCGTGGATGATTTTGTGGTTTACTGTGATGCATCGATCACAGGTATAGGTGCGGTACTGATGTAGAGGGGTCATGTTATAGATTATGCTTCAAGATAGCTAAATCCTCATGAGACGAACTATCCCACTCATTAGAGCTAGGAGCGGTGGTTTTTTCCCTCAAGATTTGGCGTCATTACTTGTATGGGGTTTATTGTATCATCTACACGGACCACAAGAGTTTGAGATATTTAATGGATTAGCCAAATTTGAACATTAGGCAACACATGTGGCTCGATGTGGTGAAGGATTATGGTTGTGAAATCCTTTATCACCATGGGAAGGTCAACGTGGTTGTCGATGCTCTTAGCCATAAGGGGGTTGGTACTCTGATCAGGGATGTCTGTTTGATGATGACGGTGATTTCCCTATACTTAGAGCAGATTCATGAGGCTTAGGTTGAGGTTATGAAAAAGGAGCATCAGAAGAGTGAGAGTATAGTGGGTCAGGTGTCCTCTTTTGATTATGATATCCGGGGATTATTGACCCTTCATTAGAGAGTTTAGGTTCCATATATCAGAGGTACGCGATAGATTTTGATGGAGGATGTGCATAAGCCAAAGTTTTCTATTCATCCGGGTGCGAAAAAGATGTATAAAGACCTCCAAATTGATTATTGGAGGCTCTATATGAAGTGGGATGTGGCATGGTATGTGGAGAGTGTTGGATTAATGTTTAAGTCCATAACTATAATTGGTAAGACTTGACCCGACCCGGCATGGTCCATTTGGGTTGCATGGCATCTCGCATTTGGATAGACTATAATGAGAGAAATAACACTTAAGGTTTGTTAATATATTATAAGTTATAATATATTAATAAGATTATTTAATTAGTATTGATCAAGAATTAATCTAGAATTAATTAAGTGATCAAAAGAAGACTAATTAAACATATGGATTGATTGTGTAAATCATCCATACTTGTATAGTGGGCTAATGCTCCATGGATTATCAAGTTGGGCTAAAACCCATATGATGCTCCATGGATGCTCCATGGTGTATTTGAACCCATGGATCCAAGGAAATGGAAAGCCATAACAATTAGGGTTTACCCTAAATGTAACAACTATATAAGATCATATTCTTTGGCAAAATCGGCCACTATGGGTGAATAGAGAAAGGGCTAGCCGATTTTAGAAGTGTGGTGTTTCTCTCTAAGTCTTCCAAGTGCATATGATGTTGTGTGAACCATTTGAGGTGTCACACTTGGGGCACTAGGCACTCAAGCTTCATGAAGACTTTCTACATCAAGAGGTATGTATTCTATCTTGTTATATTCATTGTTTTGTATGCTAGATTAGGATAATACCTTGGGAGTTCATATTTGCATGTATAATAGAGAAAACATAGATCCAAGGTATTTAGGGTTGCATGTACACTTAGGAGTGTTAGAATGATCATAACCCAACAGTGGTATCAAAGCCTAGGCTTGTTTTCTTGTTATACTTGCAAAAGTAGTTGAAAAATCGAGTTTTGATGCTATCTGCCCAGCAGACTCGCCGAGTCCAAGGCAAAATGCATCCAAATCGCCGAGTTGGTTCGTGCACTCGACGAGTTGGACCCCCAGACAGCATATATTTTACTTTTTTGGCTGGAATTGGACTAGGAACATTACCCTAAGATGTTTTTGGACTTATATACTTGTTTTTGATGTGGTAATGTTCATGCTAATCCAATTTCTAAGATAATTGTCATAATTTCAAGATTTGTATTAGTTTGTATGTTCATGCTAATTTCTTGAAGATTGATGATTTGAATTATCTTGTTCTTAGATTAATAGAAAAGTTGTGTGAAATAGTTGATTTTAATCTAAGATTTGATTCCAAAGTGTGTTTTTGTAACTTGTCCTCAAGTTATATGAAAAGTCACATTTAAGAATCATAAAACTCATAAAAGTTGGCAAAGGTTACAAAATGAAGAGTCTAGTTCTAATTAAATGGTTTTATGAGTCCATAACTTGTCCTCAAGTTATGGAGGTTCAAGAGTCTCTTCATTAAATAAATAAAAAAAATGTGTAACCTTAATTAATTCCATAAGTTACAAAATAAAGAAAAGTTACATTCTTTAATAGTTTAAAGTCTTCCATAACTTGTCCTCAAGTTATGGAACTTGAAGAGTCTTTTAATTAAAACTACTTTAAACACATAAGTTATGGAATTAATTAGTTTTGAATGGTTTCAAAACTTGCCCTCAAGTTTTGGAATTTGAAAAGTTTTCTATTATGAATACTTTAATTCCAAGTTAAGCCCTTAGAGTTTTAAAAGTTAAAATTCAACCCTTATACTTTATAATATTATAAGTTAATAATATTTATATATATGTATAAGAGTAAAGTCAGTCTTACCGTTAGTAGGCATCATTCACGAAGCCGGTCTATAAGGGGGTATAAGGTTACTGCCTATAAAATGGCAGTTTAATGGGTGTCCACTCTCACCTACCGCTTCCTTGACCGGTGGAGGGTCGTTAGCCAAACAGGTAGGACACAGACTATAAGTTCTCCCTTCATTAAAAGTATTAATGATAAATACTAAGTAACTAAACACTTATAATTCCAAATCTTAGTTACTTAGGAAAATATGAATAAGGTGCTAACCCATGAAATTACACTTGACACTTTGCTTAAGTTGGTTGGTGGAGCGTGTGTGGTTTACCGGCACACTAGCTTGATTTAACAAGGCAGGCAAAGGGTTTCTTAAAGTTTAATCACAGGCCAGTGGAGCGTGTGTGGTTTACCGGCACATCGGTTAGGTGATAAACATTTAAGAGTACCAAGTAATTTGCATGGTTACTTCACACCTTGTTTTGTGATCCTCGGCATCCCAGTCACAAAACCTGAAGGGCACACTCGAGATTGAAACATGCCATTGAAAAGTTCAATGAATCTCAAAAGATCTAGGAGTTTCAAATCCAATTAAAACTTAATTATATTTCGTTTTTCATGGTGGAAATTGGTAAATCGTCATTTACCTACCTTCAAATATTTTATAGTTTGGATTATGGCATCCCTCTTCTGAGTTATAAAATAGTTTGTAGGGTCCTAGCCTTAATATTTCATATTCGGTGTTATATTAAGGATTTTAAATCAACTCAACTTGAATATCTCCCAAAAGATGTCTAGTTCAGACATCTATGATCTTCCCAAATCTCTTGGAACTTCACTTCCTCCACTTCCTCCAATTATTCTCCCTAACCCACAAGTTCAAGGTCAATCAAGCCCTATTGGCAAGGCAAGGTCTAGGTATGATCACATCTTGGAGATGAAGTCACATATTGACAAGCCGGGAGAGTTGGGTATTAAAGTCTTGAGAAAGTTGGATGCTCAATCACTTTCTAAGTCACATAGTGAGTTCCTTTGGGACTCCTATGAAACAGACTATGACAAGACCCTTAATGATCTTATCTATTTGCTTGGAACTGCTGAATCAACAATGATTTGGAAGGCTAGTAAAGCAAATGTGATTAGGAGATCAACTTTCCAAAACTTTATGGACAGGGACAATAGTGACACAGGAAATCCAGAAAAGCATTCTCTTCCCAATGCAAAGGGATTGGCCATAGTCAACTTGGTTGACAAAATGGTAAAGAGAAAGGCTAAGTCTTAGATAGTCCCATGTACTATTACCTAAGGGTCCATATGTTTCTATTGCCAAAGGAAGGGGCTTTGGTTACGAAGCTGCCAAACTTACCTAAGGATGGTAAAGTCAATGAGTTTGACTTTATTTTAGGTAAAGTCCATTGTCTAACTCTATTAAGTTCCTATTTGGAGATTCTTATTACATGATTTGACTGGGTCACATCTTGGTGTTTTAAGAATCAAATAAAAGTAAAGAAACTTGAAGAAAGAATATGCTGAATCTGATCGCGTAGATGGGTTTCTATCGCATAGTTTGAAGATTGGATTCTTGAGCTACTTCTTAGGAGTTATGATAAATTGCTTAGGAATAAATAACAACAAGTTTTCATATACATTTGCATTGTAAGGATTAGTTTTTCCGCAAAGTTTTAAAATAAAAGAAAAGTTTTTAATTTTTATTTATTTTAAGTATCCTTACAATGGCATTTGTGGAAAAGAAGTGTTGTTTATATGATTCCATTGATAGAAATATTGGAAATATGAATTGATTCTTTCATTTGTGGTAATGTCTAAATTTACCAAATAAGGAAAGATCCTCATCACCCAAGTTTCAATTAGACCGGAACTTGGAAACATGCAAGTTGTATACTATGATGAATGAGAACTTTCAAGCATTGGAAAATTAAGACTAATTACTTGTTCACATGGATGTGTCATTCAAGTAAAGGAATAAGGGATCGAGTACACATTCCTGTGCACTGATCAAGCCCACCACAAATAATCAATAAGACTATTCGTCATGATTTACTAAAGTTTAGTAAATATGGTTATACTTACAAGCTTAAGTATAATTCGGATACATTGAAAAAATTTCAATGTATGGCAGAACGAATGAAAAGAATCAAATTAGGCAGAAGGATAAAAATTTCTCGAATCTGAAAAGATGGGAGAGTACTTTAGTATCATGTTATATGATCATCTTAATGATTAAGAGACCTTATCACAATTCATCCTCTAAGTGCATTCTGATACCTAAGAAGAGGAGCTATGAATTGTTGAAGTGGTCAAATCAAGAAGATGAGTCATACTTCGTTCCAAAACAATTCTTGGAGTCATACTCCAAGATTGTAACTTGAGTGACATATCTTAAAGAAGGCTTAAAAACACGTGTCAAATGTAAGAGTAAAAGTGTCCTACTCTTGTACATTTGAAGTTCGTAAGTTGTGATGTTTTGAATAAAACAGAGACCAACTTAGACCAATTGTGTGAAGTGTTTGTCTTGATAAAGAATCCGCACTATCCCTTGAATATGTGACAAGAGAGTCTTATATGTCAAGAGGACAGTGGGAATCTTAAAGGTCTTGAAAGTCTCAAGAACTAATCAAGAATAAAACCTGAGGTTCTTCACTAGCACGCGACTTGAGGTTTATAACCTATCGTGTTGACATATTCTGTGCCCATTCCAGTTAAAGTTGGATTTGCATATGAGTTCTTAGAGCTCTCAATTGGTTGCATAACAACTTGGAAGCAATGGCAGGCCCTGTACTGCCAGGTCGCAAGAAGTTAAAATTGCATAAGTTCAGTCCATATGTGTTTGGATTTGTCATTAACCTTGTCTTGTGATTATGGTTTTGACAAATTCATATGGGTAGGAACTCATACACCATAAAAATCTAAGTGTCATAAGGTTTCTCTCCAATTCATGAAAATGATGGTGAGGAACACTTCCACTAAGTAGATTTGTAAGTAGATAGTAATCTTTGCATTCTCAAAGTTGTTAGTAGGCACACTAACATGGACTTATGAGAAATAGCAAAGGTCTAAACAATTAAGAATATGATTACGGAATCCCTTTTCATAGTTCTGAAATTGTTTAGACACACCTGTAAGCTATCTAAGATAAGGTGTATGATTTTGATAAAGTCTTATCAAAGCAATCTAGTATCAGAAATCTGAACTTTGGTAAAAAAAAGTCAATAGCTGATTTCTGAATACATGTCAAAGCTAGTGGGAGCATAAGTGTTATGCTAATAATCATCATGTTAGTGGGAGCATGATAATTATGATAAGTATTGCAAGTTAGCAATGTTAATTATAGAAAACAAAAGTTTCAATTCGTGAGGTTGCAGGGGTTGAAAAAGTTGTTTTGCTATAATTAAGGGATAGGAAATTATAGTTCATTTCAATTATGAAAAGCTTAGATTGAGTTTATAATCATTCTAAAGAGCTTATATTGAGATTTTAATCACCTTTAGTGAAGAATATATATATGAATTTCATGTTGGATTGGTTCAACTTAAGAAAATTCTATATATTGCGTTCTCAAAATTCGATTATGATTACGGCATCCCTTTTCATAGTAAAATTTTGAGAATATGGCAAACAAAAAAAATTATTATGGAAAAAGACTAGTCTAGAACCATGTCTTTATGTGAAACATCATGAATCGTGTCCCATTCACTTTGGGTACAAGATCAATTACATGTGCTATAATATTATCCTTTCTAAATTTTCCAATGCCTTGGGGCATTAAGGAGGAAAATGTCTAGAATTGGATATGACTAAAGTGATTAAGCAATTGTCGAGGATAATCTAAGGTTTACCAAAGATTGGTTGCTCAAGGACAGTTGGAAGTATAGTGTGAATTTTGGAAGGGCCATATTGACATAGTCTGAAAAGAGGCAACTCTTGTTCAGAAGTGGTAGTCAAAATGGGAATATAGAGTTGTCTCTATAGATAGAAGCAATCTGTGTAAGATTAGAAAGAACTTAGTGCAAAAAGCATGTTCAAAGCAATGCATACTTTGAACATAATTCTTTGTGTCCATGGAGTAGGTCTTCATTGGAATACCCTGTAATGGTTGTTGACAAGTCTTTGTGACTTTGTACACACTCACTGCAAGAGGGTGCTGCATTTAAGTTTAAAGCCTAACAAGATTTCGATTTGGGAGTGTGAAATTAGAATCATTGAAAGTTTGGTCAATTGGTTTATTTCACAAAGTAAGGATCATAGATAAACATAGAGTGCATACATGGTGTATGGCAAAGCTATTGTTTAGAAAAACATAGTGTACATGCTTGGAGCATGGGACAACTAGTGTTTTTAATTCAAGTATAATGTTGATAAAACCGAAACAATGAATAATGAGTAATCAGTATGGTGATAAATAGAAAGTGTTTTATTTATATTCATAGGTTTTGATACCATATTAGATTCATTTATTCTTGTGTTTCAATTTGCATGTTTTGACTTCCATAATAACTAGGTTATTCTTCCGGAATGACCAAGTTATTCAAAACCATCCACAGTCAGTCATATGTTGGAAGTAGATATGAATCAAGACTGTCATGGGTTGGCTTGTAGAGGTCCAAGTTGGTGGACAAAGTTGTGCTACAACGCTCATGAGTGCTCATAAGTTCTGAGTATTGGATTCAACCCGCGCTCATTTGAATCACTTCATGGATTTTATCACGAGTGATCATGAGACGATAATATCTTTTATTCTTCAAACCTAGAGATATGAGTTGTTACTATGAGTTGGTTATACATTGATTGCACGAAACCGCATTGGTAACTCGATGTTATAAAACGTGTCTTTGTGTATGATTCAATAAGTAGCAGAACAAGCCATATGAGTCGATGTCTATCCATTCCTTTTACCTTTGGGATAAAAGCGATATATGTGGGCCCCTCGATGATTTAATGATGATACATGTGAGTGCTTGGACTAGCCAGGACTGATTTGATTTGTTCAATCGTTCAGTCGTCATAAGTCGGAAATCGGGAAACAACAAATGGACAGAGAGAATGATTTATAATCCATGTCTCAGTCCATATGATATCTAGAATGGAGGAATATATGATCCCTTATCTAATGGACAAGTCATTGACAAAGGTCAGAGATCATCGGCAAGGTCAGAGTTCGACGGAAGCTTTTGAGAGCTACGATTGCCAGCCGGTTCTTGAAGTCATACGCAATAATATTTTTAGACTTATCCAAGTGGGAGACTGTTGGATTAATGTCTAAGTCCATAACTATAACTGGTAAGACTTGACCCGACCCGACATGATCCATTTGGGTTGCATGGCATCATGCATTTGGATAGACTATAATGAGAGAAATAACACTTAAGGTTTGTTAATATATTATAAGTTATAATATATTAATAAGATTATTTGATTAGTATTGATCAAGAATTAATCTAGAGTTAATTAAGTGATCAAAAGAAGACTAATTAAACATATGGATTGATTGTGTAAATCATCCATACTTGTATAGTGGGCTAATGCTCCATGGATTATCAAGTTGGGCTAAAACCCATATGATGCTCCATGGTGTATTTGAACCCATGGATCCAAGGAAATGGAAAGCCATGACAATTAGGGTTTACCCTAATTGTAACAACTATATAAGATCATATTCTTTGGCAAAATCGGCCACTATGGGTGAATAGAGAAAGGGCTAGCCGATTTTAGAAGTGTGGTGTTTCTCTCTAAGTCTTCCAAGTGCATATGATGTTGTGTGAACCATTTGAGGTGTCACACTTAGGGCACTAGGCACTCAAGCTTCATGAAGACTTTCTACATCAAGAGGTATGTATTCTATCTTGTTATATTCATTGTTTTGTATGCTAGATTAGGATAATACATTGGAAGTTCATATTTGCATGTATAATAGAGAAAACATAGATCCAAGGTATTTAGGGTTGCATGTACACTTAGGAGCGTTAGAATGCTCATAACCCAACAGAGAGGTGCTTGAGTTGCAGGAAAGTCAAGGTCGAGCATCAGCGACCTCACGGCAAGATGGAGCCGTTGGGTGTTCTCGTTTGGAAATAGGAAGAGATAACGGTGGATTTTATCACAAAGCTACCGCGGACTGTGTGAGGAGTAGATTCAATTTGGATCATCATGGATCGATTCACAAAGAGTAGATATTACTTTCCTATCCAGGAGAGCATGTATGCAGGGAAATTAACAGATGTATATATCCATGAGGTGGTGGCACGACGTGGTGTCCCAATCTTTCTAGTTTCTAATTGGGATGTTCGGTTCACTTCCCGATCCTAGAAGAGATTTAATGAGGAGTTGGGTATGCAACTACACTTCAATACAACCTTTCATCCATAGACTGATGGGTAGAGTGAGTGGACTATTCAGATGTTGGAAGATATGTTGAGGGCATATGTACAAGATTTTGGTTGTAGCTGGGATACGTATCTCCCATTGGCCAAGTTTTCTTACAACAACAGCTATCACGAGAAGTCAGATTTAGCTTTTCATGTTAAGGACATGCTACTCTTGAAGGTCTCACCTTAGAAAGGTGTCATCCAGTTCAAAAACTGAGGTAAGTTGGGTCCTAGTTACATTGGTCCTATCAGGGTTATCAACCGGGTGGGTAGGGTAGCATATCATTTGGAGCTGCCCGAGGAGCTCACTCACATTCACAAAAAATTTCACGTCTCTCAACTGTAGAAGTGTTTGGTCGATGATTTCAGAGTGGTGCCATTGCAGGATATTCATGTGGATGAGCACCTGAATTACATCGAGAGGCCAGCTGCGATCCTCGAAAAGAATACTAAGGCCCTAAGAAACAAGGTAGTGAACCTGGTGAAGGTGCAATGGTGGCACTAGAAAGGCTTAGAGTGGACTTGGGAACCTGAGGAGGAGATGAAAGAGCACTACGCGGAGCTATTTTCAGCAACTATTCCACTCACGATCTTGAGTTGGGAGTTGTGGTCTTCGCACTAAATATTTGGAGGCACTACCTCTACAGGATGAAGTGCACCGTTTTCACATACCACAAAAGCCTCCAACATATCTTGAACCCAAAAGAGCTAAACATTGAGACAACGGCGATGGGTTGAGCCGTTGAGCTGCTAAACAACTATAAATGTGAGATCCGGTACCACCCGGGCAAGGCCAATGTGGTGGCCGATGCCCTAAGCAGAAAAGAATACTCGGGTCGCCGAGTGAGAACACTAACGATGACCATCCATTCTCACTAGTCTTCACAAATTAAGGAGGCTCAACTGGAAGCCTTGAAGGCGGAAAACATCGCAAACGAAGCCTTGTGTGGGATGGACAAGAATTTTACGATCAAAGAGGATGGAGCCTACTACCTCATGGACCGAATCAGGACCCCAAATTTTGGTGGGTTCAGGGACGTGGTCATGAATGAAGCACACATGACAAAGTACTCCGTCCATCCGGGTTCCAAAAAAATGTATTTGGATCTCAAACAACAATATTGGTGGCCGAATATGAAAGATGAAATTGCTACCTACGTAGGCAAGTGTCCGACTTGCGCAAAGGTTAAGGTAGAGTATCAAAAGCCCTTGGGTCTCCTACAAAACCCGGGGATACCTGAGTGGAAATGGGAGCGAATCACAATAGATTTTATAACCAAATTGCCCAAGACGGCAGACGGATTGGATGCCATCTGGGTAATTGTCGATCGGTTGACCAACTCCGCCCATTTCCTGCCAATAAAGTAAACGTATAAAATGGAAAAGCTGGCACGGATATACATAAAGGAGGTTGTGAGATTACATGGTGTGCCAATATCTATTATCTCAGACAGAGATAGTAGGTTTACCTCTCGGTTTTGGCAGTCGCTACAAAGGTCATTGGGAACCCAGCTCGATATGAGCACCACCTACCATCCCCAGACAGATGGGCACAGTGAGAGGACCATCCAAACTTCGGAGGATATGCTAAGGATCTATGTGATAGACTTTGGCAAGGAATGGGATGCCCACTTACCACTGACTGAATTCTCGTAGAACAATAGCTATCATACAAGCATCAAACTCGCTCCCTTTGAGGCCCTTTATGGACGAAAGTGTCAATCACATCTCTGTTGGGCGGAGGTAGGAGACACACAACTGGAAAAGGGACTGGTACCCAACAGCACTCTCACAGGTCCTGAAATTATCCGGGAAATAACTGAGAAGATTGTTCAGAATAGGGAACGACTCAAGGCATCCCGAGACCGACAAAAGAGCTACACTGACAAACGACGAAAGCCTCTGGAATTTCAAGTCGACGATTGCATATTGCTAAAGGTATCTCCCTGGAAAGGGATGATACACTTTGGAAAGCGGGGAAAGTTGAATCAAGATACATCGGACCATTCGAGATCCTTGTCAGGATCGGTCCGGTGGCTTACAAGTTGCAGCTACCGCCAGAGCTCAACCACGTACACCCGGTCTTTTATGTGTCAAACTTGAAGAAACGCCTATCTGAAGAAACTCTTATTGTCCCACTTGACGAAATTAAGGTGGATGAAGATCTCCATTTCGTCAAGGAACCAGTTGAAATTATGGATAGAGAAGTGAAACGAACGAAACAAAGCCGCATTCCCATTGTGAAAGTTCGATGGAGCTCCAAAAGAGGACCGGAATTCACCTGGGAGCGCGAAGGCCAGATGATGCAAAAGTACCCCAATCTATTCTCTAGTTCTTAAGGGCTACTCTCGAACGAATTTTGGGACGAAATTTGCTCTAACAAGGGGATGATGTCACAACTAGCAATTTAGGGTTTAAGATGTGAAGCTTGTTCACAACAAACTCCTCTATGTAACCTTGTTGCATCTTATTAATAAAATTCAAACTACAATGTTATTTAAATTCATACATGCATACATTGTGATTCAAGTTGAAATAGCCTCATGCAGGCCCAAAAATCGATCCAATAGCTAAGCCCAATCAATTTTGGGCGTTGGTCCAAGAATTCTCGGCCCAACACCCTATTGGGCCAAAAACTCTTTCTTGGGCCCTATTGGGCCGAAAACTATTCCTTGGGCCTTATTGGGCCGGAAACTTCTTTTGGGCCTTCCATTAGGCCGAAAACCATTTTATTGGATCAAATAAAACCCAAAAGACCCATACACACATCAAAAACCGCAAACTCTTTATGGAATTAGGGTGTTTTTGGCCACCCTAAAACCGAAAACCCATTTAAAAGCCTTGAGGACCGAAAATCCTATAGGGTTCGGTTAGGATTGAACAAAAAAAAGGAAAACGGAATGGGAAAATGGGTTTCCACCTCATTTTTGTTCAACATACAACAAGGCCATTAACCAACATACTCCCATGCAAACTTCCCATCAAAAAGTCAACCATCTTCTCCCCCTCCTCTCTTATACATTGGCCGATCCTACCCCCCTCCCCCCAATACCATCACCAAAATCATTTTTCACACCATTTTACTCTCAAGAACCCTCCAAATCCTCTCTCAAAAATTCGTGTTTATGTGCCATCTTCAAGGGACCTCCTTCAAAAACTCATAAAAACGTGGTAAGTGATCTTGTAAACTTAAAGTATTTTTGCATCACTTCAAACTAAAACTCCATGTTTACACACACCATTTCGTGTGTAGCTTCTTAGAGCACCACTATTTCGAGTAACCTCCAAGATACACAAGTCAAGGCTCAACAACTTCTTTCTTTTTCTTCTACCACTCGAAATCTTCAAGGTGAGCTTCATACCCCACTATTTTCGTGTTTTTCATACTTTTTTTTTGGGGGGGGGGGGGGAGAGGGGGGATACAAGTCAAATCTCGTTTAACCATTGGATAATTGCATGTACGGATGTGTTATATGTTTAACCTTTGGGTAGTAGCATGCATCTTAGTTGTGTGTTGAAAATAGAACTGGTACTTGTGCAAAAAGGATTTATCTAATGTTTCTCCATAAAAATCGTGAGTAATTTGCTTGATTACATATATATTGCATGAACATTTGTGGATATTGGTTGTACATTCAAAAATGGCAAAATATGAGTGTTGTGCTCAAACATGTTAACTTTTGGGACATATATTTTTAACACTTATACCTACACAAATATTTGAATAAAATAAATTTTAAAGTTATTTTATGTGTTTTGTAGAAAAGGTGACATGTTAGAGTCACAACAAAATAGAATATTTTGAGTTGCAAAACCATCAAATCAATTTTTGTGTGTTAAACAAACTACAAAAACTAGATATTTTGTTAATATTAATTTTATTAGTAAAATATTCTTAACTATGTTGTCACTATTTTTGGATGGCTTAAAACTTGAGAAATTATGCTATATGACATGTTAATTAAGGATTATTTGCAAAAAGTGTTATAATTAATCTAACAGAAATAATATACACAGCAGAAGTTATGACAGAAAAATTTGCCTATCACGACTTGTTTATCATAATGATTTTAAAGTATGAGAAATACATTGTATGTCATAAAGTTGTAAAACGCGTGTCATAATCTGAATAATATGAAACCTACCAACCGCATGTCATAAAACATTTGTCACAAGTTTTCAATAGAAAAATTATTTCCTTATCCGAAAAAGGAACTCAAAGTTCACATAAATCTGTTAAGGCCCTTGTGAGACTTTCCTTCACCGTACCTACCTAGCGTACACCGTAAGTCCTGTAGTTATAACCAGAGTCACCTGGAGGGAGAGCGAGGTAATTGTGTATAAATCTATAAAGAGTTGACACCCCCACACCTGAGTTGTTCGCTACAGCTAGACGAGGCCAGTCTAGGGTGACAAATATTTTACCGAAATCGACGCCTGAAGAACGTCATGACAGGCATATCAGTCAAATTAAGCATGGTTATAATGACTCACGTAGGGATTAATAACTCTATTTTGGATTTACGAAGAATATACACTTCACTAGTTGTATAGAATACAAAACTACGCTTCACTTTTTTTGTACATTATTATCACCACTCCAGTCTTAGGGTTTTAAGAGTACAATTTTTCATACAACAGAAAATATGAGGTTTTCTAGGAACACACACTCTTTTCAATTACAAACAAAAGAAAACAAAGGACATACATGTAATTATTCACAGTTTTAGAATGAGACTTACAAACCATTTTTCACAGAAAATATCGGATTTTCTAGAATCTTACAAATTATTATAGACAAAGATATTACAAGCATTTTCATACAAATATGCTTATGAACTCACCAATATTCAATGTTGACGATTTTCAAATGACTTGTATTCTCAGGAAAGCAGTAAGCAAATACCTAAGAACCGTATTCGTTGCATTTTGAAATTTCATACTTTATGTCATTTTTGTGTAATTTCATGAACAGATACAATATGTAAACAATGTAAGTGTGTTATCTCAATATATGTTGTTGGTTGCTATAGTTCATTCATATTCGGTTGTTGTGATACTATACAATGACGTCATCCGCCTCAAATGTTTCCGCCGTCTTGGTTCGGGGGTGTGACAAAAAGTTACTTAACGTAGCGTTTATCAAAACGCTACCCACTACCAGTTAGTTTTTGCCAAACACGCCCTTTGTGTATAAATTGAATTACTATTTTATAATTTAATGTGTATGAAATTAAATCAATATTAACAACTCTTTTTTATGTATATTATATACAATTAAATTAGTATTCACAACTGTTTTGTGCGCAACTCTTATAGTATTTGAAGCTCCACCTATGACCAAATTACTGTCATTTACATCAAATTTATTTTTAGTTCAAAACATAAATATATTTTTAATTTTAAACCCTAACAGTCAAAAACGAAATGTTCACTTAAATTAAACAATTTTTCGTCCGCTGCATTACGCGAGTTTCTTGCTAGTAGGTTCAAATGTCAATTATAAATGTAGAAACATAAATAACATATATATTATAAGCATTTTAAATGAGAACAAATTTTCAAATACCTAATGTTTTAAACTCATTAAAACATCTTTTTAGATTACGTATATAACTATAAGAATAGATTACAGAAATGGCCCATTCCTCTAACTCTCTTAAATGATTATGTCATCCTTTTCACATATTTGAGCAATGGAACGAACTACATCTTTTCCTTAATTTCAGGATTGTAGCTTTAATTTGTAGAAGCCACCATCTTACTTAAAGTCACCATCTTCACAATCACAAGGGAGAAAAACGAACAACAAAATACCCCATACCATTGATGTATTTTTCTTGTAATACTGAAATAATAAAACGGGTGTAATATGGTCATTTTATATGCGTTTAATGGTGAAATTTAACAAACACGGAACATTGTTATAACAAAGCATAGCCATAAAGTTGAGACAAAGAGAAAAAAAAAATCAAAGACTTATAACATGTCAGTATCATATCAGAAGTTGGAAAATGAGTTTATCTTTCAAAAAATTGAAAGTTCAAGTCTCACTGAAAATATTAGTTTAGTTCAAGATTAGATTAGAAGATGTTAGAATCACAAGGACCATTTATGTAGTTTAATTTAACTATAATTGCTTTCTTTAAGCTTTCATAAACAAGCTAACATGATTGGCTTTCGATGCAAATAAAGGTTGTTCTTGCTAAACATAATACTTTACATAATAATTTAAGAAAAAAAAAAGAACGAATTCTTTTTCGAATTTATATATGTCTTTGGGCCCACTAATACCACCAAACCCTAAGCTAAGTTGTCAAGATCCTATAAAACCATACAGACATTCTTGAGGTTTACACAGTGTGTCAAGAAGTGTCATCACTCATCACTCCACCATGGATTCTTCCACCACCCCTCTCATTGATCGGGACGACCTAGAACGCCGGCAATATTCCACCGGATCTCCGGCGGATGGATCTCCCATCGTTAAGGTCCTCGCCGGTTTTTTTGTCTCCATGCTAGTCCTTTCATCTATGGTTGCTGTAATGTACAACCAATTACAAAGACCAAAAGGTGGCCGGCAGTCCACTACCGCCACAACCACGTCAGCATCGCCGGGAATTGAGGTGAAACCGTCGTCAAGAGGGGTGGGGTGGCCGGAGAAGATGGTTGGTGGTGATGATAGCATAGAATGGCAACGATCTGCTTACCATTTTCAACCCGATAAGAATTTCATCAGCGGTATGTATCCTTTAATGGTTACGTTGTTGATATAAATAATTAAATAACATTATAATTTTTTATTTAATTTGTTTTGAAATTTGGAAATGATGATTTACTAATGTATGTTTTGTATTTGTTTATGTTGGGTTTTGGCGTATTTTTGATGGATTTTGCTGATCTTCTCTTCAGACCCTGATGGTACGTATTCATTTAATGACTTATTATCATTTCATTTGGCATGTGCATTAGTAAAAAAAAGTTATCAATTGTTAAATATTTAAAATACTTGTGAAAAATATACAAAAGTAAAAAAAATGTGTGCATTAAAATAGATGTTATAAATATCATGTAAAACAATTAATAAAAGAATAAGTTGCCTTTGATAAAATGTTTGATAAAATATGGTCGAATTTAAACTATTTGATATCATATTTGGAAGTCTTTGGAAGTCTATAATTTGGTCATTACCTCTTGAATATGTCTCTTGTTAGGTCAAATTTAAGGTTTGTATCTTATGATATAACATCTACCAAACTAACTAGATTTGAAATTTAAAAATTTAAATAAAGGTTGCAACTATTAGAGAAATTTTATCAAAAAAAAAAAAAAAACTAAGTGTTGCATTTTTTTAGGACATGAAATATTAGATAATTTTAGGTTTTATTAAATTTTTAATTAATTAATAAAAAGTTTGGTAAAGTAGTTTTCGTTAAGACTTTTTTGACTCTTTCATTGACCTACGTATTGACTAGGGAAAAGCGATCAGAGGTTTAATATTTCAAATATGATTTCGTTGATTCGTATTAAAAAAATTATTTATTCATGTGTTTCGAATATTAATATTTTTTTAATTAATATATGTACTTCATGCATGAATAGTTACACAATAATCACATTATTAGAATATTGTATCGAAGTGTCACATGACACTATATAATTAACTTAAATAACATGATTATTATACTTTTGGCATTTGTATTCTCACATTTTGCTTGAAAACCCTCATATAATCTCAATACATACAAAACCCATATTCAACAAGAAAATCCTATATTAAAATATTCGACTATTAAAATCTTCTCATTATTTCAAAACCTCAACATCAAAATAAAACAACCAATTATAGACGTATTATTGAAGTAAACCATAGACTATCCAATAAAAAGAATATTTTCATAGGCATAAAATTAATATACCTATAATAAATAATAATAATTTTCTTACATTTGTCCCTTAATCTAATATATATATATATATATATATATATATATATATATATATATATATATATATATATATATATATATATATATATATATATATATATATAAACAAGGATGTAAATATATTATTAAAAAATCAGAAATAACAAGAATATGATTCTTAAAGTTAAAAATGTCAATTTTTTATATAATTTGGGGTAATATTTGGATTCATTGGGTTTTGAATTTTCAGGTCCATTATACCACATGGGTTGGTACCATTTATTCTACCAGTACAACCCGGATTCCGCCATTTGGGGCAACATCACATGGGGCCACGCCGTCTCCAAAGACCTAATCAACTGGTTCCACCTCCCTCTCGCCATGGTTCCCGATCACTGGTACGACATCCAAGGCGTCATGACCGGCTCCGCCACCATCCTCCCCGACGGCCAAATCATCATGCTCTACAGTGGCAACGCCTTCGATCTCTCCCAGCTTCAATGTCTCGCATACCCCCTCAACTCCTCCGATCCCCTCCTCCTCGATTGGATCAAATACTCCGGCAACCCCATCCTCTTCCCCCCTCCCGGCGTCGGCCTCAAAGATTTCCGGGACCCTTCCACTCTCTGGATCGGACCCGACGGCAAGTACCGAATGGTGATGGGATCGAAACATAATGATACGATCGGGTGTGCTCTCGTCTACCACACCACCAATTTTACACACTTTGAGTTGTTGGATGATGTTTTGCATTCGGTTCCGGGTACGGGTATGTGGGAGTGTGTGGATCTTTACCCGGTATCCACTACTGATACGAATGGGTTGGATATGTCGGATCATGGGTCGGGTTCGGGTGGTGTTAAGTATGTGTTGAAGCAGAGTGGAGATGAAGATAGACATGATTGGTATGCGATCGGGTCGTATGACCCGGTGAAGGATAAATGGTACCCGGATGATCCGGAAATGGATGTGGGTATCGGGTTGAGATATGATTATGGGAAGTTTTATGCTTCGAAGACGTTTTATGACCCGAGTAAGAAGAGACGGGTTCTTTGGGGATATGTTGGTGAAACGGATCCTCAAAAAGATGACCTTATTAAAGGATGGGCAAATATTTTGGTATATAAACAATTAATTAATTATAAACATTTTAATAATATTTACACTCTCCAAACAATTAAATAAATACGATCATGGTACATTTCAACATCTAGACAACGTGACACTTTTGTCACTTTATATGGATGATATGATAATGAGATGCTATTAAAATCCGTTAATTATTAATTATCCATTAAAGTAAATATATAATTAAAAAGTATAATTTTATAAATTTTTTAAAAGAGATGCGATTATTTCTTTTTAAAATTTATTTACAGAACATTCCAAGATCCGTGGTATTGGACACTAAGACACAAAGAAATTTGATTCAATGGCCGGTTGAGGAAGTTGAAACTTTGAGATCTAAAAAGCACAACGAATTTAAAGACGTGGAGTTGCAGGCTGGATCACTCATACCACTTGATATAGGTTCCGCCACACAGGTATTGTACCAACCATTTTCATTTTATCTATCCCCTGTGGATTGGCCTCCTTGAAAACACCAGTCAGTGGGCCACTGTATAACTAGTTTACAGTGTAGGCCAAATGTACAGCTCAGAGTTAATGGAAGAATAACTTTTTTTTATGTAGTTAACAGTGATATGGACTGATAATTTATTTGACAAATATTATAGTTGGACATAACTGCCTCATTCGAGGTAGACAGTGCGATGTTGGGTGCAACCCTAGAAGCCGATGTTTTGTTCAACTGCACCACAAGTGATGGTTCAGCCGCAAGGGGTGTTTTGGGACCGTTTGGGCTCGTGGTCCTAGCCGATGCATCACTAACCGAGCAAACTCCAGTGTATTTCTATATTGCAAAAAACATTGATGGCACCTCGAGAACTTATTTTTGTGCTGATGAATCAAGGTTACTATTATCTTCTTTTGCCTTTTCCATTTTTGCCCTTATTTAGTTTGCTAAACAATTTATGGAATTTAATTTTGATGTAGATCATCAAAGCTTTTAGATGTGGGCAAAATGGTGTATGGAAGTAGTGTTCCTGTCCTTCATGGTGAAAACTACAACATGAGGTTATTGGTATGTGACTTCTCTAAAACTAGGGTTTATAAAAGATAACCATAAATTACATTTTTGGTCCCCGAGTTGATTTTTTTTAAAATTTTGGCCCAAAAAGTTTTCTCTTGCAACTTTAGTCCCAAAAAATTCTATTTGAGGTTCTTGTAACTTTTTTTTTTGTGTTGGTTTGTAATAAAATGACTGTTTTACAAATTTGCCCTCGATGCAGGTGGATCATTCAATAGTAGAAAGCTTTGCACAAGAAGGAAGAACAGTGATAACATCAAGAGTGTATCCTACAAAGGCAATCTATGAATCAGCCAAAGTATTCTTGTTCAACAATGCAACTGGCATCAATGTTAAGGCATCTCTCAAGATTTGGAAGATGGGTGGGGCACAATTAAACCCTTTTTCCCTCTTTAAATAGGTTCAGTTTTACTCATTGTGTTTCACTAGGGGCATTTTGGTCATTTCATTTGCCTGTTGTAGTAGGTATAAGCTTATAAGTTACAAATCCCACTCATTCATGTTTTTGTAAGTTGTAACACCCCAAAACTCAAAATCATGATTAAAGTTATTGGTAGGTCATATAACTAATAAATTAAGACAGATTTTATAAAGAAAGAAAGAAATAACAAATTGATATGGAAGTTGAGGAAATTGTTGTTTAATTTACAACAAACAACAGTTAAAAAGTTTTCAATCCTTTCATTCGGGATTAAAGACTTTACCTCTTTTGAAACAGTTACTTTTGTCATATCAGCTTTCCACTTGATACCCTTATCTTCATTCCTCCTCTAAAACATATTCTTGATTTAAATCTATCAGTAATCGATTCTCTATACGTGAAGAATGTGATGATGTGTCATCAAAAAGTCTTTCGGATACCAATGACTCGTTTGATAATCTGTGAGATGCTATTGACTCATTGGAAATAAAGCTTGGAGGTTGACCTGTAAATTGCATAATCTGTTCAATTGAAGAACTTTCTTCTTCTTTTTTGGAGAAATCTTGATTGTGTTTAGAAGTGCGTTTTTTCAGGTGTGTGTGCCAATGGTTTTTGATCTCGTTATCACTTCTTCCTGGTAATTTTGCAGCTATGGCTGACCACCTGGAAAACAATCAAAGAAATTTATATAAGCATAGCCAAAACAATGCATAAATGATGGATTATGTTTAGCCATTTATGATTATCTCATAGAAAACTGATTTTAGAAGCGAAAAAGTTATAAACATTGAACAGATTCCTCCAATTCGAAAAGATGAAAATGAGATTGGATCACATACTTGTTTCCCATTTCTCTATGATACTTGTCGATGAGATCTTCTTCTTCTTTACTAAAATTTCCACGTTTCACAGTTGGTCGAAGATAATTCATCCAACGCAATCTACAACTCTTGCCACATCTAGCTAACCCTAGTTTTTTTTTTAAAGAAATCAAACAGAAATTTAATGATTATCTCGAACTAGCGATTAAAAGCTTGTGAATTTCGCTATTGACAAAAGATAAAATGAGGAACAGAAACGATAATATCAGATTGAATCCACAAACGAAATTTCTCCCCATTTTCCTCGAAATATACAGTTCGCAATTGAGAAGAAAGACGCAATTCAAAAGAAGTGCAATTGGGTGAAATTCAAACGGATATGAAGACCAGGAATGGATGAAAAACCGATGGTACCTGCATATTTGGGAAGTTCACGCCAATTCCAATGGCCATAACGTTGAACGTAAGCTCGTAATTGGTTATCTTCTTCTTCGCTCCAAGCTCCTTTCTTGATACCATTTTTGTCAACGCAAGGTGCTCTCACCATTGTTGTTCTTCAGATCTCTCTTTGACTCTCTTCTGTTTCTCTCTCTCTGACACTGTTTCTCTCTCCTCAGCTGCCATGGTGATGAGTCCAAAGTCTAAAGGTTAGTTAGCAATCAACATCCATTATTTTAATAGGACATTTACAGTCTAACTACCGCATTTGCGTTATAAACTCATATAGTCCCCCTTTACTTTTTTAGATCGACAGTTTCAACCCTTGTTTTTTGGGAACATGTCTCGCCTATCCTTTACCAACTTCTAGATCCCTATGAATATAGAAATTAGAATATATGTTTAAGTACAAAACTTAATTACAAAGAAAACTTTAGTTCTTGAAGTTTGTTGAGTGGAAGCATGTTAACTTAAACTATCATTGGGTGATAATAAAAATACCTTAAAAGCTATATAGGTGTCTAAATGATAAAATGAGATGTTTATTTAGCTAACTCCAAAATAAATTGTAAACTGTTAGTATTTATATAAGATTGTTTAGCTTGCATCTCCATCTTCCGTTATTTTTCTATTTAGATATTTAGATATTGGGTGTGAGACCTATATATTATCTGAGTTTATTTAAAAAAAAAACTAAATATAAAATTCTAAACATTTGAGAAATTTGAATTTATAAGAAAAAATGAAAAAAAAATATTGAATTATAAAAATTAAAGTGTTTTTTTCTTTTTAAATTTAAACAAATAATTTAGATAGATAAATAAAAAAAATTAATGATTCTTTAATTTAGTAATTTTGAAATTATAAGGAAAGTTTATTAATGAAATTGATATGTATTTATTATAGCATTTAAATACTATCTGGAATTTAATAAAATAAAAAAAACCATAAAATGATATGTGTAATAAAAATTAAAATAAAATAACCACAAAATTACATGTAAATAAATAAATAAGAATGTAACATGTGACAAAAAAAATTATTTATTAGGGAGGCTGTCCACGATAAGAATTATTTATGGAATTATTTTTGTAATGTGATCCTCTATTTCCAATTTAGCACATGTTAAAATTGACATGGATTTTCATTTACATACATGATATCATATATACTTCCTAAATATCTATATAGATAGTATGTATATACTCTAATTATCATATATATACTTCCTAAATATCTATATAGATAGTATGTATATACTCTAATAACCGATATATGAGAAGTCTTTTAAAGTTACCATATATATTTGTAATTTTTATTGCATACATATTATGGATGAGTATTTGACCCAGTGGAATTGGACTGGACCAAAAAAAACTAGAACCGGTGTATTCGGTCTGGCATTAAATTGGTTCCCGGTTCTTGTGTTGGTTCCCGAACCGAACATATTCATAAGGATCACACACTTGTAGAACCAAACTGGAACCGAGGCATTCAGTCTGATTTTTGGTTCTCCATTTCCCACTAAATCGGTTCTTTGGTTTTTCTCTTAATTAATCACTAAATCCACGATAATTTCAATTCAAAAGAATCGTTTATGTTGTGGAATGTAAACTTGTGTTTTTATTTGTGGTTTGATGAGAACATCTTATTAAGGATAAGATACATAAAATGTTTATTAACAATATAAATGAAGAAGACTTATGGACCAACAACAATTAAAAAATGTCATGATAATTATTATGTAGCATTTATCTAAATTTGGATTGATTCTTTTTATAAGAAATTGTATTTCCCAAAAGGCAACTACTCACTTGATGTTTTTATTAACAAGTAGCATTTCTTTTTGTTATTCACCAAGCTTAAAAGTAAAAGTAGATCCCTTATTGCCGGTAGGCAAGCAAGGGAATGAATGACCCTCTTTTGGCATTTGCTTGTTCACTTTGGTCCATGGCAACCGCAACTTTTGACTCGATTTTGGTGTGCGTTTCTGGTCAATAATGAAAGTAATCATCCTTTTCATTATAAAATAATCGCAAAGGGTTTCTTTTCTAATGCTAGACGTAGTATATGTTTTACTTAGATATTGGTTAAATAATAAAAAAAATATATATTAAATTACAGAAAAGTTGTTGTGGTTATCCAAATTTTCTATTCCCGGTTCAAAAGAAATGTTTCTAACTTTTCCGACCTTAAATTTGGCAAGTGTTTCGGTTTTAGTCCCTATGGTTTTCATTTTTTTTTTTATATGTTAACATCATAGTTATATTATATATTGGGCAAACCATTTCGTATTATTTTTTACATGTCAGCCCGGTAGTAGAGCTTAAGAGTCGACGTAGTGATATTACCTTTGAGATTATTCTTTGAGGTCTCAGTAATAGCTTTAGCAATCAATATTTCTTTAAATTACATAATGGTTTTTGATAGCCAAAGTTTGATGGTTGATGAATATGTTCAAGATATATATAAGGATTGGGCTTACTGCATCAGAGTGAGTAGTGAGAGTTTCAAACATCCTATATCAGTATTGTAGTTGACGTGATAAGTCAATAAGATGACTTATATGGCTTGCTATCCTAATGGAGATAACAGACCAATTAGTTACTTAGAGAAGGTGAGAGAATATAAGTTTTATGATACTTGTGAGTATCGCATGATACGAGAAAGAACACTTATGTGTGAAGATGAGACTAGAGAAAAGTCTCTTATAAATTTAAAATGAGAAAAATTACGCCTACTTTTATTATAGTTATTATTACGAGAGATGTAACTCGTAGATGAGACAAGTGAGATGCTACGCAACACATTGCTAAAGAGAATGGTGTTGATAAGTGGATAAAAAAATATGGGAATGTGACGTACTTTGAGAACGCGACATGTGGGTGAAGAGGAACACGACGCATGACATAATAGACTGCTATATTTAAAAAGGTAGACAATGACACAACATGTAGAAATGTTGTACCTTATGTGAAAGAGAGCGAAACGCACGTAACCAAAAAGAGGACGTGACGTGTCCAAGAGCTGAATGTGGGCAAAGAAATGGGGTGTGAAGGCTTTCACTCTACGATAAAAGCCTTAATGATGATGAACATCATGGGTTAATCTTTTATGCTTAAATTATGAGTAAGCTTCTTAATCAATGTGGTATGAAAAACATGAGGACGGTGATGTTGTGGGTTTAGCCATTTTGAGTATATGTTGAAACCATAGTTAAATTGTTGAAATTTAGAAAAATGGTGATAAAACCTACTTTGGTGAAATTGTTTAAAAAATGAAATTTACCTTATATCTTAATCAATTGAGAGGTATAGACGAGTTATATCTGGAGTATAATTGATTTTGACATAAAAAGTTGATTAGATGATTAAATCATACATAAATGACTTGTAAATTTAGTTATGATTTCAATAGGTGAAATGAAATTTAAGCTTATGTCTTAATAGGTTAAGACATTAAGTAATCCATGGAGAATAAAAGAGTTTAGCTACATAGTTAATTATTATGCATTAGGTGAAAATGTTGAATCAAACACATAAATACTTGGGAAAGGAACGGACTATAAGCTTCGCGCTTTGCCTTTATTATATTTAGACTCTTTCGCGCTATATGATGCCCTTTCTGGTTGCTTATCTTTTTTGCTCTTTATTATCTTGTTATTGTCAGCTTCCTTCTCTTTAAGACTAAGACCAAGGGCTCTTTCAAAGTGAGCACGTCTTATTTCATTTTAAGAAATATGATCTTTTTCATTCCCTAAGGGGAAAATGCATCTTCATCTGCTTTAGTTGATCCTAAAACATTTTAAGATCTTTTTTTTACTTCTTTCCTGTCTGGGATTTAAAAAAAAAAAAAAAAAAAAAAAAAAAAAAAAAAAGCAAAGTCCTTACTTTGACTTACCCGAATCAAGTCAAGGCGATGAAGCATGCTCAAGGCTCATTTGCGCCTAGTTTCCATAGCCTCAAAGTAGGATGCTTTTTTTTTCGATGGATTTCCATATTTCTCTCATTTTCTTACTTTGTCAATGATTTCTTCATTATATATATTTTATCGTTTAAGAGCATATTATTTACATATCAAATATTCATTCCATTAAAGTTTTAATATATAAGGCTGGAGAGAGTGGTGTCAACGAAACCACACTTTCTTCACCACCACATGTGCGTCACGTCATTTTTTACCACACAAGTGTGGTTTCTTGCCACGCCAAGGGAGTGGTGCCACATTTTTATTTTTTATTTTTTATTTTATTATTTTATTTTTTAACTATTTTAATTTAATAAACTTCTTTTTTTAATAAAAAACATAATTTTTCATTACATGAAAATTAAAAAAACATTACATTGAAAATTCAAAAACATTACATTGCATTATTAAAAAAAAATATGTGTATTTATAGGAAAGAAAGGAAAAAGGAAAGAAAAAAAAAAATTCACCGGTCAAATATTTGACCGTTTCCTCCCCTACCAATCAAATTGCATGGCTTTGAAGGGCCGCACCATGGCCTAAACCGCAGGAGACCACGGTTAGGGGGTGGTGTGCACGGATGAGGTGGCAAAACCGCGGCCACTCCCACCGGTCTAAGTCCTTAGTATGACATGTAAAGTAACTTGACTTTATGCTTAAGGTTTTATAACACCTCATGTTTACAACCCATCATCGTTCAAACGTTTCCTGTTTCACTTTTCTTATTTTGTTAACAACTCAAATCCCATCATTTTTTTTAATTATTTTGCTAACAACTCGAATGCCATGTTACTATTTAACTCCTAAAATTCTGAAATTTCTATAGCGGTCTTGACAAAATGTGATTTGTAAGTAAAACATGACATTTTCGTAGGGATTTTGGTATTACTGTTAAAATGATATCTCTCAGTAAACTATAATAATCTCTCAATAAAATATGATATTTCAACAATTGTTCAACTTCTTAGTAAAATATGATAATTTCTTAGGAAAATGTCACATTTTCATAGAAACACCCTCGGAAATGTCATATGTTATCGGGAAATTATCATATTTAACATAAACATCTTTGTAGATGTCATTAATATATATATATATATATATATATATATATATATATATATATATATATATATATATATATATATATATATATATATATATATATATATATTATGGAAATGATTGTTAGCAATAGTAAACTGGTGGATTTTTTTTAGCAAAAATGGTCCCTCAACTATATTTGGGTATTTTGTGTCAATATCCAGATTTTCATAGTAACTTTTTGACCTTTAGGTTTTTACCACAAATCTTTGGTGCATTTAACACTTTTCGCCCTTAAATTCAAAACTTTTATATTTTTGCCACAAAACTTTAGTGAGTTTGACACTTTTAGTCCTTATAGTCAAAAGTTTTACATTTTTGATGTTTTTGACACAAATCTTTTATGAATTTGACACTTTTCGTCCTTGTACTAAAAACTTTTACATTTTGACATTAAAAAAACCTCCTTTTGAATTTTGTCATCATATTTTCCCAACTTTAGCAACTTTAACATTATTGTCACAACATTTTTGAATTTTCGCCAACATTGTCCATTCTTTTGGTTGTACACTTTTGAAATCTAATTTTAGGGGTTGTCGACTTTCTCCCCTATTTGTGGTGATTTGCAATTTCAGCACATATTTTTTAAAGTTTGCCGATTTTTTCCAGATTACCCCAAAAACGACATAGCCGCGACCTCTTTACTAGTTTCTCATTAAGAAATGATATTTTTGTAGGTGCTCATGCAAAAATGTCACAACTACAAATCAATACTAAAATAAACTTAAACATAATAAATGAACTTTAAATCAATACCTTTAAATATGAACTTTGAACTCACTTTTTAGCCAAAAATTAGAATTTTTCCCAAACTAGCCCACAAAACCGTAGATGGTTAAAATGGTCTACTGTTTCAACCATTTATCCACTGTTTTGATTTAAGTATATAAAGATTTTTTTTATTATTTTTAATCTACTGTTTTCCAAATAATAGATTAAAAATGATCTACTGTTTCGTCTAAAAACCTATGATTTTAGGGTTTTTTTTTTTTAAATGAAAAAAACACTAACTTTTTGACTACTATATCGTACCTACTATATATTAAAAGAAAATTATATTTTATAGTAAAAATTAGTGTTTTTTTTTCATTAAAAAAAATCAAAAACGTAGGTTTTTAGACAAAACAGTAGATCATTTTTAATCTACTATTTGGGAAACAGTAGACTTCTCAGAGGAAACAGTAGACTATTTTTTCGTCTACGGTTTCATAGTGAAAAATGAAAAAAAAAAAAAAATTGTATATACTAAAATCAAAACAGCAGGTAAATGAGCGAAACAGTAGACCATTTTAACCACCTACGGTTTCGTGGGCTAGTTTGGGACAAATCTTAATTTTTAGCTAAAAATTGTTAATCACTTTTTTAATTTGGCTAGACTAGTAATTGTCTCTTATTATTTCTGGTCAAATTTAATTTTTGTTCTCGTACTTTTATTATTTCTAGCAATTTGAGGATTAATATGTTAATTCGTTAAATAAAAAATAAACACATAACTGGTTTTTAGCATGTAGATGATGTTTATTGAAATAAATTGTCGCTTAAAAATAAGTAAAATAACTGACACGTGGGTTGTTTTTCTGCCCAAAAAGTCATTATCGCAATAGAAGATTAGATGGTTTTAATTTTTTAATTAAGGTTTATCCAAATGTTCAACCTTAGAAGCATATAGTACAACACACTTATTAAGAGGTTCTTCACTTCTTCTACGTTTCCTCATTTTTAACGAATATTCTCGAGTTCATCTGGAAATGACTTCACAAATCCACTAGAAAGTCCACTCCTCCATAATCCATAGCCTCAGATTAAGGAACTTAATTATAGTAAGATTACGATTTGTAAATCATCGCAACTGGCTATGGATTACAAGACAGTTGCTGTATTAGCAATTGTGTTTCTATCGACGGTATCATCAGCTCGAGTGGTGCCATTGCCGATCATCGAGAAACCAGATGGTGTTGCTAATCTTTTTGATAATTCAAAGTACGGATTGCTTCAGCTCAGTAATGGGTTGGCTCAGACTCCTCAGATGGGGTAATTTATTCGATATTTGTAGTGATTGACAGTGTTTTTATACTTCAAATTCGATTTTGATTGTTGGAGCTGATCTCGTTTCATGAATGAGTGACTTTGAGCAGATGGAATAGCTGGAATTTCTTTGCTTGCAACA
The DNA here is from genome assembly GCF_051521515.1 of Lactuca serriola. Lineage (NCBI taxonomy): Eukaryota > Viridiplantae > Streptophyta > Magnoliopsida > Asterales > Asteraceae > Lactuca > Lactuca serriola. Next base: position 81,863,870 of record NC_136416.1, on the reverse strand, counting down.
TAAACGAGACTCTAATTAAGGAAACAGGTTGATTTTGTTTTCCATTTGTGTAAGGGGACTTGCGATTTTAATCTTGGGAAGCAAAATTGAGTTCATTTAAAGTAATTGCTCCAACTTCTTAATCTATTTGGCAGCTGATGCACTTATCTCGTCTGGCTTGGCTGATTTGGGCTATAATTATGTCAACATTGGTACTCCTTCAAGTGTTCTTACTTATGTTATTAATGGTGGTTGAGTCTGATATCTTATCCCTAAACACAGATGATTGTTGGGAAGCACTTACACGGGACATAAAGGTAAGTCGAAATTCCTTTACACTCTTGGTGCACACTTTCTCGTAGATCTAATTTGCATAAATGAAGGCGTCTTCCATGGTTTCAGTAGAGAAAACCATCCTTAAACCTTCAATAGAAAATTCTTCCTCCCACCTCAGAACTACGATTTGATCATAGCAAATTTAACCTAAATAACAACGTAATGGCTTGTTCCACAGGGTCAATTAGTTCCTGACTCAAAAACATTTCCATCTGGGATTAAAGCTCTTGCTGATTATGTACATGGGAAGGGCCTGAAGCTCGGTATCTATTCTTCAGCAGGGTACAATAAAATCCATCTATTCTTACAATTATCCCACCAACTGTTCGACGAAATGATTCTATTAAATGTTCTAGTGTTTTCACCTGTCAAGTACGACCCGCTTCACTTTTCCATGAGAATGATGATGCAGCAACTTGGGCTTCCTGGGTAAGACCCAAAAACCCTAATTCTTTCATGTTCATCATTCAAAATTCATGCTTCCTTCAATCTTATTTAGGGTGTAGACTACTTGAAGTATGACAACTGCTTCAATCTTGGCATCAAACCAATTGATAGATATCCACCAATGAGAGATGCTCTGAACTCAACTGGAAGGACAATCTTTTATTCCCTTTGTGAATGGTAACAACTAACAACTAAAAGCTCATTTCTGTAAATTTTCAAATCTTGAATCTTCTCAACATATTTCAAGAACTTTTTAAACTCTTTCAGGGGTGAAGATGATCCTGCATTATGGGCAGGAAATGTTGGAAACAGTTGGAGAACAACAGATGACATCACTGATACATGGGAAAGGTTGAAGCTTTTTGTGATAAATGTTACATGCTTAACTTAACTTAACTTAACTATGGTTGAGTTTATATTAAACATTTATCTTTAATTTTTGTCTTCCAGTATGACTAGTATTGCTGATTTAAATGACAAATGGGCAGCTTATGCAGGACCTGGTGGATGGAATGGTAAGTAAGTAATTAGAAAAAATCATGTTCTCTCAACTGGTCAAACATGGTCAAACTGTAATAAAATTATTTTGCATTTTTTATAGATCCTGATATGTTAGAAGTTGGTAATGGAGGCATGAGTTACTTGGAATACAGATCACATTTTAGCATATGGGCATTGATGAAGGTGTGTGTGTGTGTTTTTTTTTACTCTTGTTATCTTTCATTTTGATTTAATTTAATGGAAAAAAATCTCATGCAAAAAAAAAATGCAGGCTCCACTTCTTGTAGGTTGTGATGTTAGAAACATGACTAAAGAAACACTTGAAATTTTAAGCAATAAAGAGGTCATTGCTGTAAACCAAGGTAATTTTTTTTGTTTGTGTATTAAAAGGTTGCAATTTTCATCTTCCTTTTCTTGAAAAAAAAATATATTTTTATTTTTTATTTTTGAATTGCAGATCCACTTGGAATTCAGGGAAGAAAAGTCAAAGTTTCAGGAACAGATGATTGTCTTCAAGTTTGGGCTGGACCTTTATCTGGAAACCGTTTTGCTGTTGTTCTTTGGAACCGATGTTCAGAAGCTGAAACGATTCAAGTCTCATGGGATACACTTGGACTTGATTCCTCCATCACTCTTTCCATACGAGACTTATGGAAGGTAAGGGCGTTTACGTCTTTTTACACACTCCACGATATCAATATCTCGTTTCACCTTTTTGGTATTTTTCTCGTCGGAAAAATATTTACAATATTTTGTCCTACCGACATCGGTCAATACGACACAGGACAGTGTCAGTTCAAACGCAGTACAACCTGTTCTTTTCTGTACTAACTGTTGACTGACTGTTTGTATTTGATTTGCAGCATGAAGATGTAGTAACGGATGCGGTTGGATCGTTTGGTGTGGCGGTGGATGCTCATAGTTGTGAGATGTTTATTTTAACTCCGAAGTTGTCTCATTTTAAAATATGAACTTTTTTATTTATATCTTTTCGTTTTGTGTAATGTGGGGTTAATGTTGATATTTTGTAGTTCTTGATTCTTGTTATGTTATTGTGTTTATGGAATAAATGTTTTCGCTTTTATGATAAATAAATAAAAATAAAACTTGTTGACCAAAGTAATGTAACGTCTAGTCGGTTTTAATGGGCAAACTACACATGCTGATGAAATTAAGACAAATAATTCGCCGGAGAGAGACTCCACTAGCCCACTCTAAGATAAACTTTAATAATTTTGTCGAATTCAAGTTAAGATAAATATAAGGGTTACAATGTTTTATGTTTAGTTAATTACAGTCTGTATAAATGAAAAAATAAAATAAAAAAAAAAAACAGAACAAAAAAACATAACCATGAAAATGTGGACTACCTTCGCCAAGAAACAAAGACCACATGAAGCAAAACAATTAAGGTTATCCAACCGCAAGATCCCGCAACCTGAATAGACAAAATTCTAACAGAATCTCGCCTTGAACTTAACGACAACTATAGAATATTTATCCATGAACACTTTTTAAGTTTTACAATAAAAAAAAATGAATATGCATAGATGTTTCAATTTTAATTAGTGAATTCCTTTCCAACAATGATCATCATCAAAGAATACTTTGGTTACTAAATAATTAGACCAGCGAAAATAAATTAACATGTAACAAAAAAAAAACCATAACAGATGTATATGTGTAATAGCACGCTTATAAATTTCATTCTATATTTTACGATATCAAGAAAACAATATGAAGTAGACATAATAAAATGTCTTAATATCTCAACATTGACTTATGTCAAAGCAGAAAAGCAATAACACTTTGTGTTTCTATAACTTAAAATTGCCTCCCTGAAACGTCTAACCAAATTGCCAACCAGATGATGTGACTTTGTAGCTAGTGATGGTTCTTCCATCGCTGGTTGTGACTTGAAAAGAAAGGCTTTGCCCGTTGAGATATGAGTTGCTTTGCCAATTGGAAGAGATTGAACATAATAGCGAAAAATGTAATGGAACGTGCACTTGTTTGTTAAACCTAAGTCCTTAGACCCGAGAATATGAGAGGGATGTTTCTAACATTTTTTATGGGCCACACCACTATTTTCCTCACATTCCTTTCCCTCACTTAAAACCCAAAGAATGGGTGAGGAGCTCCCCTCACTATTTTTTTATTTTTTTAAAAAAATATATTTCATACATATATTATACTTATTTTGTAGGGAATTAAAAACCATAATTTTTGATATGTTTTTTATATTTTTTTAGTATGTATATAATTTTATAAATATTAAAAAAAAAATTACCCAATAGCATGAGGAGAGAGAAAGTGCGACATCCCCTCCCCACCTCTTTCCCGCGGGTTACTTCCCTCACCCTTTCTCGCTTCCATTCCTTCCGGCCTTACAAGGCACATGCGTTTCCTCAACTTGTATCTTTCATTTTCCATTTAATTAATTAAGACTTGGTTTCGTAATATTTTTTATTTTCATGTTTATAATATAATAAATAAAATAGAAATAAATAGCAGATGATGTTTGCTTACATTTTCAAAAAAACTGAAACTAATTGAAAAAAACAATAATTATATGCACAATGTTTTTCCGGTATTAAAGTATATTTGGCAACAGGTTTTTAATAGTTTTTAACAACTTTTATAATTTAAATTTTTTTTGAACAATTTGTTTTGGGAACATTTTTTTTATTTTAAAACAAAAATTACAATCCAAAAACTATTTAAAATAGTTTTTTGAGAGGTTTTTGAAACTTTAAGCTTTTATCTTTTTATGTTGAAAAAACATCATTTTTGGTCCTTGTGTTTTTCTCAGATTTGACGTTTCGTTTTTAAATTCAAAAAATTTGAAAGATGGTTTCTATGCTTTCAAAAATTTTGATGTTTGATTCTTATTGCTCACCCCGTTAAGTTTTGTCTGTTAACTGAAGCATATTTTCGTCATTTCACTACCACATAGACCATTTATGAAGTTTTTTGTTATTTAATATATATATATATATATATATATATATATATATATATATATATATATATATATATATATATATATATATATATATATATATAGGTTCAAATGTTCCTACTATTCATTGTGTGAATGTATGATTGATTATGGACCATTCATTTTAGTTATTTTAAGAAAATAATTAATGCATATTAAATGCTGAAGATGTAACTAATACTCATTATATCTTCAACATGAAATATGCATTAATTACTTTCTAAAAATAACTAAAATGATTGGTCCAGAATCAATCATACATTCACACAATAGATAGTTAAAACAAAATAACCTAACCATATATATATATATATATATATATATATATATATATATATATATATATATATATAAAATTATTTTTAATATATAAATGGTCATCTCTCTCTCTCTCTCTCACTCTCTCTCCCTGTGACATCCCCATTTTTACGGTCAGAAAAGACCGATTTTGTTTATGCTTTATAAAAATCAGAGTACTTCTTTTTCATAAAAATGTTGCGGAATTTGTTCCTAGAAAAACACGATAAATACGTTATCAAAACATTTTCGAAGAAACGTATTTTATTCATTTTAAAACGTTTGGGATGTCATTGTCAATACAGAAACATAAGCATAAACAGAACTTACTTTTATTTACACTAGTGATCTACATCTCTTTAATCTCTCAGTGTAATGTGACTTCATAACAACACATGTGACATAAATAAGCTGGAGTGGGTCAGGTTGGGAAACCTGGTGAGTACATAGGGTTTTCAACCCACAATAATATAATTATTATGTTCAATCATCAAACAATTAACCCAATTACCCATCCCCATTATCTTCTTTATTCCTAAGTACTCTCCCTAAGGATTTATCCTAAGGGTCGTCTCCTACATCATATTTACCTCTCATCTCCTTACATCGCGTCTCCTTATATGTTTGTTCCTAAGGACTCTCCCTAAGGATCATCGCCTACATCGCTTGGACAGTATTGATTCAGGGATTACTCCCTCAATACGTGCCCACTAAGGGTTGGGGTATCATCGCATGAATACGTAGTTACAACATCGCCTGAACTCGTAATTCATAGTAAAGGTGTTAGAGTATCATCGCATGAATACATAGTTACAACATCGCCTGAACTCGTAATTCATAGTAAGGGTGTTAGAGTATCATCGCATGAATACGTAGTTACAACATCGTCTGAACTCGTAATTCATCACCTACAGGTTATGAGCCTGCTGGTGTTTCCATGGGATTGTCTATAATAGTCCGTGGTCGCCATCTATACTCTGGTAGATGACTACATCTCCAAATTGTCAGACAAGGTTATAGTATCTTTCATCCTACATCACCGATCCATCATCACCTATCTATCCTCACCTAATTATCATCACCTATCTCTCATCATTTTATTTCATCACACATCAACTATTTCATCTACCCATGTTTTATCCCAACATATTACGTAGATATAAAATAAATATACAGTTTAAATCATTTAAACATGTATAAAATCATTCATCCATCATAGACAACAAGTATTCGGATAATAGGCACACATAGCATGTAATTTATATAAAATACTTCATATCTATGTGTAAGCTGAAAGTAACTATGCACTCACTTGGGAAGGTGGTCACTCGACACTCGGACAACACTTTGTTACTCTTAAAACAATTATCCCTTGACGAAACCTAGTATCATTACCACTAGAGTTTAGTCTAACGTTTAACGAGACTAATTTAATAGTCTAGCTATTATTATTATTATTATATAAGTCTTAAACCATACTTATATAACCCATAATAATAGCCGAAATACTCCTTATAAGGTCCTAATAACATTACTATATTGTAACATAAGCTATACTAAAGATAGGATAGGTACAACTCACTTACAACGGGTTTTTCGCAAAACTGGGCTTCGCTGGAGCAGCGTTCCCGAGCCAAAAGGATCTTTTCTCGGGACTCCGGGAGCCTCGGGGCTTCTTTCGGGTGCTAGGGGGTTTACCTAGACTTTAGGGGGGCTTAGGGAGCTTAGAGAGAGTGTGTAGAGAGAGAAAGAAGGTTTGAGAGGTGTGAAGAAATGGCAAGACCTGACACCTCTATTTATAGGGTGAATTCCGGATGGACTCGCCGAGTAGGAGGACCTACTCGCCAAGTTGGTGCCACGTGTCATCATCTGATGGCTTTCCTTGGAGAGAAAGTAATGGTTGTGATCGCGACACGTCACCCAATATCGCGCATCAGCCTTCAAACGTAGAAAAATCATAACTCTCGCATACAAGCTCTGTTTTCGACGTTCTTTTTTTCAACGCGTTGGTAAAATCAAGATCTACAACTTTCATTTAGACTCTGTTGGCTAATTCTCGACCGATCTTAAATTTAACAGTAGGAGGCGTTTAGACTGTTAAATGACCGTGAAGAATTCGTAACTCCTTCATACGGACTCCGTTTTCGTCTATCTTTTTACCGTTGAGTTCCTATTAATGAGATCTTCAACTCTAATTTAGGTCGCGTAAGCCAAAAATCGCTCGAACTAAAATTCGAGTTTCGGGCTGTACACTACTAAGCCGAAACTTTGAAAAATCATAACTTCCTCATACGAAGTCAGATTTGGGTGTTCTTTTTATGGATTTTCTCGTTTTAACATACTATACAACTTTGGTTTAGACAAATAAGGCTAAAAAGTTTTCTATCGTAAATTCACTTTTTACGCTTCCCGGTGTCGTGCCGGTTTTGCCATAAAACTTCGACGGGCCATAACTTCTTCGTTATAACTCGGATTTCGGCGTTCTTTATATGTACGAAAACCTTGTAACATATAATAAAACTTGGTTAAGATTATTTATTATAAATAATTTTCCAAAAAGTCATTTTCGACCCCTATTGCCTCTAAATTGACTAGCCCGGATCTGCGGGCGTTACACTCCCCCGTCGCTCTCTCTCTCTCTCTCTCTCTCTCTCCCTCCCTCCTCTCCCACTCTCTCTCTCTCTCTCTCCCCTTTCTTCCACCTTCATTAGCAAAATTTATCATCACTGCTACATTCTCATGAATCAGAGACTCCTCCAAAGGAGTTCACTCATCGCCCTTTGACTCAAGGGGCCGATTTTGGTTTTGAATCCACCACAACCTATACGTGTTTTAGGGTATCGATGGTGTCCTCGTGTTAGGCGTGTCAAACCCAACAAATGATAGGGGTACAATAGACTCCAAATACACTGCTTTAATGCACTAAAAAGTAGTACAAGGAAAGCAGGGTCGAACCGCAGAGACACGGGACAAAATTCTATACCTCTTTGCGAAAGGTACTTTGATCACAAAAGGGGGATTTGTTTGCAAAAGTGAAATAATAAAATAACAATCTACTTTAAAAGCATGCACAAAATAAAATAGATTTGTAAACAAGTTGTAAAAGTGTTTCCAGTTCTAGTTCCCAATATTGTTGTTCAACTTGATTATGACTTGATGTAATTCAAGATTGCTATTCTAATTTGGTACTGAAAGCTATTAACACGCTCTAATACCTCTCGCTTGCCAAATTATCTAACAAAAACACGCTCTTTGACTAGACCTAGCTTTACTAATTCAACCTAAACACGCTCTTAGATTGTATTGAAAAATTGCATTAAGTTTTGTACAAGCTTCCCAACAATGTTCATTTCTTCTCATACGCTCGGAAGTGTCAAAACATGTGATATATGTTTTACAATAAGAAAACTCATTGCTTGTTACCAATTATTAACTTGATAGAACGATTAGGTGCCCTAAAAGTTAATTAACTGCACAAAAATTCAATTCATGAAAGTGGCCAATCAAACACAAATCAAATTTAAGGGTTCTAGTTTAAACAAAAACATAATCACTAGAATAGAATCACAAATCAAACATCAAATCATATGCTTCAAGTCAAGCAATCAACATGTTTTGAACAAGAACTAGAAACTAAGGTTTCTTAGCCACACATGGCTAGCTAAGAACAAATCAAACAAGAATAAAGATGGAATTGGAATGTTTAATCCTTACAAAAATGAAATCCAAGTGTTTGCAATGATTAAGTCTTCTCAAAAGCTCCAAGAATTCGCCCAAAATTGCCCTAGATCGCCAGAAACTGCTCCCCAAAATCGTTCTCTTCCTTCAAAATGACGTCTCCTCCTCTTTTATTAAAGTTCACGTGACTTGCCATAAGGCCATGCGTTTTTGGCATGACCATGCCTTTTGCCCATGTGTTTTTGGCATGGACATTTGTCTTGACCATGTGTTTTTGGCATGGCCCATGCTTTTTGCTAAAATTCCAAAAAGCCTTCACTGTTGGCTCCATCTTCAATCTAGCTTCACCACGAGTCATGTTGCTCAAATATAAGATGACAAAGGACAAACACGACCCATGTCGTTTTGACAATAATCACGTTTCAAACATAGTCCTTTGCTATGATAATAATGCACAATGACTCGGGTTCCATCTTCATGTTTTCTGCCATGGAATGACCGGTTCACCTTCTCTTCATGCTCCAAAGCTCCATACTCCAAGTTCCATGCTTCCAAGCTCCAAGTTCCAAGCTCCACGCTCCATAATGCCTGTAAAATAAATCAAAAATAGTGAAGTACCAGACATTCTTAATGAAATGTGCAATTGCCCTAATAATTAACTAAATGTAAGAATTATGAAGTAGAATGCTGTAAAAAGACAGAAATAAACATGCAAAATAGGTGCATAAAATGCACCTATCAAACCTCCCCAAGCTTAGTCCTTTCTTGTCCTCAAGAAAGAACAAAATTCAGAATCTACCTAGAGAAGACGATAGTTGACTAAAAAGAAACTAAGATGGAAAGAATGGAAGGAACGAAAAGGACTAAATGGAATTAAGAGTGCATGCATGCAATAAAAGAAGAGCTAATGAAAATAACATATGTACAAAAAGATTTTTTTTTCAACCATTTATGCAATAAACAAAACAAAACGAATATATTCAATCCAGTTAACCTCATTATGTCATACAGTCGAAGGTGTACCTGTCGGGCCTTGAGATAACTTGACATTAACCCCACAAAGATATATAACATGTAAAACAAGGTTTTTAGCCATTCCCTAACGCAACTCAACAAAATCAAAAGTTACAACACTTGTTCACTTTTACAGGTATTGGGTTAGCACATGGAACAAATTATGGTCTTACTCTTGTGAAAACATGTGATGCAAAATATGCTCAATCATTTTCATTTTACAAAGCATGACAATGACCGACTCCAACTATTTGTTGACTAACAACAATCTTTTTCTAAAAATATTTTCTAAAAACTCCCTAATACTTACCCAAATTAGTTACATGTTTCAAACCACTTACACCAGTCAAAGTAGTTTACATTCACTCCCAATGTTTACAGCCAAACATTTTTTTCATACACATTATTTAATTAAACTATAAACATAAATATATGCAAACTATCTAATTATATTTTTCTACAAATAAAGCTCATGACTTTCTTTGAAATCCATGTAACGGGCTTCCAACCAACACATCTAAATCAGATGACCTTAGTGTGCTAGATTTAAAGGGATCCCTCGGGTTTACTTGCCCGAACCTCAAAGGCCACATATTAGCTTTATTTGTTATTATTAAGTTCACGACTTTCTATGGAACCCGTGTAGCGAGCTTTCAACCCAATCAGTCCCAAACAAGTTTGCTTTAGGAAATTAGGTGTAGAATACCCCTCGGGGTTTACTTATTCGAGTCCCAAAGGTCACAAATTAACTTAATAATTTTTTAAAGCACTTACTTACCAAGAAAGATTCGAAGCCGAGGTTAATACGGTCGATGCTGCTTTTGCAAGAGTTCGATATTGAGATCAAAGATAAGAGCGGGAAAGAGAACCTAGTCGCCGATAATTTGAGCCGAATAGTTCCACCCGAAGATGCGACTCCCATCCATGACACATTCCCGCACGAGCACTTGTTTGCTATCCAAACACCACCTTAGTATGTGGATATATGAAACTTCATGGTCACGGGAAAGTTCCCACCCGACCTCACGAGGTCACATAGAGATAAGATCAAGAAAGATGCGAGAAGGTACATTTGGGATGAACCGTACCTTTGGAAACATTGTGCAGATCAGGTAATAAGAAGATGTGTTGAAGAACATGAGGTACAATCTATCCTCAACTTTTGTCATAGTTATGCTTGTGGAGGGCATTTTGGTCCTCAAAGAACTGCCAGGAAAATTTTAGACTGTGGATTTTATTGGCCTCGACTTTTTCATGACTCTTACACTTTTTGTAAAAGTTGTGAGAGATGTCAAATGACTAGTTCTTTGAGTTCCCGAAACTAAATGCCCTTGACCCCCATCTTGGTTTGTGAAATATTTGATATATAGGGTATTGAATTTATGGGTCCTTTTCCTTCATGTAACAGCCCAAAATCTCAAGTATTGTTAAATTGCATTTTGGGGTGTTTTAAAGGGGAGACTCGGCGAGTTGGAGCCAGACTCGCCGAGTAGGGTCGCAGAGTTGGTCGCGGGTTCGCGACTGGACTCGACGAGTCCAGGTATGGACTCGGCGAGTCGACGCTGTTCAGCAGAAACCCTAGCCGTTTCGTATTGGGTCGTATTTAAGGGTTGTTATGTCGTCATTTCACGTCTTTTGGCCGATTGTGGAGAACCCTAGACGGCTGTGGCATCTGGAGCAAAACTTGAAGGCCATTATTGATTTTGAAGGAATTGTGGTGCAAGAAGAGGAAGGATTTTGGCCAAAGGAAGAGCAAGGGGGTCGAGTTCTGAGGTTTGGGGACACAGAGAGTATGTTTTCAGGTAAGGTCTCGGATCATTCCTGTTATTTTGATGTGTACACGAATTTAGGGTTTATGAAACCCATTTGGAGATTTGATGGATTATTATGTTGTTATACAAAGGTTTCTACCCTAGTAATAGGATGATTAGAGGTCCAGAAGTCCCATGAGTGTGTATCTCGGGAAAAACGTATCTCAGGAAGCAGTTGGATCGACTGCATGGCATGGACTCGCCGAGTCGGATGATCAGACTCGGCGAGTAGCTTGAAGATTCACTGGGACTCGCCGAGTTGTTCTTCAGACTCGGCGAGTGGAGTCGGGGTGGCCCCGCGATTCTTCCAGGAGTGACTCGTCGAGTCAATGAGGATACTCGACGAGTAGAAGGGGAATCTTAGAGGATTGAAGGACGACCAGACTCGCCGAGTCGCCAGGGAACTCGCCGAGTCCAGTCGAGCTGACAATGGACTGTTGACCAGAGTTGACCTGTGTGTAACGTTGTAGGGTCAGTTAGCGTGGGAGATAGAAGTATTAAAAAGAGATATACGATGAGACAGGGAGCTTGTAGCTCGGAGGATCAAGTGCAAGAGATTTCAGGAGTTGCTATCTTCCCGTGTCCGCGAGGTGAGTCTTCTCACTATACCTCACCCGGAAGGGTTTGATTGTGTGACCGGAAGGTCAAGTATGTTATGTGTTATGTTTATATGCTATAAATGGAGAGTTAGCTGCTACGCGTGATATACATGCTTATATATGGGCCGGAAGGCAAGGTATTATGTGACAGGAAGGTCAGGTATGATATATGATATATGTGCTTTATGTGTTAGAGTATTTGTATTATGTGTTATATGTGTGTATGGGCCGGAAGGCAATTATCTTGTGGACCGAAAGGTCCGGGCCGGAAGGCAATGTTATGTGGATCGAAAGATCCGGGCCGGAAGGCAATGTTATGTGGATCGAAAGATCCGGGCCGGAAGGCAATGTTATGTGGATCGAAAGATCCGGGCCGGAAGGCAATGTTATGTGGATCGAAAGGTCCGGGCCGGAAGGCGTATGTGCGTAAGGTATATTGGGGAACTCACTAAGCTTCGTGCTTACGTTGTTATGTTATGTTGTTTCAGGTTCTTACAGTAACGTGGGATGGCAACGGTTCGATTGTACACACCGAAGAAAGAGTTGTGTTTTGGAGGATCCTGGTCTTCTATTAAAATGAAAATGAAACTATGTTTTGTAATTCGAATGTGAAAAGGATTTTAAACAAGTGTTTTTAATATTAAATTGATTATTTAAATGAAAATTTTGTTTTTGGAAATATTGGCGTTACAAATTGGTATCAGAGCCTAGGTTTGAGGGATTCGGACGCACCTACGGGTAAATCTGGACTCAAACTGAGGAAGTAAGAAAAATTTTCCAAATAAATGGTTTTCTAAAAGTGAATAAGAGTTCAAAGAGAAAGCAAGAAAGAGCAGTGTGTACAATCAGCCAGAGCCAAACGGTGATTTCCCAAAATACCCTTACTTTTGTATTATGAAATATCTATTATGCACTTTATGAGACATTATTGCATGCTAGAGACAGGCTAGGTAATTCGCACCTTAGGACTAGAGTGGCCTGATTTGTGATGCCTTAGTCTAGGGTTTGCTATTATATGTGCGTTATGCTTTTGTGTGTATGTGATGAGTGAGAGTATCTAGTTAGAACGCACAAGGGGTAAAGCTACGGGGTACAGAGGTACTTCTGAGGATGAGCCGAGAAGGTGGAGCTACCACAGATGGGGAGTCCTATGTATGCTTCAATGCTCGAATGCTGCTTGCTTTGTGCTTTGTGGAGTTGTCGATGATGGGAGTCAGCTACTAAGTGAGTGTGACGATACTCAGGAGGTAGAGGGCTGGCATCATTAGGAACTCTTCAGCAGCTGATAGCAAAGAAGTGGGAGGACAGCGGAAGGGACTAGGGAGTAAACCTAGCCAGATGAGTGTGCTGGTAGAGTAGAGGATTTCGCTGGAAAGCGAGCACGCGCGATGAGATGGGTGAAAGAGCAGGTTTATCAGCTACTTAGGAACTCTGGGATGGTCCGTGTGGAAAGTATGGGTAGATGTGGCAGGTAGTATGGGCCCGTACTACTGAAAGCAGAGGACCCATACTTGATACAGGGGGCATTCTGAAGGTCCTAAGGAACAGATTGAGGGGTGATGTTATGGTTCGGATACCATACATCGGAGCGGATACAGAGTGATGTTATGGTCAGGGCACCATACATCGGAACAGTTTGAGATAGATGTTGTGGTTCGAGTGCTATACATTGGAGCAGATGGAGGAGTGGTGCTATGGTTCAGGTACCATACACTGAAGCATGTTGAGGAAGGATGTCATGGGATGAGTACCATGGTTCGTAGTGGATGATGCTTGTGGCTATCTTGTTATCCGGTTATCGATCGGACGAGCACGAGCGAGCGGGGTGCGAGGATTCGCGAGATTCGGCGTGATGAGGTTGCTGCATTGTTGCGGGCTGAGTCGCCAGAATTGGTTGGGTCGATCAGGACCACTATGATTGAAGTAGTTTGATGAGCGATATGCAGCTTTCGCAGAGACGGCTGCCGCGGCGGTTACAACGGCAAAGAAAGGGGCTAGTCGGGGATTTCAGTATCGGGACTTCTACTATGCGAAGCCTTCCACATTCGATGGAGTTCAGGACTCGATTGTTACTATGAGATGGTTATCAGACATGGAGGGGTGTTTCTCCACGAGTTATGCCCTGCTGATCAGAGGGTGGGGTGTGCTCTGAACCGGTTGAGGCTCGGGGCGAAGGATTGGTGGAGATTGACCACGAGGTCATTTTCCGATGCGCAGAGGGCTGCGGTTTCATGGGATCAATTCAGAGGGATGTTCAGTACTCGCTATGTTCCGCGGGATGAAAAGGAGAAATTGGCTCGGAAGTTCCTTAAGCTGAAGCAGGATTTGGAGTCGGTGACTGAGAGCACCGGGATGCTTATTGAGAGGGCGATGTTTTGCCCTGAGTTCGCTTCGGAGCAGGCTCAGATGTCCCGATATCCGAGTATGCTCAAGGGGGGGGGGTATCAGACAGTTCGTGTCTGCGCAGAGGCGCGAGACCGTGTTGGTATCGCAGGAGGCCGCCATGTGGCGTGAGTTAGAGGTTGAGTTGCAGTTGCGTGGGGTGAGGCAGGCCCCGATGCAGTCGCAGTCGGCGCCGAAACGGTCCATGACCGTAGACGTTAGAATGGGGGATCGGAGCGGTCACACTTGTGGGAAGTGTGAGAGAGATGGCACCGAAGCTTGTTGGCCCAATGGTGCATGCCGCAAGTGCGGAAAGGAGGGGCATGGTGCACGGGATTGTCGGCAGTCAGTGCCAATTCGGGATTCCAGGATCTGTTATCAGTGTCGGCAGGTTGGACATTTGAGGGTCGACTGTCCACAGCCTTTTGCAGGATCGGTGTAGGCTCTAGCACCGGCCACCTTGAGGAGTTCAGGAGGAGGACAGGATGGAATAGAGTCCAAGGGCTCAGGGTTGTGCTTATCGGATTGCGGCAGAGGGAGACAGAGCAGCGTCGGAGGCAACTGCGGGTATGATGCTCTCTTGATGTCTTGAGTAGATTGCGTTGATTGTGGCGTATTGTTTGTGCTGGTAGTGTGGATTTCGATGCGGTATTCGTTGTTTTGCGGGTTTGGCATGGTTATGGATTTGTGCTTCAGGTTTTCGCTTGGCATTCGTTGTTCCCTGATGGTTTAGTATGTTTATAGTTTGGTGTTTTGGTACCGGTAGCCTTGTGCGGTTTTCGATGCGATATTCAACCTTTGGCAGGTTGTGGGTTGGGTTATGGGTTATTGCTTGGGAATTCCGTTGGTCATCGTTCGTGGGGGTTGATAGTGGAGATGCGGCACTGGGTTGAATGACGGGTGGTATCTGCAGTTGTGGAGCGGATAATTGAAGGATCGGATTCTTTTGAGCGGATTGATCAGGGAGGAGAGGTGTTTTGCTGAGGGTTGCTTACGCTTGTGGGAAGCAGACAGTGGGTAAATGTTCTCTTTGTGCAGGATGGTTCTGAAAGGTCGTTAATGACGGTCGGTGGCAGTTAGTCAGTGCTTTAGTGGGGGAGGATTGTAAAATTCTCCGGGAGATCGATGAGTAGGTAAGGGTGCTTAGCTGTTGGGATTCAGCAGTGTTTGTCAGCGCAAAGTATAGGCCGACGAGAGCGAGTGTTGAGTATGCGGGGCGAGATACAGACCTAGGGCATTTGATTGTGGAGGCCTGAGAGGAGGTCGGGATCAAGCTTGAGTAAGTAATCGGAATTTTGCGATCAGAGTATTGGTACGTTTGAGGTACGTGATGGGTTGTACTGCATCAATCTCACGGGATTATGTTGTGCATGTTTCTAGAGCTGGAACCGGAAGGTTCCCAGAGTTAGAACCTGAGGGTTCGCAGAGTTGGGTGTACGGACCCACAGAGATATAGCCTCGAGTGGCTAGTATGTGTTATGAGAGTCGGTCCAGTCATACTGGAGACTCTGTTGGTATTGCTGGATTAGCTCGAGATTTGCGGATCGCGTATGTTGCAGTGTGATTGCATTGGAAGGTCTGGCCCCGGGGTATTGATCTTGTTTAGCTGAGGCAGTGATTTTGATGAGTGGAGAGAGTGCATGGGATTGAGGGCCCCTGCAATGAGAACCAGGGTATGCGAATAGCAGTTACGCAAAAAGGGTGGTGTCGCTTGGGGCGAGCACCGTGGCACCGGTTGGAGTGGCATTATGTTCAAGAGAGTTCCGTGGAAAAGGAAAAGAGGAGGGTATGTAACTCCGAAGGGGGTGCAAGTTCACGAAAATGAAAGCTGCAGAGCAGAGTTATGGTTAGAGTATTTCGAGTATGGTTTTGAGCATCGTGTTCGCGGCAGTGGAGTAGGAACCCATCCGGTTGGGATGTCTGTTGAGGCTCAGAAGGGATGCATGGAGAGAGAAAATTTTAAATTTTCAGTGTGAATCTGATCAGAGTGTAGGGTGGATGTGGTGGTTCATCTTGGGGGATGTTCGAGGATATCATCAGTGTGTCGGGTCCTTCCACCTGCGGGTGTTGGGACTAGTTCAGTATGTGCATGTGATGGCAAGAGGGAACTTGTGAGAGTTGATCTGAGAGGGAGAACGGATCTCTCAGTCGGTCCGGAATGGGCAAAGTGGGCTTTGGATCGGGGATCCGGTGGTTCAGGGTTTCCTAACCCTTATGGGTTGAGTGATCGTTGAGATTTGGAGCAGAGTGCATCTTGGGTAATTCCGATTACAGAGAGTGATGAGCAGTTCAGAGTTCGTACTTTAGTTGGCAAAGCAGACTCAGCAGGTTAAAGAGAGTTAGTGATCGTCTAGAGTTAACAGGAAAGTTATGCAGGTAGACGCCGTTACGAGTATGTGATTCAGGTCAGCGACTTCGTATTTCTGATGGGGTGTTTCGATTTAGGAAGAGGGGTAAATGGGGGGCCCCGGTATGTTGGGTCTTTTCGTGAAGGTGCGAAGGTAGGAAGGGTGGCCTATCGTTTGGAGCTGTCAACGGAATTGGGACGGATCCAGGACACTGGTATGTGTCGCAGTTGAAGTGGTGTATAGCGGATGGGTCAGCAGTGGTTCTGCTGGAGAACGATTGGGTGGATGCGAGCCTGTGTTACGTCGAGAGGCCAGTGGCCGTCGGAGATCGGAAGATCGAGGTTCTGAGGAGCAAGGGGATACCCCTGGTAATAGTTCAGTGGCAGCATCCGGAGCTAATTTCAGAGTGAGACTTCGAGGGCGAAGTCTAATTCTAGTGGGGGAGAATTGTAACAGCCCAAAATCTCAAGTATTGTTAAATTGCATTTTGGGGTGTTTTAAAGGGGAGACTCGGCGAGTTGGAGCCAGACTCGCCGAGTAGGGTCGCAGAGTTGGTCGCGGGTTCGCGACTGGACTCGACGAGTCCAGGTATGGACTCGGCGAGTCGACGCTGTTCAGCAGAAACCCTAGCCGTTTCGTATTGGGTCGTATTTAAGGGTTGTTATGTCGTCATTTCACGTCTTTTGGCCGATTGTGGAGAACCCTAGACGGCTGTGGCATCTGGAGCAAAACTTGAAGGCCATTATTGATTTTGAAGGAATTGTGGTGCAAGAAGAGGAAGGATTTTGGCCAAAGGAAGAGCAAGGGGGTCGAGTTCTGAGGTTTGGGGACACAGAGAGTATGTTTTCAGGTAAGGTCTCGGATCATTCCTGTTATTTTGATGTGTACACGAATTTAGGGTTTATGAAACCCATTTGGAGATTTGATGGATTATTATGTTGTTATACAAAGGTTTCTACCCTAGTAATAGGATGATTAGAGGTCCAGAAGTCCCATGAGTGTGTATCTCGGGAAAAACGTATCTCAGGAAGCAGTTGGATCGACTGCATGGCATGGACTCGCCGAGTCGGATGATCAGACTCGGCGAGTAGCTTGAAGATTCACTGGGACTCGCCGAGTTGTTCTTCAGACTCGGCGAGTGGAGTCGGGGTGGCCCCGCGATTCTTCCAGGAGTGACTCGTCGAGTCAATGAGGATACTCGACGAGTAGAAGGGGAATCTTAGAGGATTGAAGGACGACCAGACTCGCCGAGTCGCCAGGGAACTCGCCGAGTCCAGTCGAGCTGACAATGGACTGTTGACCAGAGTTGACCTGTGTGTAACGTTGTAGGGTCAGTTAGCGTGGGAGATAGAAGTATTAAAAAGAGATATACGATGAGACAGGGAGCTTGTAGCTCGGAGGATCAAGTGCAAGAGATTTCAGGAGTTGCTATCTTCCCGTGTCCGCGAGGTGAGTCTTCTCACTATACCTCACCCGGAAGGGTTTGATTGTGTGACCGGAAGGTCAAGTATGTTATGTGTTATGTTTATATGCTATAAATGGAGAGTTAGCTGCTACGCGTGATATACATGCTTATATATGGGCCAGAAGGCAAGGTATTATGTGGATCGAAAGGTCCGGGCCGGAAGGCGTATGTGCGTAAGGTATATTGGGGAACTCACTAAGCTTCGTGCTTACGTTGTTATGTTATGTTGTTTCAGGTTCTTACAGTAACGTGGGATGGCAATGGTTCGATTGTACACACCGAAGAAAGAGTTGTGTTTTGGAGGATCCTGGTCTTCTATTAAAATGAAAATGAAACTATGTTTTGTAATTCGAATGTGAAAAGGATTTTAAACAAGTGTTTTTAATATTAAATTGATTATTTAAATGAAAATTTTGTTTTTGGAAATATTGGCGTTACACTTCATCCTTTGGGAATTTATACATCCTTTTGGTTGTTGACTATGTTTCCAAATGGGTAGAGGCAAAGGCAACAAGAACTGATGATGCTAAAGTTGTTGTAGATTTTGTCAAGGCTAACATTTTATGTAGGTTTGGAACTCCAAAAGCCTTGATCAGTGACAGAGGCACACACTTCTGCAACAAAACTCTTGGATCAGTTCTCAAGAAGTATGGAGTCCAACATCGGGTGTCCACAGCTTATCACCCGCAAACAAATGGACAAGCTGAAGTGTCAAACAGAGAAATCAAGTCCATACTTGAGAAAACCGTGAACACAAACCGCAGAGATTGGAGTTTGAGATTAGAAGATGATCTTTGGGCATACTGAACTGCATATAAAACTCCAATTGGGATGTCACCTTATAGACTTGTGCTTGGCAAAGCCTGTCACCTCCCTGTTGAACTCGAGCACAAAGCTTTCTGGGATGTCAAAAAGCTAAACATGAAGATGGATGAAGCGGGTGTTCATCGAAAGTTAGAGATCCAAGAGTTGGAGGAGATAAGAAATGAAGCATTCGAGAGTTCACGAATCTACAAAGACAAGACCAAAGCATTCCATGATAAGTATCTCTCCCGTAAGACCTTTGAGATTGGTCAAAAGGTATTACTCTATGAATCTCAACTTAAATGGTTTTCTGGTAAGTTACGGTCCCGGTGGGTGGGACCGTTCATTGTTACTAATATATTTGATCATGGTGCAGTTGAGATTAAGAGTAACAAAACTTGAAAAGTATTTAAAGTTAATGGTCACAGGTTAGAGGTCTTCTATGAAGGTTTCCAAGAGAAAGACATGGAGGTTGATAGCTTGGAACGCCCTGACTACATTGAGTGAATCTAAAGGGCATAGTCGAGCCAAAGACTTGAAACAAGGGCGGCTAACCGAGAGGCAACTCATGAGTATTTCTTTCTATCTATTTATTTTGATTTATTTCTTTAGTGTTGCAATGTTTTTGGGTCTTTTCAGGGTTTACATACAAATAATTCTCCTATCTAATAGTCAAAGAAAATTTGGTTTTGAAATTTTTTTTTCATGATTTTGATGTTAACAGAAAGAAAAACGCACGGGGTAAGCCAAAAACGTATAGTCTCAGGCTAAAACGCATGGTATATTTTCTTATCCGTGCGGCCATCCTGAGGTTTTTGATATTTTTTTTGGCACGGGCAGCTTGAAAATCGCACGGGTAAAAGCCAAAACGCACAGCCTAGGTTTTAGATCGTGCGTGTCATCGAGGATTGTAGCAAAAAGATTAAAACACGGCCTCAACTCAAAAACACGGGCAAGAGTAAAATCGCATGGGCATGAAAGAAAAAATCACGGCCTAACCACAGCCAGTGCTTGTCGACACAAATACCCCACCACACAAAAAAAACGCATGGCCTAACACATGGCCCGTGCGAATTGATCCAAGGTCCCGAGGAATGATCAGATAAACACACAACCCCTGAAATTGGATAGCTAGAACTCATGGCCAACACTTGAACTCACGGACGAATCGAGAGAATTCACGGACAAACTTCAAGGGTTTCGATCAATTGAGTCGTGCGAGTTTCTCAATCAGACTGAGGCTAATCAACACCGGTTCAAGACCAAGCTTGGGGAGGTGCTTTTGGAAGGAAGATTAGAAGCTTTCATCTCCAATTGGACATTCCACCATTAAAGAGTTCAAGCCTTCTTGAGGTTGAAGATGAAGTGAATAATACAAGCCAACACCACAAATCCAAGCGTTTAAACGGTACATTCTTTCCATATCTTAGGTTTTACGCATTGATTTTAAGTTTGTTTGGTTAGAATTGTTTTGAATCCACTTTTGTGCTTCATATAATTGTTCATTCGTGCTTGTCTAGTTGTGTTATCATCTTTGGGCACCACCCGTTTGTCATAAATCCGGTTTGTCGTCATGCCAAAACGAAAAAAACCACAACCAAAAGAACAATTGGAATCCAAATATGGTGTCACCATCATTATTCACAACTCTCTTGAGCACCGTGAGAGATTCCTTCACCTCAAGGACCGCATATATTATCAACAACGGTTTGTAGATATTCCCACTCTCCGAGAACTAGGAGTTTATGATGGCGTCCATAGATTGTTTAGCAACATCAATTGGGAGAAACTTCTCACTTTGGCACCAATGGAATCATATAAAAACACAACCATTGAATTCTTACAATCTTTGGAATTCAACGACAATGCCAAATGTCTCTCATTCCGTCTCATGCGTTTGCAATTTAAACCAAGTCTAGACGATCTAAGTGGGTTTGTTGGGATTTCTAAATTCAATACATATGGTCCCAAATTAGGCTACATGCAAGAGAAAAATAATCCTTTTAAAGCCAAGGCCAAATCCTTTTGGAAGGAAATCACAGGACTTGATGTGTATGAGGCTCGATCCGCCAAAGCATCTCATATCATGCATCCAGTCTTAAGGGTGGCTCTCTGAATTATTGCTAACCTTGTCTTCCCACAAGAAGACGTTAGAAGAGCCGGTAAGATGGAGTTAGAAATTCTTTGGTGCATGGTCATCGGCTTGAAGAGACCTCATTTTGGCGCCTTCCTTGCTTCCAAACTTCTTAAGGTCTCTACCAGCGATTCTGGCCCTATTTATTGCGGCAGGATTATCTCCTATCTTTCCACCCGCCTTGCTTGTGCCGATCTTTTTGAGAGCAAGCGCCTGGATCTTGAGAAAATCACACACGGCTCTAATACCATCACATCCAATGTCCTTGTAGCCTCCTCTTTCTTCCGTAAAGAAGGTGATGGTAGTATCACATGGCTAGTGCAAGGTGAGCCACACCTCCGAGTTCCTGCTGGGGATTTCAATTCTCTCCAACTCCAGCAAGACATCACTCAGACTCAGTGATGTCCACCAAAGAGCACTTCTGCAATGGACAACTTGTTGGAGATAATGACAGGCAAAGTCTTCTTTTCCCCAAGGTATGCATACTTCAAGTGATCTGGAAGAGTCTTCAATTCTAGCTTAGGTGCCTGCACAATGGAAGGAAGAAGTTTTGTGTTAGAAATGGGCAATTTCACATTGCTATTATCATACCTCATTTTCTTCTTTTCTTCTATGCTCTCCACAATTTCCAGCAACTCTTCATCTAACTTGAAATTTTCTGCAGTCTCTTTGGCTGAATTGTTATCAAATTTCCTGCTCAAAACTAACTCCAACAAATCATGGTTAGTCAACTCAAAACACTTTTCAGTCAAAGGTTGGATTATATCAACAAAATTTATGCAATGAACATCACTTGGGTACCTCATTGCTTTGTAGATATTGAAGTTGATGACCTCCCCATCGAATTCCATGGACAATGTACCATTGTAGACATCAATTTTTGTTCTTGCTGTTTTCAAGAATGGTCTACCTAAAAGTATGGAACTCGAGGATGGATGGTCATCATCTCCCATATCAAGCACATAAAAATCTGTAGGAAAGACCAGCTCATTAACTTGTACCAAAACATTCTCTAATACACCTTTTGGGTGTACTATAGAACGATCTGCAAGTTGGATGATCACCCCTGTTTTTGTTAAAGTGCCTATGCCAATAGATTTATAAACAGAATATGGTAAAACATTAATTGAAGCTCCTAAATCTAGCATAGCATGGGGGACATATAAGTTTCCCATTTTGCAAGGAACGGTGAAAACACCTGGATCCTTGCACTTTGGGGCATCCTTTTCTGCAAAACTGCAGAAACATTTTCACTTACTTTCATTGTCTCATTACCTCGCAGCTTCTTTTTATATGTGCAAAGTTCCTTAAGGAACTTAGCATATCTAGGTACCTGTTTGATCGCATCTAAGAGAGGGATGTTGACTTCAACTTTCCGGAACATTGCCATGATCTCACTATCTTCTCTCTCTTTTTTGTTGCTGCTCAATCTTGATGGAAAAGGTGGTGGTGTGATCTTTGCTTCTTTCTCTTCCGACTTCTTTTTCTCCACCATTTTTTCTTTCTTTTCATACTTCTTTTGTGGTTCTTCTATCACCAACTCCTCTTCTTCTTCATCGAGCATCTTTGGGTCGTCATATTTCTTTCCACTCCTCAAGATAATTGAACAAGCATTGCGCTTTGGGTTCTTTTCAGTTTGAGGAGGTAGCTTTCCTTGATTCTCCATTTTGCTCACCGATTGAGCAAGTTGTGCCATTTGTTGCTCAAGATTCTTGATGCTTGCCTTGGTCTCTTGCTGAAAACTTTGGGTGCTAGTGGCAAGGCTTTTGACTATGTCTTCTAAGGACATACTTGAGGATCCGGCTTGTTGAGGAGGAGGTTGTAGTTGCCTCGGTTGGTAATTTTGTTGTGGGAATGGAGGCCTTGCTTGGTAATGGGGTGGTGGTCTTTGTTGATAGCTCATGTTTTGGTTGTTGTTCCACCCTTGATTTCCTTGGGACTGATCGTAAGTTCTTTGATTATGCCCGGAATAGCCTCCTATAACATTTACTTCTTCATATTCTTTTTATTGCAATTGAGGACACATATCAGCCGGGTGTCCCACTTGAGTGCAAATGCCACAAGGACGGGGTGTGGATTGTACACCTTTGTCCTTAGCAAGCATCATTACCACCTTAGTCAACTCGGACAGTTGAGCTACAATTTGAGGAGTGTGCACCTCTTTTACACATCGAGGTGCATTTGTGTACCAATCTTCATCTTGACTAGTATGCCTTGAATCCTCCGCTATGTTTTTTATGAGATCCCGAATCTCCGTTGGGGTCTTGTCAGTCAAAGATCCTCCACTTGAAGCATTAAGAAGTCGTCTTTCCCAAGGAGTCATACGCACTAATACCATGCTTTGGGCAATGGGCACAAAGCTATTTCAACCTCTCCCAATATGTATGAAAGGCTTCTCTCTTGTGATGTTTGATCCCAATTATCTCTCTTCTTAGGGATGAGGCTTTCATTTCTGGGAAGTATTTGTCTAAGAAGAGGTGTGCAAGATCTACCCATGTGTTGACCGTCCCTGTTGGAATGTCATAAAGACAATCTTTTGTTGAGTCTTACACTGCAAAGGGGAATGCTCTAAGCTTGATTTGGTCCTCAGTGACATTGTGTGGTTTCATGCCAACATACACAACATGGAACTCTGTGAGGAACTTGTGGGGATCTTCATTTTCTAAGCCTCTAAAGGCTGGGAGTAAGTGGATGAGACCGGATTTCAACTCAAGGTTGGTGGCTGCCGGATACGTGATGCAAAGAGGTTGTTGAGTAACCTCTTGCCTTGCCCATTGGCGAAGGGTTTGTTCGGGTGGTGGATTTGGAGGTGGATTCCCTCCATGGTTATCTCCCATGGTATGAGTAGTGGTTGAAGTTTCTATAGGGGTAGTGTTTGGGTTGTGACGAGTAGGTGAAGAGGGTGGGGTGGTATTTCTGGATGAGGATGGTTGAGGTGAAGGTGATGAACTTTCTGTTTCGGATGCGGACACACTTGAGAGGGGGATATCCTCCCAAATGTTAATGACCGGGGGATTGGATGATGAAGAAGTACCGGAAACCAGATGCCTCTTACGAAGCTTGGCTTGCTTCCTTAACTTCTTGGCAATCTTCTCTATCTCCGAGTCAATTGGCAGTGGTGTACCTGTACGAAAAGATCTAGGCATAAACAATTAGTAACACCGTGTCCCCCGGAAACGGCGCCAATTTGTTAGGCGTGTCAAACCCAATAAATGATAGGGGTACAATAGACTCCAAATACACTGCTTTAATGCACTAAAAAGTAGTACAAGGAAAGCAGGGTCGAACCGCAGAGACACGGGACAAAATTCTATACCTCTTTGCGAAAGGTACTTTGATCACAAAAAGGGGGATTTGTTTGCAAAAGTGAAATAATAAAATAACAATCTACTTTAAAAGCATGCACAAAATAAAATAGATTTGTAAACAAGTTGTAAAAGTGTTTCCAGTTCTAGTTCCCAATATTGTTGTTCAACTTGATTATGACTTGATGTAATTCAAGATTGCTATTCTAATTTGGTACTGAAAGCTATTAACACGCTCTAATACCTCTCGCTTGCCAAATTATCTAACAAAAACACGCTCTTTGACTAGACCTAGCTTTACTAATTCAACCTAAACACGCTCTTAGATTGTATTGAAAAATTGCATTAAGTTTTGTACAAGCTTCCCAACAATGTTCATTTCTTCTCATACACTCGGAAGTGTCAAAACATGTGATATATGTTTTACAATAAGAAAACTCATTGCTTGTTACCAATTATTAACTTGATAGAACGATTAGGTGCCCTAAAAGTTAATTAACTGCACAAAAATTCAATTCATGAAAGTGGCCAATCAAACACAAATCAAATTTAAGGGTTCTAGTTTAAACAAAAACATAATCACTAGAATAGAATCACAAATCAAACATCAAATCATATGCTTCAAGTCAAGCAATCAACATGTTTTGAACAAGAGCTAGAAACTAGGGTTTCTTAGCCACACATGGCTAGCTAAGAACAAATCAAACAAGAATAAAGATGGAATTGGAATGTTTAATCCTTACAAAAATGAAATCCAAGTGTTTGCAATGATTAAGTCTTCTCAAAAGCTCCAAGAATTCGCCCAAAATTGCCCTAGATCGCCAGAAAATGCTCCCCAAAACCGTTCTCTTCCTTCAAAATGATGTCTCCTCCTCTTTTATTAAAGTTCACGTGACTTTCCATAAGGCCATGCGTTTTTGGCATGACCATGCCTTTTGCCCATGTGTTTTTGGCTTGGCCATTTGTCTTGACCATGTGTTTTTGGCATGGCCCATGCTTTTTGCTAAAACTCCAAAAAGCCTTCACTGTTGGCTCCATCTTCAATCTAGCTTCACCACGAGTCATGTTGCTCAAATATAAGATGACAAAGGACAAACACGACCCATGTCGTTTTGACAATAATCACGTTTCAAACATAGTCCTTTGCTATGATAATAATGCACAATGACTCGGGTTCCATCTTCATGTTTTCTGCTATGAAATGACCAATTCACCTTCTCTTCATTCTCCAAAGCTCCATACTCTAAGTTCCATGCTTCCAAGCTCCAAGCTCCACGCTCCATAATGCCTGTAAAATAAATCAAAAATAGTGAAGTACCAGACATTCTTAATGAAATGTGCAATTGCCCTAATAATTAACTAAATGTAAGAATTATGAAGTAGAATGTTGTAAAAAGAAGGAAATAAACATGGAAAATAGGTGCATAAAATGCACCTATCACCTCACGAATTCCTCTTTTTTTTCTCTATCTACCATTGAATCTAGATATATAATCTAGACCTTGATTTGTTTCTCTGATATCATGTTCTGTTAATGATGGAGGCATGAAATTGGTTCTCCAAATGATGTTCTATTTCTATAATTTTAAAAAGGGTTTAAAAAGGGGGAAACATTGTCGAATCCATCGTGTTTCTTCCATCGCCTGTAACTGGATCACCGCCAAAACAACAACAAAATTGTAACATCCATAAAATTTATGAAAATTTAAACTTTTCAAACCAACCCACAAATCATGATTGTTTACAATTTAGTTTTGAAAACATGTTTAATATCAGAGTTTTCCCAAAATCATATATCAGAACATGCAGAGCCGGTCCAAACATATATGGGGCCCGGGACAAAAAGAAAAAAGGGCCCATTAAAGACAATTATAATAAAGATTCAAAAAAATATCATTTATTCTTCACTATAAACACGTTTAATTAAAAATAACAAGTAAGCCAAATTATTTATCTTTTGAGCTAGTTTGAGTTTTAACCAACTTTAGGCCCTAAAAATCATTTAGGTAAGATTATATATATATATATATATATATATATATATATATATATATATATATATATATATATATATATACACACACACTACATAGCCCAAAATTTTTGGCCCCCTAGAGACATGGCCCCTGGGCGGTCGCCCGGGTTGCCCACTGTCTGGACCGGCCCTGAAAACATGAGGAGGTGCATGACCATGTCTTTGCCTTCCCGCGATCATCTGAGGTACCTGAAACATAACCTAAAACTGTAAGACCAAAGCTTAGTGAGTTCCCCCAAAGTACCAACACACAAATACACTACACATATACAATAGCAACATACTATGGGTCCAATCAACCATCGGATTGGAATACCCTCGGGCCCATTCAACCAACGGTTTCGTATGCCCCGGCCTGTTGGCTTACGCACAAAGCAGTTAAGCCTCATATCACAACTAGAAATTTTGGTGCCTTGTAACTACAACACTTATAACAACTATGAATCAATTGTTGGGTTTTCTACGCATCAAATACACTCTAAACTAGGCAGCGGAAAAATCGAAAATACGATATACCTAAGTGTACATGCATCCTATGGATCTATGGCTTCATGCTAATTATATCAACCCTAGAAAACTAAAACATAAGTAAGAAAACATACCTCTTATGATGCCCTTGATCTCCATGCTTGAGATCTTGAACCTCCATGAAGTTGCTTGGATGAAAGGACCCACACCAGAATCCCTCTAATGGTATCACACCCAATGACACCAAAGAGTGGAATAAAAATAACTAGCAGAAGGGTCAATTTCACAAACCCAAAGGGGTTAGAAATCGTCCTTAAGAGGGGGAAGAAGAAGGTTTGGCGAATACTCAAGCCAAGGTGCAAGGAGGAATGGAATCCTTAAGGCCCTATTTATAGCCTTGGATGCCTCCTTAGGTTTAGTATTCCTTCCCATGTGGGATGGAGGCCTAACCACGAAATTTCACTCCTTTCCCATGTGGGATGGAGTGATTTTCATCCAATCCTAATTCCATAAGGGTTCTGGAACATTCCTGATTAACCAACTATCGATTAATGAACATTCAACCTTTTAATTAATTAAACTGTTAATTAATTCCCATAATATATTTCCAAAATATATTTCCAATTAGTTTCTAATTAATTATTAACCATAATAATTAATAAACCAATTTCTCCTTTATTTATTCTACTCAATTTGGGTCTTGAGGGCAACCCAAAAGGACCCTACTATTATTAGAAATATGACCAATAGTTAATGACCTTGGACACTATTCTAACAGTCTCCCACTTGGACAAGTCATCAACTATATGAGGACTAATATTTCTCCAATAATCAACAGAGAGTTAGCCATCCAATGCAACTACCGAACTCTTGATCCAATCAAGATTCAGCCCTTAGATAAGTGATCAACTATCCCTTCGTTCTATGATATCTGTATGAATTCGAGACATGGATAATGGTCAATCTCAAGAATTCAAGATTATGTTTCCCGATATGGATTTGTGATGACTGCATCTGACTACTAAATTGAACACATCAATTCCAGTCAGGGCTTGGCCAAGCACTTTAGATGTCAGCACCAAATCATCGAGGGGCCCATAGATATCGATTCTCCTATTAAGGCAGAAGGAACGAATAAAATTTGACTACATAGTTTTTGTCTATCTCATCATGTCACGCATGGACATACCCTTTATAGCTACCAGTTACGGTTAGCGTTGGATTAGACCAATGCATAACAGAATCATAAAGCAAAACCCCACATGTATCTAGGTTTGAAGAATAGAAGATATTATCGTCTTAGAATTACTCGTGACTGAATCCATGAAGTAATATCTAAGCGTGGGTTGGTCAAATACTTAAATCTCTATTAAGCACTCATGAGTGTTAGCGCAGTCACTATGCTATGTCCAACCAATATGGACAATCCACTAATACTCACGATAGTATTGAATCACTACTTACTTCCAAGAGTATGACCGACTGTGGACGTTTGAGTAAAGTAATACTCGGAAAGTGGGTTCCAAACATGGAAAAGTGAGAACACAGTGATAAGCTAATTGAAATGACCGAAATCCATCATATATTGAGATCACCACTTAATAATCACCAAATCAAATTAAATCTTATATCGCTTAAAGTTCTCGGGTTTTAAAACAAACCATACTAAGAGTGCTTATACTAATTCATTTGCAAATCTAATGCCTCTTGACTTTGTCTGACTGTCAGACTTGGTCAATGATATCAGCTTATGGAATGGATCGACAAGATTATCTTTCGATATGGCATATTGACTATGATGTCTTTACATTTGACTCGCTATCAAACGTGTTGGTACTTACTGAGTATGTTTCATGTGAGCTTGTGTGACTTGGGATCCATACTCGAGGTAAGTTCACCCAAAGTCACAAGAAACATCATAAGGACCATCAATTATTGAATCTCAACAAAGATGTCACTAATGAATCTCTTTTAGTCACATAGTCTTCTTTTCAATTTAACCAACTGCAATATACTCCAAGTATGTTAAATCCACTATGGTGTATTACATGGTACTCTTTCAAGATAATATATATCACCATTCAATAAAAGCACGAATTCCGACTGCGAACGGAATTGCCTTTATTAGTATGGAACATAGAATCAATGTAACTCTTACAATGATCTCTTCCATACTATCAAGATCATTTCTTCTGTCCTCCAAGGACTCTTAAGAATGTTCTTGATTTTGATTCATTGATTTTTTTCCAAATTGATCTAATCAAACCTGTCATGCTCAAGGCATACTAGTCATTAGATCTAGTACATGTCATGGCATTTATGATCGATCCCATAACAGAAGCATGTGGGACATGAATAATTTGCTTTAGCTCAATAGTAGAACTAGAACATTAGCATTGCTCAATGTTATGCCAGCCTACACTCCTTTTTTGAGTTCTGCATATCGAGTTTCCTCAACATTCCATGTACTTTGGCTTAATCCAATGAATCACTTTGATCTATCTCCATAGATCCTTATTATGTACGTGTTTTGTATCTCCCATATATATCATAGTGAAACGATTCTCATACCAAGCCAAGCTTTTAAACCTACTAAGTTAGAATATAGTTTCCTATAAATCGTACATTGTCTATGTACAATACAAGGGTGACTATAGTGCTCCCACTAGCACTGACATATATATGGCTTATCTATGTTTCTCGAATTTCAAACTCCTTGAACTTTCTCATTGAAACAAAGATTCCATTTACTCCCACTAGCTTTGACATACATATGGCTTATCTTTATTTCTTGAAATTCAAACTCTTTGAACTTTCTCATTGAAATAATGATCCCACTCGCGAGATGCTTATTTTGGTCCATAAATGAACTTATTAATCTTATACATCCTTCACAACCTTTCTTGGTTTGATTATGTATTTTTTCCTATCCATACTTGTCTCTTCTTGAAGATCCACTTGCACCAAAGGGTTAAGGTCAAGTGCTTGATCTACCAAATTACAACATACATGGATTGAATCTCGCTTTCCAAGTCTTCCTTCCATGTTGTAGCCTTTAGGGCCTACCATAGCTTCCAATAGCTGGTACACTCTAATTGCTCCATAACAGTGACTATTTACCTCAGTAATATAAACTCTTATATAACTAGGTTCATGACGTCTTCTATCATATCTATAAGGAAAAATGGAAATATGTCAGTTTCCTTAATAGCTCTTTCAATTCCAAATTGAATGCTATGTACAACTTTAGGCTCTTCGTTGGTTGACTCTCGAATCTTATCAAGATCAATGTATCTTCCACTAGCTCTTTTGGAAATCAGCTCCTTCACCTGGAAGACTGCCCTTTAAGCAACATACACTTTTCTCTCATAAGGATTCTTAAAGAATTATCCAAAATGCTTTATAGGTTCTCCAACGAGTTAACACATCTCTATTAAAAGTTCTAGATTGTCGAGCGCTTCACGACGAGCGTAAGCCTCATAATCGTAGACTTGCATATGTGGTAGTGAGGACTAAATCCCACTTCATATACAATAGAGTGTTTCATGAACCTACTTAGTTGGTACAAGACCAAAGGACTTCTTGTAACACTATTCATGGTACAATCGACGAATTGTTAGTGTGCATAATGCGACTCATCTAATACAAACTCAATGAACGATTTGTTTCTCTATCCAACTAACACTTCCTAGTGGTAGTGTTCTGGGTGGAGATAAATCTTGAAACTCTTTCACAACTACTTATATGATCGATAAAGTTTGGACTGAGGTTCTCACTATGAGTGTCTCATCCTATTGCCCAATTGTTTCTCAACTTCTCTTTATGAGAGCTCTGAACACCTAAAAGGTTCCAGACTCACATTCATACGAAGTTGGTCTCACCATGTATCGTGGTTAATCTGAACGGTCTATTAGAGTGAACTAATTCCAATAGATGCTCACATCACCTAGTGATGCATTCATCATCTATCTTGATAAACAAGATTTGCATTTATCATAAGACTCAAGGCCAAATGATATCCAAAATCCGATCCAACTGGATATTTGATAATGCATTTCTCATTTATGTATCCAAGACTATGATTCCACAAATACATTTCACCCAAACATTTGGATGTATTTAAATAAGTACATATTGTGATTAATCTGTACGATCCATTCACAATAATACACCTTATTCAAATATTTGAATCAAGTTTGAACTATTGTTACTATACTAGTTTCATAGCATAAACAATTTCAAATTATAACACCATAGACTACACATTTTGAAAAGAGATGTCCTTTTATCATATGAATGTAGCAAGGGATTGGCATTCATGATCGAATTATCTTCTCCATGGTTTAGTCTTCTTACCTCATTTTAGTAACTGCACATTCTTGCAAATGTCTGTACTAATCCTTAGTAAAATACTCAAGGTTTAGAAGTAATGTTTTGATGGCATTATAAATCCATATATTTGATTGAATACCAAACATTGAAGAACAAGTTATCTTTTGATCCAATGGAAAGTAGCACGGGCTCGTGATCCATGATCAAATCTAACTTCTTCATGTTTCGGTTCTTTCACCTCAAATATACATTTGGGCAAGTTTGCTTTCTTAGTCCTTTTCTTGTTATGGAAACGAGCAGCTATCAGAACATGTCTTATAATAATTCTTTCTTTGTCCTAGGTATTTGGGCCTAGATTAGGTATGCCAACACTAATCGCCTGTTAAACCATGGGCAATTGGCGTTCTTCTTGACACTTCTATTCATGATAGCAAATTTATGGGAGTGTTTGAAGTTTGAGTTTCTATGACTGCCATGTTAATTCCAAAAGGAAACCTCAACATGCTACTAAACTCCTTAATGGACATTCCAAGTTGTTCATACCAAAATCAGAATGAACTAATCATATGTACATGTTAACTAGTCGACTAACCATAGTCAACTCCTAACTCAAGGAAATTCCATTTTACTTCAATATGTCATTTTACAATGTACATTTTACAATTTCTCTTTCTAACACTTTAGAATGCAATGTTTGAAGTAACCAAGGAATAGCTTTAACAAAGACATGATCTTTCCTTTCGTTTATGAGAACTACTCCCAAACTATGAATTTGACAAGATTGATCATCCTCATAGCTAATCCTTTCAAAGGTTTTATAGCAGTAGAGTTTAGTGTATAAGGTTATAGACATCATTCAATAACAAATTCCATTATAGTTTGTTTTACTTATCCTTAGAAAATAATCACCCTAAAAAAATTATTTTAAAAGGCTAGGATCCATATTTGGCTCCATGATGTGTAAAGGGATGCCGTAAACACACCATAAAGTTATTTAGGTGAGCAAAGCCCTTTGCCAATTTCGATCACCATGAAATTCCTAGTTCTTTGAGATTCATTGACTATCAATGGCATGTTAATCTCGAATTATGTTCATCTCAAATTCAATGACGGGGTCGCCGCAGATCATTAAACAGATGGTGAATCGACCATACAAAACTGCATGGTCCCCGACTCAAGTTACGCTTGAGATTCACGAGTTCCACATCATTCTTTACTTATACTCTCTAATTGACGTGTCGGTTAACCACGCGAGCTCCATCAACAAGTTATAAAGAGAATGTGCAACTTTTATGGATAACATAAGATTCACATTAAATAGATTGAGAATTAACCTTGGAAAATCGCATGGCCCCCGACTCAAGTTACACTTGAGATTCGCGAGTTCCATATCATTCTCAACTATACCCTAGATTGATGTGTCGGTTAACCACACGAGCTCCACCAACAGAATATAAAGAGAATGTGCAATTTTCATGGATAATATAAACTCACATTCTATTATTAAAACGGGATTTTGTTTTATACTTGTATTTAAAATACTTTTAGATTGACCATTATCACTATCAAACCCTTTCGGTAACTCCATTCACAAAATGCAATTGGGCGGTGAGGGTGGTAAACGCGAAGCATATTAAAAACCGACCTCATTAGGAATCAAAGAGACCTCCTTAAACCCCTACATTAGAACGGGTGAGCCTAGTCGATGTAAGACTGACAATGTCAATATTTAAACACGCGAGGGCGCATGTTGTAACTTTTTTATACATATAATAGACACAATTCTAATATATATAAATATAAGGGGTAAATTTAAAACTCTTTAAATTTAGTTGTCTATTATTAATTCTAATTAACTGCGAGGACGCAATGTAACAATTAATAAATCATGAGGGGATTAATATTCAAATTTATAAAACTCTATTATGAATAATATTAAAATATTTGAAATCATTATTTAAATAATAAATATTCAAATTTAAAATAAGATTAAATAATATTTATCCATAAATATTCAAATTTAAATAAACACACTTAAATAATATATATCAATCATCAAATAAATATTCAAATTTAAATAAACACATTTAAATAATATTTATCCACTATTTTCCAGATTTAAACAATTTAAATTAGGTATTTATCCATATTTAATAAGCCTTCATATTTGAAAAATGGCAAAAATCTGAAAACCCTAATTCTGCCGAGCTCACGTCGTGAGCTCATAGCTCTCACGTCGTGAGCTGCAAGTAGGGTTTTAACCATTACGAATTTTTCAATAATCATTCTACCATTCAATTTCAAACAAGTTTTTACAGAAAACATGGATCTAGGGTGAAAGTAACCATGAACCAATGGCTCTGATACCACTGTTGAGTTTTCTACGCATCAAATGCACTCTAAACTAGGCAGCGGAAAAATCGAAACTACGATATACCTAAGTGTACATGAATCCTATGGATCTATGGCTTCATGCTAATTATATAAACCCTAGAAAACTAAGACATAAGTAAGAAAACATACCTCTTATGATTCCCTTGATCTCCATGCTTGATATCTTGAACCTCCATGAAGTTGCTTGGATGAAAGGACCCAAACCAGAATCCCTCTAATGGTATCACACCCAATGACACCAAAGAGTGGAATAAAAATAACTAGGAGAAGGGTCAATTTCACAAACCCAAAGGGGTTAGAAATCGTCCCTAAGAGGGGGAGGAAGAAGGGTTGGCGAATACTCAAGCCAAGGTGCAAGGAGGAATGGAATCCCTAAGGCCCTATTTATAGCCTTGGATGCCTGCTTAGGTTTAGTACTCCTTCCCATGTGGGATGGAGGCCTAACCACGAAATTTCACTTCTTTCCCATGTGGGATGGAGTGATTTTCATCCAACCCTAATTCCATAAGGGTTCTGGAACATTCCTGATTAACCAACTATCGATTAATGAACATTCAACCCTTTAATTAATTAAACTGTTAATTAATTCCCATAATATATTTCCAAAATATATTTCCAATTAGTTTCTAATTAATTCTTAACCATAATAATTAATAATCTAATTTCTCCTTTATTTTTTTACTCAATTTGGGTCTTGAGGGCAACCCAAAAGGACCCTGCTATTATTAGAAATATGACCAATAGTTAATGACCTTGGACACTATTCCAACATCAATAACATGAAAGCATGCATGATGCTCATTCTATGACAACAAAACTTCATCAAATCCTACATTCTAGCCCTACAAATGGTCAAAAAAGAATTGGAAACCTTTGAAATCCCAATTTGAGTTCATTTTGGACTAGGATTTCCTTATTGGTCCTAATGGACTAATAAACTTCCAAATTATCCATCTTGAATCTAGAACTCTCTAATGGCCCCTAAATGGACCCATATACATGAAACATGATATTTTGGGACTTAATGGGTCACAACCAAATTAATTTAGCCCTAATAGGTCATAAAAATTATACTTTGATTTATTTGGGTCAAGCATCATCTAACTTAACTATAATATGGGCTTAAGGACAAAAAGCCCAAAAATCTTCTCTTTCCCTCTCCATTCTCGGCCCAAGCCCACAAAGAGGAAGAGTTGACTTTGTGTGTGTGCCACCTCATTTTTACATAAAGGTTTTCCATGCAACTCTCATATTTCCATGCAACCATCCTTTCACTCATCTCTCTTCTTCTCTCTTTCTTCCTCTCGGTCGAACCCAATTATACACACACACACTTCACTCAAACTCTCTCAAAAGAAACTCTCTCCACTCCTCTCCAAATTTTCGAGATCTAGGAAGCTTTCAAGGAGATTTTTCCCACACACACATCATCTGAGGTAAGTTGATGTTAAATCCATGATCTAGATACTTCATTTCATCCAAAAATCTCTTCTAAATCCATTCAATCTTGTGATCTTGCACCTTAGAAGCATCTAAGTTCAAGATCC
Organism: Lactuca serriola; assembly: GCF_051521515.1. Taxonomy (NCBI): domain Eukaryota; kingdom Viridiplantae; phylum Streptophyta; class Magnoliopsida; order Asterales; family Asteraceae; genus Lactuca; species Lactuca serriola. The sequence goes on along the minus strand of NC_136416.1, from coordinate 81,828,993 downwards.
TCCAAGAAGACTTGCTAGGATCGAAATTTCTTCATCTTTTCCTTCAAAAACCGAAACTACAACTCAAGGTGAGCTTCGTACCCATCTTTTTCAGTTTTCATATGTTTAATGGGGGAGAATACAAGAAAATGTGTAGATCTATGTGTATGTGTATCCTATGTGTGATTTTAAGCATGTATGTGTGTGATTTTATGTGTTTTTGTGATAAATATGTAACAAAAGGGGTGTTAATTCGAGATCTATGACTTGAGAAAGGAAACAAACATAATATAAGTTAATTTACACTAAACAAGTCAAGAAAAATAGCTTATAAGGTTATGAGGATCATATTCTAACACAAAACCCATTTTAGGGCTTAAATTGTCAAAAATTACAAAACTTGGGTAAAAACTATCAAGTCACGGTTTCTTGAGGGTCAAATGAGTCAAAACAGTTTTTATAATCATTTTTCTGAATATTAGAATTTTCAAAGGACTTGAAATGCAAAAATTTAGCTTATTGGGCTAAATTTGGGCTTTTCGGCCCAATAAGCCCAAAATTGCGAAAATTGAAGTTTTAAGGGGATGAATTGTAACATTCTGTAAAACATGGGATATGAAGTGAAATAAAACTATTTCAAAGGTCAAAAATTCTTTTAAATTCCAAAAAGGATAAAAAATGTAAACTTTTTGTATTTTGGGCCAAAACTGTAAAAGTTGCGAAATTTGGGGTTCTAACCGAGAAAAACCATTCTGGAAGGGCTAAAACTGCTTACCAAATATAATTTGGGTTAAAAATGTCTTTTTAACAAGTTTATGATACAAAAGTGTCAAGAAAATGTTTTAAGGACTAAAAATGAAATTCTTTTATATAAAGGACTAAAAGTGTTATTTTTATAAAAGCAAGGTAGTGAAAAGGTCAAAGTCATACTTTTAAACAAATTAATTCATTTAGATAAAATACAAGATATCCGACTAGCGACAAAACGGAAAACGAATACAACTTCAATACCAAATGTCATTATAAACGAATTGATTCGGTTTCGAATCAATACAAAACAACAATTGTTAAATCAAAACTCTCCAAATAGTTATGTGACGACTAAAATGAATAAACCTACAAACTTTGGGCTTATGAGTTTCAAATCATGCTTGTTGGGCATTGCAAGCCCACTAACATGATCTTTGGGCCCAAAGGGATAACGCTTATATGTTATTGGGCCTTCAATGACCCAATATTTTATAAAAGGACTTTCAATAGCTTTTATTTGCTAGTGGGCCAAAGTGTCTCGTTAGAAGAGCTAGTAAGGTCACAGTAATCAAGTGCGAGTTGGACTATCGTGTCTTTCGCATCCGCGACAGCCTAAGGTACTTACGATAGTGGTGGGACATAATGCCCCCTGCTCTTCGTTTGCTAAGGCTTACGAGAAATCAAAGTAGACAAAAATTAGGACGATATACAATGTGAATTAATCAACATTCATTCGTTAAGACAATACAAAACTCAGTAATCACGAATACATTTCAATATCGGAAAACATCGGGTTTTCCGGGGAATTCAATACTACTCACTCGAAATTTGATAACTATGATATAAAATACCCTTCATATATATATATATATATATATATGTGTGTGTGTGTGTGTGTGTGTGTGTTTGTGTGTGTTTTTGAAATCATTCATGCATCAACTTACGGATCCCACGCTTGATAAACAAAAGTCTTTTAAGAAAATATCGGATTTTCTGGGTTTTTACAAAACTACACAAATCATTTTATCACAACGTTTCTTATGAACTCACCAACATTTCATATGTTGACGTTTTTCCAAAATAACTTGTATTCTCAGGTAACAGGTAAGCGGAAGAGTATTATGAAGTAATGTTAGATGTTATGTTGTTAAAAACACTCAAACTATTTATGTTATGATTGTTTAATGTTAAAACAATGTTTTTGATGTGAACAATTCCAGTTGTAATATATTGATGCATGGTGACGTTTATGTTATGATTCATGTATATTCATTGTGATGGTATTCAATTAAAGCCACGCGAGCCCTCGGACGTTTCCGCTGTCTGGTTCGGGGGTGTGACACCTCAGTCATCGACCAAACATGTGCACATATAACAGTCTACAACCAGTCAAACAGATCTATAGATCACTAAGCATAACATCATCCTATATACCATGATACCGATCTAACAGATCACTACAATACAATAGCATGCATAACAATATATCAATCCAATGGATCGACGTGCCTTCGACCCACAAGTATAGTGAGGAAAACTCACCTCGCAAACTGAACATAACTGATAAGCCCCATTCCGAATCTCAGCTCTCTAAATGATACTTATTTCCACCAAATGACCAATTCCATTAAAATCCTAAAATACCCAAAATACCCCTAAGGTCAAACTTGGTCAAAGTCTAAGTCATGGTCAACTGGTCAAACCCACCAAGTCAAATGAGTCAACCCAACCGAGTTAACTCAACCGAGTCCAACCACAAGGATGGCCCATGCGAGTAAGCGGGGCATACCTCGGAGGTAAACTTAGTGTACGCGAAGCCTCACAGAAGACCACCATAGGGGTGTTTGACCGAGTAGGCGGGGCGTACTCCCTTGTATGTGGGGCATACTCCCTTGTACGCGGGGCGTACCCTCGCAACTTCCAAATCCCATTTAGTGCTTAATGGCTTAAGTACTTAAGCCCATATTTCAGATCCATGACCAAAACATACCATAGAGTCATAAAGTTTCCAACTTTATGACTTTCCACGCCTAATAAGAGCTTAACACAAGGTCTTAATCCATTAATACCTCCTACAAGATGCATGGAACAAAACTAGCTAAAGGGACTTCATTTTTATGGCTAAGGACCCCTCCTAGGGTTTGAAAGGACAACTCAAAACGTCCAAAACATGCCATGCTCAAAATGAGAATTTTGGGACAAAAAAGATGACATAAAACCTCCATAACATGATCTACAAGATTAAGAGACAAAGGTGCAATCTTTATACCTTGAAAGGCTTGGAATGAAAGATGAATCCCATATCTAAGATGCTTCTTTCTCTAAGTTGAGCCTGATCTTCTTCCTTCCTCTTCAAAACACACAAACACACTCTTTAATGCTTGAAATGTCCTCATAAGGTGCTTCTAGGGTTTCAAATCACGAAGAAAGGGTAGAGGCTTGTTAGGTGAAGAGCAATGAGGCCATAAAGATGCTTAAATACCACCCAAACCCTAAAAATTAGGGTTCCCAACTTTCTTTAGTACGCCCCGCATACATAAGTGTATGCCCTGTGTAGTAGGACGCTCTCTAGTAGGCTCAGCGTACATACTGAAGGGTTTTGAGCATTCTAACACTCCTAAGGTGTACATGCAACCCTAGAAACCTTGGATCTATGTTTTACTAAGATGCATGCAAATTTTATTTTCCAAGGTTCTTAACCTATCTAGCATGGCATGGGGAACTTTAAACATAAAATCTAGTAAAAGAACATACCATTCTTTGTAGGTTGGATTCCTTGAGAACTTTGTGAGCCTAGCACCTCAATTGTGACGCCTCAAGTGTTTCACACAACACCACAACACTTGGAATAACTTAGAGAGAAGTACACTATCACTCAAAATCGGCTAGCCCTCTTGTTCTACACATAGTGTCGATTTTGGTAGCCCGTGGGGTCCTTTTATAGTGGTGTCACAAGTAGGGTTACACCATGTAAACCCTAATTGACATGGCTTTTCATTTCCATGATCCATGGGTTCATAACCTCCATGGACTATCCATGGAGCACCTTATGGGTCTTAGCCCAATTCATAAAACCATGGATCATTAGCCCACTATACAAGAATGGATGATTTACACAATCAACCCCATATATTTAGTTAGTCTCTTTTTGATCACCAAATTAATTCTTGATCAATACTAATCAAATAATATTATTAATATATTAGAACTTATAATATATTAATAAACCATAAGTGTTATTCTCTCATTTTTTCTATCCAAGTGTTGCAATGCCATGCAACCCAAATGCACCATGTCAACCTGGTCAAGTACATACCAGAAATATTTATGAACTTAGACACCTAATCCAACACATACATGTACGCTTAGTGCACTTCTCCTACCCAAAATTATGAGAATGCCACTAGGGCTTCAAGGCACATTCTCTTGGGCTTAGGGGAAAAATGTCTTATAAAATAATCCAATGTTGAATTTAGAACTACCTAAACATCGGGATGTTACAATTCTCCCTCACTTGATTTAGACTTTGTCCTCAAAGTCTGTTGCGGTGAATAGCTCTGGATAATGTTCCCGCATCTCGGCCTACGGCTCTCAAGTCCACTCGGAGCCCTTCTGGTGCTGCCACCGTACCTTTACCAAAGGTACTTCATTGCTACGCAGAACCTTCACCTTCCTTTCCAGGATAGCCACCAGCCTCTCAACATATTTCAGGCACTCATCGACCTAAATATCATCCAAGGAAATCACTACATCCTCATCCAATACGCATTTTCATAGTTGCAAAACATGGAAAGTGCTGTGAATCTGACTGAGCTCCTCGGGAAGATCCAATCTGTAAGCAATCTTGCCAACCCTGGCAATCACCCGAAAAGGCTCAATATACTGGGGACCCAACTTCCCCCTCTTCCTGAAGCGTATCTGATGGGTTTTGAGCATAACATCAATCCTATGGTGTTCATGCAACCCTAATTGCTTGGATCTAGTTTTTCTACTTTGAACATGCAATAAACTTCCAAGACACATAGACCCTAGATCTAGCATACAAGTAATCAAATTAACATACTAATAGGGTTTAGATCGTACCTTGATTATTATGTAGCAATAACAATCAATTCCTTGGCTTCAGAAAGCTTAGTGCCTCAAGTGTTGCACCTCTAATGGAGTCACAAACACCACTAAGCAACAAGATGAAGTGGAGAACAGAGAGGAGGCTCCAAAACGTCCAGGAAACCCTAAAGATTCAGTCACCACGTTTTTTGGGCTTAGGGGCTCCTTAAATAGGTGGGCAATGAGGATTATCTAACAAGGAAACCCTAATTTGACCGCGTAAGCCCTAAGCAGCCCATGGACCCCTTCTGGAACATGCCTTGGACGATTTCTAATGGGCATCCCCATAGAATTCGTCCAACCTATTATTCCAGGTGATCCATAGCCCAAATGCAATTATCTTATAATTACAGTTCCAGTCCCCTAAGTTTAATTAATCTCTTTTAGCCACAAAATTAATTCTTGACTAATATTAATTAAACATTATGACTTCTCCTTTAATATATTTTTCTCATAATATATTAATAAATCATAATTAATCCTTTCTTTCCTTAATTCATCATGCGTATTGCTATGGTGAAGGCAACCCAAAAGGATCATGCTCATAATCGGGTCACGTACATACCAAAATAGTTATGGACTTAGACACTAATCCAACAGTTTCCCACTTGGATAAGTCTAATAACTATTCTGCATAACTTCAGAACCTGATCAGCAATCGTAGCTTTCAAAAGCCACTGTCAACTCTGATCTTATCAGAAGCGTGTCCTCTAGATAAGTGATCATATATTCCTCCATTCTAGATATCGTATAGACGTGAGACATGGACTGAAATCATTCTCTTTGTCTATGTTTTTGTTTCCCGATTTCCGATTTACAACGACTGACTAATTAAACAAATCAAATTAGTCCTAGCCCGACCGAGCATTTACGTTTGTCATCACTAAATCATCAAGTGGCCACAGATATCGCTTTTATCCCACTTTGGGTAAAAGGAACGGATAAACTTCGACTCAAATGCTCGCTTGCACTCACTTATCAAATCACACACAACAATAAGTTTTATAACACCAAGTTACTGGTGCGTTTACTTATTATTAATGTGTAACTGATCAGCAAGTTACAACTCACACGTCTTGGTTTCAAGAATATAAGATAGTATCGTCTCACAATCACTCGTGATAAAATCCATGAAGTGATTCACGTGAGCGTGGGTTTAATCCAATGCTCAAATCATATTCATAAGCACTCATGAACGTTGCAGTAAACCTTTGCTTATGTCTAATACACTTTAGACAGTCCACACACCAATTCATGACAGTCTTCCTTCATACCTACTTCCAACGTATGACCGACTTTGGATGTTTGAATAGCCTAGTTATTCTGGAAGTCAAAACATGCAACGTGAAACACAATAATAATACTCAATCCTATATGGCCCCAAAAGTTTTGAGCGTAAATAAAAACACTTTTATTTAAACACCATATTGACTACTCATTATTCATTGTTTAATGTTTCGGATAATCAACTTTGTACTTTAATCATAACCACAATTGTCCCATGCTCCAAGCATGCACACTTTGGTTTCCTATGGTCCATACTTTGTGAAATATATCAATTGAAAAACTTTTCCAATGAACTCATTTCACAATCCCTAATCCTCATCATTAGTGTAAGAACGCAAGGTTCTTGCCACTATTATAATATGTCAGATTCTAACATTTTACACAATGATCCTTTCGTAAAGTCATAGCACAAAAGTCACTAAAACTCGGCCAATGAAATTACAAAGTATTCTATCAGAAATTGTTACAATACAATTCTATAGATGTGATGTCTCTCAATCAAAGTACATTCCTTTGAAGATCCTTCTTGCATAAAAGTTTCTAATCTAGACATATTTCTTAATATCCAACTCCGATTTGTGGAAACATTTCCATATTTGCCATGTGACAACTCATTTTAAATAGAATCTTATTTATTCATAATAATGTCAACATGGTCCTTCCTTTACTATACTTCCAACTGCTCACAAGCTACCAATCCTCAGCGAACCTAAGATCGTCATTTGACAGTTGTTCAATTATTTAGTCAAAACCGGTTCTAGTCCCTTTTTCCCTCTTAATTCCCTAGGCATTTGGAAAATTTTAGAACGGTCAAATATTACAGCATATGCAATTGATCCTATACCCGAAGTGTATGGGACACGATGCATAAAGTCTCACATGATACTTTATCATTCTTTTGCCATAATATTTTATTTGCCATGTTCTCACAATTCGAACTATGAAGAGGGATGCCGTAATCATAAACGAATTTGAGAATGCAATTATCCTTTCCATATATAGAATTTCCTCATGTTGAACCATTCCAACACAACATTCATATATATTTGACTAAATTTGATTAAAATTCCACAATCTAATCTTTTAGATTTGAAATGAAGTATTCTCTCCCTTAATTATAGAAAAACAACTTTTCAACCCTTACAACTTTGCAAGGTTGATCTTTGTTTTCTATAATTAATATTGATAACTCGCAATACTTGAAATAATAATCATGCTCCCACTAACACGATGATTATTACCATAACAACATAACACTTATGCTCCTATTAGCCTTGACATGTATTCAGAAAACAGCTGAACTTCCAGAAAACAATGCTTATTGAATTCCTTAAGTTCACATTTCTAATACCTTATGCTTTGATAAACCTTTATCTAAGCTTCTTAAACTCATACATCTTTGCCTTAGAAAGCTCACATGTGTGTCTAAATAAATTCAGAGCTTATGTTATGTAACATCCAAAAATACGACCCAAATTTTTTTTTATTAGTATTAGAAATCATGATACTAAAAACCATAATATAAAACGTATGTCAAAAATCTCAAACATAATAAAATGTATCACATCAAACTGATTTAAACATGTGAAGATGTCTAATCAAACTCCCAGGAAAAACTGTTGAAGCTGTGGTGTGTGCGATGCTATCAACCCGAGCTCTCCCCTTTTATTACGGAAGTACCTGAAACCAAAACTGAAACTGTAAGCACGAAGATTAGTGAGCTCCCCCAAACTACCACATACCATACAATCACATATAACAACTATTGGGCCATGCCCACTGCATCAGACCAAAGTCCGGAAACTGAATCGGACCGAAGTCCGGAACTAACCAGGGCCTTTCCCTCTGCATCGGACCGAAGTTTGGAACTACCGAGGCCTTTCCTCCTGCATTGGAACGAAGTCCGGAACTAACTGCATCGGGCCGAAGTCCGGAACTACTGAACATAGCATAGCATAAACATATCGACTAGCATGAACAGATATACTGCATACAGCATAGGGTCGTAGCCTGGAACATATAACACATAAATCTGTCTAAGCCACGGAGGCATCAAACACACTAACTACTGCATCGGATCAAAGCCCGGAAACTACTGCTAGCTAGTCGGGTCGGCATTGTGGCCGTAGACCCGTTCCTACTGGAAGGAAACTCACCTCGTACACTGGCTGCTAAATGAACTGCTCTGGAAACTGTCTGCCGCTGCTCCAGTATCTCCCCGGCTACAATTTCCATAAATACACTTAATCAATTACTGATAACTGCACTGAGGGTAAAATGACTATTTTACCCCCGGTCAAAGTCAACCTCCTGGTCAAAGTCAACTTCCAGTTGACCGGACTCGCCGAGCTAGGGCGCCGACTCGCCGAGTCCTTCCTTTACTGACTCTAACTTAACTCATCGAGTCCCTTTTTCCACTCACTGATTCACTCCGAACTCTTGACTCAAAGAAAGACGGGACTCACGACTCGACTCGTCGAGTCCGAAGAACTACTCGCCGAGTCTGAGGAACAACTCGCCGAGTTCTGCCGTGCAGACTCCATACAACTACATTCGAATCCACTCTATGGTTCCTAACTCGTAGATCTGAAATCTTAGAACCATCTGAACACGTAAAGTTGCTAACTTTATGTGTAACTACGAAGGAATGAAGCCATCCTACTCACACACAACTTTACTCGGGAAAACTCATCCGAGTCGCCGAGTTGCTCACACAACTCGTCGAGTGCTAATGCAAACTTCATCGGACTCACCGAGTTGTTCTTCCAACTCGTCGAGTCGACGACTATCTTTGTCACACCCCAAAACCACGAACGGCGGAAACGTTCAAGGGTGGAGGACGTCATGTACAGTATCACAACAGTGTAAAATAGTAAACAAGCAACAGCATCATCCATTGCATTATAAGTAAAGTTTTAATACATGTGTGTTCTTTCATTGTAATAAGACACCAAAAATATACAATCAAAATAAAAGACGAGACTTGTCTGCTCCGTCTTCTCAAAACCTGGCCACCGTACCTGTCTACTGATGACCTGAGAATACAAGTTATTTTGAAAGAGAGTATCAACTTTAAAGCTGGTGAATTCATAAGTATTTAAGTGTCATTGCCTTGCTTTGAAGAGCTGTTTTAAAAGTCATGCAAACCTTTAAATGAAAATGTTGATGTAAGTGTGAAAAACCCTAGAAAATCCCTTATTTTCTATTATTATGAAATGTAGTCTTCAAACAAGACCTGAATGTTTTGTAAGTAAAATGATAGTTTTTCCTTCTATTGACTAGTACTAAAGTACTTAGTCTAACTCATCGTTATGTGAACATATCACAAAATAAAGTAATAGCAGCCAGTGTACGAGGTGAGTTTACTTCCAGTAGGAACGGGTCTACGGCCACAATGCCGACCCGACTAGCTAGCAGTAGTTTCCGGGCTTCGATCCGATGCAGTAGTTAGTGTGTTTGATGCCTCCGTGGCTCAGACAGATTTATGTGTTATATGTTCCGGGCTACGGCCCTATGCTGTATGTAGTATATATGTTCATGTTAGTCGATATGTTTATGCTATGCTATGTTCAGTAGTTGCGGACTTCGGCCCGATGCAGTTAGTTCCGGACTTCGTTCTGATGTAGGAGGCAAGGCCTCGGTAGTTTCGGACTTCGGTCCGATGCAGAGGGCAAGGCCCTGGTTAGTTCCAGACTTCGGTCCGATGCAGTTTCCGGACTTTGGTCTGATGCAGTGGGCATGGCCCAATAGTTGTTATATGTGATTGTATGGTATGTGGTAGTTTGGGGGAGCTCACTAATCTTTGTGCTTACAGTTTCAGTTTTGGTTTCAGGTACTTCCGCAATAAAAGGGGAGAGCTCGGGTTGATAGCATCGCACACACCATAGCTTCAGCAGTTTTTCCTGGGAGTTTGATTAGACATCTTCACATGTTTAAATCAGTTTGATGTGATACATTTTATTATGTTTGAGATTTATGACATACGTTTTATATTATGGTTTTCAGTATCATGATTTCTAATACTAATAAAAAAATTTGGGTCGTATTTTTGGATGTTACAAGTTGGTATTAGAGCCTTGGTTTAAGGGATTCGGATACACTCTCGGGTGCATCTGAACTCAAACTAAGGAGATGGAAAAAAAGGGTTTTCAAAAGAAAAGCATTTTGAAAAGAGAACTTAGAAATGAAAAGAGTTTTGATAAAGAGAAAAGGGTGTGGTGTATGCAATCAGCCGAGCTCAAATAAGTACTCCCAAATTACCCATACAAGTTCATATTATAATTAATTGTTTCAGTAGAACAATATGCTAGTATAGGACTAAGGATCTAGGAGGATGCCTTATGTGCCTACTTTGCATTTTCCCAGCTTTATGAAAATTGCATGCTAGTATCGAGTAGACAGCAGTAGGATAGCCTGTTTAGGTTATGCCTGATATCACAAGCTTAGCATTGTATGCTAGTACAACTTCTCACTATGAGGATAGAATTACTTGAGTAGTTTCCGTGTCCGAATGCTACTTGCTTTGTGCTTTGTGGGACTCTGAGTGATGGGAGTTAGCCGTTAGGTGAATACGCCACAACACATGTGAACAGGGTTGAATAATCTTAGAGTGTTGGATTTGGCCCCGCTGCGCAACTCTTGTTTGAGTCTCACCATTGTGGGGACGAGTTCTGTACTCGAAGGATTATCTGAGCCTCGCCACATGTGATGGTATTCAGGTAATGACTGATTGGCATCACCAGGAGGCCTTCAGTAGTTGAGGACTGGTAAGGGTTGAGTCAGAGATTTCCCTAGGGCAAGTCTAGGATGAGTGCAATAGAGATCAACAACAGTAGAAATGGTTGGGTGGAGTCGAGGCAGTTCTTGAGGAAAGTACGGATAGATGTGGAAGGTAGTAGGGGCCCATACTACTAGAAGCAGAGGATCTGTACTCGAATCAAGGAAGGCTGAGATGAGATGGGAAGGTCTGTAGTAGTAGTAATCCCTTGAGATATATTAGTGTTTCTAACGTTTATCGTAATGTGTTTTCAGAATGGTGGTTTTGCGCTCTAGACCAGTAGGCGGCAGTTCAAGTTCCGGCGAGGGGTCGGGATCAGGCTCAGGAGCCGAACAGTTGGATGAGCAGACTAGAGAGTTCTTCACTTCAGAAGTCACTCGTATCATTCTTGAGCAGACTCCAGTGATCTTTGGTTCGATCAAGGAGGGTATACTAGAGTTGATGGAGGAGAAGCTAGGCATCTTTCGTGCTGAGGCAGCGGCCATGATGGGGTCAGGCACTCTTACTTTTAGGGAGTTCCGGGCATGTGGAGCTCCGGACTACCACGGGGCGCGAGACCCCATAGCGAGTACCAGATCCTTGGCGGACGTGGCCAACGCATTCCGCTCAAGCAGGTGTCCTGAGGGGGACAAGGTCAGATTAGCGTCCTGTCTTATCAAGGACAGGGCTTGGGATTGGTGGGAGGAGGTTGGTCATGCCATCGGGGATGACGTGGCTTTGGATGCCATGACCTGGGCAGACTTTTCTACCAGGTTCAGAGCTGAGTTCGCACCGGTTTTTGAGGTGCAGCAGTTAGCACGTGAGTTTCAGGATTTGACCCAGACCATAGAGACAGTAGCGGAAATTACCGCCAAGTTCAGAGAGAGGGCACTTCTCTTTCCTCAGTATGCAACCGATGAGGAAATGAAGAAGGCCCGTTATCATGAGATGCTGCAGAGTGATATCTGCCAGTTTGTGAGCCGGTCCAGCTGTAAAACGTTGGATGACATGATTTCTAGAGTTCGAGAACGAGAGATTGACCTTGAGATGGAAAGAAAGAGGAAGTCGGAGGCAGCTTCGGGTACAGGGGGTTCGGGGCAAAAAGCCCAAGGTTTCTGATCATAGATCTAGAAGTCAGCAGAGCCACAGTCGATGTGGCAAGTCTGGGAGATTGCACGACGGGGTGTGCAGGGAAGGGACTTCCGGCTGCTATAAGTGCGGCCGAACGGGGAATATGAGCTGAGATTGTACAGCCACTACCACCGCCATTGCAGCTTCAGATCTGATTTGCTTTCAGTGCAACCATAGGGGACATAAAAAGTCCCAGTGTCCGAGTTTAGGGGCTGCAGGGAAGGTGTTAGCACCTGCCCCTGCTACTTTGAGGATTACAGATGGCCGTCAGGGCCGAGCTAAGACGCCAGTGGCGAAAAGTAGGGCTTTCCAGCTGACAGCAGAGGAGGAGAAAGCGACTCCTGATGTGGTGACGGGTATGTATTCTCTTTTACCTCTGCATTGATTATTATTTATTTTTTTCTTTCTTATGGGTATATGTTTTGTATAGGGTCGTTCTCAGTGAACGACATTTCAGCTACAGTGTTGTTTGATTCGGGGGCTACCCGGTCATTCGTCTCTCTTGCACTTAGCAAAAGGTTTAGCAGAGCTCCAGGGGAGCTAGATTGTCCACTTGAGGTCGAGATAGCAGCTGATAGGACTGTTAGGGTTGCAAGGGTACACAGAGGGTGTTCTCTGTAGTTATTCGACGAGCAGTTTCCAGTGGATTTGGTCCCTATTCCCCTGCGAGGGAATAAGGTCATAGTAGGCATGGATTGGCTGAGCTCCAATGGGGCGGTGATAGATTGTGAGCTGCAGTTAGTGAGGGTTCGCACTCCCAGTGGGGGAGAGTTAGTATGAACTGCTCAGTAAACTATCTGCCGTTGCTCTGGTATCTCCCCGGCTTCAATTTCCATAAATACACTTAATCAATTACTGATAACTGCACTGAGGGTAAAATGACTATTTTACCCCTGGTCAAAGTCGACCTCCTGGTCAAAGTTAACTTCCAGTTGACCGGACTCGCCGAGTTAAGGCGCCGACTCGCCGAGTCCTTCCTTTACTGACTCTAACTTAACTCACCGAGTCCCTTTTTCCACTCACTGATTCACTCCGAACTCTTGACTCAAAGAAAGACGGGACTCGTGACTCGACTCGTCGGGTCCGAAGAACTACTCGCCGAGTCTGAGGAACAACTCGCTGAGTCCGAGGAACAACTCGCCGAGTTCTGCTGTGCAGACTCCATACAACTACATTCGAATCCGCTCTATGGTTCCTAACTCGTAGATCTAAAATCTTAGAACCATCTGAACACGTAAAGTTGCTAACTTTACGTGTAACTACGAAGAAATGAAGCCATCCTACTCAAACACAACTTTACTCGGGAAAACTCATCCGACTCGCCGAGTTGCTCACACAACTCGTCGAGTGCTAAGGCAAACTTCATCGGACTCGCCGAGTTATTCTTCCAACTCGTCGAGTCGACAGCTATCTTCATATAACTCGCCGAGTCACCCTGGGGACTCGCCGAGTTCATTCAGTCCTTTTTCCACACAGGCCTGATCTGAGCCATGCAGTGGTTCCAAATCATGGATCTAAACTTCTAAGGCATGTTTTTCACGTAAAGTTGCTAACTTTACGTGCATGCATGGCTTTAGAGGCTTCATATGTCCAAAATAAGCTCTTAATGAGGTTCTAGGCTCAAAAGGGACTCAATCACAACCACAACCAAAACTTTATACTCCAAGCATGCCATGAGTGTCCAGATCTGAGGTATAACCCGGCCATAAGGCCCAATCATAAAGGATTTGGGGTTTTTGGGCTTAGAAACCACAAATTAGGGACAACCTAGATCTATAAGATCAATAAGCAAGGTACATAATTTAATACTAGAAAAGATGACCAATAGAGTGTGTATTCTGGATCTACTTCCTCTTCCTTGAGCTCTCCAACTTTCTCCTTCTCCTTCTGACTCCAAAGATGTCTTCACAAGCAATAAACACACACACACACTAAGAAAATGGCTAGGGTTTGATAGTAGGTGCTCTGAGGGTGAAAGAGATGAGTTTGGGCACCTAAGAGGGTTTAAATAGGTGCAAAACCCTAAATTTAGGGTTTTCCTTTAGACAAGCAAACTCGCCGAGTCCAGCGTATGGACTCACCGAGTAGCCGGCTAAATACGCCTGCTCATCTCGTCTCTACTCGACGAGTCGGGCAACGGACTCGTCGAGTTCCTCTAAAAAAATGGAATAAACTTATTTAAATACATACCGGGAATGGGGCGCTACATGATACTAAGTCCCAAATGTTCAGACTAATTCCCAAATCTCACAATTTGAATTATGAAAAGGGATGCCGTAATCATAATCGAATTTGAGAATACAATTCTTCACAATTGCAATCTTCTTAAAATCTCTCTTAGTGAAAGCATTTCCTCACAATCATTTTCATGAAGGAGAGAAACCTTATGACACTTAGATTTTAAAGTGTATGTGTTCCTATCCATGTGAATTTGTCATAACAACAATCATAAGACAATGTTTGTGAAAAATACAACTCATATGGATTGAACTCGTTCAATTTTGATTTCTTGCCTCATGGTAGCACGAATGCCCACCACGTCTTCCAAATTGTTAAGCAACTCATCCTTACATCATCAATGTACTTTCCATTGATTAGGGTGCCTTGCCTTTATGCAATATAATTGAGAACTCATAGAACTCATATTGCATAGTCAACTTGATCTGGAATGGCACAAAAACAAAATTATGTCAACACGATAGTAGGTTGCAAACCCTAAGTCGTGTGCTAGTGATTAACTATCGGTTTATTCTTGATTAGCCCTTGAACTTTTCAAGACCATTCAGACTCCCACTGACCTCTTGACATATAAGATTCTTTTGTCACGGAACTTTCCTCGACAAAACAAATATTCAAGAGTTCGTGTAGTTATTATCAAGACAAAACACTTTACATAATTGGTCCCAGTTAGTCTTTGTCTTATCCAACACATCACAACTTACCAATTTCAATGGGCATGAATAGGCAAACTTTTTCCAATTCCACATTTGTTAAGTGTTATAAACCTACTTAAAACATTGTCACTCAATTCTCAATCTTAGAGTATGACTCTAAGAGTCGATATTAGAACGAAGTATGATTGACTTCTTGATTTTAACCATTTCAACAATTCTTGATGCCTCTTCTTATACGTACAAATGCACTAAGACTCACTTGGAGGATCAATTGAGATATGGTTCTTAATCATTAAGACTTATCATAAAACACAATAAAAGGTACTCTCCCTTCGTCTTAGAATAGAGAAACTTTTATCTTTCCGCCTTCTTGATTCTTCTTATTTCTTCTGCCATTTATTGAAACCTTTTCAATCAACTCAGAATTATACTTAATCTTAAAAGTATAATCATATTTACTAAACTTTAGTAAATCATGACAAATATCTTTATGTAACGCCCGATTTTCAGGGCTAAGCATTTTTGACGATGTAATAGTCTAGGTCAACTATTGTAACTCTTTTTGTTGTAATAAAGATGAAATATTTTAATTCTATGTGAATTATGTGTATTTGTGTGCTTATTACTTTATTATAAATATATAATTAATAAAAGATAAAAATAAGCGTCAAAATTAAAGTGTGAGATAAGCCCGATATCTCTACATAAAGTTGTAGTAACAAGGATTCCGGGGATATAAAGAACGCCGAAATTCGAGTTATAACGAAGAAGTTATGGCCCGCCGAAGTTTTACGGCAAAACCGGCACGACACCGGGAGACGTAAATAGTGAATTTACGATGGAGGACTTTTTAGCCTTAGTGATCTAAACTAAAGTTGTAGTATATGTTAAATCGAGAACATCCATAAAAAGAACGCCCAAATCCGACTTCGTATGAGGAAGTTATGATTTTTCTAAGATTCGGCTTAGCAATGTACGACCCGATACTCGAATTTTAGTTCGAGTGGTTTTTGACTTACGCGGCCTAAATGAGAGTTGAATATCTCATTAATAGGAACTCAACGGTAAAAAGACAGACGAAAACAGAGTCCGTATGTAGAAGTTATGAATTTTACGCGGACGTTTAACAGTATAATCTCCTTGTACTCTTAAATTTAAGATTGGTAGAGAATTTGCCGACGGAGTAAAAATGAAAGTTATAGATATTATTTTTACCTACGCGTGGATACAAAGAACGTCAAAAACGGAGGTCGTATGTGAATGTTACGGATTTTAGAAGTCGGAAGTGTGCTGTGCGAAAATGGGTGATGTGGCACAATCTTGGCCATTGCTTTCTCCCCAAGTTTTGCCACTAGATGGTGACATGTGGCACCAAGTTCAGCCAATTTTCACTCTATAAATAGAACCTCTCCCACCCTCATTTTCTTCACACCTTTCTCATTCTTTCTTCTCTACTCTATCTATAGAACCTCTATCTAGCCCCGAAACCCCCCGAAAAGCCTAAGGAACCTCCCTAGCACGAGGCGGAAGCCCCGGAGTGCTCGAAGGCTCCGAGAAGAAGAGCTTTTCGGCTCGGGAATGCTGCTCCAAGCAAAGCTCAGTTTTCTATAAAACCCGATGTAAGTGAGCTACGCCTACGTTATTTTTAATATATCGTTTATTTAATTATAGTAACGTTATTAGGAACTTATAAGACGTACTTGGGTTATTATTATGGGCTACATAACTATTGTTTGGCGCTTATATAATAGTAATGATAGCTAGACTATTAATTAGTCTCGGCAAATAATAGACTAAACTCTAGTGGTAATAATACTAGGTTTCGTCGAAGGAAATTATTTTTATGAAGCGAAGCGCTGTCTGAGTTCGGATTCACCACCTTTTGAGGTGAGTGCATAGTTACTTTCAGCTTACACATAGATATGAAGCATTTTATATAAATTACGTGCTATGTGTACATATTACCTGAATACTTGCTATCTATGCTGGATGAACATTTTTATACATGTTTTCAATGATTTAAATTGTATATTTATTTTATATCTACAAAAATGTTGGGGTAAAACATGGGTAGATGTTTTAGTTGTTGTGTGATAAAATGAAATAATGAGAGGCCTCGTTATAGATGTTATTGATGATCTAGTCGTCTAGCGGAGTATAGATGACGACCACAGACTATTCTAGACAGTCCAGTGGAACACTAGCATGCTCGCAACCTGTAGGTGTTTATTTGAACTGTGTGCTCACCAGGTGTACTCCATCCCCACATGGTTGCCTTAAGGATATTTATTGCTGAGGAATCCCCTTAGCAGTAGTGTCCATCCCGATGATAGTCCTTAGACTAGGTCCCTTGTGTTAGATGTTTTAGGGACGTAAAGTGAGGATAACGGGAACGGGTAATCGGGTTTGTTTGGTTTGATAAAGCTAATAACTTATTTATTGT
Source organism: Lactuca serriola (assembly GCF_051521515.1). Taxonomy (NCBI): domain Eukaryota; kingdom Viridiplantae; phylum Streptophyta; class Magnoliopsida; order Asterales; family Asteraceae; genus Lactuca; species Lactuca serriola. Next base: position 81,811,646 of record NC_136416.1, on the reverse strand, counting down.
GGGTTGAAAACCCTATGTGCTCACCAGGCTCCCAAGCCTGACCCACTCAGTTTCTTTTATTACAGGTAGTGGCGCATGAGCATAGATGTGATGTCTTGGGATGAGAGATTAATGGATTTTAGGCCTGTAAATACGAAATAATGTAGTAAGGCCTATGATGTATTGTTTATGCTTATGATCTATATCGAACATGACATCCCGTGTCTTTTTAATGAAATACATTTTTATGGAAATGCTTTTGATAAATCTTTATCATATTTTGTTTTGGGACAAATTCCGCAACACTTTTATTTAAAATGTTACTCTGATTTTTAAACAAAGCATAAACAAAATCGGTCTTTTCTGGCCGTGATTTCGGGGATGTCACACTTTATCACTCTTGTGGTGGACTTGATCGACTCACAACCTAGTGTACTCGATCTCCTAGTCCTTCACTTGACTCTTTGCCAATGAATTAGTCATAATTTTCCCAAATATAAGGTTTCTCATTATCACACAAACCAAGTTGTATGATTCCAAGTTTTTGTCCAATTGAAACTTGGGCGATGAGAAACTCTCCCTATTTGGTAAATTCTTGACAATTCCACAAATAACTTAAGAATCAAATCCATCATTGCTAACAATAGAAATATCCAAACATCAATGTTTCATACATGCCATTGCAAGGATAAATAAATAAGACAAAAAAAAATTTGATTTTATTGCGGAAAAATTTGTCCTTACAATGCAATTCAACTGAAAAACTTTGCTATTACATATTTCTTAGCAATCTATCCTAACTCTAAAGTAGCAGCTCAAAAATCTGATCTTCGAATCCATGAAATCGAAATCCATTTCTTCATGATCAGATTCAACACGCTTCTTCCTTAAGCTTCCTCTCTTTTTCTTTGATCCTACAAAACATCAAAATGTAATTTTATCACATCATGTATTAAGAATCAAATAATAGGAACTTATAGAGTTAGTTAATGGATTTTACCTAAAGTAGAGCCATACATTTTGACTCTCCCGTCTCTTAGATCTTTCAGGTAAACAGGACAGCTTCGTCTCCAATGCCCCTTCTTATGACAATGAAAACAAATGGACTCATTTGGCACATCACATCGGACAATCACAAACTTAGTCCTTTCTGGACTTCCAATTTTGTCAGTGTCCATTGAAGTTTGGGAGTTTGATTGATCAACCAAATTTGCTTGACTAGCACACCAAATCATCATTGATTCAACAACTATAAGTAAATAAGTGAGATCAATGATGGTCACATCCTGTTCCATCATATAGTACTCTCTTACGAACTCACTATATGATTCAGGAAGTGAGTGAAGAACCCAGTCTACAGCCAACATCTCTGGAAAAACGACACCCAACATCCTCAACCTGTCAATGTGCGACTTCATCTCTAAGACGTGTGCGCACACGGGTTTCCCATCTTCGTGTTTGCTTGCCAAAAGGGCTTGAGTGAGCTTGAACTTTTCAAGCCTTCGATCTTGTGGGTTAGGGAGAACAATTGGAGGAAGTGAAATCAAGCTAGTCCACATAGCAGGGATTGATCTTTCACCTTCATTATGTAAGAGACTTTCACCTTTAGTAGGAATACTTTTTCCTTTGGATTCGGGAAGACCATTGTTAGATTTTGACATCTACAAGCCAGGAGAAAGTTCAAGTTAGTTGAATATAATCCTTGATGTAACACCCAAATGAAACATCAAGACTAGGATCCAACACAATACTCTACAACCTAGAAGAGGGATGTCGTAATCTAGTTGCAGAATATTTGAAGATAGGTAAATGACGATTTACCAATTTCCACCATGAAAAACGAAAAAGAAATTAAGTTTTACATGTATTGAAAACTCCTAGATCCTTTGAGATTCATTGAACCTTTCAATGGTATGTTTAAATCTCGATTATGCCCTTCAAGTTTGCGACTGGGATGCCGAGGATCACAAACAAGGTGTGAATAACCATGTGAATCAACATCGTGCACTCAATGCTACTATCATCTAATCAATGTGCCGGTTAACCACACACACGCTCCATTGATCTATGAAAAACATCGAGCCACCCTTCGCTACCAATGTCAACCCCAACTTAGTGTGTCGGTTAACCACACACGCTCCACTAACGTTTAACAAGGGTACGAAATGTAATTCCACGGATTAGCAGACAATTTCACATTTTGCCTAAAGTAACTATGATTTGGGAATTTGTAAAAGATGTTTAGTTACTTTGTACTTCATTATACTTATAATGGAAGGTTTTCGTCCTATCCTACCCGTTCAACTAATGACCCTCCACTAGTCAAGAGTGCGGTGGGTAAGAGTGGATACCCATTCAATCGCCATTTTATAGGCAATTTCCTTAAACACCCCTTATAGACCAACTTCGTGAATGAGGCCTACTAACGGTAAGACTGACTCTTTACTCATATATATATATATATATATATATATATATATATATATATATATATATATATATATATATACATATATATATATATATATATATATATATATGTATATATATATATATATATAATATTAGACTTTTAATGTTACATATACATAGTTTAGGGTGTACTTTACACTTTTAAAATACTAGGTGATTTTATTTAATAAATTATACTTTTAATTCAATTAAATGTAAACCAAAACTTTATGGATTATTAACTCTCTTTTAATTATACACTTTAATTAATTAACAAAACCATAAGGGTGTAATTTGAACTTTTCAAAATGCTAAGGTTTTAGAATTTAACATTTCAAAATTAAACTTTTAATCAACTTTTAAATTCCAAAACTTGAGGGAAAGTTTTGAAACTTTTCAAAACATTAGGGTTTAGAATTTAAATATTTCAAAATTAAACTTTTAATCAAAAATTTAAATTCCAAAATTTGAGGGCAAAATTTTGAAACTTTTCAAACTTACTAGGTCAAATATTTGTCTAATAATAATCCTATATTATCCATATTTAACCAAATCCATTAATTTTGAGAAGGATAAACATTCCAAACATGAAAAATCGAGTTTAGGCAATAAAAATGAGTTTTGGTAATTATCCTTAGCAAAATCTGGCCAGAAAATCAAAAATCTAGTCAACAGAACAGGAAACTCGTCGAGTCCTCTTTGGAACTCGTCGAGTTCATGCAACCCATAGAGTTCTTGGAGAAAACTCGGCGAGTCATCAGACAATGAGCAAAAAATTTCGATTTTCAGATCTTTGGCAGTCCAATTATGCATCTATTCAATAGAAAACGACCTAGGATCTGATACCACTGATGGGTTTTGAGCATAACATCAATCCTATGGTGTTCATGCAACCCTAATTGCTTGGATCTAGTTTTTCTACTTTGAACATGCAATAAACTTCCAAGACTTATAAAACCTAGATCAAGCATACAAGTAATCAAATTAACATACTAATAGGGTTTAGATTGTACCTTGATTGTTATGTAGCACTAACAATCAATTCCTTGGCTTCAGAAAGCTTAGTGCCTTAAGTGTTGCACCTCTAATGGAGTCATAAACACCACTAAGCAACAAGATGAAGTGGAGAAGAGAGAGGAGGCTCCAAAACGTCAAGGAAACTCTAAAGATTTAGTCACCGCGTTTTTGGGGCTTAGGGGCTCCTTAAATAGGTGGGCAATTAGGGTTATCTAACAAGGAAACCCTAATTTGACTACTTAAGCCCTAAGCAGCCCGTGGACCCCTTCTGGAACATGCCTTGGACGATTTCTAATGGGCTTCCCCATAGAATTCGTCCAACCTATTATTCCAAGTGATCCATAGCCCAAATGCAATTATCTTATAATTACAGTTCCAGTCCCCTAAGTTTAATTAATCTCTTTTAGCCACAAAATTAATTCTAAATTAATTCTTGACTAATATTAATTAAACATTATGACTTCTCCTTTAATACATTATTCTCATAATATATTAATAAATCATAATTAATCATTTCTCTCCTTAATTCATCCTACATATTGCTATGGTGAAGGCAACCCAAAAGGACCATGCTCATAATTGGGTCAAGTACATACCAAAATAGTTATAGACTTAGACACTAATCCAATAGTATCAAACCTTTCCAAGGTGAGAATTTCAGTAGTACCATGTAACCGACCTGAAACTCTAACTCGGATCGGTGCCGATCGGCATAACTCTTTTGCCGACCTCGAGTAGTCTGTAATCTCTATCTGATCTACTAAATCAGCTCTATGGTCTGAAGAACCACTTCGGTCCACCCCATGAACCTATGACCAACCTCGCCCCAACAAACCGGGGTACGACATCTCTGCCCATACAAGAGCTCGAAGGGCGGAACACGAATGTTGGAGTGATAACCGTTGTTGTAGGAAAGCTCCGCAAGAGGTAGGTAGGAGTCCCAGCTCCCACCGAAATCGATAACATAGGCCCGTAACATATACTCAAGGTTCTGTATATTCCGCTCACTATGGTCATCGATCTACGGATGATACGCAGTACTGAAATGCAACCTCGTGTCCGGTTCCTCATGTAACTTCCGCCAAAAATGGGAGGTGAACCGAACATCACGGTCTGAAACAATAGAGACCGGAACCCCATGTCGAGCAACAATCTCACGAATATACAAATCAGCCAACTTCTCGGCCGAAGAACTCTCCCGAATCACCCAAAACTGGGCACTCTTGGTCAATCGGTCCATGATGACCCAGATAGCATAAAAAACCTTTGTCGTCTTCGGCAACTTGGTGATAAAATCCATCAAAATCTGCTCCCATTTTAACACGGGAACCTCCAGAGGCTGCAACTTTACCTTGACCATCCTGCAGGTCATGCATCTCTCCACATACCAGGCTATCTCTCTCTTCATACACGGCCACCAATAACTTAATCTCAAATCCCGGTACATCTTGGTGGCCCCTGGATGAATAGAAAAACGTGACTTATGAGCCTTCTCCAACACAATCTGTATGACCCCACTAGACATCGGAACCCAGACCCGACCACATCGGGTCAACAACCCACGACTATCCGAGACAAATATGACAATCTCGCCTCTGGTCCTCTCTTTCTTCCAATTCTCTTCCCGAACACCCTCGGCCTGAGCCTCCCAGATCAATCCCAAAAGTGGGGAATCCACTGATATCCTCATACACGATACCCCATCAGAAGACCCAACCGACTTGTAGATCAAAGCATCCGCCACAACATTTATTTTACTTTTGACAACATGATTTTCAGACATGTTGTTATCTTTTTATTTATATGATATGATATGGGAAATGTTTTGATAAACTACGTTGTGAATTACTTAATTAAAAATGAAATTTTTGTCCTCGAAAATTGGGATGTTACACAATACATACAAGATGAACTATAAAGAGTATAGTTGGTAGTCATATTACCTTACTGTCAGTTAAAGGACTTCTTAAAAACATGACTATTTTAAGCATAAAGATTTTTCGGTACACGTAAATCTACCGATATGACCTTATGAGACAATTAGCTTCATTGTACCCACCAGAGTACTCGCTAAAGTCCCGATTTATAACCAGAGCCTCTTGTACAGAGAACGTGACGTTTATGTATAGATCTATACGGGATTGACAACCCCGCATCCAAACTGTTAGCTACAGTTAAACCGGCAGGTCTGGGGTGACAAATGTCATAACAACTCCGACTCCTGAAGCACGTCGTTCAGGCCACTAGTCGTTTTAGTATGGTTATACTAACTCACATAGTATATCATACACATCTGATTTACGAATAACATACAAGTAGTTTCATATGAAGATAATAACTTCATTACATCATTTCACTATGCAACAATACTTACAATTTTAGTCTTGGTGTATAAGATGTACAACTCATTTTTAGAAAATATTGGATATTTTGGAAGTTACTCTATCATTTTTGCGAAACATTTACAAACAAGTTTTCATACAAAATACTTATGAAGTCACCAACTTAAATGTTGACGCTTTTCAAAATCACTTGTATTCTCAGGAAATCAGTAACAGGTAATTTCAAGAGACTACCTTTTGGGAAGCAAGACGACGTCTCAATACGTCATTTACTATTGTTACACATTTTTGATGTTATGCAAATAATACTTTGAACTCAGTGTAACTCATTAATATTCAATGTAATAGTTGTGATGCCACGTTTCATTTATATTCAACTGTTATGATACAATACAATGATGTCATTTGCCCTCGGACATTTTCGCCGTTCCGGTTCGGGGGTGTGACATAACTTAAACCTAAAATTAGAAAATCTATTTTGTATATGTATTTTATAATAAATATATATTTTTTACATAAATATACAATCGGGGGCCCCATGGGAGTACGGGACGGAAATACCAAATCCTGACCCCGGTCCCGCTGCCGTTTTTTTTTAAATTTAGTACGGTATCGGGGTCCGAAAGGAACGGGGTCCCACAGGGGGTTTTGACATCCCTACCTGCGCCGCCTCATGTTTAGGTTCAACTGATCCATAATATGCCTCAAACTCTTGTGATCTGTGTAGATAGTACATAGGACCCCATAAAGATAATGCCTCCATATATTGAGGGAAAAAACCACTGCCCCCAACTCCAGATCATGTGTGGGATATCGAGTCTCCTGCAGCTTTAACTGCCGCGAAGCATAAGCAATGTCTTGTCCTCTTTACATGAGAACTGCCCCAGACCAATGATGGAAGCATTACAGAAAACCACAAAATCCTCAATTCCCTCCGGGAGGGTCAATATCGGGGCCTCGCATAATCTTTACCACAGAGTCTCAAATGTCCAATGCTACTTATGGACCCATCAGAAATCCACCCCCTTCCTCGTCAAACGAGTGAGGGGTACCACAATCTTGGAGAAATCTCGAATGAATCTCCGATAGTACTTTGCCAAACCCTAGGAAAATCCTGATATATGAGGGAGATCTCGGGACCTCCCACTGCATCATGACATTGATCTTGGCCGGATCGACCAAATCCCATCCTGGTTAACGAGATACCCAAGGAACTGAACCTATCGTAACCAAAACTCACACTTTAAGAACTTGGCATAAATTTGTTCTCGCCTAAAACCCGCCAGAAGCTCGCGAAGATGCTCCTTATGCTGCTCTCTGGTCTTGGAATACACCAAGATATCATCAATAAACACAATAACGGAACGATCGAGCATCGACCTGCAAACCCGATTCATCAATTCCATAAACACTACAGACACATTGGTGAGCCGAAATGGCATCATTACGAACTCGTAATGCCTATAACGAGTCCGGAACGTGGTCTTCTCCATGTCCTCCTCTCTCACTCTGGACTGATGATACCCAAACCTCAAATCTATCTTGGAGAACCAAGATGCACCCTGCAACTGATCGAAGAGGCCATCAATCCGCATAAAGGGATAACGGTTCTTCACCGTTAAATTGTTTAACTCCTGGTAATCAATGTACATCCAATGTGAACCATCATTCTTCTTGACGAACAATATAGGAGCTCCCCATGGAGAACTGCTCGATCTGATGAACTGCTTGCCTAGCAGCTCTTGCAGCTGAGATGACAACTCCCGCATCTCAGGCGGTGCCAAGTGATACGATGCCTTGGTGATCGGGGCTGCTCCTGGCACAAGATCAATCCTAAACTCAACCTGCCTCTCAAGATGCACACCGGGTAAATCCTCCGGAAACCCATATGCAAACTCCCTAACAACCAGGACCTCTGAAACTGAAATCTGATCCCCAATACGCGTATCCATCACATAAGCCAAGTAGCCTTCACACCCATGCTGAATATACTGTCGAGCCCTGGCTGTTGAACAAAACCGTAAACCCATCCTAGTTCCCTCTCCATAGCTAACCAGTTCTCCCCCACTTGGGGTTCGAAATACCACGTGGTGGCCCTCACAATCAGTCATAGCACCAAACCGGCTAAGCCAATCCATACCTACAATCACGCCAATATTCCCCATGGGAATAGAGATCAGATCGATCAAATAAGGCACCCCGAAGATCTCCATTACACAACCCTGATACACTGAAGACGCAGAAACCCCATAAGCATCAACAACCCCAAACACCTCATCAATGATTATCTCACGTAAGATGTAGTGAGAAAAACCTAAAGAAATCATTCATAACTACTGAATGAGTACAAAAATAAAAATGACTTATTTTGAAACAAAAAAAATATTAAGGACTAAATGTGTAAAAATACTAATGGCTAAATGTGTAAAAAATGAGAAATATAGTACCCTATTAAGTCATTTTTCCCGGCTAACCTAGAGTAACCGGTAATAAGGACTGAATGTTTACATTTTAATAAGTTGAATGGGTAAATATAGACGAAAAAAATTCAGTAACCAAATATGTACAAATCAAAAGATATATTACACTTTTAAGTCATTATTCATTTTTCTATTTAGATATGTCCACGATGAGAATTATTTATGGATTTATTTTTGTAATGTGATCATCTATTTCCAATTTAGCACGTGTTATAATTGATATGGAATTTCATTTACATACATTATATATATATATATATATATATATATATATATATATATATATATACACACACACACACATGGTTGTAGAACTCGCTACTCGGTACCTACTCGGCCGACTACCGAGTAGCGAGTACTAGGGAGTACTTGGGGAGTACTCGGATTCGGTAATTCATATAGAAATACTTTTATGGAAACTATATATGTCAAAATCATAAGTCAAAACCATAAGTTGAATGAAATATATTACAAAATTAGATACATATGAATACACAAAAATAAAAAATAAAAACACAATGGTCCTACTTTGTGAATAAATATTGAAAATTTAAGATATATATGTAGTAATAATCACATATGTGTGTGTTAAATAATAAATCATTAAGTATACTATACATATTAATCACCGAGTTGGTTGAGTTTTACAACAGTTTTCGCTTCAATAAGGGGCCGTTCGGGGAGTACTCGGATTTTGTAACTCGCCTCGGTCATGGGCCGAGTAGCAAGTACCCGTATGAGTACTCGGCGAGTTTTACAACACTGTGTGTGTGTCTATATATATATATATATATATATATATATATATATATATATATATTATGTGTATACTCTGAGAAGTCATTTAAAGTTACCATATATATTTTTAGTTTTTATTGCATACATATTATGGATGAGTATTTAACCCGGTGGAATTGGACTGGACTGAGAAAACCAAAATCGGTGTATTCGGTCTGGCACTAAATTGGTTTCGGATTCTTGTGCTCAGTCTAATTTTTTATTCTTTATTTCCACTAAATCGGTTCCCAATACATATGATGTCTTGTAATTTTAACACAAAGTAAATTGAAAATAGGAGTTATAGTGGTTACATGGAACATTTCTTATGAAAGTAGATGGCTTTTGTTGACCAACATACATAAAATACAATGATTAAATAGTAAAAAATCTCAAAATATCTCTTATGTTTTTTGGTTATCTCTTAATTAATCATTAAATCCATGATAATTTCAATTCAAAATAATCTTTTTTGTTGTAGAATGTAAACTTGTGATTTTATTTGTGGTTTGATGAGAACATCTTATTATTGATAAGATACATAAAATGTTTATTAACAATATAAATGAAGAAGACTTATGGACCATAAACAATTAAAAATGAGGTGTTGCTATTAAGACACCTCTTAGACATCCTATAAACACCTTTATCAAAAGTCAACCAATAGATAACTATTTATAATCATCTTTTTCAGAAAACAATGCAATTTTAACCAATAAAATACCTTAAAAACTATATAGGATGTCTAAATCATAAAATGGGGTGTCTTTTTAGACAACACCTTAAAAATGTCATGATAATTATTACGTAGCATTTATCTAAATTTGGATTGATTCTTTTTATAAGAAATTGCATTTCCCAAAAGGCAACTACTCAGTTGATGTTTTTATTAACAAGTAGCATTTTTTTGTTATCCACCAAGCCTAAAAGTAAAAGTAGATCCCTTATTGCCGGTAGGCAAGCAAGGGAATGAATGACCCTCTTTTGGCATTTACTTGTTCACTTTGGTCTATCGCAACCACAACTTTTGACTCGATTTTGGTGTGCGTTTCTTGTCAATAATGAAAGTAATCAATCTTTTTTATTATAAAACTACGGAATAATCCCCGCTTTGCGGGGTTGGACACGCCAAAGAGTTCATCATAGTTACTTTGTTGATGTATCCGAGAGAGCTTTTTATTAGAAAATTACATGGGTCAAAGCAGGAAAAATTTTACATCAATCAAAGCTATTTGTTAGTAATTGCAATTCCAACACTTTCCACGTCACAAAACAAAAAAAGAAACCAACCTGCATGAAAAAAGTATTCAACGCCAATTTTAGATAATAATTCAACGGTAAATTATATTTATATAAGAACAAAAATTAACACCAACTTCAACTGCCGCCAACACCCGTAACTCATTGTTAGCCCCATGATATGACTCGTCTGCAAAAAAATAAAATAATAAGAAAATGAAGACAGATCATATGTACAAAAGTTGAATAAAATGGTAATAATATGTGCAGGATGGTTATTTTCATAATATTAACTAATAAAGAAGGAAAAGCTAACATGATGGTGGAATATTCGAAATGTTACCATTTTAGATATGGTATTAAATTCCTTGATTTCAATTGCATCATCAAGTTTTTCAACATCTTCTTCGGCAATTGAGGCAGTCAACTACTAACAGATATTCATAATGGTCTCATAGTGCCATTTGAAGCTGCCGCCAGTGAAAAAAATGGTAATCAAGAATGAAGATCCAATCTTTATTTACATTTCATGTTATAAAGACTATTTTTTTTGTTAAACCCTCGAATGGAATCAGCAAGAACAGAAGCACAGGTTCAATCCAAAAAAAAAAACCCATATATTACTACAACCACCAATCACAGCTGATAATGTATTGAAAAATGTGAAAAAAAAATCATGAATTCCTATATAATAAACCAATGTAAATATAAAGTACAATCACATGAACTCAAAGTATGTTAAAATCGGCAAAGTAAAATTCTTGTTTTGTTGAAAAAAAATAACAGGCATGGATGTGGACTGTGGTTTCTACTTGAAGAACCACACCAAATCAGCAGTCCAAAAGAAGAAAGTCATTGGTCCAGACATAGACAGAGCTCTTACCAACCTCTTCAAAATTGAGAATGCGACTTGGTTTGTTCAATGGCAATCCAGCCATACTCCCATACGGCTCAATCGGTCCGAACCAAGTCTGCACCAAAGCGCACCAGGACCTAGCCCTTGACGTTGCAAGTAACGGAATTGTACTTCTAAAGAACTCCGCTAAACTCCTCCCATTGAAAAAGACCATTTCGTCCTTGGCTGTTATTGGCCCTAACGCCAATTCCGCAAATACCCTCGTTGGAAACTATGCAAAGGACACAACGGTTAACACATACAAACACAAATGGAAAGAAAAATAATGAAAGTAGATTGATATTGGAAAAATAGAAAAATGGAATTAGGATGTCATATCTAACCAACAACAAAAGTGATTAATTCAATATTAATATATAAGTTATTACTTTTAAGAAAATATGATAATACTAATTTATATAAAATATGATGAGCATGATTTTTTTACGTTTGTTATATGACATCTTATTTTTATTTTAATTCAATATTTTTTACTTAGGTATTGTAATATAATTTTAAACATTTTATATATCTACAATAGTTAATACATATTTCTCAACTTCTAAAATTTATAAAAAAATATTTATCAAACAGTGTAGGGGTATATTTAAGCTAAGAATTGTTTCTCGCTATAATCTCCCATCTTTTTTTAATTGAAAAAAAAATATAAAAAAAATTTGAAAAATACACTTAATTAGAATTCTTTCTAATGATAGATCTCCACCTTTCTAATGGTCAATAATTTTTTCCATATCATTTAAAAAAACTTGTGCATGTATTCACAAACAAATGATATTCGATCCATAATTTGTTTGGTATTAAATTCCAATAAGATAGATATATGTTAAAAAAACTATATGATTCCAATTAATTGATAAGAAATTTAAGGGTAGTGAAAGTGTTTTTTGGCTTACTTGTAGATCTAAATATTGGAAAGGTCCAAGAAGTAGTGTGTAAAACCTCTGGGGTAACCTTAGCCTTCAAATGCTAAATAATTTGTTGATCTTTCGGGTCAAACTTCACTTCGGCTGGTAATCCAGGCAAATCTGGAATCAACCCCTGATCATTGCCGAACCACCATCAATTATCAGTTCACAATTTATCAATGAACCTGTATACTTGAGCAAAGTCACGAAAATATCCCTGTTACCAAAAAAAATAATAATAATAAACAGGTAACTTAGTTAGGCAATACATCAAACACCTTATGTGCAAGATTAAAGATATACTTAGATTACCAGAATGACAAAAGTTAGCCATACCTGTACCAATAGATAACAACAATGGAATTAAACAATGACAAATAAAAAAATAAAAGGAAACAAATGTTTACAGTTTACAGTTTACAATTTACACGTAGCACTTCATGTTCCAATCTAATCGCATGAAGTTGTCTATCTTTAATTCTTTATCATCTAAAGTCTTCTGTAATTCCATTATAGCCTTTTCCCTTTCATGTAGTTGCTCCTTTATACACCCACATTCTAAGACATCCACGATGAAAGGTGGAATCAGAAGAATTTTAGAAAAGCAACACCGACATAGGTGTCAAAAAGAAGAGAACTGAAAATTGGAGGAAGATGGTGTGGTGAAGTTGGTTTTTTGGTGAATGGAATGAGTCTATGGATTTTGATTTCTACAAAACAAATCAGTCACATTTAGTGGCGATAAATCGATTGTTCTGAGTTGCTGATTGCTCGACATAAAAATAAAAAGTTAGAGGGTTTGAGACCTTACCTACGTTCGGTGGTTCAGATCAGTGAAAATATTTTGGGCGTTTTTTGCAGAACTTATCGGCTCATTCTTTATTGCAGACATCACGTATCGCTCCATTCTTCTTCAGCAAACACATCCTCCACATGAGATAAAGTGAATAGAGGAAAATTCAACAAATGAAGATGAAAGGACGATGGATTAGAGAAAATTGACCAAAAAAACAAATCGACCAGAAAGAACAACCGACGCTGTAATCAGTAAAACCAAAAATTGTCTGTGTCGTTGCTGCCTTGCTGCACCGGAGTGGAGGCTGTGTTCCTGAGATCGTGAATAGAAATCGATGACAATCGGCGAACAATAGAATGGGTATTTGACTTCTGAGCAACTTCTGACAAAGACGGTAACGGGTGAAGCATCCCTGAGACGACGGAGCTCGAAGCATGTTCATGGGAGATTGAGGTGTCGCCAAACGAAATAGAAGATAGCAGAGCTTTTTTTGGTTGCGAACCTTTAGGGAATAGAAAGAAGCAAATGATCTAATGACAATGGGGTGGTTTTAGGGATTTTTGTCTCTTCATTCAGTGAATCGGTTCCCACCTGTGGAAACAGAAGGGTAAGAAGACGTAGTAAGGGAAAGAAGACGTAGTAAGGGAATTCACAGTAGGCGGTGGGAAGGATCTGGCAGATGATTTATTGTAGCTATGTAATTGGAAGAAATAGGAGGCGGGAGCATATAATAACACGTAGCACCGATGTAGAATCGAATATTGACAACACTTCCAATGGGCAGAATTTATGAAAAAAGAAGTCCACCAATCATGAAGAAGTACTGTTTATCATGTACTTCTAAATTAGTATATATATATATATATAAATAAGCGCAAAGGGTTTCTTTTCTGATGATAGACGTAGTATATGTTTTAGTTTTTACTTAGATATTAGTTAAAGGGAAAACTGCAATAAAGTCCCTACATATTGATCTTATAATCGATTTAGTCCCTATATATTTTTTTTATTCAATTAAGTCCTAAATACCTGTAATCGTATTCAGTTTAACCCTTTGACCCGGTCAACAGGTCATCCAACTTTCAAAAATTATATTTTTGGCCTAAATTTCAAAATTTATTACAAATTAGGTCCAAAATTTACACTTTTGGCCCGGATTTTAAATTTTGTTGCAAATTTGGTCTAAACTTTACCCTTCTTGCCCAAATTTTAGAATTTTATTATGAATTCATCATAACTTTAGTTTATTTACAACTTTTTTTCTCAAAAAATTGTTTCTAATATGTTTTTTCTTTATAAAATCATATTTATACAAAAAACGTATTTTCGCATAAAAATCTTATATTTTTTATATAAAACTTTTTTTTTAAGTTTATTGTATATTAAATTTCTAGTTATAAAAATATATATTTATCAAGTATATATATATATATATATATATATATATATATATATATATATATATATATAAATCCGTTTTTATAAAAAAGAATGTATACAAAAACGTATTTTTCAAAAAAAAGTATACAAACACATATCACATTTATATATATATATATATATATATATATATATATATATATATATATATATATATATATATATACACACACACACACACAAATAGGTGTGTATCTTTATTTTTTTTTATAAAAATGTGTTTGAATAATTTTTTATATAATACGTGTTTGTGTACATTTTATAAAATCGTGTTTGTATATATTTTATAAAGACGTGTTCGAATAATTTTTTATATAATACGTGTTTGTATATTTTTTATAAAATCGTGTTTGTATACATTTTATAAAATGTATACAAGCACGTATTATATAAAAAATTATTCAAACACGTTTATATATAAAAAATGTAAACAAACACGATTTTATAAAAAAAATATAGATAAAATAGGTGTTTGTATACATTTTTTTTTGTAAAGTACATTTTTGTATATATTTTTTAATAAAAACGGATTTGTATATATGTATATACTTAATAAATACCTATTATAATAACTAGATATTTCATATAAAAAATTTTAAAAAAAAAGTTTTTATATAGAAAATATAAGATTTTTATGTGAAAATACGTTTTTTGTATAAATATGATTTTATAAAGAAAAAACATATTAGAAACAATTCTTTGAGAAAAAAAGTGGTAAAAAAACTAAAGTTATGATGAATTCATAATAAAATTCTAAAATTTAGGCAAAAAGGGTAAAGTTTGGACCAAATTTGTAAAAAAATTTAAAATCTAGGCCAAAAGTGTAAATTTAGACCAAATTTGTAATGAGTTTTGAAATCTGGGCCAAAAATGTAATTTTTGAAAGTTGGATGACCTGTTGACCGGGTCAAAGGGTTAAATTGAATACGATTACCGGTATTTGAGACTTAATTGAATAAAAAAAATATATAAGGACTAAATCGATTATGAGGCCAATATGTAGAGACTTTATTGCAGTTTTCCCTTAGTTAAATAATAAAAAAATATATTAAATTACAGAAAGCTTGTTGTGGTTGTCCAAATTTTCCACTCCCAGTTCAAAAGAAAATTTGCTAACTATTCCGACCTTAAATTTGGCAAGTGTTTCGGTTTTAGTCCCACTGGTTTTCACTTTTTTTATATGTTAGCATCATAGTTATATTATCTATTGGACAAACCATTTCGTATTATCTTTTATATGTCAGCCCGGTAGTAGAGCTTAATGATGGGTTTTGGTCATAAGACATCCTATGTGCTCATACAAACCTAGGACTGTTCACTATTTGGATAAAACCGAATTGTCCAATTGGACAATTTGGATCGGACTATTTGGTTCGGATATTCGGATTTTTGGATTGGTTTTTAGCAAAACCGAATTATTATTTTGGATTTCGGATTGGTTTTGGTTTATAAAATAAAAACCGAATAGTCCAAAAAAACCGAATTACAATTTATTATTTTGTTCTTTTTAATATATATCTTTAATAAATTATAAACTTACTAAATTATTCTTTTAATATATTAAAATTTTTCATCTATTATAATACTTTAATATGTACTTCTTATAAAAAAAAATTGTCTATAAAGTAATAAACTATAATATATTTTTGTTGATAGTTATTTATAAATTTTAGTTCACAACTAATTAAACAATATTTTTTAGTTTATATTATAAAGTAAGTTAATACTAAAGTTATATATCTGTTGAAATGTCTAGATTCTTGAAAACCGAATTGTAAAAAACCGATCCAACCGAATTATAATTTGGTTGGATCGGATCGGATTTGAATTTAGTTTGGACTATTTGGATCTACGTTTTGAAAACCGAAATTAATTTGGATTCACTTGATTGGATCGGATTAAACCGATCCATCCAAATGAACACTCCTATACAAACCCTAAAGCTTGGGTCTAGGTTTCTCTATTGTACATACTTTGAATCCAAGACTTTGAACCCTAATTCTAGCATATGGAAATCGGAATTCACATGTAATTAGGTTTAAGAACATACCTTGATTGTTATATAGCAATAACAATCCAATTCCTCCTTGAATTGACCTTGGAAAGCTGAGAGTCACAAGTGTCACTCCTCTAATGGCTTACAAACACCATAACCAAGTGGAGAAGGTATAAAGAGAGAGGAGGGAGGTTAGAATTCGTCCTTAGGACCTCTTGGGAAGGGTTAGACGAATTCCTAAGCCCTAGAGGGTTTATATAGGTGTAAAGATAGAGTTTCAGTCATTATCCTTATCTAGTTGCTTATCCACCAAGCAACCCATAAGATAATCCTTGAATCCTTATCATAGTCGAATTCTAAGTGATTATCACTTCAAATTCTTCCACCATATATAAGATAATTCTTACCTTATTTTGTAACTATCACATAATTACAATTCAGCCCCTCTAGTTTAATTAATTACACTTGATCACAAAATTAATTCTTAATTAATTATTGACCAATATTAATTAAACAAATATGATTTCTCCTTTAATATATTATTCTTATAACATATTAATAAATCATAATAACCTCTCTCTCTTTATTTATTTCTCCATTCAAGTTGCATTGGTGAAGGCAACCCAAAAGGACCATGCACCATCGGGTCAAGTACATACCAAAATAGTTATGGACTTAGACACTAATCCAACAGTCTCCCACTTGGATAAGTCTAACAACTATTCTGCGTATAACTTCGGATCCCGATCTGCAATCGTAGCTTTCCAAAGCCGCTGTCAACTCTGATCATATCAAATACGCGTGTCCTTAGATAAGGGATCATATATTCCTCCATTCTAGATATCATATGAGATATGATTTCAAATCATTCTCTTTGTACTATATCTCGATTTCCGATTTATGACGACTGACTAATTGAACAAATCAAATTAGCCCTAGCCCGGCCGAGCATTTACGTATGTCATCACTAAACCATCGAGGGGCCCAAAGATATCGCTTTTATCCTACTTTGAATAAAAGGAACGGATAAACTTTGATACAATGCTTGCTTGCACTCACTAACCAAATCACACACAACAATATGTTTTATAACACCAAGTTACTAGTGCGTTTACATATTATCAATGTGCAACCGATTTGCAAGATACAACTCACACATCTCGGTTTCAAGAATATAAGATGTTATCGTCTCACTAATCACTCGTGATACAATCCATGGAGTGATCCAAGTGAGCGTAGGTTTAATCCAATGCTCAAATCATATTCGTAAGCACTCATGAACGTTGTAGCAAACATTTGCTTATGTCTAATACTTTTCTAGACAATCCACACACCAATTCACGACAGTCTTCATTCATATCTACTTCCAACATATGAATGACTGTGGCCCATTTGAATAATTCGATTATTCTTAATAAACTCAATTATTCTGGAAGTCAAAACATGCAAAGTGAAACACAAGAATAATACTAATCCCATATGGCCTCAAACCTTTGAGTATAAATAAAACTCCTTTTATTTATCACCATATCGATTACTCATTATTTGTCATTTCAGGTAATCAACTTCTTACTTGAATTATTACACTTGTCCCATGCTCTTAGCATGCACACAATGTTTACCTATGGTTCTTACTTTTGTGAAATAGATCAAATTGAACACATTTCCAACCATTCTCATTTCACAACTCCAAATCCTTTTTCACAAGTGTAAGAATATCAAATATTTGCCACTTATAGAATATGCTAGATTCTAACACTTTATGCAATGATCCTTTTGTAATGTCACTGCACCAAAGTCACAAAGACTATTGCCAATGATATTACAAAGTCCTCTATCGGAGATTGTTACAAGAAAATTCCATAGATGTGATGTCTCTCACTCAAAGTACATTCTTTGAACATCCTTTTGCATAGAAGTTTCTAATCTAATCATAGATTTCTCAATATTCAATTCCCAATATGGACACACTTCCATATGTTCCATATGACAACTCATTCTTAATATAATCTTATCTATTCGTAATGATGTCGATATGGTCCATCCAATATGGAAACATTTCCATATTTTCCAATACTATACTTCCAACTACTCACAAGCGACCAATCCTCGTCGAACTTGGATTGTCCTTTGATAGTTGTTTAATTATTTTAGTCAAAACCAATTCTAGTCCCTTTTCCCTCTAAATGCGCTCGACATTTGGAAAATTTTAGAATGGTCAAACATTAAAGCATTTGCAATCGATCCTATACCCGAAGCGTATGGGACACGACGTATAATGTTTTATTTGCTATGTTCTCAAAATTCGAATTGTGAAGAGGGATGCCGTAATCATAATCGAAATTTTAAGAACACACTATGTACCTTTGACTAAGTTTATTAACATTTCTCAACCTAATCCTTTAGATTTGAAATGAAGCATAATATTCTCTCCCTTAATTATAGCAAAACAACTATTCCTTCCTTACGACTTTGCAAAGAATGACTTTTGTTTTCTATAATTAATATTGCCAACTTGCAATACTTTCCTTAATAATCATACAATCATAACATTTATGCTCCCACTATCATGATGATTATTATAAAACATAACACTTATGCTCCCACTAGTTTCGACATGTATTCATAAACATCTTAACTTTCAGAAAAACAATACTTATTGAATTTCTTAAGTTTATGTTTCTAATACTTAGTGCTTTGATAATCTTTTATCAAGGCTTCTTGAACTTATACACCTTTGACTTCGATAGTTCATATGTGTGTGTAAACAATTGCCAAACCTCACAATTCAAATTATGGAAAGGGATGTCGTAACCATAATCGAATTTGAGAATGCAATTTTACAATCACTATCTTCTTAAGATCTTTCTTAGTGAAAGCATTTCCTCACAATCATTTTCATGAAGGAGGAAATCTTATGACACTTAGATTTAAATGGCGTATGTGTTCCTATCCATGTGAATTTGTTAAAACAAAAGTCTACGACAAATTCAAACTCATATGGACCGAACTTTCTTAATCTTGATTTCTTGCCTTATGGTAGCACAGCTGCCCACCATGTCTTCCAAGTAGTTAAGCAGCTCACCCTTTCCTATCAATGTACCTTTCATCGATTAAGGTGCTTTGCCATTTATGCGTTCAAAATGAGAACTCATAGAACTCACATGCATAATTAACTCAATTGGAATAGCATAGAAACAAAATAATGTCAACACGATAGGTTGTAAACCTCAACTCGCGTGCGAGTGATGATCGTTAAGGTTTATTTGATTTGTTCTTGAAACCTTTCAAGACCATTAAGGCTCCCACTGACTCCTTGACATATAAGATTCTTTTGTCAATAAACATTTCTTGACAAACAAATATTCAAGAGTTAGTGTAGCTTTTATCAAAAACACTCCATAAATTGTCCTAGTCGGTCTTTGTCTTATTCAAGACATCACAACTTTCCATATTTGATGAATGTTGTAAACCTTTAATACTTTTCACTCATTGTCACAATCTTAACTTTAAGACTTGTTATTGGGACGAAGTATGATTGACTTATTGATTTAACCATTTCTTTAATTCTTGATTCCTCTTCTTAGACATACAATTGTACTAAGACTCACTTAGAGGATCAATTGAGATATGGTTCTTAATCATTAAGACCTATCATAAAGCATAAAAGGTACTCTCCCATCTTCTTAGAATGGAGAAACTTTTATCTTTCTGTCTACTTGATTCTTCTTATTCGTTCTGCTATTGATCTAAACCCTTTAATCAATTCATAATTACACTTAATCTTGTAAGTATAATCATATTTACTAAACCTTTAGTAAATCATGACGAATATCATTGTTACTCTTATGGTGGACTTGATCAACACGCAACATTGTGTGCTCGATCTCTTAGTCCTTCACTTGACACTTTGTCAATGAATTTGTCTAATTTCCAAATATGAAATTTCTCATTCATCGTGCAACCAAGTTGCATGATTCCAAATTTCTTGTCCAATTGAAACTTGGGCGATGAGAAAACTCTCCCTATTTGCTAAATTCTCGACTTTTCCATAAACACCATAAATAAGAATCATATCCATTTGTTGTAGAAATATGCAAATACCAATTTTCATAACGATTTCATTGCAAGGAAATAAACAAATAAATAAATAAGTCAAACGAAAATTTATTTTATTTATAAAAGCAGCGGAAAACATATGTCCTTACAATGCAAAATCCATTGAAAACTATGTATTTCAAAAGAAAAATTTCTAACAACTCTATCATAACTATCTAAGATCAAAATCTAATCTTCAAGTCCATGCGATCAAGATCCATTTCTTGTGATCAGATTCATCTTGCTCTTTCACCAAGCTTCCTTTCTTTTCACCGATCCTGTAAAACATTCAAATGCAATCTTATCACATTATGTATCAATGAATAGGAACTTAATGGAGTTAGATAGTGGATTTTACCTGAAGCGCAGCCATACTCTTTGACTCTCCCATCTTCTGGACTCTTCAGGCTCTTTGGGCAGACTTGTATCCAACGCCCTTTCTTTTGGCAGCAAACGCAGGTCGGTTCTCCTAGAACGTCCTCGGAAGTATGGTCGGTTGACTCTCCCAACAAATACGCTCCATTGCTTCGCCAAATCATTTCTGATTCAGCAGCAATGAGCATGTAAGTTAGGTCAATGAGGTTGTCGTCATGATCCATCATATAATACTTTCTTTTGAACTCATTATATGATTCTGGAAGTGACTGCAAAACCCAATTCACAGCCAACTGATTTGGGAATGACACACCCAACATTATCAACCTATCAATGTGTGATTTCATTCCTAGAACGTGGGCACACACGGGTTTACCATCTTTATGTTTCATTTCCAATAGGGCTTTAGTGATATTGAACCTTTCAATTCTTCGATCTTGTGGGCTAGGGAGAACAATAGGAGGGGGAGGAGGAATTGAAGCATGATTTCTCGTTCCTCGATTGAATCGTGGAATATCATCTTCATGTGGAATGCTTGTTCCACGGGATTTGGGAAGACCATAGTTGTCGAACTTTGACATCTACAAAACGGGAGAAAAACAAATTCAAGTTAGTTGATTGATTGAGTCCTTAGTAAATCACCCAAATGAAATACTAAGGCTAGGACCCAACACAATATTCTACAACTCGGGAGAGGGATGCCGTAACCCAAATTGCAGAACATTTGAAGGTAAGTGAATGACGATTCACTAATTTCCACCATGAAAAACGAAAAGAAATTTAAGTTTTAAATCTATGAAAACTCCTAGATCCTTTGAGATTCAATGAACTTTCAATGGCATGTTTAAATCTCGATATGCCCCTCTTGTTTGTGATTGGGATGCCGAGGATCACAAAGCGGGTGTGAATAACCATGCAAACTTACATGGTGCCCTCACATGTTACAGTCACCTATTCGATGTGCCGGTAAACCACACACGCTCCACCGAACTATGACAAACATTGAGTCACCCTTTGCTACCATTGCTTAGAACCATTTAGTGTGTCGGTAAACCACACACGCTCCACTAACGTCTTTGCAAGGGCACAAAGTGTAATTTCATGGAATTGCATCAATTCACTTTTGCCTAAGTAACTAAGATTGGGAATTTTATGAAACATTTAGTTACTTTAATAATTCATTATACTTATAATGGAAGGTTTCGTCCTATCCTACCCGTTCGGCTAACGACCCTCCACTAGTCAAGAGTGCAGTGGGTAAGAGTGGATACCCATTCAATCGCCATTTTATAGGCAATTTCCTTAAACACCCCTTATAGACCAGCTTCGAGAATGAGGCCTACTAACGGTAAGACTGACTTTTACTCATACATATATATAATGTTAGACTTTTATGTTATATATAGTATAGGGTGTATTTTACACTTTTAAAATATTAGGTGGTCAAATTTAACAATTATACTTTTAATTCAATTAAATTGCAAACCTAAACTTTTATGGATTTATTAAACCTCTTTAATTAAACACCTTAATTAGTTAATAAAACCATAAGGGTGTGATTTGAACTTTTTCAAAACTATATTTGAGTTTTAGAATTTAACATTCCTAATTAAACTTTTAATCAACTTTTAAATTCCAAAACTTGAGGGCAAGTTTTGAAACATTTCAACACATTAAGTTTTAGAATTTAAATATACATCAAAATTAAACTATTTAATCAAAATTTAAATTCCAAAACTTGAGGGCAAGTTTTGAAACCTTTTTCAAAACATTAGTGTTTTAACTATTTAAATTTCAAAACTTCAAAACTTTTGGGTTCAAATTTAAACTATAAAACTTAAAGGGCAAAATATGAAACTTTTCACAACAACAAGGATCAAATAACAAATAATCTAAACTAACATTTAATTACATAATTATCCATATTTGATTTGTTTAATGATTTCTTGCAAAATAATTTATCAATTATCTTATAAGGAAACAATTATCTTATTAATTGATAAATATCTTCAATTAGATTAAAAATATAGTCAAATATATCATATAATCGGATTAATATTAATCTAACATGATAAGGTAATTATCCCAATGCAAAAACAGCAAGAAATCCCGAGATAAGCACTATCTGACGCACCGACTCGCCGAGTCACCCTCTGGAACTCGCCGAGTAGGGCTGACTCGCCGAGTCCAAGAGTGACTCGCCGAGTCAGGTCGAACAGTGAGGCCAAAACACGATTTTCAGTTACATCAAGCATCAATACAATAGAAACCAATCATGGCTCTGATACCACTGATGGGTTTTGGTCATAAGACATCCTATGTGCTCATACAAACCCTAAAGCTTGGATCTAGGTTTCTCTATTGTACATACTTTGAATCCAAGACTTTGAACCCTAATTCTAGCATATGGAAATCGGAATTCACATGTAGTTAGGTTTAAGAACATACCTTGATTGTTATATAGCAATAACAATCCAATTCTTCCTTGAATTGACCTTGGAAAGCTGAAAGTCACAAGTGTCACTCCTCTAATGGCTTACAAACACCATAAGCAAGGGAGGTTAGAATTCGTCCTTAGGACCTCTTGGGAAGGGTTAGACGAATTCCTAAGCCCTAGAGGGTTTATATAGGTGTAAAGATAGAGTTTCAGTCATTATCCTTATCTAGTTGCTTATCCACCAAGCAACCCATAAGATAATCCTTGAATCCTTATCATAGTCGAATTCTAAGTGATTATCACTTCAAATTCTTCCACCATATATAAGATCATTCTTACCTTATTTTGTAACTATCCCATAATTACAATTCAGCCCCTCTAGTTTAATTAATTACACTTGATCACAAAATTAATTCTTAATTAATTATTGACCAATATTAATTAAACAAATATGATTTCTCCTTTAATATATTATTCTTATAACATATTAATAAATCATAATAACCTCTCTCTCTTTATTTATTTCTCCATTCAAGTTGCATTGGTGAAGGCAACCTAAAAGGACCATGCACCATCGGGTCAAGTACATACCAAAATAGTTATGGACTTAGACACTAATCCAACACTTAAGAGTTGATGTAGTGATATTACCTTTGGGATTATTCTTTGAGGTCTCAGTAATAGCTTTAGCAATCAATATTTCTTTAAATTACATAATGGTTTTTGATAGCCAAAGTTTGGTGGTTGATGACTATGTTCAAGGTACATATAAACATTGTGCTTACTGCCTCAGAGTGAGTAGTGAGAGTTTCAATCATCCTATATCAGTATTGTAGTTGACGTGGTAAGTCAATAAGATGACTTATATGGCTTACTATCCTAATTGAGATAACTGACCGACTAGTTACTTAGAGAATGGTGAGAGAACATAAGTTTTATGATACTTGTGAAGATTGCATGATACGAGAAAGAACACTTATGTGTGAATATGAGACTAGAGAAAAATCTCTTATAGATTTAAAATGAGATTATATTCTAAGTATATGACATTGAGTTACCTTATTATTCTAGCGAGATTCCAATGATGAAATCTTTTTAAGGAATGGAGTATTTTATGACACCTACTTTTATGACAGTTATTATTATGAGAGATGTAACTCATAGATGAGACAAGTGAGATGCTACGCAACACATTAGTAAAGAGAATGGTGTTGATAAGTTGATGAAAATACTCTAACTATGTGAAGGTAGCATACTTTGAGAATGCGACATGTAGGTGAAGATGAACACGACGCATGGCATAGTAGAGTGCTATATTTAAAAAGGTAGAGAAGGATGCAACGCGTAGACATGTTGTATGTTACGTGAAAGAGAGCGAAGTCATGTAACTAAAAAGAGGACGTGGCGCGTCCAAGAGCTGAATGTGAGCAGAGAAATAGGGTGTGAAGGCTTTCGCTATAAGATAGAAGCCTCAATCCTGGATAACAACATGTGATTAATCTTATATGCTTAAATTATGAGTAAGCTTGTTAATCTCTTTCAATAGTTTTGATGTTATAGTTGGATTAGAAGAGGGTTTATGAACCCTAAACTCCATATCTTCATATGGTATTAAAAACATAAGGATGGTGATGTTGTAGGTTTAGTCATTTTGAGTATATGTTGAAACCATAGTTAAATTGTTGAAATTTAGAAAAACGGTGATAAAACTCACTTTGGTGAAATTGTTTAAAAAGTGAAATTGAGCTTATATCTTAATCAATTGAGAGGTATAGACGAGTTATATCTGGAGTATAATTGATTTTGATATAAAAAGTTGATTAGATGATTAAATTATGGATAAATAACTTGTAAATTTAGTTATGATTTCAATAGATGAAATAAAATTTAAGCTTATGTCTTAATAGGTTAAGACACCTAGATAAGTAATAAATGGAGAATAATGAGTTTAGCTACATAGTTAATTATTATGCATTAGATGAAAATGTTGAGTCAAACACATAAAATAGCTGGGAAAGGAACGGACTACAAGCTTCGCACTTTGCCTTTATTGTATTTAGACTTTTTTCGCGCTATATGATGCTCTCTCTGGTCGCTTAGCTTTCTTTGCTCTTTGTTATTTTGCTCTTGCCGGTTTCCTCCTCTTTAAGACTAGGACCAAGGGCTCTTCCAAAAGAACACGTCTTATTTCATTTTTAAAAAGATGATCTTTTTCATTCCTTAAGGGGAAAAGATATCTTCTTCTGCTTCGACTACCTGAAGCAAATTTTTTTCGACTTCTTTCCTGTCTGGTATTTGAAAAAAACAGAGTCCTTACTTTGACTTACCCGAATCAAATGAAGGCGATGAAACATACTCAAGGCCCATTTTCGTCTAGTTTCCATAGCCTCAAGGTAGGATGCTTATTTATTTATTTTTTAAAATAAATTTCCATATTTCTCATTTTCTTATTTTTGTTAATGATTTCTTCATTATACATATTTTGTCGTTTAAGGGCAATTTATTTACATATCAAATATTCATTCCATTAAAGTTTTAATATATAAGTCCTTAGTACGCATGTAAAATAACTTTGACTTTATACTTATGGTTTTGTACTAACACCTCATGTTTCCAACCCATCACCACTCAGACGTTCCCTATTTCATTTTTCTTATTTTGCTAACAACTCAAATGTCATCATTTTTTTTATTTTGCTAACAACTCAAATGCCATAAAACCCGTTACTATTTAACACTATGTGTTAGTCCATTTAAATTATACGGTTTCTCGAAAAAAAAAAACCGGATATTTCTATAGGGGGTTTTGACAAAATGTGATTTCTAAGTAAAACATCTCATTTTCGTAGGGATTTTGGTGTTACTGTTAAAATGATATCTTTCAATAAACTATGATAATTTCTCAATAAAATATGATATTTCAAGAATTGTTCAAATTCTTAATAAAATATGACATTTTCTCAAGAAAATATCACATTTTCATAGAAACAACCTCGAAAATGTCATATCTTACCGAGAAATTGACATATTTTCACATGAACATTTGCACAGATGTTATTTTTCATTAAGAAACGATATTTTTATAGGTGTTCATACAAAAATGTTACAACTACAAATCAATACTAAAATAAACTTAAACATAATAAATGAACTTAAAATCAATACCTTTAAATATGAACTTTGAACGCACATTTGTTTTTTGATTGAGCTTCTTATTTAACACCCCGTTCCCGAGTTCAATTTAAGGAGAGAAAGAAAAGGAAATTGATGGAAATGAGAAGAAAATAAAAGAAAATTGGTGTTCCCGAGTTTCATTAAAGGAGAGAATTGGAAGGAAGTGGAGGGAAATGAGAGGATCACTTTCTCTCCTAACTTTCCTTCCGATTTGGGAGGATTTGGAAAGAAAGAAGAAAATGATTCATTTTCCTTCCACTTCTCACCAACTCGGGAACACAAAAGAAAATTTTGTTTTCCTTTCCTTTCTCTTTTTTTCTCTCGTGACTTTCTTTTCTCTTCTCTTCTTTTCTTTTGTTAAACTCGGGAACGAGGCGTAAGTGTTTGAGAATGGTGTGTGAGAATTTTAATTTAGAAATAAAGTTAAAATATAATAATTTAGATTTTTACATGGAAAAACTTTGAACCCCATATTTTTTGTAGAGACCTCTACAAAAATACAAATATCCCAACTAAAATGGCAAAAACCAACGTAATTTTGTGTTTTCGCAAGTATATATTGGTATTTTCATGTGTGTCTCTAGGAAAATGAAAGCTTTTTGGGTTAAATGGTTAATTTTTGCTTAAATCTTAAAAGTTACTGAGATTAACAAAAAAAAATATATTTCTCGTACTTTTATTATTTCTGGCTAAATTTATTTTTTTTCTCGTACTTTTATCATTTCTCACAATTTGTGGATTAATACGGGGGGATTTTATCTGCACAGTAATTGATAGGCTAGGAAAATGATTAAATTTGATTTTATGATATGACTGATTGTTTATTTTCAGTTTATTTTATTAATATATTAATATTTTTTTTTTTCATTTTCTTATCTACAAAGACACGCTGATTGAAATATTACAATTTTGACCCTTTTATTTATAGTTTATATTTGCTTTTCCACATTTTTATTTAATGAAAACTACTTTTAACACACACACACACATACACACACATATATATATATATATATATATATATATATATATATATATATATATATATATATATATATATATATATATATATATATATATATATATATATATAGAGGGTGAGGTTCAATAGAGAACCATAATTAACCAAAGAATCAAGGAACCAATTTTTTTTTTTTCATATTTTAGAACTTATTTTTTATCAAAAAAAAGAAAACTAAAAATACAGAAATTCATAACTTTTTATCATTTTTTCAAAGATATCAAATTCGAAAAAAAAAAATCGTCAAATTCACAATATGAATCTTTGAAAATTCACAATGTGAATCCGGATTCACACGGTGAATCCGAAAAATATTTTTCACATTTACAATGTTAATATATGAATTTTGATATTTTTAGATTTTTTTTCGATAAAGAATAAATTCCAAAACTTGAAAAAAAGATTTGGTTCCTTGAGGAACCAATAATTATGGTTTTCTATTAAACTTTTCCATATATATATATATATATATATATATATATATATATATATATATATATATATATATATATATATATATATATATATATATATATATATATATATATATATATATATATATATATATATATATATATATATATGAAACCAATATAATTTTGTGAGACCGTGAGATCAAATATTTTTATTAAAATATTCTAATATTCTATTGTTCGTAAAAATAGAATATGCAATATATTCTAACACTATATGCTTTAGAATATTTTAATGTAAAATATGTTAAAATTATTGTTTTTGAATATTAGAATATTACATGTATTTAATTTTTATAAACACTAGAATATTAGAATATTTAACTAGAAAAAATTGGTATCACAGTCTCACAAAATTAGGTAGGATCGGACCGGATCTCGACATAGAGTGGTAAAAATAATTTTCATTTGCAAAAAAATAAATAAATAAATAAAGAGAAGGTAGGATCGGATCGAAACTCGATCTTACCTACGATCTTACGATCCTACATGCGATCCAACCCCAGATACGATCCGTTTACGATCCAGATCGTTTTTCATTTCTAGGATCGTAGGATCTTAGGATCGCGATTTTGACAAACATGATATCAATGTTGTAAAAAATCGCTTGACATTAGCTAGTCAGCGGATTACGATTAAGAGATCAATTAACTACACATAGATTAATCGGAGACCCTAGATTGCTAGTTTTTTGAATTTTAAAAAATTAGATACTACTAATATCATAACAAATATGAGAAAAGTGAATATACCCTTAAGGGTATATAAACATAAGTATCCTATACATAAAATTGCCTAGTTCTGATTAGTGAACTAATTAAAAAAAAACAATTTCCAAAAAAAAATTGTTGCGCCTTATTCACGTTTCCTTATTCTTCCTTATTCACGTTTACAAAAACTAAAAATTGTGTCATTTAAAAGGGATTTGTCTGATATTATTTATCACAACACTTGATTCGTTCATAATATCATTTCCAGAGAACATTGATTCATGATTAATCCCTACAACATGTTTTTCGTTTTATGTCTCGGCTTCAAGGATTCAAGGAGGTTCATTTTTTTCAACATCTCATGTTCGACGCCTTTCACCTGATTTGGGTGAAATTGTGTTTTTGGATGCGGCTATTTATGATCGGTGGAAGGCAGATAGCAATTGGAAGGAGGTTCCACATAAAAGAGAATCACACCACAAGGATCGCATAATAGGGAATCGATATTGGAAGGATCGCATAACAGGGAATCGGTATTGGGGCATTCTGGGAATTCTTAGGCACATTTTTCTCATGCAAGTCCAACAATTTACATTATGAATTTCCTAACATCTATGACATCTAGGGATTTTTGGGAAGTATGTGGTAGACTTGGCAATATCGTTGATGTTTTGATACAGGGGAATTATGAAAATTTTAACTTCCACCCACCAGGTGTTCGACATAATGCCAACATGTTATTCAACTTTTGTTTATTTGTTAACAGGTAAAAATTGCAGCATTGGAATGTAGATAGTTGAATAATGTTTGGGAACAGTGAAGTCTATGGAATCTTTCATATAGAACTCATGCAAAAAAGATCCAACTTCAAGGGAAACATGAAACTTAATGATGAAACGAACATCATGGATATTAAACGAGCAGGAAGCTGTGATTACTTAAAGAAGCAAGAGTATAATGTAGATTCTGTTCATGATGGTAATTCCACCTTTGTTTTTGGAAGTAATCTAAGCTATTCTTTTGATTACAACCATCAACGTAAAGTCTCCCATGATACGAAGACTTCAAATATCCTGGATCTTGCTCACATATGGATGTTTCTCTTGATTGTGCACCAACTTATACATGTTATAACAATCTGCAAAGTAAGATTTCTAACTACATTCTTCATGTAGCTTTGATATATGTTGTGACATCCCCATTTTCACGGCCAGAAAAGACCGATTTGTTTATGTTTCGTTTTATAAAATCAGAGTAATCCTTTGATTAAAAGAGTTGTGGAATTTGTTCCCAAAATAAAATATGATAAAATTTATCAAAACGTTTCTCAAAGAGAATGTATTTTCATTAAATAATAAAACCTCGAGATGTCATGTTCCGATACAGACCAAAAGCTTAAACAATATAAAATAGACCTTACAACGGTTATTTATAACTACTGATCTATAATCCAAAATCTTTCGTCAAGTCCACCAATTTATACCTTTGTGTCATTACCTGTAATGCAAAGAAAACTGAGTGGGTCAGGCTTGGGAGCCTGGTGAGCATATAGGGTTTTCAACCCACAATAATACATTTATTATATTCAATTATCAAACAATCAACCCAAATACCCTTCCCCATATCTCCTTTATTTTCTCAAGGGTTTACCCTAAGAACCAACTATCCTTCATTCATTCATTCCTAAGGATTTACCTAAGGAGTTGGCACAAAGTCCATTTGATACCACGGTTTATACAATAGGCACTACGTCTCATAGTCACCAAGGTTTACACAATAGGCACTACGTCTCATAGTCACCAGGGTTTACACAACAAGCACTACGTCTCATAGTCACCGGTTTTTACACAACAGACACGAAGTCACATCGTCACCAAGGTTTATCAAATAGGCACGAAGTCGCATCGTCACCAAAGCTTTACTTAATAGGCACGAAGTCGCATCGTCACCAAAGCTTTACTTAATAGGCACAAAGTCGCATCGTCACCAAAGCTTTACTTAATAGGCACGAAGTCGCATCGTCACCAACTATTCCATCTACCCATGTTCTACCCAACATTTTTGTAGATATAAATACAAGCACAATTTAAATCATTTAAGACCCGTATAAAAACATCAATTCCAAGCCCATCTCAAATAGACAAATAATACATAATACATAGCACGTATTTCATAGCTATTACTTTATATTTATATGTTAGAAGAAAGTAACTATACACTCACTCCAAATAAACAACAATATATACACATAACAAGTATTTCATAGCAAATACTTAATATTTATGTATAAGAAGAAAGTGACTACACACTCACACATATAAACAACAATATATATACACATAGCACGTATTTTATAAAATACATCATATCTATGTGTAAGATGAAAGTGACTATGCACTCACTTGATCAGAAGATGATTGGACAGCACTACGGCTTGTAAAAGTAGTATTCTTCGGTAGATCTGGAAGATCTTCACAAAAACCGGGCTCCTCGCGGGCAGAGCTTCGGCTCGGGAATTTCACTTCTCGGGATCTTCGGGGCCTCAGGCCTTGCTTCGGGGCTCGGGAATGATACCGAGGCTTCGGGACAATTCTTGCACGAAAAACGATGCAAAAACGCGAGAGAAAGGGAAGAAATGAGCAAAGAACTCGGCTGCCCTCGACATCCTTATATAGGGGGCTGGAACTTCAATTTACGCTGGGCGTAATGGGGATAAGACCGATGACTCCCCCCCCCCCCTGGATAATATTGGAATTTATATTTAAATTAAATACCGAAAATATTTAATAAACTTCAAAAATTCATATCTTCCTCATACGAACTCCGTTTTCGACGTTCTTTATATCCCCGCGTAAGTGAGACTATGATCTACAACTTTTGTTTAGACTCCGTCGGCTAATTTTGAATTTGTTTTTATTATTTATTTTTAGTAGGCTGAAACAAGAAAATTTCGATATAAATTCATAACTTCTTCATCTGACGTCCGTTTTCGCCTATCTTTTTATCGTTTTACTACTATTAACGAGATCTTTGATTCTTGTTTAGATTGTTTCGGCTATAAACCACTCGATCTCAAATCGAGTATTCGGGCTGCATACCGCTAAGTCGAAACTTAGAAAAATCATAACTTCCTCATACGAAATCAGATTTGGACGTTCTTTTTATGCACGCTCACGGTTTAACGTATTCTATGACTTTCATTTAGATTTCTAAGGCTAAATATCACTCTAACGTAAATTCACTTTTTACGTCGCGTTGTGTCGTGCCGGTTCTGTCGCGAAACTTCGACAGGTCATAACTTCTTCGTTATAACTCGGATTTTGACGTTCTTTATATGTACGGAATCCTTGTAACATATACTAAAACTTAGTTAAGATTATTCATTATAAATAATCTTCCATCAAAAATTCATTTTTTTGACGCTTATCGTCTCTAAATTGACTAGCCTTGATCTACAGGCGTTACATATGTATTCCCTTTTGCACCTTTGAAAACAAATTCCTAAATTGACCTTGGCAGAAAGTTTCGGATTATCTGTCACTATGTTTTTTCTGATGAATTGTTGTTTTAAATTTGCGTTTAAGGAGCCTTTTGGTTGTGCTTCCAAGATGTTTGTTAAGAGGATGACTTAATGTCTTGAGCTAAAATTTCTTTGATGTAAGAAAGCAAATGATCTTCACCTTTTTTTCTTAGATTTAATGTTTGGTTTAAAAAAGCGTGTTGCGCTCCGTTGCGATTAGGTCCCGGAGACCGATGTGTATTGCGAGATGCGATTGCGAGCGCATCACGTAGGTGTGGCGCACTAGTAGTAATTACTATATATAAGCAAAATTCATGTTTACCAATAACAAACGAAAACACCATAAACATTAAACATATCAAATGAAACCAAATTCCAAAATTCATGCCATATGCAAACTGAAAACAAACCTGACAGTGATTAGTTAAAACTCAAAAAGCAAAATGCAAGTTTACCATACTCATGCAAAATGAAACCAAATATAATAATCAACTGTCATCAACCCTCATCAAACCCGAGCTCATAATCTACCTCCTCGACCTCGTCACAAGACAATCCAATATCTTCTTCTATCTCTTCATCCACCAACACAAGTCTACTAGGTTCAGGTGGTAGTGTATAAGGTGACTTTCTACTACATGCAGGTGGCCTACCATTTCCAGCAACACCTTTATCTTGTGCAGGCGGCCTACTAGTACTACTTCCAGCAACTCCTTTATCTTTTAAAGCTCCTCTTGTTGAATAGATAGGCTCATTTCCCCAGATGCATCTTCTACAACATCCCAAGTCAAATCCTCACTCTCAAACACTATATTATCAGCTTCATACTGCTCCATTGTTCCCAACAACCACTCATTGCTCTCATCTATTTCATTTAGAAGGATAGGATCAGCCTTGTCATTTCTTTTGGATCGAAGATTCAAGGAACGGTTGAATTTCACATAGACCATATCATTTAGTCTACTTTGTGCCAATCTATTTCGTTTTTTGGTGTGAAGCTACAACAATACAAAATACCGTGAAAGAGTTAAATAATATTAGACATGTAACAATGTGTAAACAAATGAAAAGATAATAACATAAATCCATGAACTTACGTGTTGAAAGACTCCCCAGTTTCTCTCACAACTTGTAGCACTACATGTGAGGCTAAGGACTCGTACAACAAAGTTTTGCAATTTAGGGGCTAAAGACCCAAAAGATATCCACCACTTAGCAGATGCTTTTGACTTTCTTTGTCTTATTGCCATTGGAAAACCAAATAAACTGTAACAACTCAAATTTTCAAACAAATTTTTCATTTTTAAAATATAATTATTTCCATTTAAAACAAGGCATAAATAGTTTAAGTATTCTGTCAAATACAAATATTCAAAATCCCAAGATCATAAAACATTCTTCAGTGTGTATCGATCACGCCGGCGCCTTCCCACGGTTCTCGCTAGTACCTGAAACACATACATAACAACTGTAAGCATAAATGCTTAGTGAGTTCCCCAATATACACTTACGCACATACGCCTTTCCAGGCCCTGACCTTCCGGTCCTCAATACAACGCCTTCCGGCCCATAATATAATCGCCTTCCGGCCCATAACATATTGCCTTCCGGCCCACATAACATACATAGCACACATAACAAATAACTTACCACATATAGCATACATATCACATGTCATATCTGACCTTCCGGTCACACAGTCAACCCTTCCGGGTACAGTATAGTGAGAAGACTCACCTCGTAAAAGCTGAACGCTAGCAAATCCCGAAATGACTCGTGCACAACCGACGAGCTACAACCTCCCTATAACATTACATATCTCATTAATACTTATATCTTCTAAGTGTGACTATCCCTAAGAAGTCAGACTTAGGTCAACTCTGGTCAACGGTCAACGGTCAACTCGACCGGACTCGGCGAGTACCATGGCGACTCGGCGAGTCTAGACGTCTTCCAACTTTCTGAGATTCCTTATCTACTCGTCGAGTACCCTCCTCGACCCGACGAGTTACTCCTGGAAGAATCGCGGGGCCACCCCGAATCCACTCGCCGAGTCTGAAGAACAACTCGGCGAGTCCCAGTAAATCTTCAAGCTACTCGCCGAGTCTGAAGAACAACTCGGCGAGTCCATGCCATGCAGACGAGTAACTGCTTCCTGAGATAGGTCTCGTCCCGAAATACACATGCATGGGGCCTTCTGGACCTCTAAAGGTCCTACTACAAGATTATAGTCGTTGGGTAACAAGGCACTACTTCATCTAATCACTAAATGGGTTCTATAAACCCTAATTTCATAAATACATCAATATAGCAGAGCATACACGAATTCTTACCTGGATGATGTATTCTCTGTATTCCCAATCCTCAGAATGTGACCCCTTGCTGCTCCTTTAGCCAATCCTTTCTCTTCCTTGCACAACCACTCTTCTATAACCAACAATGGCCTAAGATCCTTGCTCCAGCTGCACTAAATCGATTTAGGGTTCTTCTCAGAAGGCTAAAACGAACAATGACGGCCAATGAGTCCCTTTTATACGTCCCAAACCTGAACGGTTAGGGTTTCCGCTAAACAGCGTCGACTCGCCGAGTCCATACCTGGACTCGTCGAGTCCAGTCGCGATCCCGCGACCAAGTCTGCGATCCTACTCGGCGAGTCTAGGCTCCAACTCGCCGAGTCCCCTCTTAAACCACCCAAAAACATAATTTAATAATACCTGAGATTTCGGGCTGTTACAACTCTCCCCCACTTGGATTAGACTTCGCCCTCGAAGTCTCACTCTGCAAATAGTTCCGGATGCTGCTCCCGCATCTCACGTTCCAGCTCCCAAGTCATTTCCGATCCCTTACGGTGTTGCCATTGAACCAACACCAGAGGTACCTCCTTGTTCCTCAGAACCTTGATCTTCCGATCCCTGATAGCCACTGGTCTCTCCACGTAATTCAGGCTCGCATCCACCTGAATATCCTCCAATGGAACCACTGCCGACTCATCGGCTATGCACTTCCTCAACTGCGACACATGAAAAGTGTCATGGATCTGACCCAACTCTGCTGGCAACTCCAACCGGTAGGCTACCCGACCTATCCTTGCAATCACACGAAATGGCCCAATATACCGGGGCCCCAACTTGCCTCTCTTCCTGAACCGAATCACTCCTTTCCAAGGAGAGACCTTCAGGAGAACGAAGTCGCCGACCTGAAATTCAAGCTCGGATCGGCGCCTGTCTGCATAACTCTTCTGTCGGCTCTGGGCAGTCAATAACCTTTGTCTCACTCGCTGAATCTGCTCTGTCGTCTGGAGCACGATCTCCGTGCTGCCCATCACTCTCTGTCCCACCTCTCCCCAGCAAATGGGGGTCCGACACCTCCTACCATACAACAGCTCGAAAGGTGGCATACCAATGCTCGAATGATGGCTGTTGTTGTAGGAGAACTC
The DNA here is from genome assembly GCF_051521515.1 of Lactuca serriola. Taxonomy (NCBI): domain Eukaryota; kingdom Viridiplantae; phylum Streptophyta; class Magnoliopsida; order Asterales; family Asteraceae; genus Lactuca; species Lactuca serriola. The sequence continues at coordinate 81,776,065 of NC_136416.1, read as the reverse complement.
TGCCAATGGTAAATACGCATCCCAACTACCCCCGAAGTCTAACACACACGCTCGGAGCATGTCCTCCAGCGTCTGAATTGTCCGCTCGCTCTGACCGTCTGTCTGGGGATGGTATGCGGTACTAAAATGCAATTTAGTACCCAGCTCCTCATGGAATTTCTTCCAGAACCTGGAAGTGAAGCGCACATCGCGGTCTGACACAATCGAGATCGGCACCCCGTGCCGAGATACCACCTCTTTCACGTATATCTCCGCCAACTTTTCCGCTGAAGAACTCTCACTGATGGCAAGGAAGTGTGCACTCTTCGTCAACCTATCCACAATCACCCAAATTGCGTCAACTCCCCTAGCAGTCCTTGGCAATTTGGTGATAAAATCCATAGTGATCTGTTCCCACTTCCACTCGGGGATCTCCAATGGCTGCAACTTGCCATGCGGTCTCTGGTGTTCGGCCTTAACCCTACGGCAGGTCAAGCACCTCTCAACGAACCATGCTACGTCCCTCTTCATACAGGGCCACCAATATTCCTTCCTTAAATCCAAATACATCTTTGTAGCACCGGGATGGACCGAGAATTTCGATCTATGAGCCTCTTCCATCAACGTAATACGCGTACCGCCCACGAACGGTACCCAAATCCGACCCTGAAACGTCATAAGGCCTCGACTATCCTTGACAAACTCTGAGATTAACCCCACAACCCGCTCTTTCTTCTGCATTTCTGGTCGCACAGCCTCTGCCTGGGCCCCACGAATAGCGTCCAATACTGGAGTCATCACAGTCAGTCTCAAGCATACATCTCGCAATGGAGTGCTCTCCGCCCTGCGGCTCAATGCATCGGCTACCACATTAGCCTTGCCTGGGTGGTACAGGATCTCACAATCATAATCCTTGACCACATCCAACCACCTCCTCTGACGCATATTTAGGTTGGGTTGATCCATCAAATACTTCAAACTCTTATGGTCCGTGTATATCGTACATCGAACCCCATACAAGTAGTGACGCCAAATTTTGAGAGCGAACACTACTGCCCCCAACTCTAAATCATGCGTGGGATATCTCGTCTCATGAGGCTTCAGCTGCCTCGACGCATAAGCTATCACATGACCCCTCTGCATCAACACTGCACCCAATCCCGAAATCGATGCGTCGCAATATACCACGAAATCTTCCATCCCTTCTGGGAGAGCTAATACCGGGGCTTCGCACAATCTCTGGCGAAGTGTCTCAAAGGAGGTCTGCTGCTCGGGCCCCCATGAGAATGCAACACCCTTCCGGGTCAATCTGGTGAGTGGCACTGCGATCTTGGAGAAATCCTTGATAAATCTCCGATAATACCCTGCCAACCCAAGGAAACTTCTGATCTCAGAGGGTGACTTCGGCACCTCCCAACTCATCACCGCCTCAACCTTGGCCGGATCGACCAATATCCCTTTCTGATTAACCACATGTCCTAGAAACTGGACCTCCCGCAACCAGAAGTCACATTTGGAGAACTTTGCATAAAGCTTCTCCGACCTCAATACCTCCAGGACCTCCCTCAAATGCTCCTCATGTTGCTCTCTAGATCTCGAATACACCAGAATGTCGTCGATAAATACAATCACTGACCGATCCAACATCGGCCTGCATACCCTGTTCATGAGATCCATGAACACAGCCGGGGCATTGGTGAGTCCAAAAGGCATCACCACAAACTCATAATGCCCATATCGCGTCCTAAACGCTGTCTTCTGGACGTCCTCACTCCGTACTCTCACCTGATGGTATCCTGACCTCAGATCGATCTTGGAAAACCAAGATGCTCCCTGCAACTGATCGAATAAATCATCGATCCTCGGCAACGGGTAACGGTTCTTGACCGTTAGCTTGTTCAACTCCCGGTAATCAATGCACATCCGGTGTGAACCATCCTTCTTCTTGACGAACAGAATAGGTGCTCCCCAAGGCGAGCTGCTCGGCCGAATGAATCCCTTTCCCAGCAACTCCTGGAGTTGCGAGGACAACTCTTGCATCTCTGGAGGTGCAAGACGATAGGGCACTTTAGCAATAGGCGCGGCCCCCGGAACCAGATCGATACCAAACTCTACTTGCCTCACAGGAGGTACTCCCGGCAGTTCCTCGGGAAAAACATCTGAAAACTCACGCACCACAGGGACCTCCTTAACTGACTTCGGTCTCTCGGAAACCTCCCGCGTATCCATCACATACGCCACAAAACCCTTACAGCCCCGCTGTAGACACTGCCTCGCCCTAGCGGCCGAACAAAAAGCTGATCCTGAACGGGTACCCTCACCGTACACCGAAAGAACTCCCCCTCTATGGTCTCGTATGGTCACCAACTGACGCTCACAGTCGATGACAGCGCCGAATCGGCTCAACCAGTCCATGCCCACGATAACACAGACGTCACCCATCGCAATAGGAATCAGGTCAATCGGGAATTCAACCCCGAAAATCTCTAGCATACATCCTCGAAGGACCTCCGTGGCATAAATCGATTTCTCGTCAGCTATAGAAACTCTCAAAGGTCGACTCAACGACTCACGACTAACGCCGATATGCTGACTAAAGGCTAAGGACACAAAGGACCTACTAGCACCCGAGTCAAATAACACTAAGGCAGGCACAGAGTTCACAAGGAAGGTACCTACGCGCATAATAACATAAGCATAACATATCGACATTAAAATAAATACATGAATTACGACATACCTGCCACAACATCGGGCGCAGCGCGGACCTCCTCCACAGTCAGCTGAAAGGCTCTCCCACGAGCCCTCGGGGCCTCGACCTTCACCGGTCGAGTCTCAGTAGTCCTGGCAGCAGGTGCAGATCCCTGACGAAGCTGAGGGCACTCGGCCTTCCGATGGCCGGTCTGGTTGCAATGAAAGCAAACCGTAAATCCCTTGGGACACTCCCTAGCAATGTGCCCCTCCTTGCCACACTTGTAGCAAGCACCGGCTCGACACGCCCCATCGTGACCCTTGCCGCACTTTACGCAAGTTCGGTTCTTCGAACCTCCCGTCCTCGAATCGGCGGACTTGATCCGCTTGGCCGCCGGCTGAGACTGAGCCGGCCGCCGGTCTGCCTGCTGAGACTCGGCCTCCTCCCTGGCCTGAGTCTCTAACTCGATCTCACGCTTCCTGGCATTCGCCTGAAGCTCAGTAAAAGTATGGTAAGTGGAGTTTGACACAAACTCCCGGATCTCCCTCCTCAGAACACCCAAGTACCGGCTCATCCGAGCCTGCTCTGTGGCCACCAGCTCGGGGCAAAACATCGCCCTCTCATGGAACTTCCGCGTGATCGCTGCCACTGAGTCAGTACCCTGCTTGAGGGTTAAGAACTCCTGAACCAATCGTTCCCGCTCCACCGGAGGAACGTACTCATCCCTGAACATGGTAGTGAACCCCTCCCATGTCACTGCCGCAATCTCTGCCAAAGTGAAGTTCGCCGTCACGAACTTCCACCAGTCCTTTGCTCCCAGACGGAGCTGGTTCAAAGCGAACCGTACCCTCAGGTGCTCCGGGCATGAACAAGTGTAGAAGCACCCCTCTATATCTGCGATCCACCTCATCGCAGCAATCGGATCCTGCGTCCCATCGAACTCTGGTGGCTTCGTGTTGCTGAACTCTCGGAACAGCAACGAGTCACCCCCCTGTGGCCTAGCAGCGGCCACAGCTGCGGTAGCTGCAGCGGTTGCAGCCTCAGTCAACGCGGCGTACCGCTCATCGAATGTCTCCATCAGGGTGGTCTTGATAGACCCAAACATCTCCGGGATCTCAGCCCGGATCGCCGCCGCCACCTCCTCGTGAATCATTTGACGAATATCCTCGTCACTCACACCGCTCGTACTCGCTCCGTGGCGTGGTCTAACCATGGTGTCTCTGAAATACAACATAAAACTATCAGAGTCTCCATCAAGTGTAATTGCACTCGATAACGCAACCCTACCCCGTCCCCGATATCCAGGGATTCTTACTTGGGTCTCCCACTGACCCGGTGTCCTCGGTAGTACGGGCCCAATACTACCGACCACACCACATCAGTGTTCATCCCAAGTCCTCCTCCCCAAACTTCGGATAGTGAGTACTCTACTTCTGATATGCACTATCTACCCGCATACTAGCAAAGCATCTCATATAAGCAAACTTCCCTAGACTAAGGCATCACAAATCAGGCCACTCTAGTCCTATCATGAATACCTAGTCTTCTAGCATGCATAACAATTCACATCATATAATATTGTAAGGTATTTTGGGGATCTTTACCGTTCGGGCGCTGACTGATCGTACACACTGCTTCTTTCTTGCTTACCACAAAACCATTTACAAAAGTTTATGCCTTTATTTGAAAAGTTTCCTCAAATCCTCGGTTTGAGTTCAGTTACCCCCGAAGGTGCACCCGAATCCCTCAAACCAAGGCTCTGATACCAATTGTAACAACTCAAATTTTCAAACAAATTTTTCATTTTTAAAATATAATTATTTCCATTTAAAACAAGGCATGAATAGTTTAAGTATTCTGTCAAATACAAATATTCAAAATCCCAAGATCATAAAACATTCTTCAGTGTGTATCGATCACGCCGGCGCCTTCCCACGGTTCTCGCTAGTACCTGAAACACATACATAACAACTGTAAGCATAAATGCTTAGTGAGTTCCCCAATATACACTTACGCACATACGCCTTTCCAGGCCCTGACCTTCCGGTCCTCAATACAACGCCTTCCGGCCCATAATATAATCGCCTTCCGGCCCATAACATATTGCCTTCCGGCCCACATAACATACATAGCACACATAACAAATAACTTACCACATATAGCATACATATCACATGTCATATCTGACCTTCCGGTCACACAGTCAACCCTTCCGGGTACAGTATAGTGAGAAGACTCACCTCGTAAAAGCTGAACGCTAGCAAATCCCGAAATGACTCGTGCACAACCGACGAGCTACAACCTCCCTATAACATTACATATCTCATTAATACTTATATCTTCTAAGTGTGACTATCCCTAAGAAGTCAGACTTAGGTCAACTCTGGTCAACGGTCAACGGTCAACTCGACCAGACTCGGCGAGTACCATGGCGACTCGGCGAGTCTAGACGTCTTCCAACTTTCTGAGATTCCTTATCTACTCGTCGAGTACCCTCCTCGACCCGACGAGTTACTCCTGGAAGAATCGCGGGGCCACCCCGACTCCACTCGCCGAGTCTGAAGAACAACTCGGCGAGTCCCAGTAAATCTTCAAGCTACTCGCCGAGTCTGAAGAACAACTCGGCGAGTCCATGCCATGCAGACGAGTAACTGCTTCCTGAGATAGGTCTCGTCCCGAAATACACATGCATGGGGCCTTCTGGACCTCTAAAGGTCCTACTACAAGATTATAGTCGTTGGGTAACAAGGCACTACTTCATCTAATCACTAAATGGGTTCTATAAACCCTAATTTCATAAATACATCAATATAGCAGAGCATACACGAATTCTTACCTGGATGATGTATTCTCTGTATTCCCAATCCTCAGAATGTGACCCCTTGCTGCTCCTTTAGCCAATCCTTTCTCTTCCTTGCACAACCACTCTTCTATAACCAACAATGGCCTAAGATCCTTGCTCCAGCTGCACTAAATCGATTTAGGGTTCTTCTCAGAAGGCTAAAACGAACAATGACGGCCAATGAGTCCCTTTTATACGTCCCAAACCTGAACGGTTAGGGTTTCCGCTAAACAGCGTCGACTCGCCGAGTCCATACCTGGACTCGTCGAGTCCAGTCGCGATCCCGCGACCAAGTCTGCGATCCTACTCGGCGAGTCTAGGCTCCAACTCGCCGAGTCCCCTCTTAAACCACCCAAAAACATAATTTAATAATACCTGAGATTTCGGGCTGTTACATAAACCTTGAGCACTTTGATATAAAGATAATTCTTCCGTAATCTTATCTTGCATACTCAAATTTGGTACCAACTGCTCGATGCATGCATATAATCCCGTCATAACTTCTTCACAAGATGTGCCAGCTTGGTTAGCATAAAAGATTTCTGGATTTAGGTAATGTCCAGCTGTATGCAAGGGGCGATGAAGTTGACATTGCCACCTGTCATCAATAAACTTAAAAGCTTTCTCATACTCCTTTTCTTTGTAGAGAAAGGATTTTGAGATAGTCTCCTTGGCTCGGTCCATTGCCTCATAAATATAACCCATAGCTGGCTTTTTCTCCCCGTCCACCATTCTAAGGACCTTAACAAGCGGTCCTGTCAACTTAAGAGAATACAAAATATTTCTCCAAAATGTGTCTGATATGAAATATTCTTTAATCTTGATTGTTGTTGCATCGTTGGCCCACTTGCTTTTATTCCACTCTTTTGACAAAACCATTTTTTTAAGTTGTCTTTTTGCTTGTGAAATTATGACAGGGTGATGAATGATGTTGCAAACCTACAATTAATGCAACAATTGAATATTAAACACAACAAAAATAATGAATGGTTAATCAACTGTTAAGAGTCACAATTCAAAAACCTGGTTATAGCTGGTCTATGCAAGTTTCTTTGATTGGTGAAGTTCCTCATCATATTAACAATAGCAACATGGGTATATATGTACCCATTTTCCAACATACACTTCTTCAAAGAACTTTTCACTTGAAGGATGTTCTTTCCAATGTCCTCTAACATAAGATCAATACAATGTGTCGCGCATGGAGTCCAATAGAGGTGTGGTCTTTTGGCTTCCAGTAACTTCCCTGCAAAGTTCACAACAAATAAACTTGAAAATAAACAAATAACGAATAAAATAAAGAAAGTTAGACACTTAAACTTAGAGTTAAGTATCTATTATTTACCTCCTTTAACATAATCAGATGCGTTATCTATGATCACTTGTATAACATTGGACTCTCCCACCTCCTGAACCATGTCATCAAGAACACCAAACAACAAGTTTGCATCCTTTGAAACTTCTGACACATCCATGGATTTAACAAAAATAGATCCCCGTGGTGAATTGACTAAAAAGTTTATTATATCTTTTTGCACCACCGAATCACGCCAGCCATTCGACATTATTGAACAACCTTTTTGAGCCCACTCGGTCTTGTGGTCTACCATTTTTTCTTGAATTGTGGCTACTTCTTTTTTCAACAAGGGAACCCTTAACTCATACATGCTTGGGGGATTCATCCCAGGACCAAACTGTCCAATTGCTTCGACCATGACATGAAAACTGTCATAGGTTGTATCATTGAAAGGAATGGCTACACAATAAATCAACATATATAACATCAATAAATCAGAACATGTATATTAACTTTAACTCTTTAAGAAACAGAATAACAAAATATATAACTCTAAAAAAATTACCTGCATCATAAAACCATTTTGCTATTTCCCTGCATGCTTTAGCCCGTAGTTCTTTCCGACACACGTCATTTATAGTTTGTTGTTTCCCTCCTTTCCCATCTTTTCTACCTTTAAGTGCATCTTCAGGCTTTGGAGTGAAAACAATATCTATCGGCCCTTTTTGTTTTGGTTTCTTTCTGGGTGGTTGCTTGCTGGTACCTTCACCCCTTTTTCCTGTTACTTAAACACATTCTTCCTCTTCTTCGTCTCCATAATAATCATCGAAGTCTTGCATCCTTGATACCATTTGAATGCTCTCCTTCATTTGTTGTTTCTGTTTCATATAATCCCTGACCTCTTTTCGAATATGATTCGGACATTTTTGGCATGCAAGAACATTTGTAAAACCTCCAGCAAGGTGCTCTTTCATACGGCTTACACCTCCCTTGGTGACTTTAGAATAGAAGTTGCAAGTGAAATTATTTATGTTCATAGGGTCTTTCACACTGTACTTTCTTGCAGGATCAATGTTGTGATCCAACGAATCATTGTTAGCAGCCATGATTGTCAAGACTTAAAAGAAGAGAATGTAAAGACTTAAGAGAAGAAGAGAATGTTGAGCAATGTTAGTGACTTAGTGCTAACTATGAACCGTGAGATCAATAAATAAGAGGGTGGATCATGAAAGAGGAGGGAAAAGGAAGAGGTTACTCATCGATAATGACAAAGAGAAGAAAAGTTTTGTCGTGTGATCATGATGTTGTGGCTGTTAGTATTCTTATACACACGTCTCTAGGGTAGAAGTAGGGTCGGCTGCTAATTAAACAATTGCATTTGCATGGGCTTTATTAGATTTTAATTATTTTCTAAGTCAAATGGGCCAGACACAGGATGCGCTTTGATGCGCACGCATCACCTCACATCATGTAGGTCGCTTCGCCCCACATCTCTGTTGTGCTTTTTTAAACCAAGATTTAATGTCATAAAACAAATTTTTTTGATTGTGATTTTGATATATGTTATTTGTTGCTACCGGAACTAATGAAATTAAGGAATTTGCATAGCAACATCCAGTTATCCAAAACAAAAATATACTCTACTTTAAAGTAATTATTATGACATAAAAATAAGAATAACATCTTCAGATGATTATAGCTAAAGATAAATAAGTAGTTTTCATTTTTCTAAATAAGTATATTGCTAATTTTTGCACACTAATGACTGAAATACCCTTGTTGTAGGTTCCATGATCTGGAAATCATTTTTGCATAATGATGGACATGTTAAGAGCTCAAAAGATTTGGGATCAAAGGATCTTAACAAAAACAAACTTTGTGCAAAGTAAAATTTGCAAAGCCTTGTTGGAATTTTTGCCTTCTCTTCATGATAAAGTGCTTGTAGCTTCAATAGAGCCTATGATTAGCATTTCTCAAAAACAAAAGATTTTTGAAACTTGAAGAATTGTAAAAACTCTAGAATTGTAGGAACTCTAGAATTGTAAAAGTGGTTGTTGTATAGCAGTGTACTTGTCATTTTTTTTTTTTTACAAAATGAGAAATGTACTTATACTTATCATTTTTAATCAAAATTAGCAATTGAGATTCTTTGCTTTTGGTCTTATTGTTTATGTGACTTGAACATCCCAATCCTTAAGTTCTTGAGGATTACCATCTTTGGGACAGGGGCAAAATCGTCCAACAATTTTAAAAACCATCAAACTTATGTGTAGATTAACACAACATTAACCAAAATGACATCCTACTTTCATTCTTAACCTAGAATTGCATAAAAGTTTCGTTTTGAACCCAAAATGACAGCCTTATTTTATTTTAACACAAAATTGTAGAAAAGTTTCATTTTGAACCTAAAAATGACAGCCTACTTTCATTTTTAACCCAAAATTATAGAAAAGTTTTGCTTTGAACCCAAAATGACAGCCTACTTTCATTTTTAACCCAAAATTGTAGAAAAGTTTCGTTTTGAACCCAAAAAGACATCATATTTTCATTTTTAACCCAAAATTACCTTTCGTTTTTTCACAAAATAGCACAGTACTTTCATTTTTTTTCACAAAATACCCTCATAATTTTATTTTTTCACAAAATACCATCGTACTTCCGTTTTTTTAGAAAATACCCTCATAATTTAGTTTTTTCACAAAATACAATCATACTTCCGTTTTTTCACAAAATAACTTCAGAATTTCGTTTTTTTTCACAAAATCGCATAGTACATTCATTTTTTCACAAAATACCCTCATAATTATATTTTTTCACAAAATACCATCGTACTTTCGTTTTTTTCACAAAATACCCTCATAAATTTGTTTTTTCACAAAATAGCATAGTACTTTCATTTTTTGCACAAAATACCCTCATAATTTTATTTTTTCACATAATACCATTGTACTTCCGTTTTTTTCACAAAATACCCTCATAATTTTGTTTTTCACCCACATAGCATCATAATTTCGTTTTTAACCCACAATAGAATCATAATTTCGTTTTTAACGCTCAATAGCATCATATTTTTGTTTTTCACCCACAATAGAATCATAATTTTGTTTTTAACCCTCAAGAGCATCATATTTTCGTTTTTAACCCACAATAGAATCATAATTTCATTTTTGACCCTCAATAGCATCATATTTTCGTTTTTCACTCACAATATCATTATTTTTTTCATTTTTCACCCACAATGTCAACCTAATTTCAGTTTTGACACGTATTTTCAATTTTGACCCATTATGATCACGTACTTTTAGTTTTTACACATAATAGCATTGTTTTTTCAGTTTTAACCAGTTATGGCGGCCTAATTTCAGTTTTGACATGTATTTTCAGTTTTAACCCATTATGATCACATATTTTCAGTTTTTACACATAATAGCATCATTTTTTTAGTTTTAACCCATTATGGTAGCCTAATTTACAGTTTTGAGTTGTTATTAACATGTAATTGCACAAAAAACAGAATGTGAAGAAAACTATCTAGATTTTTCTTAAATCAACTTTAACCCAAAATGACAACATACTTTCGTTTTTAACCCAAAATTGCAGCAAAGTTGTATTTTTAACCCAAAATGAAATCCTACTTTCATACATTGTTAACCAAAAAAGAATGTCAAAAATGCGAATATGTAACATCCCGGAAATTTAGGAGTATAGTTGAAGGGCTAAAGTGTAAATAAGGAAGGTCGACACGGCGAGTCGATGGATAGACTCGGCGAGTCGAGTCGCGTGTTAAGTGACTCACTCGGCAAGTCGCATGAGTGGACTCGGCGAGTTGGTGCTGAATGAAGAAAACCCTAATCCCGGGGGTTGTGCACTATATAAAGAACATAATACCCTCTCCCCAGCCTCTTTACCCTCCCTTGAGTTCCAGAAACCCTAATAGCCGTGAGTAAGAGATTGGAGTGCAATTTTGGAGCTTGGATAAGTGGATTAGGAAGGAAATCTTGAAGAGCAAAGGGATTGCAGCAAGGAAGGGACCTAGATCCGAGATCTACTCTAGAGAAAGCTTGCATTGGAGGTAAGAATCTGTTCTTGAGGCTTTTGTGCACCTAGATCTATTATTTGTGGAGTTTTGGGGCATAAATTAGGTCCATCTCGAGTTGGAGTTAGATCTAAGGATGCTACCTCAGATCTAGGCTGTTAATGATCCAGAGAATCATAAAGTTTATGCCCAAGTGTTGTTGGTGAAGCCCTTTTGTCCTAAACCCTAGCCCTAGAGTGTTTTATGCTTAGATCTCTTTGGATTCACGTAAAGTTTGCCACTTTACATGATGGGTGGGTTGTAGAAGAGTAGATCTATAGATTGGAGCCCTTGCATGGCTTAGAAAGCCATTGTATGGATTAAGAACTAGAGGTACTCGGTGAGTCATATGGGTGTACTCGGAGAGTAGTATGAACATGAGCATGAACTCGACGAGTTGGAAGAACAACTCGGCGAGTCTGTTGAAGATTGCCTTGGACTCGGCGAGTCTGGTCGAGGAACCCTAACTTTTCTGGTTAAGTCGTGAATTGGTGAGTCGAGGGACGACTCGGTGAGTTGAACAGGATGGGACTCGAAGATCCTTGGACTCGGCGAGTCTCGGGGTGACTCGGCGAGTCGAGTCGAGACATGAGAGTTTTCAGAGCATTGGAACTCGACGAGTCATCAGGTTGACTCGGCGAGTTGAGTCGCGATATGGGGGTTCTCAGAGCATAGGGACTCGACGAGTCATCGGGTTGACTCGGCGAGTAGAGTCAGTCAGGAAGTTTGACTTGGACTAAGGACTTTGACTTTGACCAAGAGTTGACCAGTTGACTTCCAGGGGTATTTTAGTAATTGTTGGTATTTACTGAGTTCAGTGATTTGGTGTTGACCAGTGGAGGAGTTCGTATCGGTGTTTGGAGCAGCGTGATCTTATTCTTCAGTCGACAATTGCAAGTGAGTTATCCTCACTATATCGACAAGGTCTAAGGCACCAAGGCCGACCCTTTGTCGGATGGAAATCCGAGTATTTGTTGTGTTATTGCTTGATATATGTTTGCATCATGGTAGTTAGGATGGTATATCTTAGAGATCTGGTTAGGGTCGATATCCTGGTTTATAGGATGATGCTATGCTAGTGACCGGTTAGGTCGGTATCCTGGTAGGGATGTGCTATGTTATGTGATCTGCTAGATCGGTTGATATGTTGTGAACTGTTATGTGATTATATGTTTATGTGCACATGGTTGTTTGACTGGGGTTGGATTGAGGCGGGACCTGCTTTGTGCTGTAGGCCAACATACCCAGGGCAAACCGGATATTCCGAAGGCCCAGCGAGCGGTCCGGATAGGCTGTAGGCCCCAAGAGGGCGGACCAAATGTGCCGAGGCTCGGAGAGTGGACCAGGCCGACTGAAGGCCCGGTGCGGGCGGACCAGTCATACTGTAGACTCAGAGAGTGGACCAGGTGGATTGAAGGCCCGGTGCGGGCGGACCAATCACACTGTAGACTCGATGTATATGGCTAGACTCGGAGGGTGGACCAGGTGTACTGAAGGCCCGGTAAGGCGGACCAGTTACACAGTAGACCCGATGTGAATGGTTGTTCTGTTCTATGTTCTGTTATGTGATATGTGTATGGTATATGTGGTTGGTATATTGGGGGTAACTCACTAAGCTTTCGGGATTACAGTTTCAGTGTATTGTTTCAGGTACTTCAGGAGACCATGGCAAGGCAAAGGCGTGATCGCACTGCTCCTCATGTTTTATGTTTTATGATATGCTTCTGGGGAATACTCTGATAATAAGTGAATTGAAAACCTTTTTGTAATGATTTAATGAAAATGGGTTTTTTTTGAAGAGTTTAAATTGGTTGAAACTTTTAGAGCGTTACAGAATAAGCATATCGAATTTTCCTTTGCTCACAAAAATAACACATCTTATCATATGTCTCTTCCAACGATTCATCTGCCCGATACATGTAAAAGAAATATTGTTAATATAATTATTAGAGTTCTAAATCATGAAAAAGTAAATTAATATTAAAAGTACCTTTCTTTTGGAATAACTAGTAGCGTAACGACCCAATCCTTGACAGTAAGAGCATGTACGTTTTTTGGGGGCTTCTAAAGTAGATCTGATTCTTCTAGCAATTTTAGGACGCCCTTTTGTAGGAGATAGACCAAGAGGATCGCGGACAGATAATTGTGGCATCATATTTATTTGCGAAGCTCCCATACAAGAACCTTAAGATGCATTTTCCAAAGACATAGATTTCTTTCGATTTGTTTGGTCATCTAAAGGACTTATCAATAGTGTATTGACTTTTTGTATCTCTAAAGGGGAGTCTCTTGCTTGTTCAATTAGTTTAGTAAAATTTGAATGGACACACCATAGTGTGTAGGCACTAACTCAGTTTTCATTATTCATTTCTCCGAGTCCGATACTAGCACTGCCCAGTTTGTACCTAGCATTAACGGTCCATTGTGGTAAAATATAGTGACTCGGGAGCTCTTTAACATGTTTCTTCTTCATCACGTATAGGCTATGTTTGCATAAAATCCCATTTGTCTCATACTTAGCACAGTAACATATGACACTGACTTGATCCAAAGAACGAAAGCTAACAATGCGCCAATATTTTTTTTATCAACATCTAATTGCCCAACTCGGTATGTGCTTTCTTTTGTAGTTTTTCCTATAGTCTCATGAGTCAAATTGGTAATAGCTTCAGTCCATTCTTTTTTGAAAGTATCAAACATCTTTCTAGTATAACATTGACCTTCTTTTTCTTTGATTGGATGCACTGAAGAAAAAACCGGCCTTAAGTTCATAGTCTTAAAGTCTTCATCTTCTTCGGCAGTCCTTCGAGACTCAACTGCTTTGTCGTATTGTACATCAAATCATTCAACATGGTCCTTGAATTAACAAATTCATCAAAAAATGAGTTGATACTCTCACTTCGCCCGGTTGTTGTCATACCAACAAAGAAAGTATCCTTCAAGAAGGGTTTAGCCCAATGTATACGTTGGTTATACATGTCACTAATCCAACTATTGCTTTCCAGTTCATACTTACTATGCATAACTTCCCATGTTGCTTCAAATTGTTCAATGGTGTCACTATTTACCCATTGTTTGTGCGTTTCTTGAAAATCACTGTAATGGGAAACATACGATTGAAGGTGCTCAGTTTCATGCTTCATGATATGCCATGAACAAAAACGATGCCGAGTCTTTGGAAACACTTTTTTTATTGCATTTCCCATTGCTTTTTCTTGATTTGTTATAATTGCCTTCGGATACTTGTTAAACATACATTTGAGGAAATGTTCAAATAACCATTCAAATGTCTCTTCCTTTTCATTTTCAAGAAATGCTCCACCAAAAAGTATAGACTGCCCATGATGATTCACCCCAGTAAATGGAGAAAAAGGCATCTTGAAATTGTTAGTCGTATAAGTGACATCAAACACAACAACATCTCTAAATTTTGTATAAGCATCTCTTGATCTACCATCAGCTCAAAAGATATTTCTAAGATACCCATCATCAAACAAATCCACAACAAAATACTGGTCACTATCAACTAAGCTCAAAAGATATTTCTAAGATACCCATCATCAAACAAATCCACAACAAAATACTGGTCACTATCAACTAATGTTTTATCTTGAAAATGTTTTATAAGTCCATAGAACTCCTTTCCTTTATGTTGTTTTCGTTGCTCTGATAAGACATCGACACATTTCTTTGAAGTAACATCAGCTACATTTGAGGTTTTCATTTTATTAACATCTTTTTTAATCTGAGAAGGTTTCAACCCCGCTTGACCAAATTGCACCATAAGAGATTTACCTTCTATTGAATGGTGGAAACTACTATGAGATCGATGCTTCATCACATTCGTAGGTGTCATGGTCAAGTTGTGATTGTGTGTGTCAGTAAACGAGTCCACCAACCATTTCCCATCCTCTTGTCTTGTTATTCGTAGCTTTGCTTGACATCCGGTTCTAACATCTCTACGACGTTTTTTTCTCATTTTCACTTAAATCATTTTTGTCCATCCTTTTGAAACCTTCTTTGTTGTATACATATATCTTTCGAAAAGGCTCATTTGTTTTAGGATTTTTAATTGTGTCATCTCTACGTATACCAAAGCCATGTAAAAATGAATAATCATTATAAAATGTATAGGCATCATCGGGTGTATCAAAAACCTTTCCCAGTATACTTTCATCCTTAACTTCATCTTTGTCAAATTCAACGTACATACCGATACTATTTATTTTTTCACTTTCATATGTTGCTTCCATGTAATCATTTGTGTCAATATCTTCGGTTATATATGGTTCTATAGCTTGATTAGTTGCTTCGGCTTCACTCATTATGGCCTACAATAGACAACAATGCATATTTCCAAATAAAAGATTAACACCAAATTGTTTTATATTGAATATAATGGAAACATTATACATAAAAAAAGAGAGAGACAATAACAGCCAATGACAATGTCTAAAAACAACAATGTCACTTTTAAAATCCAGAAACAAATAAAGATTCATCCGGTAATAAAGAACACTGTAAACAATAATCTCAAATATTAAATTCTGAAAAAACTTTAATAATCATATCAATTCGTTTGTTGCTTTTTATCTTCAATTATTCATAACCAATCAAACTGTTTTTAGCATATGTCTTAAGCATGCAAAAAAAAAATAGATGCAGCATTAGGACCGCACAGTCCGCATTCAGGAAAAAAAACAGGTGATGATTTCGATTCCTAGTGAATTGCAACTGATTCCAATTGATAATAAAAAATACAAATTTACTAATCAAATACACAAAACAAACTATAAAGTTGTAGACAACGAGCTTACGTGAAAGTGATCTGAA
This sequence comes from Lactuca serriola, assembly GCF_051521515.1. NCBI lineage: Eukaryota > Viridiplantae > Streptophyta > Magnoliopsida > Asterales > Asteraceae > Lactuca > Lactuca serriola. The sequence goes on along the minus strand of NC_136416.1, from coordinate 81,760,344 downwards.
CGAAAAAAAAACTGGGGATGATTTCGATTCCTTGTCAATTGCAATTTGTAGTTTTTTTTATGAACTCCCTGAATTTCGATTCCAGTATCTATCGATGTCAAATTTTTTTTTTCGTTCAAAATCTCAGTGAAGCAGAGCCGATCATAGAACAAAAAGAATTGACCATGAAATCGTTTTTTTAAGACTTCTTTAAATTGAATTCTTCACGGTTTCTGTGATTTCTGATTACAATAACTTGTAATTCCGATTTCTTTGAAATCATTTTTGTGATCGATGTCAATTTTTTTTTTGTTCAAAATCTCAGGGATTGTGAAGCAATCTGATCATATAACAAAAAAGTTCACCAATTGAATTCACCCGTGAATACGGAAACACGTATGGAAACCGATTTTTTTTTATTTTCAGAAAATTATACCATTTAACAAAACTACGTAGTATTGATCGTTTGGGTACCTAATCTTATATACCTTAAGGGTATATTCACTTTTCCATATATATATATATATATATATATATATATATATATATATATATATATATATATATATATATATATATATATATATATATATATATATATCATACATACTAAAGCTAGCATTTTTTGTTGAATCTCATGCATTTGAAAACCCCTTTTTTAACTAATGAAACTCAAAAGTTTTCTTAATTATGATTTAACACTTAAAAGTTTTATAACTTATATTATGTTTAATTATCATTTAGTGAAAAGTTTATATAAAGAGGTCAATCTTTTGAGAAGACATGCATACAAATCACATAAAAATTTCAAAAAGAAAACAAACTTAAAAGTTTTTGTGTTGAGTTGAGGTCTTACGACCACTTTTGGAGATATGATATTATATTAGACCTTTTAATTTTCAAATTTGTTATACCAACTCATTTTTGTATTTTCTTCGTTTTTGGATTATTGTAATACAGTTGTTGTATATTGTGGTTTAATCGTTAATATATTAATCATATGTTATATATGGTGATGTGGAAAATATTTAATTAAATATTTTAAATATGTTTTTTTTTTGTTTTGTACCGTTTCAAAATTATAATAAAAACTCATACATATGTTATACTTTCCATATCTCTCTCTCTCTCTCTCTCTCTCTATATATATATATATATATATATATATATATATATATATATATATATATATATATATATATATATATATATATATATATTAGTTTATAACCCGTGGGAACCACGGTTACAAAATTAATTAAATATTCATAGTAAAAAATTCAAAATTATTAATCAATTATTTTATATAAAATTTTATATACATTATTAATTAAGAGATTTTTTTATTAATTATGTAAAATTATAATTATTGATTCAAATAAATATGTGTAATTAATTTATCATATAAATTAGACTCTTTTTATTTGTGAACTAATAAAAACAATAATATAAAATTTAAAATTTAAAATAAAGAATAAATAGATTGACAAACAACATCACATTAATTAGGAGGTTTAATGAATTTAAAATGGAGAATTAATAGAATGACAAGTGGCATCATATTAATTAGGAGTTCTAATATTATGACACTTGGCAAAATGACTACTCTTTTATTAGTATACTAGTTTATAACCCGAGGGCGCCACGGTTATAAAATTAATTAAACTTTCACAGTAAAAACTCAAAATTATTAATCAATTATATTTTTTTAGTTATATAAAATTATAATAATTGATTTAGATAAATACGTGACCTTATAATCTGTATTAATTTTATTTTAAATGGTGTTCTAATGTTATTTAATTTAATTTAATTAGAGTGAAAAATTTAAAATTTGAAATTTGAAATGCATAATCAATAGATTGACATGTGGCATTACATTAATTATGATGTCTAATAAGGTGACACATGACAAAAGGAGAATCAACCTATTCTTTTATTAGAATAGGGATATATATATATATGTCACACCCCCGAACCAGACGGCGGAAACGTCCGGGGGCTGTCGTGACTCAATTGCATACCATAACATTGAATATATATGAAGCATAACAACATTCGTCACCGTGCATTAATATATTACAACCAGTAGTGTTTACATTGTCATACATTGTTTACACATTACATTCCCAAAAATTAAATTGTTTGATTCATGCATAAATAAACTGCAACCGTCACTGAATATGATTTCCCTTGATTCACTGGTTCCCTGAGAATACAAGTATTTTTGAAAAACGTCAACATATGAAATGTTGGTGAGTTCATAAGTAGTGTTTGAAATCGAATGTTTGTATTGTTTGAAAAACCACCAGAAAATCCGATATTTTCTGAAAAGAAAAGCTTTTGAAAACGTTTGTGAAGATCCATAGGTATGCTTGTTTGTTTCTATACTTGTAAAAAAAATTATTCATTGAACATGTATGCTTTTCAAATCTGTATGTATTGAAAACCCTAGGAAAACCCGACGTTCTCCTAGTTCCTTGAGTTACATGAAGTTATATTGAAACCGTTGCATAGCGTATAGTGTCAGTCCCAGGCGACGTTGGAAGGTTCTCGAGCAGGATTATTTACTACAAACCCGCGTTACACAAACGCTCCGTTTATAGATATACTAACGAACCCGAAGGCGTCGTCAGTACTAATCGCGTTATCCAATCGCCCGGACAAGGTGTAGTCCCACATCCGAAGAGAAAGAGGTCACGAAGACCCCGGTGACTCCATTAACCGGTTGGGGAAAATATGCGTGCGAGGGGTCCCCGACCCGCCTCGTAAAATATGCAGACTCTTCTAGCAAAACCAAGGACCCTTGGGGACCAGTGGTACAAGCCATTGAAAGTCACTCTACGTTGTGCCAAGTCGGTGAAACTCAACACTTCGTAGAAAATATGTGTCTTCGGGCCTTAAGATCAGGTCATTGGGCTAGCTAGGCCCAACAAGCAAGATTTTACACTTTTGGGGCCCGAAGATGGTGCGTAGACGTCTGTGCACACTCGTATGTATATGTATTACCAAACGTTATTTGTATGAATCGTAGTGTCGAAGAGTTAGTAGTTGTAGATTTCCATTGGCTCGAGACCGAGCCAATTCGTTTAACAACGACTTTTGGTATTGTAATGAGTTGTATTTCGTCGATAGCCGCGGTGCCATTATTTGATCAAATTGTACATATTGAATTAGCCTTGAAATATTTCTGTTTTTCAGCCCCTCATTATTTGTAAAATTTACATTTTCAACCCTTTTTAGGTAATATTTCCCGGTTTGGTCCTTAAACTATTTTTCTTGACATTTTAACACCAAAAATTATTGAAATTACTATTTTTCAGCATATTTTTCATAGAAAACAGTTTAAGTCCCTGAAAATGCAGTTTTCTCGGTTTTTAACCCTTCTTTTCGCAATTTTGACAATTTTGGCCCAAATTGGAAAATTTTTGCAACTTTGGTCCTTTTTAAATTTAAAAAGCATTTTAAACCTTTGAAAAGGACTTGGAACACTTATAGTCCACTGTTTAACAGAAAGTTACAGTTTTGGCCCTCCAAAACAGAAAAATTCGCATAATGGGCCTCATTGGGCCGAAATTTTCATTTTTAGCCCAATAAGCTTGAAATTTATGTTTTTAATCCTTTAATTAAATATAATTCCAGAAATAGTTTTATGGAAACTGTTTTGGCACATTCAATCCATCAGAATCTGTGAAATGTCAATTTGGGCCCTTAATTTTGTATTTTTCACATTTTAGGCCCAAAATTTGTGTTTTTAACCCAAAGAAAATTATTACTAAACCTCTTAGCCATTTTTCTTGAAACACTTTGTGTGTAGAAATATATTTGAAGCCAAGATCATAAAACATAAGTTGTATCTCGGTTTTGAGGGGTTTTATGGCTAGATCCAACATTAAAACACATAAAAGCATACATATAAGCATGGAAATCATACAAGGCATACAAACACATATAGATCTACACTTTCACTTGTATTCCCCCCCCCCCACAAAACACATAAAAACAGAAAATAGGGGGTATGAAGCTCACCTTGGGGGGGTAGTTTCGGTTCTTGAAGAAAAGATGGAAGAAATGAAGTGATTTTTGGCCTTTGCACTCCTTGATGAACTTTTCGAGATTATGGGGGTTTCTAGAGTGCAAGATCATGATTTTTGCATGGATTAGGAAGAGATGTTTGATAAATAAGGAATACAAGTCATAGATCCAAACAAAACCTTACCTTAGATGATGATTTTTGTGGAAGAACTTCCTTGAATGCTTCCTATTTTTTCGAGATCTTGGATGGAGAAGAAGGGAGTGTTCTTGAGAGAGTTGAGAGATTTTTTTTTGTGAGTTTGTGTGTGTGAGTATGGCCGAGAGTGAGAGAGGAGAGAAGAAGAAATGATATTTGAGGTGATGTTTGCATGGAGATATGAGTTTCTTGCATGGAAGTCCTTTGGTTAATAGTGAGGTGGCATGAGAAAGTCAAACCTTTCTCTTGGGATTGATTTGCGCCGAAAATGTTGGAGGAAAAAGAGAGTGTTTGGGCTTTAAATACTTAAGCCCAATTTTCATGGTTAAGTTGAGTGATTTTTGGTCCAAATAAATTTAAAGGTGATTTTTATGACTAGTTAGGATCAAATTAGGTTAATTATGGTTCATAGTCATTAATTTATTTCATTCTAGGCCCAATATGGCCCAAAATGTTGAAATAAATAAATATGGGTCCACTTAGAGTCCAATTAGGGTTCTAAGCCCATGATAGTCTAATTGGAAGCTTATTGGTCCATTTGGATCCAATAGGGGAGTCCTAATCCAAAATGGACTTAACAAGGACTTCTAGGGTTTCCAACTGGTTGAATGACTATTTGTAGTACTTGCATAATGTATTTGATTTGAAATTTTTGATTCACATTAACTTGAATGTTTAGATTACATGACACAAAATTTCCAGTTGTGACATCATCCCCCCGTTAGAGGGAATTTCGTCCCGAAATTCTGTTTGAAAGCTAGATTTGAGAATGCTAGAATAGGTGAGGGTACTTTTGTCTCATTTGATCCTCGCGTTCCCAGGTGAATTCTGGCCCACGCTTTGCGTTCCACCGTACCTTCACGATCGGGATGCGACTCTGCTTAGTACGCTTCACCTCCCTGTCCATGATTTCGATTGGTTCTTCGACGAACAGGAGATTCTCATTGATTTCGATTTCGTCGAGAGGAATGACGAGGGTTTCATCTGATAGGCACTTTTTCAGATTAGAGACATGAAACACGGGGTGTACACCGTTTAGCTCCGCGGGTAGTTGTAGTCTGTAGGCTACCGGACCTATTCGGGCGACGATTTCGAAAGGTCCAATGTATCGCGGGTTCAGCTTTCCCCGCTTTCCGAAACGTATAACCCCTTTCCAGGGTGAGACTTTCAACAATACTCGATCACCGACCTGGAATTCTAAGGGCTTTCGTCGTTTGTCTGCGTAGCTCTTTTGTCGGTCACGCGATGCTTGTAATCGAGCTTTGATCTGGACAATCTTTTCTGTGGTCTCGCGAATGATTTCCGGTCCTGTTATTGCCCTATTTGACGTATGCGTTCTTGCTAGCTGGGTGTCACCTACTTCAGCCCAACATAACGGTGATCTACATTTACGCCCGTACAGTGCTTCGAAAGGGGCCACCTTGATGCTCGAATGATAACTATTGTTATATGAGAATTCGATCAACGGCAGGTGTGTATCCCATGACTTTCCAAAGTCTATCACACATGCACGAAGCATGTCCTCGAGCGTCTGGATGGTTCGTTCGCTCTGACCGTCCGTTTGTGGGTGATACGCAGTGCTCATATCGAGATGAGTCCCCATTGCCTTGTGGAGTGATTGCCAAAACCGCGACGTGAATCTACTGTCCCTATCCGAGATGATAGATTTTGGCACTCCATGGAGTCTTACGATCTCTCGTAGGTACAACCGTGTCAATCTCTCCATCTTGTAGGACTCTTTGATTGGCAGGAAATGGGCAGATTTCGTTAGTCGGTCGATTATTACCCATATGGTGTCTAATCCGTCCGACGTCTTGGGCAGCTTGGTCACGAAATCCATAGAAATTCCCTCCCATTTCCACTCGGGAATTGCCGGTTGCTGTAACAATCCGGAAGGTTTCTGGTACTCCACTTTCACTTTGGTGCACGTAAGGCATTTACCAACATAGGTCGCGATTTCCGCCTTCATGTTAGGCCACCAATAATGTTGCTTGATATCCAAATACATCTTGTCCGAACCAGGATGAATGGAGTATCGTGTCTTGTGGGCTTCCTTCATAACGGTTTCCCTAAATCCTCCGATTTTTGGGACCCAAATACGGTTCATGAAGTAGTATACCCCATTCTCCTTGACTTCTAGGTTCTTCTCCATTCCGCGCAATGCCTCGCTAGTTCTATTTTCCGCTTTCATAGCCTCTGACTGGGATAATGCAATTTGAGTGGCCAAATGAGACTGGATGGTTATCGAGTGTGTTTTCGTACGGCGATTTGAGTACTCCTTCCGACTTAAGGCATCGGCTACTACGTTGGCCTTGCCTGGATGGTACTTGATCTCGCATTCATAGTCGTTTAACAATTCCACCCATCTTCGTTGTCTCATGTTCAGCTCCTTCTGATCCAAGATGTGCTGGAGGCTCTTGTGGTCCGTGAAGATGGTGCACTTTGTACCGTACAGGTAGTGCCTCCAAATTTTTAAAGCAAAAACCACAGCTCCCAGTTCTAGGTCATGGGTCGTATAATTTGCCTCATGCGTCTTTAGTTGGCGGGACGCATATGCTATCACTCTTCCACGTTGCATGAGAACGCAACCTAGGCCTTGATTCGACGCGTCACAGTAGACTACAAAGTCTTATGTTCCTTCGGGTAGAGATAGCACAGGAGCGCTACAAAGAGCTTGCTTCAAGGTTTGAAACGCAATCTCTTGTCGGTCCGTCCACTTGAATGGCACGCCCTTTTGCGTAAGCAAGGTAAGCGGCTTGGCGATCTTAGAGAAGTTTTGGATGAATCTCCTATAGTAACCTGCTAGGCCTAAGAACTGACGAATTTCTGTGGGCGTAGTCGGAATTGCCCATCCTTCCACAGCTTTGACCTTAGAGGGATCCACATGAATTCCGTCTTGGCTAACTACGTGGCCTAAGAAATTCACACTCCGAAGCCAGAACTCGCACTTGGAGAGTTTGGCGTAAAGCTTTTCCGTGCGCAGAGTCTCTAAGATTTGTCGGAGATGTTGGCCATGCTCCTCTTTGCTTCGAGAATAGACGAGGATGTCATCGATAAACACAATGACGAAGTTGTCCAGAAATGGTCGACAGATTCGATTCATTAGGTCCATAAATGCGGCGGGTGCATTTGTTAGACCGAAGGGCATTACAACGAATTCATAATGTCCATAGCGGGTTCGAAAAGCGGTTTTAGAAATATCCTCTTCTCGGACTTTGAGTTGGTGGTATCCGGACCGTAAATCTATTTTAGAAAAATAGCTAGCTCCTTGGAGCTGGTCGAATAGATCATCGATTCGCGGGAGTGGGTAGCGGTTTTTGACAGTGAGTTTGTTTAACTCTCTGTAATCGATGCACATTCTGAAAGATCCATCCTTCTTTTTGACAAAGAGCACCGGAGCTCCCCATGGCGAGTAGCTAGGTCGGATAAATCCCTTGTCCAGAAGCTCACTGAGTTGGCTGGATAATTCCTGCATTTCAGCAGGTGCCAACCGATATGGTGATTTAGCGAGGGGAGTTGCTCCTGGAACGAGGTCGATTCGGAACTCAACCTATCTCTCTGGGGGTACTCCTGGAAGATCTTCGGGAAACACGTCCGGAAATTCACACGCTACCGGAATGTCTTGGATGTTAGTTTCTTCTTTGGTCTTGTCCACTATGTGAGCCAAGAACGCCAAATTGTTCTTTCGCAAGTGTTTTTGCGCTTTGATGCACGAGATGAGGCGGAGATTCGTATTGGGTTTGTCTCCGTAAATTACTAGGGTTTCGTGATTTGGGAGACGAAGACGAATGGCCTTTTCGTGGCACATAATCTCAGCATGGTGGGGGCTTAACCAATCCATGCCGATAATCACATCGAAGCTCCTAATTGATACTGGCATTAGGTCTATTCGAAAGACGTGCTGGTTAAGGGTTAGGGTACATCCGATGTAGATCTCCCTAGTGGATTCAGTTTTCCCATTGGCCATTTCTACCGTATAGGTTTCATTTAGCTTCTGGGGTTGTTGTTTTAATAAATGTTTAAACTTCTCACTTACGAAACTTCGCTCCGCTCCGGTATCAAATAAGATGCATGCATAAGTGTGGTTTAGGAGGAACGTACCGGTCACAACTGCGGGGTCTTGAACTGCATCACTCTGACCCATAGTCAGCATTCTTCCTGCTCCTCTGTTTCCTGAGTTGTTGTTGTTTCCAGGGCAATCTCGACGGAAATGCCCCGTCCTTCCACACCCGAAACAGGTGTGGCTAGGCCCTGCGTTGTTGCCGCCGGCATTGACGTTGTTGGTATTGCGGTGGTTGTTGTTGTTGTTCTGGTTGTTTCCCTGACTCTGGTTCTGAGAAGGATAAGTCCTGCAGAACCTTGCAGTGTGTCCCCTTCGGTTGCAACTGGTGCAATGGAACTCCTTACATTCTCCATGGTGATGGAAACTGCACTTATTGCACTTGGGAGCGTTCCCGGAATAGGGTCTTGAAGCATTTGAAGCAGCTGAGGCTGGAGCATGTGAGGTGACTGGAACCGGCGCAGTAACAGCGTTAACTGCCACTGTTTGCTGCCTTTTTGAGGTCTCGGGGCCCTGACGCCCCTTTCTTTTGTGGTTCCATCCTTTCTTACCATCCCCCTCCTTCTTCTTCTCGGTCTCCACTGGTTTTTCGCCCTTTTTGTGGTTATGATCATATAGCCTCTTTGCCAATCTCTTCGCGCTGTCAAACGTTTCAGGGTTAGCAGCTATCACATTCCCTTGAATGGGGGATGTCAGTCCCCAGATGAATCGTTCAATCTTCTTTCCCTCTGATGTGATCATACCCGGGCACAACAGGGATAGTTCGCTGAATCTCGAGATGTAAGCATCGATGTTCCCATTCTGCACCGTGAGGTTCCACAGCTCCTGCTCCATCTTCTGTATTTCACCTCGGGGGCAGTACTCGGCCGTCAACATCTCTTTCATTTCTGCCCAGGGTATAGAGTTGGCGACATGGAGTGTCATAGCTTCTATGTGACCATTCCACCAAGTGAGTGCTTGGTCCACGAAAGTGCAGGCCGCGAACTTCACCTTCATCTGCTCGGGGCACTCGCATATCTCGAACACCGACTCTACCTTCTCGATCCATCGCTTTAGAGCGATCACTCCCCCAGTGCCGTTGAAAGTTCGGGGTTTAGCGTTCGCAAAATCCTTGTAGGTGCACGTTTTAGTGAGTCCTTGGTTCGTCCCGTTGTTCGAACTTCCGGAGCCTTGACCATTGCCTCCTCCGTTGTTCCCTCGGTGAAGTTGTGCCATAGCTGCCGTGACCGCAGCAGACACGGCTGCCTGGAAAGCAGTGGAGTCAACTTCGGGCGGGGTTGGTTCGGGATTTCCGCGAGTAGCTGGGCGAGGCATCTTTCTGTCATGAAACGGAAAGATGTTGAGTGTACGTGGTTTCTGTGAGGTTATGATTCTACTAACTAGGTGTATGGTGTGAACCTAAACATTACTATCATCAAGCATACAATCATAACGTCTCAACATATAACAACTGAGAATATCATAGCAAAACACACAAAAGTTTATTAATATTATCCGTGTTTAGTACAAGAAAATTTGCTCGTAAGAGCATACATAAATAACACTAATCCGACAGCATAACGGCTCCATGAGTAGTGTAGTCACTTAAACATAGAGCCGGAGTACATAACATAGTTACTAATATCCTACTACGATAGGTCTATCCCTAACCGCGATGGGCTGCGTCAGGAGGTGGTGCCGAGGTCATATGCCGAAATGTTGCGCCAGTAGCTGCGCCATCTCTGCCATGTCTCCTATAACTTCATCCCTCTCGTGCTCTGCTCTCACTGCCCGGGCCTCCATAACATACAGCTGTTGTCGCAGTGCGGCGATCTCAGCTTCGAGGGAACGGTTCTCCCTTGGGGGTTCACTGGTGGAGCGGGGGGATCTGGTTGTGCCTCGTCCTCGCATGGCGGGATGGGGTCCTGGCCCCCGACCTGACCCTCCTCGTCGTCATCGTCGACCTCTCCAAATTCGTAGTCAGTGTCTATATATTCGTCGGGTTCGACATAGTGTGCATCTCCTGGGTTCTCTCCCGGCTCATCCACAAGCATCCCGTGAGCCACTAAGGCCTGATGAAACTGAATACCCGGCTGCTCCTCCTCAGGCTCCTCCTCCTCCTCTAGCCACCCGTTGTTTCCCTGATTAGGGAAGTAGGGGTCTCCAGGGTGATGAAAACCAGCCATGCTGTCTGCGCGAGTACGTAATTATGCTACATTATTCCTAGGGTACTATGACTATTACACAGACTAAGCAAACATTCTCTTTTTGGGTGATAAAGGGTATAATTTTAGGTTCCCTGGCTATCCCGATCTCATCAAGACGTGTGTTAGTTTTACCTTGGAGAGAATGTAGTTGATCAGGCTACATTCACTCCTTGGTATCACTAAGAACAGTCTCGAATTAACCGAGATACCAGCATTATTGTGTTTGATTCGGCGTTAGGTCCTTATTCCTAATGCAAGCAAGTGTATTTTATGTATTTGTTTTGTTCAGAGTTATGTTAGTCCTTCTTTTTGGTTTATAGTTGCATATCAATGTATGGCTCGACATGCTAGTTCACTATAAACAAAGCTCTGATACCAACCTGTCACACCCCCGAACCAGACGGCGGAAACGTCCGGGGGCTGTCGTGACTCAATTGCATACCATAACATTGAATATATATGAAGCATAACAACATTCGTCACCGTGCATTAATATATTACAACCAGTAGTGTTTACATTGTCATACATTGTTTACACATTACATTCCCAAAAATTAAATTGTTTGATTCATGCATAAATAAACTGCAACCGTCACTGAATATGATTTCCCTTGATTCACTGGTTCCCTGAGAATACAAGTATTTTTGAAAAACGTCAACATATGAAATGTTGGTGAGTTCATAAGTAGTGTTTGAAATCGAATGTTTGTATTGTTTGAAAAACCACCAGAAAATCCGATATTTTCTGAAAAGAAAAGCTTTTGAAAACGTTTGTGAAGATCCATAGGTATGCTTGTTTGTTTCTATACTTGTAAAAAAAATTATTCATTGAACATGTATGCTTTTCAAATCTGTATGTATTGAAAACCCTAGGAAAACCCGACGTTCTCCTAGTTCCTTGAGTTACATGAAGTTATATTGAAACCGTTGCATAGCGTATAGTGTCAGTCCCAGGCGACGTTGGAAGGTTCTCGAGCAGGATTATTTACTACAAACCCGCGTTACACAAACGCTCCGTTTATAGATATACTAACGAACCCGAAGGCGTCGTCAGTACTAATCGCGTTATCCAATCGCCCGGACAAGGTGTAGTCCCACATCCGAAGAGAAAGAGGTCACGAAGACCCCGGTGACTCCATTAACCGGTTGGGGAAAATATGCGTGCGAGGGGTCCCCGACCCGCCTCGTAAAATATGCAGACTCTTCTAGCAAAACCAAGGACCCTTGGGGACCAGTGGTACAAGCCATTGAAAGTCACTCTACGTTGTGCCAAGTCGGTGAAACTCAACACTTCGTAGAAAATATGTGTCTTCGGGCCTTAAGATCAGGTCATTGGGCTAGCTAGGCCCAACAAGCAAGATTTTACACTTTTGGGGCCCGAAGATGGTGCGTAGACGTCTGTGCACACTCGTATGTATATGTATTACCAAACGTTATTTGTATGAATCGTAGTGTCGAAGAGTTAGTAGTTGTAGATTTCCATTGGCTCGAGACCGAGCCAATTCGTTTAACAACGACTTTTGGTATTGTAATGAGTTGTATTTCGTCGATAGCCGCGGTGCCATTATTTGATCAAATTGTACATATTGAATTAGCCTTGAAATATTTCTGTTTTTCAGCCCCTCATTATTTGTAAAATTTACATTTTCAACCCTTTTTAGGTAATATTTCCCGGTTTGGTCCTTAAACTATTTTTCTTGACATTTTAACACCAAAAATTATTGAAATTACTATTTTTCAGCATATTTTTCATAGAAAACAGTTTAAGTCCCTGAAAATGCAGTTTTCTCGGTTTTTAACCCTTCTTTTCGCAATTTTGACAATTTTGGCCCAAATTGGAAAATTTTTGCAACTTTGGTCCTTTTTAAATTTAAAAAGCATTTTAAACCTTTGAAAAGGACTTGGAACACTTATAGTCCACTGTTTAACAGAAAGTTACAGTTTTGGCCCTCCAAAACAGAAAAATTCGCATAATGGGCCTCATTGGGCCGAAATTTTCATTTTTAGCCCAATAAGCTTGAAATTTATGTTTTTAATCCTTTAATTAAATATAATTCCAGAAATAGTTTTATGGAAACTGTTTTGGCACATTCAATCCATCAGAATCTGTGAAATGTCAATTTGGGCCCTTAATTTTGTATTTTTCACATTTTAGGCCCAAAATTTGTGTTTTTAACCCAAAGAAAATTATTACTAAACCTCTTAGCCATTTTTCTTGAAACACTTTGTGTGTAGAAATATATTTGAAGCCAAGATCATAAAACATAAGTTGTATCTCGGTTTTGAGGGGTTTTATGGCTAGATCCAACATTAAAACACATAAAAGCATACATATAAGCATGGAAATCATACAAGGCATACAAACACATATAGATCTACACTTTCACTTGTATTCCCCCCCCCCCCCACAAAACTCATAAAAACAGAAAATAGGGGGTATGAAGCTCACCTTGGGGGGGTAGTTTCGGTTCTTGAAGAAAAGATGGAAGAAATGAAGTGATTTTTGGCCTTTGCACTCCTTGATGAACTTTTCGAGATTATGGGGGTTTCTAGAGTGCAAGATCATGATTTTTGCATGGATTAGGAAGAGATGTTTGATAAATAAGGAATACAAGTCATAGATCCAAACAAAACCTTACCTTAGATGATGATTTTTGTGGAAGAACTTCCTTGAATGCTTCCTATTTTTTCGAGATCTTGGATGGAGAAGAAGGGAGTGTTCTTGAGAGAGTTGAGAGATTTTTTTTGTGAGTTTGTGTGTGTGAGTATGGCCGAGAGTGAGAGAGGAGAGAAGAAGAAATGATATTTGAGGTGATGTTTGCATGGAGATATGAGTTTCTTGCATGGAAGTCCTTTGGTTAATAGTGAGGTGGCATGAGAAAGTCAAACCTTTCTCTTGGGCTTGATTTGGGCCGAAAATGTTGGAGGAAAAAGAGAGTGTTTGGGCTTTAAATACTTAAGCCCAATTTTCATGGTTAAGTTGAGTGATTTTTGGTCCAAATAAATTTAAAGGTGATTTTTATGACTAGTTAGGATCAAATTAGGTTAATTATGGTTCATAGTCATTAATTTATTTCATTCTAGGCCCAATATGGCCCAAAATGTTGAAATAAATAAATATGGGTCCACTTAGAGTCCAATTAGGGTTCTAAGCCCATGATAGTCTAATTGGAAGCTTATTGGTCCATTTGGATCCAATAGGGGAGTCCTAATCCAAAATGGACTTAACAAGGACTTCTAGGGTTTCCAACTGGTTGAATGACTATTTGTAGTACTTGCATAATGTATTTGATTTGAAATTTTTGATTCACATTAACTTGAATGTTTAGATTACATGACACAAAATTTCCAGTTGTGACAATATATATATATATATATATATATATATATATATATATATATATATATATATTATACTCTATATATTTATTATAATAGAGGTCAAAATACTTCAACCAAAATTCATTTAAAATCTAATATTTCAAATGCTTTTTAATAATGATTGTAATAATTTCAACATGTGTTACTTAATTGATTGATTAATAAAAATATTAATATTTTGAAACTCCTAACTCTTAAATTTATAATATGTAATTTTTCAGTTAACTAAAATACGTTTCCTACATAAAGATAACATTTTTATGTTTGGTTAATCATATTTGTTTATCATTTTTTATTTTTGTTATCTAGAGTGCATGTAATTAGAAAAGAATGTGTACATAGAATGACTACTTCAATTTACATAGGAATCGATACCACTAGAAATGTATGTCATCTTTAATTGGTGGCAGAAGATCCACATATCCTTTTTAACTATTTATTTTAATGCTTAGTAATATCTATTTTATATTCTTATTCACCTTAGTTTTTTAGGTACAAATTAAGGAAGAGGATTCTCGACACACAAACATAAAGTCAAACGTACGCCTTACAAAATGTGTAATTAAAATTAAATATCATATTTACTAATTGACTTATTTTAAAAGTCTTGATGACATTTATGTATAATGATATATTTTGTATGACCTCATCCTTAATTTCAATGTTTAATATTTGAAAGTTCATATATGAAACCTTGGATGTTTTGGTGTGATATAAATAGTGTAATACAAAATTTATGGGTTCAATATTGTTTATTAATAGCTTATTCAAAACGATTTATTTCTTATTTTATCCAAAAAAATATTATCCGATATAAGAAAAATAGAAAACAACTATTAAAGAGTATTTCAATTATATTAATGTTATACAAAACTTATAATATATATTGGATAGTATAAAAGTAAAGACAATGTTATAAGGTATGGACTATATTAGATAGTATCAAAATAGAAGTTGATGGATTTTTATATTATTTGATAATTCGGTTAATGCCCAAAACATGACTAAAAATGTAAATTTAACATATTTTTATTTTTTAACCATAATTATTTTAACCATTTAAATGCATTCTTGCGCAACGCGCGAGATTACGCCTAGTGTGTGTGTGTGTGTGTATATATATATATATATATATATATATATATATATATATATATATATATATATAGGGGACGGTTCACTTGAGATTAAAAAAAAAAGTAGAGATCTTGAGATTAAACCTCAGCCACATATTTCACATTTGCCGCTCTAATGCTCCAGCGTACCAGCAGCAACAACGTATGCCTAATCATAAATGATTATATGGCAGAGAGGTATAATCATACAGGATTATACATGTTTATACATATATGCATAATCATAAATGATTATACATATATGTCTGTTCACCGATTAAGTAATCATAAATGATTATTACAGTTAGTCGCAGAAGAGGTGGTGGTGACAGAGTTGGCGGTGGTATAAGTAATGGAGGTGACTATGGTGGGGTCGACTGGTGTCAGAGGTGGTGGTAGTGGCGGTTACGATGGTGGGGATGGTGGCGGAGGAGAAAGGAACGGGTGGCACTGTGTAATCATTTATGATTACACCAGACCTGCCGCGCCGGTACGCCGAAGGGTTAGAGCGGCAGATGTGAAATACGTGGCTGAGGTTGAATCTCAAGATCTCTATTTTATTTTTAATCTCAACAGAACCTACCTCTCTCTCTCTCTCTCTCTCTCTATATATATATATATATATATATATATATATATATATATATATATATATATGTATATATATATATCCCTATACTAATAAAAGAGTAGTTTTTTTTGCCATGTGTCACCATATTAGACCTCTTAATTAATGTGTTGTCACTTGCCAATCTATTAGTTCTCCATTTTAAATTTATTAGACTTCCTCATTAATGTGATGTTATTTGTCAATGTATTTATTATCTATTTTAAATTTAAATTTAAATTTTAAAATTTATATTATTGTTTTCATTAATTCACAAATAAAAAATATCTAATATATATTAAAAATCAATTTTACATATTTATTTGAATCAACGATTATAATTTCATATAACTAATAAAATTATTTTTAAATTAATAATTTATTTAAAATAACTGATTAATATTTTGAGTTTTTACTATAAAAGTTTGATTAATTTTATAACTGTAGTTCCCACGGGTTATAAACTAATATATATATATATATATATATATATATATATATATATATATATATATATATATATATATATATATATATATATATATATATATATATATATATATATATATATATATATATATATATATATATATATATATATATATATACATTACCAATATGTTAAGCTTTCAGTTTTGAAGCCACGCCTTCCTTCTAAACCAATACCATCCGTTTCCTTCTTCTCCAATTTTCTAAACCATGAGCTAACAGATAACCTTCACTCAACCGCCTCCTCTTTTGTTTCAATTAAATTTTCTACCCAGCCTCCATTAACATCTGTCGCAATCTTCCAGGTTTTTTGTGATAATCGACTATCTCCTTCTTCTCTTTTTACGTTCCTTTTCTCTTCAATTTTATTTTTAGGTTTTTACCACTGCCCTGCTTCTCCAGCCTGATTCTCCGGCCTAAGGTATGTCTTTGTACTTCATGTTGTTTCCAATTAAACAAAGTTATATTCTTTGGTATTTAAGACTTTCCGTTTAGGTATTTTACTTTTCTTTGAACAATGAGATGTCATTGAGATTTAATTTGTATTTTGAAACCTTTTTTTTTTTTTTTTTTTGCAAATCTCTCTCCAAAATAATGGTAGTCATTTTCTTTGGTGACGATTTAACATTATCGGAGGCTTTGTGATGCCCTCTGGACCATGTTTTTGTCGCCGCTTGACTGGTATGTATACGAGTTCGGGTAAATCTCTAGCCCCCCTTCCTAATTCGTCTTAAGTTGTATGAAATTGTCTACTTGATTGCGGTTGAGTCTCTTTAGGCCATAGATAGGGACGCGTTTATTCATGCCTTGCCACCCTACCATCTACCTTGTACAACATCTCGCTTGTTTGAAGATTATAGTTGTTGACGAATTTTATTTGTGTAACACCGTAAAAATTTTGAATAATTTTTCACTTTTGAAAAACCATAAAACATCATTCACATTCATTTTAAAAACATTGTATCAATATTGTATCAGTACGAAACCCAAGATAAAAAACATATAAACTCCAATGTATGTGTGTATGAATCATGCCGACGCCTTCCCGCGATCATCTCTGGTACCTGAAACACATAACACTGTAAGCATAAATGCTTAGTGAGTTCCCTAAAATACCACTCAAACACATACTAGCCACTCGAGGCTATAACTCTGTCGACCCTCTGGTCAATGTGTCTCAGTGGGGCCCTCCAGCCCCAACTCTCTGTGGGCCCTCTGGCCCTAACTCTATGGACCCTAAGGTCCTTACTCTGTAACTCTGAATCATGCATATCACATATCACCATAATTTACAACACATAAATAACATGCAAATATACTGGTATATAACACTGTAATACTCTGTCACATAACTCTGTTACCACACTAGGTAAAGTATAGTGAGAAGACTCACCTCAAATGTCTTGGTAATCTCCGACTCGGTAGAAATATTGCCTAGCCTCAGCCTAATCACATAAAGTAAATACTCTCATAAATATAACTCTCGAGACTAGACTCAACCCTCTATTGGCACCCTCAGAAAGGTAAAAGACTATTTTACCTCTCTCTCTTGACTCAAATACCCCATTGTTGACCAAACCCTAAAAGTCAACAAAAGTCAATGGTCAAAATTTGACCCAACTCGTCGAGTGCACTTTGGCGACTCGGCGAGTACACATATGTCCACTAACTCTTTATTCTCGCTTGGCATGTCGAGTCCCTCCCCTTGCTCTACGAGTCACTCCTGGCATGAATCGCGGGGCCACCCCGACTCAACTCGCCGAGTCCCAAGAACAACTCGGCGAGTTCCGCCTTAAACTCCAGTCCTCTAATCCCCTTCTAACTCACTGAGTTATTCCCCCAACTCAGCAAGTCTACTCGCTGAGTGATTTACGTGAAACCCTAACCCTACTCGCCGAGTCTCAAGAACAACTCGGCGAGTTCATGCCATGCACAAACTCTATTGACCTCCTAAGGTCAGATCTGTGCCCCTAATCCATAGATTTGGCCTTCCCAAGCATGAAAGTCACGTAAAGTTCGAACCTTGATGCTCATATATCAATTAGATGGCATCAAATGGTGATTTAGCCCCAAAAATGACAACCTAAGTCCAATAACCCTAAAATGACTCATAAAGCTCCAAGGGTTAAGGTCTCTGGACCTCTTTGAGTCCAGATCCAAATCATAAACTCGAAAAGGGACCAAATGCTCTACATG
Organism: Lactuca serriola; assembly: GCF_051521515.1. NCBI lineage: Eukaryota > Viridiplantae > Streptophyta > Magnoliopsida > Asterales > Asteraceae > Lactuca > Lactuca serriola. Next base: position 81,742,100 of record NC_136416.1, on the reverse strand, counting down.
ATCATCTTCCAAAGGGTTTGAAAACCCTAACTCTATGAATCAATACCCAAAACTAGAGAAGGCCCAAATGAATACCTCAATATGAAGCCTCTGAACTCTGAAGTCACTAGATTTGCACCTCCTTCAGCCTCCTCTTGCCTTGGTCACCTTCTTCTTCAAATTACACCAATAAATGATCAACAATGGCCTCTCTTTTCCTCACAAACGATCTAGATCTCTTAGGGTCTCTCTCTGGGGTTTGGTAGCCGCAAATGACGGCCTTAAGGGCCTTTAAATAGGTCCCAAACCCTGGAAATTAGGGTTTCATTAAACAACGTGGACTCGCTGAGTCCACCCATGGACTCGCCGAGTCTAGTCGCGAACCTGGATGAACATCCGCGACCCTACTCAGCGAGTCTATGCACCAACTCGCCAAGTTCCTTCACAAACTCCAAATATAAATGAATAAAATAATATACCCGGGAATCCGAATGTTACAATTCTCCCCCACTAGAATCAGACTTCGCCCTCGAAGTCTCACTCTGCAAACAACTCCGGATGTTGCTCACGCATCTCACGCTCCGGCTCCCAAGTAAGCTCCGACCCTTTCCGATGTTACCACTGTACCTGCACCAGAGGCACTTCCTTGTTCCTCAGAACCTTGATCTTCCGATCCCTAATCGCCACCGGTCTCTCAATGTACTTCAGGCCCACATCCACCTGAATATCCTCTAATGGAACCACTCCCAACTCGTCGGCTATACACTTTCTCAGCTGCGACACGTGGAAGGTGTCATAAATCTGACCCAACTCTGCCGGTAGTTCTAGACGGTAGGCTACCCTGCCTACTCTCGCGAGCACCCTGAATGGACCAATATATCGGGGCCCCAGCTTTCCCCTCTTCCTGAATCGGATCACTCCTTTCTAAGGAGAGACCTTCAGGAGCACGAAGTCGCCGACCTGAAACTTGAGCTCGGACCGGCGCCTGTCTGCATAATTCTTCTGACGAATCTGAGCGGTCAACAACCTCTATTTGACCTGCTGTATCTGCTCAGTCGTCTGAAGCACGATCTCTGTACTACCCATCACACGTTGCCCTACCTCTCCCCAGCAAATGGGAGTCCGACACCTCCTCCCATACAACAGCTCAAAGGGTGGCATACCAATGCTCGAATGATGGCTGTTGTTGTAGGAAAACTCTGCCAAGGGCAAATACGTGTCCCAACTCCTGCCGAAATCCAACACACATGCCCGGAGCATATCCTCGAGCATCTGAAACGTCCGCTCGCTCTGTCCGTCAATCTGTGAGTGGTATGCGGTACTAAAATGCAGTCTAGTACCCAATTCCTCATGAAATTTCTTCCAGAATCTGGAAGTGAAACGCACATCTCGATCTAAGACAATCGAGATCAGCACTCCATGTCGCGATACCACCTCCCTCACATACATCTCTGCCAACTTCTCTGCGGAAGAGCTCTCACTGATAGCAAGGAAATGAGCGCTCTTCGTCAACCGGTCTACAATCACCCAAATTGCATCGACGCCCCTCGCCGTCCTCGGCAATTTGGTGATAAAGTCCATAGAAATCTGTTCCCACTTCCACTTAGGAACCTCCAACGGCTGCAACTTACCGTGCGGTCTCTGGTGCTCGGCCTTAACCTGGCGACAGGTTAGGCACCTATCAACGAACCACGCAACGTCCCCTTTCATAAAGGGCCACCAATACTCTCTTTTTAGGTCCAAATACATCTTAGTGGCCCCGGGATGGATCGAGAACTTCGATCGATGTGCCTCTTCCATCAAAAAGGTACGCGTCCCGCCCACAAAGGCACCCAAATCCGACCCTGAAATGTCATAAGCCCCCGACTATCGGTAACGAACTCCGATACCTGCTCGATAACTCGCTCTCTCTTTTGGTTTTCTGGCCTCACGGCCTCCGCCTGAGCTCCTCGAATGGTGTCCAACACCGAAGTCATCACTGTCAATCTCATACAAACGTCTCGTATCGGAACGCTCTCCGCCCTACGACTCAGGGCATCGGCTACCACGTTAGCCTTACCCGGGTGGTATAGGATCTCACAATCATAATCCTTTACCATATCCAACCATCTCCTCTGCTGCATATTCAGGTTGGGCCGATCCATCAAATATTTCAGACTCTTGTGATCCGTGTATATGGTACATCGGACCCCATACAGATAGTGACGCCAGATCTTGAGGGCGAACACCACTGACCCCAACTCTAAATCGTGGGTGGGATACCTCGCCTCATGAGGCTTCAACTGCCTCGATGCATATGCTATCACATGCCCCCTATGCATAAGCACTGCTCCCAACCCTGATATCGACGCGTCACAATACACCACAAAATCCTCCATTCCCTCCGGAAGGGCTAACACCGGGGCTTCGCATAATCTCTGGTGAAGTGTCTCGAAGGAGGCCTGCTGCTCTGGGCCCCAAGCAAAAGCTACACCCTTCCTGGTCAACTTGGTGAGTGGCACGGCGATCTTGGAGAAATCTCTGATAAATCTCCAATAATAGCCCGCCAATCCTAGGAAACTCCTGATCTTTGTAGGTGACCTCGGCACCTCCCAACTCATCACCGCCTCAATCTTGGCCGGATCGACCAATATCCCTTTTTGGTTAATGAGATGCCCTAGGAACTGGACTTCTCGTAACCAGAAATCACACTTGGAGAATTTGGCATAAAGCCTCTCCGACCTCAAAACCCCGAGGATCTCCCTCAAATGCTCCTCATGCTGTTCTCTGGATCTCGAATACACCAAAATGTCGTCGATGAATGCGATCACCGAGCGATCCAACATCGGCCTGCATACCCTATTCATGAGGTCCATGAATACTGCTGGTGCGTTGGTGAGCCCGAAAGGCATCACCACGAACTGGTAATGCCCGTAACAAGTCCTGAACGCTGTCTTCTGGATATCCTCATCTCGCACCCTCACCTGATGATATCCAGACCTCAAATCGATCTTGGAGAACCAAGATGCTCCCTGCAACTGATCGAACAAATCGTCAATCCTCGGAAATGGGTAACGGTTCTTAACCGTCAACTTGTTCAACTCCCGGTAATCAATGCACATCCGGTGCGAACCATCCTTTTTCTTGATAAAAAGGATAGGTGCTCCCCATGGCAAACTGCTCGGCCGAATAAACCCCTTCCCCAGTAGCTCCTGAAGCTGCGAGGATAACTCCTACATCTCTGGAGACGCAAGGCGATAGGGCGCCTTGGCGATAGGCGCAACCCCCGAAACCGAGTCGATACTGAACTCTACCTGCCTCACGGGAGGCACACCCAACAACTCCTCCGGAAACACATCCGAGAACTCACGCACTATCGGAACCTCATCAACTGACCTCGGTCTCTCTGAATCAATCCTCGTATCCATCACATATGCTACAAATCCCTTACATCCCTGCTGAAGACTCTGTCTCGCCCTAGCGGCTGAACAAAATGCCGACCCAGAACGTGTACCCTCGCCGTACATCGTAAGAACTCCCCCACTAGGGTCGCGCATGGTCACCAGTTGTCGCTCGCAGTCGATGATCGCTCCAAATCTGCTCAACCAGTCCATGTCCACGATGACACAGACATCTCCCATCGCAATGGGGACTAAATCGATCGGAAACTCTACCCCAAAAATCTCAAGTACACAACCTCGAATCACCTCGGTGGCATATACCGCTCTCTCATCCGCTATGGAAACTCTCAGAGGTCGACTCAACGCCTCTCGACTAATCCTGATGTGTCGGTTGAAAGCCGACGATACAAAAGATCGACTTGCATCGAGTCAAATAACACTAGAGCAGGTACAGAACTCACAAGAAAAGTACCTACGCATAACATAATATAAGCACAATATCTCAACATAAAAATGAATACATGAAAGAATACATACCGGCCACGACATCGGGTGCTGCACGGACCTCCTCCGCAGACAACTGGAAGGCTCTCCCTCGTGCCTTCGGTGCCTCGGCCTTCACTGGCCGACTGTCCGTAGCTCTCATTGCAGCAGGGGCAGATCCCTGAGGTGCTCCCTACGCGGTCCCTCGCAACTGTGGACACTCTGCCTTCCGGTGTCCGGTCTGGTTGCTGTGAAAACATACTGCAAACCCCTTGGGGCAATCCTTGGCCATATGCCCCTCCTTGCCACATTTGTATCAAGACCCTGCTCTACACACTCCATCGTGACCCTTACCGCACTTGCCACAAGTGCGCCCCTTCTGGTTCCCAGATCTCGAATCAGCGGGTTTGACCCGCTTGGCTGTCGGCTGGGACTGAGCCGGCCGCCGATCCCTTCCCTGAGACTCGGCCTCCTCTCTAGCTTGGGTCTCCCACTCTATCTCCCTCTTCCAGGCATTTGCCTGAAGCTCAGCAAATGTCCGGTACGTTGAGTTCGCCACGAACTCTCGTATATCCCTCCTCAACACACTCAAATACCGGCTCATACGTGCCTGCTCGGAGGACACGTGCTCTGGGCAGAACATTGCCCTCTCATGAAACATCCGTGTAATCGCTGTAACCGACTCAATACCCTGCCTGAGGGTCAGAAACTCCTGTGCCAATCACTCCCTCTCCACCTGGGGAACGTACTCATCTCGAAACATAATAGTGAACCTCTCCCAGGTCACTGCAGCAAGCTCAGCAGGTGTGAAATGCGCCGTCACAAACTTCCACCAGTCCTTCGCTCCCAAGCGAAGCTGGTTCAGCGCGAACCGAACTCTCAAATGCTCAGGAGTTGAGCAAGTAAAGAAACACCCCTTAATGTCTGATATCCACCTCATCGCTGCAATTGGGTCCTGGGTCCCATCGAACTCCGGTGGTTTCGTGCTGCTGAATTCTCGGAACAGCAACGCATCACCACCTTGCGGCCTCGTCGCAGCTATAGCTGCAGTGGCCGCAGCAACAACAGCCTCAGAAAGAGCAGCGTATCTCTTGTCAAATGTCTCAATCAAAGTGGTCTTGATAGACCTGAACATCTCTGGTATCTCTGCCCTGATGGTCGCAACCACCTCCTCCTGAATGATTATACAGATCTCGACCTCGCTCGTACCACTGCTCTCTGGTGTGTAGCGTGTTCCAACCATGGTCTCCCTCTGAAATACAACATAAGAATATTAGGGACCCCCTCGAGTATAATCACACTCGATAACTCCACCCTACTTGTTCCTTAGTGCTCTAAGGATTCTTACTTGGACTGCGCACCGACTCGGTATCTTTAGTAGTACGGGCCCAATACTACCGTCCATACCGCATCAGCATTCATCCCAAGTCCTCCTCATTGAGCCCCAAATCCCAAGTACTCTACTTTCCTTAATCATGCGCTACTCACTAGCAGATCTCTCATAAGCACCTCGCTGCTATCTAAACACTCTTAAGCATTTCTAGCAGCAAACCCCTAGACTAAGGCATCATATATCAGGCCACTCTAGTCCTAATAAGAATACCTAGTCTACTCTAGCATGCATATCGTAATTCATCATATAGCATAACATAGCATATCAGATAACACTTATTATAAGGGTATTTTAGGAAATCACCGTTCGGGCGTTGGCTGATCGTACACACGGCTCTGCTCTGTTTGTCTCAAAACTCTTTTTACTCTTTTACAAAAATTTCACTTATTATTAACATCTTCCTCAAATCCTCAGTTTGAGTTTAGATACGCCCGAAGATGCATCCGAATCCCTCAAACCAAGGCTCTGATACTAACTTGTAACACCGTAAAAATTTTGAACAATTTTTCACTTTTGAAAAACCATAAAACATCATTCACATTCATTTTAAAAACATTGTATCAATATTGTATCAGCACAAAACTGAAGATCAAAAACATATAAACTCCAATGTGCGTGTGTACGAATCATGCCGGCGCCTTCCCGCGATCATCGCTGGTACCTGAAACACATAACACATAACACTGTAAGCATAAATGCTTAGTGAGTTCCCCAAAATACCACTCAAACACATACTAGCCACTCGAGGCTATAACTCTGTCGACCCTCTGGTCAATGTGTCTCAGTGGGGCCCTCCAGCCCCAACTCTCTGTGGGCCCACTGGCCCTAACTCTATGGACCCTATGGTCCTTACTCTGTAACTATGAATCATGCATATCACATATCACCATAATTTACAACACATAAATAACATGCAAATATATTGGTATATAACACTGTAATACTCTGTCACATAACTCTGTTACCACACTAGGTAAAGTATAGTGAGAAGACTCACCTCAGATGTCTCGGTAATCTCTGACTCGGTAGAAATATTGCCTAGCCTCCGCCTAATCACATAAAGTAAATACTCTCATAAATATAACTCTCGAGACTAGAATCAACCCTCTATTGGCACCCTCAGAAAGGTAAAAGACTATTTTACCCCTCTCTTGACTAAAAGACCCCATTGTTGACCAAACCCTAAAAGTCAACAAAAGTCAACGGTCAAACTTTGACCCAACTCGTCGAGTGCACTTTGGCGACTCGGCGAGTACACATATGTCCACTAACTCTTTATTCTCGCTTGGCATGTCGAGTCCCTCCCCTTGCTCTACGAGTCACTCCTGGCATGAATCGCAGAGCCACCCCGACTCAACTCGCCGAGTCCCAAGAACAACTCGGCGAGTTCTGCCTTAAACTCCAGTCCTCTAATCCCCTTCTGACTCACTGAGTTATTCCCCCAACTCAGCAAGTCTACTCGCTGAGTGATTTACGTGAAACCCTAACCATACTCGCCGAGTCTCAAGAACAACTCGGCGAGTTCATGCCATGCACAAACTCTATTGACCTCCTAAGGTCAGATCTATGCCCCTAATCCATAGATTTGGCCTTCCTAAGCATGAAAGTCACGTAAAGTTCGAACTTTGATGCTCATATATCAATTAGATGGCATCAAATGGTGATTTAGCCCCAAAAATGAAAACCTAAGTCCAATAACCCCAAAATGACTCATAAAGCTCCAAGGGTTAAGGTCTCTGGACCTCTTTGAGTCCAGATCCAAAGCATAAACTCGAAAAGGGACCAAATGCTCTACATGATCATCTTCCAAAGGGTTTGAAAACCCTAACTCTATGAATCAATACCCAAAACTAGAGAAGGCCCAAATGAATACCTCAATATGAAGCCTCTGAACTCTGAAGTCGCTAGATTTGCACCTCCTTCAGCCTCCTCTTGCCTTGGTCACCTTCTTCTTCAAATTACACCAACAAATAATCAACAATGGCCTCTCTTTTCCTCACAAACGATCTAGATCTCTTAGGGTCTCTCTCTGGGGTTTGGTAGTCGCAAATGACGGCCTTAAGGGCCTTTAAATAGGTCCCAAACTCTGGAATTTAGGGTTTCATTAAACAGCGTAGACTCGCCGAGTCCACCCATGAACTCGCCGAGTCTAGTCGCGAACCCGGATGAACATCCGCGACCCTACTCGACAAGTCTATGCACCAACTCGCCGAGTTCCTTCACAAACTCCAAATATAAATGAATAAAATAATATACCTGGGAATCCGGATGTTACAATTTGCTTCTTTATATCCCAAAAAACTCATCCCTATCTCCTATCCTCTTCTTAACCATAATCTTGTCCGGTAAGAATCGTCAGGTTTGAACTTCTTTAATTATTCAGTCGATTGCAACTGTTCCAATAACGTCAGGGAGCATGAAATTTCAGTTTATGATTTGAATTGTATTTGCTTTTAGTCTCTTATTTGAATTGTTTTAGCTTGAATTCAGATTGGCTACTTTTTAATTTAGGAAATTGAATAAAAAGAAAAAGGCATGATTGTTTTTTAGTTGTACTCAAGGCAAGTATCAATTAAACAAGGCTAAATTCACCTAAACCCCAACCTCAACAGTTCATTTAAAAGAAACTCACGTTTTTGTCTCCTGTAATGAAGCTAAGCAAAGGAAGCAAGAAGGTCATTCATCATATTTTATGTAGTCTATGGCATCAATGAAAGTCGCAAACAGGTACCCTATTATCTAACTTTTTTGTTTAGGTTTTGTGGCTTCTAGAGATAAGATTGTATGTAATATGGTTAGTAAGTGTTGAGGATCATTTACAGTTATACAACTACCCGTTGTAGGCCCATGAAAGTGAGAAAAAATGTAACCTGTAATTGGGATTTTAAGTATCCCATTGAATTCTTTTGTAAAGGTACTATTTTTTTAATTATTTTTTAAACATATGAAAAACTAAATCTTGAATCTTTTTATAAAAAATACAAGGGTTTTTTCTTGTTTCTTTGTTTAGACATAGACAAATACATGTTGTCTAAGCAAATTCATGGATCTTGTACATAATGTTGAAAATGTTTCACTTATTACCATGCCACATGCATCAACAATTGGATATCACATGGAGTTGATTTTTTTTTTTCTTTTCAAAAACAATAAATCCTCCCTCATTAAAAATGAAAAAAAAAACCGATTACAAAGATGTGATTTTATTATCAGAGTTGCATTCTCTTAAAAAATAACAAAAAGCGGATTACAATAATAGTGTCCTAACGTGTTTATTACACGTACCCTCTTGGGATTTTCTTTGGTACTTGGTGTTTTATGGCTCCAAATCATATATGGTTTTAATAAAACAGACACCAAGAAAGGTACTTTTTGCTTAAAACAACCGGAATGGTTCAATATTAATTTCTTCTGTAAGAATACAACCCGAAATTTAAAATGAGACGGAACTATTTTCCGTAGTCATATGTAGGGTGAACCATAAGGCAGACAACAAGATAGTTCAATTGACTACATTTTCACTTTTAACCTACGGTTTATCCATATATTAATCATTAATGAACGTATTGTTTTGAATTTGTGTTGGTTAGAAGTGAGAGGGGTTAATTGTCCAACGAATTGCAAGACCATGCTATCACTCTTTAAATACAGTACAACGGTTAAGTGTCCTCGAAGTAATAATGATTAATATATCATTTTTCTTCAACAAAATTTTATTGTTTTAGCTTTATTAACTCACCAGCTACCTTGTTTCTAATAGAAGTTTTTTTTTCTACATTTAGAGAAAGATTATGTCATTTAGAGGCAGACTTTTTGCATGTTTTTGAAAATTACCATTTTTTTTATGATTTTATCTATAACTTTTCTAAGGGGTGTTTGGATTAGCTTATTAGCTTATTGCTTATTAGCTTATTTGTGGTGGGAATAAGCAATAAGCAATAAGCATGAGGAGATATGCTTATTAAAATTAGCTTATTTAGCTTAATAAGCTAGATTTTATCCAAACACTCAAAGTTAGCTTATTGTGGGAATAAGCAATAAACACCTCTTTTTTTACTATCCAAACACCCCCTAAACCTTTGGGATCTAATGATCTCTTTCTTTATTATTTATTTATTATCTTTTGTAAATTGTGGTTACTTGGATATGGTCTCTTCGCAATTCGAAACATCATGCAAAGAGAACTGGTTACAGTTTTGGAATTTTCCGACTTATTAAGGGTATTGGAGTATCGTGATGAACAAGTGAGAAAGAATGTGGTTAATTTAAGGGAAGCACAATGCGAGAAGTCCTATGAAATTATGATGTAAGGACCAAAATTTTAAAAGGTCATTTTTCAAACCAAAAGCAATTCTTTTTTTTCGGCTAGGTTTGGAACCAAATTTGAAGCTATCTTATTATTAATATTTAAAACTAGAGTGGGTGTTTGGGAGAATTTGTAATATGACTTATTAGCTTGTTAACTTTTCAAAAAATCAATAAGTTAAAAAGATTTTTGGCAAACACTAAAACAAATGTTTTTTTCAAAAAGTCATGAATTTCTGTCTTTTTTCTCTTCAAAAACTCAATAGGCATTTTGAGAAGCAATCCCAAATACGCCCTAATGAAGAAATTTTTTGGTTTTGATCGGTAACAAGCTTCAGCTACTTAACAAGTTTCAACTACTTGCATATCTCAACGAGAATCAAGTTCTTTTGTATTTGACGGAAATGAGGTAGCTTTCAAACAAATAATTCGGGACATTTGAGGTTTAAATTCGTATCAAAGTAACTGAAAAGATCCAAAATTAAAAAGATGACTATTCACAAGCTTATCGCAGCATATGTAAACATTTTAAGCTCAAAAGTGGTCTTAAAATTAAAATACAAGGATCAAAACGACCTTTATATTCATTTAGTGGTAAGCTATAAAAAATAAGGGGACAAAAAATCGATGAAGCTATATATTGAGATAATTCTTATTTGGCTTCTTTGATGTCGACCTTTTGATGACGTAGAAGAGAAGGACATCTATGTCCCGTATGCAAACATTCATCATCAATTTGTCTTCTTAGAATCATCATCTATTTTGGTAATTTCTTAGATATCCTTAATTTTTTTTGCCACTAGGAACTTATGAGTTAGTCATTTACACTTATTGCAACCATTTTTTAGCCGTGCCCCTTAGCCAAATCTTAGATCTCCAGGTAGAATAGGCAAAATTCTAGAATCAATAATAGGAGGATGTATTATAGGATCGGCTGGAATTTCATCATAAAGAATGGAACTGAACATGGGTACATCAACTCTCGCAACACATTGTTCAATTACCTAATCATATAACATACGAAGAATCTTAGATAAATTGCTGACATTTTCTTTCTTACATTTATGTTTATCAAACGTAACTTCTAAATCAATTCTCTCACGGCCCTCATCAGTTTCCTACTATTTTTTTTTTCAGCGAATTTTATAAAAAGCTGCGATTTTTTATAAAAAAATTTCAAAAAAAAGTTTTGTGATCTCTAAGTATTTTTTTTATGCATTTTTATGATTTTTAGTGTTTTTTTAGGGTTTTTTTTTGTTTTCCATAGAACCTATATATATATATATATATATATATATATATATATATATATATATATATATATATATATATATATATATATATATATATATATATATAATAAAGATGTAAAATTAACTCGTTGAAAATAAAAAGGTATAGAATTGAATACAAGCTACAAACAAAAAGGCTAAAATGTATATTTTAATAAATGTATATAGGTATCAAAGATGAATACTATAAAATAGAAATTTAATTAATTAATAAGCTAAAAAAGAAAAATAAATGAAGAAATTCGGTCATGTCATGTGGTATACTTTAGTTACCAACGTGGCTTTGACTTTGTCACATGTGGTATACTAAAATGTCGCTTAAAAATAAGTAAAATAACTGACACGTGGGTTGTTTTTCTGCCCAAAAAGTTATTATTGCAATAGAAGATTAGATGGTTTTAATACTTAGAAGCATATAGTACAACACACGTATTAATTTTTTAATTAAGGTTTCTCACGTGTTCATCTGGAAATGACTACATAAATCCACTAGAAAGTCCACTCCTCCATAATCCATAGCTTCAGATTAAGGAACTTAAATATAGTAAGATTAAGATTTGCAAATCATCGCAACTGGCTATGGATTACAAGACAGTTGTTGTATTAGCAATTGTGTTTCTATCGACGGTATCATCAGCTCGAATGGTGCCATTGCCGGTCAGTGTTTTCGAAAGTTCAAAGTACGGATTGCTTCAGCTCAATAATGGTTTGGCTCAGACTCCTCAGATGGGGTAATTTATTCGATATTTGTAGTGATTTTGACAGTGTTTTTGTACTTTAAATTCGATTTTGATTTTTGGAGCTGATTTCATTTCATAAATGAATGCATTGAGCAGATGGAATAGCAGGAATTTCTTTGCCTGCAACATAAACGAGACTCTAATTAAGGAAACAGGTTGATTTTGTTTTCCATTTTGTGAGGGGACTTGTGATTTTGATTTTTTTGGGAATTAGATTTGAGTTCATTTGAAGTAATTGATTCAATTTCTTAATCTATTTGGCAGCTGATGCACTTATCTCGTCTGGCTTGGCTGATTTGGGCTATAATTATGTCATCATTGGTACTCCTTCAAGTGTTCTTACTTATTTTATTAATGGTCTATATCTTAGGGTTAGTTCCATAAAAGATCTTTTTTATTTTTTTATTTTTTTATTTTTTTACGAAAAGACCCAACTTTTACCTGTTACTTGTTATTTTAGACCTTAGCAAGTCACCAAAAGGTAAATTAGATATTTTTGTTTCATAAAAGACCCTATATTTTATAGTTTTTTTTTTCTCTTCATTTTAGACCTAAAATATATATATTTTTTTCAAAATAAACTCAACTTTAAAATTGGTTATAATCTTCAAATCCAAATATATAAGGTACTTCTTGACTACATCGAAAAAGAAAATATACGTGTATAAACTAAAAAATGTTATGTAATCTATTATATTTTGAGCGAATATAACCTAGAAGAATTGCAAAATTTTATTTTTGTCTAAAAGATATAATTAAACTTTATCTTGGATATATATTATATCATTAAACTTGATATATTGTTTATAAAAAATGTTATATTACCGCTAATAAAAATTTTGATGTTAATTTGATATTTTCTGATAACATGGATAATACATGACTATGGAGAATTTTTTAGCATAATAACAATTTTTTTTTTTATTTGTAGAGAAAAAAACATACCATATAACTTAGCAAACTGTATACAAAATAAATTTTTTTAGTTTGTCTATTATAGTTAGACAAAATTATAAAAATGGTCCATGTGGTTTGCCAAAAGTAACAAAGTAAGTTCATGCTAATCTTTTTTGATGCAAATGGCCCATGCGGTTTGCAAAACTTGCATAGATGACCCTTTTTACTAACATCGTTATTATCTGCCGTTAGAGACTGAATCTATAAGGGCATTTTCGTCTTTTCAAGTGTAAAAGGACTGAATTTGTGACATATAGTAAATCACAGGGACCATTTTTGAAATTTCTTTTAAAAAAACAATAAATTGCTAAGGGGAGGGCTCAAACTCATGAGCTCCACCCTTAAATTACCAAAGCCTTAACTAATTGAGCTGAATGCTCTCTTAGCTTATTCTTTCTTAAAACTAATTTATATAATAACAAAATTGTTAAAACATAAATAATAAATAAATTATAAAAACCTTCTTTTACATATATATATTTTTTAAATAAAACAAACTGTATTTTAGTCGTACTATAAAAAAATAGTTTTTTACAAACAAATTGTATGTATTTTTATGTATTTATTTTATGTAAAATATATATTTTTTGTCTTTAAAATATACGTTTTCGTATAAAAAATACGTTTTTGTAAAACATGTTTTTTTTATGTCTTTGAAATAGTAATAATTAACACTACTCGTGACATAAAAAATATATAAATTCTTTTGGGTCGCTAGTTCTAAAACCTTTTTTCGGTAATATGTATTAAAAACAACTTAACAACAATTTTGTTATGTATTTAAACAATTTATACGATTTTTTTATGTCAAGAGTAGTCTTAATAAATAATAATTGTTATTTCAAAAAGATATATTACTATGTCTTTCCATCTTCATGTTAACCATACGATTTAGAAGTTGCGATTAAGATGAAATACGTATTTTAAATAAGATATATAACCAATAGGTTTTTTATGTTTTTTTAAATACATATAAATGAATGCGTATATATCTTATTTAAAATATGTATGGTTCTAAATCGTATTTCAAAAAACATAAAAAACCGTATAAATTGTTTAGATACATATAACCGGATACGTATATATCTTATCTAAAATACGTATTGTTCTAAATCGTATTTAAAAAATAATAAAAAACCGTATAAATTGTTTACATACATATAACCAAATACATATATATCTTATTTAAAATACATATGGTTCTAAATCATATTTAAAAAACATAAAAATATGTATAAATTGTTTAGATACATATAACCGAATATACATATATATATATATATATATATATATATATATATATATATATATATATATATATATATATATATATATATATATATATCTTATTTAAAATATATATGGTTCTAAATCGTATTTAATAAAACATAAAAAACCGTATAAATTGTTTAGATATATAACAAACCTATTCGGTTAAAATACATATAACCGAATATGTATATAAAAAAACCTTGTAAAAATCTATTTTTTAAAGACATAAAAAACCGTATAAACATGTTTTACAAAAACGTATTTGTTATACGAAAACGTAGTTTTTAAAGACAAAAAAATATATATTTTACGTAAAATAAATACATAAAAATACATACAGTTTGTTTGTAAAAAACTACTTTTTTATAGTACGACTAAAATACAGTTTTTATTTATAAAAAAATTATGTAAAAAAAATGTTTTTTATAATTTATTTATTGTTTATGTTTTAACGATATTGTTAATATATAAATTAGTTTTAGGAAATAATAAACCAATAGAGTATTTAGCTCAATTGGTTAAGGCTTTGGTAATTTAATGGTGGAGGTCATGACTTCGAGACCTCCCTTTAGCAATTTAATTTTGTTTTCAAATAAATTTCAAAAATGATCCCTGTGGTTTACTAAATGTCACGAATTCAGTCCCTTTATATTTGAAAAGACGAAAATGCCCTTACAGATTCAGTCCCTAACGGCAGAATAGTAAAAATGGTCCATTTGGTTTACTAAATTTCACGAATTCAGTCTTTTTATACTTGAAAAGACGAAAATACCCTTACAAATTCAGTCCCTAACGGCAGAATAGTAACAGCGTTAGTAAAAAGGGTCATCTTTTCAAGTTTTGCAAACCACATGGGCCATTCGCATAAAAAAATTAGCACGGATTGACTTTAATTTTGGAAAACCACAAGGACCATTTTTGTAATTTTTAGTCTTATACTTATTTCGTGTGTTTGGACATCTCTCTCTCTCTCGCGCGCGCGCTTTTCTATATTATTTTTTTAGTCGAATTTTTTAATTAATTTTTTTAGAACAGTTAATAAACGCATTCACTATCATACTCCTAAACCAAAGCCATAGAATATTTTGTAGCATTAGCCCATTATTGAATAATATGTTATAATTATATCAAATACAACCATAAAAATATTAATCCTAAACGTTCGTAATAGTTTTGTTTAGATATATCAGATTCAAGTTTAAGATATTTTTAAAAAATGTTAACATCACGTATAAATACATAAAACTATATTATGAGAATGAAACTATTTGAGCATAAGTTGAAAATCCAAATAACAAAAATGATGCCGCACACTTAAATATCAAAATACATGTTGTTTGTATATTGTAGTTATTTAAGTATAATCATAATAATTACCAAAATAAAATTTAAGATTTCATTTTAATTAAAAAAAGCTTGAAGGTGTTTGGTACTCAATTGGTTATTGAATTTATGATCTTAAAATTATATAAAATCTCTTTTGTGCTGTTAGGAAATTTGACTTCACATGTCTATGTATTCAACTCATAGCTTTTGGTAATTGTTTTATGTAATTGAAATCGAAAAACCAATTAAACCAATTATATAAAAAAATGATTTGGAGCTAGAAACTGTAAATTTTCCCAAATATAGACAAAACATTTTGTTATTATTTATATTACACTCGTGAAAAAAAAAATTTACTATACAACTTCATTGTATATGTAATGATTTAAAAAAATGTTTCATGCATAAATCAATACGACGCCAGAAGATGTAAAAGTTAAATCGTTGTCTATTATTTAAACTAAAAGAATATAAATATGTTTTTTATGCCTTGACGAAATTAAGCTACACGAACTTGGTGTAGTGAAGAAATAGCTTTTACAACTACTCTTTATTTTTTTTTGTATAAATATACGTGGAAAAAGAATTGTCCAATCATAAATAAATGTAGACATATTGATTACACTCTTTAAATCGATGTCTATGTTTAAAGACAAAATTGCAAGAATGATCCCTGTGGTTAGGTCGAAATTGTCACTTTGAGCCAAACAAGTTTGGACTAGCATTAATGATCCAAAGGTTTTCATTTTCTTGCCACTTTAGTCCAATTTCTTTTGAATTTTTATAAAATGACTACTTTGCCCTTTATATTTTTATTTTCTATTTTTTATAATTACAATAACTAAAAACAAAAGAAAAAAGAAAAATCTATTTGTATTATCACCCCATCCCCTCTCTTTCTCTTTCCCATTAAGAAAATTGAAACACCACCAGATTCTGGTGGCTTTGCTGGTGACCGAGGTTTCTGGCAACGAGAGGATTCCTCGCCGGAGATGTTTTTTGGCAGCAAACCAGAAGGGTCCGTCATTTTCATCGGAGCACCACCATCCTCCTGCCACCTGTTGTCCGGTGCAACACCTTCGCTTCAGACCTGGAAAGATGACGAAGATCTGGTCGAACTTGTCACCTCCTTTACCGTCTTGGATCAACACATCGTCGTCAACAAACACCGGTGATTGTCGATGTTGTTTATTTCGCATCCGCCGCCGCCACCACATGTAAGACACCCTAGCTCCAAAATTCGCGTTTTTAGAAATGCTAGCTTCACCTTCTTCTCTCTTCATCTATATCCTTCTATAACGATGGTATGAGCTATGAGATTCATAAACCCTAGCGTCGACGCTCCAATCGGCCGCTTAGGGTTTCCCTACTTCGTTATATCGTTTGTCTTGGTTTAGATTTGACGGTGCTAGAGTTAGGGTTCCTAAACAATGGTGGAGGTTTTTTGATCGGAAAATCGAGGGTTTTCTGATCAGAAAATTGGGGGTTTTCAGATCGTAAAATTCGGGGTCTTCATATTCAAAAATCAGAGTGTTTAGATCAGAAAATCGGGGGTGTCCATGAGGTGGTGGTGGTGTTGAACTGTGGCGGTGGTGGTTGACGGTATGGCGATAGTGATGATGACGTTGGCGGTTCCGGCAAGATGATATAGTCGCCGACAGTGGTTCATCACGAGAAAGAGAGGGAGTTCATCAGGAGGGAGAGTGAGGTGTTACCAGTGATGGTGGCGTTTACCGGAAAATCGAGGGTGGTGGTGGTGGTAACCAGTGGTGCTGCTAGGGGTTATCGGTGGAGGCGATGTTGATTAGTGCTGGGCAATAGAAGGGGAAAGAGAGATGTATTTAATTTTTTATTTTTCTTTTAATTATAAAACTGTTTAAATAAATAAAAAACATTCAAAAAGTAAAAACCAAGGGCAAAATTGTCATAATGAAAAAATTTATAGTAAATTGGACTAAAGTGGCAAGAAAATAAAAACCTTTGGACCATTAATGCTAGTCCAAACCTATTTGGCCCAAAGTGGCAATTTCGACCTAACCACAAGGACCATTCTTGCAATTTTGTCATGTTTAAACTAAAAGGATATAATCACGTTTTTATACAACTAGTCTTGAAATAAAAAACAATTTTGGTCTAAATTGGAAATAAATACAAAATATAAGGTCTTTTATGAAATTAAAATACTTAATATCTGTTAGCTCTAAAATAATTGAATCTTTTTTGAAAAAGAAATTTTTTTTAGGTCTAAAAGAAAATAAAAATCAAAATATAGGTCTTTTTATGGAAATAACCCTATATCTTATCCCTAAACACAGATGATTGTTGGGAAGCACTTACACGGGACGCAAAGGTAAGTCGAAATTCCTTTCCGCTCTTCTCTCTTTCTCGTAGATTTAATTTGCATCAATGAAGGCATCTTCCATGGTTTCAGTAGAGAAAACCATCCTTAAACCTTCAATAGAAAATTCTTCATCCTACCTCAGAACTACGATTTAATCATAGCAAATTTAACCTAAATAACAACGTAATGGCTTGTTCCACAGGGTCAATTAGTTCCTGACCCAAAAACATTTCCATCTGGGATTAAAGCTCTTGCTGATTACGTACATGGGAAGGGTCTCAAGCTTGGTATCTATTCTTCAGCAGGGTACAATAAAATCCATCTATTCTTATAATTATCCCACCAACTGTTCGATAAAATGATTCTATTGAATGTTCTAGTGTTTTCACCTGTCAAGTACGACCTGCTTCACTTTTCCATGAGAATGATGATGCAGCAACTTGGGCTTCCTGGGTAAGACCCAAAAACCCTAATTCTTTCATGTTCATCACTCAAAATTCATGCTTCCTTCCATCTTATTTAGGGTGTAGACTACTTGAAGTATGACAACTGCTTCAATCTTGGCATCAAACCAATTGATAGATATCCACCAATGAGAGATGCTCTGAACTCAACTGGAAGGACAATCTTTTATTCCCTTGGTGAATGGTAACAACTAAAAACTCATTTCTGTAATCTTGAATCTTCTCAACATATTTCAAGAACCTCTTAAACTCTTTCAGGGGTGAAGATGATCCTGCTCAATGGGGAGGAAATGTTGGAAACAGTTGGAGAACAACAGATGACATCGCTGATACATGGGAAAGGTTTCCATGGTTTACTTAACTTAACTTAACTTAACTATGGTTGAGTTTATATTAAACATTTATCTTTAATTTTTGTCTTCCAGTATGACTAGTATTGCTGATTTAAATGACAAATGGGCAGCTTATGCAGGACCTGGTGGATGGAATGGTAAGTAATTAATTAATTAGAAAAATTCATGCTCTCTCAACTGGTCAAACATGGTCAAACAGTAATAAAATTATTTTGTATTTTTTTTATAGATCCTGATGTGTTAGAAGTTGGTAATGGAGGCATGAGTTACTTGGAATACAGATCACATTTTAGCATATGGGCTTTGATGAAGGTGTTTTTTTTTACTTTCATTTTGATTTAATTTAATGGAAAAATCTCATGCAAAAAAAATAAAAAATGCAGGCTCCACTTCTTATAGGTTGTGATGTCAGAAACATGGATGAATACACATTAGAAATTTTAAGCAATAAAGAGGTCATTGCTGTAAACCAAGGTAATCTTTTTTTGTTTGTGTATCAAAAGGTTGTTCCTTTTCTTGAAAAAAAAAATATTTATTTATTATTTTTTTTTTTTTTGAATTGCAGATCCAATTGGAATGCAGGGAAGAAGAATCAATACTTCAGAAAATACAGATTGTCTTCAAGTTTGGGTTGGACCTTTATCTGGAATCCGTTTTTCTGTTGTTCTTTGGAACCGATATACAGAACCTGAAACGATTGAAGTCTCATGGGAGGATCTTGGACTTGATTCCAAAATCAGTTTTTCCATACGAGACTTATGGAAGGTAAGGGCATTTACGTCTTTTTACACACTCCACAATATTAATATCTTGCTTCACCTTTTTGGGATTTTTCTCGTCAAGAAAAATATTTATAATATTTTGTCCTACCGACATCGGTGAATAGGACACAGGACAGTGTCAGTTCAAACGCAGTACAACCTGCTCTGTTCTGACTGTTGACTGACTGTTTGTATTTGATTTGCAGCATGAAGATGTAGTAGCGGATGCGGTTGGATCATTTGGTGTGCAGGTGGATGCTCATAGTTGTGAGATGTTTATTTTCACTCCAAATTAGTCTCATTTTAAAGTATGATTTTTTTTTTTTAAAATCTTTTCATTTTGTGTAATGTGGGATTGTTCATAAGATGGGATGTTTTGTAGTTCTTGATTCTTGTTATGTTATTGTGTTTATGGAATAAATAAATGTTCTCACTTATGTGATAAATAAATAAAAATAAAACTTTCATAAGTTATTGGACTTGATACTTTTGGCAACTTGATGCCAAGCTATTAGATTTTTACAATTTTGGTAGACGACTTTTTGAGTTTTACAACAATGATCATCGTCAAAGAATACTTTGGTTATTAAATAATTAGACCAGCGAAAATAAATTAACATATACTAGTTAACTAAACATGTATAGATAAATTCCAAGGAACAAAAAAAAAAAAAAAAAAAAAAAAAAAAAAAACAGATGTATCAAATGACAAAACTCCACTTTAAAGTACCTAGTGGACAATGAAACTTTGTTTGAAATATGTATAATATATAACACGCTTATAAATTTCATTCTATATTTTACAATATCAAGAAAACAATATGAAGTAGACATAATAAAGTGTCTTAATATCTCAACATTGACTTATGTCAAAGCAGAAAAGCAATAACACTACAAACCAATTAATATCACTATGTATAATGAAAGCGGGTGCTAACTTGCAAGTTGCCACCACTGCACTTAAAATTTTCATTTTTCATATTTGAGTTTTCCATTTTTAACTTTCACACCCTTTGTGTTTCTATAACTTAAAATTGCCCCCCTTGAAATGTCTGACCAAATTGCCAACCAGACGATGCGACGTTGTAGCTAGTGATGGTTCTTCCATCGCTAGTTGTGACTTGAAAAGAAAGACTTTGTCCGTTAAGATATGAGTTGCTTTGCCAGTTTTGCCCCCAGTTCCGTGACATCGGTTGCCACCCTGTCTTCGATCCTTTGATTGAGACTGCGTGTACATCTCCTGCACCTCCCACGTTTGTAACTAATACCAAGTTGAAGTATGAGTGACCGTTGATTGTAAATCTCACTCCTCCCTTCTTCATGCAAGGCACCCTATATAAAAACATTGCAAACAAGTCAATCACACGATTGAGAAAAGATATTTATACGTTGTTTTTTTTCACTAAATGAACTTCCAATCTTTTGTTCCTATTTTTCTTTCTATATGTTTAAGATGATGAAAAATATACAAATTTAACATCCAAATCAAATTTAAACTAAATTAAATAACACTTGTCACCATATAAAATAGATAGGAAGATAACAAACACAAAAAGTAAAAAAAATATTTAATTTCTCATGAAATTAATATGGATAAAACTTAATTTAGTAAGTTATGTACAACTATTTATTATCCAATGCTCAAAAGTATACATTAATAGAAAAAGCAAGGAAAAAAGGGCTTCCCAATAAGTGAACACATTTTTACAAATTTACCCTAATTTTTATATTTTCTTTCCATTTCTAAAAATATGACGTAATGTTCTAAAAAATAAATTCTCTATCTAGATAACCTTAATGCTTTGGTCCCATGAAGTTGTATACCCTTTTATAACTTTAACTTTAACTTATTTTTCTTTCTATACATGTTCTAAAAAGGTTACCTTTGGAATGCAACAGGCACAATACCAGCTCGATATTGCGCTATTTGCAAGAAAGCAGGCTCAGCCAAATCAAAGTGTTGGAGAGGGGGGTTGCACCAACCACCATTATCGTTAGATTGAGCAGGGTTCGGTGGACAAAAATTGGTCGCAGTCACAATTATGCTACCAGGTAAGCACCACCTAGGGTCATCATTACATCTCATTTCATAACAAGATCCACAACTCAAACCATTGTTAAAAAGAGCAGTGCTCAATGCTGCAGTATTGGTCCCATATCCTTGGCTATATAAATTCCCATAACCACAAGCACCCCCTATAACAAATATGGACATGTTAAGTTAGATAACAAGAAGTGAAATTGAAGTGTAGATTGTTTGAATGAAAAAGTCAAAAAGATATGTATGTAAATATACCCATTGTGCCCGAAGCGTCTCCTCCTCCATAAAAGGTGGCATGACCATTTTGCCAATTTCCATAAACAAGAGTGAAGAAGAAGGAAATAAGGAGAGCAAGAATTGTTATTTGTGAAGAAGTCATTGGAAGAGTCTTGGGGGTTTTGAGAAATTGAGCAAATGAAGATATAGTTATATAGGGGGATTGAAGTGTAGGGAGGGAAAGGTTTTGGTTGTGAAAAAGTGTTTGAATGGGAAAGTGACAATTATAGCAAAGGGTGAGGCTAGTGTAATTCCTGTTAATATTATTTGAATAATTAAATTGGAAGAGATTGGATAATAGCGAAAGATGTAATGGAACATGCACTTGTTTGTTAAACCTAAGTAGGTCCTTACAACGCACATGCATTTCCTCTACTTGTATCTTTCATTTTCCGTTTAATTAATTAAGACTTGGTTTCATAATATTTTTTATTTTCATGTTTATAGTATAATAAAATAAAATAGAAATAAATTGTAGATGATGTTTGCTTATATTTTCAAAAAAACTGAAACTAATTAAAAAAATTGTAAAGAATAATTATATGAACAATGTTTTTTTGAGAGAACCTCTTTCATATTTAACATTATTACTCCAAGTTACTTCAAAACATGCTACATCTATATTTATAAACAGTATTTTACATTGATAGTTTTATTACAAAAGACTGGATACAAACCGACTAGGTTTTAGTATATTACATAACTACCCAGGAAATTATAATTTTATACATACACGATCACTAAATACAAAAGTAATATTATTAACTATTGTAAATCTTCCAACAATATGTGTCTATACTGGATCCTTATTACCTGCAATAGTTAAACACTGAGAGGGATAAACAGTGACGCTTAGCAAGTTCAAAAATAGATACAATATAACGTTATGCCATATATATATATATATATATATATATATATATATATATATATATATATATATATATATATATATATATATATATATATATATATAACAGAAGCAAAGAGGAACAAAGAACAACAAAGACATATATGAATCATGTGACAAGCTTTCCATATCAACAAATGATCTGATTCAAAGATTTACAATCAATGAGATACAACAATTTCAACTTGATATACATCAATAAGACTTCAGCCCAAGTGGCACAGAAAATAAACGATTTCTGAATTAACATTTTGCTAGAATTTACAGGCTTTCAACCCTATCCAACATTCTGCCAGTGCCAAAGTGATGCTTACTCATTCACTTCATGGTCAAAGGCTACATACCAATACCCAAGTGATGCTTAGTCATTCACTTCGTGGTCAAAGGTATAGCTCATTATCATAATAACACGGGAAAGCATATTGCACACATAATACATAACATACAATTGTTCCTATAATTTGAACTCACCGTGAAATAACCGGAGGTTAAAATAGTAAATTAGGCAGCACTTCGTTTCTATAATTAGTTTTCTTCGATGAAAACCGGGAGCTTTATTGAAAACGGGGCCTTGCGAGGGTTGAGCGTCAAACCGAAAAGATAAATTTCTCGGGGTCTTCGGACACTTCGGGACGTTTTTCAGGTGTTAGATATGATCCCAGGGCTTCGGGGGTTGTAAAATAGCTTAAAAGAGGGTGTAAGGTGTAAAAAGTGTGAATTTTCCAACCAAAACCGACAGGGTTTGCACCTCCCTTATATAGGTGTGAGGCTCAGATCCGAAGGAAGGAGGAGAAGCCACGCGCAAGCTTCGCAGGCGAGGGGGAGGGCACACGTCGGAGGCTCGTAGGCGAGACGTGGCTCGCTTCGGGCACGCCACAGATGCGACACGCGTCAGAACCTGCTTGGGCTGCGCTTCAGATGAGTCATCGGGTCGGACACGAGGCAGGCTCGCGAGGAATGGGGCGACGTTGCCGAACTCGGGCCATGCACATGCGAAAATTCTCGGATTTCGTGCCCAAATCTTCAAAAATTCATAACTTTCGCATACGAGCTCCATTTTTGACGTTCTTTATATGTACGCGTAGGCGAGATTATACTCTACAACTTTCGTTTAGACTCCTTCGGCTAATTATGACTTTATTTTTAATATTATTATTTTTAACAGACTAGGATAGGAAAATCCATTAAAAATTCATAACTTTTTCATCCGACGTCCGTTTTCGTCTATCTTTTTACCGTTGTACTACTATTGACGAGACATTCGATTCTCGTTTAGGTTGTGTTGGCTACAAATCACTCGATCTTTATTTCGAGTTTTTAGTTGTATACTGCTATAATGAACTTAGAAAAATGATAACTTCCTCATAGGAAGTCAGATTTGAATGTTCTTTTTATGAAAATTCTCGGTTTAACGAATAGTACAACTTTCATTTAGATCACTAAAGCTAAAAAGTAGTTTATCGAAAACTCACTTTTTACACTAAATAGTGTTTTGACGGTTTTGTCGGGGATCTTCGATTGGTTATAACTTCTTCATTATAACTCGCATTTCGATGAGGTTTTCGCCTAAATGTTTCTAACGAAATAATCTAAAACTTTCAATAACATTATTTTTATTTATTTCCAACTTTATATTTTCATTAATTTCGATATTTGACTTTTGTTTGGAATCTCATAAGACTTCCAATACTTCCCAAATGATTCTAAACATAGTTTTACTTTAATTCTTCATAAAACTATCTTGTTAGAACTCAATACTCAAAATCATAAATTATTTAATAATATTCATCTTTAAACAAAACATGATAACTGAACGTGCATGTTACATTTTTCCAATATTAAAGTATGTTTGGCAACAAGTTTTTAATAGTTTTTAACAACTTTTATAATTAAAAAAAATTGAAATTTTTTTTTGGGTACAAGTTGATTTTTTTTTATTTTAAAACATTAAATTATAATCTAAAAATTATTTTAAATAGTTGTTGAGAGCTTTTTGAAACTTTCCAACACTTCCCTCAAGTGCTCCTCGTGCTTCTACTGAGTCTTGGAATATACTAAGATATCATCAATAAATACAATTACAGACTGATCCAGCATCGGCCTGTATACACGGTTCATGAGATCCATGAATGCGATTGGAGCATTGATTAGCTCAAAAGGCATTACCACGAACTCGTAATGACCATAACGAGTCAGGAAGGCTTTCTTCTGCACATCTTCATCCCTAACCATCATCTGGTGATAACCCCATCGCAAATCAATATTAGAGAACCAATATGCACCCTCAAGCTGGTAAAAAAGATCATCAATCATCGGAAGTGGATAACGGTTCTTTAGCGTTACCTTATTGAACTCCCAGTTGTCAATGCACATAGGATGAGACCCATCCTTCTTCTTCACTAACAAGATCGGTGCTCCCCATGGTGAACTGCTTGGTCGAATGAATCCCTTATCTAACAACTCCTGCAGCTGTGTAGACAACTCCTACATCTCGGGAGGAGCCAACCGATACGATGCTTTGGCTATCACAGCCGCACATGGAACCAAATCAATCCTGAACTCAACCTGCCTCTCCGGAGGCACCCCAGGAAAATCCTCTGGAAACACATCGGGATAATCACGTACAATCGATACATCATCCACGTTCGCCTTACCCTTATCCCGGGTATCCATAACATAGGCGACAAATCCTGAACAACTCTGCTAAAAATAACGTCTAGCCCTCGCTGTTGAACACAACATCGATCCAATCTGAGCTCTTTCCCCCTGAACCACCAACTCTCCCCCACTTGGGGTTCGAGTCTGTAACACCGTAAAAATTTAAACAATTTTTCGCATTTTTAAAAACCATATAATTTCATTCACATCCACATTTTAAAACATTGTATCATCATTATCTTAATACAAAACCCCAAGATCAAAACATATAAACTCCAGTGTGTGTGTGTACGAGTCATGCCGGCGTCTTCCCGCGATCATCGCTGGTACCTGAAACACAACACATTACACTGTAAGCATAATTGCTTAGTGAGTTCCCCAAAATACCACTCTAACACATAATAGCCACTCAAGGCTATAACTCTGTTGACCCTCTGGTCAATGTGTCTCAGTGGAACCTTCCGGTCCCAACTCTCTATGGGCCCTCTGGCCCTAACTCTATGGACCCATTGGTCCTACTCTGTATACTCCGAATCATGCATATCACATATCACAATACAACACATAAATAACATGCAAATATAATGGCACATAACTCTAGAATACACTGTCACATATCTCTGTACCACACTAGGTAAAGTATAGTGAGAAGACTCACCTCAGATGTCTCGGTAAATGTCTGACTCGGTAGAAATACGATCTAGCCTCCGCCTAATCACATAAAGTAAATATTCTCATAAATATAACTCTCGGGACTAGACTCAACCCTCTCTTGGCACCCTCAGAAGGTAAAAGACTATTTTACCCCTCTTAAGGCTTAAAGGCCACATTGTTGACCAGATCCTAAAGTCAACAGAAGTCAATGGTCAAACTTTGACTCGACTCGTCGAGTGCACTTGGGCGACTCGACGAGTCTACACGTGTCCACTAACTCTCTAGTCTCGCTTGGCACGTCGAGTCCTTCCCCTTGCTCGACGAGTCACACCTGGCATGAATCGCGGGGCCACCCCGACTCAACTCGCCGAGTCTCAAGATCAACTCGGCGAGTTCCGCTTTGAACTCCAGTCCTCTAATCCCCCTCTGACTCACTGAGTTATGCCCCCAACTCGGCAAGTCCACTCACTGAGTGATTTACGGGAAACCCTAACCCTACTCGCCGAGTCTGCCCTTGGACTCGGCGAGTTCATGCCATGCACGAACTCAAATGGCCTCCTGAGGTCAGATCTGTTCCTTGGATCCATAGATCTGAACTTCCCAAGCCTGATAAACACGTAAAGTTCAAATCTTGACATTCATGGGACGTCTAGGAGGCTTCACTAGGTGATTTAGCCCCAAAAATAACATCCTTAGCTCAACACCTCCATAGCTCAACATAAAGCAAGCTGAGATAAGCTCTTTAGACCACTATGGGTCCAGATCTGAAGTCTCAAAGTGAATAGGGGCCATATTCTCACAATTTCTTCCAATAAAGGTCATAAAACTCTACATCTATGGATTCCTTCAACAAAACAGATAAAAGGGGCGATATAATACCTCAAGGATGAAGTCTCTTGCTCGAAATCCACAGATGCACAACCTCGTTGGCCTCCTCTAAGCTGGAAACACCTTCTTCTTGCAAGAATCAACCACAAAGATCAAGAAATGGCTCCTATCCTCTCACAAACGCTCTAGCTCCTTTAGGGTTTGGTAGCCGCAAATAACGGCCCTAAGAGCCTTTAAATAGGTCCCAAACCTTGGAAATTAGGGTTTCATTAAACAGCGTGGACTCGCCAAGTCCAATCATGAACTCGCCGAGTCCAGTCATGAACCCGGATAAGAATCTGCGACCCTACTCGGCGAGTCTAAGCACCAACTCGCCGAGTCCCTTCATAACCCCCAAAAATAAAAGAATAAAATAATATACCTGGGAATCCGGATGTTACAATTCTCCCCCACTAGAATCAGAATTCGTCCTCGAAGTCTTACTCTGCAAACAACTCAGGATGTTGCTCCCGCATCTCTCGCTCCGGCTCCCAAGTCAATTCTGACCCTTTCCGATGCTGCCACTAGACCTGCACCAGAGGCACCTCCTTGTTCCTCAGAACCTTGATCTTCCGATCCCTAATCGCCACCGGTCTCCCGACATAGTTCAGGCTCGCATCCACCTGAATATCCTCTAATGGCACCACTGCCGACTCGTCGGGTATACACTTTCTCAGCTGCGACATGTGGAAGGTGTCATGAATCTGACCCAATTCCGCAGGTAGCTCCAATCGGTAGGCTACCCTTCCTACTCTCGTGATCACCCTGAAAGGACCAATATATCGGGGCCCCATCTTTCCTCTCTTCCTGAATCGGATCACTTCTTTCCAAGGAGAGACCTTCAGGAGCACGAAGTCGCCGACCTGAAATTCGAGCTCGGACCGACGCCTGTCCGCATAACTCTACTGGCGACTTTGAGCGGTCAACAACCTCTTTCTGACCTGTTGTATCTGCTCTGTCGTCTGAAGCACGATCTCCGTACTACCCATCACACGCTGCCCTACCTCTCCCCAGCAAATGGGGGCCCGACACCTCCTCCCATACAACATCTCAAAGGGTGGCATACCAATGCTCGAATGATGGCTGTTGTTGTAGGAAAACTCTGCCAAGGGAAAGTACATGTCCCAACTCCCGCCGGAATCCAACACATATGCTCGGAGAACGTCCTCGAGCGTCTGAATCGTCCGCTCACTCTGCCTGTCAGTCTGTGGGTGGTATGCGGTACTAAAATGCAGCCTTGTACCCAATTCCTCATGAAATTTCTTCCAGAATCTGGAAGTGAAACGCACATCTCGATCTGAGACAATCGAGATCGGCACCCCATGCCGCGATACCACCTCTCTCACATACATCTCTACCAACCTCTCCGCGGAAGAGCTCTCACTGATAGCAAGGAAATAAGCGCTCTTCGTCAACCTGTCCACAATCACCCAAATTGCATCGACACCTCTCGCAGTCCTCAGCAATTTGGTAATGAAATCCATGGTAATCTGTTCCCATTTCCACTCGGGAATCTCTAACGGATGCAACTTACCATGTGGACGCTGGTGCTCGGCCTTAACCCTGCGACAGGTCAAGCATCTCTCTACAAACCATGCGACATCCCTCTTTATACAAGGCCACCAATACTCCCTCTTCAGGTCCAAATACATCTTAGTGGCACCGGGATGGATCGAGAACTTCGATCGATGAGCCTCTTCCATCAAAATGGTATGCGTCCCGCCCACAAATGGTACCCATATCCGACCCTGAAATGTCATAAGCCCCCGACTATCGGTAACAAACTCCGATACCATCCCGACAACCCGCTCTCTTTTCTGGATTTCTGGTCTCACGGCCTCAGCCTGGGCCCCACGAATGGTGTCCAACACCGAAGTCATCACTGTCAATCTCAAACAAACATTTCGCATCGGGGTGCCCTCCGCCCTACGGCTCAGTGCATCGGCTACAACATTAGCCTTGCCCGGGTGGTACAGGATCTCACAATCGTAATCCTTCACCACATCCAACCATCTCCTCTGGCACATATTCAGGTTGGGCTGATCCATTAGATACTTCAGGATCTTGTGGTCCGTGTATATGGTACACCGAACCCCATACAGATAGTGACACCAGATCTTAAGGGCGAACACCACTTGCCCCAACTCCAGATCGTGGGTGGGATACCTCATCTCATGAGGCTTCAGCTGCCTCGATGCGTATGCTATCACATGACCCCTCTGCATAAGCACCGCTCCCAACCCCGATATCGACGCGTCACAATACACTACGAAGTCCTCCATCCCCTCCGGAAGGGCTAACACCGGGGCTTCGCATAGTCTCTGGCGAAGTGTTTCGAAGGAGGCCTGCTGCTCTAGACCCCATGAAAAAACAACACCCTTCCGGGTCAACTTGGTGAGTGGCACGGTGATCTTGGAGAAATCCCTGATAAATCTCCGATAATAACCAGCCAACCCTAGGAAACTCCTGATCTCGGTAGGTGACCTCTGTTGGAGTAGTGTCTAAGCCCGTAACCATATTTGGTAAATATTTGACCCAGTTGTGCATGGTCCTTTTGGGTTGTCTTCACTAAAGCAACTTGACTGGAGAAATAAATAGAGAAAGAGGTTATTATGATTTATTAATATGTTATAATAATAATATATTAAAGGAAAAATCATATTTGTTTAATTAATATTGGTCAATAATTAATTAGGAATTAATTTTGTGATCAATTGTAATTAATTAAACTAGAGGGGCTGAATTGTAATTATGTGATAGTTGCAAAATAGGGCAATGGTTATCCTTATTAAAGGATGGACGAATTCAAGGATAAGAATATCCTTAAAATCGTCCAAGGTCCAAGAGATAAGGGTTTTCAAGGCTTATCTTGTGGTTGCTTGGTGGGCAAGTAACTGGATAAGGATAAGGACTGAAACCCTAATCCCAACCCTATATAAAGACCCCTAAGGCCTTAGGATTTCGTCCACTTGATCCCTAGAGCATCTAAGGACGATTTCTACCTCCTCCCTTCTCTCTCTATAGCCTCTCCAATTGCTTGTGGTGTTTGTGAGCCATTAGAGGCACTACACTTGTGGTGCTTGTTTTTAAGACTAAGGGTTTGAAGATTTAAGTTGTTATTGCAATATAACAACAAGAGGTATGAGATCTAACCTTATATATGAATTTCGAAAATAGCATGCTACATTAGGGTTTTATCCATGTGTTCATAATGTTGTGTATCTAATAGTGAAAACATAGATCCAAATTAGGGTTGCATGCACACATAGGATTGTTTGTATAAAACCCATCAACCTCGGCACCTCCCAACTCATCACCACCTCAATCTTGGCTGGGTCGACCAATATCCCCTTCTGGTTAACGAGGTGCCCTAGGAACTGAACCTCTCGCAACCAGAAATCACACTTGGAGAATTTGGCATAAAGCCTCTCCGATCTCAGAACTCCGAGGATCTCCCTCAAATGCTCCTCATGCTGCTCTCTGGATCTCGAATACACCAATATGTCGTCGATAAACGCGATCACCGAGTGATCCAACATTGGCCTGCACACTCTATTCATGAGATCCATGAACACCGCCGGTGCATTGGTGAGTCCGAAAGGCATCACCACGAACTCGTAATGCCCATAAAGAGTCCTGAACGCTGTCTTCTGGATGTCCTCATCTCGCACCCTCACCTAATGATATCTAGACCTCAAATCAATCTTGGAGAACTAAGATGCTCCCTGCAACTGATCGAACAAATCGTCGATCCTCGGCAACGCGTAGCGGTTCTTGAGCGTTAGCTTGTTCAACTCCCGGTAATCAATGCACATCTGGTGTGAACCATCCTTCTTCTTGACAAAAAGGATAGGCGCTCCCCATGGCGAACTGCTCGGCCGAATAAACCCCTTCCCCAGCAGCTCCTGAAGCTGCGAGGATAACTCCTGCATCTCTGGAGGCGCAAGGCGATAATGCGCCTTGGCGATAGGTGCAGCCCCCGAAACCAAATCGATACTGAACTCTACCTGCCTCTCGGGAGGCACACCCGACAATTCTTCTGGGAATACATCCGGAAACTCACGCACTATCGGGACCTCATTTACTGACCTCGGTCTCTCTGAATCAACCCTCGCATCCATCACATATGCTACAAATCCCCAACAACCCTGCTGTAGACTCTGTCTCGCTCTGGCGGCCGAACAAAACGCTGACCCAGAACGTGTACTGTCTCCGTACACCGTAAGAACTCCCCCACTAGGGTCTCGTATAGTCACCAGTTGTCTCTCGCAGTCGATGACCGCTCCAACTTTACTCAACCAGTCCATGCCCACGATGACACAGACATCCCCCATCGCAATCGGAACTAAATCAATCGGGAACTCAACGCCGAAAATCTCGAGTACACATCCTCAAATCACTTCGGCGGCATACACCGTCCTCTCGTCAGCTATGGAAACTCTCAGAGGTTGACTCAACGTCTCTCGGCTAATACTGATGTGCTGACTAAAATCCAAAGATACAAAAGACCGACTCGCACCCGAGTCAAATAACACCAAGGCAGGTACAGAATTCACAAGAAAAGTACCTACGCATAACATAAAATAAACACAATATCTCAACATCAAAATAAGTACAAGAAAGGATACATACCAACCATGACATCGGGCGCCGCGCGGACCTCCTCCGCAGTCAACTGAAAGGCTCTCCCTCATGCCTTTGGTACCTCGGCCTTCACTGGCCGGCTCTCAGTAGCTCTGATAGCGGCAGGGGAAGATCCGTAAGGTGCTCCCTGGGCTGTCCCTCGCAACTGTGGACACTCTGCCTTGCGGTGTCTTGTCTGGTTGCAGTGAAAGCATACTGCAAACCCCTTGGGGCAATCCTTGGCCATATGCCCCTCCTTGCCACATTTGTAGCAAGATCCCGCTCTGCACACCCCATCGTGGCTCTTGCCGCACTTGCCACAAGTGCGGACCTTCTGACTCCCATATCTCGAATCAGCGGGCTTGGCCCGCTTGGCTGCCGGCTGAGATTGCGCCGGTCGTCGATCCCTCCCCTGAGACTCAACCTCCTCCCTAGCCTGGGTCTCCAGCTCTATGTCCCTCTTTCGGGCATTTGCCTGAAGCTCAGCAAATGTCTGATACGTCGAGTTCGCCACGAACTCCCGTATATCCCTCCTCAAAATGCTCAGATATCGGCTCATATGTGCCTGCTCAGAGGACACGTGCTCTGGGCAGAACATCGCCCGCTCATGGAACATCCTCGTAATCACTGTGACAGACTTAGTACCCTACTTGAGGGTCAGAAACTCCTGGGCCAAACGCTCCCTCTCCACCTGGGGAACGTACTCATCTCAGAACATAGCAGTGAACCTCTCCCAAGTCACTGCAGCAAGCTCAACAGGCGAATAATGTGCCGTCACAAACTTCCACCAGTCCTTCGCTCCCAAGCGAAGCTGGTTCAACGCGAACCGGACTCTCAAATGCTCTGGAGATGAGCAGGTGAAGAAACACCTCTGGTGGTTTTGTGTTGCTGAACTCCTGGAACAGCAACGCACCACCACCCTGCGGTCTAGCCGCAGCTACAACTGCAGTGGCCGCAGCAATAGCAGCATCAGAGAGAGCAACGTATCTCTCGTCAAATGTCTCTATCAGGGTGGTCTTGATAGACCCGAACATCTCTGGGATCTCAGCGCGGATGGCAGCAACCACTTCATCATGAATCATCTGGCGGAGCTCCTCGTCGCTCACACCCCCTCCACTAGTCCCTGGTCTGTGGCGCATCCCCACCATGATGCCTTTCTGAAATACAACACAAGATATCAAAGACTCGCTCAGGCGTACACACACTCGATACCCCAATCCTACTTGGTCTATGGTACCCTAAGGATTCTTACTTGGGTTGCGCACTGACCCGATGCCTTTGGTAGTACGGGCCCAATACTACCGGCCACACCGCCTCAGCATTCATCCCAAGTCCTCCTCCCAGAGCCCCAAATTCCAAGCACTCTACTTTCTTAAATAATATGCTACTCGCTAGCTGATCTCTCATAAGCTCCTCGCTGCTATCTAAACACTCTCAAGCATCCGTAGCAGCAAAACTCCTAGACTAAGGCATCATATATATCAGGCCACTCTAGTCCTAATAAGGATACCTATTCTACTCTATCATGCATAATATAGCTCATCGTAACATAATATATCTCATAACACTTATTACAAGGGTATTTTGGGAAATCAGCGTTCGGGCGCTGGCTGATCGTACACACGGCTCTGCTCTGTTTGTCTCAAAACTCTTTTTACTCTTTTTTTTTAAATTACTTTTATTATCAAAATTTTTCCTCAAATCCTTAGTTTGTGTTCAGATACGCCCGAAGATGCATCTGAATCCCTCAAACCAAGGCTCTGATACCAACTTGTAACACCGTAAAAATTTAAACAATTTTTCGCATTTTTAAAAAACATATAATTTCATTCACATCCACATTTTAAAACATTGTATCATCATTATCTTAATACAAAACCCCAAGATCAAAACATATGAACTAAAGTGTACGTGTGTACGAGTCATGCCAGCGCCTTCCCGCGATCATCGTTGGTACCTGAAACACAACACATAACACTGTAAGCATAATTGCTTAGTGAGTTCCCCAAAATACCACTCTAACACATACTAGCCACTCAAGGCTATAACTCTGTTGACCCTCTAGTCAATGTGTCTCAGTGGAACCTTCCGGTCCCAACTCTCTATGGGCCCTCTGGCCCTAACTCTATGGACCCATTGGTCCTACTCTGTATACTCTGAATCATGCATATCACATATCACAATACAACACATAAATAACATGCAAATATACTGGCACATAACTCTAGAATACACTGTCATATATCTCTGTACCACACTAGGTAAAGTATAGTGAGAAGACTCACCTCAGATGTCTCGGTAAATGTCTGACTCAGTAGAAATACGATCTAGCCTCCGCCTAATCACATAAAGTAAATATTCTCATAAATATAACTCTCGGGACTAGACTCAACCCTCTCTTGGCACCCTCAGAAGGTAAAATACCATTTTACCCCTCTTAAGGCTCAAAGGCCACATTGTTGACCAGATCCTAAAGTCAACAGAAGTCAATGGTCAAACTTTGACCCGACTCGTCGAGTGCACTTGGGCGACTCGACGAGGCTACACGTGTCCACTAACTCTCTAGTCTCGCTTGGCACGTCGAGTCCCTCCCCTTGCTCGATGAGTCACACCTGACATGAATCGCGGGGCCACCCCGACTCAACTCGCCGAGTCTCAAGATCAACTTGGCGAGTTCCGCTTTGAACTCCAGTCCACTAATCCCCCTATGACTTACTGAGTTATGCCCCCAACTCGGCAAGTCCACTCACTGAGTGATTTACGGGAAAACCTAACCCTACTCGCCGAGTCTTCCCTTGGACTCGGCAAGTTCATGCCATGCACGAACTCAAATGGTCTCTTGAGGTCAGATCTGTTCCTTGGATCCATAGATCTGACCTTCCCAAGCCTGATAAACACGTAAAGTTCGAATCTTGACACTCATGGGACGTCTAGGAGGCTTCACTAGGTGATTTAGCCCCAAAAGTAACATCCTTAGCTCAACAACTCCATAGCTCAACATAAAGCAAGCTGAGATAAGCTCTTTAGACCACTATGGGTCCAGATCTGAAGTCTCAAAGTGAATAGGGGGCATATTCTCATAATTTCTTCCAATAAAGGTCATAAAACTCTACATCTATGGATTCCTTCAACAAAACAGATAAAAGGGGCGATATAATACCTCAAGGATGAAGTCTCTTTCTCGAAATCCACAGATGCACAACCTCCTTGGCCTCCTCTAAGCTGGAAACACCTTCTTCTTGCAAGAATCAACCACGAAGATCAAGAAATGGCTCCTATCTTGAGATCAATCTCCCTCTCCCTAGCCCTCACTATCATATCCTCTAACGTCTTGCAGCTGGATCAGCTCATAATTTGCATAATATTACTCTTCAACATCTCATGATACCTCGCCTTCTTTATCTCCTTATCCACCACATACTACGGTACCAAAAGTGCCCTCTCTCTAGAAACATCACAGTGATCTCAGCCACCATCTAAGTAGTCTGGCGGAGATCCTGAAACTCTCGTGTCAACCGCTGCACCTCAATCACTGGTGCAAACTCATCCCTGAACCTGGTCAAAAGCATCCCATGTCTTCGTATCAATTGCCTGGTCACCAACTTCGCATCTCACCTCCTCCCATAAATCTCGTGCCCTATCATTCAGAAGATAGGAAACAAGTCTGACGTTTGCCCCCTCGGGGCAACTGCTGGTGCGGAAGGCATTAGAAACATCAACTAACCACCTCCTGCTCACTATCGGGTCCTTCGCCCCATGATAGTCTGGAGCTCCTCATGCTCAGAAATCCCTGAAGGTCAAAGAATGCACTCCCACCAATGCCACCATCTCAGAATGAAACGAGCACAACCACTTATCCAAAATCTCCAAAATGCCCTCCTTGACCGTAGCAAAGATCATAGGAGTCTGCTCAAGAATGTAACATATAATATAAGACGAAATGAACTCCCACGTCTGATCATTCAACTACTCAGCTCTAGAACCTAAGCCCGAGCTCTCTCCAGCACCAGAACTGCCAACATGTTTTCCCCGTAGAGTCACCATACTAAAAATAGAACATATAAATCGTCAAAATAAGCATCAGAATATATCAAGGGATCACAAACTCTACTAGCTTCCTGGTTTCATTACAACTCTCCTTGACTCGAGTATGGATCCTCTGCTTCCAATAGTACGGTCTCATACTACCTTCCACATCTATTCGTACTTGCCTAAAGGATTGCCTTGAATCCGCCAAGTCACCTTATATCTATACAATCAACCCTCATCAAGACAAGGTTCCAACACTAGATCTCATCCTAGGTTTTCCTAGGGCAAACTCCATACCACTCTTCGCCATCAGCTGTAGAAGGAACTCCCGCTAACTTCCTCTAACTATCTCACAAATACAATTACATATCACCAAAATCAGATAATTCTTCGAATGAGTGGTCTCACACTACAACGGTTGGACTCAAACAAGAACTACATAATAGAGTTAAAACCTAACCTTCTAAAATTATTTAGTTCCCATAATATGTAACTTAGCATATTCGATTACTAGTTAGTTGAAGCTAGTGAGAACTCCTAAAAAGCACAAAGCAAGCAACATTCAAGCATCAAGTAATCAGAACCAAGCATCACCTAATCAGGCCATCCTATCACTGACTGATCAGTACTAGCATGCAAGTCTACAAGCTCATACAATAGGCATATAAAGGCATCACTCCTAGAATTCTATCGTGCAAATATTGAGCAAATCCTTAGCCCTAACTAGCATGTGATTCATAGATTCACTGATTAAATCATATAAGATAACATGTATAGGTATTTTGGGAAAACTTACTAGAGCTCGGTCGATTGCATGCACCACACCCTTTCTTGTTTTAGAAACCCTTTTCTTAAAAATACACTTCTTTTTAAAAAACTTTACCAAATCCTCAGTTTGAGTTCAGACACACCCAAGAGTATGTCCGAATCCTTCAAACCAAGGCTCTGATACCAACTTGTAACGTCCCAAAAATAAGACCCAAAAATTTCATTTTTGATTTAATAAAAACATTAATCCAAACATTGTCATACAACCCCAAAAGATCAAAGTATGTCACTAAATCAAAACATATTAGATTAAATTTCAAAATGCAGAAAAAGGTGGTGTGTGCTCTGCAATCATGTCAGGCTCTTCCCTTTTGATCTTGAAGTGCCTGAAACATAAACTGAAAACCGTAAGCATAAGGCTTACTGAGTTCCCCAAAATACCACGTAACATACATAAATAAATACATAATGGGTCCCACCCATACTCGAATAACAGGCCCCACCCACTGAGTATAACGGGCCCCGATCAAACTCGCATAATGGGCCCCGCCCAACATACAAGTCATATAAGCAAATACACATATAAGAGTCACACAGACATCTAGTATCCTATCCAAGGTTTTGAAAACCGGACCGGAGACCGAACCGGTCGTCTTACTGGTTCGATGGTTCAGGTGGTCCAACCGGTCGGACCGGTCTCAAAAACCGGAAAAACCGGATGATGTCATAATTATATTTAATTATATAAAAAATACAAAAAATGAAAAAATTAAATATTTTTTAAAATTTCCGGTTTTGACCGGTTTTACCGGTTCAACCGGACCGGTTTTTACCGGTTCGACCGGTTTTCACCGGTTCAAACGATTACCGGTTTTTTGGCCTTTAAGAACCGGATCCGGGACCGGTTCCCGGTTGAACCGGTCGAACCGGCCGGTCCGGTCCGGTTTTCAAAACATGGATCCTATCATAACTGATCATGGGCCGGCATTGGTGCCTTAGACCCGCTAAAATGGTGAGGAAAATCACCTCGCACTGTTGAATCTCATAGAAAAATCTTTGGCTGCTGGCCCGCTAAAATCCCTGTGCTATCACAAAATAACATCCCATTAATAATTAGATCCCGACTCACATTAAGAATCCAAACTAGGGTAAAATGACTTTTTCCCCTTTCCTTAACTTGGCCCAAGGCCAAAGCCCAATCCAAATGTCCAAAAAGCCCAAGTTCCAAAATAATCATCTAAGGCCCAAATATGGCCCAATTTTCCAAAGTGGACCCAAACCCCTTCATGGGCCTTCAACCAAAGGCCCAATAAAATATCCTTATCCCAAAGTAATATTTTGATAGCCCAACAATGCCCTAATCATCTAGAGTCCAAACATGGCCCAACACTGTGAGCCTAAACATTTCGAAGCCCATCTGCTGAGTATGCGGGGCGTACTCAGCTCGTACGCTAAGAGTACTCGCTTTGTGGCTTGTACGCATGGCGTGCCATCTTATACACCCAACGTACTACCAAGTTTCGTCATTCAGCACTTATTCGGTTAAGACTTCGACTTAAATCTTAGATCTGACTTCCCTAAGGTGGTTTATCACGTAAAGTTGCCAACCTTACGTGCATGCATGGCTTAATGTGGCTCTAGAGCTCAAAAGAGCTTAGTAAATGACTTAACACATGCATGAGACCAAAACCACCATAAAGTTTTCACCTTTATGATTAAGAAAGCCTTAATATGCCAAAATTTACAAGGATAAGCTCCATAAACGACCTTAGCTCACAAAACCAACCAAAAGGGACCAAAATAGCCACAAGCAAGCTAAGGTATAGATCTATGAAATGAGATGACAAGATTTGAACTTTATACCTCAAAAGTCATGAAATGAAGGTGCAAAAGATGGATCTCTAAGCTCCTCTCCAGAGAATGAGTCTGCAAGCTTCTTCTTCTACCACTTCAAGATGGACAAAACCCACAACTGATCAAAACAATAGCTCTAAAGCACCACACAAAGGCAAGGGACGAACTAGGGTTTTCAAACAGTGGAGGTTGGTCTAAAATGTCCAGGAGGTGAGTTAATGAGGCTTAAATAGGGCACAAACCCTAAAAATTAGGTTTTGCCCCTAGCCAACATACACCTATCGTAACCCACGTACGCCCATCGTGCATGGTTCGAACCCGCGATCAAGACTCTGCTAGTACACCAAGCATACACTATGGTACGCCCCGTGGACTAGCCATAAGTACCACAAATGCAATGTTTTAGCTAAGAAAGGCTAAATATGACACATACCCAATCCAAGTGTTACACTTTGGAAGCTTTATTAAGTTAGTTACATGTTGGTAGGATCTGTTCAGTTTCAATTAAGGCGTGGGATCTTTGTTTGGTCCATTCATAAGGACATTTATGTTAGCGGTTGAGGTTCATCGTTTCGGTTAGATCTACCCAGGGATGGACGCAGGAATTGACACTAGGTGTTGCCGAATTTTTTTTTCCAGTCAAACAAAATATAAAACCAAAAACTAATTCATTACGTCTAATACAAATAAGCGATCCATTACATAAAAGTTAAAAACATAACAACAATTTATCATTTATTACAATTTAAATTTGTCCTCTTCGTGCGGACATCTTTTGAAACTGTTCCATTACCTTTTCATTCTCAACTTTCACAAGTGCTTCGGTCTCAACATAGCAAAGCAACGCATCATTCAAAAACTCATCGCCAATCTTGTTGCACAAGTCGGTCTTCAAGAGCTTCATCTTTGAAAAACATCTTTCTATACTAGCGGTTGCTACGGGTAATATCAAAGCCAACTTTAAAAGCTTATAAACCAAAGGATAAGACCGATGTTTCCTCATACTAACCATTAAACGAGAAAGCTCAGAAATTCCTTTCAAAGTGGTAAAATGCTCATCTTTGATGGAAGAGTGGTAAAATATCTCAAGTTGTCCTTCAAGATCTATCAAATCCGAATCATCAAAGTCATACTTGTACAACTTAGCCAACTTCAACAACTTTGATTTGTGAAATTGTGAAAATGAATCACAAGGGCTCAAAGCACCCATGTATTCTAGTAACTGGGTGCTTGTTTCACTAAATCGATCTCGATATTCAGTCAGTTGCATATCCACCACCGTGTTGAAGATTTCAACCTCAAAGTGAAATCTATTGGTCTTTGTGGTCGTACGGTTTCTAGAACCAATATAAAAATCCTACATTTCCAGAGTAGCAATATTGTGTGTTTGACAAAAAGAGGATACCTTTGGCAAAATGCTAGCAAACCCCGTGTCTCTTAAAGATTGCAATGCGTATATTGTCCCTCTAACCATCGAATCCGCTTCTAAAATGTCTAGATATTTTTTTGAAATTGCTTTGATAATATACCCGTGAGGTGTAAAATGTCATACATCATATATAAGTAAAACACGAACTCATAAGATTTAAAATATGCTAAGATTCCTGATGCTTGTTGGTGGTTTGCCAATGACCCTCCATCCACTTTCACAAATTCTAAAACCACAAGAACATCCGCAAACAACTTCATAAGACTTGTGAGTGTGTTGAAATGTGAAACCTATCTTGTATCCCCTGCCCGAACAAGTGTAGTCTCTTGATTTAACCCTCTTCCCGTTTCAAGTTCACCACTACACAAGCCTTTTTGCACCCTTTGTCTTGCTTGTTCCCGTAGCAAGTCTTTTCTTTTACACGAGGCACAAACAACATTAACCACCAACGAAATTTGCTCAAAATAGTCACTAACACCATCATGCTTCTTTGCTACAGCTACAACCACTAATTGAAGTTGGTGTGCAAAGCAATATACATAAAAAGCTATGTCATTCTCTTGTAATATCAAAGCTTTCAAACCATTGAATTCCCCTCGTAGATTGCTAGCCCCATCATAACCTTGTCCTCTTATCTATTAAAAAAAATTGAAAAATATATAAATAATATAAAACAAAGCTAATTAAATTAAATTTAAGTAACAAAAAATTAAAGAATAAATTACATGACTAAAACTCAACTTATTACTTGTAAGTACTTTATTTAAGGCGTTTTTGAGTGTCAAAGAGGATATATCCTTCACGTGCACAACTCCAATGAATCTTTCCTTCACAAAGCCAAGATTATCAACATATCGCAAAACAATAGCCATTTGTTCCTTTTTTGAGACATCGCAAGATTCATCAACCAATAAAGCGAATACATCTTGACCAATCTCTTGACGAATACTCAAAAGTACTTCTTGTGCAAAACATTGCACAAGTTCTTTTTGAATTTTAGGGAAAATAAGTTGATTGTTTTTAGGAGCATTTTCTAAAGTATTGTTGAAAATATCTTCACTAGTCTCTCGAATGGCTTTTAACACTTCAATGTAAAACCCTCTATTTTCCGAGTTAACCGACTCGTCATTACCACGAAACGGTAAACCGATTTTCAATAAAAGCCTAACAACAATAATAGAAACACGTAATCGAGCTTTATATTTATGGTCCTCCGCTTCGGTTTGCCTCCTCAAGACTACATTAATAGCTTGTTTTTCTCTCAATAAAAAGTCACACTTTTCTCTTGCTTTGTTGTGAAAACTATCAACACTACCCACATGAGTCCGAAATGCATTTTTTTTATTCCAAGTATCAAAACCTTGAGAAACAAATGCATCTATCCCTCCTCTTTGTCCCATGAGGTCTCCACATACATAACAATATAAACAATATGCTTTTTTATTTTTCACACTATATTCCAACCAATCAAAATCGTCAAACCATGAAGGAACAAAGCTTCTTAATCTATCACCTATTTTCTTTTTTGGAAACTTGTGTAGCCTTATTTGACAAGGTCCTTGAAGCAAATATTCCCTTATTACATCATCTCTTATATTTGAGGCATAACTTGTAATCATTGGCCTATCCGCCGGGTCCTTTGGAAGATCTTTCAAATACCATCATTAGTTTCATTAGAGCATGGTGTTTGTGGAATTGCATTAGAGACCGAAGGAATAGATTGGTTGGTGATTGGTGTTTGGGAAGATCCTTCACCACTTTCATTAAGATTAGGTCTTGGTCTTTTGGTAAGAAAACCACCAAGGGTAACCTACAATTCAACATTAAGCTAAATAACTAATAGTTTCACCAAATCATCCAATAGCTTCAATCAAAAGTCAAAACATAGAAATTACACCAAATCAAAATTGAATTTCAATAAAGACAATATGACATAGCAATTTTATTTCACCAAATCAATCAATAAGTCAATAACATCAATGAAAACATAGCAATTTCACCAATTTAAGATAAAAACATAGCAATTTCAACCTAAACAAATTGGTAAAATTTCAATTTTCAAACACTTACTTGTTTCATTCTTATCTAGGGCTTGGTCACTTGGAGTCGAATTGAACAATTGGGAATTGAATTTTGCTACTCAATCAACAAGATACTCAAGAAATTAGAAGGAATTAGCAATGGAAGCATCAAGCACCAAGCAAGTCTTCGTGAATCGTGAGTGAAGGCGTGACTCGTGAGGGCTAAGGCGTGCGTCACAGTCGAAGTCTCGAAGTTGACTTCACTATGTCGATGGTTTTTTTTTTTTTTTTTGCTTTCTGTTTTGCTACTCGCCACACGCTTTTTTGCCATTCTCCCAATTAGATCAAAAGATCCAATTATCCAAATGAGCTTTGGGCTACACTAGTTTTTTTTGGGCTAAAATTAATCGGCTTTTTGGACTACTAATTGATAAGTCTAAGTTATAAATATATTTTTGGGCTTTGTTGATCCAA
This sequence comes from Lactuca serriola, assembly GCF_051521515.1. NCBI lineage: Eukaryota > Viridiplantae > Streptophyta > Magnoliopsida > Asterales > Asteraceae > Lactuca > Lactuca serriola. Next base: position 81,700,450 of record NC_136416.1, on the reverse strand, counting down.
TTGGGTGGCAATTTTTTTTTCGTAGTTGCCAATTTTTTTTATGTAGTTGCCGATTTTTTTACGTAGTTGCCAATATATATAAAAAAAAGTTTTTGAACAAATTTACCACTGCATATACGAAAACTAGGTGTTGTCGGTGCCACACCGGGCACCTCTACAATACCGTCCCTGGATCTACCGATACATCATCTTTTGGGTAAGGTTGTGAGGAAGGAGGAATACAGTAGATCTTGGGTTGGTTATGTTTTTACCTTAGGGGTGTATATGGACTGAGTAAGATAGCATGAGAACACTTGGTCTGAATTTATTCGTATGGTTGTTATTTGGTTAGTAGACTTTTATTTGGAGTAAGAATACAACCTCCTATCTCATTTGTTGGTTGTGTGTGACATGTTCTCGTCTAAATTTGTGTTGGTAGCATCCTATTCTGTAATATGAATTATGTGTTATAGTAGGGTTTGACTCATGATGTGCTTAATTAGTGATTGAGAGGGATGTTGATTGGGTTCCTACAAGTTGGTATGATGATGGTTGAGTACCTTTAGGCCCATGTGGTACTGTTCGTAAGCCTTCATAACAGTGATGGAATAGCGGAAAGATTGGCGTAGCATTGTGACCTTATCGTTTTAGTGCTTAGAAGGTGTCATAATGTATTGTTAACCAGTGGATGTATGATTAACATGGAAGGGATCTGGTAGTCATTTTATTGAGACTCTTCGGTCTCAGATCGTTAGTCTTATTGGTATGTTTGGGTGTGAGTGCATTGTTGAGAGTCGGGAGACTCAGTGACCAGCTGGTTTGGATCACGTGGGTAGTAAAAGATTGTTGGGAGTATTAATTCTACATCGGAAGTCTCCTGCCGAATGTTTATGTTATGAACCCATTTTTTTATAGGTTGCTTATTAGGAGTTTGGTTAACAATGTTGGGTATTGGCTCTGAAATCTCGAGTCATGAAGTTCGTGTAAACGCCTCGAGTGATTTGTTAGGTGGATGTGCACCTGGTCTGATGAGTGATTTGGATGCAACATGAGATGCTTGGATGAATGATCATTATGCTCGCGGGAGAAATGAGTTGAAGATGACTTTTCAGGAAGTCAAGTGTATATTTAAGGTTTTTGGGCACAATTTCTGGATTTGAGAGTTGTTCGAAATTCACGATCGATGTCTTTTAGTATTCTTTTTGCATGATTTGGTGGTGTTCCTATTCAGGGACTGGGGGTAGGTACAACATATGGATGATCATCAAACTTAGGGTATCGTTTTTGAAGTTGAGACTGATGGGTTCCTGGTTCCGGGATACATATTGATGGAGTTGATTTTCGGTGTAGTTTTTAAGAGTTTCCGGTATGAGTGGTTCTCACTTGAAGTTGGCTCTTACAGTTATGGTTGTGGTTGAGTATTTTCAAGTTATTGGTTGTTTTCTTTATAGTTGTGAGTTTCCGAGTGATCTCTCGACTTCTCTATGTAAATTCCTTGATTTAGAAGGGGTTAGAGGGAGATTTTGGACTATGTTGATGTTAATTTCAAAGATTCTAACCAAGACGAATTTTGAGGACGAAATCCAGTTTAAGTAGCGGAGAGTTGTAACATCCTATTTCAAGAAGTTTCTTATTTCGGGATTGTGGACAATAAATGGATCAAGTAAAGGCCTTGAGCTTCAATGGAATGGTGTTTAGAACTTATTGGATGATGATATATTAGATAGTGATTAAATCCTTGGTTTGTGCCTTGAAGTCAAAGGGTAAAATGGTAAAAGTGATGTTTCTGTAACATCCCAAATTTTCAATAAAAATTTTCCTTTTTAAGTGATGAAATCGTTTCCATAAAATATAAAATTCCAACCACATTTGTTTTCAAAATCCATAACATCAACAATTTATTCATAATATCAAAGTGTCCCCAAATAAAATGTTGCAGAGTACATGCCGCGCCATCATGCTGGGCTCTTGCCCTTAGAACCTGAAGTACCTGAAACAACCAACAAACTGTAAGCTAACCCTTAGTGGGTTCCCCATAACATACCCCTTACAATGCACATAATCACATAAATCATATCATCCATATAAGCTACATAACCCATGCATATAAACATATAAGGATGGCATGGAAACCCTCCAAGGTCTTACATCGGGTGCCACTAGAACCCCCATGTGGTCTTAATTACCTTCCATGGGAACCCCCACATGGTCTTCTTAACCACAGAAATGTCACATAAGCTAAACATGTAAACAAATAGGATGCCATGAAAACCCTCCAAGGTCTTACACTGAATGCCATGGGAACCCCCGCATGGTCTTAGTCCACTACCACGGGAACCCTCCGGGGTCTTCCATGCGAGTATTACACAGACAACTAGCATATCACATATCACGTAATAAACTATCATTCCACATAACACATAATGGGCCAGCCTTGGTGCCTTCGACCCATTGGTATGGTGAGGAGACTCACCTTAGTCTGCTAAACACGAAAGCTGCTCGCCTAACAGTCTGAAACCACCCGCGCTGAGCAATAATACCATTAACCCAAAATTAGGATTGAATATAATTTAATTAAAGAACCCAAGTACCTAAGCCCAAGTCCTTTCATAATGGCCCAAGAGTCTTCCCTTGCTAATGGTCCCAAATTCCATGTTCAAAACTATTAATGAGCCACATGGCCCAACCAAAACAACTATGGCCCAAATAGATTCATCGGACCACTAACCCAAAATATGACTAGGCCCAAAACTAATTAAGGCCTAAAGAGTCTACAAGCCCACGCGAAGCCGAAAACCAACTGGGGTGCGTACGCCAAGCGTACCTCTTTAGTACGCTTTGCGTACTAGCTCCTCAAGCCGTACACACTGCGTACATGCTACTACGCGTGGCGTACAAGTCAGGCATGCACAAACAACCATTAAGCTCTTAATGCTTGGGAGATGAATGTCCAGCTTTAGATATGAGTCCATTAAGATGTTCTAATGCATAAAGTTGGCAACTTTATGCCCTTGCATACTCCATATGTTCCCAACAAGCCCTTATAACCCATTAAGACCTTTCCAAGGGTCTTAACTCATGCATGAGGTCAAAACACTCATCAAGACTACATTTTTATGGTATGAATGAACTAAGGGACCTCATATCTACTCTTTCCAAGCTCTGGAGTTGCTCAAACTCCCAAGATATGATTCATGAACACAAAAAGGGACAATATTGAAAACCCTAGCTCAATCTAGTGAATAAGATAGCGAGATTAAGACTTTATACCTCCAGAAGCTCTTCAAGGTGAACTAGATGCAGGTTCTTGAAGCCCAATGCCACACAAAGCTTGCTCAGTAACTTCTTCTTCTTGAATAAGCTCGAAAATGTCCACCAACACCCTTTTATGCTCGAAAATAACACTCTTAAAGGAAAAATGAGATAAAGGGATGAAATGAGACTCTAGAGGCTGATTAGGGTTCAGTCCAAATGGCTTAAGGATGAATAAATATGTCTCAAGTCTGGGTTTTAGGGTTTTTGTACTCTGTCGCGTACGCCATGCATATCTATATGCACGCCCCACATACACAATATTACTTCGCGATCCTTCTTCCATAATACGCTAAGCGTACACTTAGGTACGTCCAGCGTACAAAAGGGAACATTTTTTCCAAAATAGATAATTTCAAGGATTAGAATGATTTACCTGATTTGGAGTGTTACAGTTTCCGACTTCTATCACGAATTATGGATTTTAGTTCGACATGTGTTAAGCCAAATTTCACTAGATAGAAGTATGGGGCTCGTCAATACTTTCTATGGATATTAAGATTGCCGAAAATGGAGTTGAAACGAAGATGTTATGACTATTTGAAGTTAGAGTGAAAATGGGTGAAAACTCGTTCTCACGAGGTGAGAAATAATTCTCACGGCGTGAGAGTGCTCACGACGTGAGAGTGCTCACGAGGTGAGAATTTATTCTCACGACATGAGAACTATGCAGCCCAAAGCCCATAAAAGTTTTAGGATTTGCAAGGTATTTAAATGTAAGGGTTCATGTTTTAGGGTATTTTTCTTTGCCTCCATCATATCTAGAACCTCTAGGGAGAAACCCTAGCCTCCACTTTCAAGATTTAAGCCTCGCATCTCCTCTCTCATCCATTTTTAGAGTTTTTGGTGGTTTTGGAGCAATGTTTTCATGCAAGATTGACCCTTGAAGCTTGGAAATTGAAGATCTCAACTTTCATCTACCTTCTAGACCCTTGTAAGTTATAAAGTGCCAAGATTTATTGCATATTCACCTCAGATCTAAGTGTATTTGGTGTTTTGGTCCATTTTAATAAGTTTTAGTGAGATTTGGGGATAAAGCTTGAAACTTTATTACTCTCCAAGGTCTCAAGAGCATTGTATGTTTTAGATTTGGACTCCAACGCCCTTTTGATCAGTTTATAATGCTTTCTTGGACCTTTTGGACTAGGAAAGTTTTGATCTTTTGCCTTCCCTTTTAGCCATGCAAGTTATCTTGGTTATTTTGGTTATTTTGGGGTAATAAAGTTTAGATCTTGAAAGTTTGAGACAATATTATGGATAAAGTTTGAAACTTTATCCATCTAAACATCATGTTGATTTAGATCTAAAGGTTGGAGACTCGGACATAATGGATTTAGTTGAGAAAGATGCATTCTTGGTCCCTTTGAGACTTAAAGACTGAAACTTGGTTGGTTGGACCATCCTAATGGATAAAGTTGAAAACTTTATACATTATGACGCTATTTAGGATCTAGATCCGAGATTGTGGGTCTTGTTGTGAAGAGATTAAACACTTAATGAAGAGATTAAACACTTAATGAAGATTTTGGCCTTCTAACCAGATGTTACAACGTGACATAGGATGTGTCATGGCGTGATGGTGCCTAGATTCATGATTGTTTTTTCGTTTCATTCTCACAACGTGACCAAGGAATGGTTACGACATGACGTTGACTTTAACCGTTGACTTTTTGACTAGTTTAACTTTTGGTCAAACTTAGGTAGAATTGAGTATTTGACTAAGGATTAGTCTCGGTTTGGTTTTAGGAAGTTTGGATTGGTTGTTCTGATGCTGAGATAGCTGTTGGGATTCTGTTGAGTGGTTCAAGTGAGTTTTCCTCACTGTACTTGTGGGTCGAAGACACTAAGGCTGGACCATTGGGTTGATAACTCGTTATATTGATTGATGATATGTTGAGTATGCGGTAGATATGTATGATTATATGATACATGATGATGGGCGTTAGACTGGTAGATCGGTAGGACTACCTGTGATTACCAGCTGTATGATTATCTGTCTGCTGAGTATGTTTGTTATTTATTTTGTGTCGACATGTTATGTTGGTTGAGACTGTACTGTTTTGTGCTCTCAGTCAACATACCAGGGTAATCCAACCAAGAGATTGTGGACCCAGTACGTTATATGCAGGGCAATCCAACTGGGAGGTCGTGGGCCAGGGTAATCCAACCGAGTGGTTGTGGATGAAGTATGTTATATATATATATATATATATATATATATATATATATATATATATATATATATATATATATATATATATATATATATATGGCAATCCAACCGGGAGGTTATAGGCCAGGGTAATCCAACCGGGAGGTTGTGGACCTAGTATGTTATATGCGGAGCAATCCAACCGAGAAGTTGTGGGCCAAGGTAATCCAACTAGGAGGTTGTGGACCCAATACGTCATATGCGGGGCAATCCAACCGGGATGTTGTGGGCCAGGGTAATCCAACCAGGAGGTTATGGACCCATTACGTTATATACATTTGACCCTACTTACCTTACTACATATGTTGAGTTGGTTTTCTTATCGCCTTGATGACAATCGATCAACTTTATGTTAAATAATAAATATATAAAATCAAAAGATTTTTTTAGGTTCTTGATTTATCTGAATCAAATTATGTTAGATACCAAGACAACATACAATCCATATAATATTATGACGGTTAAAGGAGTCATCCTATGGAAATTTCCTAAACAAAAACTTATAGCTTATCTTGAGGTATCAAATTACGGGTTGTGTCTATAAAATTTATCACTAAGTTATGAGTAGTAGATGACATTAACAAGCGATTGGATATTTGTTGTGACAAAAATCGAGCTACTTTAACAAAAATAGCTTGACAAATTCGAATTTTATGGATATCCATGAGAGAGTTCAGGGTTAAAATTTTTCAATATAAAACATAAGAAACGATTTAATGCTGACAGACCCACTAAATAAAGGATTATTGTATAAGATATTTCATGAGCATGTTTTTATTGGCGTTGTTATAAATAATACATTAGTTTGGTGGGAGTCATTATGGATTATGTGTTTTATCAAGAAGTTTTATTATGAGATTTTACAGAATAAAGTTCATGATATATTTTATCATTGTCCTAAATTCAAGAACTTGCAGTATATATGTTGCAAAATGAATTGACCTTGCTAAAAACTACAATTGGACCAATTGAAAATAGACATACATAAGCTTATATTACATATCATTTTCATCCATGTTTTATATAAGTCATTGAGTGTGTATGTATGGTGATCATGGTTGTTTAATCATATTATAAATATATGGCTAAAGTCGTATTGGTTTGATAGTTATACATAAGAATGACCAAATTGTTTTAAAGGAAATACACTGAAAGTGAATAATAACGCACATAAGAATTTGTAATATAGTTTCAAGCATATATAGTCCAAGTGTGAGACTGTTAGAATCTCAATAATAAATATAAGTTCTTAGAAATCTATATATCTATATATCTATATATATATATATATATATATATATATATATATATATATATATATATATATATATATATATATATATATATCTTATAAAGCTAGCATTTTTCCTTGAACCTCATGCATTTGAAACTCTCATGCATTTTTTCTTTCACCACATTCATTTGAAACTCCCATGACTTTTCAATTTCTTTCTAATAATAATTATAATTGGTTAATAAGGTTAAATAAAGACAAAATTGCAAAAATGGTCCCTGTGGTATGAAATTTTTTGGGGTTTTAGTCCAAACCTCGAGTTTTTTGGATTCATGGTCCTTTTGGAATGGTTTGTATGTGGAAATAGTCCCCGGATTTAACTTCCGTTAAGTTGTTGTTAACCCAGATGTGCCTCACATATGAGGGTATATTTGTCATTTCACTTCTAAGGGACCATTTTTGCAATTGAAAAAAATATATCTCCATTTTTTTTAAAAGAAATTAATACTTATTTATTTATTTTAATAATTAAAAAATAAAAGATCTCTCTCTCTCTCTCTATCTCTCTCTCTCTCTCTCATTTAGGATTTGAAGAAAAAACCCAGATTGATTTCTTCAACTCCATATCTCCTTTATCTGTTCTAAAATCAAAAACTCTATAGAAAGAAATTTACAACCTGCAATTATGAAGGAGAAACACACACAAGCAAAAAATGCTCTTCAATCATAGCTAAAATCATTGAAAGATTCGGGTGTTTTCAATCAAAAACAGTAAATGTCATATTCCCCATGTCAAAAACAAGCAAATGATTTACCAGCAGTCGACTACAATCAAAATTAGGTAAACCATTTTCTACACCTTCTATTACCTCGTGTCTTGACAGAAACAATCTTAATTTAACACAGTTAGCCCAAGACAATTCCAAAGCTAGAAGAACTTGTCTTCCATATGTATACAAAGACTCCAGATTCCCAACTCAGACACCGATTGACATATTATTGTCTTCGATTGAGTCAAACATCTGGTTTGTAACCACAATCGCAATCCCACGATGCCTAGTGTGTGAATTTAGAATGGATGAGATCTTGAAGAACAATGAGGACCATCGCTTCAGATCTATTAGATTGTTTTCAAAATTGCTTCTAAATAAATCAGCAATCGAATCTCACAATCAAATTGATATCTAACCGGGTTTCCATACATGATAATGAGAAATATGAGGGAATAAAAGGAGTTACAGGAGAGAAATTGGGGGATAACATTTGGGCCTGTGTGCTCTGGTTCAACATTCAATTTCCATTGCAAAAACGAAGAAGATTAGATCACATAGAGCTTATGGCCGAGTTATCTATAAAGATCTTAGGTGGGATATCGATAGGCATCCTTCTCAAATTGTTACAGAGCATAAGTCTAGTGAATTATAGGTATCCCATTACTGAAACTTTATTGAATTTGATTAAAAAGTTCATAATTTCTTGTATTTGCAGGGAAATGATGTTAATGGTGGTTGTAATTCGGGTTTTAACAAGCTTATGGATGATGGGTCGTTGAATCATGATGAAAAAGCTCATGTTTTAGAAACGGTTGATGATGAATCCATGGTTTGTGATGAGTCTCTGGCAAAAGCAAACGTAGAAGAAGAAGATACAAGATTACTTTTTGGAGAGAGAGAGAGAGAGAGAGAGAGAGAGAGAGATCTTTTATTTTTTAATTATTAAAACAAATAAATAAGTATTATTTTTTTTAAAATGGAGATATTTTTTTCAATTGCAAAAATGGTCCCTTAGAAGTGAAAAGAAAAATATACCCTCATGTGGGAGGCACATGAGGGGGTTAACAGCAACAACTTAACGGAAGTTAAATCTAGGGACTATTTCTACATACAAACCACTCCAAAAGGACTATGAATCTAAAAACTCAAGGTTTGGACTAAAACCCCAAAAATTTGCATACCACGGGGACCATTTTTGCAATTTTGTCTTAAATAAATATCAAACCTAAAGTGTAATCATATATAAATAATATCTTTACTTCTACTTATAAATTTATGTTTTTTAACTTTTAACATATTATAATTAATTTGTTAGTGCTAATATATTGTTGGATATAAACCATTATCATTTTAAAGATACAATTTTGGAACAATTTTTATAAAATACTTAAATTATTAATTTAAATATAACATTACAGGATCAACTTAAATACATATTTTAGTTTACCTTAAACAACCCCAAAAATATTTTGTAAATAGTTAAAAGTGATAAATTGTAATGTCTTTCTAATAATGATTATAAGTTGGTTAATAAGGTTAAATAAATATCAAGCCTAAAGTGTAAGCATAAATAAACTAAATTTTAATTTTAAAATAATATATTTACTTCTACTTATAAAGTTATGTCTTTAACTTTTAACATATTATACTTAATTTATTAGATTTAAAATGTTGTTGTATGTAAACCACCATCAGTTTAAAGCTACAACTTTTGAACAGTTTGGACAAAAATACTTAAATTGTTAATTAAATATAACATTACAGTGTCAACTTAAATATAAATTTCATTTCCACTTAAAAAAATATTTTGTAAATAGATAATAGTGATAAATTGTAGTGATAAATGCAAAAACTAAACTATAATCTCAATTTAACTAAAATATTTCCTAAAGATATTTTTATAGTCGTTAAAAGTTTTCAAATAAGTAGCTTAAAATAATTTACAGTAACAATAGTTAAAAATAACTCTATATAAATGATTATATTGTTACATTTAAAATCAAAAAACAATGTTTGATGTTTTAAATAATTATAATGATAGAAATTAAAACATTAAGCAAATAAATTTTAAAAAATTAATTAACAATAATAACAACTATAAGTAACATTAAACCTGTAACGATCAAAAATTTCAACCAATTTAAAATTTTCGAAAACAACCTGATTCCATTAAAGTTATCATAAAAAGGTTTTCAATACAATTTATCTTAAATATTCCCAGAATCTCATCACAACATAGACACGAGGAGCGGTACGATCACGCCTTCGCCTTGCCACGGTCTCCTGAAGAACCTGAAAAACATTAAACCACAACTGTAAGCCCGAAAAGCTTAGTGAGATATCCCCAAAATACCAACCACATATACCATACACGCATAACATGCCATAACATATCCGATCACAGAACAGCCATGCACTTCGGGTCTACTGTGGGACTGGTCCGCCGCACCGGCCAACAATCCACCTGGTCCACCCTCCGAGTCTAGCCATATACCTCGAGTCTACAGTGTGATTGGTCCGCCCGCACCGGGCCTTCAGTTGGCCTGGTCCACTCTCCGAGCCTCGGCACGTCTGGTCCGTCCTCTTGGAGCCTACAGCCTATCCGGACCGCTCGCTGGGCCTTCGGGACAACCGGTCCGCCCTGGGTATCTTGGCCTACAGCACAAAGCAGGACCCGCCTCAACCCAACTCCAGTCCAAACAACCATGTGCACATATACATACACTCATATAGCAATTCACAGTCAACAAGCAAATCAAACAGATCACATAACATATCATCATCCTAACCAGGATACCGACCTAACCGGTCACTAGCATAGCATCACCCTATCTCTCAGGATACCGATCTCAATCAGGTCTCTAACGTATACCATCCTAGCTATCAGGATGCAAACATATCAAAGCAAAAACATAACAACAACTACCCGGATCTCAATCCGATAAGGGCCGACCTTGGTGCCTTAGACCCTGTTGATATAGTGAGGATAACTCACCTCGATACTGCCGACTGAACAGATAACCCAAGCTGCTCCGATCACTGATACGATCTCCACCAATGGACAACCACCAAGGCACTGAACTCAAAACAATTACCAAAATGCCCCTGGAAACCCCTGGTCAAAGTCAAACTCAACCCTTGATTGACTCTACTCGCCGAGTTAACCCGATGACTCGCCGAGTCCCCATGCTCAGAATTCCCCCAATCTGCGACTCAACTCGCCGAGTCACCACGAGACTCGCCGAGTCCAACAACTCTGAGTCCACTCACACTCAACTCACCGAGTCATCCCTTGACTCACCGATTCACGGCTCAACCAGAAAAGATTGGGACTCTTCGACAAGACTCGCTGAGTCCAAGAACAAACTCGTCGAGTCTAAGGCTATCTTCAACCTACTCGCCGAGTTGTTCTTCCAACTCGTCGAGTTCCAGGCCATCTTCATCCAACTCGCCGAGTTGTTCTTCCAACTCGTCGAGTCCCAGCCTATCTTCAAGAAACTCGTCGAGTCTACCCATGTGACTCGCCGATTACCACCGGTCTGAATCTATACAGAAGCATTCCAGGCCATGCAATTGATCCAAAACATAGATCTAGCCTCCTACAACCCATTCATCACGTAAAGTGGCAAACTTTACGTGAATCCAAAGAGATCTAGGCCTTTTACACTTTAGGGCTAGGGTTTGGGACATGATAGCTTCACTACACACTCAAACACAGGGACTTTCAGGCATTCCAACCCTTCTCCATTCCAGATCTAAGGTAGCAACCTCAGATCTAACCTCTAAACTCCAAAACACCAAAAGATATGATCTCTAACACCCCCAAATGAAGAATCTAGACAATAACAACTCAAACAATGAAATGATACCTCAAAAGGAAGCTCCAAGAGAAGATTAACCCGAATCCTTGCAAAGCCCTTTGATCCAAGTCTCTTTTCCTTCAAGATCTCTTCAACAACCACCTCTCCAAGCTCCAGTTCACTCAACAATGGGGTTTCCTCATGAAATTAAGGTTTCTGGAACTCAAGGGATGATAAGGAGGCTGGGGAGGAAACATAATGTTCTTTATATAGGGCTCAACCTCCGGATTTAGGGTTTTCTCCATTCAGCGCCTACTCGCCGAGTCCATCTTACTGACTCGCCGAGTCGGCCACTTAACACGCGACCATGTCGCGACTCTACTCGCCGAGTCCACCCATGGACTCGCCGAGTTCCCCTTCCAATTTTACTCTTTTAGCCCTTCAACTATACTCTTGCTATTCCGGGATGTTACAAAACCATATATTATATTTAATTTTATTCACGTGTAATTCGTGGGTAGAAATCATTCAAACTATTTAGATAATGCAGTTATAATAGATGTGTATATATTATCATATAATTCAAAATAATCAATATATTATATCAATTTAGTATACGAATTATGATATCAAATTTAACAACTAGATTATTGTTATATTTTAAAAAAACATATATTTGTAAAGACTTCAACCATATAGGTGTTTTTCGCGCAACGCGCGGACATTCGTCTAGTTACTAATAATTAATGTGATCATTATATGCTTGATAATTTCGAGGCTATTCATTCATTTTACGTTAAATGTCAAAAAAATGATATTATTAGAATTTTAGTGAGTATTCTGATATGTAAAATATAAAATATGGTTTGTCCCAACATACAAAGAAACACAAATATTTTTTGTCAAATCTTCATCCCCCTCATCAAAGATTTCTTGAAGGAAAAGTAAGGATCTTTGTTAAGGAAGACCATCAAACATTGGTTTTTATTCATCATCGAAATTCCGTATAAAAAATGACACAATCTATCAATGGATCAATGTATAAATTTCTTACAATGTAGTGGTTCAATAATATGGCTTCAACATGTTATTTATAGTATATAAAACTAGTACAAAACAAAATTGACTGAGCCTTAAATGCCATATTTTGGAAACGTTGGTTAAATATGTCAATGCTCAATAGTTAGCCAAATTTCTATATTTCCTAAAATCGTGTATTCATTTTTATGGTTATTCCATATATTTTTATAGATGGTATTTATAAAAAAGAAATTAAATATTTTCCTAGAAATCTTTATGGGTGCTAAGTTTGCTACTGAAATATTGTGAATAGGCTTTCGCTTAATTCGTTTGCCGTTTCCAAAATAAATAAATAAATAAATATATTTTTCTACATTTTTCCCTACTCATTCTCTTATCTATGTTAAATAATGACATGTATATTAAAATATTATTAATTTCATAAAATATGATATATGTTATCATTTGACCCGGATATCTTTATGGGTTCTAAGTTTGCCGCTGAAATATTGTGAATAGGCTTCCGCTTAATTCGTTTGGCGTTTCCAAAATAAATAAATAAATAAATATATTTTTTCTACATTTTTCCCTACTCATTCTCTTAACTATGTTAAATAATGACATGTATATTAAAATATTATTAATTTCATAAAATATGATACATGTTATCATTTGATCCGGATAGAAGATGAATACGAAGAAAAATATTTAATAATTTTTCTTCTTAAAATCTAAAGGAATAATGTTAACATCTTAACTATGTTGATTCATATTAAATAATTTGATTAAAATTAATCCTTTTATTCAACATTATTCATTCCCAAAAGAAATAGAATTTGACACAAAAGGAATTTCTTTTACTTGAATTTCATTTTAAACATTTATATCTTTCCAATCACCTTTTTAAGAGTCTATGAATTCTAAATAAACAAGAATCTAATTATCCAAAAGCTAAAGTGACATACGATAACCAGAATTATAAACTTATAATATATGTTTTTAAAAATTCAATTTAACATTATGTTTCTAAAAATAAAAAACAAACTTTTTTTATTTCCAAAATGTCAATAAAAATCCTGAGTTTATATATCATATCGAATAAGACGAGACTTAAGCATTCGATCTTAATGGAAAAAGACAATACCTGACACCGTTGGATTAATAATGATTTCGTAACAAGTAATTAGATATGTAGTAAAAAACGAGTTTATGAAATTAGGGGCTACCATGTTATGATCACATGAAGACGCGGGTATTGCGGCCCCCTTTTTAGTCCCCATTTGCCTTCTATTTTTGGTAGGCATTCATTTCAAAGCGGAAGAAAACGAGACAAAGAAATGTGTATTTTTAAATTGAAATAGAAACTATTTTTTTTAGAAGATAATGTTATTAATGATTCAGTTTGAACACAAGATCGTGTGATTTTGCATAGAAACAGGCTCGTGGTGGGACCCATTTATGTATCAAGACGGACCTATTTTCTATTAAGCCATACGACACATATAACTATCAACAAATAACGGTCTTCGTAAGTTAGAAAAACAATTTTGTAAATGCGATCTTTAGTTCAAACTCCCCGAATTTTGTGGTAGGAACTTGTCACATCGAGATTTAGCAATCTTTGTAACATGGGCTCGTTAATATATACATTCTTTAGATTTTAATAAAAATCAAACTAATAATCATGGATATTTTAGATTTCATTAAAAATCAAACCAGTAATCATGGAAAAAAACTTAATTAAAGTTTTTTTTTTTTTTTTTTTCCATTAAAAAAACTAATAGTAGTTAACACATAAAAATTATATAGAAAAGATAACTATGATAGAGTTTTGTAACAATCCAACCATTTTATTTTGACCTCATAACTTATAATAACTTATATTAGATAACCAACAATAATATTGTGCAACTATCTTATCAAACAAAGTTTTAGTGATTAGTGCATGCCCTTTAAGTTATTAGTTATTAGTGTTTAGGTATTCTTTTTATATATTTCTATGTAATTGTCTTTTTAGTAATCAATCAATCTATTATCTAACATGATATCAGAACTTTAGGTTAAAATCATACTACTAACCAAAACTTGCAGTCGCCACCCTCCACCTCCGACGACATTCTCTAATAGTCGTCGGATGTGTCTTCATTATGTTCCATATTTTTTTTTTCTCTTTTTTCTCTTCTTTGCCTAAATAATAAATAAGCCGCCGACACCAAACCATAACTCTTTCATCGACTTCTTCTATCTCGTCTGCTGCTCTCTCCCCCTTAGATGACCACTTTTTCAGATCTCTTTTCCAATTCAACCCCTTTTGATGATGTTGCGCTGCCTCCCTCCGATGGTTCTTTCTCTGTCGGGCAACCTCTGATCTGCAATCGTCACTTTCTTTGTCAAAATTGTAATCGTCGATTTCGTCGGAATTGTCTCCGTCCACCGCAACTCGATACATCTTTCTTTCTCGCTGCCTTTATCTAGTCTCGTCGCCGCCGGGTGTATGATCGTCGCTGCCGTTGCTCTTCTCTTCTTTTACAACGAAATCGCCTCTAGATGTTGTTTCTTTTCCCTTCTCCTCTGACAAGTAATCGATGTTAGCTTCCATCGTTAGAGCTCTACCATCGCCGTTGTCGCTATCTTCGTCAAGTTTTTATGTTTTTTTTTCCAGATTAATCGTCTTCTCCCGATCAAACTGTTGGGGGATGTTAGTGATTAGGGTTTAGGCCCAAACGCTTTAGAGTTTATAGCCATTAGGGTTTAGGTATTCTCTATATATTCCTATATAATTATCTTATAAGTAATCAAGCATTCTATTATCTACCGCAAAGTATCTTAGCTTTGGTTTTTTGGTGCTAAAAATCCAAGAAATTTCAAAGATTCCAAATAGACGAAAGCGAAGTAAGAATTTGCGTCTCACCAAGCCCCATATGATCCGCCCAAAAAAGTCAATCACGAATCATGGAATAAGAAATGCCAATTTCTCACCCACAACCAATCTCACGCCAAATAAAAAAAAGCCACTTCACAAAATATAAATAAATATTTATTTGTCTCTCTATGGAATTCATAAAGAGGACAAAGAACTAAATCAACATATATGCCTTTATCCAAATTGACTCTTTTTGGTACCTCAACCAGAAAGATTAACCAACCCAAAATATTTGTTTTGAGTGATACCAATTTGGTCCATCTAGTAGAATTGCCTATCTCAATCAAAATATTACCATAAATAAACTATCGAACCAATGTGACAGTGTATTTTCCTTTCGCCTCGAGGTGCCAAGTTTATTTATCATCATGTTGATTGGTTAAACGAAAGTAGTTTAGATTTTTAGCTAAATCCATTGCATTTTCTCAGACCCCTACCATTGTCAATTAAACAAAAGTAGTTTATATTTTTTTTTGAGCTCAATCCATTGCATTTCCTTGCCCCCTACCTTTGGTTAATGTCGTTAAGTGTGAACTCAATTATCATTGCCAAAACCCATAAACATTAGATACAGAAATAAATCTCCAATACGATTTACAAATTGAAGCCCTATCGAAAGCAAAGAGGCTTTGATGCCCAAACCTCCTTCATTTTTCAGAAGCTAAAATATTCTTTAATATTTATGTATCATTATTGTTTTCTCTCAATTTTCCTCTTAAAAAGATACGTAGATTCCAAATGATTAAGAATAACCTATGGGGATATAAAGAGTGACGTATAATATTTGACTAAACTCACAAGGACCATCTAAAGGGTGTCTTATTAGCAACACCCTTTTACTAAGCTAGTTTGACCCTCATCATACAACGTTTTGACTTTCAGTTATAATTTTTTGTGAAACAAACGTATATTAAATGCCAACTTTCCACAAACAATAATGTATGATTGGTCCGTAACCTGAGACACATAAAAAAGATTTTGCTTTTATCGAAAAACATAGAACCATGGTCGCCAAATCCTCCACTTCTTCAAAATAGACCTTCACCCTCATGAGACATCTTCTATGGAGATTAATGGGAAGACCCAAAAGAAGATAATAATATTGCAAAATACGAACAACACTTCTAACATTCTATTTAGACCACTCCCTAATAATGATCATCATCCAAAAAGAAAGACTATGAGAAAAGCATCCTATTGTTTCCCAAGTGTGATCCTTGAAAGACATTATGCACCAAAGCTTCTTGAACCATAATGTGTACTCTCCGCCCTCATCCACCCACACACACTAGAGATAATAAACGAAAACGAACACTAAGGATAACCTTGTTTCAAACCTTAGTTTGAAATTTTAAAGTTGGAGATCTTATAACTAAAATTTATGACATATTAGATTTTAGGGATAATTTCATCCATTTCCTATAAACTTTCATAATTACGTTTATATCATTGTAAAACTTCAAATTATATATATATATATATATATATATATATATATATATATATATATATATATATATATATATATATAAACCTATTAATTAACATATATACACAAATACTTAATTTAATCATATTTAATGTGTTAAAAAAAAATAAAACACTATCTTTAAATTGATTTTTTAATATTAAGAAAATAATTAGCTTGTAACATTACTATATTATCATTCTTTCACATTGTTATTCTCAACCTATTCACTTCATGAATCCTTACAAAATATTGATACTCATATTGAATTAGGTTTTACATGATTTTACTAGTAACTATAAATGCAGAACCAAAGAAAAAACAAAATTGTTTAGAAGAGAATAATCATAGGTCTCCAAAATCGATTGTATGAAATAAAATATATTGTTTAGCAATCGATTAGGAATACGCAATCATTGAGTTTTACTAATCAATTATAAAAAAAATATGAAGAGGAAAAGAATCAGGTCGTGAATAATAGGAGATATTGTAAATGAGTATTTTAGTAATTTAGTTGTAATATAGTTTAAACATAATTATTAAATTTTTAAATATATTAATTATGATGAAATTAAGTATTTTGGTATATACATGAGTTTATATTTTTTATAAGGTTATAAATGTAATTTGAAGTTTTATAAGGGTATATACCTAATTATGAAAGTTTATCATGACGTATACGGATATCTACAACTAAGAGAGTCACACGCCTTTCCAAAATCCAATTTTTGGGACACCGATTGCTTCATTTTTTTTATTTAAACCAATAGATTATTTATGAGAAAATATTTTACAAACAAGGGGTATTTCATTTTGTGAATGAGAGAACTAAGCGTTAATTTATAACCTCTTGGAAATTGTCTGATTTCTCGAATTGCATGACTAAAGCTACTCACATAACTAATAGAAACAATTTTCATTTTTAAATCATTGAATCCATACAAACATTTGCTCCAAAACCAATCAGAGTCAATTGAATTTTTTCAATATCAGAGTAAAACATTAATAATCAGTGTGGAAAAGCCATAAGAGGATGTTGTGCAGTCAAACCGGGCCCTTCCCTTTTGAACAGGTAAGTACTTGAAAATTGTTAAACCACAAAACGTAAGCACAATGCTTAGTGAGTTCCCCGAAATACTACATACTATACATACATTGTCATGGTCTACCCCCATGGTCTTGCATACAAGTGCCATGGACTACCCTCATGGTCTCTTCCGTGAAATGTCATGGGCTGCCCCATGGTCTTAACATCCAGGTGCCATGGGCTACCTCCATGGTCTTTCATACATTGTCCCCATGGTTTTTCAAATTTGCCAACAGTGGCTCTCCATGCCGTGGCCTTCCTTGGCCGCGTCGTGGGCACAGAATGCCAAAACAGTCAATGATTCCCCAGGCGCCACGTCGTGGGGACTGGTCTAAACAGCTCAAACGAGCTAAATTCATTTCTTTCGATTTCAAGAGCTCCAAATCTCAGATCTGGTCCTTTCAAAGGTCTTAATGGATAAAGTTTCCAACTTTATCCCTTAAGACACCTCTTTAAGTCTAGATCTAAATTTTAAAGTCCGAAAAGGCAACTAAATTCTTAAGACTAGACCATTAAACACTTAATCCATGAGATATTCAATCCAAAACTTCAAGAAGCACTTTAGGGACCCTAATGAACCTTAAAAATGCAAACTTTATGGACATGCATATCCATGTATGTCCTTTCCTATATTTAGGTCAAAAGATGCAATATAACCTACATTTCAAGCAAAGTTCCCAAATCACCACCAATTCCTAGATCTATAAGATATAATGCTCTTGGGACTTAGAGAAGCTATAAAGTTGCAAACTTTATCTCTTCTAACCATTCAAACCATAACAAAGGGACCAAAATATGACATAAAACCAAGATCTTTGGAGAAAAACGCCAAAAGATGGAAACTTTATTGCTTATAAGAGTCCAAAGAATACTCAAGAGGTCAATGATGATGTTTGATTGCTGAACCAACACACTAGACACCTTCTTCTTCTCCTTCAAGCTACCAAAAGATTCCAAGAACACCAAAAGGGTTTAAGGTTAGGGTTTCTGGGGTGTGAGGGTGATGGAGGATGATAAGGAACCCTAGATTCAAGCTAATGGGGTTTAAATCCGAAGGAAACCCTAAAAGATCATAAGCTTGGACCAGAACAGATGCCACTCCATGACCATATTATCTCCACGCCTTAACACTCATTAAAAGATGCGTGGTTCCAAACCAAATTAGCACGTCGTGGTGATACTTTCATCACGTCGTGGACAATCATATTTTCAAACTATATGTTATCTTTATAAAATTTATACCTCATAAATTTGGATGTTACAACTCTCCCCCACTTAAATTAGATTTTGTCCTCGAAATCATTCCTTACAACTTAGTCTGCCACACCAATCGACCCAGATAGAACTTCCTGAATACCATTTAGGACTGAGAAGTCCTTTCATACAGATTGACTTCCTTCCAACATTGCTATCAAAGCCCAAATCTTAGCAGAGGTCACATATCTTGATGAAAAACGACCCTTAACTCTCCACCTTCAACAAACCAAAGAAGACCCAACTGACCTACTCGAAAACATGAAAATCATATGCTATCACTGACTTCCAAGAACATAGAACCATCGTATACCTCCTCCATAATAACTCCACTCTAAAACCCGAACTGAACGGATCCCTCCAACCCTGAATTATCAAGATGATAACTGGACAACATATATCCTAACCATTTTCCGATGTCGATAACATCGCACTCGAACACGAAGATGTTTCCCAACCCAAGACTCAACCATTTGTGCCATACCATCATATAAATCACATCCTGGTAACCAAACATTCACATTTTTTTATCTAAACAAGATCTCTCTGGTTCCGTGTTGACCTACCAATTAACTAAAGTACCGAATCCCTGACCGAATGCTAAAGTTGATAACCTCACATGCGGTCGCACCATGAGACTCTAACCAAGAGTCTAACTGACAAAGGCTATCCTGGCCTGTTCGCTAACACGACTCCAACAACCCTCATGTTCGAACAAAGGATAACATAACCAACCAACACACGAACACACTGGCCTGACCCTCATTCCATCACTGGCTTGAGGACTCCCGATCAACACTTCATGCCTCGATTATAACCTAGAAAGTCTTAATGAACCGCTCACTCAAGATAACATAACCAAAATGGCCTCACCCTCAACCAGGGCTTATACTAGTCTAACCACTGATATGGCTCTAACCTCCCCCAACAACTGCTACATGCCAAGTCGTAAGCTTACAATTCCTCCACATCTGAATACCAACCTAGGGAATGCTACGACTACCCAGTAGTCTTACAACACTTCTTCAATTTCCTACCAATCTAGTAAATGCTATGGCTACCCCCACAGTCTTATAACACTTACATGTAGATATTTAACCAAAACACATTCGAGCCGTACCCTCAGCCTACTGGACCCAAAAGGGCGTTAGGATCGTACTGCAAATCCTAAAGACTTTATCAGGAAAGAACATGCAAAGAGGTTTTAACACAAAACTCAACCTAAACCTAGCCACGAGCCCATAAAGAGCTACTACCAATACTTCATGACTTTAAACGTGATAACCTGCATTCTCAACATTTGCCTCCCTGATTACAACCGAACAATGAATATTATTATTGGCATAAATCTTTAATTATTCCATAACCAGAACTGGCTCCCCTCTTGACCTAGGATTTAGAATTCCACATTGATTCACGCTTGAAGATATACCCTTTAATCCAAACGATTCTCCCCCACTTGGATTCAACTGCACTTTGAAAACCTCATAACCAATGGTTTTCCAAACCATCTCACCCCTTATAACTCTACCAATATCATCCTGAGTTACAAGAACTAAGATTCCAAGACCCAACAAGTTAGGGTACCCACACCCCATACCAGATGAAATACTTCGCTACTCCTGACGAAAGATTGTCACGACAAAACAACTTCCCCCTGATACAATTCCAAATACTTGAACAACCTCAACCGATGACATGAACGAATAAACCCTCTATCGGAATGGACATATCCAACAACACACTTACCGAAAGATCGATGCACCCAAAACATCGACATCTGATACAACTCGAACACCCTCGGAAAATCTCAGCAACTGAACACATCCATGCGAAAATACATCACCCATACCTAGAGGTTGATAGCTCACAACCTACTAATGAGAGTGATCGTTCAACGAGTCAACCAACCCTTCAACTGACATCCCACTTAAGCAGCACAAACACCTTTGAACTCTATATTTGTTGTCCCGGAAGGGACAATTGGCTACAACAAGATCTTTTCCTAGAAGCTTAATATGTGAAGACTACACACTCATCCCTGAAAGCATGAATCTGACAACAACTCACCCTACACTCGTATTCTAACTAATCCCTTACACCTCTCTACCATGAAAAATCTCAAACATCTCGAATTCCAATAATTCAATGAGCTTACACTACCACTCCCTCCGACCCATTATGCTGAAACCATAAAAAAAATTAATATGACTATTGATCATCCAAGCAGAAGACTCAATTTACTCCCATATAGATCTTACACCATCACTGAAAGTTGCCTCTCGAACTGACGCCTACAACTGGCTTAACCAGATACCCTTCCACCATGATCCTCAGTATAAAAAAATGGCATAAGACAAATCTCCAATAAAGATAACCACACAATCATAAAGAGACTCTGATTCTTAGGTTGAGAATTAACTAAATTGAACATAATGTCTCACATACACAATCACATAAGCAAAAAACAATAAGAGCATGAAGGAATACATACTTACGAGGTCTTGAGGTCTTGAATTCGCCTCCTAAAAAACCACGGATGATGGGGTATGGGCCGCCCCAATTGAAAAACTTGGACAATTTTCCCTAATGTGAACAGGCTGACAACAACGATGGCATACTTCTACCTCCAGGGTGCAATCTTGGTGAACATGCCCCTTCCATTCGCATTTTCCACATTTGAACTTGCAGTGCATAGATTCGTGGGTTCCTCCACCCTTGGCAGAAATGTCGTTGCCCCTATGGCCTCTAATACTGGGCATGGAAACATCAAGATTCTTAGATGTTGTTAGCAGAGTCGATTCATGAGTTCGCTTCCTCTTTCATAGATGTGTCTCCAAACCAAGCTCCTGCTCCTAAGTCACCTCGACAATCTCATCAGATGTTTGAATGAATGAGATATGTTCCTCGAACTTTGCGACCAACCTGTTAATGATATGACTAATAATGTTAGGCAATTCCTCTTGTAAGGTTTGAGAAACCTCAACGAAAATCCAATCATAGGTTCAATCCCTATGAAGGCAGGATGCAAACCCCACATTCGATCCCTCAGAGCAGGAACTAGCCCCCTAAGCATTCTCCAAGTCAAGAATCCACCGCCTACTAACAATGGGCTCCTTCTCCTTAAATAACTTTGGGGCTCCGTAAACCTTGAACTCCCACAAAAAGAGTGTCCATGCTTCAATCTAACTAGCCGTAATCTCTACACGAAGAGCCCCAATATGCTCATTCAGTAGCACCATGATTCCCTCCTTAATGGTACCAAACATCACAATAGTCGCATCCAAAATACCGTGAGCAATCTCAGAAGAAACTAACTAGCGAATCCTCTCATCAATCGGCTCACCACCAGAGCTTGAACCTGAACTAGAACCAAAACCAGAATCTCCTCCATGAGTGCTCATCACCATATTGAAAAGAAACCAAAAAATGATGAGAACATATTCAACGAATTATCATTCCACAGGCTTCCTGGAATCTCTGTGAATTTCCTTGATTCGAGTATAGATCTTGTGCTTTTTGTAGTACTGGCCCAATTCTACCTTCCACACATATCCATACTTTCCTCAAGAATCATCTCGAGTCCTCTAAGTCACTTTCTCAAATTGGTATTTTGAAACCCGCTAAACAACGCACCATACCCATTAAATCACTTTTTAGGCTCTCCTAGGATCCCAACCACACCCTACCATCAGCTTCTGAAGAACTCCTACTAATGTTAGCTAACTACTTCATGAATACAATTACATGCAACAAAGCTTAAATATCCTTTCAAATAAAAGTCCCAACCCTACAACGATTAGGCTTAAACCAGAGTTTCGCAATAGGGCCAAATCAATCACTTTGAGATTATTTAACATTTGTAGCATGTAACTTAACATATTCATGAAATAATTAACTTACATCAATATGATTCCTACAAAGCACAAAGAAAGAAACATTCGAGTAGTAGAACTCTACAGGCTACAAAACATTAGAAGACATCCCCAACTCACTTGCTGCTACGATGCTAGGAACTCCTACTAACACTGTCGGTTACCTTATGCATGTAAATTATACACAATACGTGATCAAATAGACTGTCGAATAAACGATTCTACCTTAAGCCCACAACCAGACGAGGAACATGAAATTAGGCTAGATAGTCATTCTAGGGCTATATGATCCTAACCATATATAATTTTTTTAAGATACACTTATCAATCAATTCCACCAACATCGACATAGCATCTAATTCCTCATATAATACAAGGCATCACAAATCAGGCCATTCTTGATGGGTTTTATAGGTTATCAAAAAGATGTAAAGCGGAAAATCTTAACACTGGAGTTCACATGCAACCAATAAAGGATCTGTATTTTCTCGAATTGATAGCAATAAACTATGAACATCAAGAACCCTAAGGGAAACCTATTATAATTGAAGTATACATAGAATTAGGGTCACCTACGTTTGATTTGTGTTAGTAAATAAATCACTTGAATCCCTTATGTTTGTTGGTCTTGGAAAGCTAGCACCAAAAGGATGATGCCTCTAATGGCTCACGTCCAAAACCAAAAACCCTAGAATGAGGAAGAGAGAGGAGATATGAGGGAAATTCCGTTCCTATGCTTATAGGTAATGTAATTAATGGAAATTGCAAGCCAAGTGGTCTTATTTATAGTTTAGGTAACTTGCAGGCAAAGCATCATTGGAATTAATTAAATAATAGATTTAATCCTAATTCAAATCCTTTCCATTTATGCAACCAAGAGACTTCTAGAAACTAGGGCTGTGCATGGGTCGGTTTGGGTCGGTTTTGGACCCAAACCCAACCCAACCCAACCCATAAGTGGTCGTTTTTGGTTTTCATAACCCAATAGGATCGGTTTCTCGGTTTCTGAGGTCGGTTTGGGCAGTTTTTCGGTTTCTCGGGTTCAACCCATACATTCATGGGTTCTGGGTTTAAACCCATGGGTTTTGGGTTTTAAACCATTTTCCATAAATAAAGCAACACGTTAAATACTTTAAAGAACACCAAATTTAGGTTAAATACTTCAAAAAACATGAGTCTTACAACAAATAATCTATTACAAGTTACAACCAAAACCCGAAATATTCTATTACAACAAAAAAACAATCAAGTATGAGTCGGTTTCTTGGGGCGGTTTGTCGGTTTTAAGTATGGGTCGGTTTCTTGGGTTGGATGCGTCGGTTTCTGGGTAAAAACCAAAACCAAACCCGATTTTTCGGTTTTTAAAAAATTCAAACCCTAACCGTCGGTTTTGCTTCGGTTTTGGTTTCGTCGGTTTTAATCGGTTTCTCGGTTTCTTGGTTTGGGTTTGCTCACCCCTACTAGAAACCCTAGGAAACCCTCCAAAACCGTCCGTACCATGGAGGATTCTAGAATTGCTTCTTTTGTTCAACTATTGAACAAATACAATTCACCCTTGCACCTTTAATTAATTCCAATTAATCCCGGATTAAACAGATTAACTCTGATTAATAATTAATAGTTTCTAATTAATTTCACATTAATTTATTAATCATATAAATTAACAAATTAATTATTTAACAAATGATCTCATATTATTTTATTAATCACATATTAAATCAACAAATGAATATCTATTTCCAATTAATATATTAATCACATAATATTATAAAAAATCATTTTCCTATAATTTCCAATTAGTTTATTAATCATATAATAATAAAGTATACTTCTCTCTCTTAATATCATATGTAGCTATTTCTGATCATGAGGGCAACCCAAAAAGGACTTTGTTTTAACTACAAGAGTATACCAATTTTGTTATGAGCTTATACACCTTAATCCAACAATTCTATCATGCAATTCGTGAAGGTATCCTTAGCCTTATCCTTTCATGCAAACATTCCACATCATATAACATATAAATATGTATGGGTATTCTGGGAATCACTTACTTGAGCCCGACTGATTGCACACATCGCACCCCTTTTCTTTGTAAAAATCTTTTTAGAAAACTTATATCCTTTTTAAAAGACTACCAATTCCTCAGTTTGAGTCCAATCACACCCGAGAGTGTGCTCGAATCCCTCAAACCAAGGCTCTGATACCAACTTGTAACATCCCAAAACTATTAGAAAATTTTTCATTTTTAAATCGTTGAATCCATAAAAACATTTGTTCCAAAACTAATTAGAGTCAGTTGTATTTTTTCAATATTAGAGTAAAACTGTTGGGTGCAAAATATGCTTTATACTTTGCTTTTCTATGCAATTGAGTTTTCGGTCCATCTGGTGTGTACGGTTAGGAGTGTTCACGACCCAGGTGGGTGTTTACGGTCGTGAACCTGTTCACGGACCATGTTCCATATAAATATATATTGTTAGTAGAGTCATTCATGTACGGCTAGAAAGGAGCTTAAGTGTGTGTACTCTAAGGTGTTCTAGAGAGAGAAACTAGAGAGAAGAATAGAGTGTGTGTGTGAATCTAGTGTTGGATTATCATTCATATCATATAAACATCATAGATTCATCATCATCATCATCATCTTCTTCTTCTTATTTTGATTTTGTATCATCCAAATGATTGGGATTCCGTACCATCCTTCAGACGACAAAGCTTATCTAACAGATCAAGCAGAGACTACAGACCGCTCAGAGTCGACAGAAGAGCTATGTCGACCGACATCGATCAGAGTTGGAGTTTCAGGTCGGCGATATGTTCTAAAGGTCTCACCCTGGAAGGGTGTGATATGCTTTAGGAAGAGGGGGAAATTGGGTCCCCGGTTCATTAGACCCTTGCGGGTGATTGCTAGGGTTGGAAAGGTGGCATATAGGTTGGATTTTCCGAGTGAGCTTTGTCAGATTCACAACACTTTCCATGCCTCTTAGTAGTGGAAGTGTGTGATGAACAATGAGGTAGTGGTTCTTGTTGGATTAGGTGTCTAAGTTCATAACTATTCCTGGAATGTACTTGACCCGGTTAACATGGTCCATTTGGGTTGCATGGCATTGCAACACTTGGATAGACTAAATGAGAGAAAGGACACTTAAGGATTATTAATATATTATAAGTTCTAATATATTAATAATATTATTTAATTAGTATTGATCAAAGAATTAATTTGGAATTAATTAAGTGACAAAAAAGATACTAATTATATATATGGGGTTGATTGTGTAAATCATCTATTCTTGTATAGTGGGCTAATGATCCATGGTTTGTATGGATTAGGCTAAAACCCATAAGGTGCTCCATGGATAGTCCATGGAGGTTACAAACCCATGGATCATGGAATATTGAAATTCATGACAATTAGGGTTTACATGGTGTAACCCTACTTGTGCCACAACTATATAAAGATCCCTAAACTAGCAAAATCGGCACTTGTACAAGCAAGAAAGAGGGCTATCCGATTTTGAGGTGTTAGTGAACTTCTCTCAAGGTTATTCCAAGTGTTGTGGTGTTGTGTGAGACATTTGAGGCATCAAACTTAAGGTGCTAGGCTCACAAGGTTCTCAAGGAATCCAAACAACACAAAGGTATGTTTTTCTTCTAGTATTTATGTTTAAAAGTTCCCCATGTTATGATAGATAGGCTAAGAATCTTGGAAAACAATTTTTCATGTATCTTAGTAAAACATAGATCCAAGGTTTGTAGGGTTGCATGTACACCTTAGGAGTGTTAGAATGCTCAAAACCCTTCAGTGGTATCAGAGCCTAGGCTTGTTTATTTGATACTTGATGCAACCTTGTTGAAAAAACTTAGTTTTCTGCATTCTGCAGCATGAACTTGTCGAGTCCATGGGGGGACTCGACGAGTCCATGTAGTAATTCATCCTACTCGTCGAGTAGGTTCATGCACTCGACGATTAGGAGCCCCAGAATGTAGATTTTCGAGTTTTGCTGTTGGAAATGGACTAGAAACATTACCCTAAACTTTTTTGGTCTTATAAAACTTGTTTTAGATGGTGTAATGGTTATGCTAATCCATTTTCAATTGCTATTATCGAAATTTCAAGTTTTATATGGTTAATTTTATGATTCTTGAAATTGTTGATATGCATGTTCATGAACTTATGAGTTTAGAAGATCATAGGGATTACTTGTAAGTTGCTTTTTAGGTTAATTCTTGATCATTATGTGTTTTAATGGAATCCATAATTTGTCCTCAAGTTATGGATTACCAAAAGTCGCACTTTGAAAGTCCATTAAAGAAATACATAGGTTACATAAAATGAAAAGTTACTCATTTTAATAAACCATTTAACTCATAAGTTATGAAAGACGAAAAGTTTTGAAAGTTACAAAACTTTCCCTCAAGTTTTGGAACATGTAAAGTCTCATTAAAAACTTTAGTTCCAACGCCTAGAATTTTTAAAAGTTAAAGTTCAACCCTTATACTTTATAATATTATAGGTTTAATAATAATTATATATGTATAAGAACAAACTCGTTTTACCGTTAGTAGGCCTAATTCAGGAAGCCGATCTATAAGGGGGGTGTAAGGTTGCTGCCTATAAAATGGCAGCTTAATGGGTATCCACTCTCACCCACCGCTTCCTTGATCGGTGGAGGGTCGTTAGCCGAACGGGTAAGACAAGGACTTTAAATCCTCATTAAAAGTATGATGAATATAAAGTAACTAAATGTTTTTATAAATTCCCAATCTTAGTTACTTTAGGAAAATGTGAATAAGGTGCTAACCCATGAAATTACACTTTGCACTTTGATTAAGTCGTTAGTGGAGCATGTGTGGTTAATCGGCACACTAACCTAGACTTAACAAGGTAGGAAAAGGGTAGCTTAAGGTTTATCATAAGTTGGTGGAGCGCGTGTGGTTAACCAGCACATCGATTGAGTGATAAACATTAACAGTACCAAGTAATTTGCATAGTTACTTCACAACTTGTTTTGTGATCCTCAACATCCCAGTCACAAAACATGAAGGGCACACTCGAGATTGAAACATGCCATTGAAAAGTTCAATGAATCTCAAAGAATCTAGGAGTTTCAAAACCAATTAAAACCTAATAATTTATTTCATTTTTCATGGTGGAAATTGGTGAATCGTCATTCACCTACCTTCAAATATTTTATAGCTTTGATTACGACATCCCTCTTCTAAGTTATAAAATATTGTGTTGGGTCCTAGCCTTAATATTACATTTGGGTGTCTTATTAAGGACTATCTTTATATCTAATCTAAACTTATCTTTCTTCTCTTTCAGATGTCTTCCAACAATGTTGCTTCTGGCTCAAACCCTACAGGCTCATTCTCTCTCATGAACCTTTTTGGAAGAGTCATCTTTGATGGATCCAACTTTATGGATTGGATCAGGAGCATCAGGATGGTCACTCAGTATGAGGACAAGGAATATGTCATCGACAAGGAGCTAAAGGAACTTGAGTTGTCTGCTACTCCTGAGGAGATCGCTGAATACCAGGCACATGAGAGAGATGCTACCAAAGTTTTATGTATCATGTTGTCCACAATGACAGCCGAGCTCCAAAAGTCCTATGAGGACTACTATAATTTTGAGATGCACTAGGATTTGATGGACCGCTACCATCAGAGTGCTCGTCAAGAGCGATATGAAATCATCTCCTCTATGATAACAACCCGGATGAAGGACGGTGAACCCATCATGGGCCACATGTAGAAAATGCAAAGGCATGTGGACCGTTTGCTGAAACTGAATGTGAACTTCCCCGAGGATTTGGAAATTGAAATCATTTTACACTCCTTACCTTCGTGTTATGATCAAATTCCGAATGACAAACCACATAAACAACGAGGAAGTTACACTCAGCAAAAATCAAGGACTCTTGAAGACCACAAAAAGTTGTCTTAAGAGTAAATCAGTTGTTACCACTCTTACTCCTACCGTGATCCTTATCTTGGCAATCGGGCAAGGCAAAGGAAAGAAGAGGAAGAGCCTCTCGAAGGGCACCAAGGGAAAGTCCCTTGATGGCTCCTCTTCAAGTGGAACCAAGAAAGGTTTCGTCACTCCTTCTGCCAACGTTAAAGAGGCTGAATACTTTTATTGCCATGAAAAGTCGCACTGGAAGCGAAACTGCCCAAAGTACCTGCAAGATGTGAAGGATGGGAAAGTGAAACCCAACCATGCAGGTATATACACTATATTGTCTAATAATTCACCCCATTCTAATTCTTGGGTCCTTGATATAGGTTGTGGTATTCACATATGTACTGATTTGTAGGGACTAAGAAGAAGTAAGAATGTGGAGCATGGGCAGATAAACCTGATCATAGGGAATAGGAAAGCTTCACCTGTCACCAAGATTAGAGTTTATTCTTTGTTGCTAAGTAGTGGATTAGTGTTAGATTTGAATAAGTGTTGTTACTCATCTGAAATGAAGAGAAATATTATTTCCTTTCATGGTCTGTACAAACAAGGTTTTACCTAGGGATGTCAAAAAGCCCCATACCCAATGGGGAACCCGAAACCCGCATCTGTTTTGACTGGGGAATCCCGAGGTTGACCGGGGATAGGGACGGGGATGGTGAATACTCGAATAAAAAAAGTGGGGATGGGGATACCCTTAATCCCCGACCCTGGACCTTCCCCCGACATATATTAATATATAAAAATAATACAGAACATATATTTATAGTATAATTTATAATACATAAAATTTGACCTAAGTAACCTAACTCATTAGTAACTACTTGGTTGAAATTATAATTTTTGTTTTTTCTTTTATCTAATTTAAACTCATGTATATATATATATATATATATATATATATATATATATATATATATATATATATATATATATATATATATATATATATATATATATTTCTCTTTGGTTGATCTATTTTACCTTAAATATCAATCTGATAATTTTTTCTACTTGATTTTTCATGTATGTATTTAAATTTGGTAGAAAATTTATTTATATTTTTTATGCGATTTATGGGTACTTATATATTTTATAAAATCTTTAAACTTATGCTGGTAAAATTGAAATATTGAGTTTTTTCTTACGTAAAAGTTTGCATGTTAAAAGAGAAAAAGAAATCCCCGTTTCCCCTTTGGGGATCCCCAATCCCCGTTGGGGGTTGGGATGGGAATGAGGATTCGGAGATGGGGATGGGGATTGGGGTCCCCTGTGTTCCCCGCCCCCGTTGCCATCTCTAGTTTTACCTTTTCGTTTGATAATGAAAGTGGTGGTATTAATGCTTTCCTTAATAATGTTCTTTATTTTAAAGCATTACCTTGTGATGGTGTGTATGAAACTGTGTTAGTTGTTGATAACCTAGGAAATAATGTGTTGTGTATCGATTCTTCCACTAGCTTGGATAAAGCATCATTATGGCATTGTCGTCTTGGACATGTAAGAAAGAAACACATAGGCCAACTCCAAAAGGATGGAGTCTTGGAGTCATTTGACCTAAAGTCAGATGATAATTGTGAATCTTGTTTGCTTGGGAAAATGACAAAGTCACCCTTCACTGGTACTTGTGCTAGGGGTGAGGGTTTGTTGGATCTCATACATACTGATGTGTGTGGACCCTTCAGAACCACCAAAAAACCTGCTAACCGCTCATATGTGACTTTTACTGATGATTATAGTAGATATGGATATGTCTACTTAATCAAGCATAAGTCAGAGACCTTTGAAAGATTCAAAGAGTTCAAACAGGAAGTGGAGAATCAGTTGGGCAGGAACATTAAGATGGTGAGTATCTTAGTACATAGTTCCTTGACTATCTTAAGGAATGTGGGATTATCTCACAATTGACAGCTCCCAGGACACCATAGCTTAATGGTGTGGTTGAGAGGCGCAATCGAACCTTGTTGGATATGGTTCGTTCCTTGATAATTCGAGCTTCACTACCAATCTCATTATGGGGGTATGCCTTAGATACTACCACCCATATTCTTAATCTAGTCACTACAAAGAAGGTTGCCAAAACACCTCATCAGATGTGGACCGGAAAAGTTCCCAATCTGGACCACATCTAGATTTGGGACCGGTAGCTATTCTGGAAAGGAAGATGAAAGTCATACACATCAAGGATATACCTTTTATAAAGGTATAGTAGTAGCATCAGAAAGTCTCCTAGTGGACCTGGGAGCCGAAGGCTGAGATGCATGATCATTATCCTGAGTTATTCGTCGTGCAGACTTCGAGGACGAAGTCTATATCAATTAGGGGAGAATTATAACATCCCGATGTTAAGGTACTTATAATATTGGGCTTTATGATTTTAGTACATTGCATTTTGGTCCATAATTTGAGAAATGGTGGAAATGGGCCCAATGTGGCTTTTGGTGGATTTTGGTTCAGATGAGTACGCCATGCGTACGTGGGCGTACGCTAAGCGTACTAAGGCGCGCCTTAGTACGCTGGGTGTACGAGGGTGGTATGCAAAACCCTAATTTTCGGGACTTGGCTTATATTTAAGAATTTTTATGGACATAAACCCTATTCTTATCCAGCCTCTTTCAGAGCTTTCAACCCTCAAGCAACCCTATAGCAAAAGAAGCCAATTTGTGAGCCTTTAAGGGAGTTTGGAGTGGTTTTGGAGAAAGAAGAAGGTGGTGTGAAGGCCTTGGAGTGGATTGCATTGTAGATATGGGAGTTCTAGCTTATTTGCAACCTCAACAAAGTATAAAGCTTCCATCTTTTCCATTCCATCTTGTAGATCTAGGTTTTTGCTCCTTAAAGCCTCTTTTTGGTCCCAAAATGATGATTCTTGAAAAAAAACATGCTCTCAACACATTAAGTCGTCCTTTCAGACCTTTGGAAGGGTCCTGAGTCATAAAAATGGGTTCCAAATGGTTATTTTTGCTCCATGCATCATGTAAAAGGTCTTAACGGATTAAGATGTCGAGTTAAGCACTTACTAGATATGCTAAGTCATAAATTCGAAGACATAAAGTTGGAGACTTTATGACTCCTAAGAATATTTTAGCCGTAGATCTGCAATATGGACGTAAGAGCTTTAACCATTAAGCATTTAATGGAAGTTTTGGGGTTCTGGGAGTACGCCCTGTGTACGAGGTCAACCACCCCGATGGTGGTCAACATGCGAGGACTCGAGTACGCCCGACATACCTTTGGTGTACGCCCCACGTACTCACTCTGAGTCGATTTGACTGAGTTGACTCGCTTTGATTGACTCACTTGACTTAGTTGGTTTGACCAATTTGACCTTGACTTTGACCAAGTTTGACATTAAGGGTATTTTGGGATTTTGATTGAGATTGATCATATGGCTGAAATAGGAGACATTTTGTAACAGGGATGTCAAAAAGCCCCATACCCAATGGGGAACCCGAAACCCGCTCCCGTTTTGACTAGGGAATCCCCAGGTTGACCGGGGATGGGGAATACCCGAATAAAAAAAGTGGGGATGGGGATGGGGATACCCTTAATCCCCGACCCTGGACCC
This sequence comes from Lactuca serriola, assembly GCF_051521515.1. NCBI lineage: Eukaryota > Viridiplantae > Streptophyta > Magnoliopsida > Asterales > Asteraceae > Lactuca > Lactuca serriola. Next base: position 81,667,986 of record NC_136416.1, on the reverse strand, counting down.
GCCCCCGACATATATTAATATATAAAAATAATACAAAACATATATTTATAGTATAGTTTATAATACATAAAATTTGATCTAAGTAAGCTAACTCATTAGTAATTACTTGGTTGAAATTATACTTTTTGTTTTTTCTTTTATCTAATTTAAACTCGTGTATATATATATATATATATATATATATATATATATATATATATATATATATATATATATATTTCTCTTTGGTTGATCTATTTTACCTTAAATATCAATCTGATAATTTTTTTATACTTGATTTTTCATGTATGTATTTAAATTTGGTAGAAAATTTATTTATATTTTTTATACAATTTATGGGTACTTATATATTTTATAAAATCTTTGAACTTATTCTGGTAAAATTGAAATATAGAGTTTTTTCTTACGTAAAAGTTTGGATGTTAAAAGAGAAAAAGAAATCCCCATTTCCTCGTTGGGGATCCCCAGTTCCCGTTGGAGGTGGGGATGGGGGTTTATTTATATTCCTCGATGGGGATGAGGATGGGGATGGGGATTGGGGTCCCCTGTGTTCCCCGCCCCTATTGTCATCTCTAGTTTGTAACGCCCGTAGATTCGGGCTAGCCAATTTAGAGAAAATAAGCGTTAAAATTGGCATTTTGATAGAAGATTATTTATAATAAATAATCTTAACCAAGTTATAGTATATGTCACAAGGGTTCCGTGCATATAAAGAACGCCAAAATCCGAGTTATAACGAAGAAGTTATGATCTGTCGAAGTTTCGCGACAAAACTGACACGACGTTGTGTGACGTAAAAAGTGAGTTTACGGTAAAGTAATTTTTAGCCTTAGCGATCTAAATGAAAGTCGTAGTATATGTTAAATTGAGAGCGTGCATGAAATGAACGTCCAAATCTGACTTCGTATGAGGAAATTATCATTTTTCTAAGATTTAGCATAGTAGTGCACAACACGAAATTCAAATTTTAGATCGCACGATTTTTAGCTGACACAAACTAAACGAGAATCGAAGATCTCGTTAATTGGAGCTCAATGATAAAAAGACAGATGAAAATGGACGTCGGATGACAAAGTTATGAATTTTTAACGGACTTTACCTGTCTAGGTCTGTTAAAATATAACTTTAAAAATAAATTCAAAATTTGCCAGTAGAGTCTAAACGAAAGTTGTAGAGTACGTCACCACCTACGCATGGATATAAGTAACGTCGAAAACGGAGCTCGTATGCAAAAGTTATGGAATTTAGAAGTCGGGATGGTGCTAATGCAAAAAGGGTGATGTGGCCGAATCTCAGCCCTTGCTTGCTCCATAAGGTCTTCGCTTCGGATGCTGACAAGTTCCCCCCTCGTAGACACTGCATACTTTCTTACGCGCAGTGTACCTAGAATACTCAGCGTCCCTCCGAGGAACGCCGTGCATACTGAGGACCAGACCCCTATAAATAAGATGTGAGGGCTTCCACCAAAACTCACACCTTAACCCTTCTCTCTCTCTCTCTCTCTCTAACTTCACTCTAAACCTCCCCCAATCTCTAGTACTTCCCAACTGCTAAGAGGCGAGTCCCGGAGCTCCAAAAAGCTCCGAGAAGAAGAGCTTTTCGGCACGGAAGTTCTGCTCCCGCAGAGCCCGGTTCCTAGCCAAACCCTCTTATAAGTAAGTTATGCTTACCCTACTATAAGTATAACTTATTTTTAAGTTTATTATCGTTTTTATAAACTTATAAACAATAAATATATTATAAAATATAATATATAAATTGTTATTATAATATCTTTTAACTAATTGCGGTACGGGGAATCTGGTTTGAAGGGCCGCATAGGGTTGTTGGATTTCAAAAGTGCTATAATGCCAAAATGGTCCTACCCTCCGGTGTTTCATGTCTGGCACCTATCTGTACATAGTGGTTGAAAAATAGTTTTTTAACACTTATAAACAATGTCGCTCGTAAATAGTCACTATAAATATTAGACTAAAATCTAGTGGTAATAATACTAGGTTTTGTCGAAGGAAACGACTGTTAGAAGCGAAGCGCTATCCGAATTTTGAGTTATCACTTTAACATGTGAGTGCATAGTTATTTTCATCTTACACATAGATATGAAGTATTTAATATAAATGCTATGCAATGTGTGCATATTATTTGTGTTCTTGATATCTATGTTGGATGAACTGAATATATATGTTTTATTTGATGTAAACTATATATGTATTGTATACCTATAAAAATATTGGGTAAAGATGAGTAGATGAATGATGAGGGATGAAAGATGATATAGATGAACATTGGCAACTATGGACTTAGTGCCCTATAGATGAACATTGGCAGCTGCGCCACAACCTGTAGATGATTTTGAACTATGATGTACTCTAAACATCCTAGAGGACATCATAATCCTAGCAGCTAAGCCTAAATGATAATATTGGCAGCTGTGCCATTGGCAGCTATGGACTTCGTGCCTATTCCTTAGAGAAATCATTGGGAATGAATGAGTGAATGATAGATGATTCTTTGGGAAGATCCTTAAGAAATAAAGAAGATAATGGGGATGAATAATTGGGTTAATTGTTTGATGATGAAACACAATAAATTTATTATTGTGGGTTGAAAACTCTATGTACTCACCGGTTTTCCTAACCTGGCCCACTTAGTTTATTTGTATCACAGGTGTCGATACAAAGCTACATTACACTGAGAGATTAAACGAGATGTAAATCACTAGTGTAAATGAATGTAAGGTCTGTTTATGCTTATGTTTCTGTATTAACGATGACATCCCCAAGTTTTAAAATAAACAAAATACTTTTCTTTGGAAATGCTTTAATAATATATTTATCATCTTTTTCTAAGAACAAATTCCGCAATATTATTCTTTAAAAATGGTACTCTGATTTTACAATAAGCATAAATAAAAGTTTTAAAATGACCGTGAATTTGGGGATGTCACACGGTTGGAGATAAGATTTAGAGTCGAGACCTCGTAAGCTTTTGTCCAATTTGCGAGGTGAGTTTTCTTCACTGTACTTAAGGGTCGAAGGCACCAAGACCGGGCCGTTGGTTTGATATTCACTGATATGCTGAGTATGAAATAGATATGCATGATTATGCTAGGTATTAATATGCTAGTCTGGTAGACTTGTCGGACTACATATGATTCTGTTTGCATGATTAGTTGTATATATTATTATCTGGTATATGTCGACATATTGTGTTGGGTTGAAGTTGTACTACTCTGTGTGCTAGCTAACAAAACCTAAAGCAATCTAGATATGAGCTGAGGACCGGGTAGGGCATGCTAGACTCATACTGAGGGCTCATGAGCAATCCAGATACAAGCTAAGGACCAGGCGGTATGCGAGACGCGTACTGAGGGCTTGATGGTATTTCAGTCCGATGGCTGATCTGGCCAGGGAGCAAGCTAGACATAAGTTGTGGGCCCGAGGGCAAGCGAAACTTATGTTATGGGCTCAGGGGTAATCCAGTCTTTTAGCCATGGAACCATTGCATGTTGTTATTGTATATGTTATTTGGTTATGTGATAGTATTTTGGGGGAAAATCACTAAGTTTTGGCTTATCGTTTAGGGTTATGTTTCAGGTATTTCGGATGACCGTGGGAAGACGAAGGCGTAACCATACACTTCCACTGTTTAAGATCTATGATTTTGGGGAAAATTTGGTATCAGAAATGTTTTGAAACCTATTTTGTAAACTATGACAACCCGAAATTTCCATTCTGAACAAACCATTTGAAGCCAATAGAAGTAGAACAATTACAGTGAAAACTCAGATTTCGAGTATAAGTTTGGCAGTTTTTAGGATTTTACACTTAAGGAGATATTAGGAGAGTGGATGCACTAGGGTTTTGTGCAACACTGTTAGTCCAATACTCTAGGACATTAGAGTTCGTTCCAGGAATAAAAATATTTTCTGCCAAAAATATCTCAGGACTATAAATAGAATTCTGAACCAAATTGGTTCATTAGTTGAATTCCAATTAGAGAAAAGCCAAAATTCTCTCTCATGGATCTTCGGGTTTTTATCCCAAATTGTGAGTACTTCGATCTAGTTATTTTATATAGCTTAGATTGTGTTTAGAAATGCCAATTACATAGCAAATCTGCAAGATTCGGGAGTTTACCGCCCAAGAACGTTCTTGGGGAGTAAACTCCAAAAAGTGGCTTAAATGCTACCTAGTCCTTTCCCCGTGACTTGTAACTACCTTAGACTTGTATGCTAGTGTGTATACGACTAGAAAACATCGAAATCGGATTAATAACCCAAGATTTGGGAGTTTACTGCCCAAGAACACTTGGGGAGTAAACTCCATTTTAAGGTCCTAAAGGGTTCCAATGACCCTCAAAGCTTTAGAACTCGAACTAGAAGCCTTCATTTCATGTTTAGGACACCAAAATCATTTCAAAACAATGAGGAAAGTGAGTTCACGGCCAAGGAACTTCTTGGGCCGTGAACTCCATGTTAAGTGCCCAAAATGCCTTCATTTAGCCAAGAGACTAGCCTAGCACATTACCTTGATGTGTCTAATACCCAAAACACTCAAAATACCAACACCTAGGGGTGTTCACGGCCGCAAACACATGGCCAATTGGTACATGGGCCGAAAACTCTAGTTAGGGGTGTTTTGATGCCACAAACACTACCTAAGGCTTAGACTTGATTTTAGACATGTGCCCTAAAGTGTTTAAAGCCTAGAAAACATAAGGAATCACAAGTATTGAGGAGTTTACGGCCAAGAGTAGTTCTTGGGCCGTAAACACCTATAAAGGGGTCAAATTACACCCTAACTCCTTCCTTATGCCTAGAACCCAACATAGATCATTACCTAGAAATGTTTGAGACTTGAAACCACCATAAAAACCCTCCCAAGGGAGTTTATGGCCGTAAAATCCAAGGGAATATGGTCTCTGGGCCGTAAACTCCCCAAAGGAGTTAATATGGCACCCAAACACTTGTTATTGCCTTGAAACAATTCACCGCATGAGTTGTATAATTGGTAGACACCATTTAGGGACTTGGTTGAGAGTTTACGGCCAGGAGCTTACTCCCCTGGGCCGTAAACTCCAAAGAACATGGTCATTAGACCTTAAACTCCCATTTGAGTTATTGCACTCCTTTGTTGCAACCCATTAGCCTCCTAGCACTTGACCAAAAGTGTTTTCCTCGCGTTTAAATGTTTATACTTGTATAATTAGTGTTTTTAATCACTAATTATTTATATACATATGTCTTCATATGTAATTAGGATCATTGTGTGTGTCTAAAGTCTTCACTTGACACCGAGCACTTGCCCGATCCTTCCTTACGATAACAGTCCGTTCAATTCCAGTCACTTACTGCAGGTGAGTTCACACCTCTTAACTAATGTTTTAAACTATTTTTAAATGTTTTATGGGGGGGGGGATACAAGTAAAATCATGCTACTTATTATATCAATCACATGTTATTGATAAGTAGAATTATGCTAGTTATTACATCAATCACATGTGATTAATATACATCATTCAAATGATTTGGCTACTCATTAGCCGTTTTACCAAACAGTTTCCTTCAAATGATTTTTATAAACATTTTATATGTTTTAAAATCCTTATTACACTATATATTTTACTCTGTATATCACATTTCAAACTTATTTACAATTGTGTTTCAAACAAATGTTTCTTTATACTAAACTGTTTTATTAAACCCATGCCTTCAAATTGTTTTATAGGTTGACATCAAGTCGATCTTTTCTTAAAAGAATAATTATGTTTCAAATGTTTTACAAAACTTATTTATGCTTTTATATTATAAATTGCATGCCTCTATATGTATAGTTATATAAGAAATGTTTAAAAGACTTAGGAAGGCTATCCACCCTATTTCCTTTTCGCGCTTGAGATGTGGTCTGGTGGGATATCGGGTACTCGTCCGAAGGTCGTTTAAATATTAGTTATATAACATATGTACATATATAGTCATAAAAGGTCCTTCTAGTTCATCCCATGCCCTTGGGTAGCAAGGGTATACATCCATGTCCATACGTACCAGTTAGATTACTAGTAAACTACCATATGGGTAGTTTAGATAGATACTAGAACAATTACTAGAACGCGATATCATACAATGAGTTAGTTCATTCATGAGTCAATACTTTCTAGAACGTTACAGTACATTACTATACTTGCTAGATAGAGAGAACACACATTACAGCTAGCACACGTAGAACATTTCTGTACATTACACTTACATTAATACATTAATAAAATTGTGATCCACTGTATGGGATCATGCCTTAATTGTCATGACCCGGGTTGTAGCCAGAGTCTCTTGAAGGGAGAGCGTGAGTTTGCGTATAGATCTATACTGGATTGACTATCCTACACCTTGCTGCTAGCTACAGCAGGACCGGCAGGTCTGCGGGTGCCAAACGTCATACCTTATTTTCGACTATACATTGTCGTTGTTACCAGTCTATAGTATGGTGCAATTTATCACATGATGCCTTAATATAAATCCGGTTTAAGGTAATTAGTACAGCAGTAGTTCTTATAGCGCTACGATTTAGTACTACATTAATTTTCCCTGTACACATATTTAGTGATCTTTTCACTTAAACTATAAATGTAAAAACTATATTTTGATAATGATAGTTACACTTGGGAAAATTACACACTTTTACAAGACATGAACATATAGAACAGTTAAGTCTTGGTAGAAGACTACATTGAGAACAGTTAGGTCTTGGTAGAAGACACCCTTATATAATAGTAGGAATCATAGGGATTTCTAGAGTTTTTTTTAAACGTTTACAGTTGTTTTACAAACATTTTCATACTTACAGTTCATATACATTTTCAATACTTACAATTCATCTACTTACAAATTCTTACATACAAATTAAGACACTAAATACTTATGATCTCACCAGATTTAAAGCTGATACTCGCTTTCAAAATTACTTGTATCCTCAGGTCATCATAGACAGGTACCGATGCAAGGAGAAAGGAAGATGGAGCTTGTTCAAGACTCATCTTTCATTTTGATTTATGCTTTAGTGTTTATCAAAATTTGATAGAACACTTGTATAATAATTATATTATTAATGCAATGGATGATGTTGTTGCTTGTTTACTACTTTTCATTGTTGTGATACTGTACATGACGTCCTCCGCCCCAGAACGTTTCCGCCGTTCTTGGTTTTGGGGTGTGACAGATTGGTATCAGAGCATTGTTTATAGTGAATTAAGTATATCAACCCATAAAAGATATACTAACTATAAATACATAAGGGATAAAAATACTCTGACCAAGAGTTTATACTTTAAATAATAAAATATTTAAGTAAGTATACGTTCTAGCATTCATACTAAAATTGGTGTCACTAGGACAGTACAAAAGAATTACGATTGTTGGGAAACACAAGTGGGCTTAGAGACATATGGTCAAAACTGGGAAGATATAGCCTGATCACCTATATTATCCGAGGGTTGACTAGCATGTGCCTAAGTTTAATTGTGTGGTTGCAACAATGCTAAAATCTTACCAACCCTACCACAATGAGAACAATAGAACATAACATTAAGATTTAAAATACTATAGGAGTATTTGGTGTTACTATAAGTACGTTATACTTGAGAACTAAAACGGGATCTTAATTACTAAGTTGATAGTTGCTAAGTGGATACACTGAGGCTATATGTAATTAGGATGTTATAGACTTAGAATCTGTGGAAATTTTACTTCACCCCTATTCTGTGTGAATACAGAGTTAAGGTCACTTATTCGAAGGTCTGTCCTGTTTAGATTACACATAGCTGGTATGCACTTCACAAATAGCGATGTAACTGATGAAGGTTTTCTAAATAATTATCTAGATAGTTCGTCTAATAATTATTCTCTCACCCTAAATTCTCGCATAGAAAACATAGCTGGACTCCATCCCCACGGCAACCAGTACCTCCCGAATAAGGTCATTACTGGATGGTTTGGAGAAGAACCAGAGAATGATCATCCGATCCCTTTGAATGATCACCATGATGAAAACCCTTCAGACGGTGCTAATTCCGAATCAGAGGTTGAGAACCTACCCCGAGCAGCTCCTTTTCCAATTCCTAACCCTCGTCCGGCTTTTCATGGCCCGACCCAAAGTGAGTGGAATGCTTGGAAACATGGAGCCAAGGACAAGATCAGTCTATGCCATTTAATGGCGACCGAAGATTTTACGACTTGAGCAATGGGGGCTCAGCAGATAGAGTCTTGCCAATCTTGGCCCGTAGAGTGACCCGAAATGAGATTCAAGGCAGGACAACCCTACATCAGATCACCGAAGTTGTCGCCGATGCGAGAATGCATTCCCTCCGCACCATTCATCTAGAAGATGCTCACGAGAGATCAGAGAGAAACCATGAGACCCTGCTTGAAGTACTAGCTGAATCACGAGCCGAAGTCATGGAGCTCCGAGTACGCCTTAGGGTGTACGGAAGACACCTGCTTGACATGGAACGTCAATTGGCTGAACTAAGAGTTCACCAGAGGGATGACCGTCGCCAGTAGTAGACGCTTTACTTTATTTCTTCATTAAAAGGAATTGTTTTTCTGTCTATGCCCGATGTGGCATTTTCTATGAAATTATCTTGTACCGTAAGTACTTTAGTTAGGTCTTTATGCTGTCAAGGACTATCTTCTCTGGATATGATGTAAGACCTTCACAAGGTCATTTTCCCGAATCTATACATCGTGAATATCAAAGATATTGACAGCCGGCTAACTTTTGTGTCATTCTTCATTGGAGTACTCTTATCATACTTTCATTGGGGTCTATCTGAAACATGCTTTAGTCAAGTCATTGGACTATAGTAATTTAGCTCCGGAGACATTTCCAAGTCTCTTTCAGTGGTTGGATCTCGTTATTCACCAACCCACGATACCTCGGCTTGAGCGACAAACGTCTTGAGACCATTCTACGAACTTACTTCTACTCATTACTAGGACTGCATCATAGGGATGTAGGTCAAACCTTCGCGATCATACTTCCATTCCGTACTAGTACTGCATCATAGGGGTGTAGGTCAAACTTTCGAGAACATACTCTTACTCTTTTCTTGAGCAATCGAAGTACATCTAGGGTCAACCAGAATCGCTCACAAAATCCTTATCATTCGTGCTAACAGAATCATGTCGTCATTAGGAAACAATCAGCCGAGCAACGAAACCCCCATCCTCCATATCGACATCGCTCACAAAATCCTTATCATTCGAGAACATACTTTTATTCTTGTTCTTCTTGTGATACATCTTTTCGAGTGTTTAGGTTTTGGATGTTATTATACTTTGGTAAAATATGGTTATATTTTTAAAGTATAATTCTTGGTCAGAGTGTTTTATCCCTTTGTGTTTATAGGTTGTATATCTTTTATGAATTGATATACTTAGCTCACTATAAACAATGCTCTGATACCAATCTGTCACACCCCAAAACCGGAACGGCGGAAACCACTACTAGAAAAACAACCTTTTACGAAGCTCATTGCGCGTCGTAAAAGGCTCAGACGACGCGCAAATGCGCGTCAAGGAAGTCCCTGTCATAAAGAGAGACGACGCGCATTTACGACGCTCATTTACGACGCGCAATTACGACGCGCGTTTACGACACGCAATGCGTATCAAGGAAAGCCCTGTCATAAAGAAAGACGACACGCATTCGCGTGTCGTGACCTTACGACGCGCGTGTTAATGACACGCAATGCGTATCAAGAAAGCCCCTGTCAAGAAAGGCCATGTCATAAATGAAGATGACACACATTTTTGCATATCGTAAATTTAAATGTTTAAAAAAAATATTTATATATTTATTAGTTTTTAAATTAAATTTTCATTTAATGTCTCATAATAAAAATAAAATACCATATACAAAAAATACAATACATTGCATAAAATTTAATGTCATACAATTCTATTTCTTACAATATATAAATTAAATTTACATTGTTATTAAGAGGTTTTCCCTAACAATATAACCTAATACTACATTGCTATAAAGGGGCACCTTCTTGTTTCAGTAACTTGTCATTAAGGTTTCTGAAGAAGCTCTAAAACCCTTCATCATGTCTCTTAGCTTCAATATCAATCCCAACTCTTTATCAAGAACATCACGGAAATCCTACACAATAATCATGTCAGTTGTACAATATCAATATCAACTAATTAATAATACACATGGTATGTATGAGAGTGGAATCAACCATATTCAAATCAATATCAACTAATCAATAATCATCTCAATTGTACAATATCAACTAATCAATAATCAATATCAACTACACCACAACACAACTAACACAAAGATATTAGCCACTTTTTTTGCATCAGAAAACAAAATGAACTTAACAAACCTACAAATCAAGAGAAGTCATGAATGACCCTGTATAAACTCTAAAAAAAGAAATCAAGTAAAGTTATCAGATTAGATAAAGTACTAGACAAAAAAATACAAGAGTGAATTATTATAAATAAGAATAGAACAAAGTAGTATGTAACAGTTACTTGTTGAAACTAACTTATTATATACTGTTTGTAGATTTTCTGAAAATTAAGGAACAAGTTTCAGCCATAGCAGAGGAGATTGGTAGCATGTTTGTAGATTGGTATATTTTCAACAAGTAAAGGCTCCTTCTTCATAGGATATGGGAGTAAATTTTTGATGACCTGTAACATTTCATATAGCAATATCAAGTAAATCAGTTGGCAGATATTAAAAGTTAAAAGTATACAAACTAATCAAATATTCATTTACCATTATTCAAATATATATATATATATATATATATATATATATATATATATATATATATATCTGGATGAAAGTCATGTCCCCAATGACTACAACAATGTGCTTCCTGAAAATTCAAAAAGATATGAAATTTAAATTTTAAAAATTATATTTCTTTATAAAAACTAAGAAAAAAAGAGTGAGTGTACATCAATTGAGATCAAGGAAAGACGTCCAGCATGGTGGCATTTTTCAAGTTTTGACACAAATTTTTGCTTTTGGAGACTTTTTCTGGTGTAACATACAATACTTTGAGATCCCCTTCTCCCTTTTCAAGAGCTTTGTATATAAACTTCACTAGTTGGTGAGGTAAGCATAGATGCTAGGATCCTTAATGCAGTTAACCCCATGACCTAAAGCAAAAAAAATCTTAATTAGAGTTTATAATCAGGTAATCAATAGTAAAGGATATAGAATATTAACAAAAACAAAAATAAGCACCTGATCCTAAATAAGAGAAAGTAAAGGACTAACAACAAGAGCAATTCCATGATCTAAACCAGATGGAAGTTGATAGCATAGACTTTTGCGTCCACCAGCAACCATGATCACAAGAACATCTCTCCCACTCATGATTGCATTAATGATCTGATACATGAGTATCAACCTCACGTTGGTTAGCACAATAAGTGGGAATGCCAAAAATATTGAATCTGATATCATCAACTCTATGATCCCTGAGAACTTCAATCTTGCCCAACTAAAAATCACCAGCACCCAATACATGAACCTAATGAAAAATAGGTTAGCCACTTAATCAAATTTATCAAGCCACAAAATGACAAAAAAAACTAAAAAATATTTAAAAGAACTATTGTTTTCTGAAAACTTAATCAAATTTATCATTCTTTAACTCAAGCATATTAAGAGCTGTTTCTTTCTGAAATATGAACTTTAGCACTTAAATAAAGCATATTAAGAGCTTACACTGGAAACACAAAAGATCTTGAGCTGCTGTCTGTTTTGACTTATCTAAAGATCCCACATCATGCTACTCATATATCTGCATGTGATTAGATATGACCAATTATGTTAGGATCTAGAAATCCTAAGTTATGATTCATTTGAATCATTTGAATTGATGATCTAAACAATATAGAGAAATTCTAGGAGCATCTTATTAGTGCAGAGGAGTTAGGGGGATTTTGGGCATTTAATATTACTAGTTTGTTATGTTAGATAGTTAGGGGCATTTTGGGCATTTCATAACAAATTTACCCCAACAACCAATACTTTGAGAATAATATTAAGATTTATAGTTAAATCAAAATATCAGTCTACCTGGAATAATACGAGTCCAATGAGAATTGGTTGAGTATCAAATCCAAAACTAATGTATTGTGAAATATTTTTGTTAAATTACAGAAAATACCCTTTATCCTTATTGTTAAATTACAGAAAATACCCTTTAGGTAAGTTGACAAACGATGCATGGCATTAAAATTTTAAAGTACTTGATCTATTTATTTAAAGAACAAAACGATGTAATTAATTTTTTAATTTTTAATAGGCGTGCTACTCTTTAATCTAATACGATGTACTCTAACCTCTCGTTAACTGTACTCTATGCTATAAATGGAATACAACGTATTTAAGATGTATTCTATTCCCTCTTAACCGTATTCTAAGCCACTATGTAATATATATATATATATATATATATATATATATATATATATATATATATATATATATATATATATATATATATATATGAAATTTGTATTGTTAAAATTATAAGAAATAAAGAAATGTCAGCACACCTGAACAACAATGAAGAAGTACATTGTGTGATTCAGTTTCCAGTGGCCAAGTTCATGAGCAATCACAGCAACAACTTCTTCCTCATTTTTGCACTGTATAGTATCACTAAATCACATTAACCAAATAAACTAAATAAGAGTACAAATTGAACTTTATTCAACAGGATTGCGTATAAACAAGAAATGTATAAAAGACGCGTACTTGTTGACAAAGGAATCCAACAACGCCCTCAAATCTTCAATAGTTATCCTTTTTCTCTTAGAAGTAAAGGGATCAGCAGAAGACGATCCATACTTTTGAACATTTGAGGCAAACACCAAGTTGGACATCATACACAAGAAGACAACAATCTGCACCACGAAAAAAAGCAACTCCAAGGCTCTGAACAAATGAGAATCACTAAATACGAAATTACAGATTTGGTCCTCCAACTTGTACTTTAAGGACATTCTTAGTGCCCTTCAGTAAATGAGAATCAGTAACAAATAACTTGTAGAGTGAAGAGCCTATCCTCAAATTCCACTTCTTTTGTCAAGAAATCGAGTCCTACTGTTGCCTTGTATTGATTGCTAAACTTCTTGTTCACATATCTAAAGTTGAACATTAATGGCAAACAATAATAATCATCCCCAACAATGGCACATATCACACGAGATCGATGTATTCTAAAATTTCAACTTGTTGGATTTTTAGAGACATGAAAGATGTCATTGTGGATCCTATTTGATTGTTACACCTAAAGACTAAAGGGAGAATAGAGGTGAATGGTAAAAACGAATAAACCCTAACAAATCTAAGTTATACAGGATACTGATCCATCAACGAGGTCTTGCCTACCCTGCAATCGATTTGCGACGCCTGAAGACCACAACGTCTCCGGTCACCGCCACTGGCAACCCACGCCGTCGTACCACCAATACCAACAGCGACAACTGAGAGAGTTGATAGTAGAAGAGGAACATCAACAATATCCACGATAACCAAAACTCTTAAATCTGTAGAGCGACAACTGATTGCGACTTTTTAGGGTTTGTTGAAAGACCTGTAGTGGTGTAGTGGTGGTTATGGGCTGTTGCGAAGGCAGTGTGGTGGTGGCTCAGGGCTAGTGTTGTGGTGCGATGTTGTAACGGTGGATTCTGAAAGCAAACACAAATTGTGATGGAAGCTATTGTTGTTGGTGATGTCCGATTCATCAAAAGAAAATCATTCTTCGATCAATCTTCTATTTTGTGAAAGAAGATATTACTATTTCAAATGTGTTATGTTTGATTAGGGTTTGCACATAGAAGGAAGTGAAAGTCGATCGGAGAGGAAGAGGTTTGCAGAGAGAAAGAAGGGAGAGAATGAAGTCGATTTGGAGGGTGTAGAGAGTAGAGAGGAAGAGGAAGCGGGTGTTCAAAATTTTGGGGGATTTAGTTTCCCCCCTTACCTATCAAGGAGTCCCAGAAACACACGTTTATTAAAATTATAAAGCGACATTTGTAGAGGACGCCCTTTTTATTATTGGTGCCCTCCGTGTTTTTAATATTTTTACATGAGACACTAGTTTAAGGGCACTCAGTAATGCGCGACCTAAATCCTTAAAATTTTTGAAGAGATGACACTTTTTTAATGTCGCTCTCTAATGCGTAACATAAATCAAAGAGCGTCGTGTTTTGTGCGTTGTAAAAGGATCTTTTTCTTGTAGTGAACATTCTGGGGTGGATGATGTCATGTCAAGTATCACAACACATGCATTATAGTAATCAAAGTACAACAAAACATTGCATTAATAGTAATAGTTTTACATGGATACATTACAATACATCGGAGATTACAAGTAAATATAAGTAAGTACAGCAAGGCACTAAGCCATCTTCATCAACAGCTTCGGGGATGTACATGTCTAATGCTAACCTGAGAATACAAGTTATTTGAAAAGCGAGTATCAGCATTTTTACAAATGCTGGTGAGTTCATAAGCATTTAGTGACGTTTTCATTCAAATAACTTTAATAAAAGTAGTAGTTTACGAGATTTCAGTGTATTAGAGTCCTTTCCAGAAAATCCTATATTTTCTTTAATAAAAGCAGCCTTCTACCAAGACTGGTTAGTGTTATGTGGTAAAAAGTTATTTCCCCTAAATTGCTATCATTATCAAAATATTGAATTTGATTATCGAGGAAAGCAAATGACATCAGGGAATAACATATGCCTCAGCAGTGAGGACTGCTGACTAAGGCAAGGAATCATAGACTCCAGGAGAGTATCGAACGAACGACACGCCTGGTTCAGTCTAACAAATAGAGACACAGACCCCAGACGGTACCAAATGAAAGGTACAGCTAGTAAGGTCCAAAACAGTGAATACAGACCGCAGACAATATCAAAAGAAAGATACGTCTAGCAAGGTCTAAAACAGTGAATACCGTGAATATTGTGAATACAGTGAATACTGTGAATACAGTGGATACAGACCCCAGACAGCATCAAATGAGAGATACGTCTTGTAAGGTCAAAACAGAGGAGACAGACCCTAGACAGTATCAAATGAAAGATACGTCTTGTAAGGTCAAAACAGTTTGACTCTAAGAATGAATTACCAGCATACAGTGTAAATTTCTGGCGAAATACCGTTACCTTAAAGCCAACGAATTATAAGGTAACCCGGGATACTCGTAACCATACTGACTAGAGTACCAGACGCCCTACAAGCGTCTATAATGTGACATTTGTCACCCGTTGGCTTGGTAGGCCGGGACTGTAGCTAGCAGTCTGGGTGTAGGGTTGTCAATCCCGTATAGATCTATACACACAATGTCCGCTCTCCCTACAGGAGACTCTGGTTACCAACTAGACGACGGAGAAGGCCGTGTCCTGAAGATGCATCCCAAATAGTGGGTAGAGACTTCCAACTAGTGGGTTTCTAATGTAAGTGTTGAACTAGAGGTAGAGACTCTTAACTGAATTGACTGAAGTAAACTCGTATGTCTATGCTTGTGTACATAATATATAAGTAATGAATCAAACGACCTTTGGATGGACATCCGATCCCACCAGACCACATCTCAACGAAGAAAAGCAAATAGGGCGGACAAGCCTTCCTAAGTCCTTCAATTATTATTTATATGCATCTATACAAGCACATACATACATCTAACTACGACTGAGTGTGTATCAAGTAGAAGTGATTCTTGTGAAGTGGGAGTGTCTAATAAGTGAAGTAGGAGCGGTCACAAGTGAAGTAGGAGTGTCGAACAAGTGAAGTAGAAGCGGTCGCAAGTGAAGTAGGAGTGTCGAACAAGTGAAGTAGAAACGGTCGCAAGTGAAGTATGAGTGCCGAACAAGTATAAGCGTATCACTAAGTAGAGACGACAATAAGTGAAGTAAGAGCGTCTATCGGTATAAGTGACTACAAGTATAAATGAAAGCGTTACTAAGTAGGAGTATAAAATAAGTATAAGCGAAGCAACAATATCTAATAAGTAAAAGTATACGTCGTGAAAGAGAAACTTTGATGAAAAACCTTTATATTCGGAGAAAATCACAATTGTATTCTTTGGTAAAATAAGTGTGAAAACCTTTAGAAATCTTTGGGAATCTTTCATAAATCAGTTTGAAAATGGAACTTTGATAAAGCAATAAAAGTAAGAACTTGGACAAGTGAAAACCCTTTTTGAAAGCCATTTATAGTGTCCTACTCGGTAAAACAGTGTACAGTGATAAAATCTTGTGCATGCGGGTTATCAATCACATGTGATTGATATGATAACTGGCATGTTTAACTTGTATTCCACCCTATAAAACATGTAAAAACATTTAAAAGGTTCATTCAGGGGTATGAACTCACCTGGTGTAAGTAGGTCCGACGAAGGTGCCGTTTGGGCGTTCGGTGTCACGCAAGGACTCGAACACTCTCAATGACCTATTTAACATATGATAACATATGTTCACATACAATTAGTATATTTAATACTAATTAAACACGTATACGCGCTCAAAGGAGCGGAAAACACTTTGGATTAGTGTTTGGGTGTCCCGGGTAGCTTCTAAAGGTGCGTATGGCTAGGGAATGGGGTTTACTCTCCAAGAGTAAACCCCTAACACCATGTTTACGGCCCAGGGACTACTCACCATGAGTTTACGGCTGTAAACTCATGGTGAGGGTGTTCTAGGGTGCTAAAGTGTCTCATATCAATTTTGGAATTTTGCTAAACTCAAATATCAAGTGTGTGAATGGGTTTAAAGCACCTATATGGACCAACTTGGAGTTTACGGACCTAATCAAGGGATTTTACGGCCGTAAACTCCTAGGGACATATTCCTTGGGTGTTTTAAGGCTTCTACTTGCTCATGGAATTATCCTAAGTCCAAAACCATAAAGTGTGAATGAGTTTAAGCATGAAATGGCCCCTTTGAGGAGTTTACGGCCATAAGCAAGGGAGCTTACGGCTGTAAGCTCCTCTACCCTCTTTCTTTTGGTGTTTTAAGGGCTTAAGTGGTAGTGGGTAATTTCCTAAGCATTTTTCCAAGTCAAATGGGGAGTTTAGGGCATCAAATAACCCCTTTGTGGGAGTTTACGGCCCAGGTACCCTTCCATGAGGGGTTTACGGCCGTAAACTCCTTATGGAGTTGTTTTAATTGCATTTAAGGTCCCTAGCTTGTTGTTGGTCGTTTCTAGAATTTAATCCAAGGCCATTGGTATGTTTAAGGGCATTTTTAACACACAAAAATGAGTTTACTCCCCATGAAGAGGAGTTTACGGCCCAATCATGTTCTTGGGCAATAAACTCTTGTTTACTCTTCCAAATGCTAGTTCAAGGTGTTCTAAACCCGATTCCATAAGCCTACAAGTCATATCTAAGCCTTAGGGACAATTTGGAGGGGTTTTGGGGCTTAAAAACCCCATTAATTGGTGTTCAGGGCCCAAGAGTGTTCTTGGGCCGTAAACTCATGATTATGTCCCTATCTTATGTTTTAAACTCGAATTTGTACGCTAGATAAGTTATACAACGAGTTAGGATAGTTTACCTACTCGTTTGGGGCTCGAAACGGACGATTTTTGGCTCGAATTTAAGTTGTAGTGAGAGTGAGAGGGGAGAGTGTAAAAAGTCTCCAATGGACTCCACTCTCCCTTATATAGGGGTTGGAGTTGGGGCTCAGTGGGATTCTACCCGATACTGTCGTTATACGGGGCTTTTGGTCGCACCCGTTTTAGTGGTCGTAATAATAAAAACTAACTTTTTCTAAATTACTTTGGAAATGTAATTTAAGTGTTTTCATTTACCTTATTATGACTATAATGACATAAAAACATAAATAAATAAAACATTTATTTATTTAACGACCTCTTATTAATGGAACCTTTATACAGTGGAATATTCCGTTAACGGTAACGGGGTAATGTAACAGAATAAACTTTGGGTTGTCACATCATCCTCCCGTTAGAGGGAATTTCGTCTTGAAATTCAGGTCTAGGCAAGGAAGTAGGTTTGAATAGCCAAGTAGAGGTAAGAGAGTACTTCCTATACGGTTGTCCTCGCATTCCCAAGTGAACTCTAGTCTGTGTTTGTCATTCCGACAGACCTTCACGTACGGGATGTGGATTCTGTCTCGTGTAGCTAGTGGGTTCCAACTGATGTATCTACAAGGTTAGGGTTCTCAACGGATTCTATCAAGATGAGTGAGGCACGAAGAGTGTTGTCGGGAATTCACATATCAAGTCTATGAAGTGGATCGATCGGGTGTGAATCTTGAGGTATATCCGAAGGTAGCTGCGGCCTGAATAGGGTTGGACCAAATCTCCATGAGAATTCTCATATGGTCCTAAGCTCTCGGAATGGTATAGCTTTTCAGTACTCAGAACATAGTGTACTTCTATGGCAAGATCATCACTGGCGTGATCGCCATTCCAAAGTTCCTAACCTTCTCACTCGTACTGCGTGTGTAGTCCTTCAGGTTGGTTCTTAGGAATCTCGAGTGGTCTTTGGTTTCGCGTTTCCTGTCAACTAGCCGATAGAGACTTTCTAGATCGTCAAGTGGGTTACATGACTATGGTTGTCGGTTTGCTATGGAGTGTCTATCTCAAGCTTGTGCAAAATGGACCTGCACTAACAAAGCTTGAGATACGGAAACCATGGAGGTCGGGAATACAAGGTTTCACCAGACGAGTGTTGGACTATCTCGGGAGGTGGTTCTACTATCTCTACATGAGATAGTATTCGTGGAACACCTAATAGTCCAATGAATCTCTAAGACTGTGGTTTATTCTAGTGTGGAAAGTGTATGCTTCTGCATAACCCTTCGACTAACACCAGGACTGGTGTCAAGTCTATAACCTCTTCGGGATTAGGGTTATGATGCTTAACGCAACTACTTTCGCACTTCGATCAAGTATTCTTGGCTGCGAAGGTTATCCTGTGGTTCTCGGTATTCTAGTGTTTACTTCGGAAAGTGTGATTCCTCGTCTACCGGGCGACGACGATTTCCTCCTTGCGAGAGGGTGGAGGATGATAAGCACCACTTGTCTATAACTGGGTGGACGAGGTGCCTGAGTAGTGCGAACATCTACTGCAACTACTCTTCCGAAGGTTCTGAGTTTTCTCGGTCTAGGTCAATTCTAGTGAGTATAGGGTCTCATCACTCGGAACTTTACTATCTTAACCCGCAGTGATTATCTTGACTCCAGCTCCTATGTTATGGAATAGGGTGAAAGTGTCTTGCGAAGAGGTTCGTGGTAGAGCTCATGCTTCGTCTAACCACAAATACCGGGTGTATGCAGGCAATATACAATTGAGGTCGGCAGGATGTTCAGCTGTGCGACTCCACCCCAAACCCACAACCTAACGAGGAACAGGGAATAGGGAGGAAACACACACCTTAAATCTTTTTGATCTCAATTATATGCCACCCTTATGCATATACCTGGTTATAGTGGTCAGTCTCATGAGTTCTGTTCTCTGGGTTCACGAACCTGATGTGCGAGGTGCGAAGGGTCTTTCTAGGGATTCTTCTGAGTATGCTCCGGATGGTTGTCGTCTTCTGGAGTATCTACAGTGTCGTTCACTTCGGTGTTCATCTGACTACGAGGGGCCGGTCGACAGCTTACGGTACCCTCTCTTGGGTACTTCGGAAGGTTTGAGGTAAGAGAGACGATTGACGGATCGCATTAGGTTTGATTATTTGTGTTAGGTTTAGGTTCGGGAGAACCTTTATTTTGCCGACATGGCTATGGAGAAAGTTCTTTTTACACAACACTAAGAATGTACACATGGTTGCACGAAGTCGAGCCATGATCAATAGAGTTGTCGAAGTTGGCACACTCCGACATGAAGTATAATGAAGATCGATAGAGTCATGTGCCGAACAAGCACACAAGTTCTAGGCGTCTCGGGTTTCGTCCTGTGTATCACTACCACGGATACCTGGACCGATAGAGTCGACGCGGAACTATAGAGA
Organism: Lactuca serriola; assembly: GCF_051521515.1. NCBI lineage: Eukaryota > Viridiplantae > Streptophyta > Magnoliopsida > Asterales > Asteraceae > Lactuca > Lactuca serriola. Next base: position 81,647,957 of record NC_136416.1, on the reverse strand, counting down.
GTTTTAACCGTTTCCGGATAGAGTACCTTTTCATGAAAGAATTCTCACAAGGCATTTCTATAATCGCCTCACATATACTAGTCATGTATATTTAAGGTGGGGAGGAATGTTGATTTAGCGACCCCGCCCTAAATCCACAACAAAACGAGGAACAGGAAATGAGGCGGCATTCGCTCACTCTAGGTCTGTCCATCTTAAATATATATGGTCGTAACGTATATGTTTAGCCATTATAGTTTTACCTAATGAATTTTAAATTTTATAACAGTGCTACGACTTTCGCCTTACTGGGAAGAATTTACATTTGAATTAGTCTTTTATTGTTCTTAGTTTAGTTATCCGAGGTCGAGAGATGTACCAAAATCTAACGAGTTCCTTGATGCTTCTCTCTAAGCAGTAGTGTCAGGCTTCTTCTGTGTCTTTGCCTTTCCCTTCGGTTGGGCAGTCCTTCTTGAAGTGTCCCATTTTACCACATAGTTGGCAGACTGCACGGTTCGCCACATTGGTGGTTGATGTAATGAACTCAGCCGAGGTTCTGCAGACGCGAGCAGTATGCCCCAACATGTGGCACCTAGCACAATAGAGCTCTCGGCAGACACCATGATAATGGTAGCTGCACTTGCCGTAGTGGGGAAGGTCTCCTAGATATGGTCTTCTTGATGTTGGGAGGGAAGGATTGACAGGGGTATAGACTGCCTCAGTTCGTTGCCCATCGGAAGGTCTTTGAGCCGAGGTACTTCCCTTTTCTATCTTGAGTTTTCTCTTTAGTGGGTTCGGTGAAGGTTCTTGGCTGACTGGGTATGAAAGTGTTGGTTGCTGCTGTCCATTGCCAGGATTGGAAATCCCGACAGGGCCCTTGCTAACATTGGCGGTGTTAGCATTCAAGTGAGCCATGACAGCTGCTACGGCTGCTGAGACTGCAGCTTGGAACGTAGCTTCATCGAATAAGAGAGCAGGTTTCTTGCTTGTGGATTGGTTACGCTTCTTCGGTGGCATGGTTTTCCTACACGGAAAGGAATACAAGGTAATGAGAGATGGTGGTTAACCCTGGAGATTGCTGTCCTGAACGTATTAGGCATAAATTTTCCCGTGCCTCGAGTACTGGTCGTCTGAGTGTCGACCTACATCCCTATGATGTAGTCCTGGTAATCAAGGTAGGTGTATGAGTATCGAAAAAGGCCATAAGATGCGAGTCGTTCCTACTAAGTTACCTTTATACCGGGAAAGGTTTCACTCTCCGGCCTGGAGAGATTTGAGAACGGTTCGGAACGAAACCGCGGAAAGAGAGGCTCACAAGGGCAGATAGCTAAAATTATCTCAATAGAGATGCGGGGATCGGCCCTAATCGTGTATCTGGCAACAGGAAACGATGATTTACCTAACACATAGCGTGAGTAGTGTAACCACTAACTCACTAAATTGTATTATTTTATGGGTGTATTAGCGTGACGAATCACGAGGGGAAGACAATTTCCGGGTTCCATGTACTGGCTCCCTCGGTCTGCCTCGTATCTTTGACTGGAATCGACGTTGGTTTCCTTCGGGTAGTTTCCTAGGGTTCTCTTCTCGTATGGACATATTGAATTTCTACTCCACCTTCCTTCTGATTCCGACTCTGGGTGTCACCACTTCATGATGGATGACTGGGAATCTCCGAAGTTTAGGCGAATTTCTCACCAATGTCCCTAAAAGAATATGGGCACTTGGTGCATTCGATAGTCTCGACCCAGTTCATTTATTTCCGAACAGGAAATCTTCTCAATGAACCTCTTCGGGGTCGAAATCAACTCTTCTGTCAAGCACTGAAGTGGGTAGGGTTTTCTACAGGGTTCGTGCGAGAATGGAAATGTCTAAAGAATCCTAAGAGATTATTAACATTTCACTGGATGATCCATATCGAGTCCTGCTACGATTACACAGGGTATACAAATCATATATAGCTTAGATCCGATAGGCCTTTGAATATGTGATACTACTCTAGAACCACATTCCAACGAGGAAAAGGAAATAGAGCGAAACCACACATTCTTAGCCTATGGGATCCTTATTATATATAACCTTGGGAGTACACCCTCTGTAGTTGTAGGTATACCAATAAGGATTTTTTTTAGTTATTCACGCAAGGTTATTTATGGATTCTAAAATACCCCTATGGTATTTTGATTCTTGTTTGATTCTTATCTTCTGAGTTTCATTCTGGGATTAGTGTGGATCTTTTAGTGTCCTAAAATACTCCTATAGTATTTTAACTTTATGTTTGGCTCTAGCAATCCTAGTTGGTAAGTTTCAGACCTGTTGTACACCACTATCACTCCCAAGCACACGTTCATCGCATCTCGGATAAATGTAGTTGATCAGGTTACATTTATCCCAGCTTACGATTACATAACTCCCCAGGTTTGACGGTAATGCTCAACATCCGAAGACTTTTATTCTTGTTCTTCTTGTGATACTTCTGTTCGAGGGTTTAGGTTTTGGATGTTATTATACTTTGGTAAAATATGGTTATATTTTTAAAGTATAATTCTTGGTCAGAGTGTTTTATCCCTTTGTGTTTATAGGTTGTATATCTTTTATGAATTGATATACTTAGCTCACTATAAACAATGCTCTGATACCAATCTGTCACACCCCAAAACTGGAACGGCGGAAACGTTCTGGGGTGGATGACATCATGTCAAGTATCACAACACATGCATTATAGTAATCAAAGTACAACAAAACATTGCATTAAAAGTAATAGTGTTACATGGATACAATACAATACATCGGAGATTACAAGTAAATATAAGTAAGTACAGCAAGGCACTAAGCCATCTTCATCAACAGCTTCGGGGATGTACCTGTCTAATGCTAACCTGAGAATACAAGTTATTTGAAAAGCGAGTATCAATATTTTTACAAATGTTGGTGAGTTCATAAGCATTTAGTGACGTTTTCATTCAAATAACTTTAATAAAAGTAGTAGTTTATGAGATTTTAGTGTATTAGAGTCCTTTCCAGAAAATCCTATATTTTCTTTAATAAAAGCAGCCTTCTACCAAGACTGGTCAATGTTATGTGGTAAAAAGTTATTTTCCCTAAATTGCTATCATTATCAAAATACTGAATTTGATTATCGAGGAAAGCAAATGACATCAGGGAATAACATATGCCTCAGCAGTGAGGACTGCTGACTAAGGCAAAGAATCATAGACTCCAGGAGAGTATCAAACGAACGACACGCCTGGTTCAGTCTAACAAATAGAGACACAGACCCCAGACGGTACCAAATGAAAGGTACAACTGGCAAGGTCCAAAACAGTGAATACAGACCGCAGACAATATCAAAAGAAAGATACGTCTAGCAAGGTCTAAAACAGTGAATACCGTGAATATAGTGAATATTGTGAATACAGTGAATACTGTGAATACAGTGGATACAGACCCCAGACAGCATCAAATGAGAGATACGTCTTGTAAGGTCAAAATAGAGGAGACAGACCCCAGACAGTATCAAATGAAAGATACGTCTTGTAAGGTCAAAACAGTGTGACTCTGAGAATGAATTACCAGCATACAGTGTAAATTTCTGGCGAAATACCGTTACCTTAAAGCCAATGAATTATAAGGTAACCCGGGATACTCATAACCATACTGACTAGAGTACCAGACGCCCTACAGGCGTCTATAATGTGGCATTTGTCACCCGTTGGCTTGGTAGGCCGGGACTGTAGCTAGCAGTCTGGGTGCGGGGTTGTCAATCCCGTATAGATCTATACACACAATGTACGCTCTCCCTACAGGAGACTCTGGTTACCAACTAGACGAAGGAGAAGGCCGTGTCCTGAAGATGCATCCCAAATAGTGGGTAGAGACTTCCAACTAGTGGGTTTCTAATGTAAGTGCTGAATTAGAGGTAGAGACTCTTAACTGAATTGACTGAAGTAAACCCGTATGTCTATGCTTGTGAACATAATATATAAGTAATGAATCAAACGACCTTCGGATGGACATCCGATCCCACCAGACCACATCTCAACGAAGAAAAGGAAATAGGGCAGACAAGCCTTCCTAAGTCCTTCAATTATTATTTATATGCATCTATACAAGCACATACATACATCTAACTACGACTGAGTGTGTATCAAGTAGAAGTGATTCTTGTGAAGTAGGAGTGTCTAATAAGTGAAGTAAGAGTGGTCGCAAGTGAAGTAGGAGTGTCGAACAAGTGAAGTAGAAGCGGTCGCAAGTGAAGTAGGAGTGTCGAACAAGTGAAGTAGAAGCGGTCGCAAGTGAAGTATGAGTGTCGAACAAGTATAAGCGTATCACTAAGTAGAGACGACAATAAGTGAAGTAAGAGCGTCTATCGGTATAAGCGACTACAAGTATAAGTGAAAGCGTTACTAAGTAGGAGTATAAAATAAGTATAAGCGAAGCAACAATATCTAATAAGTAAAAGTATACGTCGTGAAAGAGAAACTTTGATGAAAAACCTTTATATTCGGAGAAAATCACAATTGTATTCTTTGGTAAAATAAGTGTGAAAAACTTTAGAAATCTTTGGGAATCTTTCATAAATCAGTTTGAAAATGGAACTTTGATAAAGCAATAAAAGTAAGAACTTGGACAAGTGAAAACCCTTTTTGAAAGCCATTTATAGTGTCCTACTCGGTAAAACAGTGTACAGTGATAAAATCTTGTGCATGCGGGTTATCAATCACATGTGATTGATATGATAACTGGCATGTTTAACTTGTATTCCCCCCTATAAAACATGTAAAAACATTTAAAAGGTTCATTCAGGGGTATGAACTCACCTGGTGTAAGTAGGTCCGATGAAGGTGCCGTTTGGGCGTTCGGTGTCACGCAAGGACTCGAACACTCTCAATGACCTATTTAGCATATGATAACATATGTTCACATACAATTAGTATATTTAATACTAATTAAACACGTATATGCGCTCAAAGGAGCAGAAAACACTTTGGATAAGTGTTTGGGTGTCCCGGGTAGCGTGTAAAGGTGCGTATGGCTAAGGAATGGGGTTTACTCTCCAAGAGTAAACCCCTAACACCATGTTTACGGCCCAGGGACTACTCACCATGAGTTTACGGCTGTAAACTGATGGTGAGGGTGTTCTAGGGTGCTATAGTGTCTCATATCAATTTTGGAATTTTGCTAAACTCAAATATCAAGTGTGTGAATGGGTTTAAAGCACCTATATGGACCAACTTGGAGTTTACGGACCTAATCAAGGGATTTTACGGCCGTAAACTCCTAGGGACATATTCCTTGGGTGTTTTAAGGCTTCTACTTGCTCATGGAATTATCCTAAGTCCAAAACCATAAAGTGTGAATGAGTTTAAGCATGAAATGGCCCCTTTGAGGAGTTTACGGCCATAAGCAAGGGAGCTTACAGCCGTAAGCTCCTATACCCTCTTTCTTTTGGTGTTTTAAGGGCTTAAGTGGTAGTGGGTAATTTCCTAAGCATTTTTCCAAGTCAAATGGGGAGTTTAGGGCACCAAATAACCCCTTTGTGGGAGTTTATGGCCCAGGTACCCTTCCATGAGGGGTTTACGGCCGTAAACTCCTTATGGAGTTGTTTTAATTGCATTTAAGGTCCCTAGCTTGTTGTTGGTTGTTTCTAGAATTTAATCCAAGGCCATTGGTGTGTTTAAGGGCATTTTTAACACACAAAAATGAGTTTACTCCCCATGAAGAGGAGTTTACAGCCCAAGCATGTTCTTGGGCAGTAAACTCTTTTTTACTCTTCCAAATGCTAGTTCAAGGTGTTCTAAACCCGATTCCATAAGCCTACAAGTCATATCTAAGCCTTAGGGACAATTTGGAGGGGTTTTGGGGCTTAAAAACCCCATTAATTGGTGTTCAGGGCCCAAGATTGTTCTTGGGCCGTAAACTCATGATTATGTCCCTATCTTATGTTTTAAACTCGAATTTGTACGCTAGATAAGTTATACAACGAGTTAGGATAGTTTACCTACTCGTTTGGGGCTCGAAACGGACGATTTTTGGCTTGAATTTAAGTTGTAGAGAGAGTGAGAGGGGAGAGTGTAAAAAGTATCCAATGGACTCCACTCACCCTTATATAGGGGTTGGAGTTGGGGCTCAGTGGGATTCTACCCGATACTGTCATTATACGGGCTTTTGGTCGCACCTGTTTTAGTGGTCGTAATAATAAAAACTAACTTTTTCTAAATTACTTTGGAAATGTAATTTAAGTGTTTTCATTTACCTTATTACGACTATAAAGACATAAAAACATAAATAAATAAAACATTTATTTATTTAACGACCTCTTATTAACGGAACCTTTATACAGTGGAATATTCCGTTAACGGTAACGGGGTAATGTAACGGAATAAACTTTAGGTTGTCACAAACCTTTTCATACTTACAGTTCATATACATTTTCAATACTTACAATTCATCTACTTACAAATTCTTACATACAAATTAAGACACTAAATACTTATGATCTCACCAGCTTTAAAGCTGATACTCGCTTTCAAAATTACTTGTATCCTCAGGTCATCATAGACAGGTACCGATGCAAGGAGAAAGGAAGATGGAGCTTGTTCAAGACTCATCTTTCATTTTGATTTATGCTTTAGTGTTTATCAAAATTTGACAGAACACTTGTATAATAATTATATTATTAATGCAATGGATGATGTTGTTGCTTGTTTACTACTTTTCATTGTTGTGATACTGTACATGATGTCCTCCGCCCCAGAACGTTTCCGCCGTTCTTGGTTTTGGGGTGTAACATAAACACTTCATGGTTTTAGGTTGTATTTAAAAAGTTTAAATACATCATGATTTTTATGGATGTTACACTCCAGTAGGTGCAACTTGCCATGCGGTCTCTGGTGTTCAGCATTGACCATCCAATAGGTCAAGCACCTCTCAACATACCATGCTATCTCCATCTTCATGCACGAACACTTTTAGCTAAGTCTCAAATCCCAATACATCTTGATGGCTCCAGGTTGTATCGAAAACCTGGACTTGTGTGCCTCCTCCATCACAGTCTATCTGACGCCTCCAAAGTCTAGCACCCAAACCTGTCCAAACCGGGTCATTTATATGCGACTGTCAGTAGCAAACCTATCAATCTCACCCCCGAGCCTCTCCTGCTTCTAGTTTTTCTCCTTGAATACCTCAGCTTGAGCCTCTCTGATTAAATCCAATAATAGTGAATTAATCGAAATCCTCATACACAGACCTCCAGTGACAAAACTAGCTTCCTTATGGCTCAAAGCATCAGCCACTACAATGGCTTTCTCGAGATGATACAATATCTCACAATCATAATCCTTGACCACATCAAGTCACCTATGATGTCTCATGTTCAGGTTCGACTGATCCATAAGATAACTCAAACTCGTGATCTGTGTAGATAGTACACCGGACCCCATACAAGTAGTGCCACCAAATCTTGAGAGCAAAAAATACTGCCCCCAACTCCAAATCATGAGTCGGATAACAGACCTCATGCGGCTTCAGTTTCCGTGAAGCATAAGCAATAAGTCTCCTACACTGCATAAGCATTGTGTCCAAACCCGTGATGGATGCATCACAAAACACCACAAAATCCTCAACACCCTCAGGGAGGGTTAACACAGGGTCCTCACATAATCTCTGTCTCGGAGTCTCAAATGCCACCTGCTGCTCAGGGTCCTACCGGAAATCCATGCCCTTCCTCATCAGACGAGTGAAGGGTACTGTAATCTTGGAGAAATCCTAAACAAATCTTTGATAATATCCCGCTAAATCCAAGAAACTCCTGATATCCGACCGAGACTTCAAAACCTCCCACTACATCACGGCCTCAGTCTGGGCCAAATCGACCAAAATCCCGTTTTGGTTAACTAGATGTCCCAGGAATTGGACCTCTCGTAGCCAAATCTCACACTTCGAGAACTTGGCATACAACCGTTCTCGTCTCAACACTCCCAAAAGATCTTGAAGGTGCTCCTCATGCTACTCCATGGTCTTGGAATACACCAAGATATCATCAATAAAAACAATGACTGATTGATCGAGCATCGACCTACATACCTGATTCATCAAATCCATAAAATTTGTAGGCGCATTGGTGAGCGCAAACGACATCACCACGAACTTGTAATGACCATAACGAGTCCAGAACGCGGTCTTCTCCATATCCTCCTCTCTAACCCTCATCTGATGATACACTGACCTCAAGTCGATCTTAGAGAACCAAGACGCACCCTGAAACTAGTCAAAGTGTTCATCATTTTGCGGAAGGGGATAATGGTTATTCACCATCAACTTGTTTAACTCTCGGTAATCAATACACATCCGGTGAGAACCATCATTCTTCTTGACGAACAAAATACGATGCTCCCTACGGCGAACTGCTCGGTCTACGAAACTGCTTGACCAAGAGCTCCTAAAGCTAAGAGGAAAACTCCTACATCTCAAGTGGTGCCAAATGGTATGACATCTTAGCAATAGGGGCCGTACCCAGAACCAAATCAATCCTAAACTCGACCTGCCTTTTTGGAGGCACACCAGCAACTCCTCTGGGAACACATCAGCAAAGTCTCTAACCACTGCACCTCTGCAATCGAAACCTGCTTCCTAATTCGAGAATCAACCACATAAGGAAGATAACCCATACACCCGTGCTGAATATACTGTCAAGCTCTGATACCAGAACAAAAGGCAATCCCAATCTGGTATCCTCTCCATAAATAACCAGTTCTCCCCCACTTAGGGTTCGAACTATCACCCGCTGACCCTCACAATCGATCATAGCCCCAAATCTACTTAGCAAGTCCATCTCTACAATCACCCACACATCTCCCATGGGAATAGGGATTAGATCAATCAAGTAAGGTACCCAAAAAATTCTCCAAAATACAATCCTAGAAAACACTCGATGCAGAAATCCCATGTTTGTTGGCGATAGAAACCCGCAACAGACACTCCTGCTCTCCAAGGGTCATATCGAAACCCCTACTAAAATACTAAGATACAAATTGCCGAGTTGCACCCGAGTCAAATAACACAAGAGCATGCAAAGAATTCACTAAGAAGATACCAATCAGAAGCATAAACATAAGCATACCATAAAATAATTAACAAAATAATAAATGGAAACATACCAGTAACGACGCCTGGCGCCGCCCATACCTCCTATGCTATGAGCTGAAAATTGCGACCTCGAGCCCTTGGGGGCTCCACCCTACCCTAGCACCGATCGGTGATCCTCAATGTAGCTGGTGCTAGAGCCTATGCTGGCATCACAGTGAGCAAAGGACAGTTAGCCTTAATATGGCCAACCTGTTCACAGTGATAACAAATCCTGGTGCCCAGTACTGGGAACTGTTGGCGACAATCCTTTGCATAATGCCCCTCCTTGCCGCATTTGTGGCACCCAAAAGAAGATCGACAAGAAACATCATGTAACAACCATAAAATTCAAGCCAATTTAAAACATTTCAACACCATTAATCATTACAAATCTGTTTTCAAAATAGTTTCATATCAGAGTATCCAAGAAACAAAGTCATAAAATGTAAGGAGCTGTACGATCACAGCTTTGCCTTCCCGCGATCATCTGAGGTACCTGAAACCAAAACTGAAACTGTAAGCCCAAAGCTTAGTGAGTTCCCTCAAAATACCCATACACACAACATACATATAATCACGAACAACATACTATGGGTTGGAATACCCCAGTCCCTCAACCATCCGGTTGGAATACCAACATACTATGGGTCTAATCATCCTTGGGATGGAATACCCCAGGCCTACAACCAACAAGTTGGAATGCCCACATACTACAAGTCCAATCATCCTCTGGATGGAATACTCACAACCCACAACCATCGGGTTGGAATGCCCAGGTCTATTGGCTTTCGGATATAATAAATGTCCTTCATTAATTTTTTCTCACGTTGTTTCCCTTCGAAAAAAAATTGGACCTTTTCCTTTAATGGTAACACAAAATCCATCTCCAAATCTCACTCTATCCGTTATGTTTTTATTTAATTCAGAAAAATAAGAGTAGTTTCTCACACCATTGTCTACGTACCAAATTTCGTCTTCATCGGCATTTGCTTCTACTTTTCGATGGATGTATTTGTCTTCGTTCAAAAACACCGTTTCTTGAATTGTATTCATCATAAAGAACGTCCCTTCTCCATGATTTGTATCTCCTTCATGCGTCTGATTAAGGTTAGTCTCATGATTTTTTATTTGGTTCGGGTATCTTGAAGCAAACTGTCACACCACCAAACCAGAACGGCGGAAATGTTTGTGGGCGGATGACTTTATGTACAGTATCATAACAATTGATTAATAGAGATCAAAACATTACAACCATTGTATTGAATATTAATAAGTTTACATTATGCTCAAAACATTGTCTACATGATATCAAATGTATATGACAAAAATGAATAACGTGATGCGGCGATGCCTCATCCTCCAAAAACGCCATGATTTCTTGTTTACTGATTTCCTGAGAATACAAGTGATTTTGAAAAGTGTCAACAATTAAGTTGGTGAGTTAATAAGTGTTTTGTATGAGAAGAATTTGTAACTATTTTGAGTAAAATGATAGTGTATACCTCTAGAAAATCCGATATTTTCTTTATAAATGAGTTGTAAGTCTTAATTTCCAAGACTTAAAAATGTAAGTAAAACGGTACTGATAAATGGAGTTATGAAGTTTTATCTTTATATAAAACTACTTGAATATATGTTAACCCATAAAGCAAATGTGTTATCGATACCCTATGTGAGTTATTATAACCATACTAATGCGACTAGTAGCCTGAACGACGTGCTTCGAGCGTCGGAACTATTACAACATTTTTCACCCCAGACCTGTTGGTCTAACTGTAGCTGACAGTTTACGTGTGGGGTTGTCAATCTCGTATAGATCTATACACAAGTGTCACGCTCTCCTTACAAGAGACTCTGGTTATAATTCAGGATTTGATGTGTACTCTGGTTGGTACAGTGAAGCTAAATGTCTCACAACCAGTATCAACCGATTTATATGAACTGAAAACTCATTTTTCTTGTAAATGAAATAATTATACCTTTAAAATTTTATATGTTTGTTCTGAAATGATAGTGTAGTTTCGTAACTCCCAAACTATACCAATTATAGTTTATCATGTTTGCTTGTCAAGAACATTTATATAATCATTTATATAAATACATAGTAATCATCTTGTCTAGTTTCAAAATATAAGGTCAAACACCATATTTTTGGGTTGTAACCCACAAAATAGTGAAACAACTAGAATGTTCTCCTTCTTGTTAGAAAAGTTATATTTTTTGTAAAAAGCTTCCAAATACTTTGTTGTTTTGCAAATCATAATTTTTGTTATGATTTTATGACACATATTATATTTGGTTTTTGATAGTTTGCATTTGAAAACCAATATATCACAAATATTTGTATAAAAACTAGTTACAACCATAAGTCACGCAAATAATATCTTATATTTAACATAAAGATGAAACAATGCAAGTATTTGTGTGGTAAACAAAGATTTACATGTATCCCCCCCCCCCCTAAAACATGAAAAACTAAAAAATGTGGGGATATGAACTCACATTGAGTGGATTTGTGGGTTGTTTGAAGAGATAATGTGAAGATTTCCAAGCGTAAACACTTGAATGTGGTTGATAAACTCCCTTGGAAATGATCTTATCCTAAGAGTTTTAACACATAATAATACGTGTGAATAAGATGAAACTAACATGATAGTGCATAAATACACTTGATTTTGAAGAAATACTTACCAAATTCCAAAAAAAAAACTTGGGGATTTAATTCTTGGGGGCTTGGACTTGGTTCTTTGAGAGAAAAATGAAGTAACATGTGACATTCCCATTTTCACGGCCAGAAAAGACCGATTTTCTTTATGCTTTGTTTGAAAACCAGAGTAATATTTTAAATAAAAGTGTTGTTGAATTTGTTCCCGGGAAAACATGGTAAATACATAATCAAATCATTTCCGAAGAAATGTATTTTTATTCATTTTCAATACATTGGGATGTCATCGTCAATACAGAAACATAAGCATAAACAAAAGTTACATTCATTTACACTAGTGATCTACATCTCTTTTAAATCTCTCAGTGTAAAGTAGCTTCATATCGACACCTGGGATACAGATGAACTTGAGTGGGTCAGGTTGGGAAACCTGGTGAGTACATAGGGTTTTCAACCCATAATAATATAATTATTATGTTTAAACATCAAGCAATCAACCCAATTACCCATCCCCATTTATCTTCTTTACTCTTAAGGATCTACCCTAAGAATCAACTATTCCTCGTTCATTTATTCCTAAGGATTATCCTGAGGAATAGGCACAAAGTCCATCGTTGCCAATGACACAGCTGTCAAGCACAGCTACTAATATTATCATTTAGGCGCAGCTGCCAGAATTGTGACATTCTTCGCGAGGCGCAGCTTCCGGTATTGCCCTTTAGGCGCAACTGCCATGGTTATGATATTCTCTATTAGGCGCAGCTTCCGATACCATCCTTAGAGCGCGGCTGCTAGGATATTTAAAGTAGATAAAAAAACATCTACAGATTATGGCACAGCTACCAATGCTCATTTATAGGGTACTAGGTCCATTGCTGCCAATGTTCACCTATAGGGCACTATGTCCATACTACCAATGTTCCTCTATATCAGCTTTCATCCCTCATAATTCATCTACGCATGTTTTATCCAACATATTTTGTAGATATAAAATACATATACAGTTTAAATCATTTAAAACATGTGAAAAATCGTTCATCCAGCATAGATAACAAATATACAGATAATATGCACATAGCACGTAATTTATATAAAATACTTCATATCTATGTGTAAGATGAAAGTAACTATGCACTCACTTGTAAAAGTAATGATTCCAAACTTGGGCAGCGCTTCGCTTCTAATGATTCTATTTTCCTTCGACAAAACCTAACATTATTATTGCTAAGTTTTAGTCTAGTATTTATTGCGATTAATTATTAGTCTAGATTCATCATTAACTCAAAGTCCACTACATGATCTATCAATTAAGGAATAACCAGGTAGGGTCATATCAGAGGTAGGGTCCGTTTGGTATACGAAGTATACTGTTTGGAAATCTCACTTTAAACACCTCACTAAATCACAACCTAGACATCATCCCCGTAAGTAGATCAATCAGTATAACGACTTTGAATTACTGATAAATTTTATTTATAGGTTCATAATATTGATATTATAAGTTATATTTAAAGTAAGGTAGCATAACTTACTTAGCTAGGAGCCAGGCTCTGCATCGCAGAACTTCGTCGTTGAATCTTTCTAAGAAAGATTCTTACAGCGCCTCAGCGCTCCCTTACTATACTAAAAACGACAGAAAGAGAAGTCAAATCACAAGGGACTAAAATGCTCGGGGGATAAGAAGAGAAAGACTCTTGAATCAAGAGAATGGTACAAGAAATATGAGAGCCTAGAGGCTCTTATTTATAGTAATCGAATTTTTAAAAACCACCATCTATATTTACTAAAATGACTAAACACGCCTTTATAATACTATTTTAAATAGATTTAATGATAATTGTACTAAACTAATGTCGAAAGTACTCAACACTAGTCTTATAACGACTGCATCGTCAATACATTTCTAACGATATATATATATATATATATATATATATATATATATATATATATATATATATATATATATATATATATATATATATATATGATTTACACTTTATTTTAATACGTAAATAAGCTATTAAAAATTATAACTCGTTCATATGAACTCCGTTTTTGACGTTTTTTATATCCACGCGTAGCTATTGACGAGATCTACAACTTTCGTTTAGACTCCGTCGGTTCATTTTGAATTTATATTTTTGTCCATATTTTTATAAAATTAAATAATTTTGCTAAAATCATAACTCTCTCGTACGGACTCCGTTTTTGGCATTCTTTTTCTCAAAATTCCTATTTTAAGGAGTACTATGATTTTCATTTTGGTCGCATTAGCTAAAAGTCAACCATTCTCTTCGTAGCTTTTTACATCATACATTCGTTGTGCGCGACTGACTTTTATATCTTATCAAAATCATATCTAATTCATACGGATTCGACTTTCGAAGAAATTTATATTTTCGGGATCAGGACAACATATACTTCCTAAATATACATATATATATATATATACATATATATATATATATATATATATATATATATATATATATATATATATGTTTTGGCACACTTATTTTTACGATTTATGGATGGTTCGACTGATTTTTCTTATTTGATTATATTATAATAATCATGAAACATATAATGTTCAAATAATTATTCTTTATTACGTCAAATAAGTTACAATTGTTAACCCTAACTATTAGTTTGGTTAAGATTATTTATCCTAGATAATCTTCTATAAAATAAATCAATTTTAACGCTTATTATATCTTAATTGACTATCCCAAATCTGCGGGTGTTACATAACAGGAAGTAGAATGGAAATGGTGGGGGTTTTGGGAAGGATCTCATCCAAAGATAAGGAGGCAAAATGATGTAATATTTGCTTGGTTAACTGTTGATTAATACATTGATATTTGTTGGGTAATGTGTTGCGTGGGAAAAGGGTGAAGCATCAAGTCATAAAGTGAAACCCCTTTTCTCTTTATTCCCACCGAAAACCACATGGAATCACCAAATCATATGTGATTTCGGCCTATGCCTTAACCGAAATCACATGTGATTTTGGTCCTAAAGCAAAACCAAAATTCCAAGGTGATTTCGGTCCTAAGGCTAACTGAAATCACAAGGGTGGTGGTGCTAGGCCGAAATCTCTAAAGGAAAAGGTAATTTCTCAAATTGTTCCCACTTGTTGACTTTTCATGTAACACTCTAAAAATTCCAACCAATTTAAACTTTTAAAAAACAACCCAATTTTAATAATTTATTACAAAAAGGTTTTCAATACATTTATTATCAGAGTATTTCCCAGAAACCACATCATAAACACATAAAAACTCGAGGGGTGGTACGATCATGCCTTTGCCTTGCCACGGTCTCCTGAAGTACCTGAGACATTTAAACCACAACTGTAAGCCCGAAAGCTTAGTGAGATACCCCCAAAATACCAACGCCATACAAACATAACCATATCATATAATCGATACAGAATAGCCATGCACTTCGGGTCTACTATGTGACTGGTCCGCCGCACCGGCCTACAGTCCACCTGGTCCACCCTCCGAGTCTAGCCATATACATCGAGTCTACAGTGTGATTAGTATGCCCGCACCGGGCCTTCAATCCACCTGGTTCACTCTTTGAGTCTACAGTATGGCTGGTCCGCCCGCACCGGGCCTTCAGTCGGCCTGGTCCACTCTCCGAGCCTGGCACGTCTGGTCTGCCCTCGTGGGGCCTACAGCCTATCCGGACTGCTCGCTGGGCCTGCAGGATAACCGGTTCGCCCTGGGTATGTTGGCCTACAGCACAAAGCAGGACCCGCCTCAACCTAACTCCAGCCCGACAACCATGTGCACATAAATATACAATCATATAACAATACGCATCCAACGAAACCGAACTAGCAGATCACATAACATAACATCATCCTAACCAGGATAACGACCTAACCGGTCACTAGCATAGCATCATCCTATATACCAGGATACCAACCTTAACCAGGTCTCTAACATATACCATCCTAACGACCAGGATGTAAACATAGCAAAGCAATAACATAACAACAACACCCGGATTACAATCCGATAAAGGGCCGGCCTTGGTGCCTTAGACCCTGTTGATATAGTGAGGATAACTCACCTCGCAACTGCTGACTGAAAAGGATAAGATCACGCTGCTCTAACCTTCCGACACGAACTCCACCACTGATCAATACCAAAAGACTAAACTCAATAAATACCCATAATTACCAAAATACCCCTAGAAGTCAACTGGTCAACTCTTGGTCAAAGTCAAAGTCCTCAGTCAAAGTCAACCCTCCTGACTGACTCAACTCGCCCAGTCGCCCCAAGACTCGCCGAGTCCCACAACTCTGAGTCTAACCGTACTCAACTCATTGAGTCATCTCTTGACTCGCCGATTCACAGCTTAACCAGAAAAGGTTAGGACCTCACGACCAGACTCGCCGGGTCCAAGAACAGACTCGCCGAGTCCAAGGCTATCTTCAACCAACTCGCTGAGTTGTTCTTCCAACTCGTCGAGTTGCTGCCCATCTTCATCCAACTCGCCGAGTACCACTAGTTCTTAGCTCATACAGAGGCTTTCCAAGCCATGCAGGGTCTCAAATCCATAGATCTACTCTTATACAAGCCATCCATCACGTAAAGTAGGAAACTTTACGTGAATCCAAGGAGATCTAAGCATAATACACTCTTGGCTAAGGTTTGGGACTAAAAGGCTTCATCAACAGCTCTTGAACAGGGACTTTATGCTCTTTTGGATCATCACTACTCTAGATCTGAGGTAGCAACCTCAGATCCAACCTCCAAACTCAAGATAGCACTAGATAAATTCCCAAAAATCCCACAAATGATAGATCTAGATGGGTAACAGCTCAAGCAACGAATCCTTAGCTCCAAAGAAGACTCCAATAGAAGAATAAGCCAAAACCTTGCAAAGCCCCTTGCCCAAACCTCTTAATCTTCAAAGATTTCTTCAACAAACACTCCTTCAAGACCCAAATGCTCTCTAATCCTCTCACACACAAAAAATTAGGGTTTCTGGACTTCAAAGGGGAGCAAAGAGGCTGGGGAGAGGGTATTATGTTCTTTATATAGGGCTAAATCCCTAGGATTAGGGTTTCTCCACACAGCACCAACTCGCCAAGTCCAACCACCGATTCGCCGAGTTGGCCACTTAACACGCGACCAGAATCGCGACCCTACTTGCTGAGTCCACCCATGGACTCGCCGAGTTGACCATTCACATTTTCACTTGAACCCTGAACTTGCACTCCTGAATTCGGGATGTTACAATTCTCCCTCACTTAAATTAGGCTTCGTCCTCGAAGCCTGCGACAACACAACTCCAGAAACTACTCTCGCAATGCACCACCTGGCATTAACCAGACCAGGTTCCTCAAAACACAACCAAAGGAATCCAAAACCTAACTCTTCCCCTATGGTGTCCTGACCACCACCTCATCCTCTGATAACCACACTTATCAACCGAGTACCATTCCAGGATACTTCACTCGCCTCAAGTCACAACGATCATTTGACCCTTACATAGCTAGACATCCCCTGGACCTCCGGGTCCTGACCCGATACCAAACTGCTACATACATAACCTCCTGATCACAACCATACTAGGAATCCAAGGCTCCATCCTTGCATCCCCTTCCGAGCCTCTTTGGCTCTACACCCTCGGAATTCCTTCTGATCTCAGCAGACATCCAACCCGGATGTGCTCCATACCACCGGCGCAAACACTTTGCTCAAAACCATAACTGGAACACATCAATCATACCCCCGTGCTACTGATTTCACTTCCATGAACTTACACTCCCTCTCGGAGCTACATACCTTTCCCTTTCCTTATCCAAGGAAATCTACTTGGCCGCCTTGTCACTATAACAAGTGCCATGGTGTACACACTCCACTCTACACTATTCCCTTATAGCATAACCGCTATCCCATGCACCACACATGCTCTAAATCTGCTCGCAAGGACTCTCGAGTCCATGAACTACCTTCCACTAATCATGACCAATACCCGGGGCCAGACCTTCTGATGCTATCACATCGCAACACACTCATTCCATGTCCTCATACAGATCTATCAACACATGCAGAGTCTTCAGCATGACTGGACCACCTTACCAAGCCTTCAGCTACTCTGGACCACTCTCAAAACCTTCAGCCTGTCTGGACCGTCCTCCGAGCCTTCGGCCTGACTAGTATGCCTTACGGCCTTCAGTCTCCCCGGACCGCTCAAACTATCATGCACCATCCCGAACTATTCCTCCTGGGAATTCTGCCCGTACATACTGTTCTAGCCCTATAGGGGTTCCGAACTCTAACTCCATTCCATATACTCAGATCCCGGCCTGATCCTAGGCCTTACAACCACCAATCACCCTATCTGAAATCCTTGGTCTGTATTCCGCCCCATCGAACTGTCACTTACTCATACCAGCCCACACTCTTGGCTGACTGAAACACTACTGGATCCCAAACAGCTAATCGAACTCTAACGCTTATCGATCCTCCTGAGAATTTTCCAATTCTCCCCACTTAGAGCACTGACTATCCACCACCGGTCGCCATAACCGACCTTCCTTAACAACCCTTCACAACACATTCCCTTACACGCGAACTGATTCACACTAGAACGAGCAACCTTCACCAAATCACATATCAACACTAATCATCTTGAACTCGAAAGAAGCCCAACCTTCAGCTAACCACTCCTCAGACTGCAGATGCTACCCGACATTCAGGCCAAAAGCCTGATTTCCCACTAATAATCCCCATGGATGATAACCAACGAAATTCCCAATACCAAAACCCTTAACTGAACCATAACCCTCAAGCAACAACGAATACAATACCAAAATCACACAATGAGACTAGCAGATATACAATACTCCATAATAATCACAAGATAACAAAATATCAAGAAGGAAACATACCTGCAGCTGCATCCGGCACTGCCCTGACCTCCTCTGCTGTAATATGAAAAGCACAACCCTAAGCTCTCGGGGGCTCCGCTCCACCCTGACCTCCACCCGTAATCCTCAAAGTGGCCGGTGCTGGAGCATGCACCGATCCTGCAGCAAGTTGTGGACAGTTGACCCTCAAGTGTCCAACCTGATGGAAATGATAGCAAATCCTCAAATCCTAAACCGGAGCTGTCTGCCGACAGTCCCTCGCATACTGCCCCTCCCTTCCGCACTTGCGGCATGCACCACCGGACCTACAAACTCCAGTGTGACCCTTCCCGCATTTCCCAAAAGTGCGGCTGCTCTGATCTCCCAACCTTGAATCAACGGTATTGGACCGTTTCGGCACCGGCTGCGACTGTGCCAGGGCCTGCCTCTGTTCTCTCAACTGTAACTCAATCTCCAACTTATGCCGTCGAGCGGCTTCCTACAACTCCAACAAGGTCTCACACCTCTTTGTAGACACAAACTGCCTGATATCCCTCTTAAGCATACTCAGATATCGGGACATCTGAGCCTGCTCCGAAGAAAACTCCGGGCACAACATCGCCCTCTCTGTGAACATCCTGGTGATCTCCGTCACCGACTCTGAATCCTGCTTCAGCTCCAGGAACTCCTGAGCCAATCTCTCCCTCTTAACTCGCGGAACATAGCGAGTACTGAACATCTCCCTGAACTGATCCCAAGAAACCACAGCTCGCTGCGCATCAGAATACGATCTTGTGGTCAACCTCCACCAATCCTTCGCCCCGAGCCTCAAAAGGTTCAGAGCACACCTCACCCTCTGATCAGTAGTGCATGAACACGTGAAGAAACACCCCTCCACATCTGACAACCATATCATAGCAACAATCGGGTCCTGAACTCCATCGAAGGTAGGGGGCTTCGTATTATCAAAGTCCCGATACTGAAAACCTCTACCGGCTCCTCCCCCTGCCGCTGCTACAGCCGCTGTAGCCGCGGCGGCTGCCGTCTCTGTAAGAGCTGCATAGTGCTCATCAAAATACTCAACCATGGCGGTCTTGATCGACCCAAACAGTTCTGGCAACTCGGCCCAGAACATAGCAGCAACCTCATCATGCAGGGTCTCACGAATCCTAGCATCCAACTCGTCTGTGCTCATCTGACCGATAACCTCGGGTGGTGCTGACCCACCCTGACCGCCTCCTCCTGCTCCGGATCCCGACTCGGATCCACTCCCAGCATGCCTCGTAACCACCATACTGAAATTTCCGCAAAACGTCAGACGCTTCTCACTAACCCAAGAACCGACTCTCAACCCAACCCTAGGGGTTGTGACTTCCTTGATACGTATATGGGTCATCTGCTTTCGGTAGTATGGGCCCATACTACCTTCCACACCTACCCATATTTATATCAAGTATCACCATAACGCCCTAGTGAAGAACAGGCATAACAAGCACTCAACCCTCACTCCTAGAGGAACACTAGAAATCTCATACAGAAGGAAACCCTAGGCTAGCAGGCATCATAAATCAGGCAACTCTATCATGCAATTCCTGAAGATCCCTAGCCTAGTACTAGCATGCTATTCTATCATATCGCATAAACAAATAACTAGTATGGTATTTTGGGGTTACTTACTGGATCCGGTCGATCGTACCTCTGCATCCTCCTTTACATATTTTTGAAAACCCTTTTTAAATTCTCTTTTGAGAACTCTCCTTGATTTGAGACTGGATTCACACGAATGTTACTCCAATTCACTCAAACCAAGGCTCTGATACCAACTTGTAACACTCTAAAAATTCCAACCAATTTAAACTTTTCAAAAACAACCCATTTTCAATAAGTTATTACAAAAAGGTTTTCAATACATTTATTATCAGAGTATTTCCCAGAAACCACATCGTAAACACATAAAAACTTGAGGAGCGGTACGATCATGCCTTTGCCTTGCCACGGTCTCCTGAAGTACCTGAGACATTTAAACCACAACTGTATGCCCGAAAGCTTAGTGAGATACCCCCAAAATACCAAAGCCATACAAACATAACCATATCATATAATCGATACAAAATAGCCATGCACTTCGGGTCTACTGTGTGACTGGTCCGCCGCACCAGCCTACAGTCCACCTGGTCCACCCTCCGAGTCTAGCCATATACATCGAGTCTATAGTGTGATTGGTCCGCCCGCACCGGGCCTTCAATCCACCTGGTCCACTCTCTGAGTCTACAGTATGACTGGTCCGCCCGCACCGGGCCTTCAGTCGGCCTGGTCCACTCTCCGAGCCTCGGCACGTCTAGTCCGCCCTCGTGGGGCCTACAGCCTATCTGGACCGCTCGTTGGGCCTGCGGGATAACCGGTCCGCCCTGGGTATGTTGGCCTACAACACAAAGCAGGATCCGCCTCAACCCAACTCCAGCCCGACAACCATGTGCACATAAATATACAATCATATAACAATACGCATCCAACCAAACCGATCTAGCAGATCACATAACATAACATCATCCTAACCAGGATAACGACCTAACCGGTCACTAGCATAGCATCATCCTATATACCAGGATACCAACCTTAACCAGGTCTCTAACATATATCATCCTAACTACAAGGATGTAAACATAGCAAAGCAATAACATAACAACAACACCCGGATTACAATCCGATAAAGGGTCGGCCTTGGTGCCTTAGACCCTGTTGATATAGTGAGGATAACTCACCTCGCAACTGCTGACTGAAAAGGATAAGATCACGCTGCTCTAACCTCCGACACGAACTCCACCACTGATCAATACCAAAAGACTAAACTCAATAAATATCCATAATTATCAAAATACCCCTAGAAGTCAACTGGTCAACTCTTGGTCAAAGTCAAAGTCCTCAGTCAAAGTCAACCCTCCTGACTGACTCAACTCGCCCAGTCGCCCCAAGACTCGCCGAGTCCCACAACTCTGAGTCTAACCGTACTCAACTCATTGAGTCATCTCTTGACTCGCCGATTCACAGCTTAACCAGAAAAGGTTAGGACCTCACGACCAGACTCGCCGGGTCCAAGAACAGACTCGCCGAGTCCAAGGCTATCTTCAACCAACTCGCTGAGTTGTTCTTCCAACTCGTCGAGTTGCTGCCCATCTTCATCCAACTCGCCGAGTAAACCCATGTGACTCGCCGAGTACCACTAGTTCTTAGCTCATACAGAGGCTTTCCAAGCCATGCAGGGTCTCAAATCCATAGATCTACTCTTATACAAGCCATCCATCATGTAAAGTAGCAAACTTTATGTGAATCCAAGGAGATCTAAGCATAATACACTCTTGGCTAAGGTTTGGGACTAAAAGGCTTCATCAACAGCTCTTGAACAGGGACTTTATGCTCTTTTGGATCATCACTACTCTAGATCTGAGGTAGCAACCTCAGATCCAACCTCCAAACTCAAGATAGCACTAGATAAATTCCCAAAAATCCCACAAATGATAGATCTAGATGGGTAACAGCTCAAGCAACGAATCCTTACCTCCAAAGAAGACTCCAACAGAAGAATAAGCCAAAACCTTGCAAAGCCCCTTGCCCAAACCTCTTAATCTTCAAAGATTTCTTCAACAAACACTCCTTCAAGACCCAAATGCTCTCTAATTCTCTCACACACGAAAAATTAGGGTTTCTGGACTTCAAGGGGGAGCAAAGAGGCTGTGGAGAGGGTATTATGTTCTTTATATAGGGCTAAATCCCTGGGATTAGGGTTTCCTCCACACAACACCAACTCGCCGAGTCCAGCCACCGACTCGCCTAGTTGGCCACTTAACACGCGACCAGAATCGCGACCCTACTCGCCGAGTCCACCCTTGGACTCACCGAGTTGACCATTCACATTTTCACTTGAACCCTGAACTTGCACTCCTGAACTCAGGATGTTACATTTCAAAGGTCCATCACAAATATTCACTTATATAAATAAGGCCCCTTTAGGCTTTCAAAGTTTTATTGCAACAAAATTACATTGTGAATTCACTTGTACACGGATACAATTTAGACCTTGCTTGTTCCAAAATTTTCCAATTGTCACACAAAGTGACCATACTTGTCACGCCGGTAACCTTGAAATTTGAGAGATCTCTCTGCTCGCGTTGTTTTCCTTTTTGCTTTTGATCTTCACGATTTTTAGAGGATTCTGATTGACCGTGATTTTGGGTGTTACCCCAACCACATCCACCCCCACGTCCACCACCATGTCCTCTTCCTCGGTTATTTGAACCCCGACCTCTACCTCTTGATGAACTAGTTTTTTTTTATTGGACAATTCAGTTTTGGAATAAAGTAATTTATTTTGAGTCTCTATTATGTTGTCTCCACCCTTGATTCTTTCTTCATAAGCTTTAAGTGACCAACCACGTCTTCAAAGCCTATCGTCTTTAGGTCCAAAGCTTATTCAAGGGCTACAACAATGTGGGAAATCGCCTAGGGAAGCTCGTAAGAAACTTCTTCACAATCTTCTGTTCAGTCATAACATCTCCTAGTGAAGCAGATTTCGAAGCAATTATGGATAATTTTCTTGCGAACTCATCTATTATACTAGTATCACTCGTATTTTGATTTTCAAATTTAGTGATTAGAGTTTGGAACCCGTTGATAGCAACCCAAACCGATGATACTTCTCACAATGATAGCAGCCCATCGCAACACGTTGATGATCATGATAATGATACAAGTTCCGTCCCACCCCACCGATCCACTCGAACTTGTGTGTTGCCAAGAAGATTAAATGTCTATGAGTTAGATGTGGATCATTTAACATTGTCATTTGATGTATGAAGGACTTAGCTCAGATAAGGTTCGCAGAGATGAAAGTGTTGCTTGGCGTGCAAGAATTACCCTCGACTCCAAAATTCAGGGGGTGATTGTTGGCGAATTTCATTGGGTCAGATAAGGCATGAGGCGTGTTCTGATCCAGTAACCATTGACTTGGAGTGTTTTCCAAGATTACTTGGTGTGATGACCAAGTACTAGAATCCTTGAGCAATAAGGAATCATATAGAAGGGATGTCTAGTTGTCTTTCTGTCTCATGTACTTCTTCTTCTTAAGGCTCTGATACCAATTCAAGGTTAACAGGAAACTAGAAACAAAAATTACTGCATAAACTCGTAGGAAATTTTATTGAAGAAATATAACTCAAAAACTTCAATCTCTCAACTGATGATTACAGGAGAAAAACAATCACTTGTTTTATACTAAACAAACACATTAGAATAAAACTAGGATTCCTAAAAGAAAGAAAACTAAACTTTTCTTTTATATGATTCCTTATTGCTCAAGCATTCTAGTACTTGGTCATCACATCAAGTAATTTTGGACAACACTCCAAGTCAATGGTTATTGGACGCCTCATCCTTTATCTGACTCAGTGAAATTCACCAACAAAACACCCAATCCTGCCACCTCGAAACCTAGAATAAGAGCCGGATTTTGGAAAACATATCTATGATGCATATCTTGAAATGGTACTCTAATTGAAAAACAGATATACTGTGTAAAAGCAATATAATATCAACAATTAATTTTTTATGAAGCAGTTGCATGTGTTACATATCCTTTTTTTTAATAAAATATATATGTACACATTAGAATTGCACGTAAAAAAAAGATTAAACAAAAATCGGAGAACATTTAACAAATCGAGTTGTTTACATGACATGAATGGTTCATTAAATATTGTCCAAAAACAAGTTTAACATGATGGGATGTTTTTTCTTGTACAAGATTTATGTGGATTTTGCTATTTTTTTTATTTTCTTTTATATTTTTTAAATTACAAGAAGTTTGTCATGTGTATATATCAAAACTTGTGAACCGTAAAAACTTATTTTTTTGGGGACAAGTATCAATCAAACCTTAAATGGCAGCCACAAAACTAAAGGGCGATGTCGAATTGATCCAAATTATGCATGTTGTTTGACGGGACCCATGTAAGGTTAGTTCACAAGGGGTTGTCTCTTTTTGGATTGCCATAATTACTTAGAATGAAAAAATCACCCTCCTTAGAAAACCAAAAAAAAAAAAAAAAAAAAAAAATTGATCGTCATATCATATTATTTTGGTATAATAGCATATCATGGTGCTCGAGTATTTTAAGGCTTTTTTTTATCATTTTTATATTTTAAATAAAAAAGTGAAGACATATTATATACTATCTAGTTAAGAAAATATTCCTAACCAATCCATTAGATATGCTTGATCAAACAAGTGGCACTAGTGTTTGGACTACTTGTAACATGATCGCTAGTGCTTACTATTGGTATGAGTGTAGAAGGTATTTTGATGCTTGAAGGATTAATATAATCAAGGATATTGATAACAACATATCATGTCGACAGAATATTGCATCCAAGAAATGAAAGACAACATTTTGATTTTCAACGTCGAGGTGAACCTAGTGAATAACTTAGTAAACCCTACTCTAATCATGATCAGAACGATAATCTCAAGTTTAAGAACATGAACATGGAGAATTCAAAGACCATTATCATCACCTAACTCTAAAACAAACGTAAATCTATTTTACATGTAATTTTCCCTAACTCTAACTGATTCATGTCTATTAAATGTCTTGTCCTGTGATACGGCGGAGGAGTAACCATCAAGGGTTTAGTTATTATCATGGTCTTGTATTGCAGCTGCAAACTTCATATTGGTGTCGGAGTGTGATGTGCATGTGCATTAAAATTAGTCTGCTACCGCACCCTACACCCCCACCCTACCCGATGGGAGGCATGGACCATGTTCTCTAATTTGAGGTTAACTAATTAGTTATGATAGGGGCCCGATTATGGTAAGAAATAATTCTAATGTTTTGAGTTACATTTGCATAAGTTAAAACTTGTTGAAAAGTTATTAAGAATGTATCGAAAAAAGAATGACTTAAATTAACTAATTGGATGTTTTTTTGTTTTTGGTTCTTAAATATAAAAATAATAGAAGACTAGACTGTGGTTAAACGGCATCACTAAGTGTTCGAGTCTCGACAAGCATGGAGTAGATAAATCTCAATATCCCTGTGATTGTACGTGAGACATCCATGTGGATTCTGTTTCCATCGGCTAAGACAAGCAGAATGCAAATAATGTTGATTTATAAGTCAATGTTTTCTTCAAAATATGAAAAATACAATATTTTCACTTTGGTGGGCTTGAACAAGTATAGTATAGGCACTACACAACCATGTAGAGAAGAACAAGCTAACACCAACAAACTAGAACCTAATTTTATGTTTCTATATGTATGAAACTTTGGCTTTGATATTAGCTATTATGTGAACTAAGTTTATAACTCGTGGGAATCAAAGTTATAAAATCAATTAAAATTTTAAAGTAAAAACTCAAAATTTTAAATAAATTATTAATTAAGAGATATTTTTTAGTTATATAAAATTATAATCGTTGATTTAAATAAATATATGATCTTATAATTTGTATTAATTTTATTTTAATTTTTATTCTAATATTATTAATTTAATGTAATTAGAGTGAAAATTTTAAAATTTAAAATTTAAAATGGAGAATCAATATGTTGACAAATGTAATGTCATTAATTAGGAGGCCTAATTCTGATACATAATAAAAGAGAATAAATCTAATTTTTTTATTAGAATATGGAGATGTAAAAATAAGGTAAAGAACTATTTGAGATGCTTAAAAGGTACATATGAATGTTATCAAAGGCCACAAATTATTTAAAATATTCAAAAAAAAAAAATCATGGTGACCTCTTATATAACAAGTTTAATATGTCAAAATTTGGGCTAATATTTCGGTAACAAAACTATTTAAAATAATGTTAAAAGAACACATGTGAACTAAAAAAATGTTTTCAAGAGGTAACCAATTAGTGCTCAAAAATACCATGGTGACATTCTTATTTTAGGTTATTTTCTTCTTTTTCTTCTACCCCTACAATGAATAAAGGAACTAGTATATCGTTATGGTTAGAATACTTTATTGAATACGATTTGAAAGATCGTATATTGTTATGGTTAAAAAAGTATATCGTTTCAAATTCTTTATCTTGAAAATAAAAGGATTGGAAGGCTATTTTAGTGTGTATTGATCCAAAAGATAAAAGTGAAGCCCAAAATAATATCGTCTATTAATATGAACTTGCTCTTTATTGAAGTTTTTGGTGCCTTCAACGCCTAACCAAACCCTATAAGTACAACATCATCTTCTATTCCATCGGCAACATAAATAATTCCCTAGCTATGAACTACATGTTTTCCATGATTTTACTAGGCCCCCTTGATATCGTTCGAACTACACTCCTTCCCGTCCAACAAGAAGGGAAAATGCAAAGCGCAAAGACAAACAAATCAAAAAGATTCGTGGAGATAAAAGGTCTAAATGCCAGAATAGACAATTTTTTAAATTTTTATAAAGAAAGATAGTGTATGAAACAAAAAGATAACTAGATGAAATTTTAATGCAAGACATAACTCACTATACAATGGAGGATCTTGAATTGACTTTGGCAGTAAAAAAGCTAAATTTTAAAAAGATAAAATGTTTAGTTTATTTTTTTATTCGTTTTTAAAAGCTTTTTTTTTTTTGTAAGTTTTTTTTTTTTTTTTTTTTTTTTTTTTTTTTTATCTCATGTTATGCTTTTCTTTTAAGTTTTTAATTTCATGTTATCTATTTTAACTTAAATTAATAAAAATTAAGTTTTGTTTTATCTAAATTGTATAAATTATTTCAATAAATAATGTCATGGTCACCATCATTGTTTGTGGCAAAAAAAAAAAAAAAAAAAACTATAAATTTGTGGTAAAATTGAAGTAGCTCTTACATAACATAAAATATTATTACGTTATGAAACACTAACCTAATATCTCTTTCTAAGATGAATTCAATTTTCCTACGTTATGAAACACTAATCTAATATCTCTTTCTAAGATGAATTCAATTTTCCTATATTAATAAAAAAAATAATTTAGGTTGACACATGTCACTCTATTATGTATTTGTATTTATTGTTTATCACATAGCATTTTCTTACGGCTCTAGGATATAATCATATCCCATAAATAGCTAAAATTTATTTATTTTTTTATTTCAAAATTTCATAGTATATTCAAATATTTTCACAAAGTATTTATATCATAGTCATAAAATCCGGAAACTATTATTATCAAAAATTGTATTCGAAATCATATCCTTTTTTTTACTACAAAACTTCCTGTATAATCTTCATTAGAGAAAAATAACTTCACGCAATCAAAATAAATAGATCAACCAATGCAAATGTTGGTATTACCTATTCGTTAAATTTGATTATCATGTTAGTAATTATTTTGTGTTTCAACATCTTGCTTATTTATTAGTTCTGATACAATTCTGTGAGTTATTCTAAATGTTTTATCAATGTTTGTGTATGTATCAGTGTATATATCGGGGTGTGTGCGTGTGTGTATGTAACTGTATATGTATGTTATATGTGTTCATGTCGCTCATTCCAGTTTTGTCGTTCGATTACTTTCCTAAGAAGCAAGGAATGTATAAGTTGATGAAGTTAGGGTTCACTTATAGTTCAAGAATGACGATTTTGAAAAAGAAAGAGAATGATATGAAGTCTTCTAAAACTTCCTAAGAATTATGTTCGCCAAGAGAATGGAGTCGCGGCCCACCTTCCTAGCCCTCCGATTAATATCAAACTTCGGTTGTCACCGTAGCAGTGGAAGTTGATAAAGTATATGTGAGTCTTCAATCTCTGTAAATGAATCATGTTCTTCCCCTTCACTACCATATATGGTGGTCAATTTCAACAAAACTCCAAATTTAGGAGGCAAATTGGTATCCTTGTTGATTTGTAATCATTTTTCTAGGTTATGTTTCAAAGTTTCTTTTAACATATTTTATATGAGATTTTTTGGAATGTTTCATTTCAGAGTTCAATTTTCTCGCCATTTGAGGGTTCATGGTGATTCATATAAATAACTATACATGGATTAGGTATTTGTGTCATGTTGTTTTGTTTTGTAGCTTTTCTCAGTTGCTCTATCCAAAATGATTTATATAATTACGGTAGTTGATTCTTTATGTTGGAGTAATTTAAGTAAAATATTTGTTTTAAGGTCAAATTTTCCCGAAAGTGTAACATCCATAAAAATCATGAAAAAATTGAAATTTTTAAAAACCATCCCAAGATCATAAATTGTTTACAATTTAGTTTTCAAACATGTTTAATATCATTGTTTCCCAAAATCTTAAGTCCAAGACACGAGGATGTGTACGGTCACGCCTTTGCCTTCCCACGATCCTATAAAGTACCTGAAACATAACCCAAAACCGTAAGCCAACGCTTAGTGAGTTTCCCCTAAAGTACCAACACAACACATAATCATAATAATAACAACAAACAACATGCATACAGAGCCTTCAGTCTGACTGGACACCCCACTGACCTACAATCTATCTGGTACGCTCACAGAACCTTCAACATGAATGGCACGCCTCACCGGGCCTTCAACCTATTTGGAATGTTCTCCGGGCCTTCGGCTTGACTGATACACCCTACTGGCCCGAAGTCTATCTGGGACGCCCTGGGTCTCTTAGCCTTGAGCACATTGCAGGATCACCTCAACCCAACACACCATCACATATCAACATATAGTATATCAAACCCTAGCTAGCATATAAAGACAGTCATATAGATCTAACATATCACTAAGTATAGCATCATCCTATGTACCAGGATACATATCTAACAGATCACTACAACATACAAGCATGCGATAAACCATGACAATAATCCAAAGGGGTCAGCGTGGGTGCCTTCGACTCAAAATTACAGTGAGGAAAACTCACCTTGCAAATCCAAAAAGATACCAGAAAAGAATATCGCTCCGCGAGTCCACTCTGCAGATCACCTATACATAGGGAAAGACCCAACCTTAGGCTTCATAACAAATACCCAAAATACCCCTAGGGTCAAACTAGGTTGAAAGTTAATGGAAAGTCAATAGTCAATGAAAAGTCAACCCATCTGAGTACGCCCAACGTACTCAGCCTCTACACCCCGTGTACTCCGCCCTTGAGCAAAAACGGGCAGTTGACCACCTACGCCCAGTGTACTCCATGGTACGCCTAGCGTACACAGTGACCAAGCACAACCTCCATTAAGTGCTTAATTCAACAAGTCCAAACGTCCAAATCCAAATCTAAGTCTAAAAAGGTGCTCCTATCCATAAAGTTTCCAAATTTATGGTCATGCATGCCTTAATAAGTCCCAAAACCAAAACCCTAGTTTGTCTTAACCACTTAAGACCTCTATATCTTGCATTCAAGCACTAAATAAGTTGACATGGCATTTTTACGACTTAATGCACTGATGCGTGCAAATAGCTACACCTAATTTTAATATTTATAACCTAACTTCCTTACTAACTACATTGCACCTAGGCAGTGTACCTAGTCAAATTTATAGAATAGTTGGGTAAGTCGGGTGTCGATCACTGGGAACGGTGTTGACTAATTAATTTATCTACTACTAAATTAACCTAATTACTAACAAGGGAAGGGTTTTATCTAATTTTGTAAGTTTAGATGGACTTAATTCTATAACACAAATTCAATCAATAAACAAACACTTCTGTTAGTTTGAATCCGCTTTCACTCAATGGATTATAAATTAGCTATGACAATTACTGTTGGTTACCAATTAAGTTATTATTAGCAATTTAGTTATAAATCTACTAACATTAATCAATTCATGTAAATCTATGTATGGTAACACAATAGTTAACACAGAATCAATTATTAGATGAATTTGGAGCTATGTAAGATTGATTTGATAGAACATAATTACAGTCATAATTTAAGTTCTCTAGCACGGTCTAATTTAATAATTAATTACTTAACTAATATTGGATTAATCCTAGCTCCAATAATTTAATATTCACTAAATTACCAGGTATTCTAATTGATGCAATTTGATGGTCATCAACTACACAGAATAAGATATCAAAGCAATCAACTACTAAAACAAACATGCTAGGTAAAATCAATCCAACACAAGTCTTAACCAACTAGCACATCAAAGCTAAAGTAATTACTCCATGAGTTCCAGCTTCATCTAGCTAACAGAAGCAGCTAGATTTAGCTGGGCATCCTAGAAACTAAGCAAATAACATTCATAATCAAAAACATAATAAAAGTGTACCAAACTATGGATCAAACTATAAACTTATTCTCCCTTGGTGTTGAAAGCCAATTTCAGAACTTCTTGTCCTCAGGAAATCGTCTCTAGGAACCCCTCTAAGCCAGCCAAAAGTTACCAATTCGTAATGGCAAAGAGTTTATATAGTTTCTGATTTTTCCCCGTTCACATCGTGAGCCGATAAGTTTCACGTCGTGAATATGAGATAAGCGTATTCGGCAAGGACTCTTCTTCCATCTGGTGCATATCTTCCAGAATTCTCTACTCACGTCGTGAGTCATGAACTATTCACGTCATGAGTACGTCATTTGTTGAATTTTCCATTCTTCTTTCCTTCAAGCCTCCAAAGTTTCATGTTTTGTCAATTTCAGTCCCTATCTTCGAAAATGCTTCTATTTGGCTGCAAAATATAGTTTAACCTTATAAGTACCATTATTCTATTCAAATAACCAAAATATATGTAAAATGTACTTAAATATTGCCTAAAAATATGTATAAATATGGAAATATCAAAATACCCCACACTTGTGCTTTGCTTGCCCTCAAGCAAATCTAATTTTTAATTCAAACCTTAATCACTAACATCACATAGAACGATCCAACTCAAACTCAGCCATTATGTCAAGACCTCAATGCGTGCATTTGTGTCTAAAATGTTTCCTACGTAACCCCCGTTAATTCTAAATAGTCACAATCCTCAGAAACACGCGCCCACTTCTTTTGAACAATGCTCATTTTATACGACCCTCCGAATCCATCCTCAGAAAACTCCCTAACCTCAAGGTATTTTTGTAAAGCAACCCAAGCATACATAAACTAGAGAATTACAACTTTTAAGATACCACACTATGGAGCTCTTGAATTCTTCACTTCTTTGATATTTGATTATCAATTTCTTTGAATTCACCATATTTTGTGTAATTTTTGGTGTCTTCAACTTTTGATACTTCAGAATTTTTGATTTTTGATCTTCAATCTTTGATACCTCTATAGCTCCAAAAGTTCTTCAATTTTTAATTTTTTGGTAATTTCTCTTTTTTTATATAAATAACTCACTTTTTCCACGCAAATCCTACATGCTTAAGCAGGGCTTAACTTCAACCCTTATTGGTTAGAAATATTAGTTTTCCTGGATACGTTTCAAGTATAGGCTGTTAAACATATTGCATTCCTCAAACTAAATGAGGTTGTGTTTTTGTCCCATGATTTCACTATAATAAAGGAGGCCACAAATGCACTATAACGTGTATCGGCTCAACTAAACATTTGAGCTCTCATCGGATCATCCACACAATAGTAGCAACTTAAGTTCAAATTACTATTATTACTAAAAAAATTTATTTAGATTATTATTTTAAATCTATTTCTAAAATTCTTAAATTTACTAAATTCTAGCAATTTACTTTTAGCAATTCAAACAATTACTTTTTCGACCTCCCACCCCACACTTATTACATACAATTCCCTAATTATATGCATAAACTAAATAAAAGGGAGAAAAAGGAACAGACTCCCCTAGGATAGTGGCGTGATCAAACTCCATAAGTGTGGATAAAATGCGCATCTCGAATATGAAACTTCTTTGAAATAGGAACTTGGATCTTGAGCTTGTTAGATATGTACAACACCAATGACGAATCGAAACTTCAATCTTCAATAAATGAGGCGTAAATCTACAAAACGTGAAGAATAATGTGGGAAAGCATACGTCACATTCTATAATGGAGGAAATGAGCCAAAACAATCATCAAAATAACTCCAAAGAGAATGGTGGTGGAGTGTGTAGAAAATGGTGAATGAAAAGGCTTTATTTTCATGATAATTTTTGACTCGCGACTTGAGTCATAATGCTCACGACGTGAGGTCGCTAAATATGTATTTTCAATTTCTTCGTAACCCAACTCACGACGTGAGGAATAAGGACTCACGACGTGAGAACTGGGTAAACAAAAACTGAATCAGCCCCATCCTTCTTTAAATGAATGCACTCAACCAATGTATTAACGAACTAAGACCCTTCTAAATGCATTATTTGATGACTCTTCTAACTCTACCCTTTTTCTCGACTCACCCCACACGTATTTCCAATTGTGGGTCTTGACTCTAGATTTTAAACTCTAAATGATACTTGTCTAGACGTTTAAGCTCTCGACTCGACTTTCCTTCCCGAGACTCCTTTAGCAAATCTGAAATATAGCAACCAAAGAAAAAAAATAAAAGTAACATAATATAAAAACAAACAAGTTCAAAAGTTTAACAATCCAACAAGTTCAAAATCAACACAACCCAAATTAAACTAAAAAAAACTAATTAATCAAAATAAAAGAAAACGATCAATCATCTTCTTCATCGTTATGCACTCCACTTGTGCCCGCTTCGTCTCCCCTTGACTGCTGATAAGAGCTCCATGTAGGACAAATGGGGTATTGATTCCCCAAGTGCGGTGGTTGCTCAATACCGAAATGTCGAACCATGTTCTCCATTGTACCCCCGATCCAATTAGTACTCAAGGATAATTGATCAAAATATCCCATCATATCTCCTCCAAAAGATGCTCCTCCAAAGGGTGCATTTTGATGCATCGGCTGCCTTCTCTCTCCTCTACCTCTAACATTCCTCCGCCGAGGCCATGGTTGTGGTTGTGGCTCGGGTTGCTCATCTTGATGCTCGTCACCATCATCATCATCCGAATGTAGAATTACCCAATGAGACCCATAATTCTTGACTACCCGCATTGTCTCCAAATATCCCATAGTAAACTCGTTTCCCTCCATACAAGTCAAATAACGGTTGATGTCGGGAACGATCAAACCATAAGACTGGGCCAATCGTGTAATAAAATGGCCTCCACAAATGGGGCTCCCGGGGCGGGAACTCATAGAAAATTCCGCCAAATATCGGGCCAAGAAGTATGGAATGTTGCAACATACTCCCGGCTGTAAAATTGACCACTAATAGAACAAGTTCATCTTTGTGACCTTGTCTCCATGATGTTTATGGTGGATGGAAAAAGTGATAAGGCGGTGGAGTAGGCGGTGGATTGGTGACTTAATGCTGCTCTCTGGTGATACCCTGGAGTTAAACACTTCGGAAGCAATGTTGCTCCAAAAACCAACCCCCAAAACTCCATTCTCATACACTCGGGCAGCCTCCTTCAGAAACATCTCAAACTCAAGATTCATGGCCTCTTGCGCCTCATACAACACCATACGCCAAGAGAACTCCACCAAACTACATTCTCGGTATTCACCCCCGAGACGGAAAACCAATGCTCGCGGAAAGGTAGGATCTTAGACATTTTCATGAAATGTCACAGTTGCAAAGAACTCCACACAAAGTTCCTTATACAACCTTTCTTGAACTCTAAACAAGTTGTGCCACCCTTTACACGTAAATGAAAATCCATTTCCCAAAAATATTTTCGTGAGATACTGGGACATTTGACCAACAAGCCCAACCTCCCTTAACATTGCCCAATTAACTGTAGGGGCAACAACAATCTCATGGTTGTAAAGCCACTCCAACCGGTTGTTGCACCGTGTCAAAATATCCCGAGGTAAAGTTGTTGGGAAGACGTAAAATGGGTGCAAACTAGCCACCCCTGTCGGAACTTCTCTTCTGGGAGCCATTTCTGCAAAAATAAACAGACTACAAACCAACAAACACGTCCCAAAAGATTAGTATTAAACAGAATTTGAAACCATGAATGTCTAGGATTCATGTCGTGAATCCCTAAGGATTTACGTCGTGATTTCGTATTTAGAAGTCATAAGTGGGCATAACATAAGTCAAATCGGGCCAACAATGTTAATGGGGTTTACTCCTAGGGCAATTTCAAACTCATTACAAGCACATGCAACAAAAACTTCACATATATATAGGGTATCGATTTTTAAGATTCAAGTGAAATGCAAACCCTAACCCCTAAATCTAGTAAATAAGTCAACAATAAACAATGTGAATAGGATTAATTTACCTAGAATGGTGAATTACGTAAGCACAAGAAGAATATGAGGAATGTCGGCCGCAATTGCAAAGATGGTGGACTAGAGGGAACACATTCACTTCGTGGGGGGTAAAGAAATGAATTAGGTCAATTGGATTATGTCTCTAATCTATGGTCACATGCTATTTATTATTCACATCATGAATTGGCACACACTCACGTCGTGAGTCCGTTTTGGGCTAAAAATCTTCATTAATGAACAATTGGGCTGGGAAATTGGTCCATTCTAATTTATACTTAATGGGCTAGAGCATGTATTGGCTAACTAACAAATTTACGTAAGTTTTCCTTAACTCACGTCGTGAATCATCAAGGCTCATGTCGTGAGTTCTGTATGAGCATATAATTTCATAATTAATCCCAAGTTTCACTAACTATTTTCATAATTACTACCACTTAATTTTTGGGATCCTCACTCAGTGTTGTATTATGCATAAAATGTTGTAGATGATATGATCGATTTTCCTAGAAAAATAAAAATGCAAAAACTAAAAAGAAAAGAAAATCCAAACCAAACTCGGGTTGCCTCCCGAAAAGCGCTTCTTTTTTATGAAGTCGTGAGTCGGACTCCGTGCCTCCTATGTTGAATCTTCAGATGCGTCCATCACCAGCTGGATTTTCTGCTCCTTCCATCGTCTCTTATGAGCTTGAACTTGTCTAATGTACGCCTTCGTCGAGTTTTCCTTTTTAACTTTCACGTCATCCATATCAAGCTTTCTTTTGGTCCCTTTATTCTCCAAGTTTTCTTTATTATTCAACTCCATAGGAATCTTTTCTTCCTTCACCATTGGACTTCTCTCCTCGGAAGTTATCTCGTTTTTGTCATCATCACTCAATATTTCATCACTCTCCTTACTTACCCAAGAAGTTGGATTCGTGTAGGTAATGACTTCAACTAAAAACGGGGCAGGTGCTCTTGGTTTTGTTTGTTTAACTTGATGAATTGTTTTGATTTATTCTTCCATGAGCTTCTCTAATTCCTCAAGTTCATTTTCTTCATCAATATTGAAAACCTCTTCTTGAACACCACTCCTCTTGAAACCATCTTCTATTCCAAAAATTTCCTTCTCATCTCCAACTCTCAAGGTGAGCTTGGATTCCCGTATATCAACCAAGGCTCCAGAAGTATTAAGTAACAAGCAACCATTAATTGGAACATCGGGATCTTCTTTCATATCCAAAACCACAAAATCTATTGGAAAAACAATTCCCAATTTTCACGAGAATATCTTCCACAATGCCCTAGGATTGTGTTACTGAACGATTTGCCATGTGAATAGTCATTTTTGTGGCCTTCAACTTCTAAATATCCAACTTCTGATAAAATGAATAAGGCATAAAATTTATGCTAGCTCCAGAATCGGCTAAAGCATAAATCTTCATATTATTCCCAAACTCACATGGAAGAGTGAGGCATCTAGGATCCCCCATCTTGGTATCTCTCCCAATACAACTTTTGAGCTTTGCTCACTTAGAATCACCTTGGAATTCTTATTTAGTTGCTGACGAGTGTCTAACAAGTCTTTTAAGAAATTTTCATTTTCGGGAATTTTGGATAATGACTCGACAAAAGGAGTATTAATCGGGATACGCCTCACGTGCTTAATAAACTCCAAATGCTCTCTTTCCAGTGGACTAAGACCAGCTCGAGAAGGAAACGGTAGAGGCGGACGATATACTGGAGCGAAATCTGAATTCGTCTGTTCAGACTGAGTCCACATCGTGAGCGTGGCGGGCTCAAGACGTGAGTCTGGTGTTTTAGCAACAATTTCGTTTTCGAACTTCGTCTTCTTTGGCTTTGGTCTGGATGGCTTTGGCTCCACTTATAGGGCTTCTACGAACTCAGAGGTGGCCTCTTCTTCAGTATCAATCATCATTACATGGGATTGAGCGTTCTTTTCGGGAAATTGTGAGGATAATTTGTTGCTCACCAAAGTAGTTAGTTGACCAATTTGGACTTCGAGATTATGGATTAATGCTTGATGATTTCTTAATGAAGCTTGCTGGTCAATCATCATTTTTTGTTGTTCTTTCATCATTTTCATGTGTTCCTTTAGCACTGCATCGGTGTCATCATGCCTTTTCTCTGAAGCTTCCATAAATTCGGTCAAAATGTTTTCCAAGTCTACTTTCTTCTCGGCTGGTGGTTGCTCTTTTTGGTAGAAGCCTTGGCCTGTGTGCTTATATTTTTCTTCTTTTTGCCTCTTGTACTCATCATAAGGTAGCCACTCTTTCTTTGGTTTTCTCCAGTCTTCATCATACTTGTCCCCACTTGAGTAGCTAACTTGAGCCTTCTTGTTCCCATATTCATCCAAATGGCAGTTTTTAGTCAAGTGTGGCCCACTGCATCGTTCACAACCAACTCTAATTGCATGAATTGATTGGTCCATTTAGGTCAACCTTCGGTCCATATTATTTAGCATTGCCATCATAGCAGCCATTTCTTTAGAATGTGCACTCCTAACTCCTTTTACGCCTTCATTCCTTGGATTGTGGTACTCACGAGAATGCTTTGCAAATTCTTCAACTAATTCCTTGACTTCGCCCGGATTTTTCTTTGTAAGTGGTCGTTGAGAATCAAGGAGTTGCCGTGTCATTACATTGACCTCATCATAGAATATAAATACTTCTTGTTGAATGTTAAGGTCATGTTGAGGACAATTCCTTAACAACCCCTTGTAGCGCTCCCATGCCTCGTAAAGTGATTCCCCCGGGTTTTGCTCAAAATTGGCTATTGCCTTCTTGAGTTTGTCTAAAAATTGTTCGGGCATCTGAGCCCAAGTAGTGATTGTACCCGGTGGTAGTGCTTTTAACCAGTCCTTAGCAGCCCCTTAGAAGTAATGGGAAGCATCCTTAACAAGACAATATCTCTATTCACATTCGGGACATTGAAATAATCTGCAATGTCATTGGCCTCATCTAAATGCTTAAAAGCATCCTCATGATTCCATAAAATGGAATATCCTTAAGTGCAGTGAGGATGTCCTTTCAGCTCGAATGTGGCAGTGGCAGGAATGGCAGGTTGTACTAAACTCGGACCAACATCGTCTCTAATTCTCTTTCTGTAAGCTCCCATGGACATTTCTTCAATATTCGCCATCTCTTTATTGGCTCATTCTTGGGTTCACTTATATAAAGTCCAAACTCGGCTTCGGATTCATATTCGGATTCGTTCGGGATAGGTATTTAATCTAAGTCTTCAACCTTGTTCTTGTCCTTTGAAGATGAACTCGATTCTTCCGTTTTCTTTCCCGACTTCTTTGAGAACACTGACTTGAGTTCTTGTAAGGGCGTCTTCTTTGGTGTTTGATCTTCTTTCTTTTTGTTAAGGTCAGACTCTGGATCTTCAAGTGGTGGCACCAAAGGTGTGTTGGAACCTCTGGTCATGAACTCCTGCAAAATAAAAAAATAAAAACGTAACACTGAACTAAATTAGAAAGACACCCTAAAAACAAAGAAAACTAGGAATCACAGGATTCACGCCGTGAGCCTATAAAGCTCACATCATGAGTTCTGTAATGCAGAAAAAAATGAAACTGAAAAATAACTTTTTGCAGGTTTTACCCCACAAAAAGGATCGATTAATTTAGAGAAAAATAAATCAGTAATTAACTAAGTCGTTCCCCGGCAACGGCGCCAAAAATTTGATGCGTGCAAATAGCTACACCTAATTAACCTAACTTCCTTACTAACTACATTGCACCTAGGCAGTGTACCTAGTCAAATTTATAGAATAATTGGGTAAGTCGGGTGTCGATCACAGGGAACGATGTTGACTAATTAATTTATCTACTACTAAATTAACCTAATTACTAACAAAGGAAGGGTTTTATCTAATTTTGTAAGTTTAGATGGACTTAATTCTTTAACACAAATTCAATCAATAAACAAACACTTCTGTTAGTTCGAATCCGCTTTCACTCAATGGATTATAAATTAGCTATGACAATTACTGTTGGTTACGAATTAAGTTATTATTAGCAATTTAGTTTTAAATCTACTAACATAAATCAATTCATGTAAATCTATGTATGGTAACACAATAGTTAACACAGAATCAATTATTAGATGAATTTGGAGCCATGTAAGATTGATTTGATAAAACATAATTACAGTCATAATTTGAGTTCTCTAGCACAGCCTAATTTAATAATTAATTGCTTAACTAAGATTGGATTAATCCTAGCTCCAATAATTTAATATTCACTAAATTACCAGTTATTCTAATTCATGCAATTTGATGGTCATCAACTACACAGAATAAGATATCAAAGCAATCAACTAATAAAACAAACATGCTAGGTAAAATCAATCCAACACAAGTCTTAACCAACTAGCACATCAAAGATAAAGTAATTACTCCATGAGTTCCAGCTTCATCTAGCTAATAGAAGCAACTAGATTTAGCTGGACATCCTAGCAAGTAAGCAAATAACATCCATAATAAAAAACATAATAAAAGTTACCAAACTATGGATCAAACTATTAACTTCTTCTCCCTTGGTGTTGAAAGCCAATTTCAAAACTTCTTTTCCTCTGGAAATCGTCTCTAGGAACCCCTCTAAGCCAGCCAAAAGTTCCCAATTCATAATGGCAAAGAGTTTATATAGTTTCTGATTTTTTCCCAGTTCACGTCGTGAGCCGATAAGTCTCATGTCGTGAATATGATATAAGCGTATTCGGCAAGGACTCTTCTTCCATCCGGTGCATATCTTCTAGAATTCTCTACTCACGTCGTGAGTCATGAACTATTCACATCGTGAGTATGTCATTTGCTGAATTTTCCATTCTTCTTTCGTTCAAGCCTACAAAATTCCATGTTTTGTCAATTTCAGTCCCTATCTTCGAAAATGCTTCTATTTGGCTGCAAAATATAATTTAACCTTATAAGTACCATTATTCTATTCAGATAACCAAAATATATGTAAAATGTACTTAAATATTGCCTACAAATATGTATAAATATAGCAACATCATGCACCTCAAATCTTCTAAAAGGACAACTCCTTTGGTCTTAGAGTTGCTTTTGATCATTAAGTCCAAGAAAAGGGACTAAAAACTCATACAAGTCAAGATCAAAGCTTTATACTTTCTGTAGCTTCCCAAAGAGGCAAAGTTCTCATATCTACAAGCTTGCTTCCACTCCAAGGCTCCTCAATGAATCATCTTTCTTCCTTCAACACACCTAGAACACACACTTAAGCTGAAAACTCACACTAACGTCTCAAGGAGAGTAGAGGCAGAAAAGGTGAGGGAAATGAGGCTATAAGGAAGATTATATAGGGGCTTAACCCTAAAATTTAGGGTTTCCACACCTGGTGAGTATGCCTCGTGTATGTTGTTGTAAGCTAAGTGTACGCACGTACGCATGGCGTACTCCCATTTCCCCAAAATTACAATTTTGTCACTAGGGCTTCCAATGGGCACTTCCTTCTATTTAGGGACCAAAACGCGATATAAAAAGATTATAGGGTTGAATTTAGAAGTCACTGAACACCGAGATGTTACATAATGATTTATTTGTCATGAAATTTTGAGCTATTCTTTAAAATTACCTTTTATTAGGATATTGGATATTGGAATTTACTATTTCCTAACATAATAGTTATGCATGCAGACTGTTGATAACAAAAACCAATATTTAGAGCTTAATCTTTTGAGGTTAGGTGTTGTGAATACCATGTTTACTACAATTTTAGGCCTTTTGACATTAAAACGCTCATACACCCATTTGTGTAACACCTCAAATTTCAAACCAAAATTCTCATTTTTAATTTTATCAAAATAAAGTTGCACAAACCAAGTCATCAATAACATAAGTGTCTTAAAACAAACATCATCCCAACATATCAGAGTATCTTAAATTGTCCCGGTAACAAATCTCTAAATGGGTGTGTATAATCAGACCTTCGCCTTCCCACAATCCTCAGAAGTACCTGAAACACATAAATCAACAATTGTAAGCATGAATCTTAGTGATTTCTCCGAAATACCACCTACAACACATCATAAAATAAATAGTTATGGGCTATCAGCAACCCTAGAGACTATCAACAGTCGTAGCGGGCAACAAAACGCCCTATGGGTTATCAGCAACCCTGGAGACTATCCGCAGTCTCAGTCACACATACACAATCTAATGTAAGATATCAGTTAGACCCAATTGGTCACAAGAAATACAACTATTCTACCACACACATACGAATAAGTGAGGAAACTCACCTGATACTGATGACATAAATCTCTCAACCGAACTGTCGGAACTAGACTCCGCCTAATCGATAAAATAATTAACCCTGATTAATAATTATGGTCCATAACTCAAATCTCGAGTCCAAATCCTATATTTAAGTCCCTTAAGGGCAAAAGACCATTTTTCCCTTCCCATTGTAAAAACCCTAATTCTTGACCAAAGGTCAAAAGTCAACGAAAGTCAACTGCACAACGCGTACGTTGAGCGTACTCTCTCTTACGCGGGGCATACAACGCGATCAACGACCCATTAGGGGTGGGATAGGCTACGTGGGGCATAACCAGGAGTACGCTTGGTATACTCTGCATGATCCAACTTCATCAACTTTCATGTCTTAATCCGTTAAGACACATATCACAATTTCAAATATGGCCATCCTAGGGTGTCTTAACCTATAAAGTCATCGACTTTTAGCCTTTGCATGGTTAGAAAGGACCCAATGCAACATACGTTAACTCCCATCATACTCTAAGTCACTTTACTCATGCATGGGCCAAAGGAAATGATCAAGCAACCATTTTTATGAATCTACAAA
This sequence comes from Lactuca serriola, assembly GCF_051521515.1. NCBI lineage: Eukaryota > Viridiplantae > Streptophyta > Magnoliopsida > Asterales > Asteraceae > Lactuca > Lactuca serriola. The sequence goes on along the minus strand of NC_136416.1, from coordinate 81,606,275 downwards.
GCCTGAAATACATGAAAGGACAACTAGCATTCTATGGAGTGCCCTAAACTCATAAAGGTCCAAACTTTGGGACAAAAAACCTCAAAAACTCAACCATGGAGATCAAAACGGAAACTCATCAAGGTATAAACTTTATACATGAAAAAGATGCACAATGAGGAGTAGTTTATGGATCGACAAGCTTGCAAGCAACACCTCCTTCTTCTCTAGCCTCCTTCTTCAACAAATATGCACCAAAACCTATTAATAAGCTCTCAAACTCTCACAAACAAGCTTAGACTCGAGATTAGGGTTTTTGAGGGAATGGTGGTTGATAAGAAATATCCAAGGGAGGCATAAGTTGGTTCAAATAGGGAGAAACCCTTAAAAATTAGGGTTTAGGGACTGGGCTAGCATACCCGGCGTACCACACGTATGCCCAACATACTATCAGGGCTTCTGTGATCCTAAATCTCATGAGTACGCTGCAAGTACCCTCATGTACGCCCAACGTACGAGCTAATATGCGAAACTTTTACCACAAGGGACCAATTATGCAACTTTGATAAAGTTAAGGGCTAAAAATGATAATACATGATAATCGGATGTTACAATTCTCCCCTATTAAAATCAAACTTCTCTCTCGTATTCGTCGTCAGGAAACAAATCAGGATAGTGCTCACGCTCTCAGACTTGGGTTCCCACGTCCACTCCAAGCCTTTCTGGTGTTTCCACTAAACTTTGACCAAGTTCACTACCTTGTTCCTCAAGGTCTTCACTCTCCGATCCAGAATTGCCACTGGATTCTCAACATAATTCATGAGATCATTGACCTGAATGTCCTCAAAAGGGACCATAGCTCTCTCTTCAGCTATACACTTCCTCAACTGGGAGACGTGGAAGGTATCATGAATCTACCTCAACTCCTCCGGCAGCTCCAACCAGTAAGTCACCTTCCCCACCTGGGCCAACACTCTAAATGGGTCGATAAACCTAGGGCATCACTTGCCTTGCTTCCTGAAGCGAATAAAACACTTCTAGGGTGACACCTTCAGAAGCACCAAATCCCCCACCTGGAACTCTAACTCAGAGTGTTGCCGATCCGCATAACTCTTCTAGCGGCTCTAGGTGTCAGCAATCTCTGTCTAACTTGCTATATAAGCTCGGTCATCTTGAGCACTGCCTTTGTGATCGCCATAACCCTCTATCCAACCTCGCCCCAACAAATAGGAGTCCAACATCTCCTCCCAAACAGAAGCTCAAAGGGGGGGGGGGCATGCTAATATTGGCATAATTGATGTTGTTATAAGAAAACTCAGCCAACAGGAGATATGTATCCCAGCTACCACCAAATTCAATGATACAAGCACGCAGCATATCCTCGAGTGTAGGAATAGTCCACTTGCTCTGTCTGTCCGCCTGAGGATGGTATGTAGTACCGAAGTGTAGCTGGGTACTCAACTCCTCGTGAAACCTCTTACAGAACCTGGAAGTAAAACGAACATCCAGGTCTAACACAGTTGAAGTCAGCACCCCATGCCGAGCCACCACCTCTCTAACATAAATCTCAGCCAGTTTCTCTACAAAAGAGCTCTCGTTGATGGCTAGAAAGTGAGCACTCTTCGTCAAACGATTCATTATCACCCAGATAGCATCAACACCCCTCACAATCCTCGAAAATTTTCGTAGTGATCTGCTCCCACTTCCATAGAGGAATCTTTAAAGGCTACAAAATTTCATGAGGGCGCTGGTGCTCGGACTTGACCTTTCGTTAGGTCAAAAATCGCTCCACAATCCAAGCCATATCTCTCTTCATACATGGTCACCAGTAACTACGCTTCAGATTGAGATACATCTTGGTAGACCCTGGATGAATAGAAAACCTCGACTTATGGGCCTCCTCCATCAATATTCGTTGGGACCCACCTGCATAAGGTACGCAAACCCGCCCATAAAGATTCAGAAGCCCTCGGTTGCCGATATCAAAGGCTGAAATTTGGTCGATCACCCGCTCACTTTTCTGATTTTTTTCCTTTATTGCCTCTGACTATGCTTATTTGACAATCTGTAAGACTGGGATCATCACAGTCATCCTCATACACACACATCCCAAATTGGGGCACTAACCGCCCTCCGACTAAATGTGTCGGCCACCACATTGGCCTTGTCCGGATGATACAAAATCTCACAGTCATAATCTTTCACTACATCGAACCACCTCATCTTCCTCATGTTCAGGTTAGGTTGATCCATAAGATATCTCAGGCTATTATTGTCAGTGTAGATGGTACACTGAACACCATAAAGATAGTGGCGCCAAATGTAACGGCAAAAACCACCGCCCCTAACTCCAAATCATGAGTAGGATACTTCGCTTCGTGAGGCTTCAGCTGCCTCAAAGCATATGCAATTACATTCCCCATCTGCATCAACACAGCACCCAACCCTGCAATGGATGCATCACATTAGACCACGAGATCCTCAACTCCCTCAGGGAAGACAAGTACCGGTGCCTGACATAGTCACTTTCGAAGAGACTCGAATGACACCTGCTGCTCAGGCCCCCAACTGAACACAAAATCCTTCCTTGTCAACCTAGTGAGAGTAACAGCAATCTTGGAGAAGTCTCTAATGAATCTCCGATAATATCTCGCCAAACCGAGGAAGCTCCAAATCTCAGATGGAGATCTCGGCACTTCCCACTACATCACCACCTCTATCTTGGCTAGGTCGACCAAGATATCATTCTAGTTGAAAAGGTGTCCCAGAAACTGAACCTCGCACAACCAGAAGTCACACTTTGAGAGCTTGGCGTACAGCCTCTCCATCCTCAAAACTCCAAGTATATCGCATAAATACTTCTCGTGTTGCTCTCTGGTCTTCGAATAGACCAAAATGTCTTTGGTAAAGATGATCACCGATCGATCCAACATGGGCCTACACACCCAGTTCATGAGATCCATGAACATCGTTGGTGTATTGGTGAGCCCAAAAGGCATCACCACAAACTCGTAATGCCCATAGCGAGTTCGGAAGGCCATCTTCTGAATATCCTCCTCTTGCACCCTCATTTGATGGTAGTCGGACCTCAAATCGATCTTCGAAAACCAAGATGCCCCCTGAAGCTGGTCGAAGAGATCATCAATCATCAACAATGGATAACGGTTTTCCACCGTCCGCTTGTTCAACTCCCGGTAATTGATGCACATCCGGTGTGAACCATCCTTCTTTCTGACAAAAAGGATCGATGCTCCCCAAGGAGAATTGCTCGGCCGAATAAACCTTTTTCCTAATAGCTCCTGCACTTGAGAGGATAACTGATGCATTTCAAGAGGTGCAAGACGGTACGGTGCCTTGGAAATCAGCGCCGCACCCGGAATCAAATCGATCCGAAACTCCACTTGCCTCGCAGGAGGCACACCCGGTAACTTCTAGGGAAAAACATCAAGAAAATCGCATACCACAGGAACATCAGAAATGGAAGTTGATCCCTTCCCCCGAACCTGAGTATCCACTACATATGTCAGATAACCCATACAACCATGCTACAAACTCTGTCTCGCCCTGGCGGCAGAACAGAAGGCTGATCCTGACCTAGTACCCTCACCGTAGATAGTTAGCACTCCCTCACTAGGGTCTCGAACCTTCACCATCTGACGCTCATAGTTAATCAGAGCTCCAAACTAGCTCAACCAATCCATACCCACGATCACACAAACATCTCCCATCGGAATAGGAATAAGATCTATCGGATAACCAACACCGAGGATCTCTAACACACAACCCCGGTAGATATCAGTAGCGAAGACCGGACACTCATCGGTAATAAAGACTCTCAAGGTCCTGCTCAGAGTCTCTCACGTAATACTAAAACCACGACAAAAAGATGATGACACAAAAAATCGACTCACACCCGAGACAAACAGCACAAGCACAGGTATGGAATTCATAAGAAAGTTACCTACACAATCAATAATATAAGCAACTTAAATAAATCAGTCGAATAATAAAGAACACATAATATCCATGACGTCTGGAGATGCTCGGGCCTCCTCTGCTGTCAACTGAAATGCTCTCCCTTGAGCCCTCGGCGCCTCGACTTTCCTCTCCCGACCATCAGTAATACGTAGGGTCGTGGGGTCCAAAGTCTGAACTGCCCTAGATACAAGTTAAGGACACTCGGCCTCATATGTCATGTCTGGTTGCAATTGAAGTAAACCCGAATTTCTTTGGGGCAATCTCTGGCCAGATGCCCCTCCTTGCCACACATGTAGCAAGTCGTTCCTAGCCGACGGGGTCCCTCATGTCCGTCGGAAAGTGCGGCCCTTCTGGCTTCCAGTTCTTAGGTTAGCGGACTTGGGCCGGTTAGTTGTTGGCTGTGACTATACTAGCCTCCTATCTCTTACCTGGGTCTCCCTCTACTCCCTAGCCTAGGTCTCCAGCTCAATCTTTGTCCTCCTTGAATTGGTTTGCAGCTCAACCAATGTCCGATATGAAGTTTTCTCCACAAAGTCACGGATATCCCTCCTCAGAATACTCAAATACTGACTCATATGTTCCTGCTCAGTAGACACGTGCTCAGGGCAGAACAAGGCCCTCTCATGAAACATCTAAGTGATCTCAGTCGTCGTCTCTGTCTTCTGCTTGAGAGATAGGAACTCCTGGGCCAACCTCTCTTTCTCTCAACCACTGGAACAAACTCATCTCTGAACATATCAGTAAACCTCTCCCAGGTCACCACATAATGCTCTGCTATAATATCATCAGTTGCCAAAAACTTCCACCAATCCATCCCTCCCAAGAAAAGTAGGTTCAATGTAAAACGAACCCTCAGATTCTCCGGACAGGAACAAGTGTAAAAACATCCCTCAACATCAGAGATCCATCTCATAGCAACAATCGGATCTTGGCTCCCATGAAATGCGGGTGGCTTTGTGTTGTTGAATTTTGGTACCACAACGAATCACTCCCATGCGGTCTCATATCATCAACAGTTGTAGTGCCTGCGACAGCAGAAGCCTTAGTGATGACGACATAGCGCTCATCAAAAGTCTAAATCAGCGTGGTCTTGAAAGACCCAAATATCTCGGGGATAGCCCCTTTGATTTCTATGACCACCTCAACGGCAACAATCTTATGAATCTCATCATTCTTGACACTCGGCCTCTCGGGGTCACTAGAGCCTAAACCTCGGGTAACCACCATACTGAAACACACGAGAAAAACCATCAGAAATTAGGCTAAAGCGCATACACCAACACCCACACACTCCTACAAGCTCCTTAGTTCCTTAAGATTCCTTCTTGAGTCGCGTATGGATCCGATGTTTTTAGTAGTACGGTCCCAATACTACCTTCCACACCAACTCGTATTTGTCTCAAGTCGTCCTCTCGAGACCCTGAGTCACAAGGACTCTATTTCCTCATATCAGCTATAGATCCTCCCTGCTGGTTCCTTAGAACCATGACTAAGCATCTAGACACTAACTCTAGACTACTCCCCAGCACTGCTCTGCCTCATAAGACCTCTGTTGTCCTCGCCATTTGTTGCGTGCATGCCAATTGTACACAATACGAGACTCGATAGACATTCAAATAAATGATTCTACCTCAAATCTGCAATCAAACAAGGAACAGGAAGTAATGCTAAAGAGGCATTCTAAGGCTAAAAAATCCTAACTATGTACAATTATATAGCATACGCTAAACAATTAGCAATGACAGATTCAATATCATAATAATGAACTCCTAGGCTAAAGGCATCACAAATCAGGCAACACTATCACACCATTCTTACATGATCCTTAGCCTACCACTAGCTAACATGCAATTCTATCAGCTCATAAAATATTAGCTCTACACTACTCATATTATAAATTGAAGTATTCTGGGACACTACCGCTCGAGCTCTAGTTGATTGTACACACTGCTTCACTAGGTTTTCCTCCTGTAAAAATCTTCATTTCTTTGATAACTTTTTTTAATAAAAATATTCAAATCCTTATTTTGAGTTTGGATTTACCATGAGGTTAATCCAAATCCCTCAAACTAGGGCTCTGATTCCAAATTGTAACATCTCAAATTTTAAACCAATTTTTTCATTTTTAATTTTACCAAAATAAAGTTGCACAAACAAAGTCATCAAAAAATAAAGTTCCTAAAACAAACATCATCACAAAATATCAGAGTATCTCAAACTGTCACAGTAACAAATCTCTCAACGAGTGTGTACAATCAGACCTTCGTCTTCCCGCGGTCCTCAGAAGTACCTGAAACACATAAATCAACAACTGTAAGTATGAATCTTAGTGAGTTCCCTAAAATACCACCTACAACACAGCATAAAATGAACAACTATGAGTTATCAGCAACCCCGGGGACTATCGGTAGTCCCAGCGGGCAACATCACGCCCTATGGGTTATCAGCAACCCTAGAGACTATACGCAGTCACAGTCACACATACACACTCTAATGTAAGATATCAGTTAGACCCATCTGGTCACCACAAATACAACTATTCCACCACACATGTAAGAATAAGTGAGGAAACTCACCTAATATTGACAACAACTAAATCTCTCACCCGAATTGTCAGAACTAGACTCCTTTTAATAAACAAAATAATTAACCCTAATTAATAATTATGGTCCATAACTTAACTCGCGAGTCTAAATCCCACAATTAGGTCCCTGAAGGGCAAAAAGACCATTTTGCCTTCCTAAGCTCCAATACCTTAATTCTTGACCAAAGGTTAAAAGTCAACGAAATTCAACTGCCTAGCACGTACGCTAGGCGTACTCTCTCTTACGCAAGGCGTACAACTCGATCAACGGCCCATCGAGGAGGGGGCTGGCTACGCGGTGTATAGCCAAGAGTACGCCCGACGTACTCTTCCTGATCCAACTTCATCATCTTTCATGTCATAATCCATTAAGAAACCTATCTTAATTTCAAATCTGACCATCCTAGGGTGTCTTAACCCATAAAGTCATTGACTTTAAGCCTTTGCATGACTAGAAAGGACCCAATGCAACAAAATTTAGCTTCCATCACACTCTAAGTCACTTTACTCATGCATGGGCCAAACAAAATGATCAAGTGTAACATCCATAAAATTCATGAAAATTTTAAATTTTAAAACAACCTACAAAACACCATTGTTTACAATTTAGTTTTCAAAACATGTTTAATATCAGAGTTTTCCCAAAATCATTAATCAAAACACGAGGAGGTGCACGATCATGCCTTCGTATTCCCGCGCTCATCTGAGGTACCTGAAACACAACCTAAAACTGTAAGCCAATGCTTAGTAAGCTTTCCCCTAAAGTACCAGCACATACAAACATGTAATAGTAACAAACAACATTCATAATAAGCCTTCAGCATGACTGGACTGCCTTGTAGGGCCTACAGCCTATCCAGACTGCTCTTCGGGCCTTCAACCTGACTGGACCGCCTCGCAGGGCCTACAGTCTATCCAGTCTGCCTCGGGTGTCTTGGCCTTTAGCACAAAGCCTCAACCCAACCAATCATGATATGTCGACATAAAAATAACTAAAAACATTTAACCAGACATCAAACAAACATGCAGATTCACAGATCACAACCGCATGCTAACACTCTATCTACCAGGGTACAGATTTAACAGTTCACTACAGTACACGGTCATACAATAAACCAGGATAGCAGTCCAAAAGGTCGACCTTGGTGCCTTTGGCCTAAAAGTACAGTGAGGAAAACTCACCTCGCAGCTAAACATAACTGATGAGGCCCAAATCCCTATATCCACCAAGTGACCAATTCCATCAAACTCCCAAAATACCAAAAATGCCCTCAAAGTCAAACTTGGTCAAACTCAAAGTCAACTGGTCAAAACCACTAAACCAACTGAGTCAACATAGCCGAGTCAACTCAACCGAGTCAACTTAACAAGGGCTGACTAATGCGAGTACACGGGGCGTAACCCAGAGGTACACTAATCATACACGAAGCCTCGCATTGACCAGCTTACGGGGTGGCTGACCGATTACGTGGGGCGTACTCCCACCTACATGGGGCGTAACCTCACAAACTTCAAAACTCCATTGATTGCTTAATAGCTTAAGCACTCAAGCCCATACTTCAGATCTATGGTGCAAATGCACCCTAGAGTCATAAAATCTCCAACTTTATGACTTTACACGTCCAAAAGTCCTTAACACAAGGTCTTAATCTATTAAGACCTTCTACAAGATGTACATGGCAATTCTAGCCATTGGGACCTCATTTTTATGGCTTAGGACCCTTCTTAGGGCCTGGAAGGACAAATCAAAACTACAATAACCAAACATGTACAAAATGGGACCTTTGGCACAAGCAAATCAACATAAAACTCCCAAAAATGGGATCTAGCAACCAACACATCAACGTATAGACTTTATACCTTTTGGAGCTTCACAAGAGGGAAAATATCCCAGATCCACAAGCTTGCTTCCACTTCAAGGCTTCTTGATGCAACTTCTTCTTCTTTTAACACACCAAAAAAGACACTCTTAAGCTCAAAACACACACTAAGGGGCTAGGGTTTTGCAAAAATGTCTCAAAGGATGTGGAGGCTGAAAAGATGGAGAGAAATGAGCCATAAGGATGCATAAATATCCCCAAACCCTAAAATTTAGGGTTTCCTCCTGATATTAGTATGCCTAACGTACATAAGTGTACGCCCAACGTACTAGGGCGTGCCCTAGTACGCTCAGCGTACCCTCATGTACACTTAGCGTACTCCTCATGCCCAAAATTACAATATTGTCACTAGGGCTTCAAGGCACTTTCTCTTGGACTTAGGGACCAAAATGTCATATAATAAAATTAGATGGATGAATTTAGAAATACCTAAACATCAGGATGTTACAATTTAACCATTTTTTATGAATCTACAAGGCCTAAAATGCATGAGAGGACAACTAATATTCTCTGGAGTGCCCCAAACTCATAAAGGTCCAAACTTTGGGGAAAAAAGCTCATAAAACTCAACCATGGAGATCAAAAAGGAAACTCATCAAGGTATAAACTTTATACCTGAAAAAGATGCACAATGAGGAGTAGTTTCTAGATCTACAAGTTTGCAAGCAACACCTCCTTCTTCTCTATCCTCCTTCTTTAACAAATATCCACCAAAACCACTTAATAAGCTCTCAAACTCTCAGAAACAAGCTTAAATTCGAGATTAGGGTTTTTGAGGGAACAGTGGCTGATAAGAAATGTCCACGGGAGGTATAAGGTGGTTTAAGTAGGGAGCAACCCTTAAAAATTAGGGTTTAGGGACTAGGCTAGTACGCCCGACGTACTACACGTACTACCAACGTACTAGCAGGCTTCTGCGATTTTGAATCTCACGAGTATGCTGCGTGTACCCTCATGTACGCCCAACATACATGCTAATACACAAAACTTTGACCACAAGGAACCAATTATGCAACTTTGATAAAGTTAAGGGCTAAAAATTATAATACCCGACAATCGGATGTTACAATTTGTTTCTTTTGATAGCTCATATTGATGCTTGAAATTGTATTTGAAGTTGAGTTTTTAATATCATGCATAATGTTACAATTACCTTTTATTTTACACTAACAGGTAAATTACTTCATAGCGAAGATTGCCTTTATCGATCTTATGCCCATTAGGTATTTGACGTAATACCCAAGTGAATAACATTAATCTAATTCATGTTTTTCATTAGTAAGTTGATCTATCATAATAATTTTGTTAGACAAGGTATGCCTTTATCTGACTTCCTTAAATAAAAAGTTTAGTCAGCATCAAAGTATAAAGAAATCATTATTTGATTAGCAAATTAACAAAATTTTTATGGCTTTGTCAAATTTGTAGCTTAGCAATTTGTTTTAAACATTAAATCTAACAATTGTTTGAAACTTTAAAAATGATATTATCTTTTATTCTTTTTGTCTAATATTTTTATTGAATTCTCACTTTGCATGTTTAAAATTTTGTAAAATGAATTAAGAGAAAAAAAATTATATCAAACTTACTGGACATCATTAAACATTAAAAAAATACCATAACAAAGTCTTTTCTCTCTCACGATTAATGATCATGAATTGTAAGTTTTTTCTTTTTCTTTTTCATATGAATTTTGATAATTTGACATAAGAAGGGCCTACTTTTCTTTGTTTCCCCTAGGACTATTGGTTTAGAATGACCATATGTTTGTGGCTTTATGTGTGTCCAACAGTGTGGTATGAGTGGTTGTAGGTATGCATCGTGTTTGTGTGATTAGTAAAAAATGTAAGTAAGTTGCTATAATAGGTGGGAATTAAAGTACTAATGTTTTGTAAGTGGTTGCGTATTTGGCATGTGGCTTTTATTTGTTCTGAATCATATCTCATCTAATCAAGGTTCTGACATAGGCACAAATTTTGGTGAACACAATGTTGTCATATTGAATAATGCCCTTTAGGCTTCATGCACATTGTTATTCATTCCTATTTAATATTTCTTTGAATCATCTACTTATTTCTCATTTCACGCGAATCCTAGAGGTTTGGATCTTGATTTAGGGTTCGATGGGAATTTGGAAGTTTAATTTTCGGCAACACACTTTCAATTAATTCTATTATTAGAACATTACATACACACAACCACATATACAAAGATACTCTGATCCTTTAATGTTCTTAGTGCAAGAAATATTGATGTACTTTTCTTAATTCATTAATTATAGAACCATTCTTTCATTTGTTTTCCATTATTGCGAGAAATAGCAATTGTACTTTCATTTCTTTGACATTTTACAGTTCAACAGTGTAACTGAAGGATGTCATTATGTACACATTAATAAAAATACGTCGTTATTTATTGCATGTAGCTCTATATTTCATAACTGTTGTAGTTAGCCAAATGAATGAATGCATCTTTATGGAGAGAGTTTGTCTTGATTTAGGTTTGTGTTTAGGTTTTTGTTCTTCCAGTTGTCATTACTAATTTTATGCTATATATAAAACATGGGAATTAGGTTAGTGAAACAATTCCAAGAGCTTCAGCTTAGGCATCCTTGAACTCTCCTTTTAATTGATACAAATCTTACTATCCATTATCTCGCACAAGCACATGTTAAATGGTTATTGTTGTTTTGGGGATACTGATATCGGAGAGCATCATTAATAACTAGAGGCGTTACAAAAGAATTTTAGGATGACAAAAGCTTACTTTATTTATTAAAGATTGTTCGGTGAAATTAAATTTAGGTGCTGTTTGTTTTTTCGAAGCGAAAACAGTTGAAGTCTGCGGACCACATCTGCAACCTCTGTCCTCTGTAGTAGAAAAGGTGGACTAAACATCTGTACCCTGCAATAAAAAGTATGTTTTTTTTAACCTCTGCAGACTGTTGCAATAAATTGAAATTAACTATACAATAGTTAAAAATAAATCTAAATAAAAAATTTATTTAGTTTAATCATATGCAAATCAAATATAAAGATCATTATGATCATATGATTTTTAAATAGGTTTATATAAAAGAATTAAACATAATATTTGCTAAATAACAACAAATAAAATTGTTAATTTAGCTAAAAACATGTTCATTTTTGTTATAATTTTGAAGATGGTGATTATTTTTCCGGTTAACTTCAATAACTTTGGTATTTTAATGATTAACTTTATAATTTATTAATATTTTGTTATAGACAATATCATACAAAAAATATTTATATGAAATTTACCAAACGGTTTTGAAATTATATAAAATATACTTCAATTGTTTATAATATTCTTTAGATATTTTTAAAATAATAAATATATTGTTGAAAAAAATTAAAACAAATCTAAGTTGAATAATATAACTTAAAGTAAGTCAGAAGTGGTTTGAAGATGATGATCCAGTGTTGCGTCACGCAACACACGCGCAACAGTTTTTAAGTTAGAAGTCGTCCAAAAAACAAATAGCTGCAAAAGACCAAGTGTTACGTATGTGTTGCGCGGCAAAACAAAAAGTGGTGAGAAGTGGTTTTTTCTAAAAAAACAAACAACGGTGTATGTTTTGTTTATGGGAGTTATCGTTAAGGACATGGTTTTCCTTTTTTTTTTTATGTGAAGTTTTAATCTTAGTGAAACATAGAAACACGTCATTATACATCTAGCGCAATTCAAAGTTTGTGATTTAGATATTTTGCATTAAAGATTGTTAGTGGAATTATCATGAGGTTTTTAGACTTTTAAAAATTGATTCATGCATATAAGGTACAACATAGTTGAACCATCTTGCAAGTAAGAGTAAATTACTGAAATCGTCTCTTGTGGTTTGGTCAAAATTGCATGTTTGGTCCTTAACTTTTTTATTTTTCGCACTCGGATCGTCCATGTGGTTTGATTTTGTTGCGCTTTTCGTCCCTATGGTTTGGTAAAAATTGCATGTTTGGTCCTTAACTTTATGTATGTAAGAGACGAAAAATACAACAAAATCAAACCACAGGGACGAAAAACGTAACAAAATCAAACCACAGGGACGATCCGAGTGCAAAAAAAAAGTTAGAGACCAAACGTGCAATTTTGACCAAACCACAGGGACGATTTCAGTAATTTACTTTACAAGTAAATAATGCATATATTTTATGTGAATGAATCAATTTCTTAAATAAGAAAATTACATTCTTTTTTTAATGTTTGAAACCATCTACTAATTAGTTTTGAATTTATTTTTAAATTTTGAACTTCTTCACAATTTATATCCCGTGGTGAGTAAGGGATAAACTAATTTACAAAAAAGTATGACTTTTTTTGACAAATTTTGTCGACATGATAAACCTGTTACATAACTCTTTTTTTAACTTATAACAAATAGTTTGTACATTAAATAAAACCAACTAAAATTTACAAAATAAAAAAATAAAAATCTCAAAGTAATCGCATAAGTGAAAAAAATTTAAATATGAAACAAAATATGGCTAATATTTTATTTTAAAGATAATAAATTTATCCGGTGTATAAATTTAGATTTAATTTTTAAATAATACCATCCTTGTGTATTTTATTAATATTTGTCTCTAACTATATACACATATATAAAATATCTACATGCCATTTCTATTTAGATGCCACGTGTTTGACGTGGGTGGGACAACACATTGTTAAGATACAAAGAGTGAGATCACAAGATTGAATATAAATGAATGAACATAGTACAAGTTTCAATGAACGAAAAAACACAATAAATAAATTCAGTTAAATGAATTTAACACAAAACAATGGTGAGAGTTGAATGAATAACAACAGACACTACTACACAACGATGCAAATTCTCCAACACCCGATTTTAACACAACACCAAGACAAACAATAAAGAACTTGGGAAGAACTTGTTAAATCCTAAAACCCTAATCATGTGAAAATTAAATAAATAAAATTTTGAAAGAAAATGGTTTTTGTGGACACTAAAACGACACATGTCAATCTATGAACAATTTGAAATATAAAGTTGAGATTTAAAACGTACTGCTGCTTTCACTAGCAGAGATCGAAGGCCCTTCGGTTTTGATAAGATGAGAACCGTTTCGGTTACTGATGTCAAGCCCCTGGAACCGCCCAAGTGGATCCTGCTGCAATGTGTCCGAGAGGGCACTGCCATGGGTGGCGGCAAGTAGCGGGTGGTGGCGGTGGTTTGACATGTTTGACTGGTGGTATTTTTGTGGGTCGGGTTGGTTTTGGTTTGTGAAAAAGTTTGGTTGGTTATAAGGAACATGATGCATCCCTAGATTGTATCCGTCTGAACAGCTTGCAATTTCTCCGGTTGCAACTCTCAGCCTTTCCACTTCTTGCTTCAGTGCCTCATTCAAAGCTGTGTTTTAGAAATAATTCATAAAAATGGATTAATGGATCACTCAATCTGTTAAAATTTGGCTAAAGTTCAAAAGAAGTGATTGTCCACATTTATAGGAAAAGAAATAGTAAGAGAAAGTGTGGAGTGGGATTTTTGTTTATCAAAGGAGTCCAAGTTTTGGTTCCAAAGTGGTCCAATCAAATGTACTTTATTTGATTCTTTTTTTCTTTCTAATTTTGTTATGTGAGTCGGATTTGAAGGTATGAGTGTATTTAGGGATGACTTTAGAGATTAGTCTATGTGATTGTAATAATTTATCATAAATAAATTGGGGGTGGTTTAAGAGATTAGTATATATGATTATAACAATTTACCATATAGTAAATTTTTCTGTGATTACAAAGAAGGTATGAGTGTACGTGGGGGTGGCTATAGATTAGTCTATGTGATTGTAACCATTTACCATAAATAAATTGGGGATGGCTTGAGAGATTAGTATATTTGATTGTAACAATTTATCATATAGTGAATTTTTCTCTGATTACGAAATATCTACGTATATTCTTGTGTTTACTTTTCTTGTTGGGTGGTTTTTCCCAACATAAAGTGTGGTATTATTGCTTGGAAACTTACCATCACGTAACTGAGCTTGTTGTTCCATAGCCTGTAATCGGAGCTTAAGCTCCGTGTTTTCAGATGAAAGGCCGGTTGTATCTCTCTGTACAATGAAAAATATAAGTCCAAAAGTTAAAGTAAAACGCGTATCAAAAGAATTGACCTGAAACAGAGTTAACTGTGCTGAAAGGGTGGTTGCTTCCGTTTGTAGGGTCTGAACTTTTCTCTCAAGTTCAGATATATAGCGTGCTTTCCTCTCTTTTGATCGAGCAGCAGATTGTCGATTGGCTAAAATCCTGTATGCTACAAAGCATAAGATGATCTGACATTCTCAAACCCAACATATTAGCTCACTTTTTAATTACGATTACTCATAGATTATGATTTAAATTTGTTTGAAATCTTGTTTGTAATATTATGTTGTTCTTACAAGATTTCCTGGTTATTAGCAAAGTAAAGATTTAATACATGCACTTTCTCAATACAGTGAATCATGCTTTATGTTTCAAAAAGTTATGACATTAAAGTAGATCAAGTCCATTTACAAAAAAAAATATAAAAAAAAAAGGCACATTAAATATAAATATCTTAAAGATCTTTATAATTCCTCAAGACTAATGAACAAAAAATTAAAATCAAGTACTAATACGAAATTAGAAAATTCGATTGTAATCTACAGTGATGGAATTTAAGTTTTTCTCTCTAAAGATTTGGAAATGATCTGATGAATAATTTTATAAAATTAAAGAATTTGCAGAAAAAAAAAAAAAAAAAAAAACGAAAATTAAGATATAAAAAATGATACTTACCTCTTAGCTCGTTTAGGATCAATAGTCCATAATTCAGCAAGCTTATCAGGAGCCATTGCTTTCTTAGCTTCAATACTTTCACTATAAAGACTGGAACTATCCATTGAATTGCTATGCCGATGTCGAGGTCTGGAACTGCTCTTTTCACCGTCACCATTGTTATCCTCCGAAGCTCCACCACCACCACCACCGGAATTGCTGATCCGACCGATGTCTGGACCTCCTCCACCGCTGCCGCCGCCACCGCCGTCAGTCAAGTTGGATCCGAGCTTCTCAATGTCCATATAAGTACAAAACAAATCGTCCTCAGATCCAAGCTCTTCGAAGCTTCCAGAGGGTGCATCGAAGGTGTCTGATACCAGATCTAGGTCGTCCGGTAGCCGGAAGTTGACCTCGGAGTGTGCTCGGCGGTGGTGAGATGCCCTGAACGGAAATGGAGCCGCATTCATTGGATTTGGATCGGGATTGGGAATGGGATTTGATGGATCTTGCATTGCGTAATGCGTATGATGTTCACTTGCTCTGACCAAAAAGGAAAAGGAGTGTGTGTTTAGTTATCTGTATTTATTAAAGGGAAAAACCGTATAACTGTTTTCTGGGTGCAATGTATGCATCTCGTGGACTATTTTGGGTCAAACCTATCGTTATCTGTTGAGTCTGCTTTGATTCGTTTTCAAACGGGTCGGGTTGGGTTTCTCGGATATTGATCCTTTTTTGTTATTATAAGTCGATAAATAATAAGAAACTAGAGGAAATCTGTGCATGTACGATAAGATATAATATTATAAAAAACCTTAAATTTGACAAAAAAATATGAGTTTTACCTTTTAGTAGATTTTTGGTTCGTTTATGTCGTAAACTTGTCATTATTTTTTTATCGGTTTTGTCTTTTTTACCTGCAAAATCAGGTTTTCAGGTTAACATGAAATATTATTTATGAAAAAGCCCTTAAGTTTACACATATTTTGTAAAAAAAACCCTTAAAATTATAAATCTTAATAATGGTCTGGAATATATTGTTAAGGATTCTCGAATTCGTATTCATGAACACGGAGTGATATCGCTTCCTATAAAGATTGAATTTAATAAAATCATTCATAGTAAGGTTAACATATTTCTATAGAGAGTTTGATCGTTTTCCTACCAAAACAAATTTGTCTAGCTATGGTATTGACATTCCTTATTCTTTATGTCTGGTTTGTAATAACTCTATAGGAGATATTTGACATGTGTTCACCGAGTGTGAAGTGACATCCCAAATTCGTCTGAAGATAAATCGTTGGTATGATATATACTTATCCAATCTTATTCTTATCTGTGATTTACATGGTTTTTTTTTTGATATGTTATATATATTTGTGGCTCGTAAAGCAGTTTTGGAGGTGATAACAGTCACTATGTGGTGGCACTATTTCCATATAGTTATTTTTTTAAAGAAAAATAAAAATATTTTATATGTTTAAAAAGTTTGTGTTTCAAAAATAATAATTGTATGGAAATATGCCACCACGTATTTTTATAAAAAGAAATATAAATATAATATTTAATTAAATATTTTTTCGTATATAAATATGATTTTTCTGCATGAATACGTATATTATGAAAAAAAAAACTTGGGGTAAAAGTGTAAAAAAAATTATAAACTTAAGGGTAAAAACGTAAAAAAAAACAACAAACTTAAGGGTTTTTTGCGAATTTAATATAATGGTAACCTAGAAAACCTGTTATCACCGGTAAAAGGGTAAAGCCGCACACTTTTTGGAAAATATTAGGGTAAAAATGAACATAAAATTCAACTTTGGGCAAAACCGACAAAACCCTGAAAACTTGAGGGTTATTATGACATTAACCCGTGATTATTTCTAAAACATAAACATAAACCTTTTAAACATATAAAATATAAATATATTTGTCTAATTTATTATACAAATATATTTATTTGCATATAAAAAAAATAGAATATGTTATTATTTTTGAAATACAAACCTTTTAAACATATAAAATATTTTTAATTTTCCTTTTAAAAAAATGAATTGAATGTAACTGATGGCATATTATTCATATCTTTAACTATTTTAGCATATGTAGCAGCATAATTAATTATTAGCTAACATAAATTTTTTATTTTTGCTTAGAAATGTTTAAGTATTAATTAAGGAATATATTCAAAATTTGATAAAACTAAATAATTTTTTAAAATTTAAATATCAAAAGTTTATATCGAACCAATAAAAAATTACCAAACTTAAAGGTAAATATATGTTTCGGTTTTGGTTTCAAAATGTAAGTAGGTAAAATTTATATTGGTTTGATATAAACTTTTGATAATTAAAGTTTAAAAAAAAACTATTTAGTTTTATCAAATTTTGAATGTATATTTATGTTTTGTATGTTTATAATCTTAAGGGTTTTTTTGCAAAATATTTGTAAACTTAAGGGTTTTTTCGCAAATGATATTTCATGGTAACCTGGAATGTAACATCCTAAGTTCGGAAGCAAGAAGTTGGAGGGTGCTAAGTGTAAATTAAGGAAGCTACTCGACGAGTAGGTATGCTACTCGTCGAGTCGGAGCGGGATTGATCGCAGGTTTAAGTGGCCAACTCGCCGAGTCAGCGGTGGACTCGACGACTTGGTGCTGAAGAGAGAAAACCCTAATCTCGAGGGTTGCACCCTATTTAAAGGATTTTATGTCCTTCCCCTTGCCTCCTAATCCCCCTGAGAGTTCCAGAAAACCCTAATTTCGTGTGAGGCTTCATTGTTAAGGAGATTGGGACTTAGAAGAGGAAATTGTTGGAAGGAGCTTGAGAAATTGGAAGCTAGCATCAAGGGGTTTGTATAGATCTGGGATCTACATCAGATTTGGGAAAATCTCTGAGGTAAGGAGCCCATATCTTAAGCTATTTCCTTTGTGGTTCATCCTTGGTGGTTGTTTTGGGAGTTCTTTAACTTGTTTTGAGACCTATCTCGGATTTGGAGTTAGATCTGGGGTTGCTATGTCACACCCCAAAACCGAGAACGGCGGAATACGTTCTGGGGTGGAGGACGTCATGTACAATATCATAACAATGCATAATAGTAAAGACAAGCAACAACATCCATTGCATTAAAATAATAATTATAATACAAGCGTGTTCTGTACAGTTTGTTAGACACCAAAAGTATAATCAAAATAAAAGATGAGTCTTGTATGTACTCCATCTTCTCAAAAGCTGCATCTGTACCTGTCTACTGATGACCTAAGAATACAAGTTATTTTGAAAACGAGTATCAGCATAAAGCTGGTGAGTTCATAAGTATTTAGTGTCATTGCTTGTATAAAAATGTTTACAATCATGTAATATCATAGCTGTTATCAATGTTTGAAAATAGTATGATCCCTAGAAAATCCTATATTTTCCAACAAAAGTAGTCTTCTACCAAGACTCGGTTGTTTGTATGTTTGATCCTTTTGAAAGTGTAAAAGTTGTCCCAGTGAAACTATTAGTATGACAATATAGTTTTAGACTTCATTCATGTAAGGTAATTGGGAAATTAATATTTTATCCTAGCAGTGTTACTGCCGGCTGAATGTAATAAAAATGCAGACTCCATGTAGTATTAAATGTACAATACACCTCTTGGAGTCTGTTTCGCCTTTAATTCTTAATGTGTTAATTAAAGGTCTGAATGTGAACTCGTATGTAACCATGTTGATTGACGATCGAATAATAGATGACCCTCCATGTCACACGTAGTATGGTGACATTCTGTCACCCCTGGGCCTAGTCGGCTCGGACTGTAGCTAGCAGTCGGGATGTGGGAGTGTCTGTCCTGTATAGATCTATACACATAATGCCCGCTCTCCTTCCAGGAGACTCTGGTTACGAGGTGATAGCACAATGAAGTGTCGTATCGAGAATTAGTATGTCACATTCAGTTTTAGTATATTCTCTTGTATTAGTGTATAGTGTACTTCTTGGTATAATGTATAGAGTGTTCTCCTGTAAAGTATATAATATTCTCTTTGCATAGTATTTAACATGTATCGACTCATAACTGTACTAACAATAGTAAGTGTCATGGTAATAGTGGTAATGAGCGGTAATCCTTAACTATACCTATTATAGTTAAATAGAAATGTTAATTGCATGCCCTTGGTACACAAAGGTATTAAACTGAAGTGAAGACTTTCATATCCAACACAAATATACATATTATATAACTAAGAATTCAACGACATTCGGATAGATATCAATATGCCCTAAGTCCACATCAAACAAGAACAGGAAGTAAGGTGAGCTATCAGTCCTAAGTCCTTCAAGTCTTACTTATATAAATATATTGGTGTAGATATGGTTTTGGGAACAAAAGAAGTTTAAAAGAGTTTAAAAATAGTTTTATAACAATTTATCATGAAAGATGAGTTTGATAAATATTTAAAGCAGTTTTGTTGGCAAAGCAGTTAAAAGTATATAAAATCCTCTTGTTTGCAAGTTATAAATCACATGTGATTGATACTATAACTTGTTTGATTCAACTTGTATCCCCCCCTAAAATCATTTAAAAACATTTAAAAGGTTGATTAAGGGGTATGAACTCACTTGCAGTGAGTAGATTTGATGGAAGTGTCGGGTAGGATGCTAGGTGTCAAGTGAGGACTTGAACACAAACACGGATCCTATGTAACATGTAGTGATACATAATTGTATCTAATTAGTTATTTAATCACTAATTAAGTAAGTAAAGACACTCTAATGCATGAAAACACTTTGTTTCAAGTGCTAGGAGTGCTACGGGTTGCTTCTAAGGAGTGTATGGTCTCACTATGGAGTTTACACCTCAAAAAGTCACCCTATATGTGTTTACAGTTGAGGGACCATTTCCCCCATGAGTTTACGACCGTAAACTCATGGGAATGGTGTTTTTGTGTCTTTTAAGGTCTCATGTTTTGCAAAGAAGTGTTCTAGGTTCGAAACAAAGGCTTAGGAAGTGGTTAGGGCTCGAAATGGCACACTTTTGGAGTTTGCGGCCTTTAGACCACTCTATGGGAGTTTATGGTCGTAAACCCTTGGGTTAACGGCCATAAACTCTTGGCCACTTCATCCTTTTCGTGTTTTGTGGTTCTTAGATCATTCATGCAAGTTCCTAGATCATTAGCCAAGCATTGGAAGGAGTTTGGGGCATCAAAACCCCTTTTAGGGGTGTTTACGGTTTTGGGAGATCCCCAAACCGTAAACCCATGTTCTTGGGGGTTTTTGGTGATTTCTCTTATGGATTACAAGCACACTAAGCAAATAACTAGTTAGGGAGGGTACACTTACTTATATGAAGCTTGTAAGAGTGATTAGAGCCCCAAAAACACAAATGTGCTCTTGGTGTTCTTGGTGCTTTGAAGATCACTTGAAGATCTATGTAAAAATAGAAATTCCATGGATGAAAAGATGTGTAAACACTAGATTAAGTGTTGTAGGAAAGAATCTAGGAAGGAAAACTTACATTTTTGGCGAATTTGGAAGAAGTGTGTGATGATACTTGAGAGAAAAAGCTTGTGTTCTTGAGGTGGGAAGTGGGAAATGAGAGAAAAAGGTGTAAACTCATGTTATATGCATGAGTCTTGGGAAGGTGGTGTTTACGGCCCAAACACCTCTTGTTTGGCCGTGAACACCTAGCTAAGGTGTTGGATTGTTTTGCTCGTTACACCTCACTAATAACGACACTTCCTTTTATTTAATCGTTTGACGAAAAATAAAATAAAGCACTAAACGGACTTAAATTCGGCCAAAAATGTACTGAAATGTTTTTGACTAATATTTGAAGCGTTTGACTGTGGAAATTATACAAATGAAAATTTCGGGTTGTCACATCATCCCCCCGTTAGAGAGAATTTCGTCTCGAAATTAGAGTTCAAACAACTAAGTTATTACACAATAACAAAGCAAAAAGATGAGGATATTTAAGTTTCATTTGATCTTCGCGCTCCCAAGTGAACTCCGGTCCTCTCTTGGCATTCCAGCGAACCTTCACAATTAGGATGCGGCTTTGTTTCGTTCGTTTGACTTCTCGTTGATCTAGATCTCGTCGAGTGGGCTTACAAGAGTCTCATCGGATAGGCACTTTTTTAGGTTCGAGACGTGGAAGATAGGATGTATGTTACTGAGCTCGCAGGGTAGATTGAGTTTGTAAGCTACGGGGCCGATTCTAGCAAGAATCTTGAAAGGCCCTATGTATCTAGGATTTAGCTTTCCACGCTTTCAGAAGCGTATCAAGCCTTTTCAGGGAGAGACTTTCAAAAGAACTCGGTCTCCTACCTGGAACTCCAAGGGTTTTCTTCGTTTGTTTGCGTAGTTTTTTGTCGGTCCTTAGAGGCTTTCAATCGTTCATGAATCTGAACGATCTTCTCTATCGTTTCTCGAATGATCTCCGGACCCGTGTGAGTGTTGTCAGGAACTTGTCCTTTAGCTAACTGAGTGTCACCCACCTCAGCCTAGCACAGAGGGGATCTGCACTTCCGGCCGTAGAGGGCTTCAAATGGAGCAGCCTTGATGCTCGTGTGATAACTGTTGTTGTAAGAGAATTCGACGAGGGGTAAGTGGGTATCCCATGCCTTACCAAAGTCGATCACACAGGCTCGCAGCATATCTTCCAGAGTTTGGATAGTTCTGTCACTTTGTCCGTCGGTCTACGGATGGTAGGTTGTACTCATGTCCAGCCTCGTTCCTATGGAGCTTTGCAGTGATTGCCAGAATCTCGAAGTGAACCTACTGTCTCTATCGGAGATAATAGATATAGGAACACCATGCACTCATATGATCTCCTTAATGTACGTTCTTGTGAGTTTCTCCGTCTTGTCTGTTTCCTTGATGGGCAGGAAGTGTGCGGACTTGGTCAATCTGTCGACGATGACCCATATGGTATCAAGCCCACCCGTTGTCTTGGGTAGCTTGGTTATGAAGTCCATAGTGATCCGCTCCCACTTCCATTCAGGTATCTCCGGTTGTTGTAGTTGACCTGATGGTTTCTGGTATTCGACCTTGACCTTGGCGCAAGTAAGGCATTTACTCACGAAGGTAGCAATCTCTACTTTCATGTTAGGCCACCAGGGTTGTGGGCTCCCTTCATGACCAAGTCTCTGAAGCCACCGTGTCGCGGTGTCCAGATTCGGTCCATGAAATATAAGGCTCCGTCACCCTTGACTTCCAAGTTCTTATCCATTCCTCGCAGGGATTCTCCCGCTATATTTTCAGGTTTCAAGGCTTCGAGCTGAGCCTCCTTAATCTGTGCGGATAGATGCGAATGGATAGTTATTGTTAATGACTTGACCCTCCGACCAGAATATTCTTTCCGGCTTAGGGCGTCTGCTACTACATTGGCTTTACCCGAATGATAATGAATTTCGCACTCGTAGTCATTGAGTAGCTCGACCCACCGTCGTTGTCTCATATTGAGCTCTTTCTGGTTGAATATGTGTTGGAGGCTTTTGTGGTCGGTGTATATCATGGTCTTCATATCGTATAGGTAGTGTCTCCAGATCTTTAGGGCAAACACAACCGCTCCTAATTCGAGGTCGTGTGTGGTGTAGTTAACTTCGTGTGTCTTCAGCTGTCTTGAGGCATAGGCAATGACCTTACCTCGTTGCATCAGGACACAAACGAGCCCATGATTGGATGCATCACAGTATACCATGAAATCTTCTATCCCTTCGGGGAGGAATAATATCGGTGCGGTGCATAAGGCTCGTTTCAGGGTTTGGAATGCCTTCTCTTGTTTCTCTCCCCAGTCAAAGGCCACGCCTTTCTGGGTCAATGTTGTAAGAGGTTTCGTGATTCGAGAGAGGTTCTAAATGAACCTGCGGTAGTAGCCAGCGAGGCCTAGAAATTGACGGATTTTTGTAGGCGTCTTCGGTGCTGACCAGTTCTCAATAGCTTTAATCTTGGAATGGTCCACGTGGATTCCTTCTTCGCTAACCACGTGTCCTAAGAATTCAACTCTTCGGATCCAAAATTCGCACTTAGAGAACTTCGTGTATAGCTTCTCCGACCGTAGGGTTTCCAGGACTTGTCGTAGATGATTGCTATGCTCTTCCCTACTCCGAGAGTAGATAAGTATGTCATCAATGAAGACGATGACGAACTGATCCAAGTAAGGACGGCACACCCTATTCATTAAGTCCATGAATACTATGGGCGCGTTGGTCAGTCCGAACGGCATTACCACGAACTCGTAGTGTCCATAACAAGTTCAGAAGGCTGTTTTCGAGACATCATCCTCAAGCACTCGTAATTGGTGATACCCGGACCTCAGATCAATCTTGGAAAAGTAACTCGCCCCTTGCAGTTGGTCGAACAAATTGTCTATACGAGGAAGAGGGTAACGATTTTTGACCGTCAGCTTGTTGAGTTCTCTGTAATCGATGCACATACGAAGCAATCCGTCTTTCTTCTTTACGAACAAGACCGGTGCTCCCCAGGACGAGAAGCTTGGTCTTATAAAGCCCTTAAAGAGCAGCTCATTAAGTTGACCGGACAGTTCTTTCATCTCAGCAGGCGCTAAACGATAGGGCGATTTGGCTATGGGGGTAGCCCCTGGAATTAAGTCGATACTGAACTCGACCTGACGTTGGGGAGGTAAACCTGGTAGCTCTTCAGGAAAGACGTCGGGGAAGTCGCGTACCACGGGGAAGTATTTTAGGTCTTTTGTTTCTTGGCTTGTGTCGACGATGTGTGCTAGGAATGCACGATATTCCTTACGCAAGTACTTCTGGGCTTGGATACTTGAGATGATGCGAAGACTCGTACTGGGTTTGTCTCCGTAGACAAATAAGGTTTCGTTATTCGGTAGGTTTAGGCGGATGGCTTTGTCGAAGCACAGGATATCGACATGATGGAGACTAAACCAGTCCATGCCCACAATGACATTGAAACTCTTGATCGATACTGGTATGAGGTTGATTGGGAATGAATGATTATCTAGCGTGAGGGTACAACCTATGTAGATCTCGTTAGAACTCTCTATCTTTCCGTTAGCCATTTCTACGACGAAGGTTTCTTTTAATGTTTGCGGGGATTTTTTAAGTAAGTGTTTAAAGTTTTGGTTTATGAAGCTTCTTTCTGCCCCACTATCGAATAGGATACAAGCATAAGAGTTATCAAGAAGGAACGTACTCGTGACTACTGTGGGGTCTGCTACTGCTTCATTGTGGCCAATAGCAAGTAGTCTTCCTGTTCCTCCTGTATTCCCAGCCTTCGGACAATTTATTTTGAAGTGTCCTGTCTCGCCACAACCATAGCAGGCTTGGCTCACTCCGATGCTGGGAACTTGATTGATGGTTTGGGCTGAGATCTACAAAACCGGGCGGTATGGCCCTTCCGGTCGCAGTAAGTGCAGTGCATTTCACAGCAGGGGTCGTTATGATGGAAGGAGCACTTGGTGCACTTGGGTAGGTTTCCAGCATATGTTTTGGCTAGTACAGGGGGAGCAGGAGTAGTGGCAGCATGGACAGCCACCGTCTGTTGGTTCTTAGAAGATGATTGAGTTGACTTGCCCTTCTTTCGGTCCCACCGCTTCCTCCTGTTGTCGGATGTCTTGGTCGGTGTAGTGGCAACCATTGTGATTGTTGATGGAGTGGAAGGAACTTCATGATCAATCAACCTCTGGGCCAATTCCTTGGCACTGTCAAAAGTCGTAGGGTGTGATGCTAAAACGTTCCCTCGATACGGGGGCACTAAACCCCATATGTATCGTTCGATTTTCTTGCTCTCAGTGGGGACCATGTTAGGACATAGAGTTACCAGGTCGCAAAACCTGGCTGTATAATCCATTATGTCAGTCCCCTTCATTTTGAGGTTCCAGATTTCCTCCTCAAGTTTCTGAATGGATTGAGAGCTGGAGAGACTCGACGAGTCACATGGGTGTACTCGACGAGTTGTATGAACATGTGCATGGACTCGACGAGTTGGAAGAACAACTCGGCGAGTCTGTTGAAGATTACCTTGGACTCGGCGAGTCCGGTAGCAGACCCCAACCTCTTTTGGTTAAAGCCTTGGAGTAAGTGAGTTGGTCAGCGACTCAGTGAGTCAGACAGGATGGGACTCTGAGATCGTTGGACTCGACGAGTCTTGGGGCGACTCGGCGAGTTGAGTCGCATTATGGGAGTTTCTGAGTATAGGAACTCGATGAGTCGTTGGGGTGACTCGGCGAGTAGAATCAACCAAAAAGGTTGACTTTGACTGAGGACTTTGACTTTGACCAAGAGTTGACCAGTTTGACTTCCAAGGGTATTTTGGTAATTTTGGGTATTTATGGAATTGGTTGTTTGGTAGTGTTCTGTGGTGAAGATCGTGTCGGTGGTCGGAGCAGCTTGGTCTTATCTTTCCAGTCGGTAATTGCAGGTGAGTTCTCTTCACTATATCGATAGGGTCTACGACACCAAGGCCGGCCCTTTATCGGATGGAAATCCGGGTATTGTTTGTTATGTTATTGCTTTGCTAGATATGCATCCTGGTATTTAGGATGGTGTTATGTTAGTGTCCTGGTTAAGGTCGGTACCCGGTATATAGGGTAGTGTTATGCTAGTGACTAGTTAGGTCGGAATCCTGGTTAGGATGTTGCAATGTTATTGATATTCTAGATACATCCTGGTTTAGGATGGTTGCTATGTTACTAATATGATAGATTTCATCATGGTTCAGGATTGTTGCTATGTTATTGATATGCTAGATACATCCTGGTTTATGGTGGTTGTTATGTTACTAATATGCTAGATACATCTTGGTTTAGGATGGTTGCTATGTTACTGATATGCTATGTGATCTGTTAGACTGTTTGTCTGGTTAAGGATTGTTATGCGATTAATTGTTTATTGTGCATATGATTGTTTGACGGGGGTTGGGTTGAGGCGGGTCTTGCTTTGAGCTGTAGGCCAACATACCCAGGGCGGACCGGATATTCCAAAGGCCCAATGAGCGGTCCAGATAGGCTGAAGGCCCCAAGAGGGCGGATCAGACGTGCCGAGGCTTGGAGAGTGGACCAGGCCGACTGAAGGCCCGGTGTGGGCGGACCAGTCATACTGTAGACTCAGAGAGTGGACCAGGTGGATTGAAGGCCCAGTGCGGGCGAACCAATCACATTGTAGACCCGATGTGCATGGATGTTCTATTTGCGATATGATATGAGTATGTTTGTTTGTGATTGGTATTTTGGGGGTAACTCACTAAGCTTTCGGGCTTACAATTCAATGTTTTGTTTCAGGTACTTCAAGAGAACGTGGCAAGGCGAAGGCGTGATCGTACCGCTCCTCATGTTTTATGATTTATGTGATATGGTTCTGGGGAATACTCTGATGTTTAAACTATTTTGAAAACAAATGTATGAACTTAATGGTTTTTGAATGAATTAAAATGTTTTAATTTGGCTCGAATTTTATGGGTGTTACATGGAAACCTGTAATTACAGGTAAAAATGGCAAAACCAACAAAAAAATTGACAAGTTTGTGGTATAAACGAACCAAAAATCCGTTAAAGGGTAAAACCAACATTTTCGTCCAAACTTAAGGCTTTTTATAGAGGGGACGTAAGGAGAGAGCGTAAGGTGAGGTGGCATCCTCAGTTACACGTAACCACCATCTCAATGGACGATGATAGTCTAGTGACATAGGTTAGGCTACAGGACTAAATAAAAAAAAATCTTTTTTTTAAAACAAATCTATTTTTACCTACAAATACAAACTAATTTCACATATATTTTCACACTACAAATATCATATGTTCTATATCAAAATTTATATATATATATATATATATATATATATATATATATATATTCCACACTATAAATGATGAACAATTTGTCATCTTCATCTTCATCGAGTGATGATGATACGTTTTTTTCACTCGTTCTCACAAACGGCAGTCATCATGTTTGATCAAGACGATGAAAGCTCAAAGACCATCAAGAAAACTAAAGTGTCAATCAACAGGAATCGTACAACTGCACATACACACTCATAAACACACACTTCTATTACATGATTATTGTTAGAAATCGGGGATGAAAAGATTTTTTGGGTTCTCTAAAAGTCGTGGTTTTACTATCAAAATGAAGTACTTCGAGGGTACATATCGAACACTCGGTTAGATAAAATTCAGAGATTTTGAATTGAGAGAATCTGTGTGAAATTTTCTTGAAGATGTACCATAAAATGACCAAAAAACAGGTATAAGATCTATGTCTGAAAAC
Organism: Lactuca serriola; assembly: GCF_051521515.1. NCBI lineage: Eukaryota > Viridiplantae > Streptophyta > Magnoliopsida > Asterales > Asteraceae > Lactuca > Lactuca serriola. The sequence continues at coordinate 81,578,842 of NC_136416.1, read as the reverse complement.
TGTTGCAAGATAGTTTCAAACTATCACAAAATCACCAAAAACTATCATAAAAGCAGGTTTTAAGACAAGAGTCAAAATGGGTCAATTTTCAAAAAATTCGGATTTATGATACATTTTCAACAAAGCAACATGACCCAAATAAATGACAATTTACTTTGAATCTTGTTCAAACTCAAACAAGTGTGCACTCCGCACCTCCCTTACTTGTTAAATGTTTATCATGAACAAATTAATTTATTACACTTAAATACACATTGGTAATACAAATCACTAACAAACCTCCCCCAATTAAGTGTAATTATGATTAACTTAAAAGCAAAACATAAGAACAACAAACTGATGCATAAATGAAATGTTGTAACTGTAACATTTGAGCTCTGGTATGTTTCTTTTTAACCCTTAATGCTTAATTCATTACATTTTGGTCCCTAACTAGTACGCAGGGCGTACTCTATGAGTACACTTAGCGTACTAGCTCTCCGAATGATCGCGGGTTCACCCCATATGTTGGGTGTACGTGGGAGTACGTTGGGCGTACGTAAGGATTGGACAAACCCTAAGTGTTAGGGTTTGTACCCTATTTAAGCAACTTATCTTCCTCTTGGGCATTCTATTGATCAGCCTCCATCGCCTTATGCCCTAATATTGAAACCCTAAGTTCATTTGGTGAGTTTTGAGCTCGAAAGTGTGTTTGTTGGTGTTTTGTGGTGAAGAAGAAGAAAAGGAACACTTAGAGGTTGCTTAGGAGTAGCTTGTGCTTGTAGATTCAGAGTTATTTTCACCTTAGCAAGCCATTTGAGGTAAAAATCTCTCATATTGATGATTCTATGTGCTAGATCCAACTTAGGATGTTAATTATGCATTTTTTAGTCTTTTAAGCTAAAGATGAGTTTATGGTCTACTCTAGAAGCCATGGATATTAAATCTTAGCTCCAATAAGGTCTATTGTCCATAAAAATGCAAACTTTATGTAAGATATTGGTCCATGCAAGTGTTAAGAGTCTTCTTAAGCATCTTTTTTAGTGTTGGGCCCCATTAAGTCATGCATGGGTGTAAAGTTGTCAAGTTTACGTATTAAGTTGCCATTTAGAATCAGATCTGAGAGTTTAGCATGTTGGCTTAACCAATTCAGTGCTTAATGGGTTGGGTTGGTAATATGGGGAGTACGCTAAGTGTATGAGCTGAGTACATCCCACGTACTCAGCAGTTTGACCTTCGGTTTGACTTCATCGGTTTGGGCCATATTTTGGCTTTTAGGATTTGGGCCTTATTGGGCCATTGGACTTTGACTTTGGGCCATGGATAGACTATGGACTTTCTTGGGTTTAAGTTCATGATAATTTTTTGGTCCAATTTGGAAGTTGGGCCTTATTGAGCGTTGTAATGCCATTTGGGATATTGGGCCTTCTGAGCAAATGGGTTGGGCCTTGGTTTTGGATCAAGTAAAGAAAATGGTAAAATGGTATTTTACTTCGGAGATTGGTCATGTAGCATAGATTCTTGATTATGGGTCGAGGTCTACTTATTAATTGGATATTATTTGATAATATTAGCGCGAGGATTTTCCGGACTAGCAAACTGAGATTTTTATCTGAGAGATTTTGTTGTTTGAGGTGAGTTCCCTCACTATGTTTAGCGGGTCGAAGGCACCAATGTCAGTCCATGGTTTGTTATGCTTAGGATGTTAGTTGTCCGCGTGACTCTTGCATGTGTTATGTGTTTATATGATTACTTGGTAAGGCCTGATGTCGGGAGGGGCCTGATGATTGTATTGTCTGTTATTTATCTTTGTGATTTTTATACATGTGTTTATATGTTATATGTATACCCGGCGGAGCCCAGTGCCAGGAGGGGCCTGATAACTGACAGATATGTTTATTGAGCAGGGCCCGATGAAGAGCGGGGTCTATTATATGTTTTATATGTATGTTATGTGGTATCTTAGGGAACTCACTAAGCTTTGTGCTTAGAGTTTTTAGTTTGTGTTTCAGTTACTTCTGGTTCGAAGGGAAAGAGCTCGGGATGATTGGAGTATACATACCAAATCGTTCCGCCTTTTATATTACTACGATGTATTTGGATGTTATTGATACACTTTGATTCACCATGGTTTCTATGATGTTGCTTTGGATACTGTTTTTTTAATTTAAAAATCGAAATTTTTAGTCATAATTTTTGGGACATTACAGTAACGATTGAATTTCACATTACTATATTACTCATTCTAAATATTTGAATAACAGGGTATCACTAAGGATTGAACCCTTTCTATTCAAATTGAATGCATGAACATAATATAGACAACAATTTACACTCTCACAAATTCTAACTTGACACTATATTTTACTATCATGTGTCCTATCCTTCAATAAGCATATCAAAGCCAAATCTCAAACTTCTTAAAGCAGCTAAACTCCATGCTTATATAGGTAGTTCTTTTATTGTTGCACCTACAAATGCAATTTTTCAAAAGACCTATTAAGAAATAAAATTTCAACCTCCTTTACTTGCAATATTAAACACATACCTTTGAACGTTGTATGTGTTCCAGTCTTCAAATATCAAGCTTTCCACATTGAATTCAACATCTAATATTGCATTAGATTGGAATTAGGTGTAACATCCCGAAATAAGGTACATTTTTAACATTTTTTGAATCTTTATCGAAAGTTGCACGTTTGGTCCCTCAAAGAAAAAGGCTTGTAAAAGTGGTTGTATGCGGGGCATGCATATGAGTATGCTCAGCGTACTCATGCAGTGTGAATGGACGCGGATGGCCAGCTAGTACGTTGGGCGTGGATGTTAAACCCTAATTTTAAGGGTTTCTCATATTTAAAGAACATTATGACTTCATTTCTGACCACCCTTATCTGCCTCCAACCCTCTCACAAACCCTAATCTTGTGTGATTTGCTTGTGTGTGAGATATTGCAAGTTTTGAGTGTTATTGGCTCTTGTAGTAGGAAAAGGAGGTTAGAGAAAAAGAAGAAGGTCCTAGCAAGCTTGAAGATCCAAAAACTTCCCATCTTTGTGCATCATTTGCAGGAGTAAAGTCTATACGTTGGCAAGTTTTCTTTAAGATCTCTTTGGCTTAATATTTATGAGCTAAAAGTCCCCAAGTTTGTACCTTTATGAGTTTGGGACTCTCTAGAAGGTTTCAGCTATTTTTTTCATGCATATTCGGACATGTCGATTCATAAAAATGCTTGCTTGATCTTCCCATTGGCTCATGCATGAGTAAAGTAGCTTAGAATGGATGAAGTGATGCTTTGAGCTTTTCCTTACCATGCAATGGATTAAAGCCAACAAATTTATGGATTAACATCCCTTAAATTAGTCAGATATGTGGTTGGGTTGGTTGTCTTAAAGGATTAAGACACCAACTTAGTGGAAGTAGAGGCAGATGGAATATGCTAGGTGTACTCCTGGCTACGCACAGAGTAGCTTGGTCCTTCCCGATGCCAGTTGGCCCTACTATATTCCCAACGTAAGGATTTGTACGCTCATCATACGCGTTGAGTGTTAACTTTGACCATGGGCCAAGTTTTAGGGTTTTTGGACCATGAGAAGGGCAAAATGGTCCTTTTTCCTTTGGAAGGTTTAGCTGTGTGATTTGGACTTGCATGTGAGTTTTTTACCTCAATCATTAATTAGGGTTAATTATTTTGTTAACTAGGCGGAGTCTAGATCCGACAGTTTGGGTGCTAGGTTTTCGTATCGTTAGTATCAGGTGAGTCTCCTCACATACTCTTACTTGTATGGTAAGGTAGCTGTATTTATGATGATCAGCTGGGTCTAGCTGTTATGATTATGTTATGCTAAATATATGTGACTGAGGCTGCTCATAGCCAACCAGGGTTGTTGATAACCCACCGAGCGTGTTGTTAGCTCACTAGGACTGTTGATAGTCTCCAGGGTTGCTGATAACCCATAGTTGTTTATTTATGATATACTGTATGTGGTATCTTGGGGAACTCACTAAGCTTTGTGCTTATAGTTGTTGATTTATATGTGGCAGGTACTTCGCAGGACTAATGGAAGGCGAAGGTCGGATTGTACACACGTGCTAGGGAATTTACTACTGGGACATGTTTATGAACTCTGGTATTTATGATACTGGTTGTTTTGGGAATGTTATTTATTTGATAAGTTGGTTGTGAAACTCTGATTTGGTAATTTAAAATTGAAAATTTTGGTATAAATTTGAGGTGTTACAATTTCGTATCAAAGCCTTGGTTTGAGGGATTTAGATGAATCTCTGGGTGATTCCAAACTCAAACTAAGGATCTAAATTTTTTTAAGAACTTAACAAGAAGTGAAGACATTTTACAGGAGAAAAACCTAGAGAAGCAGTGTGTACAATCGACCAGCGCTCGAGCGGTAGTTTCCCAAATACCTCAATTTATATTTTGAGTAGTGTAGAACAGACATGTTTATATTATGAGATGATAGAATTGCATGCTAGGTAGGCGTAGGCTAAGGAATCTTGCAAAGTTACTGTGAAAATGTTGCCTGATTTGTGATGCCTTAGCCTAGGAGTTCATCCCTTATGAGATTGAGTATGTCTTTACTATTTGCTTAGTGTATGCTACGTAGGTTTACATACCTAGGATTTTATAGCCTTAGAATGCCTGATTTAGCCTTTCTTCCTATTCCTTGTTTGGTTATGGATTTGAGGTAGGATCATTTATTTGAATGTCTATCAAGTCTCGTACTATGTACAATTGGCATACACAAACCAAAAAGCAAGGGTAGTGTAAATCATGTGAGGTAGAGCAGTGTTGGGAGCAGTTTAGAGTTAGGTGTTGTTTGTTTTTTCTAGAAAACTAGTTCTGACCATTCGCAGTTGTTTTTTTTTCAAAAGACTTCTAACTTAAAAACTATTGCGTGTGTGCTGCGTAGCGCAGCGCTAGACCATCTACTTTAAACCTCTTCACGCCTTATTTTAACTTATTGCAGCAGTTTGTTGACGTTAAAAAACAAACATGCTTTTTATTACATGATGCAGCCGTTTGGTCCCCCTCTTCTGCTATAGAGGGTTGCAGAGGTGGTCCGCAGACTTCAGACATTTTCGCTTTGAAAAAACAAACACCTTAGTGTCTAGACGCTTGGTTGTGGTTTTAAGGAGCCAAAAGGGAGAGTCCATAGCTAATTTGAGGAGGCAAAGTTATTGGGGTATTGAGGGTACGAATCAATACAAATACAGGTTGGTGTGGAAGGTAGTATTCGGCCCGTACTACTGGAAGCACTGGATTTGTATGCGCCTCGAGGAATAGCCTCAATGAACTAAAGATCTTTTAGGGATGTGAGTGTCGGTATATATGCTTTAGCCTGTTTTCTGATAATTTTCTCATGTGTTTCAGTGTAGTGGTTACCCGAGGTTCAGGCTCCAGCGACCCCGAGAGGCTGACTGTCAATGATGATGAGATCCGCAGAATTAGTGTCGTAGAGGTGGCCGCAACAATCATATACGCTATCCCGGAAATGTTTGGGTCTCTCAAGAACACATTGATCGAGACTTTTGATGAGTGTTATGTCTCTGTCACTGAGGTTGTTGTTGCCGCAACCATCACAGCTCTTGCTGCTGCAAGACCGCAAGGGGGTGATTCGTTGTGGTACCGGGAGTTCACCAACATGAAGCCACCCGAGTTTGATGGGACCCAGGATCCAATTTCCGCTATGAGATGGATCTCTAATGTTGAGGGATATTTCTATTCCTGCTCCTGTCCGGAGAATTTGAGGGTTCGATTCGCATTGAACCTGCTTCGCTTGAGAGCGAAGGACTGGTGGAAGTTTGTGACAGCTAACTACTCTATCGCAGAGCATACTCGATGACCTAGGAGAGGTTTAATGATATGTTCATGGATAAGTTTTTACCCACGCTTGAACAGGAAATTTTGGCCCACGAGTTCCTATCTCTCAAGCAGAAGACAGAGATGGTGACTAACATCACCAGGATGTTTCATGAGAGGGCTTTATTTTTCCATGAGTGGGTATCCATAGTGCAGGCCCTTGTGACTCTGTATTTGAGTATTTCGAGGAGGGATATCTAGGATTTCGTGGCGAACACCACATATAGGACATTCATTGAGTTGTAGACCAATGCGAGGAGGAGAGAGATCGAGCTAGAAACTCAGACTAGGAAGACCCAGGGAGAGATAGGAGGCTAGTGTAGTCACAACCGACAACTAACCGACCCAAGCCCGCTGATTTGAGAGTTGGAGGCTCGAAGGGATGCACTTGCGGGAAGTGCAACAAGGGATAGGAGGGACCTTGCCGGTCCGGGTCAGCTTGCTACATGTGCGGCAAGGATGGGCATATGGCTGGGGATTGCCCTAAGGGATTTCGGGTTTGTTTCAGCTGCAACCAGACGGGCCATGTGAAGGAAGATTGTCCTTAGCTTGTATCTAGGGTGATTTAGACCCCGACCTCAGCAACCCTGCGTATCACCGATGGCCGGCAGGGGAAGGCCGATTCACCGAGGGCTCAAGGCAATACATTTCAGTTGACATCAGAGGAGGCCCGTATAGCTCCAGGCGTCGTGGCTAGTATGTGTTCTTTATATATCTGTTGATTTATTTATGGTGATTATATTATCGATTGTGTAGTTACTTTTCTTGTGAATTGTGTGCCTGTGCTTGTGCTGTTCGGCTCGGGTGTGAGTCGATCGTTTGTGTCGTCGTCATTTTGTCGCAGTTTTAGCATTGCGCGTGAGACCTTGAGTAGGCCCTTAAGAGTCTCAATACCTGATGAGCATCCAGTTTCTGCTACTGATGTCTACCGAGGTTGTGTTTTAGAGATCTTCGGTGTTGGATATCCGATAGATCTCATCCCTATTGCAATGGGAAATGTTTGTGTGATCGTGGGTGTGGAATTGTTCGGCCGACTTGGGGATCTGATTGACTTTGAGCGTCAGCTGGTGACGGTTTGAGACCCTAGTGAGGGAGTGTTAACCATCTACGATGAGGGTACTAGATCAAGATCATCTTTCTTATCTGCCTCCAGGGCAAGACAGAGTTTGCAGCTTGGGTGTATGGGTTATCTGGCATATGTAGTGGATACTCGGGATGAGAAGAAGGGATTAATCTATGTTTCTCATGTTCCGATGGTATGTGATTTTCCTGATGTTTTTCCCGAGGAGTTACCAGGTGTGCCTCCTGAGAGGCAAGTGGAGTTCCGAATCGATCTGATTCCGGGTGCGACGCAGATCGCCAAGGCACCGTACCGTCTGGAACCTCCTGCGATGCAGGAGTTATTGATAACGTCTATTTTATGCATATATTTATTATGTTTACTTATTACTTTATATTATGTTTTTATGTTATTCAAAACTAAAAGATACTTAATACGCTTTGAAATGTTCATTTATAGTTAAAATGGGAGTTCGAATGATAAAGGAGGAGAAATGAGCTAAAACGACGCAAAAAGGATATTGCTGGCAGATTGACCCCTCTTCTGTTTTGGGTATATTTGATGACTTATAAGTCTAATTGACGAGATTCAAAATGTTCTGAAAACTAGACAAAATTTCCTACAACTTATGTGAGAAGGCCTTTTTGCTAATTCGACATTTATCATATCCAAAATCGGCCTTGAAGATGAAGCATAAAAGCTGGACGGAAATTCCCTCTAAGTTACTTATTCCACAATCACCGCTTACCTTATTTTTATTTGCTTAATCCCTAAGCCACCATTAGTTTCCTTATTCCGATCCAACTCTAATATTCCATATTAATTCCATCTCCATTCAATTATAAATACCCTATATCATTCCACCATTTTCATCATCTACAATATTCCACTTCGACTTGTGCGATAAGAAAACTTCATAACTGCTATGTTGAGGGTCTAGAAGGCGGCCGGAAGGCCGTTAAGATGGCATGAGCAAAAATCTGAAGGATTGGAGAGCATATTCATGTTGGTAACTGATATGTGCATATTTAGTGTGTATTTAGTATAGTTTTTTATTCATATATTAGCTAAATTATTGCATATTATGGACAAAAGATACTTAAAAGTGTTAAATTATGTTTTTCAGTCCAAAGATGAAGCTCGGAAGCAAAACGAAGCAAGAGAAGCGGTTAGAAGATTGAGAGTGGAATGAAGAAGGAAAACACTGAAAAAGAAGCTTCTACTCGTCGAGTCATATAGCTACTCGACGAGTCCGGTCGAGGAATCAGAAGGATAATGACTCGGGATCCCAGATAGTTATCGCAATACGGAGAATGTGAGAGGGACTCGACGAGTCACCACTTGACTCGACGAGTCGGACCGCTTATTTAAAGATAATTCCACAGATCGAGAGAAAGAAGTTCTGGAACGATTCAGAAGTGCTTAGCTGCGAATAAGAAGCCAGAAGAACCCTAGAAGTCGACCAAGGAAGCTAGAATCCAATTCCGGGAGTAATTAAGGCATAATTCCACCATTCTATTTGTTTATTTTGTTTTGTCAACATGATTAAGCAACTTGAACTTATTTGTTTGCTGTTATTTACCTTAGTTATGAGCTAAATTCTTTAAACTTCTATTTGGGGATACGAAATTGGTAATATGGTTTGATTCTTGGTAGGATTAATTCTATGTTGGTTAATTTAGTTATTTTAGCTTACTAAAGAACCTTGTGTATGAATGATAATTGATTTTCTGTTAATAGGGAGATAATTAATTAGCATGAACATCTATTAGTTATCAATCTCATATGCTTAGTGAACACTTTTTGTCATATGTCTAGTGTAATGAACATGAAACTAGGATTAATAAGAAAATCAAGTAAATTTATGTGCAAGCTTGTGAGATGACCATTAAACAAGAAGTTAATTAAAAGATAAATTAATTAGATATTGCAAGTCTAACTTAACCCGAATAATATATCTAGTAAATTTAATTGAAATAGACAACTGGCCATTGTTTAAATTGATTTATTTGCTAAGGATTAATGAAGTGAATACGGAATTAATCAATTGAATCGGTAACTAGCAAAAGAATTAATCCATTGCACTTTTACCTTGAAATCAACCATAGGATCAATTAAGTTGAACTAAATAGAAGTACTTCTCCGTTATTGAATCTAGTCAAGTCGTTGTTTTCTAGCTTAACAAGTAATCATTAGTAAGTTTCTAGTCTTGTAAAACTAGAGAAAACCCCTACTTATTAGTTAAATTAGATAAATTAGGTTTTAGACGAGTCGATCATTTTTTTTATCTCGATGGACTGCTGATTTGATGCTGCTACTGGTCCCACTTGCTCACTTATTCTTCCATTTCCATTCTTGAAGATCTTACACTGATTTCCGCGTATTTGGAGCGACCCACACGAGTTTTGACACCCAAGGCATGGATGAGATGTTACCATGTCTAAAGTTGATTGAAGTTGGAGCTTAAAATGGATATGATCAGCCTATCGACTGCTATCCCAGGGGAGTTTGTTCCAATTCCCTCTTTGTTTTTTTTTTATGATTTTATGCATCATATGCAATGAGGGCATTGCATTACATAAGTGTGGGGTAGGGGGTTGGTTACATAATTAGTCAACTTTTAAAAAAAATTTGCATACCAAAAGTATTATTTAGGATTTAATTAGAAAATTTTGGTAAAAATTAGGATTCCATGTTAGAATTGTGTTAATAATTGCATAAGAACCCAAATGTTTAGTTGAGCCTATACACGTTTTAGTGCATTTGTGGCTTCCTTATTCCAGTGAAATCATGGGACAAAAACACGACCTTGCTCGGCCTGAGGGATGCAATATGTTTAGCAGCCTAAACCTGAAATGTATCCAGGAAAGTTTTTATCATTAGCCAATAAAGGTTGAGATTGAGCGCCCCTGCTTAAGCATGTAGGGATTTTAGAAGGAAAAATATATTGAGAAATACATGAAAAAAAAATAAAAAAATAAAAAAATAAAAAAAAATTTGCAAGAAGAGTTGTAAGAATTTTGGAGCAATCAAAGTGAAGATCAAAAGATCAAAATTCGAAAAAATCCAAAAAAGTTGAAGATGCCAAAAGTTAATACAAGTTGGTGAATTCAAAGAGATCAAAGATCAAATTATCAAGAAAGTGAAGAATTCAAAGAGCTCCATAGTGGTATCGAAAAATTGTAATTTTCTAGAATATGTATGCTTGGGTTGCTCAATTAAAAATACCTTGAGGGTAAAGAGGTTTTTTACGGATGGATTCGGAGGGTTGCATAAAATGAGCATAGTTCGGGGTGAGTGGGTGAATGTTTATGAGGATTGTGAGTATTTGGAATATGGGGGGTTCTTTAGGAAAAATTTTAGACACAAATGCATGCGTTGCGGTCTTGGCATAATGGCTGGGTTAGATTGGAGTTGTTATACGTAATTCTAATGTGATTAAAATTCAGTTTTGCTTGAGGGCAAGCAAAAGACAAGTGTGGGGTATTTTGATATGTGCATATTTAGTGTGTATTTAGTATAGTTTTTTATTCATATATGTAACAGCCCAAAATCTCAAGTATTGTTAAATTGTATTTTGGGGTGTTTTAAAGGGGAGACTCGGCGAGTTGGAGCAAGACTCGCCGAGTAGGGTCGCAGATTTGGTCGCGGGTTCGCGACTGGACTCGACGAGTCCAGGTATGGACTCGGCGAGTCGACGCTGTTCAGCGGAAACCCTAGCCGTTTCGTATTGGGTCGTATATAAGGGTTGTTATGTCGTCATTTCACGTCTTTTGGCCGATTGTGGAGAACCCTAAACGACTGTGGCATCTAGAGCAAACTTGAAGGCCATTATTGACTTTGAAGGAATTGTGGTGCAAGAAGAGGAAGGATTTTGGCCAAAGGAAGAGCAAGGGGGTCGAGTTCTGAGGTTTGGGGACACAGAGAGTACGTTTTCAGGTTATGTTTCGGATCATTCCTGTTATTTTGATGTGTACACGAATTTAGGGTTTATGAAACCCATTTGGGATTAGATGGATTGTTGTGTTACTATCCAACGTTTATAACCCTGTATTAGTACCCCTTAGAGGTCCAGAAGGTCCTATGTTTGTATATTCGGGAAAATATGTATCTCAGGAAGCAGTTTGATCGACTGCATGGCGTGGACTCGCCGAGTCGGATGATCAGACTCGGCGAGTAGCTTGAAGATTCACTGGGACTCGCCGAGTTGTTCTTCAGACTCGGCGAGTGGAGTCGGGGTGGCCCCGCGATTCTTCTAGGAGTGACTCGTCGAGTCAAAGAGGATACTCGACGAGTAGAAGGGGAATCTTAGAGGATTGAAGGACGACCAGACTCGCCGAGTCGCCAGGGAACTCGCCGAGTCCAGTCGAGCTGACAATGGACTGTTGACCAGAGTTGACTGGTGTGATTTCTTAGGGTCAGTTAACGTGGAAGATAGAAGTATTAATAAGGGATATATGATGTTACAGGGAGCTTGTAGCTCGGAGGATCAAGTGCAAGGGATTTCAGGAGTTGCTATCTTCCAGTGTCCGCGAGGTGAGTCTTCTCACTATACTTCACCCGGAAGGGTTTGACTGTTAGACCGGAAGGTCGTGTGTGTTATATTCATGCTATGTCTAGAGAGGTAGATGCTTTATATGTGATGTGTGCTTATATGTGATGTATGCTTATACGGGCCGGAAGGCGAGACTTTATGTGATAGAAAGAACGGTATGATGTATGATTTATGTGTTATGAGTATTATGTTACATGTGTTATGTTTTATACTATCATGGGCCGGAAGGCAAAATGCTATGGGCCGGAAGGCAATCTATTACGGGCCGGAAGGCGATATATATTATGGGCCGGAAGGCGATACTATTACGGGCCGGAAGGCAATGTTATGTGGACCGAAAGGTCCGGGCCGAAAGGCAATGTTATGTGGACCGAAAGGTCCGGGCCGGAAGGCGTATGTGCGTAAGGTATATTGGGGAACTCACTAAGCTTCGTGCTTACGTTGTTTATGTTATGTTGTTTCAGGTTCTTACAGTAACGCGGGATGGCAACGGTTCGATTGTACACACCGAAGAAAGAGTTGTGTTTTGGAGGATCCTGGTCTTCTATTATAATGAAAATGAAACTATGTTTTGTAATTCGAATGTGAATAAGATTTTAAACAAGTGTTTTTAATATTAAATTGATTATTTAAATGAAAATTTTGTTTTTGGAAATCATGGTGTTACAAATTGGTATCAGAGCCTTGGTTTGAGGGATTTGGACCCACCTACGGGTAAATCTGGACTCAAACTGAGGAAGTAAGAAAAAGTTTTCCAAATAAATGGTTTTCTAAAAGTGAATAAGAGTTCAAAGAGAAAGCAAGAAAGAGCAGTGTGTACAATCAGCCAGAGCCAAACGGTGATTTCCCAAAATACCCTTACTTTTGTATTATGAAATATATATTATGCACTTTATGAGACATTATTGCATGCTAGAGACAGGCTAGGTATTTCACATCTTAGGACTAGAGTGGCCTGATTTGTGATGCCTTAGTCTAGGGTTTGCTGTTATATGTGCGTTATGCTTTTGTGTGTATGTGATGAGTGAGAGTATCTAGTTAGAACGCACAAGGGGTAAAGCTACGGGGTACAGAGGTACTTCTGAGGATGAGCCGAGAAGGTGGAGCTACCACAGATGGGGAGTCCTATGTATGCTTCAATGCTCGAATGCTGCTTGCTTTGTGCTTTGTGGAGTTATCGATGATGGGAGTCAGCTACCAAGTGAGTATGACGATACTCAGGAGGTAGAGGGCTGGCATCATTAGGAACTCTTCAGCAGCTGATAGCAAAGAAGTGGGAGGACAGCAGAAGGGACTAGGGAGTAAACCTAGCCAGATGAGTGCGCTGGTAGAGTAGAGGATTTCGCTGGAAAGCGAGCACGCGCGATGAGATGGGTGAAAGAGCAGGTTTATCAGCTACTTAGGAACTCTGGGATGGTCCGTGTGGAAAGTATGGGTAGATGTGGCAGGTAGTATGGGCCCGTACTACTGAAAGCAGAGGACCCATACTTGATACAGGGGGCATTTTGAAGGTCCTAAGGAACAGATTGAGGAGTGATATTATGGTTCGAATACCATACATCGGAGCGGATACAGAGTGATGTTATGGTCAGGGCACAATACATCGGAACAGTTTGAGATAGATGTTGTGGTTCGAGTGCTATACATTGGAGCAGATTGAGGAGTGGTGCTATGGTTCAGGTACCATACACCGAAGCATGTTGAGGAGGGATGTCATGGGATGAGTACCATGGTTCGTAGTGGATGATGCTTGTGGCTATCTTGTTATCCGGTTATCGATCGGACGAGCACGAGCGAGCGGGATGCGATGATTCGCGAGATCCGGCGTGATGAGGTTGCTGCATTGTTGCGGGCTGAGTCGCCAGAATTGTTTGGGTCGATCAGGACCACTATGATTGAAGTAGTTTGATGAGCGATATGCGGCTTTCGCAGAGACGGCTGCCGCGGCGGTTACAGCGGCTGTAGCAACGGCAAAGAAAGGGGCTAGTCGGGGTTTTCAGTATCGGGACTTCTATTATGCGAAGCCTCCCACATTCGATGGAGTTCAGGACTCGATTGTTGCTATGAGATGGTTATCGGACATGGAGGGGTGTTTCTCCACGAGTTTATGCCCTGCTGATCAGAGGGTGGGGTGTGCTCTGAACCTGTTGAGGCTCGGGGCGAAGGATTGGTGGAGATTGACCACGAGGTCATTTTCCGATGCGCGGAGGGCTGCGGTTTCATGGGATCAATTCAGAGGGATGTTCAGTACTCGCTATGTTCCGCGGGATGAAAAGGAGAAATTGGCTCGGAAGTTCCTTAAGCTGAAGCAGGATTTGGAGTCGGTGACTGAGAGGACCGGGATGTTTATTGAGAGGGCGATGTTTTGCCCTGAGTTCGCTTCGGAGCAGGCTCAGATGTCCCGATATCCGAGTATGCTCAAGGGGGGGTATCAGACAGTTCGTGCCTGCGCAGAGGCGCGAGACCGTGTTGGTATCGCAGGAGGCCGCCATGTGGCGTGAGTTAGAGGTTGAGTTGCAGTTGCGTGAGATGAGGCAGGCCCCGATGCAGTCGCAGTCGGCGCCGAAACGGTCCATGACCGTAGACGTTAGAATGGGGGATCGGAGCGGTCACACTTGTGGGAAGTGTGAGAGAGATGGCACCGGAGCTTGTTGGCCCAGTGGTGCATGCCGCAAGTGCGGAAAGGAGGGGCACTGTGCACGGGATAGTTGGCAGTCAGTGCCAATTCGGGATTTGAGGAGGACAGGATGAAGCGGAGCCCCAGAGGGCTCAGGGTCGTGTTTATCTGCGTGCGACAGAGGGAGACGGAGCAGTGCCGGAGACAGCTGCGGGTATGATGCTTTCATGATGTCTTAATTGTCTGGCATTGATTTGGCGTATTGTTTGTGCTGGTATCTTGTAAGGATTTCGATGCGGTATTCGTTGTTTCGCGGGTCTGGCATGGTTATGGATTGGTGCTTCAGGTTTTCGCTTTGGCATTCGTTATTCCCTGATGGTTGGGTATGGTTATAATTGGTGTTTTAGTGTCAGTAGTCTTGTGCGGTTTTCGATGTGGTGTTCATCCTTTGGGCAGATTGTGAGTTTGGTTATGGGTTATTGTCGAGGATTCCTTTGGTTATCGTTCGTGGGGGTTGTTAGGGGAGACGCGGCACTGGGTTGATTGTCGGGTAGCATCTACAGTCGGGGAGTGGATGATTGAAGGGCTAGATTCTTGTGAGTGGGTTGATCAGGGAGGAGGTGTGTTTTGCTGAGGGTTGCTTGTGCTTGTGGGAAGCAGTCAGTGTGTAATTGTTCTCTTTGTACAGGATTGTTCTGTAAGGTCGTTAATGACGACCGGTGGCAGTTAGTCAGTGCTTTAGTGGGGGAGAATTGTAAAATTCTCCGGGAGATCGATGAGTATGTAAGGGTGCTTAGTTGTTGGGATTCAGCAGTGTTTGTCAGCGCAAAGTATAGGCCGACGAGAGCGAGTGCTGAGTGTGCGGGGCGAGATACAGACCTAGGGCATTTGATTATGGAGGCCTGAGAGGAGGTCGGGATCAAGTTTGAGTAAGTAATCGGAATTTTGCGATCAGAGTATTGGTACGTTTGAGGTACGTGATGGGTTGTACTGCATTAATCCCACGGGGTTATGTTGTGCATGTTTCTAGAGCTGGAACCGGAAGGTTCCCAGAGTTAGAACCTGAGGGTTCGCAGAGTTTGGGTGTACGGACCCACAGAGATATAGCCTCGAGTGGCTAGTATGTGTTATGAGAGTCGGTCCAGTCATACTGGAGACTCTGTTGGTATTGCTGGATTAGCTCGGGATTTGCGGATCGCGTATGTTGCAGTGTGATTGCATTGGAAGGTCTGGCCCCGGGTTATTGATCTTGTTTAGCGGAGGCAGTGATTTTGATGAGTGGAGAGAGTGCGTGGGATTGAGAGCCCCTGCAATGAGAACCAGAGTATGTGAATAGCAGTTACGCAAAAAGGGTGGTGTCGCTTGGGGCGAGCACCGTGGCACCGGTTGGAGTGGCATTATGTTCAAGAGAGTTCCGTGGAAAAGGAAAAGAGGAGGGTATGTAACTCCGAAGGGGGTGCAAGTTCACGAAAGTGAAAGCTGCAGAGCAGAGTTATGGTTAGAGTATTTCGAGTATGGTTTTGAGCATCGTGTTCGCGGCAGTGGAGTAGGAACCCATCCGGTTGGGATGTCTGTTGAGGCTCAGAAGGGATGCATGGAGAGAGAAAATCTTAAATTCTCAGTGTGAATCTGATCAGAGTGTAGGGTGGATGTAGTGGTTCATCTTGGGAGATGTTCGAGGATATCATCAGTGTATCGGGTCTTTCCACCTGCGGGTGTTGGGACTAGTTCAGTAGGTGTATGTGATGGCAAGAGGGAACTTGTGAGAGTTGATCTGAGAGGGAGGACGGATCTCTCAGTCGGTTCGGAATGGGCAAAGTGGGCTTTGGATCGGGGATCCGGTGGTTCAGGGTTTCCTAACCCTTATGGGTTGAGTGATCGTTGAGATTTGGAGCAGAGTGCATCGTGGGTAATTTCCGATTACAGAGAGTGATGAGCAGTTCAGAGTTCGTACTTTAGTTGACAAAGCAGACTCAGCAGGTTAAAGAGAGTTAGTGATCGTCTAGAGTTAACAGGAAAGTTATGCAGGCAGACGCCGTTACGAGTATGTGATTCAGGTCAGCGACTTCGTATTTCTGACGGGGTGCTTCGATTTAGGAAGAGGGGTAAATGGGGGGCCCCGGTATGTTGGGTCTTTTCGTGAAGGTGCGAAGGTAGGAAGGGTGGCCTATCGTTTGGAGCTGTCAATGGAATTGGGACGGATCCATGACACTGGTATGTGTCGCAGTTGAAGAGGTGTATAGCGGATGAGTCAGCAGTGGTTCTACTAGAGAACGATTAGGTGGATGCGAGCCTGTGTTACGTCGAGAGGCCAGTGGCCGTCGGAGATCGGAAGATCAAGGTTCTGAGGAACAAGGAGGTACCTCTGGTATTGGTTCAGTAGCGGTCTCGGGAGAGATCGGTAGTGTCTAGGGAAGCCGAAACGTGAGATGCGGGAGCAGCAGCCAGAGCTATTTTCAGAGTGAGACTTCGAGGGCGAAGTCTAATTCTAGTGGGGGAGAATTGTAACAGCCCAAAATCTCAAGTATTGTTAAATTGTATTTTGGGGTGTTTTAAAGGGGAGACTCGGCGAGTTGGAGCAAGACTCGCCGAGTAGGGTCGCAGATTTGGTCGCGGGTTCGCGACTGGACTCGACGAGTCCAGGTATGGACTCGGCGAGTCGACGCTGTTCAGCGGAAACCCTAGCCATTTCGTATTGGGTCGTATATAAGGGTTGTTATGTCGTCATTTCACGTCTTTTGGCCGATTGTGGAGAACCCTAAACGACTGTGGCATCTAGAGCAAACTTGAAGGCCATTATTGACTTTGAAGGAATTGTGGTGCAAGAAGAGGAAGGATTTTGGCCAAAGGAAGAGCAAGGGGGTCGAGTTCTGAGGTTTGGGGACACAGAGAGTACGTTTTCAGGTTATGTTTCGGATCATTCCTGTTATTTTGATGTGTACACGAATTTAGGGTTTATGAAACCCATTTGGGATTAGATGGATTGTTGTGTTACTATCCAACGTTTATAACCCTGTATTAGTACCCCTTAGAGGTCCAGAAGGTCCTATGTTTGTATATTCGGGAAAATATGTATCTCAGGAAGCAGTTTGATCGACTGCATGGCGTGGACTCGCCGAGTCGGATGATCAGACTCGGCGAGTAGCTTGAAGATTCACTGGGACTCGCCGAGTTGTTCTTCAGACTCGGCGAGTGGAGTCGGGGTGGCCCCGCGATTCTTCCAGGAGTGACTCGTCGAGTCAAAGAGGATACTCGACGAGTAGAAGGGGAATCTTAGAGGATTGAAGGACGACCAGACTCGCCGAGTCGCCAGGGAACTCGCCGAGTCCAGTCGAGCTGACAATGGACTGTTGACCAGAGTTGACTGGTGTGATTTCTTAGGGTCAGTTAACGTGGAAGATAGAAGTATTAATAAGAGATATATGATGTTACAGGGAGCTTGTAGCTCGGAGGATCAAGTGCAAGGGATTTCAGGAGTTGCTATCTTCCAGTGTCCGCGAGGTGAGTCTTCTCACTATACTTCACCCGGAAGGGTTTGACTGTTAGACCGGAAGGTCGTGTGTGTTATATTCATGCTATGTCTAGAGAGGTAGATGCTTTATATGTGATGTGTGCTTATATGTGATGTATGCTTATACGGGCCGGAAGGCGAGACTTTATGTGATAGAAAGAACGGTATGATGTATGATTTATGTGTTATGAGTATTATGTTACATGTGTTATGTTTTATACTATCATGGGCCGGAAGGCAAAATGCTATGGGCCGGAAGGCAATCTATTACGGGCCGGAAGGCGATATATATTATGGGCCGGAAGGCGATACTATTACGGGCCGGAAGGCAATGTTATGTGGCCCGAAAGGTCCGGGCCGGAAGGCAATGTTATGTGGACCGAAAGGTCCGGGCCGGAAGGCAATGTTATGTGGACCTAAAGGTCCGGGCCGGAAGGCGTATGTGCGTAAGGTATATTGGGGAACTCACTAAGCTTCGTGCTTACGTTGTTTATGTTATGTTGTTTCAGGTTCTTACAGTAACGCGGGATGGCAACGGTTCGATTGTACACACCGAAGAAAGAGTTGTGTTTTGGAGGATCCTGGTCTTCTATTATAATGAAAATGAAACTATGTTTTGTAATTCGAATGTGAATAAGATTTTAAACAAGTGTTTTTAATATTAAATTGATTATTTAAATGAAAATTTTGTTTTTGGAAATCATGGTGTTACAATATATATAGCTAAATTATTGCATATTATGGACAAAAGGTACTTAAAAGTGTTAAATTATGTTTTTCAGTCCAAAGATGAAGCTCGGAAGCAAAAGGAAGCAAGAGAAGCGGTTAGAAGATTGAGAGTGGAATGAAGAAGGAAAACACTGAAAAAGAAGCTTCTACTCGTCGAGTCAGATAGCTACTCGACGAGTCCGGTCGAGGAATCAGAAGGATAATGACTCGGGATCCCAGATAGTTATCGCAATACGGAGAATGTGAGAGGGACTCGACGAGTCACCACTTGACTCGACGAGTCGGACCGCTTATTTAAAGATAATTCCACAGATCGAGAGAAAGAAGTTCTGGAACGATTCAGAAGTGCTTAGCTGTGAATAAGAAGCCAGAAGAACCCTAGAAGTCGACCAAGGAAGCTAGAATCCAATTCCGGGAGTAATTAAGGCATAATTCCACCATTCTATTTGTTTCTTTTGTTTTGTCAACATGATTAAGCAACTTGAACTTATTTGTTTGCTGTTATTTACCTTAGTTATGAGCTAAATTCTTTAAACTTCTATTTGGGGATACGAAATTGGTAATATGGTTTGATTCTTGGTAGGATTAATTCTATGTTGGTTAATTTAGTTATTTTAGCTTGCTAAAGAACCTTGTGTATGAATGATAATTGATTTTCTGTTAATAGGGAGATAATTAATTAGCATGAACATCTATTAGTTATCAATCTCATATGCTTAGTGAACACTTTTTGTCATATGTCTAGTGTAATGAACATGAAACTAGGATTAATAAGAAAATCAAGTAAATTTATGTGCAAGCTTGTGAGATAACCATTAAACAAGAAGTTAATTAAAAGATAAATTAATTAGCTATTGCAAGTCTAACTTAACCCGAATAATATATCTAGTAAATTTAATTGAAATAGACAACTGGCCATTGTTTAAATTGATTTATTTGCTAAGAATTAATGAAGTGAATACGGAATTAATCAATTGAATCGGTAACTAGCAAAAGAATTAATCCATTGCACTTTTACCTTGAAATCAACCATAGGATCAATTAAGTTGAACTAAATAGAAGTACTTCTCCGTTATTGAATCTAGTCAAGTCGTTGTTTTCTAGCTTAACAAGTAATCATTAGTAAGTTTCTAGTCTTGTAAAACTAGAGAAAACCCCTACTTATTAGTTAAATTAGATAAATTAGGTTTTAGTATTTAATTTGCCGTTCCCTGTGTTCGATACCCTACTTGCTTGAACTATACCACAATTGATAGGTTCACTGCCTTTTGTGTGTTATTTGATAATTAAAAGTAGGTTTAAAACTAGTGGGTTTTACACACATCAAGTTTTTTACAAGACTAGAAACTTACTAATGATTACTTGTTAAGCTAGAAAACAACGACTTGACTAGATTCAATAACGGAGAAGTACTTCTATTTAGTTCAACTTAATTGATCCTATGGTTGATTTCAAGGTAAAAGTGCAATGGATTAATTCTTTTGCTAGTTACCGATTCAATTGATTAATTCCGTATTCACTTCATTAATCCTTAGCAAATAAATCAATTTAAACAACGGCCAGTTGTCTATTTCAATTAAATTTACTAGATATATTATTCGGGTTAAGTTAGACTTGCAATAGCTAATTAATTTATCTTTTAATTAACTTCTTGTTTAATGGTCATCTCACAAGCTTGCACATAAATTTACTTGATTTTCTTATTAATCCTAGTTTCATGTTCATTACACTAGACATATGACAAAAGGTGTTCACTAAGCATATGAGATTGATAACTAATAGATGTTCATGCTAATTAATTATCTCCCTATTAACAGAAAATCAATTATCATTCATACACAAGGTTCTTTAGCAAGCTAAAATAACTAAATTAACCAACATAGAATTAATCCTACCAAGAATCAAACCATATTACCAATTTCGTATCCCCAAATAGAAGTTTAAAGAATTTAGCTCATAACTAAGGTAAATAACAGCAAACAAATAAGTTCAAGTTGCTTAATCATGTTGACAAAACAAAAGAAACAAATAGAATGGTGGAATTATGCCTTAATTACTCCCGGAATTGGATTCTAGCTTCCTTGGTCGACTTCTAGGGTTCTTCTGGCTTCTTATTCGCAGCTAAGCACTTCTGAAAATAACACACATCAAGTTTAACCCTAAAAATTCAGTTTCCACACCACACTCGCCGGGTACCCCATTCGCAAACACTCTCAAGCATTCAAAGAAATCTTCAAATCTTCTTCCAATTTCTCAAGGTTTAAACTCAAAAGGTAACAACTTTCTTCTTGATTTCTAGAAAGAATGAGATTATAAGGCCATCTATACCTGCAATTTCATGAAAAAAACCCGTTTTTGAAAAGTAATGAAATTCTAGGGTTTCGATTTTTCATGAATATTGTTGTTTTGAATGCTTAGTTTGACCTTATTACTTAGTAGGAAGTCCTTGAACAAAAACCCTTGACAGAAATTACAAGTTTTATGGTCCAATTTTATGCGACCCGTCGACTGACTCGTGCAGGTTGCGCGACTCGTCGAGTCGGGCATGGACTCGACGAGTCCAATCGATTTACAGATACATTTCAGTTTTTAATTCTTTTCTGTGTTGCTGGGTTTTGTGTGTTTATTTTACAGAAATCATGTTCAGAAGAGGACAGTCTTCAACTGGTAGCCAAGGGGAGTTTCCATGGTTAAACTTCCCGCAAATTGAATCTGCTTCAACAATGAGGAAGTGGAAGAAGAAGCTCTCCGACATCAAGAAGAAGGAGGTGTATGTACCGAACAGAATTGATTGGGAATGGCTGCAGAGTGTTAGCTATGAAGAAGAACTAGCTCCTTACCTTTTGAAGGAGTTTCAACATGAAGGCAACAGTATGGTGTGTGATGGGTGGAGTCGGGTCTTCCGTATTCAAGAACCGGTTTATTTGGAACTATGTTTAGAATTCTTTTCCACGGTGTCTTTCACCGGGGGAGTGGATGTGTATCACCCGACGAGCTTTACTTTTTGTCTTGGGGGCGAGTATCGTTAATGCTCGGTGGTGGACCTTGCCTGCCGACTAGGGATTTATGATCAACCCTTAGTGACAACAAACATCTTTCGGGCTTTCTTGGCAAACACTCATATGGCGTTCCCCGATGGAGTCACGAGCACGGGTTGGTGGAATACCATAGGAAACAAAGTCTACATCCCAAAGTCTGCACAAGAAGGGAGCATCCGATCCCCGACTCACCGCCTCATTCACCGCCTTATTTCCTCCACCATCAACCAAAGGAAAGACGATGACAAGGTCTCCAACCTTGATGTTTTCTACTTATGGAGCATAATAACACCCGGAGTCTTTTGCAACATTCCATGGTGTATTGCTTCATACCTTTCGGAGGGTGCGGTCAAAGATCGCAAAACCTCCCGTATCAATGGAGGAATGTTTGTCACTCGATTGGCGAATTCATTCGGGTTGATGAACCGCGGAGCCTGGAACTTCATGACAATAATCCCGACACCCCCGTTTAATCCTATTCTTTTCCGACGAGCGCGGATAATTGAAGACTATGGTGGTGGCCATTATGCCATCCCAAATGATGACCCCGTTGTTGGTCCCGATGCACCGGGAAGGAGGGTGAGATCGAGAAGAGAACGGGATGTGGAGGACGAGCCGCCAGTAATTCCGGACGAAAATGAAGATGTACCAATGGATTGGTACAATGTAGAGATGAGGCGGATGCAGGATCAATTGGCAAGGGGGCTGAATTTTAGCAACCAATCCCACATTCGACTTTTTGACCACTTCAATATCCCACATATTGATGGTGGGAATTACCCATTCATTCCGTCTTGGGATGAGAGGATTGCTGCTAGACGAAGCGGAGCCGGGGGAAGTGGAGCTGCTAATGATGATGAGGAAGATGAAGATTGATGTTTTTGTGTTTTTAATCAAACAATTTTAATTTGTTTTGTTTTGTTTTATATTTTTATTTGGTGTGTATGCTTTGAGATTTTGTTATGTTTAATGGTTGTTTGCTTTAGTTATTTTCAGGATTGAATTATGATTGCTTGCTTAGGATGGGTTAGAGATATAAAGCATGGATGTTTTCTAGAGTAAGAGTGAGTCAAGGAAGCAAGTTTTTAACGTCAAAGTGTCGAGTCCGTTCCTAGGGGGTATGAGCAATTGAGTCCAAATGTGAGGAAGGGTTAAAGAAGTTTTTAGAGGCTAAAACAGTTGCAAAATACCAAGTTTTTTTGTTCAGTGGCCTACTCGACGAGTGCACTGAGACGACTCGCCGAGTCGCCTTGTATTTCTACATATTCTGAGAAGGCGCGCTGGTACTCGACGAGTCCACTATAAGACTCGACGAGTCGATCATTTTTTTTTTATCTCGATGGACTGCTGATTTGATGCTGCTACTGGTCCCACTTGCTCACTTATTCTTCCATTTCCATTCTTGAAGATCTTACACTGATTTCCGCGTATTTGGAGCGACCCACACGAGTTTTGACACCCAAGGCATGGATGAGATGTTACCATGTCTAAAGTTGATTGAAGTTGGAGCTTAAAATGGATATGATCAGCCTATCGACTGCTATCCCAGGGGAGTTTGTTCCACTTCCCTCTTTGTTTTTTTTTATGATTTTATGCATCATATGCAATGAGGGCATTGCATTACATAAGTGTGGGGTAGGGGGTTGGTTACATAATAGTCAATTTTAAAAAAAAAAATTGCATACCAAAAGTAGTATTTAGGATTTAATTAGAAAATTTTGGTAAAAATTAGGATTCCATGTTAGAATTGTGTTAATAATTGCATAAGAACCCAAATGTTTAGTTGAGCCTATACACGTTTTAGTGCATTTGTGGCTTCCTTATTCCAGTGAAATCATGGGACAAAAACACGACCTTGCTCGGCCTGAGGGATGCAATATGTTTAGCAGCCTAAACCTGAAATGTATCCAGGAAAGTTTTTATCATTAGCCAATAAAGGTTGAGATTGAGCGCCCCTGCTTAAGCATGTAGGGATTTTAGAAGGAAAAATATATTGAGAAATACATGAAAAAAAAAAGAAAAAAATAAAAAAAAAACAAAAAATTTGCAAGAAGAGTTGTAAGAATTTTGGAGCAATCAAAGTGAAGATCAAAAGATCAAAATTCGAAAAAATCCAAAAAAGTTGAAGATGCCAAAAGTTAATACAAGTTGGTGAATTCAAAGAGATCAAAGATCAAATTATCAAGAAAGTGAAGAATTCAAAGAGCTCCATAGTGGTATCGAAAAATTGTAATTTTCTAGAATATGTATGCTTGGGTTGCTCAATTAAAAATACCTTGAGGGTAAAGAGGTTTTCTGCGGATGGATTCGGAGGGTTGCATAAAATGAGCATAGTTCGGGGTGAGTGGGTGAATGTTTATGAGGATTGTGAGTATTTGGAATATGGGGGGTTCTTTAGGAAAAATTTTAGACACAAATGCATGCGTTGCGGTCTTGGCATAATGGCTGGGTTAGATTGGAGTTGTTATACGTAATTCTAATGTGATTAAAATTCAGTTTTGCTTGAGGGCAAGCAAAAGACAAGTGTGGGGTATTTTGATATGTGCATATTTAGTGTGTATTTAGTATAGTTTTTTATTCATATATGTAACAGCCCAAAATCTCAAGTATTGTTAAATTGTATTTTGGGGTGTTTTAAAGGGGAGACTCGGCGAGTTGGAGCAAGACTCGCCGAGTAGGGTCGCAGATTTGGTCGCGGGTTCGCGACTGGACTCGACGAGTCCAGGTATGGACTCGGCGAGTCGACGCTGTTCAGCGGAAACCCTAGCCGTTTCGTATTGGGTCGTATATAAGGGTTGTTATGTCGTCATTTCACGTCTTTTGGCCGATTGTGGAGAACCCTAAACGACTGTGGCATCTAGAGCAAACTTGAAGGCCATTATTGACTTTGAAGGAATTGTGGTGCAAGAAGAGGAAGGATTTTGGCCAAAGGAAGAGCAAGGGGGTCGAGTTCTGAGGTTTGGGGACACAGAGAGTACGTTTTCAGGTTATGTTTCGGATCATTCCTGTTATTTTGATGTGTACACGAATTTAGGGTTTATGAAACCCATTTGGGATTAGATGGATTGTTGTGTTACTATCCAACGTTTATAACCCTGTATTAGTACCCCTTAGAGGTCCAGAAGGTCCTATGTTTGTATATTCGGGAAAATATGTATCTCAGGAAGCAGTTTGATCGACTGCATGGCGTGGACTCGCCGAGTCGGATGATCAGACTCGGCGAGTAGCTTGAAGATTCACTGGGACTCGCCGAGTTGTTCTTCAGACTCGGCGAGTGGAGTCGGGGTGGCCCCGCGATTCTTCTAGGAGTGACTCGTCGAGTCAAAGAGGATACTCGACGAGTAGAAGGGGAATCTTAGAGGATTGAAGGACGACCAGACTCGCCGAGTCGCCAGGGAACTCGCCGAGTCCAGTCGAGCTGACAATGGACTGTTGACCAGAGTTGACTGGTGTGATTTCTTAGGGTCAGTTAACGTGGAAGATAGAAGTATTAATAAGGGATATATGATGTTACAGGGAGCTTGTAGCTCGGAGGATCAAGTGCAAGGGATTTCAGGAGTTGCTATCTTCCAGTGTCCGCGAGGTGAGTCTTCTCACTATACTTCACCCGGAAGGGTTTGACTGTTAGACCGGAAGGTCGTGTGTGTTATATTCATGCTATGTCTCGAGAGGTAGATGCTTTATATGTGATGTGTGCTTATATGTGATGTATGCTTATACGGGCCGGAAGGCGAGACTTTATGTGATAGAAAGAACGGTATGATGTATGATTTATGTGTTATGAGTATTATGTTACATGTGTTATGTTTTATACTATCATGGGCCGGAAGGCAAAATGCTATGGGCCGGAAGGCAATCTATTACGGGCCGGAAGGCGATATATATTATGGGCCGGAAGGCGATACTATTACGGGCCGGAAGGCAATGTTATGTGGACCGAAAGGTCCGGGCCGGAAGGCAATGTTATGTGGACCGAAAGGTCCGGGCCGGAAGGCGTATGTGCGTAAGGTATATTGGGGAACTCACTAAGCTTCGTGCTTACGTTGTTTATGTTATGTTGTTTCAGGTTCTTACAGTAACGCGGGATGGCAACGGTTCGATTGTACACACCGAAGAAAGAGTTGTGTTTTGGAGGATCCTGGTCTTCTATTATAATGAAAATGAAACTATGTTTTGTAATTCGAATGTGAATAAGATTTTAAACAAGTGTTTTTAATATTAAATTGATTATTTAAATGAAAATTTTGTTTTTGGAAATCATGGTGTTACAAATTGGTATCAGAGCCTTGGTTTGAGGGATTCGGACCCACCTACGGGTAAATCTGGACTCAAACTGAGGAAGTAAGAAAAAGTTTTCCAAATAAATGGTTTTCTAAAAGTGAATAAGAGTTCAAAGAGAAAGCAAGAAAGAGCAGTGTGTACAATCAGCCAGAGCCAAACGGTGATTTCCCAAAATACCCTTACTTTTGTATTATGAAATATATATTATGCACTTTATGAGACATTATTGCATGCTAGAGACAGGCTAGGTATTTCACATCTTAGGACTAGAGTGGCCTGATTTGTGATGCCTTAGTCTAGGGTTTGCTGTTATATGTGCGTTATGCTTTTGTGTGTATGTGATGAGTGAGAGTATCTAGTTAGAACGCACAAGGGGTAAAGCTACGGGGTACAGAGGTACTTCTGAGGATGAGCCGAGAAGGTGGAGCTACCACAGATGGGGAGTCCTATGTATGCTTCAATGCTCGAATGCTGCTTGCTTTGTGCTTTGTGGAGTTATCGATGATGGGAGTCAGCTACCAAGTGAGTATGACGATACTCAGGAGGTAGAGGGCTGGCATCATTAGGAACTCTTCAGCAGCTGATAGCAAAGAAGTGGGAGGACAGCAGAAGGGACTAGGGAGTAAACCTAGCCAGATGAGTGCGCTGGTAGAGTAGAGGATTTCGCTGGAAAGCGAGCACGCGCGATGAGATGGGTGAAAGAGCAGGTTTATCAGCTACTTAGGAACTCTGGGATGGTCCGTGTGGAAAGTATGGGTAGATGTGGCAGGTAGTATGGGCCCGTACTACTGAAAGCAGAGGACCCATACTTGATACAGGGGGCATTTTGAAGGTCCTAAGGAACAGATTGAGGAGTGATATTATGGTTCGAATACCATACATCGGAGCGGATACAGAGTGATGTTATGGTCAGGGCACAATACATCGGAACAGTTTGAGATAGATGTTGTGGTTCGAGTGCTATACATTGGAGCAGATTGAGGAGTGGTGCTATGGTTCAGGTACCATACACCGAAGCATGTTGAGGAGGGATGTCATGGGATGAGTACCATGGTTCGTAGTGGATGATGCTTGTGGCTATCTTGTTATCCGGTTATCGATCGGACGAGCACGAGCGAGCGGGATGCGAGGATTCGCGAGATCCGGCGTGATGAGGTTGCTGCATTGTTGCGGGCTGAGTCGCCAGAATTGTTTGGGTCGATCAGGACCACTATGATTGAAGTAGTTTGATGAGCGATATGCGGCTTTCGCAGAGACGGCTGCCGCGGCGGTTACAGCGGCTGTAGCAACGGCAAAGAAAGGGGCTAGTCGGGGTTTTCAGTATCGGGACTTCTATTATGCGAAGCCTCCCACATTCGATGGAGTTCAGGACTCGATTGTTGCTATGAGATGGTTATCGGACATGGAGGGGTGTTTCTCCACGAGTTTATGCCCTGCTGATCAGAGGGTGGGGTGTGCTCTGAACCTGTTGAGGCTCGGGGCGAAGGATTGGTGGAGATTGACCACGAGGTCATTTTCCGATGCGCGGAGGGCTGCGGTTTCATGGGATCAATTCAGAGGGATGTTCAGTACTCGCTATGTTCCGCGGGATGAAAAGGAGAAATTGGCTCGGAAGTTCCTTAAGCTGAAGCAGGATTTGGAGTCGGTGACTGAGAGGACCGGGATGTTTATTGAGAGGGCGATGTTTTGCCCTGAGTTCGCTTCGGAGCAGGCTCAGATGTCCCGATATCCGAGTATGCTCAAGGGGGGGTATCAGACAGTTCGTGCCTGCGCAGAGGCGCGAGACCGTGTTGGTATCGCAGGAGGCCGCCATGTGGCGTGAGTTAGAGGTTGAGTTGCAGTTGCGTGAGATGAGGCAGGCCCCGATGCAGTCGCAGTCGGCGCCGAAACGGTCCATGACCGTAGACGTTAGAATGGGGGATCGGAGCGGTCACACTTGTGGGAAGTGTGAGAGAGATGGCACCGGAGCTTGTTGGCCCAGTGGTGCATGCCGCAAGTGCGGAAAGGAGGGGCACTGTGCACGGGATAGTTGGCAGTCAGTGCCAATTCGGGATTTGAGGAGGACAGGATGAAGCGGAGCCCCAGAGGGCTCAGGGTCGTGTTTATCTGCGTGCGACAGAGGGAGACGGAGCAGTGCCGGAGACAGCTGCGGGTATGATGCTTTCATGATGTCTTAATTGTCTGGCATTGATTTGGCGTATTGTTTGTGCTGGTATCTTGTATGGATTTCGATGCGGTATTCGTTGTTTCGCGGGTCTGGCATGGTTATGGATTGGTGCTTCAGGTTTTCGCTTTGGCATTCGTTATTCCCTGATGGTTGGGTATGGTTATAATTGGTGTTTTAGTGTCAGTAGTCTTGTGCGGTTTTCGATGTGGTGTTCATCCTTTGGGCAGATTGTGAGTTTGGTTATGGGTTATTGTCGAGGATTCCTTTGGTTATCGTTCGTGGGGGTTGTTAGGGGAGACGCGGCACTGGGTTGATTGTCGGGTAGCATCTACAGTCGGGGAGTGGATGATTGAAGGGCTAGATTCTTGTGAGTGGGTTGATCAGGGAGGAGGTGTGTTTTGCTGAGGGTTGCTTGTGCTTGTGGGAAGCAGTCAGTGTGTAATTGTTCTCTTTGTACAGGATTGTTCTGTAAGGTCGTTAATGACGACCGGTGGCAGTTAGTCAGTGCTTTAGTGGGGGAGAATTGTAAAATTCTCCGGGAGATCGATGAGTATGTAAGGGTGCTTAGCTGTTGGGATTTCGATTCGCATTGAACCTGCTTCGCTTGAGAGCGAAGGACTGGTGGAAGTTTGTGACAGCTAACTACTCTATCGCAGAGCATACTCGATGACCTAGGAGAGGTTTAATGATATGTTCATGGATAAGTTTTTACCCACGCTTGAACAGGAAATTTTGGCCCACGAGTTCCTATCTCTCAAGCAGAAGACAGAGATGGTGACTAACATCACCAGGATGTTTCATGAGAGGGCTTTATTTTTCCATGAGTGGGTATCCATAGTGCAGGCCCTTGTGACTCTGTATTTGAGTATTTCGAGGAGGGATATCTAGGATTTCGTGGCGAACACCACATATAGGACATTCATTGAGTTGTAGACCAATGCGAGGAGGAGAGAGATCGAGCTAGAAACTCAGACTAGGAAGACCCAGGGAGAGATAGGAGGCTAGTGTAGTCACAACCGACAACTAACCGACCCAAGCCCGCTGATTTGAGAGTTGGAGGCTCGAAGGGATGCACTTGCGGGAAGTGCAACAAGGGATAGGAGGGACCTTGCCGGTCCGGGTCAGCTTGCTACATGTGCGGCAAGGATGGGCATATGGCTGGGGATTGCCCTAAGGGATTTCGGGTTTGTTTCAGCTGCAACCAGACGGGCCATGTGAAGGAAGATTGTCCTTAGCTTGTATCTAGGGTGATTTAGACCCCGACCTCAGCAACCCTGCGTATCACCGATGGCCGGCAGGGGAAGGCCGATTCACCGAGGGCTCAAGGCAATACATTTCAGTTGACATCAGAGGAGGCCCGTATAGCTCCAGGCGTCGTGGCTAGTATGTGTTCTTTATATATCTGTTGATTTATTTATGGTGATTATATTATCGATTGTGTAGTTACTTTTCTTGTGAATTGTGTGCCTGTGCTTGTGCTGTTCGGCTCGGGTGTGAGTCGATCGTTTGTGTCGTCGTCATTTTGTCGCAGTTTTAGCATTGCGCGTGAGACCTTGAGTAGGCCCTTAAGAGTCTCAATACCTGATGAGCATCCAGTTTCTGCTACTGATGTCTACCGAGGTTGTGTTTTAGAGATCTTCGGTGTTGGATATCCGATAGATCTCATCCCTATTGCAATGGGAAATGTTTGTGTGATCGTGGGTGTGGAATTGTTCGGCCGACTTGGGGATCTGATTGACTTTGAGCGTCAGCTGGTGACGGTTTGAGACCCTAGTGAGGGAGTGTTAACCATCTACGATGAGGGTACTAGATCAAGATCATCTTTCTTATCTGCCTCCAGGGCAAGACAGAGTTTGCAGCTTGGGTGTATGGGTTATCTGGCATATGTAGTGGATACTCGGGATGAGAAGAAGGGATTAATCTATGTTTCTCATGTTCCGATGGTATGTGATTTTCCTGATGTTTTTCCCGAGGAGTTACCAGGTGTGCCTCCTGAGAGGCAAGTGGAGTTCCGAATCGATCTGATTCCGGGTGCGACGCAGATCGCCAAGGCACCGTACCGTCTGGAACCTCCTGCGATGCAGGAGTTATTGATAACGTCTATTTTATGCATATATTTATTATGTTTACTTATTACTTTATATTATGTTTTTATGTTATTCAAAACTAAAAGATACTTAATACGCTTTGAAATGTTCATTTATAGTTAAAATGGGAGTTCGAATGATAAAGGAGGAGAAATGAGCTAAAACGACGCAAAAAGGATATTGCTGGCAGATTGACCCCTCTTCTGTTTTGGGTATATTTGATGACTTATAAGTCTAATTGACGAGATTCAAAATGTTCTGAAAACTAGACAAAATTTCCTACAACTTATGTGAGAAGGCCTTTTTGCTAATTCGACATTTATCATATCCAAAATCGGCCTTGAAGATGAAGCATAAAAGCTGGACGGAAATTCCCTCTAAGTTACTTATTCCACAATCACCACTTACCTTATTTTTATTTGCTTAATCCCTAAGCCACCATTAGTTTCCTTATTCCGATCCAACTCTAATATTCCATATTAATTCCATCTCCATTCAACTATAAATACCCTATATCATTCCACCATTTTCATCATCTACAATATTCCACTTCGACTTGTGCGATAAGAAAACTTCATAACTGCTATGTTGAGGGTCTAGAAGGCGGCCGGAAGGCCGTTAAGATGGCATGAGCAAAAATCTGAAGGATTGGAGAGCATATTCATGTTGGTAACTGATATGTGCATATTTAGTGTGTATTTAGTATAGTTTTTTATTCATATATTAGCTAAATTATTGCATATTATGGACAAAAGATACTTAAAAGTGTTAAATTATGTTTTTCAGTCCAAAGATGAAGCTCGGAAGCAAAACGAAGCAAGAGAAGCGGTTAGAAGATTGAGAGTGGAATGAAGAAGGAAAACACTGAAAAAGAAGCTTCTACTCGTCGAGTCATATAGCTACTCGACGAGTCCGGTCGAGGAATCAGAAGGATAATGACTCGGGATCCCAGATAGTTATCGCAATACGGAGAATGTGAGAGGGACTCGACGAGTCACCACTTGACTCGACGAGTCGGACCGCTTATTTAAAGATAATTCCACAGATCGAGAGAAAGAAGTTCTGGAACGATTCAGAAGTGCTTAGCTGCGAATAAGAAGCCAGAAGAACCCTAGAAGTCGACCAAGGAAGCTAGAATCCAATTCCGGGAGTAATTAAGGCATAATTCCACCATTCTATTTGTTTATTTTGTTTTGTCAACATGATTAAGCAACTTGAACTTATTTGTTTGCTGTTATTTACCTTAGTTATGAGCTAAATTCTTTAAACTTCTATTTGGGGATACGAAATTGGTAATATGGTTTGATTCTTGGTAGGATTAATTCTATGTTGGTTAATTTAGTTATTTTAGCTTACTAAAGAACCTTGTGTATGAATGATAATTGATTTTCTGTTAATAGGGAGATAATTAATTAGCATGAACATCTATTAGTTATCAATCTCATATGCTTAGTGAACACTTTTTGTCATATGTCTAGTGTAATGAACATGAAACTAGGATTAATAAGAAAATCAAGTAAATTTATGTGCAAGCTTGTGAGATGACCATTAAACAAGAAGTTAATTAAAAGATAAATTAATTAGATATTGCAAGTCTAACTTAACCCGAATAATATATCTAGTAAATTTAATTGAAATAGACAACTGGCCATTGTTTAAATTGATTTATTTGCTAAGGATTAATGAAGTGAATACGGAATTAATCAATTGAATCGGTAACTAGCAAAAGAATTAATCCATTGCACTTTTACCTTGAAATCAACCATAGGATCAATTAAGTTGAACTAAATAGAAGTACTTCTCCGTTATTGAATCTAGTCAAGTCGTTGTTTTCTAGCTTAACAAGTAATCATTAGTAAGTTTCTAGTCTTGTAAAACTAGAGAAAACCCCTACTTATTAGTTAAATTAGATAAATTAGGTTTTAGACGAGTCGATCATTTTTTTTATCTCGATGGACTGCTGATTTGATGCTGCTACTGGTCCCACTTGCTCACTTATTCTTCCATTTCCATTCTTGAAGATCTTACACTGATTTCCGCGTATTTGGAGCGACCCACACGAGTTTTGACACCCAAGGCATGGATGAGATGTTACCATGTCTAAAGTTGATTGAAGTTGGAGCTTAAAATGGATATGATCAGCCTATCGACTGCTATCCCAGGGGAGTTTGTTCCAATTCCCTCTTTGTTTTTTTTTTATGATTTTATGCATCATATGCAATGAGGGCATTGCATTACATAAGTGTGGGGTAGGGGGTTGGTTACATAATTAGTCAACTTTTAAAAAAAATTTGCATACCAAAAGTATTATTTAGGATTTAATTAGAAAATTTTGGTAAAAATTAGGATTCCATGTTAGAATTGTGTTAATAATTGCATAAGAACCCAAATGTTTAGTTGAGCCTATACACGTTTTAGTGCATTTGTGGCTTCCTTATTCCAGTGAAATCATGGGACAAAAACACGACCTTGCTCGGCCTGAGGGATGCAATATGTTTAGCAGCCTAAACCTGAAATGTATCCAGGAAAGTTTTTATCATTAGCCAATAAAGGTTGAGATTGAGCGCCCCTGCTTAAGCATGTAGGGATTTTAGAAGGAAAAATATATTGAGAAATACATGAAAAAAAAATAAAAAAATAAAAAAATAAAAAAAAATTTGCAAGAAGAGTTGTAAGAATTTTGGAGCAATCAAAGTGAAGATCAAAAGATCAAAATTCGAAAAAATCCAAAAAAGTTGAAGATGCCAAAAGTTAATACAAGTTGGTGAATTCAAAGAGATCAAAGATCAAATTATCAAGAAAGTGAAGAATTCAAAGAGCTCCATAGTGGTATCGAAAAATTGTAATTTTCTAGAATATGTATGCTTGGGTTGCTCAATTAAAAATACCTTGAGGGTAAAGAGGTTTTCTGCGGATGGATTCGGAGGGTTGCATAAAATGAGCATAGTTCGGGGTGAGTGGGTGAATGTTTATGAGGATTGTGAGTATTTGGAATATGCGTTGCGGTCTTGGCATAATGGCTGGGTTAGATTGGAGTTGTTATACGTAATTCTAATGTGATTAAAATTCAGTTTTGCTTGAGGGCAAGCAAAAGACAAGTGTGGGGTATTTTGATATGTGCATATTTAGTGTGTATTTAGTATAGTTTTTTATTCATATATTAGCTAAATTATTGCATATTATGGACAAAAGGTACTTAAAAGTGTTAAATTATGTTTTTCAGTCCAAAGATGAAGCTCGGAAGCAAAAGGAAGCAAGAGAAGCGGTTAGAAGATTGAGAGTGGAATGAAGAAGGAAAACACTGAAAAAGAAGCTTCTACTCGTCGAGTCAGATAGCTACTCGACGAGTCCGGTCGAGGAATCAGAAGGATAATGACTCGGGATCCCAGATAGTTATCGCAATACGGAGAATGTGAGAGGGACTCGACGAGTCACCACTTGACTCGACGAGTCGGACCGCTTATTTAAAGATAATTCCACAGATCGAGAGAAAGAAGTTCTGGAACGATTCAGAAGTGCTTAGCTGTGAATAAGAAGCCAGAAGAACCCTAGAAGTCGACCAAGGAAGCTAGAATCCAATTCCGGGAGTAATTAAGGCATAATTCCACCATTCTATTTGTTTCTTTTGTTTTGTCAACATGATTAAGCAACTTGAACTTATTTGTTTGCTGTTATTTACATTAGTTATGAGCTAAATTCTTTAAACTTCTATTTGGGATACGAAATTGGTAATATGGTTTGATTCTTGGTAGGATTAATTCTATGTTGGTTAATTTAGTTATTTTAGCTTGCTAAAGAACCTTGTGTATGAATGATAATTGATTTTCTGTTAATAGGGAGATAATTAATTAGCATGAACATCTATTAGTTATCAATCTCATATGCTTAGTGAACACTTTTTGTCATATGTCTAGTGTAATGAACATGAAACTAGGATTAATAAGAAAATCAAGTAAATTTATGTGCAAGCTTGTGAGATGACCATTAAACAAGAAGTTAATTAAAAGATAAATTAATTAGCTATTGCAAGTCTAACTTAACCTGAATAATATATCTAGTAAATTTAATTGAAATAGACAACTGGCCATTGTTTAAATTGATTTATTTGCTAAGGATTAATGAAGTGAATACGGAATTAATCAATTGAATCGGTAACTAGCAAAAGAATTAATCCATTGCACTTTTACCTTGAAATCAACCATAGGATCAATTAAGTTGAACTAAATAGAAGTACTTCTCCGTTATTGAATCTAGTCAAGTCATTGTTTTCTAGCTTAACAAGTAATCATTAGTAAGTTTCTAGTCTTGTAAAACTAGAGAAAACCCCTACTTATTAGTTAAATTAGATAAATTAGGTTTTAGTATTTAATTTGCCGTTCCCTGTGTTCGATACCCTACTTGCTTGAACTATACCACAATTGATAGGTTCACTGCCTTTTGTGTGTTATTTGATAATTAAAAGTAGGTTTAAAACTAGTGGGTTTTACACACATCAATAACCATGTAGTTTGTTAATGTGAACATGTTTGGCGTTCCATTATGATTCTATATGCAATTACTTTCTGATTTGGGTGTTAAAACCCTTAGCTTTGTGTTTATGATTAGATGAAACCTTGATTTATGGATTAATTGCTATTTAGATTGTTTTATTCACGTTTAATTTATCTTGTTGAGCTTTTTAAAAGATCCTTATGTGTTAATGGTAATTATTTTTTGTTAATAATCAAGTTTATTGAGTTATATGAACATCTTCTTAATTGCTTGAATCATATAGTTTTGTGAAAACAAGATTGTATGCCTAGTATTAGTGAACATGAACCTAGGGTTAACTAGAAAATAAGTAAGTTAATGTGTGAGCATGTGTGATAACCAATCTCACATAACCTAGGGTTAACTAGAAAATAAGTAAGTTAATGTGTGAGCATGTGTGATAACCAATCACACATGAGTTAAATTAAATTAACAAATTTGATTAACTATTATTACAAGTCTTGCTTGATACGAACTGAACACTAGGAAACTCTGTGTGTGCAAATGTTTAAGATTTTAAGATGAAATTTGTCTAAAGTAAAGTACCTGAAGAGATTTGTCTTCGGTCAGCTTATCAAGATTTGCTATTTATTTGTTTATTTGAGATTTAATTCCATAAAACCTTTCTTCACTGCTTTTGTGTGTTTTGTGTAACCTATAATCAAACATTTTAAATTAATTCACTACCGTTCCCCTTGTGTTCAACACCCTTGCTTATCAAAGCTATACTATACTCGATCGGGTTCACTGCATGTAAGGTGTTTTTAGATGTGATAAAGTTGGAATTATAAATAAAAAACTAGTGCATTAAAAATACACATCAGTTATCCTCTCACCTATAGGAGCTGTTAGGAAAGGGGTTTATTCGGCCGATCAGTTCTCATAGGGAAGCCCCAATCCTTTTTGTCAGAAAGAAGGATGGTTCACATCGGATGTGTATTGATTACTGGGAACTGAATAAGCCGACGGTGAAAAACTGTTACCCTTTACGAGGATTGATGATCTTTTTGACCAACTTCAGTGGGCATCTTGGTTTTCCAAGATCGATTTGAGGTTCAGCTATCATCAGATGAGGGTACAGGTGGAGGATATTCAGAAGACATCCTTTCGAACTCGCTATGGACATTACGAGTTTGTGGTGATGCCTTTTGGGTTCACCAATGCACCGACGGCGTTCATGAACCTCATGAATCGGGTGTGTATGCCATGTTGGATCGATCAGTGATCGTTTTTATCAATGACATTCTAGTATATTCAAAGACTAGGGAACATCATGTGGAGCATCTACGAGAGATTCTTGGGGTTTTGAGGATGGAGAGGCTTTATGCCAAGTTCTTCAAGTGTGACTTCTAGTTGCGTGAGGTTTAGTTTTTAGGACACCTCAACAATTATAACGGTATCTTGGTTGACCAAGGCAAAATAGAGGTTGTGATGCAGTGGGAGGTACCGAGATCTCCATTTGAGATTTTAATATTCCTCGGATTGGAAGGTTATTATCAGAGATTCATCAAAGACTTCTCCAAGATTGTTGTTCCTCTCACCAAGTTGACATGGAAGGATGTTGCTTTCAGTTGGGGGCCTGAGCAACAGGCATCATTTGAGACTCTTCGCTAGAGATTGTGTGAAGCACCAGTACTTGCCCTCCTAGAGGGAGTTGAGTACTTGCCCTCCTAGAGGGAGTTGAGGATTTTGTAGTCTACTGTGATGCATATATTGCAAGACTGGGTGTTGTGTTGATGCATAGAGGGCATGTGATAGCATACGATTCGAGGCAGTTGAAGCCTCACGAAGCGAGATATCCCACCCATGATCTGGAGTTGGGGGTGGTGGTTTTCGTCCTCAAGATTTGGCGCCACTATCTCTATGGTGTACGGTGTAACATCTACATAGACCATAAGAGTAGAGATACCTTATGGATCAACCGAACTTGAATATGAGGAAAAGGAGGTGGTTGGATGTAGTGAAAGACTATGACTACGAAATCTTGTATCATCCAGGAAAGGCTAATGTGGTGGCTGATGCCTTGAGATGGAGGGCGGCAAGTACCCCGATCCAGGATGTATGCATGAGGATGACTGTGATGACTCCAGCTTTAGAGATCATTAATGAAACACAGTCAGAGTCCATTAAATAGGGAAATCAGAAAAGTGAGCGGGTGATTGGTTAGGTTTCGACATTTGATATTGACAGTCGAGGGCTTTTGACTCTACATGGGCGGGTATGGGTACCTTATGCAGGCAGGGTCTGACAGATTTTGATGGAGGAGGCCGAGATTTTCCATTCACCCGGGGGACACCAAGATGTATCTCGACTTGAAGCATAATTATTGGTGGCCATGTATGAAAAGAGATGTGGCATGGTTTATGGAGCAGCGTTTGACCTGTCGAAAGGTCAAGGCTGAGCACCAACATCCTCATGGCAAGTTGTAGCCTCTGGAGGTTCCCTTATAGAAGTGGGACCAGATTACCATGGATTTCAATACAAATTTACCAAGGAATGCGAGGGGTGTTGACACTATCTGGGTGATAGTGGATCGTTTGATGAAGAGTGCTCACTTCTTAGCCATTAGTGAGAACTCTTTTGTAGAGAAGTTAGGTGCGATTTGCGTTCAAGAGGTAGTAGCTCGGCATGGGGTGCCAACGTCCATTGTTTCATGAGAAGTTGGGTACCCGTCTACACTTTAGTACTGCATACCATCCACACACGGATGGTCAGAGGGAGCGGACTATTCAAACACTCAAGGATATGATGTGTGATTGTGTTAGTTGGAACTCATATCTTCCGTTGGCTGAGTTCTCGTATAACAACAACCATCATGCCAATATCAGTATGCACCTGTTTGAGCTCCTTTATGGTCAGAGATGTCAGACTCCTATTTGTTGAGGCGAGGTAGGGTAGAGGGTCGTGGGGAGCATGGAGGTAGTGCTCTAGACGACCGAGCTTATATAATAGGTTTGACATAGATTATTGACAACACATAGCCGCCAGAAGAGTCATGCGGATCGGCGATGCCCTGACTTAGAGTTTTAGGTGGGAGATCTAGTGCTCCTAAAGGTGTCACCCTGGAAGGGTCTTATCCACTTTAGGAAGCGGGGCAAGCTAGGACCCAGGTTCATTGGCCCTTTTCGAGTCTTGTCTCATGTGGGCAAGGTAGCCTACCGGTTGGAGCTACCAGAGAAGTTGAGGCAGATTCATAATACCTTCCATGTTTCCCAACCGAGGAAGTGTATGGTTGATGAGACCGATGTGGTCCCTTTGGAGGACATTCATGTCGATGATCTCCTGAATTATGTGGAGAAACCCGTAGACATTTTGGATCGGAAAGTGAAAACCTTGAGGAACAAGGTTATGAACTTGGTCAAAGTTCAGTGGCTGCACCAGAGAGGTTCGGAGTGGATGTGGGAACCTGCGTCCAAGATGTATGAGCAATATCCTGAGCTGTTTCTAGAGGATGAATTTAAGGGCGAAGTCGGATTCTAGTGGGGGAGAATTGTAACATCCCGAATAAGGTAAACTTTTATCATTTTTTGAATCTTTATCAAAAGTGCCGCATTTAGTCCCTCAAAGAAAAAGACACGCAAAAGTGGTTGTGTGTGGGGCGTACATATGAGTACGCGCAGCGTACTCATGCAATGTGCATGGACGCAGATGGTCAGCTTGTACGTCGAGCGTACATGTGGTACGTCGGGTATACTAGACCAGATGTTAAACCCAAATTTTAAGGGTTGCCTTATTTAAAGAGCATTATGACTTCATTTATATCCACCCTTATCTTCCTCCAACCCTCTCATAAACCCTAATCACATGTGAGTTGCTTGTGTGTGAGATATTGCAAGTTTTGAGTGCTCTTGGATCTAGTAGTCGAAGAAGGAGGTTAGAGAAGAAGAAGAAGTTCCTAACAAGCTTTAAGATCTAGAAACTTCCCATTATTGTGCATCATTTTCAGGTATAAAGTCTATACCTTGGCACGCTGGAAGGGTGTTACCCGCTTTAGGAAGTGGGGCAAGCAGGGCCCCAGGTTCATTGACGCTTTTAGATTTTTTTCCCATGTAGTCAAGGTGGCCTACTGGTTGGATCTACCAGAGGAACTGAGGCAGATTCATGATACTTTCCATGTTTCCCAGTTGAGGAAGTGTATAGTTGATGAGACCGATGTGGTCCCTTTGGAGGACATTTAGGTCGATAATCGCCTGAATTATGTGGAGAAGCCTATAGCCATTTTGGATCGGAAAGTGAAAACCTTGGGGAAGAAGGTTGTGAACTTGGTCAAAGTTCAGTGGAAGCACCAGAGAGGTTCAGAGTGGACATGGGGACCTGAGTCC
Source organism: Lactuca serriola (assembly GCF_051521515.1). Classification (NCBI taxonomy): domain Eukaryota; kingdom Viridiplantae; phylum Streptophyta; class Magnoliopsida; order Asterales; family Asteraceae; genus Lactuca; species Lactuca serriola. Next base: position 81,540,094 of record NC_136416.1, on the reverse strand, counting down.
GAGATACGTGAGCAATATCTTGATCTGTTTCTGGAGGATCACTTTGAGGGTGAAGTCTGATTCTAGTGGGGGAGAATTGTGACATCCTGAAATAAGGTACATTTTTATTATTTCTTGAATCTTTAGCGAAAGTGACACACTTAGTCCATCAAAGAAAAAGGCTTGCAAAAGTGGTTGTACACAGGGCGTACATATGGGTATGCGCAACGTACTCATGCAATGTTCATGGAAGCGGATGGTCAGTTAGTACGCTTGGCATACATGTAGTACGCCGGGCATATTGGGTTGCCCTTATTTAAAGAACATTATGACTTCATTTCTGGCCACCCTTATCTACCTCCAAGCCTCTCATAAACCCTAATCTCGTGTGAGTTGATTGTGTGTGAGATATTGGAATTTTTGAGTGTTCTTGGATCTTCTAGTAGAAGAAGGAGGTTAAAGAAGAAGAAGAAGGTCCTAGCAAGCCTGAAGACTGAGAAACTTCCCATCTTTGTGCATCATTTTCGAGTACAAAGTCCATACCTTGGCAGACCGGAAGGGTGTTATCCGCTTTAAGAAGTGGGACAAGTTGGGCCCCAGGTTTATTGTCCTTTTTTGAGTTTTGTCGCGTATGGGCAAGGTGGCCTACCAGTTGGAGATACCATAGGAGCTGAGGTAGATTCATGATAAATTCCAAGTTTCCCAGCTGAGGAAGTGTATAGTTGATGAGTCCGATGTGGTCCCTTTGGAGGACATTCAGGTTGATGATCGCGTGAATTATATGGAGAAGCATGTAGCCATTTTGGGTCGGAAAATGAAAACCTTGAGGAACAAGGTTATGAATTTGGTTAAAGTTCAGTGGCAGCACCGGAGAGGTTCAGAGTGGACGTGGGAACCTGGGTCTGAGATGCGTGAGCAATATCCCGAGTTGTTTCTGTAGGATGACATTGAGGGAGAAGTATGATTCTAATGGGGGAGAATTGTAACATCCCGAAATAAGGTACATTTTTATCATTTCTTGAATCTTTATCAAAAGTGTCACATTTGGTCCCTTAAAGAAAAAGGCTTGCAAAAGTGGTTGTACGCGGGGCATACATATGAGTATACACAGCGTACTCATGTAGTGTGCATGGACGCTAATGGTCATCTAGTACTCTCGATGTACATGTGGTACGCCGAGCATACTAGGCTAGATGTTAAACCCTAATTTCATGGGTTGCCCCTATTTAAAGAACATTATGACTTCATTTCTGGCCACCCTTATCTGCCTCCAACCCTATCATAAAGCCTAATCTTGTGTGAGTTTTTTGAGTGTGAGATATTGCATGTTTTTGAGTGTTCTTGGCTCTTGTAGTAGAAGAAGGAGGTTAGAAAAGAGGAAAAAGGTCCTAGAAAGCTTGAAGATCTAGAAACTTCCCATCTTTGTGCATCATTTTTCAGGTATAAAGTCTATACCTTGGTAAGTTTTCTTTAATATCTCTTTGGTTTTAGATTTATGAGCTAAAATTTCCCAAGTTTGGACCTTTATTAGTTTGGGACTCTCTAGAAGGTTTCAGCTGTCCTTTCATGCATATTAGGACATGTAGATTCATAAAAATGCTTGTTTGATCTTCTCATTTTGGCTCATGCATGAGTAAAGTAGCTTATAATGGAAGATGTGATGCTTTGAGCTTTTGTTGCCCATGAAGTGGCTTAAATCCAATGAGTTTATGGATTAAGATGTCTTAAATTAGTCAAATTTGTGGTTGGGTTGGTTGTCTTAAAGGATTAAGACACCAACTTAGTTGAAATAGAGGCAGACGGAGTACGTTGGGCGTACTCCTGGCTAAGTGCAGTGCAACCTGATCTTTCGCTGATGAGAGTTGGCCCTACTGTACACCTACGTAAGGATTTGTATGCTTAGCGGACGCGTTGAATGTTGACTTTGTTAACTTTGACCCTTGGTCAAGTTTTAAGGTTTTTGGACCATTAGAAGGGCAAAATGATCCTTTTTCCCTGAAGTTTTAGCCGTGGGATTTGGACTTGAAAGTGAGTTTTTGACCTTAAAAATAATTAGGGTTAATTATTTTGTTTACTAGGCGGAGTCTAGATCCGGCAGTTCGGGTGCTAGGTTTTCTTGTCGTCAATATCATGTGAGTCTCCTCACTTACTCTTACTTGTATGGTAGGGTAGCTGTATTTATGATGACCAGTTAAGTCTAGTTGTTATGATTATGTTATGCTAATTATATGTGAATGAGGCTACTGATAGCCAACCAGGGTTCCTGATAACTCACCGGGCGTGCTGTTAGCTCACCGGGACTGCTGATAGTCCCCAGGGTTGCTGATAACCCATAGCTGTTTATTTATGATGTGTTGTATGGGGTATCTTGGGGAACTCACTAAGCTTTTGTTGGGGTTTAATATTGTCACACCCCCAAACTAGAACGGCGAAAACGTCTGGGGGTGGATGATCTCATGTACAGTATCATAACAAACGAATAATAGTGATCAAAGCCATACAACCATCATATTGATAATTAAGTAGTTTACATTGTACACAAAACATTGTTTACTAAATATTAAATACATATGTCAAACAAATAAATAGCGTGACGTGTGACGCCCCTTCATCAAAACTCTTTGGATTACATGTTTAATGATTTTTTGAGAATACAAGTGATTTTGAAAAGTGTCAACAATTAAGTTGGTGAGTTCATAAGACTTTTGCATGCGAAAGATCGGTAAGTTTTCCTTGTAAGAATGATGGAGTGTGCTCTCAGAAAATCCAACATTTTCTTTAAAATGAGATCTAAGTCTTAAACCCAAGACCAAAGTTGTAGGTAGTGATGTACAGGAAAATAGTATTATGTGTTTTTATCTTTATATATAAAGACTAATTGAATGTATGTTAACCCCGAAAACCAAATGTATTGTTAATACCCCATGTGAGGTATCATAACCATGCTAGCGACTAGTGATCTGCTTCGATGTTCTTCAGGCATCGGAATGTTAGATATTTGTCACCCTAGACTTGCCGGTCTAACTGTAGCTAACAACTTGGGTGCGGGGTTGTCAGTCCCGTATAGATCTAGACACAAGTGTCACGCTCTCTTACCGAGACTCTGGTTATAATTTAGGACTTTAGTGTGTACTTTGGTAGGTACGGTGAAGGCTTGTCTCACAAATTTGTATTAACCGGTTTATGTATAGTGTAATGAAACCATCAATGAAGGTATTACCTTTCCATAGGGGGCATGTAGAGTATGTATATTTATACCTTTAAATAATTATATGATTCGTTCAAAATGATAGAGTAGTATTTGTGATTCCCGAAGTATACCAATTATAGTTTATTATGAATATTTTGTTAAATCCATTTATATAAACATTTATATAAATACATAATAGTTATCTTGTCTAGATGTTTTTAAAAGATTATATCATAAAAACTTTCATCTAACCCAAGTATGAGAAATTTGCATGAAAAAGTCCATTTCTTGCTTTTGCCCCCTTTTAACGATATTTACCGGTAACTAGGAAAATATAACTTGATAAAACTTGTTTCTATCCTTTTTGGGATTTTAACTCAAAAATAGCTTCATATGTTTTAAAACCATATATTTTTAGTTAAAACTCACAAAATGATGTCATAAACTAGTTATGTCCATTTTTGTTTAAAAATCCATTTTTACATAAAGTGATAGATTCTTGAGTATTCTTTTTGTAAAACCAACTCCTAATATTTTTTTCTAGTTTCTAAATGCATGACTAAAACAACATATTTCGGGTTTTATCCCACAAAATGGTATAATAACTAGGTTACAACCATTTTCGCTAGAAATGCCATATTTGTCCAGAGAAAATCTTAGTCTTTGTAGTTTTGTAATTATAATTTTTTCTTATGAATATATAACATAGTTTATGTTTTATTTTTCTTAGTTTCACATCCCAAAACTAACACACTACAAATAAATGTTCTAAAAACTAGTGATAACCATATTTCATGCAAATAATGTTTTATATTCAACATAGGAATGGAACATGCAAACATTTATGTAAATATTATAAATATTTCTTGTATCCCCCCCCCCTCCCTAGAACATGAAAAACTCGAAAATATGGGGGTATGAACTCACCTTGAGTGTATTTGTGGTTGGATAAGGAAGTGATTGTGAATATTTTTAAGCCTAGAAAACTTGAAGGTGGATGGAGAACTCTTTGAAGATGGTATTATCCTATGAGTTTTAACAGATGATAATGTGTGTAAATGAGATGAAACTAACATGAAAGTGTGTTGAAACACTAGATTAACAAGAACTACTTACCAAAAATTCTAAGAACCAACTTGGAGAATTAATCCTTGAAAGATTTGGACTTGTTTCTTGAGAGGAAAGTGAAGGAGTTTGAAAATGGTGGGGGTTTGGGGGTTCTCAGCCGATGTTAAAGAGGGAGGGGTGAAGTGATGTTTGCGTTGTTATTCGATGGATAATAGCCTTGATACCTGTTGGATAATATTTTGTGTTGGAAAGGATGAAACCCTCATGTCACTAAGTCGACTCTTTTCTTCTTTTCTTTCCCACTGAGAACTCCACTAGTCCATCGAAATCACCTGGTGATTTCGGTCCAGTGTCACCGAGATCATAGAGTTTTCAATCCCAAACCGAACACTCTAAAAAGCAAGATCATAGAGTTTTCGGCCCTAAACCGAAAACCCTAAAAACAAGGTATAAACCTAAAATTCATGTCCTAATCAGTTGAATTTTGTTGACTTGTTGACTTTGATTGGACCAGAACTGTCGGTTGTCACATTATCCCCCCGTTGGAAGGAATTTCTTCCTGAAATTAGTTCTAGAGTGGGTACTCATGAGCTAGAGAAAAGATGTGGGTACTTCTGTTTCATTTGATCTTCTCGTTCCCAGGTGAATTCAGGCCCTCGCTTGGCGTTCCAACGGACCTTCACTATGGGTATAAGGCTTTGTGTCGTCCGTTTGACCTCCCTGTCCATGATTTGCACAGGTTCCTCTACGAAGTGTAGACTCTTGTTTACCTTGATTTTATCGAGTGAGATTACAAGAGTCTCGTCGGACAGACACTTCTTCAGGTTGGACACGTGAAGGGTGGGGTGTACGTTATTGAGTTCTTGTGGTAGTCGAAGTTTGTAAACCACCGGGCCGATTCTAGCAAGGTTCTTGAATGGCCCGATGTACCTTGGATTTAGTTTCCCACGTCTTCCAAAATGTATCATTCCCTTCCAAGGTGAGACCTTCAACAGAACGCGGTCACCAACCTGGAATTCCAAGGGTTTGTGTCTCTTATCTACATAGCTCTTTTGCTGATCCCGAGGTGCTTTTAATAGTTCACGGATCTACACTATATTCTCCGTAATTTCCCGTATGAACTCAGGGCTAGTGAGTGTGCTATTGGACACTTGTTCTTTCACTAGCTGCGTGTCACCCACTTCAGCCCAACACATAAGTGATTTGCACTTGTGTCCATAGAGGGCTTCGAATGGAGCAACCTTAATACTGGTGTGATAACTGTTATTGTATGCGGATTCGATGAGCGGTAAGTGGGTATCCTAGGCCTTACCAAAGTCTATCACACAAGCTCTCAACATCTCCTCCAGCGTCTGAATGGTTCTCTCGCTTTGCCTATCGGTTTGAGGGTGATAAGTTGTACTCATGTCGAGTCGCGTTCCTAAGGACTTTTGTAGTGATTGCCAAAATCGTGAAGTAAATCTGCTATCTCTGTCGGAGATGATGGATATTAGCACCCCATGTAGTCGTACAATTTCTTTAATGTACGTCCTTGTTAGCTTCTCCATCTTGTCGGTCTCTTTTATCGCTAGGAAGTGTGCGGATTTGGTTAACTAGTCAACGATCACCCAGATGTTGTCGCGTCCACCCATCGTCTTGGGAAACTTGGTTATGAAGTCCATGGTTATCCGCTCCCACTTCCACTCGGGTATGTCTGGTTGTTGAAGCAAACCCGAGGGCTTTTGGTATTCTACCTTGACCTTGACATAAGTTAGGCACTTGCCTATATAGGTAGCGATTTCTTCCTTCATGTTTGGCCACCAATAAAGTTTCTTGAGGTCCAAATACATCTTGTCTGAACCGGGATGAACGGAGTATTTGGTTTTGTAGGCTCGTTCATGACAACGTCTCTATACCCTCCAAATTTCGACGTCCAAATTCGGTTCATGAGATAATAAGCTTTGTCCTCCTTGGCTTCAAGGTTTTTGTCCATTCCCTACAAGGCCTCACCTGTAACGTTCTCGGGTTTCAAGGCTTCAAGCTGCGCCTCCTTGATATGTGTGGAAAGGTGTTAATGGATGGTCATGGTCAAGGATTTCACCCTAGGGCCTGAGTATTCTTTTCGACTTAGGGTATCTGCTAGTACGTTTGCCTTGCCTGGATGATAACGAATTTTGCATTCGTAGTCATTTAGCAATTCTACCCATCATCATTGTCTCATGTTGAGCTCATTTTGATTGAGAATGTGCTGAATACTCCATTGATCTGTGAAGATGGTGCATTTTATGATGTAAAAGGTAGTGTCTCTAGATCTTTAGGGAAAATAGCACTGCTCCTAATTCGAGGTCATGCGTGGTATAATTGACCCCATGAGTCTTGATTTGTCTTGAGGCATAGGCAATGACCTTTCCTCATTGCATAAACATGCATCCTTGGCCTTGTTTGGACGCATCGTAATAGACCACAAAGTCTTCGGTCCCTTCTGGGAGAGACAAGATTGGAGCACTGCATAGGACTTGTTTAAGCGTTGGAAGGCAGTTTCTTGTTTATCCTCCCAGTTAAAAGTCACTCCCTTCTGAGTCAAGGTAGTGAGCGGCTTTGTGATTTTGGAAAAAAAATTGTATAAACCTTCGGTAGTAGCTATCAAGGCCCCAAAATTGGCGTATCTCTGTCGGTGTTCTTGGTGTTGCCCAGTTTTCAATCGCCTTGACTTTGGAAGGGTCCACGTGTATCCCTTCCTCGCTGACTACGTGTCCCAAGAAGTCTACACTTCGGATCCAGAATTCGCATTTCAAGAATTTTGCATACAGTTTCTTTGTCCTTAACGTCTCCAAGACTTTTCGTAAGTGCTGACAATGTTCTTCCTTGCTTCATGAATAGATTAGTATGTCGTCGATGAATACTATCACGAATTTATCCAGGTAAGGTCGGCACACATGACTCATTAGGTCCAAGAACACTGCAGTCGCACTAGTCAAACTAAAGGCATCACTACAAACTCGTAGTTTGTGTGCCCCATTAGGTCCAAGAACACTGCAGTCGCACTAGTCAAACTAAAGGCATCACTACAAACTCGTAGTGACCATAGCGTGTTCTAAATGTCGTTTTAGGAACATCTCCATCCTGGATTCTCAGTTGATGGTACCTCGACCTTAGATCGATCTTTGAGAAGTAGCTTGATCCTTGCAGTTGATCAAATAGGTCGTTGATTTAAGGTAGGGGATAATGGTTATTGATAGTGAGTTTGTTCAGTTCTCAATAATCTATGCACATGCAAAATGATCTGTCCTTTTTTTTCACGAACAATACCAGTGCTCCCCAAGGTGAGAAGCTCGTTCTGATAAATCCTTTTCTAAACAGTTCGTTCAGTTGACTGGACAATTCCTTCATTTCAGCCGATGCTAAACGGTATGGGGATTTGGCTATGAGGGTGGCTCCAAGGATCAAGTCGATTCTGAACTCGACTTGGCGTACGGGTGATATTCCCGGAAGGTCTTCTAGGAATACATTGAGAAAGTTACAGACCTCTGGAATATCCTTGATGTCTTTCACTTCCTGTTTCCCATCAACAACGTAGGCTAAGAAGGCGTGGTATTCCTTGCATAGATACTTTCAAGCCTTGATGCTAGAGATGATTTGTAGGTTTACACCGGGTTTGTCGCCATAAATGATGAGGGTTTCACTACTTGGTAGATTAAGACGATCGACCTTTTCGTAACACAGGATATCAGCATGGTGATGAATTAACCAATCCATGCCAATGATAACATCAAAACTTCTTATTGTGACCGACATTAGGTTGATTTGGAAGGAATGATTGTTTAGAGTTAGAGTGCATCCTATGTATATATCTTTAGTGCTTTTTGTTTTTCCATTTGCCCTTTCTACGGTGAATGTTTTCATTTAGTGATTGGGGTTTCTGTTGACCCATTGTGGCCGGGTATGGGTTCCTATGTCTGGTGGGGTCAGATATATTGTGTTGGAGAAGGCCCATAAGTCTCATTTTTCTATCCATCCGAGGGCCACCAAGATGTATCGGGATCTGAGGTTGAGTTATTGGTGGCCATGCATGAAGAGAGAGATCGCTTGCTATGTCGAGAGGTGCTTGACCTGTAGGATGGTCAAGGCCGAACATTAAAGGCTGCATGGCAAACTTTAGCCTCTAGAGGTTCCCATATGGAAATGGGAGCAGATTTCAATGGACTTCATCACCAAGTTGTCGAAGACGGCAAAGGGTTTTGATGATATTTGGGTCATCATGGATCGATTGACCAAGAGTGCCCACTTTTTGGCAATTCGGGAGAGCTTGTTGGCCGATGTGTATATTCGCGTGATTGTTGCTCGTCATGGGGCTCTTGTCTTTATTGTTTCAGATCATGATGTTCGGTTCACTTCCTGATTTTGGCAGAAATTCCATGAGGAACTGGGCACTAGGCTACATTTCAGCACAACTTATCATCTGCAGACCGACGGCCAGAGTGAGTGGACCATTCAAACTCTCGAGGATACGTTGCAAGTATGCGTTATTTATTTTGGTGGGAGCTGGGAGTCCTACCTACCACTTGCAGAGCTCTCCTATAACAACAGTTTCACTCCATCATTGGTGCTCTGCCTTTTGAGCTTTTGTATGGGCGCAGATGTCGCACCCCAGTCTGTTGGGGCGAGGTTAGTCACAGGGTCATGGGTCGGACCGAGGTGGTTCTGTAGACTACATAGATGATTCAGCAGATCCTGTAGAGATTGCAGACTGCTTAGAGTCAACAGAAGAGCTATGCCGACCGGTGCCGATCTGAGTTGGAGTTTCAGGTCGGTGACATGGTATTGCTGAAGGTCTCACTTTGGAAAGGTGTGATTCGCTTCAGGAAGAGGGGAAATTTGGGCCCCCGATATATTGGACCATTCTGGACTGTTGCTAGAGTTGGCAAGGTTTCTTATAGACTGGAAATCCCGGAGGAGCTTAGTCAGATTCATAGCACTTTCCACATTTCGTAGTTGCAGAAGTGAGTATTGGACGAGGATGCAGTGGTGTCATTGGATGACATTTAGGTTGATGGGCGCTTGAATTATGTCGAGAGGCCAGTAGCTATTCTATAAAGGAAGGTAAAAGTTCTGCATAGCAAGGATGTACCTTTGGTAAGGTACAATGACAACATCGGAGGGGATCTAAGTGGACCTGGGAACCGAAGGTTGAGATGCGGGAGCATTATTCTGATTTGTTCACCACAGCAGGCTTCGAGGATGAAGCCTAGTCCAAGTGGGGGAAAGTTGTAACATCCTGATTTCCAGGTATGAGATTTATTCTTTAAAAATCAAGTATCCCATGGATCTCGGCGAGTTGATGGCCTCAACTCGACGTGTTGGAAGGTTTTGGGCCGCACATCTTTTTGGACCAAGTCGACGAGTTGGTGAGGAAAACTCGATGAGTTGGCGGCTGGATGAAAAACCCTAAATTTTATGGTTTTCACCCTATATAACCTCCTTAAGTCCTTGAGGCTGATCTTTTATCAGCCTCCAAACCCTATTATCAGCCTTGTGAACCCTAATCATCATTCCATCTCATATTGTGAGCTAGTGTGGCATTTTGGAACAAAAGAGTGTCAAACTGAAACGTGGAAATCGGATCTTGAATACTTACAATGGTCCAAAAATCGGATCTTCAGTTTGACACTCTTTTGGACCATTGTAAGTGTTCAAGATCCGATTTTTATCTATCTATGTAGCTAGATCTTGAGTTTTGTCCCTTTTCTCCTTATTCTTGGATGTTGCAATGGATGGACTTCATAAAGTTTGCAACTTTATGAATCTCCTGGTCAAAGTGACCTTAGAGTGGGTTAGATTTAGTCTTTAGCCAAGATTTGATGCCATGCATGGAGTTTAGGTAATATTTCCCCTTTTTGACCCATTTGGGTTCAAGACAGCATTGAACATAGATGTCTATAAAGTACCAACCTTTGGGACGTTTTTGAGGCTAGAATCTCTTTTGGAGAAGTTGGGTTCCATATCTCAAGGATTTTGTGCTTAATGGTTAAGCCTCTGAGTTTTCAAGCCTTGTGGAAGGGTTTTTGAGCATTTAGAGTAGCCCCAAAGGATAAAGTTGGAAACTTTATCCTTTTAGACACATTTGGATTTCCGATCTGAGCCTTAAAGTCCCTGAAATCGAAGAATCATCTGAATGTGTTAAGCTGGGAAAAACTTGGCGAGTTTTCCAACCAACTCGTCGAGTTTGATAGGGTTTTCCTCGACTTTCTGAGTACTGAAGAAACTCGACGAGTTGGGTCAACATGGACTATTGACCTTGACTTTTGACTTTGACTTTGACCATGGTTGACCAAGCTGACCTTTGAGGGCATTTTGGGTATTTCGGGGTTTTAATGGGATTGGTCACATGGTGGTTGTAGGCATTTGAGTCGAGAGTTGAGATGCAGAGTTGGATCTTATCAGATAAGTTGCTTGTGAGGTGAGTCATCCTCACTATACTTTCGGGTCGAAGGCACCAAGGCCGACCCATTGGTTTGATAACCAGATACTTGTTGATATGTTGTGTATGAAATAGATATGCATGCTAGAATTGATATGCTAGTATGATAGATCTGTAGGACTACCTGTGATACTGTCTGTTTATCTGTATGTGATATTATTTGTTATATGTCGACATATTATGTGGATGGGTTGATGTAGTACTGCTTTGTGCTGTAGCCAACAAACTTTGGAGTATGCCAGATATGAGCTGAGGGCCAGGGAGGACATGCTAGACTCATACTGAGGGCTTAGTGGTATGCAGTCTATTGACAGATCAGGCAGGGGAGCAAGCCAGACATGAGTTGTGGACCCGTGGGGAAATCCAGACTTATGATGTGGGCTCAGGGGTAATCCAGTCTGTAAAGCTATGGACCCATTACATGATGTTATTATATTTTGTACTATTTGTTAAGTATTGGTATTTTAGGGGAACTCACTAAACTTTGGGCTTACATTTTTGGATTGTGTTTCAGGTACCTCAGGGGGTCGCGACAAGACGAAGGCGTGATCATGCATCTCCTCATGTTTTGTTTTTACGATTTTGGGATTTTCTCTGATGTGAAACTTATTTTGAAAACAAATTGTAATAAATGATGGTTTTGTGGTTGTTTAGAAAGTTTAAAATTTTCAAGAATTTTATGAATGTTATAGTAAAAAAAAACAAATAAGAAATATGATTTTCAAAAACATTTCTCTGATAAATTTTCTATTATACCAAACAGTGTAATTAATTCATTTTTCTCAGTTTAATTCTTTTTCTTACATTTTCATTTTCTATTGTAATTCTGTTTCTCTGTATCAAACGTGTCCTAAAAGTTTTTTTTATCATCAACGTGTCTTAAAAGTTTATTTCCCAAAAGTAAAACTCTTCAAAATTTTTCTAATGATAATGATAGTATTAGTATTGATAAAGAATATATATATATATATATATATATATATATATATATATATGTGTGTGTGTGTGTGTGTATATATATATATATATATATATATATATATATATATATATACACACATATATATATATGACACACACACACATATATATATATATATATATATATATATATATATATATATATATATATATATATATATATATATATATATAGGGTTAAGTTCATTTGAGACCATTCTAATTTTGTGAGACCGTGAGACGCATTTTTTTTATTTATTTTTATTTTTTTTAGTTAATTCAAGTTCCGAAAATAATATTTAAAAAAAGAATTTTTTGATTTTTCCATTTATTTTGCATTTTAAAATTATTTTTAGAATATGTACAGTGTAATATTCTATTTAGAATATTTCACGTATTTTTCAAAATAAATGGGATTTTTTTAATTCTTCTTAGTTAATTCAAGTTCCGAAAATAATACTTAAAAAAAGAATTTTTAGATTTTTCCATTTATTTTGCATTTTAAAATTATCTTTTAGAATATGTCAGTGTAATATTCTATTTAGAATATTTCACGTATTTTTCAAAAAAAAAAAAAACGGGATTTTTTTTTATTTTTTTTTTAATTTTTTTTAGTTAATTTAAGTTCCGAAAATAATATTTAAAAAAGAATTTTTGGATTTTTTTCATTTATTTTGCATTTTAAAATTATTTTTAGATTTGGTCTCATGGTCTCACAAAATTAGAATGGTCTCAAATGAACCTGAACCTATATATATATATATATATATATATATATATATATATATATATATATATATATATATATATATATATATATATATATATTATAAGAAGTTAACAAAAGGCGCATTCATTTGTAAATCGTCATCGTCTTCTTAGTTTTTAAAAGAATTTTTAATATTATTTACAAAATATAAAAAGTTGACAAAATCGCCTTCTTCGTTTTTTAAAGAAAAAAAGGATTAAAGTAAACACTTTAACAATGAGTTTGCGAATGGGCTTTGGAATGAAAGGCCCATAGATGTGATAAAAAACCGAACAGAGAAAACAAGAAACGGCCTTTTTTCAGGTTAGGATAGCTATTCGGTCGCTTATTCCTTAGGTTAATTTATTTTAGGGAACTTTATTAAATAATTCTTTTTATTATTTTCTATTTTACATTTGACTAGTTAACTTTATTAAATATTCAAGTATTATCATTTTTATCTAAGATAGCAGGTGATAATGATAATATATTAACACATTATTAAACAAATCAAATGTGTAAAAAACATGTTTTATAGGTTTTGTATAACAAATCTCTTTAAACTCTTTTTAACAAAATTTCTGGTTTTGTATAACAATTTAATATTTTTATAACTTATTAAAATACTTTCGATAAATACAAACGTTGTATTAAAAAATTAAAATATTTTCGTTTTGTTCATATTTAGGAAATCTTTATTTTTTTGTATACATTTGACCATTGTTACATGAGATAGTCAGTGACAATTGTAACATGTGAATACATTTAACAAGTATTTAACAAGTTAAATGGTCCATTGTGTACAAAAAAAAGTTGTCTAAATATAAATAAAACGAAAAGATGATTACCCAACAAGTCATTTTCCGTTTATTTTAACAATTTTAAATTAATTATATTACTAAATCGAATAAAGTTCGGTTGAATGGATTTTGAGTTATTTTGGTTTCGGGTTATTTATTTGATTTATCGGTTAAACCGAATATATTGTTAAAAAAATGTTTTTCGTTTACAAAGGAGATAGATAATCTTTGTTTAAATATTTTTTTGAACGATTAAATTTTATAAAGAAAAACCGACTAACAATGACCTACGGAAGACAATTACAAAAAGTTTTGGAGTATCGGGTTTTCTAACCACATGTCCAAGTGATGGTCCTACTGCTACTTCTCTTATAATACAAAACAAAAGAATGCAAAATAATGTCATAAAAAATGGTGCTTCTCTTCGGTTTGATGTTTTGGAGCACAACACCATTTCATCCAAATTGAGGTGATCATAATGACTTCTAATGTTTTCTTCTTAGATTGGTTTAAGTTCGTCGAATCCACCCACAAGCATAAATCCCCAACATTGTTAAACAACGGAAATGGTAAATCAAGCTACTTGAAAATTCTTCTCCAAACTTCCATGGCCACGTCACAATGAACAAACACATGATTAGAATCTTCCACCTGTAAATCACAAGAAGGGAAAAGCACTGACGACATGTCAACATTCTTCTCCATCAAGTTCATCCGAGTCGGAATTCTATCTAACAACACACACCATAATAAAACATTTAACTTAATAGGAACTAAACGACACCAATGAGTAGGACCTCCACCATCTTATAGCAAGATGCTATCAATATGACGTCTCGTGATACTAACCATAAAACACCATCTTGTCCTAACTCCCACTCCCATTTATCCTCCCTATCCCTGAATTTTACTTGAAAAAAAGAGCTCAAAAGAGCTAAGAATTTTGCAACAATAACACCCCCTTCACGAAACGACCTATTCCAATCCCACACCCAAGCACCATGAAAAAATCTTTCACTAACCATGCAGTTCTTATTAGATTCCATAGCATAAACACGAGCGATTTTGTCCATAAGAAGGCCATCTTCCAACCGATTATCATCCCAAAAATAAGTACCTATACTATATCAAATACAATTCCTTATGAAAGAAAGCTATCATGCATCAGACAAAAAAGCTTGACCAAAGGAATCCATAAACTCAACCCATTTGATTTATTACCCAAAAGGCCTTGACCACCATTAAACCCGTGAATACTTCTAATAACTTTCGCCCACACCGAGTTCGAATCAATGTGAAATCTACATCTCCACTTAAGTAACAAAGCAATATTAAAAGCTTTTAGACTTCCAATTCCAAAACTGCCTTTTTCTTTAGAGTTAAGTACAGTGTCCCACTTGACCCAAGAAATATTTTGATCATTGTCTTTAGCACCCTTGAAAAACCGAGCCCTTAATCTCTCAAGGACGTCAATCACAGCCTTCGACGCCTTAAAAGCCGAAAAGAAATAAATACCCAAACTGCCAAGAATGGGCCAGATTAAAGTTAACTTCCCTCCTGACGAAAGAATATTAACTTTCCAGTTTGCCAATCGCTTCTCAAAAGGTTGAACCATCGATTTCCAAGCATCCAAATGTTGTATATTTAAACCCACAGGAAGACCTAAATATGAGAATGGTATAGAAACAGTCGAACAACTAGTACCAATAACCATATATTCATTATTACGAAAATCAACACCAATCCCATATAGGTTTGATTTTTGATGATTTATTCGTAGCCCCGAAATCAAGAAAAAACAATTAAGAATAATAATCAAATTCTCAATATTATCTTTATCCCATTCTCCTAAGAAAAGAGCATAATCATCATAGAAAAGATGAGAAATCTTAAACTCAGAATCTTTCACCTCCAAGCCTCCCATGACAATAATAAATAAAAATAGGGATAAGGGATCCACCTATCTAAGACCTCGCTTGAGAAAAAACTCCTTAGTAAGGCTATTGTTAACGATAGTTAAAGCACAAGAAGAAACCAAACAAACTTTAACCCACCTTATCCATTTATTGTGAAAACCTATAAACCCCATGCATTTAAACAAATATTCCTAAGAAACCAAGTCATACGCCTTGTCATTCTTCAGATTGAAAGTCAAATCTTTCTTTTTCTTCTTGTACCACTCGATAATTTCATTAACCATGAAATGGCCATCTAGAATCTATCTTCCTTTATCAAAAGTCAACTGAACCAGACTCACAAGAGTATCAATCACACCCGCCAATCTATTAGCTAATAGCTTAACTATAATCTTGTATTGCACCATAATAAGACTAACTGGTTTATGATGTTTAATAGAGGAAGGACTATCAGTCTTAGGAATCAACGTAATAAAACAAGAATTACAACTGCTAGGTATATCTTCTTTATTAAAAAACTCCACAAAACTAAACATATCCATCTTTAGAACATCCTAAAAAAATTTAGTGAACCGGAAAGAAAACCCATCAGCACCTAGAGCGTGGTCACTACTACACAACCAAACAGCCTCCTTAATTTCTTCAACAGAGAATTGAGATACAAGAGAATATCTCTAGGACGAGGATACAGATGGAATGCGAGAGTTAGGATGAGGAAAAGTAGCACCCGAAAACCCATAAAACTTTTCTTTAAAAATGTAAAAATTGGACTTTAACTTGCCTCGAATCCGATACCCATACCCCATCGACCAATAAGTCGTTAACCACCAATTTCCTTCTTTTCCATTTTAGCATGGGATGGAAAAAATTTGAGTTTTCATCGCCATCAGTGCTCCACTTTATTTCTACCTTTTGAGCAGCCTACATATCTTGTAATTTGTCCACATCCGACAAACACTTCAATATATCTATTCACGCTTTGACCAAGTCATCATCACGAATACCACCATCTAGAATGCTATCATTATCATCCAATCTCATAAATAAGCTTTTCCATTTCCCTGAGTTTTGAGAAACCACAATTTTATGTCACTCCTTTAATCTATCTTTGACATGTTTCAGTTTCTTCTTGAACACAATGAGCTTGCTTTTGTTTTCGAACTTATCATTCTATCTCCAAGCATCCAAGACCATTTGTTTAGAACCTTCAATCCTAAACCATGAATTAAAGAGTTTAAAGGGAATAATACCGTAATCAACATGTTCGTTCTTTAACACAATGGGAGCACGGCTGAACCAAATCCGAGAGAGTAGCATACCAACAAGATTTGTAAAAATATCCAACACAACATTAGTAACCAAAAAACGTTCCAACTTTTCCATTTACGAACAAAGTTTATCAGCTTTACTGTATCTTCTCCCTCCCATCGGAACATCCGTCAACTCTGTATTAATAATAAAATTATTAAAATCATTGGTTTCAATCTGGAAAAATACAGAACCTTTTCTCTCATTAGGAAGACGCACTACATTAAAATCACCATACACAAAATACTCACCAGCATCGTAGATATAAAATTAGAGATAAAATCCTAAACCTATTTTTTTCTATGTCTATCTTGAGGAGAGTATACGTTTCCAAAAAAAACATTTGGACCCTAAGACAATTATCTCACCTTCAACCACCAAAACGCTCTCCATCGACCATACTTTATTCTTCTTAAATGAAGCCGGATGCCAAACTATCAAAAGACCACCCAACTTCCCTTGAGAGGCACTTCTAGCGACATCAAACTGATAATTACCTGATGATATATAAATAGGAACATATCAAGCTAACTCATTTTGGTTTCTTGAACCCCTAAAACTTTTATTAAATGATCTATACACAACTTCTTTATCCAACTCTTTTTCTTGTGGAATTTAAGACCATATAAATTTATGGACATCATATTCATTTAAAACCTTTTTGCACATCATGTCTTTCAATTAATTTACCAATATCATCCTTGCGTCCAGTGAATTTATACCATAGGACTTTACCGAAGTCAACATATTTCTCCATAACATCAATTAAGGAGCCAGCAGAAACAACTTTTGGTTTAAGTTTGAGTAATTTACCTCTACTAATCGAAGCATTTGAAAATGGGATTTTAGCCAAGATGTGGCTCTAGAAAGGAATGGGGAATAAAATTGCTTGCGATTAAAACTAGTGGTATTGAAGTCGAGCTCAAATCCTGACATCCATTTGAAGCATTAACTGTTTTTTTAGCTTCATCACCCTTTAGATTCATGTCATGAATCAACTCAACATGGTCACAATTTACTTCTTCCCCACCTTTTCCAACATTCTTTGTTGTTTCTTTTTCCTAATTAGAGGCTATGAAATTAGGTTAAATAACCACATTGTTAAGCTTTTTTGAATTGGGCAACCCCTCTCCTAAATTCTCCCTATAGTTATTTTCAGTGTCACTGGAAACATCTTCTACAACCCCTTTTTTGAGACCCTCAAATTTATCATGAACCAAACCATCTTTGTTGTAGACTTCATCATGGGAGATTTCGTTATAGTCTTCATCATCACCTCCTTCAGTATTGTCCTCATCAGAACCTTCTTCATCTTCCTATTCAAACCCCTCTTCTTCATCTTGTAATTCATCGTGATTATCAAGTTGAAATCTTTTAAGTAATAGCACTTTAAATTTAATCAAGTATGTCTCTTTATAAGCTTTAGTTTAGATAGTTTGTATTTGTAAAGTTATAAACATAACCTTAGACTTGTTATATAACCCAAAAAGATAGATGAAACAAAAATAAAACTCAAAATTGGATTTTTAAATTATTAATCTATAATAATAAAATATTAAAAGTCCATCATTTTCTTTTCATCGCTTATCAGATCCTCCCCACATATTCCACTCTGAAATTCCTAATCTCCTATAGTTGTCTTATCATATTATGTGAAAAGGTCGCAACCCAACAAACTTACGACTATCTCACGATCCCATAATTATCTTACCATGTGAACATATATATATATATATATATATATATATATATATATATATATATATATATATATATATATATATATATATTGAAACTCTAACAAGAAGCTATACATAATGATTATATTTACAAATTGTTTTAAACTAATGTGTAGTTGCGGATCCAACCAATTCAATTAAGTTTAGGGGCTTTGATTTTTGCCTGATTGGGAAAGGTCAGGCGTTTTGTCTGATTCAGTCTAGTCAACTTGTTTGATATAGGTAGACATAACATTTGATTCAATCTATGAATGATTGACCTGGTCACGAAAAGAATAAGTTTGTCGATACCATATATCTTCTTTTCCCTCATGTTCATTTCTCTTTCTCTTTCCCTAGTTGCATTCTTCATTCAGCCTCTCACCTTGTTCCTTCTAGAGCCTCCCACCTCTCCTGTCGCTTTCTTTTGTCGTCACTGTCCAATTCTACCCCAACAACCTGCCCTTCCAGTGCCACCATCCGTCGACCCTCCTCCAGTTCCTTTCTAATTACTGTGGCGACATCTACAATGGTAAGCTTTTTTCTCATTTTTCTGAAATCATTTTTCTTTTGATTTGTGCGTATTTTATATTATTGTGAAAATTTTAGGGTTTAGGGAAAATTCAATCAAGTAACATATTTCATTTCCTTTTCTGCTGATTTGATTGTAAAAACAACGAATAGGTGGGAAAGGTGGTTGTACAAAATGAAAATAGATGTTTGCACTTGTAGGAAAATATCAAATCTTTTACTTCTATGAATCGCTTGAAGATCTGTGAGTTCTGATTTTATTTGTATACCATTTTAGGAAAAGACACCTTTTGTTGCCAAAGTTGACACATGAAATAAGGAATACGAAAAAAACATTGATTCTAACTACAAAAATGGTTACAATTTTTCGATGTTATGTTCGAATGTTGAAATATCGGCATCTATGTTTTTTTATTTTGTGTATTTATAGGATAAAGATGATGATATAAGTGCGTTTTATATGTAGAATAAAAAGTTAAGTATGTTTTGTAGTTTCTTGATAATATTAGCATAATGTAGATCTTTTTAGTTGTAGATAATTTGAACTTGTGTATTATAATCATGAAATAGTATTGATTGAATTCTTATTATTATAGGGCATAGAGACATCTGAATAGTTTTGTTGCTTTCTATATAACTATCTTAAAAAAATTATTTTAAATTGATCTGATCCTTCCTGGTTTATAATAAAAAACTAATTGGCAATATATTTTTTGAGCATTCTCTATTATAGGATATCACATGATTGATAAGGACGTGCTACTAATGGGTTAATCATCATAGATGATGAAAAATGAGTAGGCTTCGAGAAAGTTTGGATGGGAGGGTTGTGTGTGTGTGTATATATATACATAAATATATAAATAAAAATATATATATATATATATATATATATATATATATATATAAAGAGAGAGAGAGAGAGAGAGAGAAAGAGAGAGAGGGAGGAAGGATCATTTGAAAACCTATAGTTTCCCGAAAACTTGAGAACCAAACAAAGACCGTTAGCTCAAAATAATAGAGGGTCAAGATGATCTATGGGATTTTTGTAAATAGTTTGAGAAAATAAGGCACAGGGGTAAAGAAATTGAAATGAATCAAGGTCATTTTAGGAATTATTTTAATTCCTTGATTAAATCTCTCATTTATGTCTCTCTCTCTCTCTATCTATCTCTCTGTATCTCTCTCTCTCTATCTCTCTCTCTCTCTCCTCTTTCACGTCATCTTCTTCACCATATCTCTTCCCTGTTCGTCCTTCCTGGATTGATCGACCACCTATACCTCTTCATACTACTACAAATCCAATGTCATTGATCTCCAAATCATCGATGAATAATCCACGATCCACTATTATTCTTTACTGAAATCAGACATTCATCATCTCAACTTGATAATCGAGATTTTTACAGGTTCTGATTTGCGTTGACTTCCAATCCATGATACCTAATTTCTAAATCGTCTGCAGATAATCGATGAATCAACAAATTGACACCATTCCGTGGGTTAACAGATCTAATCTATTCTGAAACAGCCATTGCCATCTATGAAGGCATTGCTCATGTTTCTGTATTTCAAAGTGAGATCTCTAGTGTGTTTCTGCAATATCAACACACATTGCTTTGTCTATACATTTTTTATTTCAACCAACATTGCTTTGATTTAAAGCTTCCGTCTCAGCTTGTTCGTCACCATCAATGCATCCATGTTGAGCTCATCATTAAGTATACCAGGTGAAATTTTGTTCAATCATTGAATACTAATTCTTTTTCTTAATCATAGGAGATATTTCGCATTATAATTTGGAGTTAATTACAGTTTAAGGTGTGTTTTTTGCTTGCTAATATGTTACAGTTTGAGTTTATTTGAAGCGACGAGTTGTATTGCCTATTAGGTGTTTAACAAAATTCCCAAGTGAACTATTGAACAATTCATCTCTAATTATCTTGTAAATTTTTTTATCTGTTCTTTGTCGAAGATTAAGTAAAGGTAGCCACTCTGATAAGAATTTCAGCAACTTCATTGACTGGATACAGGATACAGATAATTAATATCACTCTAATAATGTTGGTGTTTTTTTTATCAAGATATAAAATAGTAAACACTAAACTCAAGTTTGTATCATATTTTAACTTTTATATTCTTAAAGTTGGCCTAATCTGTTTGTATCATATTTCTAATTTTATCTCGTGTCATTTTTATCTAATCAGAAAAGGCCTGAATGAATATATGCGCATGTACAAATAGTCAAATTCAGGTAAAATTTATGGCAAATCAATTGAAAAAAATGGTTGCTTACTTCATGTAGTAAGTCGATGTGACACATTAATTTCAAATTTATGGCAAATAAGCCCTCCACTCTAGGTTCTCTTCAGCAGGTAAATACACAAAACTAGCACCCAATGCATTTGCCTTCTGCTTATTACAGACACTCTGCAAATAGAAGAACATTCAAAGCAAAATCCAACTAGTGAATCAGATGTAAATAAAAATATAAATGGAGCCAAAGGAAATGTTAACAAACCTACGCAAGTGAGCCTTCAGGGGCAGAAACTCCATAGTACTTCAAAGTGACATATAATTCTTGTATGACGAATCATGAATCTTTTCAAGTAATTTCTGCCTCAGGAGCTGTTAAACATGAAGATGTTGTGGATCAGGTAAAAAAATGTTCACAAAGCTCTCAGCCAATCCCATGACTACAACACAATTAGTAGAAAATGAGCCTGCAATCTTCACTAGATCACATGTATGCATTATTATTTATTATCCATGAAATTAAAAATTCCAAATTGATGAAATTAATAATTAGATTCATATGAAGGACGATGATATACCTCTTTTAACTTGGTATCTATACATGTACATATTTTTTTTCACATAGTTGTTTACTAACTTGGTATCTATACATGTACATATTTTTTCACATACTAACTTGGTGATTCACTTGTGATTCACATCTGAATTACATGTGATTCACATGTAATTCACATCTGAATTACATGTGATTCACATGTAATTCACATATGAATTACATGTGATACACATGTAAATAACATGTAACACACATGTAAATCACATATAAATCACATATGAATTACATGTGATTCACATGTAAATCACATATGAATTACATGAAATTCACATATGAATTACATGTGATTCACATGTAAATCACACGTAATTCACAATTCACATATGAATTACATGTGATTCACATGTAAATCACATATGTATTTTTGTGAGTGTTTTTGCATCAATCAGATTCTTTTTAATTTTCTTGTAGATTTGAAAGAAATTGTGGTGAATATTGAAGAGGTTGAAAATGATAAGTTGAAGAAAATATGGAAATATTGACACGAAGACATGAAAATGCTTTGAAATTTTGTAGATTTTTTTTTGTTTTCTATATTTTATATTGTATCGAATAAAATACTTATTGTATTGTGTGTATAGATTAGTAAATAAAATGAGTTTTCTTATGATTTTTCTTATAAATATTATAGTAGATGAAATATGCATATATGCATTTGTAAAAATATGCATAAATGTACCAAAAATGTTGATTTTTTTGGTTAAAAAATATAGTATTTTTTAAATATTCCATTTTTTTATTGATTTTTAAATGATTTTAAAAAAATGTTGTTTTTTTAAAAAAAAAATATTTTTTTCAATTTTTTTTTCTAAAATTCATGTTTTCTATAAAAAAAACTAAAAAATCTGCATTTTTTTAAAAAAAAACTGAAAAATACTATTTTTTAAAAAATCTGCAAAAAACTGATTTTTTTTTTTCAAAAATTCATGTTTTCTTTACAAGTTTAAAAAAATATGCACCTTAAAAAAAACTGGAAAAAAAAATACATTTTAAAAAAAAAATCCGAAATTTTGATTTATTATGTAATGTTTTAGACATTTCTATTAATATGTAGAATAACACAAAAAATTAAACATTAAATGAAATCGATAAGATTACGATCATGCCCTTAATGAATTGGTTTTGATCTAACGCTCCACTTTTAGTTCTCGGGTTCTCGGGAAACTATTAGTTCTCAACCGATCTTAACCCTATATATGTGTGTGTGTGTATATATATGTGTGTGTGTATATATGTGTGTGTGTATATATATATATATATATATATATATATATATATATAATGATGTATCCCTCCTGATACGTCGTGACGAGATGCGAAAGACAACACAATATAGTTCTTGTTGCATGGGACTCATCGGATCCCAGCCTAACTAATTGTCGAGACGACATTTCTATCTAGCACATGTATGTCGTGAGCGCGTGAACAACACGCATAACGGATATCTAAGAGCATGTGGAAGGGACGTCGGCACGAGGGAATGCCCATTCCATTAACGAAGAGTCCATTTACACCCATCAAGGCTTGAGAAGATCCTCTAGAGGACATATGGACCAATCTGCACCTCTAGATTTTGGTGAGGAACGTTCTGGTGGTGCTTGCATTCAAGTGGTCCTTACTACCAGGTACGGGAAAACCCTAACTATAAAAGGGTATGACTACTCATGTATGGGGATCACCTCCTTCACAATCTTGATCAATATCTTAGATCTACCTTTTCTGATGACGATTGACTTCACCATTAGAGTGCCCTATTGGGACCTCCTCCCAGGATGCGACTGATATTTTCCATCTGTGAGTATGAGTGCATGTTCCAGTCAGGTTTTCAAGCAAAAGACTTGATCCAAGAGATGACATCAAATTATTGGCACCATCAGTTGGGTGCAACAATGAACAAAAGCCAAACAGTGTAACTCGCTAAGGAATGAATTTGGAGAAATCAGTGAAGGAAGCAAAGTTACTCAAAGCCAAATCCATCCAATGCAACCAATGGAACAGATGATATCTTTAACCCCATTACCGAGGTCAAACCATCCAACTGATTCGTCAATATCCTCAGATCTGTTGATCAGAATATGGATGGCCGTACTTACACACATCCTAATGCCATCGGTTTTCCCACCGGTGACAAGATTAAAACACCGTTAGCAAATCTAAGCCAAACCACCACTGTCACCCTTCAAAATATTGCAATCGAAGGAGGAGACCGACCAACTTCTAGTACAACATCAAAACACCACCTCTAATGACACTGATGCCACTGCTGCTCCCTCCGTAGAACTTCTTGATAATGCCTATGGAGAATATGTCCATAACAAAACATACAACGGCTCTAATGGTAACACCATCATTTTTTCAAAATCAAAATGCAAATCCCTACATACCATTGCAGAATCTCTTACATCTACAAGCCACACCTCATAACTTTCCATACACACCATTCCAATAAACCTATTTCACTCAAACCATGATGGGGCGGAGTGTGAGCTCTGTTTTCACAACAGATTTGTTGAATTATGAGATGCCAAACACGCCTAAACTACCAACACTGAAAACATAAAACCAAAAAATAGGTCCAGATAGTCACATCGATACTTATAAGTGGACGATGACCTCACTGAAGTTTTACGAAAAATTCTGGCGCATGTATTTTCCCACAACGTTCGATAGGAACACTGAAACATGGTTCAAAACACTAGAACCTGAGAGCATAAGTAGCTTTGCACAATTAAAGTATGCCTTCCTTACAAATTTCATGCAACTACGACGATACATAGGAGATACACATGCCATCATTGGGTGTAAACAAAAAGAAGGAGAGACAGTAAAAAGAATATTTTGAACGGTTCCCCAAAGAAACTCTAGATACACCAGGACAAGATGAAAGCATGGTTACCAGGGCATTCACATGGGGGTTGCTACTAGGGGAATTAAAAAATAGTTCTTGGGTAGAGAACCCCAAACGTGATATGAAATCAAAGAGCGAGTAGAGTGATACATGAAACAAAAGAAGGGAACAACAGACAATCATGCATATCTTAAAGCAATATCCAGTGCCAGATCATGTCAAAATGAACAACATAATTACTACAATAACGATAGATATACAGGAAATCTTTCCAGGTATCCAGATTATCGAGACGCTACCAACCCTATCGGAGAGACGCCAAAAGGACACCTCGATTAGACGTATATACACTCGCTAACAAGAAGAATGAGAAACAGACCAGAAGAAAACCTATGTTTTGTGAAAATCAACGGAGCATGACACATGAAACTATTGAATGCACCTCACTCTGACAAGAGATGGAAGAAAAATAGTTAAAGGGAACATCAAGGAAATAACATGAAACCTCTGTAGCCAATACGATGAACGAAGAACTCAATGGAGACAAAATCGAGATGTCAATCAACCAAAAGAGAAAGTACACAAAATACTAGTCATCCGAACGCGACATTGGGATAGTCAGTGCTTAGGAGATACTGAAGACATGGTGATAAGCATGATGAATATCAACTTATGTGTCAACGATCAATGGCCGCCCAACTGGAGTGTGAAGATCCATTAACCATCCAATCAAACATTCTTGACATCGTAATTCATAGAGTATACACAAACACTGGAAGCTCTTCAAGCATAATTTATGAGCATTGCTTTAAGCATCTACATAAAGAAGGGAACTAAGAGCTTCAACCATCGGTAGAAAGATTAACGGGGTTTATTGGTCACAATATATGGCTATTGGGAACAATAAGGTTACCTTTATCCCTGTATGTAACCTATGAGCAACCTTTTGTCAACCAACGAAAGTTAGTATGGAAAAAAATATATTCCAAATAGGGTGACAACTCTCGACCCAACCCGTAACCCAACACTAATCCAATCCGAAAATATACGAGTTTGGGTTGAGATTTTTGACCCACCAACCCTTATATATATATATATATATATATATATATATATATATATATATATATATATATATATATAGGGTTAGGTTATAACGTGGATGGACAACTATTGTGTGGACGTGTGGATAATGCTATTTTATGAAAATTGCTAAGAGAATATGTTGTTTAGTAATGTGAATACGCTCAATCTCACATAAATATTGTTATTTTAATGGATTCTCACAAATTCTAATTCATTTTTATTCTCATTCATCGTTTATTTATTTATTTTAATTCTTACAGAATACGACTCAATAAACATCCTGATAACATTCTGAAAGTATGAGAGTAACTACAAAAAAAAATTATATAATAACCTTATAGACGATTTAATCAGTGAAAATGCTTAATAAGTAAAATAATTATATAAGATTAAATGTATTCATATTATCAAACAACATATTTTCTTTGTAATTCTCATAGAATAGCATTATCCACACATCCACACAATAGATGTCAATCCACATTTGAACCTAGCTTTCTCTCTCTCTCTCTCTCTCTCTCTCTCTATATATATATATATATATATATATATATATATATATATACACACACACACAACACATTTAAAAAAATAAATATATTAAATTATTAATGAAATCTTATTTTCTTCTGTAGTATTTTACATCAATGCATTTCTTCATCTTCCGTATTCGTATGATAATATGGCTAGTTTTTTGCGGTGCCACAATCAAAAGAAGAAAACACATACACTCACGGTTCATGAACGAAGAACGTATCATTGTATTAATTATTCTTTTGTTTTTCTATTCCTTGTGCAGTTTATTTAAATGCGGTTGTTGACAACCTAACTCAAAATGTAATGAATATGAACATCAACGAAGACAATATAGAGGCTACAAATTTCAACATATTTTAAGTTGTCATTTGGTGAGTTCCTTTTAGTACAAATAGTAGAAGGCATTAAATTATTTATATAGCTTTTAAATGATCATAAATTTAATTTTGCATATTGTTTCTATTTGAAGGTTATCATGAAAAAGTCAATGTTGGAGGAAGAAATAGGAATTCTATCATGACAGAATTATTGAATAGGTTTTTGGATATTTTTGAACAATTGCACTTTGTATGAATATTTTTATTTTCCAATTTCAATTGTTGTTAATTACTTTATGACTTTATGTTGAAAACCTCTTTTTTGATGTTAATGACTTTAATCGCTTTATGACTTTATGTTGAAAGAATCTCTTTTTTTGAAAATGTGTTACTTATTTATTAAACAGGTTGTGCGGGTTGGGTTCGACCCACTAACTTGTGAACATGCAAACCCATATACTTAAACGGTGTAACACCCAAAGTCAGAAAGGCCAAGAAAGGAAAGGAAACCCTAAGTTTAAGGGATGACTCGGCGAGTCCAAGGAGGAACTCAGCGACTCCGAGCGGGATCCGAGTCGAGGAGTAAGTGACCGACTCGGCGAGTCGGCCAAGGAGACTCGGCGAGTCTAGTCTGTACGAGGAAAACCCTAAATTCGGGACTTGGAGCCTATTTAAACTTCTCATTCTCTCCCCTAGGGTTCCTTTACTGCCTCTCTCACCCAGAAAACGAACCCTAAGCCTCCATTGTTGTGCATTCAAGCTTCCAAGTCATTTTTGGGTAATTTGAAGGAAGAAGAAGGAGGGGAATCATTGAAGCTTCAAGGATTGGCCTTAGATCTGGAGTTTGTGGAACCTTTATGAGTTATTGAAGGTATTGAGTCGTTCCCTTCCTTTAGATCTTCTATGGTTGTGAGATTTGGGGCTTTTTAAGCCAGGGTAAGTCATCCATTTGAGTTAGAAGCTGGATCTGGAGTTGCTACTTCTGATCTAAGCATATTTTGGACTTGGGAAGCATAAAGTATCAACCCTTGAGTTGATTATGGAGCCTCTTTGCCTTAAACCCTAGTTTATGGTGTAATTAGCCTAGATCTCCTTCTCTACACGTAAAGTTTGCAACTTTACGTGAGGAATAGGCTTGGGAAGGGTAGATCTACAGTTTGGAGTCCATGCATGACTCAAAAGTCCTCTGCATGTATGTAGATCTGAATGGACTCAATAAGTCCTTTGAGTGGACTCGGCGAGTAGCATGAAGATTAGGAGGAACTCGACGAGTGGGATGAACAACTCGTCGAGTCGGATGAAGTAGGGAAGGAACTCGGCGAGTTTGAAGAACAACTCGGCGAGTCTGTTGAAGGTTGTCTTGGACTCGGCGAGTCTGTTCTTGGACTCAGCGAGTCAGGTCGTGAAACCCCAAACCCTTCGAGTTGAGACTTGAATATGTGAGTCGAGTCGGGACTCGGTGAGTCGGACAGGTCAAGACTTGGAAATCGGTAGACTCAGCGAGTCATGGACTGACTCGGCGAGTCGAGTTGCGATTGGAAGGACTTTGAGCATATGAACTCGGCGAGTCAGTAGGAAGACTCTACGAGTAGGGTTGACCTGGAAGGTTGATCTTGACCAGGACTTTGACTTTGACCAAAGTTGACTTGGTTGTCTTTCGGAGGTCAGTCAGACTAAGTGTTGCATTGATATTGATAGTTCGGGAAGCTAGTGGAGCAGGAGTTCAGAGAGTTATCGGGCAGCAGCTAGTGGGATCATCAGTGCATTCAGCCAGTGCAGGTGCGTTTCCCTTTGTGTGAATGGGTCTACAGCCACAATGCCGGCCCATATAGTTATGAGTAGAAGACCCGGGGGTTAGCCCTAGGCACAGTATGCTAGTATGATATTCAGGACGAGGTCCAATGATAGTGGGCGGGTGCCCAAGGAATGGTTTATGTGATAGTTTATATTTGTTGTCTGTGTGATACTTATATGTGCCTGGTAGGGAGGTGAGTGTGGGCGAGGACCCGTATCTCACCAATAGCAGAGTGTGGATGGTGTTCCACATCTCATTAGCAGCAGATCAGGGGCGAGGCCCAAGTTAAGGAAAGAGTGAGTGTGGGTTGGGCCCGTATCTCACTATTAGTAGGAGCATGGACGGGGTTCCATGACTCATCAGTAGCAGGATAAGGGTGAGGCCCAGAATAGGCGAGGCCTTCGGACAGGATCCGTTAGTATTTGTTTAGCTTATGTGTTGTGATATGTTTATGTGCTATTATATGTTAGCGGGCGAGGCCCTGTGACATGCTAGGCCTAAGTGAAACAGATCTGTATCCGAGCGGGGCTCGAAGCCAGGCGGGGCCGTTGTAGCGGGCGAGGCCCGAGGTAGGGGCGAGGCCTAGGTTAGCGGGCGTGGCCCGGTATGTGCAGTATGTGGTTATGCATGGTATGTGGTAGGGTGGGGAACTCACTAAGCTTCGTGCTTACGGTTTTTGAGTTTTGGTTTCAAGTACTTCCGGTAGCGGAGGGAAGAGCTCGGGGTGATCGCATGGCACACACCATAGATTAGACAGCCTGGAAATGTTTTACTCTGATAATGAACACGTGTTTTGGAAAATTAATACTCTGATTATGTTTTGAATTGGTGACCTTGCTTAAAGAAATGTTTTATTAAAGGAAATTTTTAGTCATGAATTTTGGGACGTTACAAGTTGGTATCAGAGCCTTGGTTTGAGGGATTCGGGCATACTCTCAGGTGTGCCTGAACTCAAACTAAGGGGTCGGATAAAAAGTTTTCAAAATGAAAAGACAGTTTTGTAAAAAGAGGGTTTCGGGAAAGAAAACAGTTTTAGAAAAGCAAAAAGAATTCAAAAAGAAAAAAAATTAAAAAGAGAAAAAGGGTGTGGTGCATGCAATCAGCCGAGCTCAAGTAAGTACCCCAAAATACCCATACAAGTTTATGATTTGATTATTAGTTAGTAGAACAGCATGCTAGATTAGGACTAAGGACCTAGGGAGGATGCCTTATGTGCCTGATTATGTGCTTTGAGCTGCATGATAGTGCTGATTAGACAGTAGTAGGATAGCCTGTTTAGGTTATGCCTGAGTTTATGAGTTTGTGTTGCATGCTAGTTCAGATTCTTGCTATGTGGATATGATTGCTTGTGTATGTTGTGGTTAGATTTCCCCTTGTCTGAATGCTGCTTGCTTTGTGCAATATGGGATTCCGAGTGATGGGAGCTAGTCATTAGGTGGATACGCCACGTCACATGTGATCAGGGTTGAATAATCTCAGAGTGCTGGATTTTGCCCTATTTCGCAGCTCTTGTTTGAGTCCAACCGTTGTAGGGATGAGCCTTTTACTCGAAGGATTATCTGAGCCTCGTCACATGTGATGGTATCCAGGTAATGACTAAATGGCATCACGAGGAGACCTTCGGCAGCTGAGGACTGGTTTGAGTTGAGTTAGAGGTTTCCCTAGGGTAAGCCTAGGATGAGATAGTGCTGGGAGTAGTAGTAGTGGATAAGGGACCTGGTGGAGTCAAAGCAATTCCTGAGGAAAGTACGGATAGATGTGGAAGGTAGTGTGGGCCCGTACTACTGAAAGCAGAGGATCCGTACTCGATTCGGGAAAGGCCAAGACAAGACCGGGAACCTGGTAGGGAGTGTGTTTGGTCTCATAGCAGTGATGAGTATTCTGATAATGGACGTATTATATTTTCAGTATGGTGACATTGCGAGAGAGACCAGTGGGCGGATCAGGTGCTAAAGAGGGATCAGGCTCGGGTTCAGGAGCCGAGCAGCTCGAGGAGTGAATGAGGGAGTTGATATCAGTTGAGGTTACACGCAGTATTCTAGATCAGACTCCTGTGATCTTTGGCACGGTCAAGGAGGGTATACTGGAGATTTTGGATGAGAGGCTGGGAGCCTTCCGTACAGAGATGATGGCTTTGATGGGAGTGCGTGCCTTGACATTTCGAGAGTTCAGGGCTTGCGGGGCACCAGATTAGCATGGGGCTAGGGACCCCATCGCTAGCAACAGGTGGTTGGCTGATGTTGCCAACGCATTCCGTACGAGCCGGTGTCCTGAGGGGGACAAGGTCAGATTCGCTTCCTATCTTCTGAAGGACGGAGCGAGGGATTGGTGGGAGGAGATTGGTCATGCTTTAGGGGATGATGCCGCGTTGGACGCGATGATTTGGAGCGACTTCTCGGCCAGGTTCAGGGCGGATTTTTCGCCGATTATTGAGGTGCAGCAGTTGGAATGGGAGTTTCAGGATTTGACGCAGACCATTGAGACTGTGGCGGAGATCACCGCTAAGTTCAGGGAGAGGGCTCTTCTTGTACCGCAATATGTCGCGGATGTGGAGATGAAGAAGGCCCGATACCATGAGATGTTGAGGGATGATATCAGGGAGTTCGTGAGCAGATCCAACTGTAAGACGCTGGAAGATATGATTTCTCGGGCCAGGGAGAGAGAAATCGATTTGGAGCAGATCCGAAAGAGGAAGCCGGATGAGGTTCGGGTAGCCACAGGTTCGGGCAAAAGGCCCAAGGGATTGGATTCGAGATCAACGGATTATCAGGACCGCAGCTGGTGCGGGAAGTGTGGCAGGGCGTACGGGGGCGCATACAGGAGTGGTAGCGGTTGTGAGTTTGGCTGCTTCAAGTGCGGTCGGGCTGGTCGTTTCAGCAGAGATTGTACTGTTACCACCACACAGGGATCAAACTTGTTATGTTTTCACTGCAATCAACGGGGCCACAAGAAGGCCCAGTGCCCCATTTTGTTTTCAGCAGGACGGGTGATGGCACCTACCCCTGCAACTTTGAGGATCACAGACGGCCGTCAGGGCTGTGCAGAGGCGCCTGCGGTAGGAGGCAGGGCTTTTCAGATGACTACCTCGGAGGCGCGATCAGCACCCGACGTTGCAGGTATGCGATTTCCGTTTTTAGTTCTTTTATTTGTGCATGATTATATTTTTATGGTTCTGCATCGCCATTGGTTTGAGTATTTTATTTTTGAGCGGTTGATTGTGATTGAGTTATATTCCATCTGCATACCTTGGATATTTGAATGGTAGTTAGGAGATGTGCTCTATTGGAGAAGATTTCATAGGATGCAGTAATTGTAGTATGCCTGGGAGGGACTTTGTATGTCTCGCTAGATCGGATTTGTATAGTGTTAGAAATGGATTGGTTAGATCCCTAGCTATGGTGAGCCTGGGTTCCTCAACAGCTTGATTGTGGAATGGTAGCAAGGATTGGGATTCTTTTGAGTTTTGAGCAGCAAGGGGTAAGCAGGATCGAAGTGGGGGATATTCCTCCGAGTGTGCAAAGGTAGGAGCATGCAGACCCAGAATGAGTGCACAACCTACGAGAAGGAAAAGAAGTAGTTCAGGATTTGATGGATTGAGGATTTCAGGGTTGGGAGTTTGAGAAAATCCCCATCAGCTAGTGTGTGTGATGGTAATGGTTAGTACGTGGTTGGGAATTCAGGTTGTGGATCGCCCGTAGGACTCGAGGGAGTCGGAATAAGGATCTTAAGAGCTAACGGCACATGGGTGCCTTCGTATTAGCAGTCAGTGGTAGGAAGTGATGTAAGACTACGGGGCAGCCGTAGCATTCACTAGCAGTCAGTGGTAGAAAGTGATGTAAGACTACGGGGCAGCCATAGCATTCACTAGCAGTCAGCAATGGATGGTGATGTAAGACTACGGCTAAGTTGTAGCATTCCTTAGTAGCTTCGTTAGCGGAGTTGGGGCGAGGCCCTTATCTCCTAGTAATCAGATAGGGATCATGAATGGGTAGTGGATGAGAATGATAGGGAGTTTGCATGTATAGCCCTAGAGAGGTGAGACCTTGGGAGAGGCCGCTCCAGGATATAATTGGGTGAGACCCGTGGGCGAGGCCCGTATAAGATTAGCAGTGTAGGTGAGACTTGAGAGCAGGGTTGCTCAGTAGTATGGTTGGGTGAGACCCGTGGGCGAGGCCCGAGCGAGAGTGGTTAGACTAGTGGGACTAGAAGGATAGAGGCGGGTGGGACCCGTGGGCGAGGCCCGTGAGTTTTAGTAGCGCAGGTGGGACCTGGTAGGGACCTTAGTGTCAAGTTAGGGGATCGGGGATCCCAAGTTTGTAGTGCCTGAATGGCAGAATAGATTGAGCAGTTATAGGTGGTCGAAGTTTCTTCGGAAGTCGCTGGGAGCGACTAGTAGTGGTGTTGGGACTAGCTACTGGTGGGAGCCGGAAATCCAGACATTGATAGGTTGGTAGGGACCAGGGTGGTCTCAATTCATCCGGAAGGTAGGCAAGGAATAGCAGAATTTTCAGTCAGTAGTAGTGCGGGTAAGCAATGTATGGTGGAATTCGGTTAGTTGAATCGAGGGGTGCTTGGCACCAAGTTTTGACAGAGAGGAGTGTCAGTGGTTACTGGCGGTGATGACCCGTACTGGAAATAACGCGGGTGATGGAGTTGGTGAAGGATAGGACCTTCACAGTGACAGAGGAAATAGTTGGTTATGGAGCTTTGCCTTGGGAATGCAAGGAATTTGCGCAAGGAAAGAAGGGGTGAACCCCTATAGGTTATGTGCAGTACTCGGTGAGTACCAGAAGGATTGTCGGTGAGTAAGTTGTGTTTCCAGGATGTTCAGGGTCAGGGTGACCTGAGTCTATTATCCGCAAGGAATGATGTTACTCAGAATGACTGGGCGGAAGAACAGCGAAGGTAGCCAGCTGGTGTTGGAATGATTAGTTGGGTATTGGAAGCAGGTCGCAGGCGGTGGGCCATAGCAAACTTCGAGGATGAAGTTTAGTTTAAGTGGGGGAGAGTTGAAACACCCAAAGTCAGCAAGGCCAAGAAAGGAAAGGAAACCCTAAGTTTAAGGGACGACTCGGCGAGTCCAAGGAGGAACTCGGCGAGTCCGAGCGGGATCCGGGTCGAGGAGTAAGTGACCGACTCGGCGAGTCTCGTCTGTATGAGGAAAACCCTAAATTCGGGACTTGGAGCCTATTTAAACGTCTCATTCTCTCCCCTAGGGTTCCTTTACTACCTCTCTCACCTAGAAAACGAACCCTAAGCCTCCATTGTTGTGCATTCAAGCTTCCAAGTCATTTTTGGGTAATTTGAAGGAAGAAGAAGGAGGGGAATCATTGAAGCTTCAAGGATTGGCCTTAGATCTAGAGTTTGTGGAACCTTTATGAGTTATTGAAGGTATTGAGTCGTTCCCTTCCTTTAGATCTTCTATGGTTGTGAGATTTGGGGCTTTTTAAGCCATGGTTAGTCATCCATTTGAGTTAGAAGTCGGATCTAGAGTTGCTACTTCTGATCTAAGCATATTTTGGACTTGGGAAGCATAAAGTATCAGCCCTTGAGTTGATTATGGAGCCTCTTTGCCTTAAACCCTAGTTTATGGTGTAATTAGCCTAGATCTCCTTCTCTACACGTAAAGTTTGCAACTTTATGTGAGGAATAGGCTTGGGAAGGGTAGATCTACAGTTTGGAGTCCATGCATGACTCAAAAGTCCTCTGCATGTATGTAGATCTGAATGGACTCAACAAGACCTTTGAGTGGACTCGGCGAGTAGCATGAAGATTAGGAGGAACTCGACGAGTGGGATGAACAACTCGTCGAGTCGGATGAAGTAGGGAAGGAACTCGGCGAGTTTGAAGAACAACTCAGCGAGTCTGTTGAAGGTTGTCTTGGACTTGGCGAGTCTGTTCTTGGACTCAGCGAGTCAGGTCGTGAAACCCCAAACCCTTCGAGTTGAGACTTGAATATGTGAGTCGAGTCGGGACTCGGTGAGTCGGACAGGTCAAGACTTGGAAATCGATAGACTCAGCGAGTCATGGACTGACTCGGCGAGTCGAGTCGCGATTGGAAGGACTTTGAGCATATGAACTCGGCGAGTCAGTAGGAAGACTCTGCGAGTAGGGTTGACCAGGAAGGTTGACCTTGACTAGGACTTTGACTTTGACCAAAGTTGACTTGGTTGTCTTTCGGAGGTCAGTCAGACTAAGTGTTGCATTGATATTGATAGTTCAGGAAGCTAGTGGAGCAGGAGTTCAGAGAGTTGCCGGGCAGCAGCTAGTGGGATCATCAGTGCATTCAGCCAGTGCAGGTGCGTTTCCCTTTGTGTGAATGGGTCTACGGCCATAATGCTGGCCCATGTAGTTATGAGTAGAAGACCCGGGGGTTAGCCCTAGGGACAGTATGCTAGTATGATATTCAGGACGAGGTCCAATGATAGCTGGCGGGTGCCCAAGGAATGGTTTATGTGATAGTTTATACTTGTTGTCTGTGTGATACTTCTATGTGCTTGGTAGGGAGGTGAGTGTGGGCGAGGACCCGTATCTCACCAATAGCAGAGTATGGATGGTGTTCCACATCTCATTAGAAGCAGATCAGGGGCGAGGCCCAAGTTAGGGAAAGAGTGAGTGTGGGCTGGGCCCGTATCTCACTATCAGTAGGAGCATGGACGGGGTTCCATGACTCATCAGTAGCAGGATAAGGGCAAGGCCCATGATAGGCGAGGCCTTCGGACAGGATCTGTTAGTATGTGTTTAGCTTATGTGTTATGATATGTTTATGTGCTGTTATATGTTAGCGGGCGAGGCCCTGTGACAGGCGAGGCCTAAGTGAAACAGATCTGTATTCGAGCGGGGCTCGAAGCCAGGCGGGGCCTGGAACGGCGGGGCCGTCGTAGCGGGCGAGGCCCGAGGTAGGGGCGAGGCCCAGGTTAGTGGGCGTGGCCCAATAGGTGCAGTATGTGGTTATGCATGGTATGTGGTAGGGTGGGGAACTCACTAAGCTTCGTGCTTACGGTTTTCAGTTTTGGTTTCAGGTACTTCCGGTAGCGGAGGGAAGAGCTCGGGGTGATCGCATGTCACACACCATAGATTAGACAGCTTGGAAATGTTTTACTCTGATAATGAACATGTGTTTTGGAAAATTAATACTCTGTTTATGTTTTGAATTGGTGACGTTGCTTAAAGAAATGTTTTATTAAAGGAAATTTTTAGTCATGAATTTTGTGTTGGAATAGTGTCTAAGGCTGCAACTATATTAGGCAAGTATTTGACCCGGTTGTGCATGGTCCTTTTGGGTTGCCTTCACCATAGCAACTTGATAGGATGATTTATTAAGAGAGAGTAAATATTATTAATATATTATGGGAATAATATAAAGAATAATATATTGTTATTTGATTAATATAAGTCATAGAATTAATTGGAATTAATTTGGTGACTTAAAGAGGTTAATTAAATAAAGGGGTATAAACTGTCAATTGTTTGATAGTTAAGCTTTAGACTATAAATCTTTATAGATATATAGTGGACGGATTCTAGAAGCTAGGATAGCTTCAAAATTGTCCATAACTTATCTAAGGAAAGGATTTGGATAGCCTTAAGAGAAGATTATCCAATTAGGGTTTAGGTTGTAACCCTTAAGGAGTCTACAAGTATAAATAGACCCCATGGGTAAAGAAAATCAGCACCTCACCTAAAGTAAGAGAACCCGGGCTGATTTCCTCCCCTCTCCTCTCTCCTAAATCATCTTTCTTGCTATTGGTGTTTGTAAGCCATTAGAGGAGTGACAATTGTGACTCTAGAAGCTCCAAGACTACAAGATCAACAAGGAATTCAAAAGTATGGTTCTAGATCTGTTTCAATGTTGTTATTTAACCTAATTAGCTATTAGAAGTCTTGGATTCAAAGCATGTTTAATTAGAAAGCCTAGATCCAAGTATTAGGGTTTTGCATGCGTACATAGGAAAGTTCTTATAGCTAAAACCCATCAGTGGTTACAGAGCCTAGCTTGGTTTTCATTAAATTGTTGCTTGATTAACTGAAAAAAACCTGCAATATTCGATTTTTTGGTTTCTGAGTCATGGACTCGGCGAGTTCCAAAGTGGACTCGGCGAGTAGGCCTGACTCGGCGAGTCCCTTTGTGCACTCGGCGAGTCCAGGCGTCAGGAATGGCCAGATTCGGGATTTTTTCATAATTATCTTATGGAAACTTACCTTAATCATATTAGATCAACCCTAATCCGATTTTTTGATATATATGACTATTATCTTGATCTAATTAAAGATATTTATCAACTAATAAAATATTTAATTTCCTTATATGATAATTAATTAATTATTTTGATTATTTTGGTAATTATCTTAAAAAGAAATCTTGAATAAAATCAAATATAGATAATTAGGATATTAATTGTTAATTAGAATTATTTGTTATTTGATCCTCCATGTTTTAAATGTTTTAAAACTTGCCCTCAAGTTTTGAAATTTATATTTGTGATTAAAAGTTTTAATTTAGACAACTTAAATTTCAAACCCTAGATTTTAAAAGGTTTAAAATACAACCCTATACTAATATGATATTACTAGAATAATATATATATATATATATATATATATATATATATATATGTATAACTAAATGCTAGTCTTACCGTTAGTAGGCCTCATTCACGAAGCCGATCTATAAGGTGGGTAAAAGGTTGCATCCTATAAAATGGCACTTAATGGGTGTACACTCACACCCACCGCTTGCTTGATTGGTGGAGGGTCGTTAGCCGAACGGGTAGGATAGGGCAACTTCATCCTCTCATTAAAAGTATAATAAGTAATATAAAGTAACTAAACATTTTTTTTTAAATTTCCCAATCTTAGTTACTTTAGGAAAAGTGAATTGATGCAATCCCATGAAATTACACTTTGCACCCTTGCTAAGAAGTTAGTGGAGCGTGTGTGGTTTACCGGCACACTAATTGGTTCTAAGCAAAGGTGGCAAAGGGTGATTCATTGTTTATCATAGTTCGATGGAGCGTGTGTGGTTTACCGGCACATCGAATAGGTGATCGTTACAATGAAGGCACCATGTGAATTTGCATGGTAGTTCACACCCGCTTTGTGATCCTCGGTATCCCAGTCACAAACAAGAGGGGCATATCGAGATTTAAACATGCCATTGAATAGTTTCAATGAATCTCATTCGAACCTAGGAATTCTCAATACACTTAGGACTAATAGTTAAGTTTTGTGATGGAGAATTAGTGAATCGTCATTCACTTACCTTCAATTTATTTGCATGTTAGATTACGGCATCCCTTTTCTAGTATGTAAATGTTATTGTTGGATCCTAGCCCTAATTTTTATTGGGTGATAATTAGGGATTCTTATTCTAATCTATCTTTGTCCTTTTCTTTTGTAAATGTCGAACGCAAACAACGCTGCTGCTAGTTCTTTCATGTTGATGAGCCTTTGCCAAAAGGTCACCTTCGATGGAACGAACTTTAGCGAATGGATAAGATACATTCGCACCATTGCTCGCTATGAGGATAAGGAGTATGTCCTCGATGAGAAGCTCGAGAAAATCAACCCTGAAATCGCTACTCCAGCCGAAATCACCGCTTTTGAGACTCATGAGTGAGATGCAACGAAGGTACATTGCATCATGATTGCCACCATGAACTCCGAATTCCAAAAGTCCTAGGAGGACATGTACCCGTACGAGATGCATCAACACCTATTGGAGTGATACCACCAAAACGCGAGACAAGAGCGTTATGAGATTTTCACCAACATGATTTCCGCTAAGATGGGTCATGGAGAATCTCTTACCGTGCACTTGCAAAAGATGCAAAGGTATGTCGACCGCCTTCGCAAGTTAAATGGTGACTTTGGGGAAGACTTGGCGATCGACATGGTGCTTCACTCTTTGCCTCCGATGTACAACCAATTTAGGATGACCTACCACATGAACAAAGAAGAGGTCACCCTAAGCAAACTCCAAGGTCTCTTGAGGGTTGCTGAGAGCAACTTCAAAGACAAGTCTGTTGCACCAACTCCCAATCCGCCTGCTGCTCCTGTCTTGGCTATTGGTCAAGGAAAGGGAAAGAAGAGGAAAGCTTCATCAAAGAACTATCGCAAGGTCAAAGCCCGAGATGGTGCCTCTTCTAGTGGGACCAAAGTTGATCCCGCTAAGCCCTGTCCTAACCCGAAGGAGGCAGAGTGCCACCACTACCACAAGATAGGACATTGGAAGAGAAGCTGCCCAGAGTAGCTGCAAGCAATCAAAGAAGGAAAGATCAAGCCATCTTTCGTAGGTATATACACAATTAAATCTAACGATTCTAATCATGCTATTTCTTGGGTTCTTGATACCGGTTGTGGTTATCACATTTGTTCTAATGTGCAGGGACTAAGAAGAAGTAGGGATGTGGAGCAAGGAAGGATCAATCTAATCATGGGGAACAGAAGATCGTTGCCTGTGACCAAGATTGGAGTGTCATCTTTAGTGCTTAGGAATAATTTGTGTTTAGATTTAAACAATTGTTGCTATTCGCCAGAAATGGCTAGAAACATCATTTCATTTCATGGTTTATATAGACAAGGATTTAGATTTTCTTTTAATAATGAGAATGGTTCTATTTTGGCTTATCTAAATGGTGTCTTTTACTTTGAAGCTATACCATGTAATGGAATATATGAAACTGTTATGATTGTTGATAACTTAGGAAATGATGTTTTGAATATAGATTCTTCCACTAGTATGGATAAAACATCCTTGTGGCATTGTCGTCTTGGACATGTCAACAAGAAACGCATAGCCCAACTCCAAAAGGATGGAGTGTTGGAGTCATTTGACCTTAGGGAAGATGACACATGCGAGTCTTGTTTACTTGGAAAGATGACTAAATCACCCTTCACGAGTACGTGTGAAAGGGGTGAGGGTCTATTGGACCTAATACATACCGATGTATGTGGACTGTTTAGATCAACCACGAAGGATGGGAACCGCTTCTACGTGACTTTTACCAATGATTATAGTAGATATGGGTATATCTATTTAATCAAGCAAAAGTTAGAAACCTTTGAAAAGTTCAAAGAGTTTAAGAATGAAGTGGAGAATCAATTGGGCAGGAAAATCAAGATGCTTCGATCCGATCGAGGAGGAGAGTACCTAAGTCTTGAATTCCACGATTATCTCAAGGAGTGTGGAATAGTTTCGCAATTGACGCCTCCTAGGACACCGGAGTTGAATGGTGTGGCAGAAAGGCGTAATCGAACCTTATTGGATATGGTTCGCTCTATGATGAGTCGTGCTTCACTACCTATCTCTTTTTGGGGGTATGCCTTAGAGACTGCCGCCCATATCCTTAACCGATTCCCTACTAAGAAGGTTGCAAAAACACCTCACGAGATATGGACAGGGAAAGCCCCCTCGTTGGCACATATCAAGGTTTGGGGTTGCGAGGCTTTCGTAAGACGAGATACTCACAACAAGCTCGAACCTCGAAGTGAGCGATGTATTTTCACCGGCTACCCGCAAACATCCTTTGGATATCTCTACTATAGACCGAAGGACAATGTTGTCTTCGTTGCGAGGAGAGGAGTTTTCCGAAAGCGAGAACTCATAAGCCAAGGAGACAGTGGGAGGCAAATCGAGCTTGAAGAGATTCAAGAGTCGATAGATGAAGGAACCTCTACCGCTGACACTTAACCTGAGGAGGAAACTCCGGTTGAACCGGTTGACGAGTCCTTACCTCTTAGACGTTCCGATAGATTTAAAGTTCATCCCCAGTTTTATGGTTTTCATATTACTACCGAAGGGGACACGTATATTAGTGATGGTACACTAGTAAATCTTGATGAACCTAATAGCTATAAGGAAGCCATGGCAGGCCTGGAGTCTGCGAAGTGGAAAGAGGCAATGGATAGCGAGATCCAATCCATGTATGATAACCAAGTTTGGAATTTGGTTGATTATGTGCCCGGACGTAAGACCGTTGGGTGCAAATGGATCTTCAAGAAGAAGACCGACGTGGATGGAAAAGTACACACATATAAAGCGCGATTGGTTGCGAAGGGCTTTACTCAAACTCCCGGAGTTGACTATGATGAGACCTTCTCACCAGTTGCGAAGATTAAATCTATTAGAGTGATGCTAGCAATTGCCGCATTTCATGATTATGAGATTTGGCAAATGGATGTCAAGACCGCTTTTCTTAACGGAAAGTTGGCTGAGGATGTTTACATGGCTCAGCCAGAGGGGTTTGTGGATCCGAAGCATCCGAATAGAGTGTGTAAGCTTGAGAAGTCCATTTATGGACTTAAGCAAGCGTCTCGCAGATGGAATCTTTGCTTCGATGAGAAAGTCAAAGAGTTTGGATTTGTACGAAGCGAAGATGAATCATGTGTATATATCAAAGCCAGTGGGAGTATAGTAAGCTTCCTCATTCTATATGTCGATGACATATTACTCATAGGAAACGACATCCCGACTCTGCAGGAAGTTAAGTCCTGGCTCGGGAAGTGCTTCGCTATGAAGGACCTCGGAGAGGCTTCTTACATTTTGGGAATAAGGATAGTAAGAGAAAGAAGTAAGAGACTAATTGGACTTAGTCAGAATACTTACTTAGATAAAGTACTAAAACGATTTAGTATGGAAAACTCGAAGAAGGGATAATTACCGATACAAAGTAATGCCAAGTTGAGTAAGACTCAAAGTCCGAGTACCGAAGCTGAGATAGCAGAAATGAGCCGAGTACTATACGCTTCCGCAGTTGGCTCAATCATGTACGCTATGACTTGTACTCGCCCTGATGTAGCCTTCGCTTTGAGCATGGTTAGCAGATATCAAGGGAATCCTGGCAGAGCACATTGGATTGCGGTGAAGAATATCCTTAAGTACCTTCGGA
The DNA here is from genome assembly GCF_051521515.1 of Lactuca serriola. Lineage (NCBI taxonomy): Eukaryota > Viridiplantae > Streptophyta > Magnoliopsida > Asterales > Asteraceae > Lactuca > Lactuca serriola. Next base: position 81,499,074 of record NC_136416.1, on the reverse strand, counting down.
GGACGAAGGAATGGTTCTTAGTCCTCGGAGGGAGTGATGACTTGAAGGTGTGAGGGTATAGTGATGCCAGTTTTCAGACCGACAGGGACAACTACCGTTCGCAGTCGGGCTGGGTCTTTACCCTAAATGGAGGAGCAGTGACATGGAAGAGTTCCAAGCAGGAGACCGTAGCTGATTCAACGTGCGAATCAGAGTACATTGCAGCGAGCGAAGCGTCGAAGGAGGCAATATGGCTAAAGAACTTCATCGGTGATCTTGGAGTTGTACCCGCCATAAAGGAGCCTATGGAGATTTTCTGTGATAACGAAGGAGCGGTTGCCTTGACCAAGGAACCGAGGGATCATGGTAGATCAAGACATATCGACAGAAAATATCATTTCATTAGACATCGTGTAGAAGAAGGACAACTCGTAGTGAAGAGGATATCATCAGAAGATAACCCAGCAGATCCGCTTACGAAGGGACTGAGTAGGGTTAAGCACTTGCAGCATGCTAGGAGTATTGGGCTGAAGGATGATATTAGCATAGATTAGATAGTATTAGAAACATGTAATAGATAAATGTAATTAACATTTGATGATTAAATAAAGGAGTTTTATTTATGAGTAATGTTATTGTCTTATGTTAATTGTTTAACTATTGTTTCACTTTGCATGTTTTGACTTCCAGAATAATTGAGTTTATTAGGAATAATCGAATTGTTCAAATTATCCACAATCGTTCATATGTTGGAAGTAGATATGAATGAAGATTGTCATGAATTGGTGTGTAGATTGTCTAAATGGTTTTAGACATAGCAAAGGGTTGATGCAACGTTCATGAGTGCATATGAACTAGTTTTGAGCATTGGAACAAACCCGCGCTTGCTGGAATCACCTTATGGAATATGATATAAAAAGGTGATCGCAAGACGATAATATCATATAGTCTTAAAACCTAGATATATGGTTTGTTATTTGTTAATTGGTTGTACATTGATAATGCGAAAACGCATCAGTAACTCGGTGTTATAAAACGCATTGTTGTGTATAGTTGGTTAATGAATAAGTAAATGCATATAAGTCGAAGTTTATCTGTAACTTTTATCTAAGAAGGTAAAAGCGATATCTCGGCCGCTCGATGATTTGATTTGACTTATGTGCCGGGCCCGGTCAGAACTGAATTGATGTGTTCGATTAAGTTCTATGTCGAATAAATCAGAGATCGAGAAACCTAAATGCTTGACTAACTATTCCATAGGATTGTCAGCATGATATCTAACAGAGGACTGTACGATCCCTTATCTAAAGGACAAGATTAATTAAATCAGAGTTTGACAGCGTCTTTGAGAGCTACGATTGCAAACCGAATTGTACTTGTGCATATAGTTACTAGACTTATCCAAGTGGGGGACTGTTGGAATAGTGTCTAAGGCTGCAACTATATTAGGCAAGTATTTGACCCGGTTGTGCATGGTCCTTTTGGGTTGCCTTCACCATAGCAACTTGATAGGATGATTTATTAAGAGAGAGTAAATATTATTAATATATTATGGGAATAATATAAAGAATAATATATTGTTATTTGATTAATATAAGTCATAGAATTAATTGGAATTAATTTGGTGACTTAAAGAGGTTAATTAAATAAAAGGGTATAAACTGTCAATTGTTTGATAGTTAAGCTTTAGACTATAAATCTTTATAGATATATAGTGGACGGATTCTAGAAGCTAGGATAGCTTCAAAATCGTCCATAACTTATCTAAGGAAAGGATTTGGATAGCCTTAAGAGAAGATTATCCAATTAGGGTTTAGGTTGTAACCCTTAAGGAGTCTATAAGTATAAATAGACCCCATGGGTAAAGGAAATCGGCACCTCACCTAAAGTAAGAGAACCCTGGCCGATTTCCTCCCCTCTCCTCTCTCCTAAATCATCTTTCTTGCTATTGGTGTTTGTAAGCCATTAGAGGAGTGACAATTGTGACTCTAGAAGCTCCAAGACTACAAGATCAACAAGGAATTCAAAGGTATGGTTCTAGATCTGTTTCAATGTTGTTATTTAACCTAATTAGCTATTAGAAGTCTTGGATTCAAAGCATGTTTAATTAGAAAGCCTAGATCCAAGCATTAGGGTTTTGCATGCGCACATAGGAAAGTTCTTATGGCTAAAACCCATCATTTTGGGACGTTACAAACGGGTTATATGAGTTAGGCTGGGTTGAGGTTTCCAACTCGCCAACTCATGACCCGCCTACCTATACATTATATGGGTTGGGTTGAGTTTATGTTTTCTGACCCGTCAACCCGAACCCAACTCGATTGTTCGGTTTAATTCCAACACACAAAAGTCATCCCAACAATCGAAAGTATGACCATTATTTAAGATTAAGACAAATATTATTTATAATGAGGAACATAACAAGCTTCCATCATTCCCAAACCATTTAAAATTCATGAAAATGATTTACATCCAAAGGTTTAGTAAAACTATTAGCAAGCTGATCAGTTGAATTAACAAAACGGACTTTAATATTCTCATCTTCAACATGGTCTAATGGTAACGAAGAGAAATATGTTTTGTTTTCGAATGTTGAATTGTATTATGACAAATGCAAATTGTGCTTTTTAAATCGCAATATAATGCAATTTTCTTCATGTTTATCGCATAGTCATGTAGTTGATTTTGAATCCAGATCAATTGAGACGTGCAAGCTGCAGTAGCAATGTACTCTGCCTCACCACTCGAGATAGATACATATGTTTGCTTTTTCGATTGCCAGCTGACAACTTTCTCATCGAGAAATTGACATTCACATGTTGTGCTTTTTCGATCAAATCGAAAACCCCTAAATTAGCATTTGAATGGGCTTGAATAAATAAACTTGTTTTTGATGGATACAAAAATCCAAGAGTCTTTATACCATGAAGATAAAAAAAAAGATGTTTTTCACTACAGTAAGATGAGGTTCTCCTAGATTTTCTTGATACCTGACACAAGTACACACATAAAACATTATATCATGTCGACTTGCAGTTAAGTACAAAAGAGAACCAATGACGATTTTGTATGTTTTGATATCAACAACACGCTTATCCAACAAAGAACCTAAGCGAGTGTCGATTGTCATGGAAACTTTAAGTTTCATGCAATTCGTCATTCCAAATCATTCAAGTATGTTTCAAGTGTAATTGTCTTGATTAATAAAAATACTTCCTTGCTTTGATGAATATTTAAACCCAAGAAATGATTTATCTTCCCCATCATGCTCGTCTTGAATTGACTCTTCATTAGTTCCTCAAACTCCTTTGACAACGAATGATCAATTGAACCAAATATAAAGTCATCGACATAAATTTGAAAAAGCATCAGATTATCCCATACTTTCTTACAAAATAAAGCGGGATCAATTGATCCTTACTTAAATTTTGCGATTATCATAAAGTTGGTAAGAGTCTCATACCAAGCACGAGGTGCTTGTTTTAACCCATAAACTGCCTTGTCAAGAATATAGCCCTGGTCAGTAAACTTATCATTGATGAAACCAGGTGGTTGTTCGACATAAATCGTCTCTTCAAGAACACCATTAAGGAATGCACACTTTACATCCATCTGGTAGATGTCAAAATCCTTATGAGCTGCATAAGCTAGGAAATTTTGTATAGCCACGAGTCTTCCAATAGGGCGAAGGTTTCCTCATAATCAATTCCCCCTTGTCGAGAGTAACCTTTTACAACTAATCTAAATTTGTTTCGAAAAATATCGCCTTCTTTGTCCATTTTATTTTTAAAACCCATTTGAGACAAACTATCGAAACATCATCCGGTTTAAGAATTAACCTCCAAACCTTGTTTCGCTCAAATTCAATCAACTCAGCCTGCATTGCAACAACCCAATCGGGATGTTCTAATGTATTCTTAACTATTTTTGGTTCAAATTTCAAAATAAAAACATTAAACATGCATAATTCTTGATGAACGTTTAGAACCTCATTTTTGTCTCAAATCTATGCTCGTGTTAGAACACCAGAACTTGTTCTTTTGGATGATCCCTCATCTATTTCTCTATCAGAGGAAAGGCGGGATCAAAATCCAAATGAACATCCTCATATGTCTCTTCTGCTTTTGATAATTCATCTAAAATTGAGATATTGTCATGAGAATCAAGAAATTTGTTTCCTTGATTATCATTATCACAATTTAATCCAATTGGCTCCCCCTCAACCAATGGATTCGTTATCTGATGCTCCTCCTCAACACCATCTTGAGTTGTAATATTCCCCCTCCCCTCAACTTGAGATTGAGAAATTGAATTTTATCTTTTGATTTGAGATGAAGAATACAAGTGCTCCCCCTCCAACTGATCATCATTTGAATTTTGTATTCTTTCAACATTGACTCTTGAAGTTGATGATGAATTTTTTTCAATTTCTTCATGGGTAAGTGTATAATTATCTGAGTGTTTCAATGCTTCTGGAACTCAATTATCTTCGATGTTGACCTCAGCAACAATTTCTCTGTCAGGAATTCCAAAAATTAGATCAAGATCAATATCAAACGTAAGAATTTCCTTAGATTCTTCATTTGTTTCAGAGATAATCGGTTATTTTCGAAAATTCTTGTTTATTCTATTGACATAATAATCATCAAAAGTGACATTAAAAGTTTCTTCAACTTTTCATGTCCTCTTGTTCAAAACCCTATAAACAACAAAATTGTGTGAATATTCCAAGAAAATTCCCTCATAAGCTTTCGTCTAAATTTTGGAAAGACTATACTTGAGATTCATTATGAAACATTTGCAACCAAAAACATGAAAAATTTTAACATTAGGCTTCTTTTTTAATATATTTCATAAGGTGTTATATTGAAACGACGATGAATAAAAAACAATTTCGCGTATAGCAAGCAGTCAAAACTGCCTCTGCCCAAAAGTATTGAGGCAAATTTGTATATGTCATCATCGTCCTAGACGTAATGAATGCATTCATAGTTTCCAAGTGTCCAAAATAGTTTATTAAGAAGACCTTTTTCAGTTGGTACATTCCGTCATGAAGTAAATGTCTTGCAAATATGTCATTGGGAGTATGATTTCTTCTCCTCCTTTTGGTTAGTAAAGAAACGGGGTAACCCGTTAGCTTATATTCAGAAAAGGGAAACATTTAGTCTACTTTAAGATACAAGGTAACGTGTAAGTTTTTAATTAAATATATTTATGAATATGCTTGAATTATTGTTTTCTTTGCATGAAGCTCGAGTTATGTTAAATGATTTTTATAAGCTCACTATATTGTCAATTCTAAACCTATATATCTCACAAGACATTATGTATTACATATATATTGTTTTAAAGTGATATATACTCAGGATCGAGAGTTAATGACTAAAAGGATATTGATTAGTTGAAGACTTACTGATCTTTCTTCTCTTAACTATTGTTGTGATGTTAGAATTGTAGCACCTAAGACTTGTAAGCTCTGATAAAACGTTAGATGTTTTGATGTTTTTGATAAACCAAATTTTGGTGCATGACTATAAGTTATGAAGTTTATAATAACCATAATATATAAATGTTTTATAAAGAATAAGGTATTATATTCTTCATTTATAGGCTTGATGAATCGGCCCAAAACACATCATTGTCTTCCAAAAAAATATAATTTCCTTTTATAGAGCAACGCCCGATTAAATAAAATGGCTCCCGAATCTAAGATCACATCATTCTTAGTAGCCATGACTTTCTTCCAGCTTATACCTGATAACTTTTTCTCTTTGGAATCCACCCGGAAAAGATTATAATAAAGAGCTTTTCAAAACCTTAAAATCATGTTTGGAACTTTAAGAAAAGACACATAGTAAATCCCTAGCTACTGCACACATATTTATATAAAACAAATAGGTGGTACAACCAAGAGATAGCGAGATAAAAAAGATAGATAATAGATAGAGATGATGGTTCGAACGGGTTTAAGGTGAGAAGGAAGTGGGTGGATGTGAGAGGTAATGCTTTTTTTTAATTAAAAATAATTTAAAGAATTAAATAATGTTTATAATAATTTAAAATGATATAAAAAATTATTTAGAGAATTCAAAAAACGACTATTTTTTACCTATTGTACCAATGACAAAAAAAAAAACTACTTTTTCAAAAATTATCATTTAGTCCGTAGAGTGGCATATACGGGCTTGTCATGTCCTCTATGAACTAGCCATATTTTTACAAATCCAATAAAATAGTAAGAAAAAGAACTCATTCATTTGCTTTTATGAATTTGAAGAAAGAAATCTTGGTTATATCTTATACTAACTAATGCTTACTTAAATTAAAATATGAATGCTTTAAAATTATTAACTGTTTTTACAAACATACTACTATAGTAAAGATGTGTCCATTAAAATTTTTCAATTTTACATGTATAAAGAATAAATCATGCAAAAACTAAGTAAATCTTGTACTCACCATGTGCAATATGATAAACTAAAATGATAATTTTGTCTAGACATATAACAAGGGATGTTTGTTTGGATGGATCGAGTCGATCCAATACAATAAAGTGAATCCAAATTAATTTTGGTTTTCAAAACATGGATCTAAATAATCAAAATTGAATTCAAATTAGATCTAATTCAACCAAATTACAATTCAATTGGATCTGTTTTTATAATTGGGTTTTCAAAAATAATTTTTTTTAAAAGCCTATAATTTGAATATTAACCAACCTTTTTAGAAGAAACAAAAACAAATCATTTAAGTTGTGGTTTAAAATTTATAAACAACTATTTATATTTAAATATATATATATATATATATATATATATATATATATATATATATATATATATATATATATTCTATTTTTATATTTTATAAATAAACCACTTTTAAGAGAAAATCCATTTTAAGATTTTCTATTAGATGAAATTTTTTGAATATATTTGAAAAATAAATTATTAAATTAATATATAATTAAAAATATATATTAAAAATAAATAAATAATAAATTGATATTCGGTTCATATTTTATAAACCTAAATTAATTTGAAATCCAAAATAATAATTCGATTTTACTGAAACGGTAATCTAAAAATTCGAGTATCCAAACCAAAATAATTCAATTCACATTATCCAATTTGATGATTTAGTTTTATCCAAATAATAAAAATGCCATATAAGACCGGAGGGTGTAGATGCGAAACTCCCCTCATTTTTTATGGGCCACAACACTTTTTCTCTTACTTTCCTTTCCCTCACCTAAACCCAAGGAATTGGTGGGAAACTTCACTTAGTACTTTTTTTTAAATAAAATTAATTCATTTTTATAATATATAATTTTTAAATTAATAACAACCAAAAATTTTAATTAAAAAAATGCATTTTATTAATTAAAATAAAAATTACAATAAACCTAAGATTTAAAAAGTAGAATTTTTTTTTTTAAAAAAAAACACAAACAAACCAACAACAACCTATGGAAAATATTTTTTTCATAATTTTTTCTCTCTTCTTCATCACGAGGTCGAGAGCCGGTCCTGAGAGATGGACGGTGTTTTTCCATCAAGAACTTCATATCCTCCATTTCTTGTCTCTCCGCGCGCTCCTTCTTCCTTGCTTCTGCTTTTCTTTGTCGAACGCCAAACGTTCAACGAAATTAAGATTATATCGATCAAATGACGTTGTTATTTTCCGCATTTCGTCAATGTCCATGCTAAAATCCGATGCACCCGAATAAGTCCTTATTCCCTTCATCTTTGTTTTGTCCTTACCCATCGGTCCCACAATTTCTTCTAGCTCGACTTCGTCTTCCTGATTTAAATCTAGACCGACCCGAGCATCGGAGGAAGTTGTGTAACCACTAGAGTCAGTTTTCGTTCGCTTTGATTGTTGTACTTCAATATAAAATCTTGTTCGTATTTTTTCTAGCTATGACATGTAACCAATAAATTCCAACAATCGTGTCACTTGAATGGTTTTCCGACTTCCTCAAGGTAAAATTTTAAAGCTTTTTGAAGTATTTCTTCGTCATCTTGGCCACTTTTTCATTAGGTTTTTAGGTTGTTGTACAACTCGTTTATTTTTTAAACGCCCTTTGCTATTTCTCGAAACTTCGAATTCAGTTGGTGTTTCGTACGGTAGTCGTCGTCTTTTTCTAGCTCCTCCCGAAAACGTTCTAAAATGCGAAACCAAAAAAGACCTCCCGGTTGTGCATTTTTCGTCTTCGAATCCTCAGAAATGTCAACCCAAGCTTTTACCAAAACCAGCTCTTCTTGTGGAAGCCATGTTGTCGGCTTTTGTCTTCCCGGTTGTGCAACACCCTTGCGCGCTTGTTGTTTTCCTTTGCATCGTTGTGGGGGTGGTGTGGGTTGAGTTTCAGGAATCATCTCTTCTTCTTCCGAGTAATCCAAATCATCAACAAGTTGAAATTGTTGTTGGGTTTGGGTTGGGGGTTTGGTTTGGGTTGAGGTTGATTTGACTAATGTTGATCGGGAAAAACAACAAAATTTGAAAACATTTACGGAGTAACATTTGAAACTTGGACCAGGTAATATTGTCTAACATTTTGGTATTGAAATTGTAGTGGAGATTGAATGGGAGCATCGAGTTGGGGACGATAAACTCTTTGTGATGATGAATCGATAGCAAAAATATTTCGAGTAGAAGTGCTTAAACTCGAAACATAAGTTTTTTTTCCTTCTATCAGAGGTTGGGATTTGATTTTTGGGATTCTTTTTTTTTTTGTTCGAAGAAAATAGAGGTTTTGAGGTTTGATTGAAGATAAATGAGTATAAATATTTATAGAGGTTGTAGAGGGTTAAAAAAACAAAAAAAAGTTAGATTTAAAAACATATAGCCGTTGCTATATATATATATATATATATATATATATATATATATATATATATATATATATATATATATATATATATATATATATATATATATGTGTGTGTGTGTGTGGGGGGGGGGGGGTTTAGTGAATATGTGGCTGTCATGTATATAAAGTTACGGATAGAACCTATCAAAACTACATAGTTTTAGTTAAAATTTGATTTAAAACATTCTTTAATTTGATTCGTATTATAATTTTCTTAATTTACGTAAAATATCTCTAACTTAACATTGTTAATTTGGTTATTTTTCAATAAAAAAGTCATATATTTGTCGTCAACTATTGCTAAGGAATTTTCATTGTCTCAATCAGATTTATATATGTTTTTCTTTCATTTTAACATCAATTAAATGTTGGATATTTATAATTTCATATACAATAATTATGATGAAAGTCTAGAAAACGGTTAAGATGTAAGCAGACAAACTAACAGTACTAGTTCTACATAGTTTTAGTTAAAATTTGATTTAAAACATTCTTTAATTTGATTCGTATTATAATTTTCTTAATTTACGTAAAATATCTCTAACTTAACATTGTTAATTTGGTTATTTTTCAATAAAAAAGTCATATATTTGTCGTCAACTATTGCTAAGGAATTTTCATTGTCTCAATCAGATTTATATATGTTTTTCTTTCATTTTAACATCAATTAAATGTTGGATATTTATAATTTCATATACAATAATTAGGATGAAAGTCTAGAAAACGGTTAAGATGTAAGCAGACAAACTAACAGTACTAGTTGGAGGTAATTTCTTTTAGGAAATAAAAGAGAATTCATAAAGAATAAAATAAAATAGGAAAGATATTGTATTTTAAATTTGAAATTTATATCTAAACAACTTAGTTTAATGTCAAAACGAAGTAATATTAGAAATTCTATACCTAAGCTTACATACATGACAGCCACATATTTATTTTTCCATATATATATATATATATATATATATATATATATATATATATATATATATATATATATATATGTTTTTTACGGTTACTTCCAAAAAAAAAAAAAAATCCAACCAATCGTCGAAGGAGGGAGAACGCACCAACCGAACCCCTCACCCTTTCCCCATGCCACCCTACACGCAACGTCGGTGCGGTTTTCCTCCATGCGGGACGCTTCCCACTGCTCTCCCAGCGCCTCATTCCGTCCAACCTAACTCTATAAAAAGCTCATATGTATTTCCTGCATTCATTTTATCATCATGTCAAACAATAAATCCCAAATCTTAACTTAAATGCGATCATTCGTTAGGTGACCAACATTACCTCGTTATAATGGAACTAGAGTAGACACCATTATATCTTGGTCCCACCGCCACCAAACAATAGACCTTTCCACCAATCCACGGTGGTGGAGTAGGCGTGAGATGGTGTCGCCACCGCACCCACGCAATATCTGAGCAAACAAACATGGCCATCTAGCTTTGTCTTAAATCTTTTGGTTGATTCCTCCTTGTCTGGACCATCAACATGATTTGTCAACAATCTGGATGCTTCTATTGTTGTTTTTTTGTGCGCAACATCACTTGTACTTCATGCACGAATTGAGATACGTTAACATGTTATTGTTTAAATTCGTACAAACGTCTTTAATATCATGAGTACTTGTCACAATCCGATAAAGCATGACTATGAAATATGGTGTACAAATAATTGTGAATAAACTATATGGTCACTAGTTCTTTAGCACAATCAGGGTGGGGTCATTGCCCCTCCTAATATATTTTGGGGGTTATTAAGTTTATAAATATGTAGAAAATGCAAGGATGTTGGTGTCATTTATTTCACTTAATTTATATATTAATAATATGAAAGATTTTTATTTTGAATTTAATTACTTTTTTTTTAAAACGGCTGAATTTAATTTACTTAGAAAAAATTATTGAGTTCCATTGATCTAATTCTACATTGATACGTACACTTCATGCAATGATTGTCATAACTCAAATGTACCCATCCAAATAAGGTTATCAAAACCATTTTGTATTACGGACTTTGAGTTCAAACTTTTATGTTTTTTTGTACTAGTCTTTGCTTAAAAGGTCAAACATCATATTTACTATTTTTGTATATGATTTTTCCATAATAAAATAAATATAATACTTTTAAATTATTTTAATAATAATTGTCGTTGTTTTCTTTATAACAAAACTTAAGGACAAATTTCTACTTTTTTTCTATTGCAAACCACAAGAAACTACTATACTAGATTTTGATACGATATTTTTTTTTCAAAAATATTCTCTTTTTGCTAGTCAATACGTGCCTTGTGTTATTACAGAAATATACAATCAACAAAAGTAATTGAAATAAAACAAACAAAATTCAAATATATAAATATACAAGAATCAATTTACAGAAAATATATTTGTATGATGATTACACAGAAAATATGATCACGAAATTGTGCAGATTGAGACCTCCTTTGCAGTGTCTTGAGATAGAAATTTCCCTAGTGGGGATCTGTCTAGAGGATACAACAATCAACCAAGATCTTCTCTTGCTTCTGACGAAATTCACTATGTTCCCTTCATTTTTTTGTGGAATACGAAATTATATGAAGAATTTTTATCTGATTTTTCTGAATCCGAAATATGGTCTTTGGTGATCTATTTATAGATATACATTGACTGTTTTTTCCCTCCAAAACTGTCAACCGAAAATAACTGTCAAGACAGTTAAAACGAATTTAACAGATTTGTTTAACATAAAAATAAAAGTCAAAATCAGAATTAATATATATATATATATATATATATATATATATATATATATATATATATATATATAAAATAATGTAACCAGTCAATGAGACCCCAAGAGCTTTTAGGCCGAAGGCCAATCTTTTGACCATTATATATATATATATATATATAGCCCAATCACCAAATCCAACCCAATCCCTTTAGTCCAAGCCTTTGATCTAATTGGTAAACAACTAGTAGGAGGCTTATTAAGGAAGTATAAGTTTCCACTTTCTTCCAATGTGGGACAAGTCCCATCAACAAAGTTTTCATTTAACAAAGTTCCAATACCTTATGTCTCATTTAAACCTTTATTCCATGGAGCGGAACATTTGTTTCGGGTCATATTGGATGGATTTGAGTAAATAAGGATTTTATCGAGCATAACTTTATTTACCCTGCTTATCATTATTTAGTGACATCAAGATATTCTCTGATATTGATGTCATTATTTGGAATTTGGTCAATGTTTTTCACTAACTAGGGATTAGTTTATTCGGTTAACAATTTGAATGCATGGATAATCCATACCATAATGAATTGGAAGAAAATGATTTTTTTAACAGTTGAATGCAATAAAAGAAACTAGCTAGTAAGGGAGCTAGGAAAAAAGAACAATTGGTTAATGATAGGATTTAGCATCCACTCATTCCAGTTCCTTCTAGCTTTGTGATTCCTATTACAAAACCAATTAACCGAAAACGAAATAATTGAATTAAAAAGAAACTCCTTTTTGTACTTCTTAGTCCTGAATAGGAGTGAATTTCGATACGTCCACAGATTCCTAATCAACGTAAAGCAAATCGACTCCATGGTGAGTCTAAGGGTCCTCACATCCGATAACTCATCAATCCATTGAATCAAATCGGGCACATTCGTGAGAAGACCGGAATTGACATATTTACCCAAGGCTCCACTTTGATCGACAATTGTTGAGCTAACGTACACTTAATAAAAAGATGATTGACATCCTCAATCTCCTGCAGACACGATGGACGCATAAGAGAATCAAGCTCAACCCCTCTTCTATCCAGATTGTTTCTCGTAGAAGTTTATCCAACACTAATCTTCAAATACAAATATTAATTTTAATTGGAAGAAATCTATTACACCTAGTATCTGTGTAACCTGCTTGAAGTCGAAACCGGTCCGAATGCATAGGCACCTCCTTTACCCCAAACTTCAGAACCTATCGACCAACACCAAGAATCTTGTTTGTTAGATAGATGTCCTACCTCTAACAAACCTAAAAGCTACGAAAGATCGGCAGCAAGAACCCCGCCCTCAAAATAACGACACCACTGAAAAGTTCACCGATCCCATCCCATTAATCACTAACACAAGCGTTCCTATTCCTACCAATAACAAAAAGGCGAGGAAACCAGGCTTTCAAAACAATGTCTCCACACGAAACATCAAGCCAAAATCTAGTATTTTCACCATTACCCACTTTCCTAGATATTGAATCAAAAGGAATTAATCATTTATTATGCATATCCCACACCAATTTAATAATTCCCATCCACACTCCACTTTTATGCCTAGAAGAATCATACATACAAAATCCACCATCTTGACCATAACAACTTTTTAAAAGATTAACCCACAGAAGATTTTGACCATTCAATTTTTGAAACTAAGGGTTAGGAGACTGAAGATAAACACTATGATAGTACTCGAATTTCTTCTCGTAAAACGCTAAAAATTCTTTCTTCGCCAACGTTGGATTGTTGACCTAGTCTCCATCCACCAAAATCCATTTAATTGCCATTTGTTTTCTTTTTCTATTCAACATGCCATGGAAAAATTTAGAATTTTCGTCACCTTCTATCGCTCATATAATCTTTGACTTCTGAGCACAGTCTAAAGAATCAATCTTATCAATCTCTGACACCTGTTGGAGAAGGCTTGGTCTCTTGGTCATCATGTTATCCAAAACAGACACATCATCAATCAAATTACCAATCTTAGAAAATACGATTTATAAACCCTTTTCGTTGCTCACCATTCAAAATTCACATACGAGATTGCCAACTTTTAATTCTAGTTTTGAAAAATTTGAGTTTATTCTTTAGATTTAAGCACGTATTAAGAGAATTATCCAGAATAAAATCATTTACTACAAGAGAAACCACCTTCGAAAACCCCTCTATATGTAACCAAGAATTAAAAAGTTTGAAGGACGTAGGACCATAATCAATATGATCTTATTTTAAGAACAACGGGCAATGATCAGACCATCTCAAGTCAAGAGCTATAGATGAAATATCCAAGATATCATCAAGAAGGTCTTCAGAAATGAGAAATCTATCAAGACGACTTAACTTACTCCCATCCCTGTCCACCCGAGTAAATTTTCTACCACACATATGAATATCAACAAGCTCTCCCTTGTAAATAAAAATATTAAACTCTGTAGCTTGAGCAACACAAAACACCAAGCCTAATCTTTCATTAGTAGACCTCACTACATTAAAGTCACCAAAAACAATAGTACGAGTCATGACCAAAGGAATATACCTCCAAACATCTCATTTCTTTCCAGCCTCTTGAGGAGCATACACATTAAAAGAGTACATTTAATATTCTTTCTAATCCAATAACCTTCAACAATAACCACATTCTCATTACACTGCACCCGCTCCTCCTTGAACACTAGTGGATCCCAAATAGAAAGAATTTCCCTTTGCAATATTACAAGCAAACTCATACGTGGAATTTCCCCACATAGATTTTGTTTTAAAAGCTCCACTCTAGACATGTGTGTTTCTTGTAGCCTGAGAAAGTTCACCATATTTTATTACAAAATTCTTTCACCCAACCACTCTTTTTCAATGTTTTAAACCCACAAATGCTGAGGGACAAGCAATTCATGTAGACTGAATCACTCCCATATTATCTAAAAAAATTTAAAGATCAACCTTGGCATTTTAACATCATATCCCAACACCTTTGTAACGCCTGTTTCAACTCGATTCCTAATTCGAGGTTGTGGCCCAAAGATCAGTCATTATAAAGCTTAGGGCCATTGGAAAGGTGAGATCTAGACCCATTTGGGTGAGAGTCTAACAGGAAAAGTACAAGTTGTAAATCCATCGTGGGGTGTGGAGGGTTTTGATCCTTTTGTTCTTGGAGGAATAGCCTCTCATCATATTGCAGCAGGGACTTTGGGCATATTAGCAGGCCTATTCCATCTTAGTGTCCGCCCGCCCCAACGTCTATACAAAGGATTGCGTATGGGCAATATTGAAACTGTCATTTCCAGTAGTATCGCTGTTGTCTTTTTTGCAGCTATTGTTGTTGCCGGAACTATGTGGTATGGTTCAGTGACTACCCTCATCGAATTATTTGGGCCTACTCGTTATCAATGGGATCAAGGGTACTTCCAACAAGAAATATATAAAAGAGTTAGTGCTGGGTTAGCCGAAAATCAAAGTTTATCAGAAGCTTGGTCTAAAATTCCTGAAAAATTAGCCTTTTATGATTACATCGGAAATAATCCGGCAAAAGGGGGATTATTCAGGGCGGGCTCAATGGATAACGGGGATGGAATAGTGGTTGGATGGTTAGGACATCCTATTTTTAGAGATAAAGAAGGGCATGAACTTTTTGTACGTCGTATGCCTACCTTTTTTGAAACATTTCTGGTCGTTTTGGTAGACGGAGATGGGATTGTTAGAGCCGATGTTCCTTTTCGATTGAAGTGATCTGTCTGTTTGGTTCGTGTTTTGGAGCATAGGGGTATTTCGGTAAAGTATCAGTTCGGGCTTTTATGGAAATTAGATTTTTGTTAGGAAGGTCTTAAGGCTAGTATGTGTTGATAGAAGTGAGAGCTTCTCGTTACCTTTTTCATGGATATAAGGATCATCGGAAATAGACTTGTAACGAAGAAGTTACGGCCTTCGGAAGATTGTTGAAATTAGGGTTTCACAAGGTACGCAGGGCGTACATGAAGGAACGCATGGCGTACTAGAAGGAGGGCTAGTACGCGGGGCTTACATATTGAATACGTTAGGCATACTAAGCCAAATGGCCGTGATCATCCTTTGGAGTACGCATGACATACATGAAGTACGTTGGGTGTACTCCAGTCAGTCTCAAACCCTATTTTAACGTCTTGAACCCTATTTAAACTCCTTATATCACCACCTAACCCTATTATCTTCATCCTTCATCCCCTAAACCCTATAAATGAAAACCTAGCCCCAATTTGAGTGGTTTTTGAGTTTTTGAGTGTTATTTCATTCTTTTAGTGTTCATAGAAGAAGAAGGAGCTTCTTGGAGAAGTGTGGGGTCACTTGAGGCTTTTGGATCCAGGCTTGTTGTATCTTGATCTACATCTTGAAGGTATAAAGATTCTAACTTGGTGATCTTGTATGTTAGATCTAGTTCATGAAGTATTTTATTCATTTTGGAGTCTTTGTGTTAAAGATGGGTTCTTGATCTACTCCAGAAGCAATGGGTGCTAGATCTTAGTTCCATTCAGTCCCTAGGTTCATAAAAATGCAAGCTTGATAATGTATTTTGGTCCTAGCAAGCATTAATAACTTTGTTAAGTCCTTATTGAGCTTTTGAGTCTCCTTTTGCCATGCAAGCACGTAAAGTTGCCAACTTTACGTGACAAGTAGTCTTATGGAATCAGATTTGAGAGTTTGGCACTTTGTCTTAACCAATTAAGGGCTTGTTGGAGTGAAAAAAGGGGGTCTGAGGAGTACGTTGGGCGTACGTAAGTGTACGCTCAACGTAATGCTGAATTTGTGCTTAAAGGACTTTTACTCTATGTTTCGAGGTCGTGTATGTGGGGCGTACATCTTGAGTACACTAGACGTACTCCCCAATTCAACATTACCAGGCCTTTTGAGTTTGGGCCTTGTTGGACAAATGGGCTTCTGGTGTTGGGTCATGGTTAGGCTGAGGACTTTCTTGGTATTGGTCCCTTGAGAGTTTTAGGCCCAATTAGGAAGTTGAGCCATATTGGGCTTTTGTTAATTTTGTCTTGGGTTTTGGATTGCCATTTTGTGTTTTGGGCTTTCTATGCATGTTGGGTTGGGTTTTGGTTATGTAACAAGTAAGGAAAGGGTAAAATGGTCTTTTACCCTTTAAGGAGTTGGTTATGGAGTAGGCCTTGGATTTTGGGCTATCAGGTTATTCATTAATTAAGATTGTATTTATTGATATTTGGTGCGAGGTTATCCGGTTCAGCGGTCCGAGCAGTGATTTGATTATCAGCGGATTGAGGTGAGTTTTCCTCAGTCTACTTCGGGTTGAAGGCACAAAGGTCGTCCTTTGGAGTGTTATCCTGGTTTATCGTATTATTGTGTACTGTAGTGATCTGTTAGATCTGTATCCTCGTAGATAGGATGATGATATGCTTAGTGATCTGTAAGATCTGACTATTTGTTATTGGTTGGTTATATGTTAGTTGTGTATATGTCGTCGTGGTGTGGGTGGGTTGAGACTGTATTGCTTTGTGTTGTCAGTCAACAAATCCGATAATGTTTATATTAATATGTTGTTATGATTTATTGTACTTATATATGTTTTGATATGGTATATGTTGATATGTGATGGTGTGTTGGGTTGAGGTGGTCCTGTTGTGTCCTGAAGGCCAAGAGATCCAGGGTGGTCCGGATAGACTGTAGGCTCTGCAAGGCGGTCCAGTCAAGTTAAAGGCCTAGAGAACGGTCCAGACAGGTTAAAGGCCCGGTGAGGCGGTCCAGTCATGCTGAAGAATCTTTGAGCGGTCCAGATAGTCTGTAGGCCTGCGAGGCGGTCCAGTCAAGCTGAAGGCTCTATATGCATGTTGATTGTTGGTATATGTTATCTTTTTGTGTGGTGGTACTTTGGGGGAACTCAGTAAGCATTAGGCTTACAATTTTGTTTTTTTATTTCAGGTACTTCAGAGAATCGTAGCAAGGCGAAGGCGTGACCATACACATCCTAATTTTTTGTCATTGATCTTGGGAGACACTGATTTGTAAATAATGTTTTGGAAACAATGTTTCTTAAACACTTTTATTAGTAAATGGTTTGTTTTGAAAAGTTTTAATTGGTTGAAAATTTTGGGATGTTACAACCTTGCCTAACTCTATGAACCTACTAACCTCATCACATGAAGTAACCCCATCAGTAGGATTTAAATTTTTCAATATCTTAACCATACCCGTATACCACGATCGTTTATAGTCATTGCCTAAATACTGAAAAGATCCACTACTATCTAGAAATTTTTATCCCCAAAACTTGTAGGTTTAGAAAAACTCGATTCATTTATGTGAGAATTCTACTCCGTTTGTTCTTACTCTTATGGAATAAAATTAACATCTTCTCCAAATATATCTTTTTGAACTGGAACCTACTATTGAACATGAAGGTGATGACTATTGATACCATTCCCCTCATCTTCACATTCAATGTGATTATCATCAACATATTCTTGAACCTTATTCACACTCACAAAATGTTTTCTACCCAAAACTAAGCGATCCTTTTCACTAACCGCTTCTGTTTCCTCCTCACATTGATAAATATTATCATCTTCACCATTTTCTGCATTATTATCAAATAAATCCTCATTACCACCTTCAAAAAGACCTATGGAATTATTGTCATCTTCCATAAAACTACCTTCATCTGCAACATCAGGCTCCCAATGTATCATCTTTTTTACATAAACTTGATATTCTTTTCCTTCAATTACCACGCATAGAGATTCTTGAATAAAATATATAAATCCTATCCAAACACAAACTTTCAGTACTGACATACCATTGGACTCATAATCATCTGAAAACAATATTGACCCCCACATAGAAGCAACCTTCTTGAACACAAATAGGTTACAATCACACATAAGGAGTCCAAGAATCTCAAGCCATACAACTCTATACGAGACAACAAAATTCTTTGCAATAGAACGAAACTTACAGAAGATGTTCCAAATTCCAGCATTACTAGTAAAATTCTTAAATGCATTCACAGAAAAAAAAAATCCACACCCACATGCCACCAACATACCTTATTTTAATACAAGAGAATACCTCTTCAGTGCACAGTCTAACCAAATTTTGTATCATGGAAACACCACAGACCTTAGCAAGTAAAGTTGTTAGGGTATCGACCATATCAGTTAACTCATGTACACGAATCATCACTTTTTGCAACTAATTGGATACCTTTCTTCCAACACATCCTTTACATATGATTTCTTTTTCTTATCTTCTCTTTCAATTCACACATTCTCCTTCTGTTTTTTTATCTTTCTGAGATTTTCTTTTTTCTGTCGATATCTTCTCATGTATCTTATACTTTTCTATGGAAGCAAAGACATGGTAATTACTGAACCATATCTGACATAGTCTCCTTTCCAATTATTTATTGCTCTTGACTTTGATGAAATGGAAAAACCAAATCGTCTTCCATTCTTAATCTCTTTTGGGAATTATAGACATCAACAATAATTCCCATCTTTTCCATATTTTACTTGGTTGCAGCCTTGCAGGTCACTAGAAGGAAACTGAGATTTTGTTAACTGTACCATGTTGCAGATGATACCCTCCACCCTTGTTTTGTTCTTGATTCCTATCTTTATCCAATTTATCTCCGGCACGTCCATTTTCATTTCTCCTTACCAGTATCCACTTATACTCACCTTTTCTAGACATCTCAACTAAAACTTCATTCACGGACCTTACAAAGACAAAGCACACCCTAACCCATGACCTCTAGAACCCTTCTGGAACAAACTAGATGAATCACAATGGAAGAATCATATGGAAATCAGAAGTCAATGCTGGAATTGAAAAGTCAACGACCGCTAGGGTTAAGGAGAGAATTACCAAATATTTAATCATTGCATGTAAGAAGACCATATGATAATCTTTTTTGGTGAATCATAAACTTGAAGACAATGACAAGGAATTCAATGAGGATACAAATAATGAAAAATATTCTTAGGTGATATACAACCCTTTCTTATATGAGTATTATGATATCAAAATAACTAAAGAAGGTAATGAGGATGATGGGATACAAGAAGATAGTCATTCCAATGATGACACATGTAATGAAAAAACATTGACAAAGATGAACTTGAATTTGGTGTTGAGTGTATCGTCAATGAACCACGTATAATGTTAAAGAAAATGAGACCTCATATTGGTAAAAGGTACTTCTTAATAGAGGAAGTCAAGTTATGTTTAACTAAGTACACCAATTGCAAATGGATGTCCATTTGAGTTTACTAAATCAAATTTAAAGAGACTTCAACTTAGATGTGGCATAATCAATAAAGGAGTTAGATGTCCATTTTTTATTTTAGGTTTCTTGAATAAATAAGAAAATGTCATTTTAGATTAAAGGTCATGATGAGAAACACAAATACACTAAGGAGGTCAAATATGATTCCTTGGTGAATCTTACTTAGATTGCCAAACAATATATTAAAGAGTTAAATAATAAGCCTAATATAAAAATAATAGACATGAAAGAATACATAAAACAAGTTTATGTGTAAAGTATCATTGAGGAAATGTCATATGTTGAGGAAGAAATCCATGTAACTAATTAAAGGTGACTAATCATTAGGCCTAAATATGATACTATGAAGTTGAGATTTTGAGATCCAATATAGGATGTACTACAAAAGTATGTGTTTCAATAAACCTGGATGGAAAGACATATTTGCATAGATTTTATGTTTGTTTTAAGGCTTTAAAAGAAGGTTGAATTATGAGTTATATGAGATTAGTTTTATTAGACAGTTGATTTCTAAAATGTAAATACAATGGAGAGTTACTTACTACAATTGTTAGGGATTTGAACAATCAGGTGCATCTATTTGCTTGGGTTGTGGTGGAAATAGACAATAAAAATGATGGAATTGATTTCTTGAGTTACTAGTTGAGGAAATTATATTACATGACGGTGGGGTGGGGTGGGGTGGGGGGGGGGGGACTTACCATCAACCCAAATTATCATAAGTTGCATACACTGCTATTTTATTTCATAATTTTCCTTACTCCATATTTATATGTGTTAACTTTTTAATAGATTTTATATTTGTTTGGGGTTAGCAGAAGCTGCAAAGGAGGTTCTACTATTAGTTGAGAACAAATAATTTGTTAGACATGTATATGCGAACTTTAAAAAGGTATATAATTGAGTGAAATACAAGAGGTTGTTTTTTTGGGTGCTTTAATGTAAGTCCATCAATGTCCAGGCGTATGATTACCTTATCCAAAAGGACCCCAAACACTTGGTGTATTGCCTTATTTATATGTGGAAGGACTTCTGAAGAAATTGAAAATGGCATATCAAGATGCTTCAAATTAGTTATAGTTGATGATAGGATAAAACACTATTGACCATTCTTAAGGAGATTAAGATATATATATTAAATATATTTTATAAAATGTCTACCTAATACTTGAAATAGACGGATGGAATTTATCCATCTATACTTAAGAAGTTAAATGACTAGGAAAAGACATCAGGTACAAAAGTTAGACATGTTAAGTTAGTCACAAAATGTTTTTAAATATGTGTTGAGTCATTTTGTTGTAAAAGTCAAAGCTTTGTCTGTTCTATTTCGCATATTTTATTTACTAAGTCATTTTATGTCGAAGCCTAATGTCTAGACTTAGTATTTTTTGTACACTCATGTTTCCTATAAGTAGGGACTGAGGATAGAAGTAGAGAAGAACTTTTCTGCTTATTTTGTAATCAGTATTGTATTCGAATTCTCTGTTCAATACAAACTTGCTGATTAATATTTACATTTGGTGTCCATATCATTCATTACCCATTCATCTAGATCATGATTTCTTTCTAAATCTCGATTACAATTTTCATCAATTGGTATCAGAGCAGGGTTCAAACTGCATTGATTTGATTTTCATTCTAGAATCATTTGCATTTTGAGTTACGAGTTTATTCAAAATATTTCCGCGCTTTTGGTTATGAAAATCTCTCTTGATCTTCAGATTTGAATCGATTCTGCATCTGAATTGTTTAGTCGAGTAATCGATTAGCATTCGTGTTCAACAATGGCTAACTTTGACATGAACACTATGACCTCATACTCTCATTTGCTTGGTTCATCTACTAAAATTCCGATGTTGATTCCAGAATATTATGATCAATGGGCTGACAGAATGGAAGATTATCTAAATGGGATTGATGAGGAGCTCTGGAACTGTATCAATGGACACCTTCTACCTCCTGCGAATGTTCAAACATTAGGAGCCTCTGGAACTTCTGATCAAGTCAGTAATCAAGGTGATCATATGAAAAAGAATGAGAAGAGATGTATGCGAGAGCTGAGAGGTGCATTGCCACCTATGGTTTACAACTACATTCGTGGTTGTAAAACAGAAAAAGACATCTGGATCACATTGAAAGAAAAATACCAAGGTAGTGAAAAGACAAAGATCAATTTTGTTAAACAATGTCTTGTTGAGCTTAAGGAGTTCAGACAGAAGGATGCTGAGACAATTGAAAATTACTATGATCGTCTGAATGAACTCATTTATCGATGCAACAGATATGGAATAACAAGGTCTCTTATGGAATTCAATCTTACATTTATCATGGGGCTTCGCAAAGAATGGGGACGTGTGAGCATGATGATAAAGAATCAACAGAGCTTTGATACTTCGAGTCTGAATGATTTATACAACCAGCTCAAAACACATGAAAACGAAGTGGCTGAAATGTTAGAAGAGTCGAAACAAATTTTGGGTGGACCACTAGCGTTGGTGTCGAAAATGAATGAAGTTGAGTCTGTTGAAAAGGAAGGCTCGGATGATGAGGGGTTCCTGATGAATCATGATGATGAGGCAGTTGCATTTTACTCAAACAACAGAGTAAAGAAATTATTTAAGAAGCCATTCAAACCAAAGGGTATGCAAGGAGATGCGAAGAGTGGTTTTGTGAAAGCTGGAGTAAAGGATGGAGGTGAGGAGAAGAAGAAGTATGAGAAGTATGAAAAGGTGGATGAAAATGTGAAGGAATCAAAGGCAGAGAGAAAGCTGAAAGGTGACTCAGGAGTCAATAGTCATTACTGTAATGGAGCTAACCACTTTGCAGCTGACTGCATGTTAAGGAAGAAGGATGAAAAGAAATCCAAAGTCAAAGACGAAGCTTACTATGCTGAAAAGCTTGAGGAAGTTCGTGCAAAAGGAAAAGGGTTATCTTTGGTTGCTAAGGGAGAGATAGACGAAGATGAAAGTGGAACCTACCAAATCTGGTCTTCGGGTTCAGATGATGAAGAAATGAGGCACCCTACACACGGTGCGATGTTCGCTAGTTTCAAGAAGAATAGCGAAGAAGAAGAAGAAATCTCTGGACATTGCTTCGTGTCCAAATCCACTGATAAGTCTCCTATGACCACCAAGGTACGTGCTATTCTTGAATCTTTTAATATTCCTCTAATTGCTTATGATGATGAAATAACTGCTTTCGATGATATTGTTGCTTATTTTGATGTTGTTATTGTGTCTGATAGTACTGAGGCTCAAAATCTAAAAACACAACTAGCTGAGACACGAAGACAGTTAGACATAAAACGAAGCAGGGTAGATTATCTTGAACTACAGATGAAAAATGTCAATACTGATAGGGATAGTCTAGATAGAGATGTTAGATTGTTGTTAGCTCAACGAAACATCTACTGTAATTTAGCTAAGAGACTATATGCGAAGTTAACTGCTTTACATCATTCATCCGAAATAAGCAAAGAACAACATAGAAAATTACTACCTTTTCTTGCTTATGAACGTGAAAAGTTGATGTTATATCATATGACTGTGAACCAGTTTGACAAAATGCCTGATGATAGATTTGCATATGGTATTGTCAAAATTGATGAATTTCTGAATGCTGATGAATTGGTAGATATTGTAAATGATAGTTTAACAAAGAATGAACAAATTAAGATTTTAAAGAAAACTGAGACTTCGACTCTTGATTCTCAACTCAATTATGCTGATGTCGATGATAATTCAGATAATGTGAGTGAAATTAGTGAAATCGAAGAGGAAGAAGAGATTGATTGTTCTAAACTGTCTATAATTAATATAACGTCTAAGGTCAAAGTTAAAGAAATTTTAGTTGATTCGATAGTGAAGGTTGAGATTGACAAACCATCAACTTCGCAACTTTTTAACTTTGATGATGTGGAAGTTCGAAGTAGCCAAACAGATGACACTGATGATGACGAAGAGAAAGTGAAAACTTTGTGTGAATGTAAGAAAGAGAAGAATGTTTCGACTGGAACATCATCTACACGCGTTGTTGTTAAACAAGTGTATGGTGACACGAAGGAATTCAACCAAGTTCATAATGAAAAAGGTGCACACTACTTGGAAACCAACACGGTTGTCTATCCGAATTTTACATGCATTGATAAAACGGTTTTTCCAAACCAAGTTTTCGTAACTGCTGGAAATGTTGAGAAAATCAAGCCTGAATTTAACAAAATGGTTGAAAATGATAACAAACGGTCAACTACCAAAGGTTTCTTTGCAAATCAAAACACGATAGAAAACAATGTAACTCAAATTCTTATGTTTTTCAACATCAAAGACCACCACAAAAATGGGTGGTTAAACATGAAAAAGAAGAGAAAGTGTTTCAAAAATATGGTAAAACAAAATCAGAAGTGAAATTGAATTCTCATGAATTTAAAATGATGGTTGGAAAATTTTCAAGTGAAAACAATGTTTCGAAAAGAAAAGCACTAAAGGCAATTTTTTGGCAAATAGTGTCTAACGAAAAGCCTAATGATGTTAAAACACAGGATTCGATAAATAAAAAGGTTGGATGTATTCGAAAATATGATAACATTAGAAAATATGAGACTTCACATAACTTTGTGAATGATCGTAAGTTTCAAAATGTTAGAAAATCAACGAATAATTCACCAATTTTGAATGTCAAAACCCAAACAAAAACAAAATTTTCACCTAAACAACAAAATTTTCCAAATCATTTGATCACAAAACCAACCAAAGTTTCTTACACAAAAGGAAAATCTGATGTAAATTCGATCAACAATTGGTTGGAAGGAAAGGGAAAACAATTTCAAAATGGCAAATTTTCACAACAACAAATCAAGACTGCGTTCGAAAAATATGTGAATGAATCTTCTGCTGATAGTTTATCTTCTTATGGTTCGAATGTTCCAGTACAAAAATGGAAACCAGTTGTGGAAGTTAAGCAGGTTGCGAAGGCTGAGGTGAAAATCAAGGAAAAACCAAAACTATCGAACAACTTTATTTCAATATCTAGATCTGATGATGTTGATTTAATTCAATGTGTAAAGGAAAAAGTAAAAACCTGGGTTTTAAATTCTAAGAATTTGTTTAATGATACTAATGAAGGACCCAAAAAGTCTTGGGTTCCTAAATTATTTCATTAAATGCAGGTGATGTGTGATGAGCAATACGATTCAAAATGGTATATTGACAGTGGTTGCTCTCATCGCATGACTGGAAGAAAGGAGAACTTGCGAGATTATAGAACCTTGGAAAATGCTGGAGTAGTCAAATTCGGCAACAATCATAAGTGTCAAGTGAAAGGCTATGGAAAAGTCACAAATGGGCAATTCACAGTAAATCGAGTTGCTTATGTCGAAAGCATTCAACATAACTTGATTAGTGTTTCGCAACTTGTTGTGGGCACTGGAAATCAGGTGGTGTTTAACGAAGAAGGAAGCATCATATCGAAAGTGAACACAAATGAAGTGCTTCTCAAGTCAAAAAGATATGGAGACATGTTCACACTCGACATCAAACCGATTGTGGGAAAACCAGCAGTGTGTCTCTTGTCGAAGGCTTCGAATAATATTAGCTGGCTATGGCATCGTAGATTGTCTCACTTGAACTTTCACAATATTAATAAACTTGTCACTGAAGATTTGGTTCGAGGTTTGCATTTACTTAAATTTGATAATGATACTTTATGTGCAGCTTGCGAACAAGGAAAACAACACAGAAAAGGACATCCAATCATTATAGATTCGAATATCGTAGAACCGTTGGAACTTCTTCACATCGACTTATGTGGACCGTCGACTGTTGAGACACTCAATAAAAAGCGGTACATTTTAATTGTTGTTGATGATTTTTCTCGATTTACATGGGTATTTTTTTCTCAGGTTAAAATCTAAGGTTTCTCAACCGATGATCGACTTTATCAAAAAGATTGAGATGAGTCTTAAAAAGAGTGTTCGCAAGATCAAAAGCGATAATGGTTCTGAGTTTAAAAATCAAAAGTTGGATTCATTTCTCACAGTTAAGGGAATTTCGCATAATTTTTCATCACCATATACACCACAATAAAATGGTGTGGTCGAAAGGAGGAATAGGTCTCTATGCGAAGCGGTTAGGACTATGCTGACATATGCGAACTTACCTCAATATCTTTGGGCTGAAGCTGTGTCAACTGCGTGTTTTACTCTGAATCGTTCATTCATTCATCGAAGATTCAATATTACTCCATATGAAATACTTAACACTCGAAAACCTAATGTAAAATTTTTACATGTTTTTGGTTGCAGGTGTTTTATAATGAACTGAAAAGATAATCTTTCCAAGTTCAATGTGCAGGCAGATAAAGGCATATTCTTAGGATATTCGCATAATTCTGTTACATACAGAGTGTTAAACAAGCGGACATGAAAAGTTGAAGAGACTTTCAACTTAACCTTTGATGACTATTTTTTTAAGCAGATAGATCACAAATTCAAACAAAAACCAATCATAGCTGATACAAATAATCAAGTTGAAACTGAAAATACTTTTGATTTTGATTATGAATTAATATTTGGTATTCCTGATAGGGCGATCAATGCTGAAATTCATGCTGCTGATAATCAAACACCAGAATCCTCAAAACACAATGATGACTCTACTTGTACATCTGACTCAAATAGTAGCGAAAGCATGCCTGGAGTTCGTATAAAGGGGGAGCATACGACTGATGAAATCAGTGTTCAAGGTGGACATACTTTCGAGGGGGAGAAAAGACATGTAGATCAATATGTTGAGGGGGAGCATCAAGATAATAATCAAGTTGATGGGGAACTTGATCAACATGTTGAGGGGGAGCATCAAGATAATAATCAAGTTGAGGGGGAGCTTGAAGGTTCAGTTGAGGGGGAGTATGAATTTGATGACAATATTTCCGTTGCTGAAACTGAAAACGAAGAAGTGTATGAGGATGCACCATTAGACTTCGATCTGGCATATCCACCAATGGGAAAATGGACAAAAAGTCATCCCAAAGAACAGGTCATAGGGAATCCTCAAGACGGTGTGTTGACAAGAGCTCAGATTCGTGCCAAAACGAGGTACTTAATGCGAATCAAGAATTGTGTGTGTTTAATGTTTTTATTTCGAAAATAGAGCCAAAGACAGTAAAGAATGCAATAGAACACTCAGATTGGGTTGTTTCCATGCAATCCGAACTGGTTGAATTCGAACGAAACAAAGTTTGGAGACTTATTCCTAAACCTTCTGATGTTTCGATTGTCGGGTTAAAATGGATTTTCAAAAATAAAACCGACAAAGATGGCAATATTATTCGAAACAAGGCTAGGCTTGTAGTAAAAGGATATTCGCAACCAGAAGGAATTGACTATGAAGAAACCTTCGCCCCTGTCGCAAGACTCGAGGCAGTTCGCATACTTTTAGCCTATGCAGCTCACAAAAATTTCGATGTTTATCAAATGGACGTTAAGTGCACATTCTTGAATGGAGAGCTAGAAGAAACTGTCTATGTCGAACAACCACCGGGCTTCGTAAGTAAGGAACATCCTGATCATGTCTACATTCTAGACAAAGCAGTTTATGGGTTAAAACAAGCACCAAGAGCATGGTATGAAACTCTTACCAATTTCTTGAAACAATCAAAATTTAAGCAAGGATCAATTGATCCCACACTATTTCAAAAGAAAGTGGGTAATCATCTAATGTTTGTTCAAATCTATGTTGACGATATTATTTTTGGCTCAACTGACCCTGAATTGTCTACTGAATTCGAAAATCTTATGAAAAGTCAATTCGAAATGAGCATGATGGGAAAAATAAATAATTTTCTTGGTTTGAATATAAGACATAATAAGGATGGAATTTTTATCAATCAAGAAAAATACACGAAGAATCTGCTCGAGAAGTTTGGAATGACGAACAATACAAAGCTTAGAGTGCCAATGGCAGTGGGAACAAGAATAACTCCTTCGTTAGATGCTCCAGTTGTTGATCTAACACTTTATCGAAGCATGATAGGGTCTTTATTGTACTTAACTGCAAGTAGGCCTGATATTATGTTTTCAGTTTGTAATTGTGCTAGGTATCAAGCAAATCCCAGAGAGCCCCACTTAACTGCAGTGAAAAACATTTTTCGCTATCTTAAGGGGACAATTTCGTTAGGACTCTGGTATCCTTCGAATTCGGGATTTTTCATTCAAGCTTTTTCGGATGCTGACCTAAGGGGATGTACTTTGGATCGAAAAAGTACGAGTGGTGGATGTCAACTTTTGGATGGGAAGCTGGTGAGTTGGCAATCGAAGAAGCAAACTTGTGTTGCTATATCCACTGCTGAAGCTGAATATATTTCGTCTGCTGCCTATACTTCTCAAATTATTTGGATCCAAAGTCAACTTCGTGATTATGCAATAAATATGAAAAAGATTCCCTTTTACTGTGATTCTCTAAGTGCGATTCGCATTTGTCACAATCCTGTACAACACTCAAAGACAAAACACATTGCTCTTCGATATCACTTTATCAAAGATCATGTAGAGGAAGGGAATATCAAAGTACATTTTGTTAAGACCACTGAACAACTTGTTGATATTTTTACTAAAGCTCTTGATGAAAAATCTTTTGTGAGAATTTTAGCAGGTTTTGGAATGCTCGATGCGAATTCAGTACCAAATAATATCACTCAAGGATGAAAGAAGTTTGTCAAGTAAAGAATTGTTCATTCAACGAATCTGAGTCGGAATCATTCAGAAGTTACTGTGCGTTAAGAGGCTTCGCTATGTTTCGCATTCGCATTTTGGGTAGCATGAGTTCAATTTACTTCTTTTCTTTAAAACATTGAGAAAAC
Source organism: Lactuca serriola (assembly GCF_051521515.1). Classification (NCBI taxonomy): domain Eukaryota; kingdom Viridiplantae; phylum Streptophyta; class Magnoliopsida; order Asterales; family Asteraceae; genus Lactuca; species Lactuca serriola. Next base: position 81,470,337 of record NC_136416.1, on the reverse strand, counting down.
ACGAAAAACCAAAAATATTTTCATTTGTTTGTAATCTTTTCGAAAAATACAAAAACAACAAAAAGATTTTCTTTTGCTTTGTCTTTCATTTTCTAAAAATATAAAATTCCAAAAAGATTTTGTTAAGTTTGTATTATTTTCTTAAATTTGTTTTAAATTTTATTTGTTTGAAAAATATAAAAACACAAAAATATTTTTGTTCTTTTAATTTTGCTCTTTTATATTTGTGTTTTTTCAGTACTAGTGGGAGAAAAATTCGAAGAGGACATGCTTAGTTTTCTATGGGAAGGTATCATTTCTTTGAACTATATACTAGTTAGGGCGTCCCTAGAAGCATGCTGCTGCATGTCGACCTAAGCCTCAAATGACTCTATGTGTATCACACGAAAGCCTTAATGAATTTTTCATACGAAAGTTTCTTCCCAATTAGGCTAACATTCGCATAAGTCCAACGAGCTACCTTACTCTTCTCACATAAGTTAAGAGTATTATGTTTGTTCCAAAAATAACAGAGGTACATTCGATCTTACAACCAATCTTTTTCATCACAAAATTTCTTAACACGATGCACACACGAAGACACATGTCCTTGAGGTCACTTGATCAAACCAATCGTGATTTAGACATGTCATCAATATGTGTTAATGATCTTATTTCATGAGTCCGTGAAGTAAGTAAAACCCAAAATCTTCACACATTAAGAAATTGACGGGGAACCATGTTCCAGAATTATACGAAACATTTGTTTCTGTACCTGGTATTTCATATACTCCAAATCATATTCATTCGTATGAATGGTCTTGATTAAATGTTCGAAGCCCACAATGTTTGTTTCCCAACAGGATCCAACACTTAATTTTTTTTTATGAATATGATTTCCATGTGAGTATATATCTGAACCCATTGTCGCTTTTCAAAATAATCCAAAGCAATCTTGTCCCTGATCAAAACGATCAAAAAAGTAATTTCGATTACAATTACTCACCTTATGTTTAGGTTGATATGTAACGAAATTCGCATAACCACCAAATTAAGCCTATAAAAGAAGCCCTTCGATACTTTTCTACAAGTAATCGATTGTATATCACAGGAACACATGAAAGCAGTTTGTAACGCCTGTGTTTCTGGGCTTATCATCAATGTTGATATAATAGTCTAGGTTAACCTTTGTAACCCGTTTTGAAATAATAGAAGTGTATTATTTGAGTATTATGTGTTTTGTGCTTAATTGCTTAATTATGTGGTTTGATTAATTAAGAATAAAAATAAGTGTCAAAAATTAAGTGTAAAATAAACTTGATATCTTTGGTTAATGTTGTAGTAGTTGAAACGAGGTTTCTAAATATATATAGAACGCCCAAATCTGACTTCGTATGAGGAAGTTATGATTTTCTGAAGTTTCGACTTAGCGATATGCAGCCTGAAATACTCGATTTGAGATCGAGCGGTTTTTAGCCGAAGCAATCTAAACGAGGATCGAAGGTCTCGTTGTTGGTATCGAAGCGATGAAAAGCTAGGCGAGAACGGACGTCAAACGAAGAAGTTATGAATTTATAACGAAGTTTTTCTGTCCCGGCCTATTAAAAATAAATAATAAAAATAAAGTCAAAATTAGCCGACGGAGTCTAAACGAAAGTTGTAGAGCGTAGTCTCACCTACGCGTGGATATAAAGAACGTCGAAAACGGAGTTCGTATGAAGAAGATATGAATTTCCAAAGTTTATTAAATAATTTGTATTTAAATTTATTCTTTAATTCGGATGATTATCCGAAGGAGTCACCGATCTGATCCGAGTTACGCCCCGCGTACACCGAGGTATGTCGACACTCGCACTCGAGTTCTTCGGATGCGTAAGCAGTGACATTTCTGAGGCAGTACGCCCCGCGTACTCCGAGGCTCCAGCCTCCTATAAATATGATGCGAGGGAAACCGACTCCATTGCTATTTTTCTCTCTTCTCTCTCCCGTTTTGCATCGATTTGCGTGCCAGAAATACCCCGAAGCCCTGGTATCATTCTCGAGCCCCGAAGCAAGTCCCGAGATCCCGAAGATCCCGAGAAGTGCGGTTCCCGAGCCGAAGCTCTGCCCGCGAGAAGTTCGATTTTTGTAGAGATCTTCCAGATCTGCTGAGGATTACTACTTCTACAAGCCGTAGTGCTGTCTGATCGTCTTCTGATCATGTGAGTGTATACTACCTTTCATAAACACGATGATAATACAAGTATGGTTTGAGTGTATTAAGTATATTGTGGTTTATACGTGTCAGTGTGTGGTTACTTTCTTCTAACGCATAATTATGAAGTATTTTATACGAAATACGTGTCTTGTGTATATATTGTTGTTATATGTGTGAATGTATATTCAATCTCTTCTATCTCATAGATCTGATTTATTTTCTATGAAATACGTGTTATGTGGGTGTGCCTCATCTGTTATGTGGAATATGTATTGAATGAAAATGATATACAGGTTTTAAACTATGTATGAGAATATATATTTTTATCTACTAATATGTTGGGTAGAACATGGGTAGATAGTTGGTGTGAAATAAACAGATGAGAGGCCTCGATGTTGTTGTTGTTGTTGATCTAGTTATTCAACGGAGTATGGATAACGACCACGGACTCCTTCTAGACAGTCCAGTGGAACGCTAGTAGGTTCATAACCTGTAGGTGTTGTGAACGAGGTGTTCACCGGTGTACTCTATCCCCCTCATGGTTGCCTTTATGATATCTATTGTTGAGGAAACCCCTTTGCAGTAATGTCCGTCCCGATGAAAATCCTAGATTAGGTCCCTAGAGATAGATGTTGTTTTAGGGACGTAAAGTGAGGATAACGGGAATGGGTAATCGGGATAGTGATTGGTTGGTGAAATTAAATATAATTAATTTATTGTGGGTTGAAAACCCTATATGCTCACCAGGCTCCCAAGCCTGACCCACTCAGTTTTATTTATATTACAAGAAGTGGCGCAAGGGCGTAAGATGGATGAATCATCGAGTTGTTATGTTTACAAGTCTGTATATGTATATATTTGTTGAATGACTTGTAATGATATCGTTTATGCTTTATGGTCTGTATCGGAACATGACATCCCGAGTTTTGATTATATAATAAAAATGCATCTCTTGATGAAATGCTTTGATAAATATTATTTTATCATGTTTTGTTTTGGGAACAAATTCCGCAACACTTTTAAATCAAAAGGATTTACTCTGAAATTATTTTAAAAAGCATAAATGAAAATCGGTCTTTTCTGGCCGAGATTTTGGGGATGTCACAGTTGGTATCAGAGCATTAGTTTAAGCGAACTAGGAATTTGTAGGATTTCTAGACTTAAACTTAGAATGCTAAGTGAAGTTTTGAGATGTGTGTCTGTTATGTTTTAGACACGAGCACTAGTTTATTTTAGGAAAGTTGCCTAAAATGCTTTTATGTGCTAAATGTTATATGTTGCCATATATGATATTAATTGTTTGGATCTACGGTCTGTTGCCGACCTGATCTGGAAACCTTATGTGTGTAGGATTCTAAGCCTATGCATACGTTATTAGAACTAGCATGTAAATGTTTCGGAGTAATAAGGATGATTTGAATATCTATCGTGAATGAAGATCTAAATTTCACCTTATTTGGTGTGTAGATCAAAAATGGTGAGAACAAGGAGTGGCGTTGGAAACGCAGATGAAAACAGGAATCAACCGCCAGTGATTGAGCAAATACCTGTTGTAGCAGCAGCACCAGAACCAATAACAATGGCTGGGGTGCAAGCCATGATTCGGGCTATGTTAGCCGAACAAAGGGATGAGATGCGACAGATGTTGCATGATAATAGGGACGAACCTATCATACCTATTGAGGAACCCGAATTGATTCCCGAGCAATCAGAGGAAGGGAACAATAGTCGCATTATGAGCCAAGTTGGGACTCAAGGAGAATGAACGAACGATCTGGAAAGGAGAAACAACAAGGATGGGCGAATGTACAAGAACTTCTTGGGCACCAAACCGCCAAGTCTTTCTGGAAGCCCAAAGCCTGTTGAAATAATGGATTGGATCTCCGAAATGGAGATGGTATTTGAAAGTTACGACTGTAGCAACAAACAGAAGACTGTCTTTGTAGTTAGACAACTGAAGACTGGAGTATTGAGTTGGTGGAAGTTGTTGGCAGATACTATGCCACGAGGGGAAGCCCTGAAAATGTCATGGGAGGAGTTATTGGAACAACTAAGGGTGCGGTATTGTTCAGAGATAGATCTGATTGATCTGAACAATGAGTTCCAAAACTTGAAGAAGGGGAAAATGAGCATAGACGACTATGCTACTGCATTTACTGAGAAAATGAAGTTATTTTCATACCTAGTGCCAACGGAACTCTCCAAGATTGAGAGGTTTGCTAATGGACTGCCTGCCGACTTTGGTCCGACAGTCAAAATGGCAACTACTCTGAAAACGGCTGTTCGTGCAGCTAAGAATGTGGAGGCCCAGCATAAGGAAAAGGGTCTGGAAAGGATAGATGTTGGTGAAAAGAGGAAGTTCGATGGAACTTAAGGGTCCAATAAGAAAAACAAGTTCTCGAAGTCTGGTTCGAGAGGAGGAGGAGGCGAAGCGAAATGGTGCGACAAATGTAAGAAGAAGCATCATGGGAAATGTGAGGTAGTGGCCACATGTTACAAGTGCGGAAAGCCAGGTCACTATGCAAATGGATGCACCCTCTCTAAAAAGGTTTGCTATGGTTGTGGTGAGGAGGGACACATGTCGAGGGACTGCCCGAAGAAGAAGGAGGCAGCTAGACCCAACATTCCGCCAAAGCCAAAGGCGAGAGCATTCCAGATGACACTGGAAGCTGCTAAAGATGAAGCTGATGTCGCTTCAGGTACCTTTCTCGTTAACAATTTGCCTGCCCAAATTTTATTTAATTCTGGAGCCAACTACTCCTTTATATCGCATGAATTTGGTAGAAAACTAGCTTTGCCTATTGATAGACTAGATAATGCCTTATTAGTCGAAGTTGCTAGTGGCAAGTTTGTACCTGTTAGCCATCGTATGAAAAACATCTTAATTGATCTGAATGGGAATAATTTCCACGAGGAATTATTGCCTATAGAACTTAACGGTTTCGACATCGTGTTGGGAATGAATTGGCTTAGCGCCAATGATGCCGAAATTTTATGCAAGAAGAAAATAGTCAAAGTAAACCCGCCTGGGAAAGAGTCGTTTATGTGTATGGAGATAAACGTAGAGTAAATTCTGGAATCATTTCATTGATGAAAGCCAGAAAGTGTTTGGCTAAAGGATGTACGTCGTATCTAGCATTCGTGATAGATGCTAAGAAGGAGAAAAAGGCGATGCAGAGCATTCCTGTCGTATGTGATTATCCGGAAGTATTTCCCGAAGATCTTCCTGGATTACCGCCTGATCGACAAGTGGAATTCCGTATTGACTTGTTGCCAGGAACAACGCCAATTGCAAAAGCATCTTATCGATTAGCACCGACGGAGATGAAGGAGCTGATGATGCAACTTCAGGAGTTATTGGACAAAGGTTTCATTAGACCTAGTTCAACACCCTGGGGAGCTCCGGTGTTATTTGTGAAGAAGAAAGATGGAAGTATGAGAATGTGCATCGATTACAGAGAGCTGAACAAGGCAACAATAAAGAATAGATATCCGTTGCCGAGGATTGATGACCTGTTTGATCAATTGCAAGGTTCGAGTTATTTCTCGAAGATCGACCTAAGGTCAGGATATCATCAGCTGAAAGTAAGAGAGCAAGATATCGAGAAAACTGCATTCAGAACTAGATATGGACACTACGAGTTTTTGGTTATGTCGTTTGGACTAACCAATGCTCCAGCAGCATTCATGGATTTAATGAACAGAGTTTGTAATCCATTCCTAGATAAATCTGTGATAGTGTTCAGAGATGACATTCTGATTTATTCGAAAAGCCAAGAGGAGCATGGCAGACACTTGCGAGAAGTGTTAGAAGTTTTGAAGAAGGAGAAGTTGTATGCTTAGTTCTCCAAATGTGATTTTTGGATTCGTGAAGTCTAATTCTTGGGTCACGTGGTCAACCAACAAGGGATAATGGTTGATCCAGCAAAGATTGAAGTTGTAATGAAGTGGGAACAACCGAAAAGTCCCACGGAGATCCGAAGCTTTTTGGGATTAGCTGGATATTACCGAAGGTTTATCCAAGGTTTTTCTTCGATCGCTAGTCCATTGACAGCTTTGACCCACAAAGGAGCTACTTATGCTTGGAATGATAAGCATAAAGAAGCATTCGAGAAGCTAAAGAAGAAAATATGTGAGGCACCGATACTTTCTCTACCCGATGGAGTTGAAGACTTCGCTGTTTATAGCGATGCGTCTGGGGTTGGATTGGGTTGTGTTTTGACCCAAAGAGAAAAGGTGATAGCATATGCGTCTCGACAACTGAAGGAGCATGAAAAGAATTACCCGACTCATGATTTGGAGTTGGCAGCGGTAGTTTTTGCTCTGAAGATATGGAGGCATTACCTCTATGGCACGAAGTGCAAACTTTTCACTGATCATAAGAGTCTCCAATATCTCTTTAATCAAAAAGAATTGAATATGAGGCAACGACGCTGGCTAGAGTTACTCAAGGACTACGACTGTGAGATACTTTACCACCCTGGTAAGGCTAATGTTGTTGCTGATGCTCTCAGTCGGAAAGTCAATCTTGAAAGGAAAAGGCCAAGAGAGTTGAGAATTGAAGTTGTCTCGACTATTTTGGAAAGTATAAAGAAAGCTCAAAGTGAAGCTTCTGAGAAGAATGACCGAAAGGGGAACGTTTGGGCAAAACGTTGGTGTTCGGTGTAAACAGTCATGGACTGAAGGTGTTCCAAGATCGGATTTGGATACCTAAGACAGGAGGAGTTAGAGATCTTCTAATGGAAGAAACTCACAAAACCATGTACTCGATTCATACCGGTAGCACTAAAATGTATAGGGACCTGAAACCCTACTACTGGTGGCCGACGATGAAGCTTGATGTTGCAAAGTATGTGGCTAAGTGTGTGACTTGTGCGAGAGTAAAGACACAACATCAGAAACCGTATGGGAGTTTCGAACCATTGCCTGTGCCTATGGGTAAGTGGGAAGACATTGCTATGGATTTTGTCACTAAACTGCCCAGAACAAAGAATGGTCACGACATGATTTGGGTGGTCGTTGATCGATTCACTAAGAGTGTGCATTTCATAGCAGCCAAGGAAAAATGGTCTATGGAAAAGCTAGCAAATTCTTACGTGAAGGAAATTGTGAGGCTTCACGGTGTTCCGTTAACGATTGTGTCGGATCGTGATAGCTGTTTCACCTCAAGGTTTTGGAAAAGTCTACAAGAGGAATTGGGTACCAAGTTGTGTTTAAGTACAACTTACCATCCGCAGACTGATGGTCAGAGTGAAAGAACGATACAAACACTTGAATATATGCTAAGAGCATGTACCTTGGAATTCCTAGGTAATTGGGATGAACATTTACCATTGGTAGAATTTTCCTATACTAATAGTTTCCACTCGAGCATTAAGATGGCACCTTATCAAGCTTTGTATGGACAGAAGTGTCGTACGCCGTTTTGTTGGCTTGAGGCTGGGGAAAAGCAGTTTATGGGACCGGAGATGGTTCATCAAACTGCTGAAAAGTTGAAAATAATTAGGGAAAGAATGTTAGCAGCTCAGGATCGTCAAAAGAGCTATGCTGACAAGAAGCGAAGACCGATGACTTTTGAGGTTGGGGATTCGGTTTTGCTTAAAGTCTCGCCGTGGAAGGGACTTATAAGATTTGGTAAAAGGGGAAAGTTGAGTCCAAGGTTTATTGGACCATTTAAAGTTCTTCAGAGGATTGGGAACCAAACTTACAAGCTCGAACTACCAGAAGAACTAAATGGAATTCATAACACTTTTCATGTGTGTTATTTGAGGAAGTTCACAGGAGAAGTTCCCGACATGATTCCACTTTCGGAGTTGAGAATCGATAAGAACAAAAGGTTGATTGAAGAACCAGAGGCAATTGTTGACCGAAAGACTAAGAAGTTGCGATGCAAGATGGTCGAGTTAGTGCTTGTCCGATGGAAACACACGAATGGGCCGAATCTCACCTGGGAGACGGAGAGTGACATGATGGGTCGCTATCCGCATTTGTTTGTTGATGTGTGATTCCGGGGATAGAATCATTCTAAGGTGGAGAGAATTGTAACGCCTGTGTTTCTGGGCTTGTCATTAATGTTGATATAATAGTCTAGGTTAACCTTTGTAACCCGTTTTGAAATAATAGAAGTGTATTATTTGAGTATTATGTGTTTTGTGCTTAATTGCTTAATTATGTGGTTTGATTAATTAAGAATAAAAATAAGCGTCAAAAATTAAGTGTAAAATAAACTTGATCTTTGGTTAATGTTGTAGTAGTTGAAACGAGGTTTCTAAATATATATAGAACGCCCAAATCTGACTTCGTATGAGGAAGTTATGATTTTCTGAAATTTCGACTTAGCGGTATGCAGCCTGAAATACTCGATTTGAGATCGAGCGGTTTTTAGCCGAAGCAATCTAAACGAGGATCGAAGGTCTCGTTGTTGGTATCGAAGCGATGAAAAGCTAGGCGAGAACGGACGTCAAACAAAGAAGTTATGAATTTATAACGAAGTTTTTCTGTCCCGGCCTATTAGAAATAAATAATAAAAATAAAGTCAAAATTAGCCGACGGAGTCTAAACGAAAGTTGTAGAGCGTAGTCTCACCTACGCGTGGATATAAAGAACGTCGAAAACGGAGTTCGTATGAAGAAGATATGAATTTCCAAAGTTTATTAAATAATTTGTATTTAAATTTAATCTTTAATTCGGATGATTATCCGAAGGAGTCACCGATCTGATCCGAGTTACGCCCCGCGTACACCGAGGTATGTCGATACTCGCACTTGAGTTCTTCGGATGCATAAGCAATGACGTTTCTGAGGCAGTACGCCCCGCGTACTCCGAGGCTCCAGCCTCCTATAAATATGATGCGAGGGAAGCCGACTCCATTGCTATTTTTCTCTCTTCTCTCTCCCGTTTTGCATCGATTTGCGTGCCAGAAATACCCCGAAGCCCCGGTATCATTCTCGAGCCCCGAAGCAAGTCCCGAGATCCCGAAGATCCCGAGAAGTGCGGTTCCCGAGCCGAAGCTCTGCCCGCGAGAAGTTCGATTTTTGTAGAGATCTTCCAGATCTGCTGAGGATTACTACTTCTACAAGCCGTAGTGCTGTCTGATCGTCTTCTGATCATGTGAGTGTATACTACCTTTCATAAACACGATGATAATACAAGTACGGTTTGAGTGTATTAAGTATATTGTGGTTTATACGTGTCAGTGTGTGGTTACTTTCTTCTAACGCATAATTATGAAGTATTTTATACGAAATACGTGTCTTGTGTATATATTGTTGTTATATGTGTGAATGTATATTCATTCTCTTCTATCTCATAGATCTGATTTATTTTCTATGAAATACGTGTTATGTGGGTGTGCCTCATCTGTTATGTGGAATATGTATTGAATGAAAATGATATACAGGTTTTAAACTATGTATGAGAATATATATTTTTATCTACTAATATGTTGGGTAGAACATGGGTAGATAGTTGGTGTGAAATAAACAGATGAGAGGCCTTGATGTTGTTGTTGTTGTTGATCTAGTTATTCAGCGGAGTATGGATAACGACCACGGACTCCTTCTAGACAGTCCAGTGGAACGCTAGCAGGTTCATAACCTGTAGGTGTTGTGAACGATGTGTTCACCGGTGTACTCTATCCCCCTCATGGTTGCCTTTATGATATCTATTGTTGAGGAAACCCCTTTGCAGTAATGTCTGTCCCGATGAAAATCCTAGATTAGGTCCCTTGAGATAGATGTTGTTTTAGGGACGTAAAGTGAGGATAACGGGAATGGGTAATCGGGATAGTGATTGGTTGGTGAAATTAAATATAATTAATTTATTGTGGGTTGAAAACCCTATATGCTCACCAGGCTCCCAAGCCTGACCCACTCAGTTTTATTTATATTACAAGAAGTGGCGCAAGGGCGTAAGATGGATGAATCATCGAGTTGTTATGTTTACAAGTCTGTATATGTATATATTTGTTGAATGACTTGTAATGATATCGTTTATGCTTTATGGTCTGTATCGGAACATGACATCCCGAGTTTTGATTATATAATAAAAATGCATCTCTTGATGAAATGCTTTGATAAATATTATTTTATCATGTTTTGTTTTGGGAACAAATTCCGCAACACTTTTAAATCAAAAGGATTTACTCTGAAATTATTTTAAAAAGCATAAATGAAAATCGGTCTTTTCTGGCCGAGATTTTGGGGATGTCACACAGTTGATTACCTCTCTTGGTAATTAATGAAGTAACCTTTGCCCAGGGTTTCAATGCTTCATGTCAATAAACTTTGACATCACAGAATCCCACAATTTTTTTTAAATTGCTTCTTATCTCATTCATTTGAATCACATGCACTCACGAAATCATTGAGGTTCTAAGTACTACCAACTTAGGCTGACGATTTCACAAGTCTGGCATATGACTTTGTTTAACATCCCATAAACAAAAGAGCCTAACCTCGAAAACGAAGGGTTCATTTTTTAACAGCTGTGATCGCGAAAGGTTTAAAGTAACCGTTGGCCCTAGTTTCAAGGCATTTAATAGGGCATGCTTATTACAATGACGCGTAATTACGAGTTTTCAGGAACACGTAACCTAGTCTATAATTCCTCAACGGTTCAATTTTGGGGCAATATATAAAAAGGGAATTTTTCACTGCAAACTTTATGCGATTCATTACTCTTAGACAAACAAAAACCCTAGAATTCTTCTCACAAGTTAGTCCCAATTTTCAACAATGGCAGCCAATCAATCCAACACTGAAGAAATTGTCTCACGACCTCTGATGAAAATCCAAAGTACAAATTATCAGGTTGACGCTGCTGTGTCGACGTATCCAGAGGAGTTAAAGATGTTAATTGTTGCTCTGAAATGATCACCTTTAGCCACGGTGATGTTTAACTTTTTTTATGTTCCGATGACTTGGTTATCAATGGTGGCTTCCACAACATCATACAACAAAGCAACAAACATCATCACTTTCAACTTGGTGGATGACAGAAGGATTCGATTGACAAAGTTGATGTTCATTAGTTTCTTGGAGATTCCTAACTCAACACCATTCTTCAAACCTCACAATGCACAGATAGTTCATATGTTCAATGAGATGGGGCATCAACCACCGTTGGACAAAATAAGTGATTTCAGAAAGTCAGGGTTGCCATGTATGTGGAATTTTCTCTTTGGAATTTTCCTCAGGTGTTTAACAGGTCGAAGTGTAGGTCTTGACAGAGGCAGGATGGAAGTCTATGCTATGTTCATGGGGTTATACTACGATCTAAGTGTGGATTATGGGACTCAATTATGGAAGGAATTTATTAAGAGCCTTGAAAATACGACTGTTGAAAAGGGGATTTCATGTGCTCATTAGTGGAGCTTGATTCTTCAAAAAGTTTATGAAAAAGCAGGCATTCATGTTCCTGAAGGTGCAGAGCTTGCAGAATTTACCAAGTACCAATGCCCTAAGGTAGTGGAGGATGATGAAAATATCTTTACGAACATTGCGAGAATTCCTGATACAATGCTTCACAAAGTACATTCCTCTCATAAAGTGCTCATCAGATATATGAAGACTATCAATCCAGATGTTCAAACTGGAGTTTTGTTAAATGTTGAAGGTGAGTCTTCCAAGCAAGCAAAGAAGTCAAAGCATGAGGAGCAAACAAAGACTGAATTACCTAAGTATTCAGTAGGGGAAGATATTCAGAAGGTGGTTGGATCTGACAAGCCTATGAAGTAGATTATACCTTCAAAATCAGGAGTTTTAAAGAAGCTTCGTAAAATGTCTCACAAGCGGACTTCATCCAATGATTCTCCAATCATTCGAAAAACACAAGTGAGTAGTAAGGGAATTGTTATCACAGAAATTCCTGCACCTACTTCTCTAATGTCCAAGAAAAGGCGAGCCCATGATGTTGCGAAGCACATTACTGGGAAATTGTATAAGAAAAGGAAGCTTGTTGTTAGAGATGGCTCTTCAGAAGATGAAGTTGTTCCTAAAACTCCGATTGTTTCGACTTCAACGATGGTAACCACTTCCCTTATATCTTCAAAAATCACTTCGCATGTTTCTACCACAACTACATTTCCACTTGAAGTAGTCTCTACTGAATCATTTAATGAGGAGGTACCTACTTCTGATATGGTTGTCAACGTATCTAATACGGGGGCACCTATCACGAGTGTCGAAACATCATTACCTATTATTTTTCCACTTCATTACCTATCTCATCTGAAAGCCTAAATACTTCGTTACCACCATTTCCCATTCCAAACCCATGTGTTACAACTTCACCCATATTTGATCATGTTTTGAAACATCCTTTCACGACTCTATTCCCATCTCAATCTCCTGAGGATCCTCAACTAATAACTTCTCAAGCTCATTCCGATGATGAAACTGAAGGAGGTGGTTTCAGAGGAACATTTGAAGAACTTCACTTTGATTCAAAGGAGGAGGAGATACCTGGCCACATGCTTATGTCGGGTAAACAATTCAAAATCCTGAATCGCAAGTTAAATACCATCCTTCAGTCACAAGCTGACTCTGGTGCGAAGCATTCGCTTTTTGGTGTGGAGGTTGATGCGATGATAAAAGCAGCTGAAAGAATACTGCTTGAGAAGATAGATGGTAATGATCAAAACAATGAGCTTCGGCTTAAAGCTCAAGGGAAAAACTTTGATGGTGCCTTACAAGAACTGAAAAATGTTACAAAAGAATGTCATGTTCTTTTTGTCCAAGATGTCAAGAAAGTAAGGGAGGATGTAAACTTGAAAGTCGAAGAATTGAAGCAAGAGATTGCAAAAGAGCTTCAACAACTTACTTCGCAAAATTTAATAGTTCAACAACATGTTGATATTGTGGCTGATGCAGTCACAAAGATTGTTAAAGACTATCAATCAACTGCACCAACTATCGAAGCCAAGAGCAAAGATGACAAGGAGCAGTTCGCTAAGCTCATTGAGTTGTTAGCTGAACTAAAAGCCATTGTGTCGAAGCCTACTTCTCAGACAATTTTAACTCCTGAATTTCTAACGCTGAAAGTGACTTCGTTGGAGCAGGCAATTCAGAAGGATTTGGCTCCCATAACAAATATTACTTCGCTTTTTCCGAAGAATGCCCCACCTACTTTCACAGGGGTGCAAGGGGGATAAGTAAAAGGAAGTAAAGGGGAGGATGCGAAAGTTGTTGGGAAAGTGTATTCGACTCAACTAAAAACTACATTACCTTTGAATACCAGCTCAATTCCTTCAACAGTAGTAACATCAAAACCAATAACAAAAGTAATTCCTAAAGGAATTAAAATTGGTTCAACAGATAAAGGAAGTTCAAGTGCAAAGCCTAATACTTCAAATATTGGGAAAGGAAAAGGTATTGCTCATGAAAAGTCGAAGGAGGAGAAGAAAGCTGAAATTAATGCTGAGATAGAGAAACAGAGACATATTCAAAGCATACTGAGGCTAAGAGAAAATGACCCACCAACAATGAAAAAAGGAGATCCTACGAAGTTATACTCGTTCGAATCAATTGAATCTAGAGTATTGGGGAATCACATGTATGCATTTGAGAAAAATCCAAGGAAAGCTATGCCACTTCAAACTCAGACATGTGCCAACTAGACTTCCCAATTAATGAAATGATGTTTATTACTGCACAATACAAGGTCAGTGAAAGATTCAAAGATCCTGATGAGTACACATACTTGAAAATTCGATTTCATGTTGCGCTTGGGAAAAATCAAGATGAAGTTTGGTCCTTAGTAAAGATAAAAAGAGTGACGGTTATCAAGAAAGATGTCATGTTCGAGAATCTGCTTCAGAACTTTCATTACTTTGTAGTTCGAGTAGACAACAAACCATTTGATTTCTCAATTGCCGACTTTCCTTTGATGAATCTCAATGGTCTCATTCAATTGGCCCTAATTTTGAAGGATATGGAAGAAAACCAGCTGAAGGAAACTGATTTAGATGTGTTCAGACTTGGTTTAGGTCATCTCAAGATATATAATTACTATGATTGCTTGGCCTTCACTGATGAAGAGCTTGCTTCAGGTCTTGGAAGAAAGGTTAATGTTTCTATGGAACCTACGAAGCCACACCAGGAGTTGATGAAATATGTTGATGGTGAAATTTGTCTCAAACCATTTGGCATGGTGTTCGCAGGGAAAGACACAAAGGGAAAGGCAAATAGATTCTTATTTCAAGTTGCTTAGATCGAAAGATATACAACTTCACAATATAAGAACTTTATTGTTTGCAATATACGAACTTTACAAAGGGGGAGAATGTTGAGTCATTTTGTTGTAAAAGTCGAAGCTTTGTCTGTTCTATTTCACATATTTTATTTACTAAGTCATTTTATGTCGAAGCCTAATGTCTAAACTTAGTATTTTTTGTACACTCATGTTTCCTATAAATAGGGACTGAGGATAGAAGTAGAGAGAAACTTTTCTGCTTATTTTGTAATCAGTATTGTATTCGAATTCTCTGTTCAATATGAACTTGCTGATTAATATTTACATTTGGTGTTTGATGTGTGTGAAACAAACTAGTTTTAATCCTACTAACTTAGACACAAAATAAACACACGAAAGGCAGTGTACCTATCGATTAGTAATATAGTTCAAGCAAGTAGGGTATCGAACACAGGGAACGGTAAACAATTAAAATAAATGCTAATATTATCTAAATAAAACAAATAACAAAAAGGGGGTTTTCTCTAGTTTTACAAGACTAGAAACTTAATTAGAATAACCAACACGCAAATTAACTAACTAGCAACTAAAACAATTAATTACCAACTAAATTCAATAGTAAAGAGGACTTCTGTTTAGGTACGACTCATTTGTTCCCATGGATGATTTTAATGTATCAGATTAATTCTTCATTGGCTACCGATTAAGATAATTAGGTTCACGTTCGCTATTCCTAATTCTTAGAAAACAAATTAACTCAAGCAATGGCCAGTTGTCTAAATTAACGGGTTTCCTAGATTATTGATTCGGGTTAAGTAATACTTGTAGTGGCTAACTAAATTGGCCCTTCAATTAACCTCTTGTCGATGTTCATCCAACAAGCTTACACATTAACTTACCTATCTTCTAGTTAATTCTAGTTTCACGTTCGTTATTCCTAGACATACAACTATGTGGTCACAATAAATCATATGAAATTAATAACTAAGAGATGTTCATACAACTTAATTACTGATTTATTAACAGAAGAATAGTTATTGTCAACACATAAGGTTCTTTAACAAGCTTAACAAAACATAATCACCAATTAAAATTAATCCTACTCAAATAATCAATCCATGTTCACAAAATTGTCTACCCTAACAGAAGAATAAGTTTTTAGCTCATGATTGCAGTACACATAAACTCAAAAACGAAATCAAAGTATATAAACATGATTCAAATCAAAAAGTTACTAAGAATAAACCAAAATTGTCTTGATTCTCTTCACAATTGAATGTAGGGTTGATTCTTCAGTTCCTCACGACCTAGCAGCATTTCCAATCGTTTCTCAGCCTCCTAGGGTTTCTCTCCATCCTATGATATCGATTTGAAAGTCCCTTTATATAGATTTTCACAAAACAGAGGCTACTCGGCGAGTCCAGTGACCTACTCGGCGAGTACATCACTTAAAACCCGTGTACGGCAAGTCAGCGCGTCCAGAATCGCGAAACTTCTGACCAACTCGGCGAGTAATCGACCCTACTCGCCGAGTACGTTTTGAATCAGCATTTTCTCAAAACACGAAAGTCGTCCGAAATTGTGTCTACTTTTCAGAACATTTTGAATCTCGTCAATCGGAGTTACGGTTCATGAGATATGGCCAAAACACTAACGAGGGGTCAAGCTGTCCAGCAACATCCTTCTTTCTTCAAAATCCAAGATCCAAGCCTCCAATTGCTAGTTCCGCTTCATTTTCCACCCGAGCATGTAATTGTTGCTGAAAAATGAAATTATAAACTAATTAAGCACCTTTTGTTCATTAAATGAGACAGAAACAACATAAAGTATTAAGATAATGCATGAATTTTATAACTAAATATGTCCATATCAGTGTTCATATCATTCATTACTCATTCATCTAGATCATGATTGCTTTCTAAATCTCGATTACAATTTTCATCAATATGACTAACACTTTATGTATTATAGATTCCAGAAAGTTATAGATACTAAATCAAATTATTTTTAAGTTAGTAATGGCTATGATGTATTCCAAACTGATTTAAAAGGAGGTTACTATACTTATAGACATTAGGAAATCTTAAGAATTACTTATGTATATGCTTGTGTTGCTATTAACTACATACATTGCCACCAAAAAAACCAAAGTAATGCGAGAAATTGGTTTTGTATGTCAATGTTCACGTCACTTACAAATAAAGCATCATGCCTAAATGGAATCGTTATGTCGCCTAAAACAACAAATACCAAAATCATGCCATTAATGGCAAGAAGAATGCTAGTAAAACCATATGTTACAAGAAAATTCATCTAACTAAAGATGATATAGGTGATCAGAGAGTTCATGGATTTAGTATGCTTTAACTTGTAAAAATTTCTTACATTAAAGAAATAACAAGAGAACTTGAAAGAACCCTATCCAAACACCACCTTATAAGGATAAAAAAGAAGATTAAAATACCATGCACAGTTGAACATACAATAACAAAGGTGGATTTTCTTCTAAATATGACACCAATAAGAAATATGGATATTATGTGGATAAAATGGAACAAAGGTATGTGGTAAGAAAGTGAAATAGTCAATGTGATCATATATTATGATGTTATTTGTTATTCATGTGTGTGAATAAAGAAAAGACTGATTATGGTGTACCTAATATCTATATTGACTAAGAAAGTCAAATAGGCAATAGAGGAGTATGTTATGTAATTGTTGGGAAGTAGGGTGATGTCTAAGTTCCTAAGAGGAAGATGAATGTGTAAATGATGTCCATGTTAAAGAGGAGAATGAAGGTATAAATGAAAGTATATGTTGTAGAAGAAAAGGAATTACTACCTAACATGAATGGATATGGTGATGATAATGTTAATGTGGATGGAGTTGTACATATTCTAAATGAAGATCACAATGGTGTATAATTAGATTACACAGATGATGATATATTAGTTTTTCACATGAACTTTTATAAATATAAATCCTACTAGCAAGTAACATATTATGTTTATGTATTACATATAATAGTAACCTATTATATCATGCTAACAATGTGCTCATGTGTAGGAAGAAACTCTAGTTCATGATAACATGGATTAGGTTTTTGAAACACAAAAAGATGATACGGAAGTTGAATAAGTTGATGAAACACAACCATAACAACCAAGGACAATGTTGAAATTAAGGAAGAATTTAGAGAGGGTGGTTATTTTGAAATTTAAAAATGATGTAGCCATTTGGGTTAATAAACACTCCGACAAACTATAAATGATGTCACCAAAATAATAATTGAAAACTCAAAGAACAATATGTAATCAATTTACTTGGTTCCCACGATCAGGATAATTGGCTACGTCTAAGGTGAACATGAGAAGGAGATTTATTAATTTTTGTTTTAAAAGATTTATGTCGTACATTACATTAGAATTACAATCAATGTGACTATTTATAAAGAGGTTGACCAAATAATTATAGGCTGAAACATCATCGGCCTTTGTTAATACTGACAGATTTGGCATCACTAACCAACAAAGTCAAACTTGTTTTCCAATAAATCCTAATACAACTCTTGCCATGCTACTCGAGCACTGGTGGAATCTTAAGCATTGTTGACTAATCTTGCTCCAAGCAAAAGGAGCTGCTGGTTGCTCCTGCTCCAAAAATAAGCAATTTCTCCAAATAGTCCTAACTAGTAACATACCAAAAATCAAGGTAAAATTCTCATTTTTTTTCAAAACCAAACCAAAAACCATAAATGTTTACAAAAAATAGTTTCCAAAAGTCAAATCACAAATTACAGTATCCCAAAAATCAAATCTCATAAAAACTAAAGGATGTGCACGATCAAGCCTTTGCTTTTCCCCAATCGTCTGAAGTACCTGAAACATAAAACTTAAACTGTAAGTCAAAGCTTAGTGAGTTCCCCCAAAATATCACACACAACCAAACAAATATACATATTACATGTTGGGTCGATAGTCTCCCAACTGGATTACCCTGGCCCATAATCTTCCGATTCGATTTCCATTGGCCTATAATCTCCTGATTGGATTGCCCGAGTTTTTTAGCCGACAACACAAAACAGTACAGCCTCAATCCACCCACACTATGTCAACATATGTAACAAATAAACATATAACTAGAAAATACAGGTAATCATATATTTCTACCAATCTAACATTTAATCAACATAGCATCATCCTATATACCATAACACATAACATAGTGGGCCGACATTGGTGTCTGCGATCCACGAGTATAGTGAGGAGAACCTCACCTTACAGTTTGAAATGTAGCTTAATGGATCACAGTTCCAACTGTTTAGTCTACATGTCACCTATACAAGAAACAATGACCTAGCCTCAAACTTATGCTCAAAATACCTAAAATACCCATAAGTTAAACTTGGTCAAAATCCTAGTCAAAGTCAAGGTCAAAAAGTCAAAGATTCCACCTAGGCTGAGTACGCCCTACATAGGCCAAACGTAGAGGGTGCCTTTTCCAGCTACGAGCCCCAAACCTAGTACATGCAGCGTTCATCCAAGTACGCCCGACGTACCAATGCTAAATCTACATTTCATTGTTAAGTCCTTATTTCATTAAGCCGAAGCACCAAACTTTAGATCCAGGTAAACAGAGACGTCTTAATGGATAAAGTGTATAACTTTATACATTTGCATGCATACAAGAGAGCATAAACTCAAACCCTTGGTAAAAAGTCATCCAAAGCTCCAAAACTCTTCCATGTCTTAATGAGAGTGTCCAATCCTTCACTTTTATGAATCTATGAGATCAAAACTATAGGAAACTACAATTTAAGGACCTGGAGTAAATCATACTCCATTAGACCAGAACTATAGAACCAAAAATGTACACAAACTCTAGACTAGCAAGATCTAAGAAAATAACTCATCAAGATCCAAAGTTTATACCTCCAAAGGATGCTTGAGGGTGAGATATTGCTGGATCTAGGTTGCCTTGAGCGTCCAAGATGATTCCACAATCTTCTCCTTCCTTCAAGAACACCAAATACACACTTTCAAGCTTAAAAATGCTCAAATAATATATTATGGTTTAGCAAGGGATGATTTAGGGGATGGAGGCTGATGAGGGAAAGGGGTTTGAGGGGATAAGGATACTTAAATAGTGCTCAAACCCTAAAATGTAGGGTTTACTCACCTGAAGTGTACGCCTAATGTACCAAAGAGGACGCCCAACATACGTACTTAAATGCGCGTTCCACTAAAAAGGGCTACGCCAAGCGTACGCCCCAAGTACGCTTAGTGTAGGGACCATCTTTACAACAAATTCAATATTTAGGGTCAAAACGGAAAATACTTGACGTGGGGACCAAAAAATTCAACAAATTCAATATTTAGGATACAAATAAATATCTCGACAGAATAATAAATGGCCTCCTCTGCTATAAGCTGGAACGCACGACCCCGAGCCCTCGGGGGCTCTACTCTGCCCTGTCGTCCATCCGTGATCCAAAGGGTAGAAGTAGCTACTTCCTGAACTAGCCTGGAAACAAGAAAGGGACATTGGGCTGTCACATGGCCCATTTGCTTACAATGGTAACAAATCTTGGTGCTTGACGACGGAGTCTTCTAGTGACAGTCCCTCGCAAAGTGTCCCTCTCTGTTGTAATTTTGGCATGTTGTCGATGATCGACATACCCCCCCTAATGAGCTCCCCCACAGTTTCCACAAGTGTGGCCCCTCTGTCCTCCAGATCATGAATCAGCGGGCTTATACCGCTTGGCTGTAGGTTGTGACTGAATGGGAGCCTGCCTTTGCTCCCTCATCTAGGTCTCAATCTCAATCTCCCATCTTTGTGTGACATCCTAAAGCTCGGAGAGTGTACTGTAATGTTGGGTAGACACAAATTATCGAATATCAATCTTGAGCATGCTCAAGTATCGCTTTATCTGTGCATGCTCCGTAGTAGCATGCTCTGGACAGAAAATAGCCCCCCTCCGTAAATATCTTGGTGATCTATGTCACCGACTCCATCAACTGCCTCAAATATAGATACTCTTGAGCCAACCTTTCCCTCTCCACCAGGGGAACATACCTAGTGCGAAACATCTCTAAGAACTGCCCCCAAGTAATAGCAGCCCTCTTTTCAGGAGTATAATAATCGGTCACCAGGTTCCACTAATCCTTCTCGCCCAGTCAAAGAAGCTTGAGGGCACATTTGACCTTCTAGTCCTCCAGACAGGAACAGGTGAAGAAAAAGCCCTCCACATCTGATAACCACATCATAGAAATGATCGGGTCCTTGACCCTATCGAACTCTGGGGGATTTGTGAGGTTGAAGTCCCGATACTGGAATGAACCTCCTCCTCCGCCTCCCACATCAGCGACATCCATGGTGGATGCAGCAGTAGCAGTCTCAGTGAGAGCATCATAGATATCATCAAACATCTCAATCATCGCGGTCTTGATTGACCCAAACGACTCTGAAATAGAACCATGGACAACAGTAGCCACCTAAGCGGCAATCATCTCCCATATGTGATCATCGGTCAACCCTGGCCTATCCTGGCCACCAACTCTAGATTTTGAACCCCTAGTGAACACCATACTCAAAATTAACAAGAAATATATCAAAAATGCCACAATTCATATAGTTACAAACATCATGAATAGACTAAACCCTTGGGGTTTGTGACTTACTTGCTACGCGTACGGGTCATGTGCTTTCAGTAGTACGGGCTCATACTACCTTCCACACCTACCCGTATTTATCGCAATGGATCATCACAAACTACCCAAAAACAAATCCAACAACTAGGATATGTATACATCATATATTTACTTTCTCTCGAGAGTGGTTAATCATCCCTCAACTGGCCTGCTACACTCATACTAACTCATGAAACTTCCACCAACCCTGTAGCCGCTCGTGCATGCTAATCATACATAATGTTGGATTCCACAGATAGTCGGATACTTGATTCTACCCTAAGCCCACAACCAGACAACGAACATGAAATAAGGCTAAATAAAACATTCTTAGGCTATAAAATCTTAGTTGTGTACAACTATGATGCACACACTAAGCAACTAGAGTAATGATGTCAATTTCATCTAACATACAAGAGATTCTCCTAGGCTATCACACATCATATATCAGGCAATTATACCATGCAATTCCTGAAGATCCTTGGCTTACCACTAGCATTCAGTTCTATCATAAACACCATAAACAAATAATAGTGTGGGTAACTTGGGGTATACTTTCTTGCTTCAGATGATCGCACACATCTCATCCTTCCTTGATTACTTTTGAAAACCATTTTAAAAACTTTTACAGATCCTTGTTTAAGTCTAGATTCACGTGAATGATCATCCAATTCTCTCAAACCAGGGCTTTGATACCAACTTGTAACATCCCAAAAATCAACGTAAAATTTTCATTTTCTTTTTCAAAACTAAACCAAAAACCATAAATGTTTACAAAACACAGTTTCTAAAAGTCAAATCACAAATTAGAGTATCCTAAAATCAAATCTCATAAAAAATGACGGATGTGCACGATTAACTTGCCCCGATCGTTTGAAGTACCTGAAACATAATACTTAAACTGTAAGCCAAAGCTAAGTAAGTTACCCCAAAGTACCACACACAACCAAACAAACATACATATTGCATGTTGGGTCCACAATCTCCTTACTGGATTACCCTGGTCCACAATCTCCCGATTGGATTGCCACTGGCCCATAATCTTCTGATTGGATTTCCCGGGTTTGTTGGTCGAAAACACAAAGCACTACAACCTCAACCCACCCACACTATGTTGACATATGTAATAGATAAGCACATACCTAACAAATACATGTAATCATACAGATCTACCAATCTAACATTTAATCAGTATAGCATCATCATATATGCCAGGATACAAAACCTAGTGGGCTGGCATTGGTGCCTTCCACCCACGAGTATAGTGAGGAGTAACTCACCTCACAATCTGAAATGTAGTTGAACAGATCATAGCTCCAACTATTGACTATACATGTCACCTATACAACAAATAGTGACCTAGCCTCAAACTTCTTCTCTAAATACCCAAAATACCCCTTAGTCAAACATGGTCAAAATCCTGGTCAAAGTCAAGGTCAAAAAGTCAAATATTCCACATATGATGAGTATGCACTACGTACTCCCCTCTACGCCTAACATAGAGGGTGCCATTCTAGATTTGGGCTCCAAACTTGCTACACGCAACATACCTCCAGGTACGCCCAACGTACCAATGTTGAATCTACATTTCATTGTTTAGTCCTTATTTCATTAAGGTGAAGCACAAACTTCAGATCTAGGTAAAAAGTGACATCTTAATGGATAAAGTGTATGACTTTATCCATTTGCATGTATACAAGAGGGTATAAACTCAAACCCTTGGTCCAAAAGTCATCCAAAGCTCCAAAACTCTTGCATGTCTTAATGAGAGTGTCCAATCTCTCATTTTTATGAATCCATAAGCTCAAAACTATAGGAAACTATGATTTAAGGACCTGGAGTAGCTCATACTCCATTAGACCAAAACTATGAGACCAAAAATGTACACAAACTCTAGACTAACAAGATCTAATCATATAACTCATTAATAACCAAAATTTTTACATCCAAAGGATGCTTGAGGGTGAGATACTTTTGGATCTAGGTTTCCTGGAGCTTCCAAGATGACTTCACTATCTCCTAATTCCTTCAAGAACACCAAATACATACTCCCAAGCTCAAAATTCTCATACAATGGATTAGGGTTAAAAATAGACGATTTAGGGGATGGATGCTAATGAGGGAAAGGGTTTTGAGGGGATAAGGATTCTTAAATAGTGCTAAAACCATAAAAATTAAGGTTTGCTCACCTGACGTGTACGCCCAACGCGTCCCACTAAAAAGGTTTATGCCAATCGTACACCCCAAGTACGCTTAGTGTAAGGACCATCTTTGCAACATATTCATCATTTACAGTCAAAATGGAAAATACATGACGTTTGGGTGTTACATGATTGTAAGAGATACATCAGTCTCTAGACCTAACATTCTCCTACTTGGAGGCTGATGAACAATCTACTGACATCCAAAAAGGAACTCTATAACCTCATATCTCTCTCTTCTAAGCCTTTGCTTTAAGTACGTAGAAGGTCGGTTGAAGCCATATATAGCTTCAACTTATTTGTAGTTACCACCTTGGTAAACATGTATTATAGACTCTTCATACCAAGGATTTTCTTTAGATTCAATTAAGGATGAGCAAAGGAACTGACCCAGCTAGAACCGGCCTGGGAACCGAACTTGGTGGAAAATAGGAACCGAACCGGACCGCCGGTTCTACCGGTTGCAGTTCCTAAAATTTCTTGTCGTGTCTTCAATGTTGGAACCGGTCCTCGAGAAATAGCAACATACGGTTTCGGTTTTTGCCGGTTCCCGATTCCAAAAATCCACAAGAATATCATCCTAGCCCCGGCCCGACCGGTTCCATTGGGTTTCGGTTCCAGGTCCCTAGTCCATACGCTCATCCCTAGATACAATGTCTCATCACTTACCAATTCATGAATAAAGTGATACCACATCTGAATATGTTTCATCTTACTGCGAAACACTGGATTCTTTGCCAAATGAACAATATTATGGTTTTGACAATGCAATATACAATCTTCTTGCCGCACACTAAGTTCTGATAGGAATTTCTTCGACCCTATTAGCTCCTTATTGCTTCTGTAATAACCATACACACTACTTCTGTGGTTGAAATAACAACACTCTTTTGTAACTTGGAGTCTTGGACATCCAATTAGTTGTCGTAACCTCAATTATGAAAACATACCCAATTTTGCTCTTTCCTAAATTTGTATATATATATATATATATATATATATATATATATATATATATATATATATATACATATATATATATATATATATATATATATATATATATATATATATATATATATATATATATATACTAGGTTAAAACCCGTGGAACCCACGGGTGTTGATTTTGAATTGAATTTAAAAATTAATTATTTAATAAAATAATATTTCATTAATTTGGATAACTTATGAATTATAATTTTTTTTATAATATAATTTATATATTTGTTTATATTGTGTACCAGTGAATTTAATTAAAGATATTAAAGTTAAAATGAGTCGGGTCAGATCCAAAGCTAAAAATGGGTCGGAGTCGGATCCAAATAAGAGTAGATAACCATACAAACTGTAACTCGTAACGTGTGTTGTATATGCAGAAAGAAATCGGGTGAAGAAAGCAATACTATCCCAACAACTCTCTTTCTCCTTCTTCCACTGCAACCCTAAAGTCATTACATGATGTGAATCACGTGTCATCATCCTCATTTCCAACTTAGGGCTTATTCCATTTCCATTTGTTCTGTCCCCAATTTGAACGAATTTTGAGTACATCGTGCACGTGCTCCTGTAGTCGAGAAGAAGAAGACAAAAGGTAGGCTCAATAAGCGATCGGAGCATTTGGTGGGTAATCACGTTAAAACTCGAGCGACTGTAGCTAGGGAAACAGCGACGGTTGGTGTTGAGTTGAAGCAACAAAAGAAGCCAAGGCTGCCGACTAAGAAGAAGAAAGAGGGTTTAGCAAAATAGTCGGTGGTTGTCATTTCTGAAGCAAAGGAGGATAAAAAGCGAACAGAGGAAACCGGAGAAGAGACATTCAAAGTAGCAATAGCGGATGTAAGCGGTGGCTAAAGCGCTAACAGGGTTACAGGCCAGGAAGAAGAAGGGAATACCTCCCCATTTCATGAAAGGGTATCTTGTCTATTGCTCATTCGATTTGTTGCTTACATATACCTCCCATGGTCGGTATTTATTGTGTTGGTTTGAGAGATAATGTATGCACCGTTTTGGTCTAGGAAAGCTATGGTACCATGTATTTGTTATAAGTTTGTGTACCTTTTAGAAAGGGGACAGAGTACCATCCCATGTTGGTTGCATTACAATTATCGCTAGTGTCGCTACTGGTGTGTTGGATTATGATGGGATTTTTGGTGCTTTGTGTTGGATGCGATCCCAAGCCATTTCTTCTAATTTGTCGTGTTTGAATCCCAATGTTGGGTTGTTGCTCTTTTTATTGGGCCTTTGGAATAGAGTTCACCTCAAGACTAGAGTTTGTTAACATTTCAATGGTTTTATTTACTTGTCAGTTGTGTGTGAATAAAATAGAGTATAAGTTTCGATTTAATACTATTTTAAGTTATTGTTATAATCAATTAATTTAAAAACTATTCATCTAATATTTTTAAGTTTCGACCGTGATGATTTTTTTTGGAAACAAAAACCATTGTCTTCGTAGTGAAGTAATTTCACTTTTATGTAGCTGTTAGGTATTGTTTATTTTCTCAAAGTGAAAATGTATGAAGTCTAAAGACCATATTTTTTTTTGAATCGTATAAAATTTTATAATACGATTCAAAAAAATATGAATGTAAACTATTATAATTCTTAATATTTTTTTTATTTAAAATTTTATAATTGTTAAACATTAAAAAACTCAAACCGATATTTTGTTTAAATAATCAAAAAAATAAAAGAAAGACAAAAAAAAACCCCTAGTATCTTCAAGTTTGTTGTAAAGATATTAAAGAAAGTGAAAAAAAAAAGATTTTTTTAGAAAAAAAGGATAAAACAAAAAATAAAAATAAAAACGATAAAACCGAGCATATATCTGTTTAAATTTCTTTAACAAAAAATAAAAATAAACCAAAATAAACGAAAAAGAAAAGAAAAAAACTATTTAAATAAGGTTTTATGGACGGTTATGCTTGAGTTGAACTATTTAGCGATATTATACGTTTATTTATAATAAATAAACTTTATATCTATAACAATGAAGTATGAACAAAAGAGTAAATGATCATAAAAAACAACACAAGAATCCTAATATTCCAACATTAAAATATCATATACTCCGCATGACATAATCATGCATTAGAGACTCATATTCTATGTATTAAAAGTTGTATTTTCTAGAGAAATTCACCGTTAAAAATTGGTGAATTGAGAGAATGCCATGGGATAGCGACTTGGTGCTTTGGAATAAAGCATTTGCTTCATTTCTAATTTCTTGTAGCCTTAATTCTGTGATTAATTAAGCAGCATCAGGTGCCATAATCAAAATCTCAAGCCACCCCACCCCACCCTACCCTACCCCAGATCACCGGTATTTGTTCATCAATAAAGCTCTTCTTCTTTAAAGACCCTTGAGTGACCAAAGAACACGTCTTCTTCTTCCCTTTCCAACTCAATACCTCAACAACCCCCAGATCAAGAAGCCGATTCTCAAACCCCCAATTAAGAAATTTTACTTTCTGTAAAGTTTATTTCTTAGATTCTTCACACCTTCCTCCTTTTCTAGAAGCAGTACCCAAATCTTTCATCAAAATATAGCTTAGATCAAAGAATTGCAGAAAACCCATTTTTTGCATGTTTTCAGACCCAATGAAAGTACAAAAAGTTGAAGCATTGAAGAAAAAACAAGAAAATCTGGAGAGTTCTTAATTGTAATGGATCCCCAGCTTGCAGTCTCTTTTGTTGTTCGATTTCCTTGGAGGAAAGAAATCCGTACTCAATTTGCATAACCCATTGAAGCTCCTTTTGTTAATATTTTGAGGCAAATTCAGTTGGTTATTTGTGTGTTGTGAAGTGGGTGCTAAGTATTATCGCGTAGTGATCATGCAGCGGCTGCTACTCGATGCAGTCACCATGGCGCCGCCGGATGACGGCGGTAGTGGCGGCCAGCAACATTCGAAGTACAGCAAAGAAGCAAATTTCGATACTAATATGGTGATCATACTGGCTGCTTTACTGTGTGCCTTGATTTGTGCTCTGGGGCTTAATTCGATTGTACGTTGTGTTTTAAGATGTAGCAGGAGGTTAGCTTTTGACGGCGTTGACGCCGCCGCTGCACAGGTGGTGACGACAGGGGTTAAAAAGAAGGCGTTAAAACAGATTCCGGTGGCTGTCTATGGTGCCGGAGTAGAGATTCCGGCTACTGAGTGTCCGATATGTCTCGGAGAGTTCATGGATGGTGAGAAAGTTAGGGTGTTGCCGCAATGTAATCATGGGTTTCATGTACGGTGTATTGATGTATGGTTGGCTTCACATTCGTCATGTCCAACTTGCCGGCGGTCGTTGGTGGATCTGCCGGCGGTGGCGGTGGCGGTGGCGGAGGGTAGATCTCGTGACGGTGGTGATGATCGTGTAATTATTGTTTAGGTTCAGTTTTTTGATATTGAGAGTTGTTTTTGTGTTGAAACCTCCTGCTCGACTATTAGGTAAAATTTATGTTTTTTATGTAGTTTTCTTGTAATATAAATAATGTTTATTTTATTTAGCATGAAAATTAAAACTTGGACGCCATCATTAAATTACTGAAATATGTAATTCTAATGAATAAATTTTGGTTTCAAAACCACTATTTGTTGTTAATAAGGTACAGGGATAATGATTTGAAAGGGTAATGAACTTTTGACTTTTGTCACATTTAGTCACTAAACTTTTTTTCGTTATCTATTTGCCATTGAACTATTGAAACTGTTCACATTTTACCCTTATGACCGGCTGTTGCCGGTCATAAGGGTAAAATGTGAACAGTTTCAATAGTTCAATGGCAAATAGATAACGAAAAAAAGTTTAGTGACTAAATATGAACAAAATCGAAAGTTCGTTTCCCTCTAAAAAGTTCAATGACTAAATGTGAACAAACTTCCTCTTGTATTATGTTTTAGCAAATTATTTATTTTTGTTAAATTGTAACAACATTTGTTGATGAAGAAATCTATGAAATAAAAATAAATAAATAAATAAATAAAAATAAAAAACTCTGAAAATATATTAAAAAAAAAAACAAAAAACCAAAACCGAAATAAAAAACCAATGGTTTGACATTTTCCAAAATAAAAAATCAAAATTTCCAATCTAATTTTGGTTTTACAAAAAAATGAACCATTCTCACTGATGTGAATTATGATCATTGGTTTGACATGCGAAATTTGTGACATCCCATGAATATGTAG
The DNA here is from genome assembly GCF_051521515.1 of Lactuca serriola. Classification (NCBI taxonomy): domain Eukaryota; kingdom Viridiplantae; phylum Streptophyta; class Magnoliopsida; order Asterales; family Asteraceae; genus Lactuca; species Lactuca serriola. The sequence goes on along the minus strand of NC_136416.1, from coordinate 81,441,902 downwards.
TTACAACATCGTCTGAACTCGTAATTCATAGTAAGGGGTTAGAGTATCATCGCATGAATACGTAGTTACAACATCGTTTGAACTCGTAATTCATCACCTACAGGTTATGGGCCTGCTGGTGTTTCCACTGGGTTGTTTAGAATAGTCCGTGGTCGCCATCTATACTCTGGTAGATGACTACATCGCCACATTGTTGGTTAAGGTTATGGTATCTCCTTTCATCCTACATCACATATTCATCATCATCTATTTACCTAATTATCATCACCTATCTCTCATCATTTTATTTTATCACACACCAACTATTTCATCTACCCATGTTTCATCCGCAACATATTTGTAGATATAAAATAAATATACCATTTAAATCTTTTAAAACATGTATAAAATCGTTCATCCAGCATAGACAGCAAGTATTCAAATAATATGCACACATAGCACGTAATTTATATAAAATACTTCATATCTATGTGTAAGATGAAAGTAACAATATATACCATAAAAATCCCATAAATGCTTCCTAACTTAGAACCCCAAGGTTTACTCTACTAAAGCTTCATATTCTCGGCTCTCTGAACCTAGAAGGGTCCAGATCTATCACACCAAAAAGCTCAAGATAGCTCTTCCGCTCACTCTACACACTCAAGCTCGCTAGGGTTCTCACTTATGGGAAAGGTAGTCGCAATTGAAGGCCATAAGTGCCTTTAAATATGGCTCGGGCCCAAAGATTTCGGGTTTCTGCCAACAGCGCGGACTCGTCGAGTCGCCTCACCGACTCGTCGAGTCCATTCATTAATCCGAGTCATCATTCGCGACCTTACTCGACGAGTTGAGGCGTCAACTCGTCGAGTCTCTCTTCTTAACTCAAAAGAAAAATACTTAAATTATGATACCTGAAAATCCGGATGTTACATTTTGTTTTTTTATTTCATAGATTTCTTCATCAACAAATGTTGCTACAATTAAACAAAAATAAATAATTTTGCTAAAACATAATACAATAGGAAGTTTGTTCACATTTAGTCATTGAACTTTTTAGAGGGAAACGAACTTTCGATTTTGTTCACATTTAGTCACTAAACTTTTTTTCGTTATCTATTTGCCACTAAACTATTGAAACTGTTCACATTTTACCCTTATGACCGGTAACAGCCGGTCATAAAGGTAAAATGTGAACAGTTTCAATAGTTCAATGGCAAATAGATAACAAAAAAAAGTTTAGTGACTAAATGTGACAAAAGTCGAAAGTTCGTTACCCTTTTCAAGTCATTATCCCTAAGGTATATTCTTAGGTTGTATTAGGGGTATCACAAATATAGTATTGATAATTTATCTTATTTTTTTAGTTTTTGAGTTGTCATGTTAAAAAATATATTAAAAAGTAGTTTATATTTTAAAATATACTTAGGCTATTTTTTTTAGAAGGTTTTTTTTTTTTTTAAATCTTAAATATACCCATAATTAAATTATTATAGAAACATATTTTTATAGCAAAACTACAAACATAGTCTTTATGGTATGTATTTTTTCTGAGTTTTAGTCAAAATCTCGACTTTTTTGGTTTTATGGTCGTTTTGAGTTAATTTCATAACAAATTTGGCCCATCAGTAAACTGGAATGAATTTAATACCATTGAGATATTTATTTTCTATTTTTTCTTTCATTTTCTTAAATATTTTATAATTATTAAATATACAAAGGGCCGACCTCTCTCTCTCTCTCTCTCTCTCTCTCTCTCTCTCTCTCTCTCTCTCTCTCTCTCTCTCTCTCTCCTGCGGTAGCATCCATCCCCAAACTTCAACAAAAAGACAAAGTATTCATTCATTCTCATTCTCTCTTTCACCGTCACCATGACTAAAATCGACTCCCTTTGTCGAGTACTCTCCCATTGTTTTACGTCCAGTGCAATAATTTCTGACATCAGACGTACCACCACCACCACCAAGAAATGCCTTAACACCTCCCTCTGCAACGACGTCAACCCATTAACATAAACAGAACCCGAGTTTCTGATGACCAAGAAGATCACGAATCAGACTCTTCCCTGCTCTTCATACGCTTCGTCTGAAAACCAAACTCAGACTTGCAGTCGAACACGACCGTCTGAAAACCAAACCCAAGAGAAACTTCGGTGATCAATGTCTGTAAAGAGTTGTTAGGGGGATAAAACTCGATTGAGCATATACGATACACAGGTGGATTCATTCTGAAAACCCTAAAGCCTCTCATATTTGATTTCAAAATCAAAACTACAAACCCTTTCTTACCTGATAACTCCTTTATGAAAATCCTAAGGCTCTTTTGCACCTTCATGACCCAGATTGTTGACGGTGGCCCAGTTCACGGCGGCATCAAAATCACGACGGTGGCACATGGTTCCTTATGTTTCAGGATTAGAAACATAGTAACATTGTGCAGGGTCGGCCCTGACTTATCCTAGGCCCTATGCAAACATAAAAAAATGCCTCTTAAAAATAGATTTATATATAAAAAAAAAAATCCTAAATATTATATACTATATTGAAGTGGAAAACATTAAACAAAAAATGAAAATAAAATAGTCCAATAAGTGGCACGATTCGAACTATGTTTAAGGGCCTATAAAGGCCTATGCAGTAACACCAGCTCGTCAACAATAATAGATGTTTTAATAAGCTCCAATTAATTTATATATAGATATTACTACAAACAAAATTTTAAAAAAATATCAAATCTAAAGGAGTCGAACATGGATGGATGCATATAAAGTGACGCGCCATTAACCATTTGCGCTACAATGATTTTATCATTAAATTTCAATAATATATATAATATAATCTCACTAGGTAAATAGGATGATTTTCGGGCCTTATTTTTTTTCGAGGCCCTGTGCGGTGGTACATTTTGAACACCCCTAGGGTCGGGCCCTAACATTATGCAATGGCAACAATAGTGGTGGTCTGATAGTGGGAATAAGGTAGATTACACAAGTTTAGGAGTAAAATTTGTCTCTTGTGCTGTAATCAGTTCGTGAAGCTTTTTTCTTAAATCTGATTTAGGGTTATTGACGGAAAGGGATTACAGTGGATATGTAGGAGCAGATGGCAAGCTACCGGTTCTAATGGAGAGGTGGTTCAATGTTTTTAGAGGTGAAGGAGAAAGACATTCGTGGATGTGTGTGTGTGTTTAAGATAGATATATATATATATATATATATATATATATATATATATATATATATATATATATATATATATATATATATATATATATATATATATATATATATATATATATAGAGAGAGAGAGAGAGAGAGAGAGAGAGAGAGAGAGAGACTTATTTGTTAATTATTAAAGTAAATAAATAAGTATTTAGTTTTAAAAAATGAAATAAAAACAGAAAATAAGATATATATATATATATATATATATATATATATATATATATATATATATATATATATATATCTTAAACACACACACATACACATACACAAACGAAACTAGCTTAAAATGACCACGAAGCCAAAAAAAAAAATTGGGATTTGAACCAAACCTCAAAAAAAATGCATACCTCAATGACCATTTTTGTAGTTTTGTCTATTCTTATAAATGTCCTTTTATGACATTTTATATCTTTCAAAGTTAATATATCAACTAGTTTACCAAACGTTATTTTTAACAGCTAGGTAGCTAGATTACAAGCTAGCAACTAACTTTTCAACTTTTAACTAGTTTTTCAGCTACCAACTAGTTTGTCAGATAACGGCTAACTTTTCAGCCAATACGCCAAACATAATCTTAGATACCTTTAACAACAAATAAGAAAACATAGACCCATATCGGATGATTCTACAAATGAAATGGCTAAATAAAATAAAATAATAATAACAAAAAAACTAAGCCTACTTGATAATAGCTAAAAAAGATAGTTACTAGCTTATAAGCTAGCTGGTAAAAAATTTATTTGGTAAAAATTAGTTGATAAGTTAACTGAAAAATATAAAAAGCTATAAAAATATATTTAAAGGAATATATGTTTTATAATTAATTAGAGATATATTTGAGACATTTTAAAAAGACTCATAAAAATAGTTTTTTTAAAAAGTTAGTTTATGAAATACTTTTAAAATTATCAAACAAACATGACATCTCGAAAATCTAAAAAAATAAGGTAGTTTATCGATTAATTATAATATCTCATAAGTCAAACACAACCTAATCATCCACTGAAAAATGGTATAATTGTTTTTTATAATTATTGGATTTAGAAGATGAAACTAGGTTTCTTTAAGTTTTGGTAAATGGTATAATTTCATTGAATATAATGGAACTTGTACTCAGTGCCTATACCAAAAAACGGTATTCCTAATTCCTGATGTTTGATGTTTGACCTAGAAACTTAATTTAGATAAATTGATAAGTTGTTTGGATAATAAGGCAAGCCGAATATGTTACTTATTATTGCAACGAATGGTATCATGGTTGGATTATGTCTTAGAAAAAATATTAATATATGGATGTATATGGTGAAAAGTGATGTATTAATACATGAAAGTCTTGAATTGGGACCTTATGTTAACTATTAGTATTCACCATGATGTATTTAATATTCAAAATACAAGAACTAAATTGTATTGACGTTTATATGTAAATCAATTGGATTTTAGGACATAAATATAACAGAGTATAAATATTTATTATCTACTAGCTATTTGTAAATAAAAGAATTAAAAGTTTGTTGGTTATTACGGTAAATTAAATAAGTGATTGTTTATTTATTTATTTAATAATGTTTTTCAATTAATTATGGTTAAACTTTTACGAGTTAATAATAAGGTTTTCAGTTTTATTCAACGGACAAGAAAAAGTTTTAGAGAAAAGCTTGTAACTACCAAAATAAGCAAAAGCTTTTACAACTAATTTATAGAGAAAAAAGATATCGTAAAAAACTCTTAACTACTATTTTTGGGAAAAAAAACATATGTTATGACCGTCCAAACATACAATTTATAGAACACTAGTCTATAATGTTATGTTGATTGACATGATGTTAATCCAAAATGTACTCTGGTAAGTCTGAAATGTAAAAATAATAGCATATTTAGTTAAACAGTAGATGTAAAATAAAATAACTATATTTTTGGTCACACGTATGAAAATTATAAAAGATACATTGTTTTTTTTTCACAGTCAATAAAACTTTGTCTAATTCTAGTAAAATCTTCAAGATGATCTCATTATGCCATAACATCGTCAATCTCCATATCCCCGTAACACCAATCCACTTTTCTGCCATTTTATTTTTTTCTTCTCATTATCCTTTAACCATTTCATTTTCTCTCTAATCCATACGAATAGACCATCCAAACGTTCATTAAGTATCCGATTCTTTTCTTAAACACTTTCTTGGTCTTTTTCAGTGTCCTTCATCGCTTTGAATAGATATAATCAAGAATCTTTGTTGGTGGTGGTTCACCACGGTAGATGCTCGAATGATGGTCGACTTCAGAAATGGGTTATGATCGGAAATTTTCTCTTCGCAGCACCACATACCATCTTCAGACATCATTGCAAAGAATTTCTCTTTTCACCGATTACTTAGATAAACTCATGTATATTAAGAGAATGAATTAGTTCAACTTTGTTATGGATAAGAAAATATTAGGGATAACATGTATGTATAATACTTAAATACAAGAATACGTGGTGAGTAAAGACTTATAGATGATATCATAAGAGTATGAACAGTTTGAACTCTACATTATTAAGACCATGCCGATTCTTAACCGCTTTATAACTTCTCGATATATTAACTACACAGTTCGAATTATGTACCATGTACTTTTGAATGAGATATTCTAGAGTTGATCATCATTTTTCTAAATCATGCAAAAATTAGTTATTTCAAATAAATATTTCTCATATTTTTTCTTAGACTAAAAGGTGGGATGCCCACCTAAGTAATTCTCTTTATCTAAAAGCTTCATCCCATTAATTGCCATTTTTGTCATTATATAGGGTGTGGTGTTGAGGAAGAGAAGATGATTATGAGAGGGTGTTTGCCGTCAACAATTCAAGATACTAAAGGGCTTCTAGCCCAGAGGTATCCGGTGTTGTCCTCCCTCCTTGAGGTTGAGGGTTCAAATCTTGTCGTAAACATATATGAGTTTAAGAAGTAGTTTAAGAGGTAGGTTATATTTGCTGCTAAAAAAAGACACATAGGATGCTCACCACACCACTTAGTTATTGTATTTAAAATCAATTTAACAAACTTGGCTTCGCTTAAACAAACCAGGAAAAATAGGTTGAAAGAAACATTTTAAATCTATTCTAATAAATGAAATTTTTTTTCACATGTCATTCTCATTGATTTGACAACATGTCATTTGATGGTTATTTTCAGCTAAATATTTTCCAACCTATTTATTATAAAATCATAAAAATATATAATAGAAAAATAATGTTAAAGCCATAACGGTAATGGGAAACATGAGGGGAAAGTGAAAGCATGATTTGATTAGAAAGCATGTGGAAATGGGAAAATCAAGGAATCACCACACCATTGTGATTATGGAATTGGAATCTACAAATTCAACCCCACAATCTCTGATCTCATATTCCATTTATTTTTATTTTCAAATATTTTCTGATAATGTTAAAGTTTTGAATGGATTAATTCTAACATATGATTCTTACTTGGAACGATATCCGAACAATTATGACGCTTTCTTTGATCCTATTTCAGTATTTTGCATTATACGGACATGTGGTATGATAAATTTATAAAACCCTTTTGATTTGTCAATAACTTATAAAACCATTTTCATTTGAGACCAATACATTACCACAAACTTCAAATTTTCTCCACAAATGTGTTTGTATGCATTTACATCATTTTCTTAAAAAAAAAATACTTAACATGTATTTATAATCCGTTATGTTATTTTTCTTATTTTATATATTTACTTTTGATTACTTTCTTATTTTATATTTTAAATATAAATGGTTAATCTAAAAAACCTTATATTTTTTGTTTTTTCAGATTAAACCTCAATGAAAAAAAAACCTTGTATTATTTCATTTTTCCTGGTTTGACCCTTTTTAGTTTTTGCCTAAAACAATTGTAAAATGTGAGGTATTTTCGAGAAAAACAAAAAAATTGAGGGCTTATTTGGATGCATTTAGAAGGTTGAAGGTTTTTTCCGGAAAAAAAAAGAGAAAGTCGAAGCGAGGCTTTTTGGGGAAAATGAAAAAATACAAAGGTTTTTTTTCAGACAATTTTTTTAAGGTTTAATCCGAAAAAAAACACAAAATATAAGGTTTTTAGACTAACCCAAACATAAAAGTCTGATTTAAAATTTTATTACATTTAAATATTTCTTATTTGTAATGTCTTGTTTCGAAAAAGTTTCTTATTTCGGGATTGTGATAATAAATTGATTGAGTAAATGCCGTGGGCTTTAAGGGACTATGCTTTAGACCTTATTGGATGTTGATAATATTGGTTATGAGATCATCTGCCCTTGGTTTGTGTTTTAGAGCCAAAGGGTAAAATGAGAAAAGTTATATGTTAGGCTTCTTGCATGGATGCTGATTTTTAGTTCGACATGTGTTAAGCCAAAGGTAACTAGATAGAAGTGTGGGGCTCGTCAATAGGTTTCCATGGATATAAAGATCATCGAAAACGGAGTTGAAACGAATAAGTTATGGTTGTTTGAAGTTGAGGTGAATTTGGGTGAAAACCGTCGCTACGACATGACGAGCATTGCCACGACACACGATCAGTCAGGTTCAAGTTCATGATTTTTAGGGTTTTAATGTATTTAGGCAGAAGGTTGCGACTTTTTGACCATTTTATAAGCCTCCACCGCCTCTAGGACCCCATAGGAGAAACCATAGCCTCCACCTTCAAGATTTGAGCTTCTCCTCTCTCTTCTATCTTCTTTTTGATGCTTTTTATGATACTTTCATGAAGCCTAATGATCAAGAAGGTTCTTTTGGTTGCAATAAATGATGCTTCAGGCTTGGATCCATCAAAAGCATTGTATTTCTGGTATATTGTGAGTATAAAGTTCCAATCTTGCTCTTTAGTTCTTTAGATCTTGTCATTTGGGGTTTTTGGCACTTTTGGTCCATTTTATGAGTGATCTTGAATTTGAGTGGACTCCAGTATCTTTTGATCGGTTTAGAATGCTTCATGGACCTCGTGGACTAGGAAAGTTGTGATTTTTTTCCTTCCCTTATAACGATGCAAGTTATCTTGGTCCTTTAGGTTATTTTGGTGTATTAAATGTAACATCCCCTCAATGAGGTATTTCTACATTTAACCCTAATATAAATAAATATTTCATTTTAACCATTGGAATGAGTTTTGTTTGCAAATTGGTCCCATATGGAACTTAAGGAAGAAAAGTGCCCTGCATGAGTACGCTGGGCATACTCCGAGAGTATGTTGGGCATAAGGTCCCTGAAAGAAAAACATTGCCGTTTTGGAATACGTTGGGCATACACTAGTGTACGCTGGGTGTACTATGTCTGGATGAAAATCCTAATGTTTAGGGTTTGTGTACTATTTAATCCCCTCTATATCCTCAAGACCTTTCGTTTTATTAGCCTCCATCACTCATCTTGATCCTTGCAAACCCTAACCTCGTGTGTAGACATTTTGACCTTGTGTGTGTGTTTTTGGTGACCTTAAAGGAAGGGAAGGTGATGGAATCATCTTGGGAACTCAAAGGGATTTTAGATCTAGAAGTACCTCACTCTCAGACATCATTTGGAGGTAAAAATCTCTAGCCTTGATGAATATTGCTCCTAGTTCTTTTTATGGTTAAGTTTCATGCATTTTGGTCCCTTTTGTTTGGCGTTCTTTAAGTATGGTATACTCTAGACTTCATGAGATGTCCTTTTAGAGGTTTTGGAGTAGCTTGAATCATAAAAATGGGTTCTTGGTCATTACTATCCTTTCATGCATGAACTAGGAAGTCTTAATGGGTTAAGGAGTTAGGGTTTTGGACATTAAGCACTTTATAGCGATGTAAAGTCATAAAGTTGGAAGCTTTATGACTTAGGACATAGTTTTGGGATTGGATATGATTTTTGGATGGAAGGGCTTAATGAAATAAGCTCTTAAGGAAATTTTAGGATTGCATAATGTACGTGGGGCGTACCTAGAGGTACGTTGCGCGTACACGGTCAGCGCCCTGCTTTTAGCCAACATCAGAGTATGTTGGGCGTACTCTAATAGAAAGAAATGTTGACTTTTGGACCTTTGACCGTTGACTTTGACTTTGACTAGGGTTGAACAAGTTTGTCTTAAGGGTATTTTGGGTATTTTGAGCTATAGTTAAGCCTGGTCTCTATTTGTTGATTAGGTGACATGTAGAGCTGGTATTCGGAGCAGTGTGTTGTTTAGCTATTCGTCAGTCTGAGAGATAAGTTTCTTGTCACTATACCGTGTGTCGAAGGCACCAATGTCGGCCTATTAGATTATTTATCCTGATTATGATAGTATTATGCTAGTTGTGGATGATTAGTAGATCTGCATGATTATTTGTATTAGCTGGTTCTGTGTTTATGTTTATCTGTTACATATGTTGACATACTGTGTTGGGTTAGGTTGTACCGCTTTGTGCTGTAGGCAACAAACCCGGAGCATTCTAGATATAAGATGAGGGCCTGATTGGCATGCCATACTCATATTGTGGGCTCAGGGGTAATCCAGTCTTTCTAGTTGTGGACCCGGTATATGCTGTTATATATATATATATATATATATATATATATATATATATATATATATATATATATATATATATATATATATATATATATATATATATATATCTTACTATATTATTATACAAACCTTACTATTTCTAAAAATATATTTAAGACGTCCAAGTGTTTAAGCTAATAGTACAATAAATCAGCATTAAAATAATATAATAATTTAAATCCTACAAAATACAATGCAATAAGTATAAGTGTTTAATGCACAATAAATCACATACTCCAATACTGAAACATTCAAACGTCAGGTCCTTATCTTTCCAGATATAGAGGACATCAACGACTTTGACTTGGCTCTTCTTTTTCCTTCTTTTACTCTTTATCCCTTCTTATCTTGACATTTGAATTCCCTGTTAATTCTCCTAATTTGAAATTTAAAAATGTGTATGAGGACTCATCAATTGTCATAACTTGATAATAACCCCTTAGGTCTACACGTTTTAAATTTTTATGAACTTTAATTGATAATGGACGTTATATCATAAAAATGATTTCTAATTAAATATGGGGCCTATAGAAAAAAATACAATATTAATATAAATTTGTTCCACTAACAAACTCATTGATGTATTATGTCACAAATAACGTCAAAATATAATTATATTGTTCTTAGAGAGTTAGACTTTACTTTCTATGGAACATAACATTTTTATAAAATAAACGTATCGCCGAAAAAAAATTATTCGTGTGCCCAATATAAACAAAAACGACAAATACATTAAAGAATACATTGTTTCTCGAAAAGAAAAAAGAATCAATAAATTGAAACTAATATGAAAAGAAACGATTTGTAGAAACAACCTATTTGTCACCGCCGCTTTGTGCGGGTAACGACTAGTATATATATATATATATATATATATATATATATATATATATATATATGTGTGTGTGTGTGTGTGTGTGTGTGTGTGTATGTGTGTGTGTGTTGGTACTTTGGGGGAACTCACTAAGCTTTGTCTTATAGTTTTTAGTTTATCGTTTCAGGTACTTCAGAGGATCATGAAAAGGCAAAGGTGTGATCATACACAACTTCCTGTTTTATGTCACTGGGTCTTGGGAAAACTCTGATTTGAAATAATGATTTTGAAACAATGACTATTTTTGTAAACAGTGTTGATTAATGGTTGATTTTAAAAGTTTTAAATTTATTGTGATTTTTGAGCGTTACAAGTTGGTATCGGAGCCTTGGTTTGAGAGAATTGGATGAACACTCGTCTGAATCAATACTCAAACTAGGAAACTGCAAAAGTTTTTAAACTGATTTAAAAAATTATTTTCAAAAGTAAACAAATAAGGATGTGATGGGTACGATCACTCGGAGCAAGAAAGTATACCCCAGGTTACTCACACTGTTATTTGATATTATGTTTATGTTAGAACAACATGCTAGTGATAAGCTAAGGATATTCAGGAATTGCATGATAGAACTGCCTGATAATTGATGCCTGCTAGCCTAGGATTCTTTCTTGTATGGAATTGACATCATTACTATAGTTGCTTAGTGTATGCATCATAGTTGTACATAACTAAAATTCTATAGCCTGAGAATTTTTGGTTTAGCCTTGTTTCCTATTCATGTTTGATGAAGGACTTAGGTTAGAATTATGTATTCGACTGTCTATAGGATCCAATGTTATGTATGATTAACATACACGAGTGTTGCAAGGTTGGTGGAAGTTTCATGAATGGGTTATGTGAGAGGATCCGACCAATTGAGGAATGTCTAGCCTTTCTCTGAGGAGTGATAATAGGAGATATGCGTACTCTAGTGTGTGCTGTTAGGGTTGTTGTGATGATATTTTGAGACAAATACACATAGGTGCGGAAGGTAGTATGGGCTCGTACTAATGGAAGCACAAGACCTGTATGCATAGCAGGGAAGTCACAACCCCTAGGGTTTTGTTGTTTGGAATAACTCATATGGTATGAAATGTGCCTCATATGATATTTTCAAGTTTATTTTCAGTATGGTGGTTATGAGGAGATTCGAGTCAGGAGCTGGATCGAGTGGCCATGATAGGCCATAGTTGGCTGAGGAGGAAATTAGGGCATTGATTTCTTTGGAGGTTCTAAATGTTGTCCGGGGACAGATAACAGAGTTATTTGGGTCTATCAAGACCCCCATGATGGAGTACTTTGACGACCGTTACGTTGTACTTACTGAGGCTCTTGTTGCTGCAGCTACCACGGTCATTGCGGCCATTAGGGTTCGTGAAGAGTGAGCCTTCCAGTACCAGGACTTCGACAATATAAATCCCCCGGTGTTCGATGGGGTTCAGGATCTGATCATTTCTATGAGGTGGTTGTCCGATGTTGAGGTATGCTTCTTTACTTTATCCTGCCCAGATGACCAGAAGGTCAAGTACGCCTTGAACCTACTCAGGGTGGGGGCGAAGAATTGGTGGACATTGGTTACTAGCTCTTATACTCCAGAGTAGAGGGTTGTTGTTTCATGGGAGCAGTTCTCTGAGATGTTCCGCACGAGATATGTCCTATTGATTGAGAGGGAGAGATTGGCCCAGGAGTATTTGGACTTGAGGCAGAGGACCGAGTCGGTGACGGAGATCACCAAGATGTTCATTGAGAGAGCATTATTTTGCCTTGAGTTTGCTGCTTTTGAGCAAGCTCAGATGTCCCGGTACTTGAGCATGCTCAAGACGGACATCCGCTAGTTTGTGTCTACTCATCGCTATGGTATACTTGTGGAGTTACAGGAGGCCGTTTGGAGGCGGGAGATCGAGTTGGATCTCCAGACGAGGGAGCAGAGGCAGGCTCAGGTGTAGTCGTAGCCTGTGGCAAGGCAGTTAAAGGCCGTTGATGTGAGATTAGGGAGTCAAAGGGACCGTCCTTGTGGCGACAAACCCGACACGAACCCTCGTTATTTATGGCGACAAACCCGGCGCGAACCTCCAAATCATTTCTTGTGTCAAGGCCCAGAAGTATCTTCGCAAAGATTATTGTGCCTTCTTAGCTCACATGGTATAAGACACAAGAAGTGAAAAATATCAAAGATATCCCCGAAGTTTGTGATTTCGCCGAATATCTCCCAGGAATTCCTCTTGAATGCCAAGTCGAATTCCGAATCGACTTGATTCCCAAAGCTACCCCCGTAGCCTTCCCCGTATCGTTTAGCACCCTCAGAGATGCAGGAACTATCCAGCCAATAAAACGAATTGCTAAGCAAAGGATTCATAAGACCAAGATTCTCACCCTGGGGAGCACCGGTCTTGTTTGTGAAAAAGAAGGATGGATCGTTCCACATGTGCATAGACTACCGGTAATTAAATAAACTTACTATTAAAAATTGATACCCTTTACCTAGAATCGACGACCTCTTTGACCAACTTCAAGGATCAAGTTTCTTCTCCAAGATCGACCTCAGGTCAGGATACCATCAACTACGAGTCCAGGAGGAGGATATTCCTAAGATCACATTCAGAACTCGCTACGGACATTATGAATTCGTAGTGATGCACTTTGGTTTAACAAACGCACCTGCAATTTTCATGGACCTGATGAACCGTGTGTCAACATTACTTAGACAAGTTCATAATAGTTTTCATTGACGATATACTAGTCTACTCTCAAAGTAAGGAAGAACACAACCAACACTTACGACAAGTCTTAGAAACATTAAGGGCAGAGACGTTGTATGCAAAGTTCTCAAAATGCGAATTCTGGATTCGGAAGGTGGACTTCCTAGGTCACGTAGTCAGCGAAGAAGTGATACATGTGGATCCCTCCAAAATCAAAGCTATCGAAAACTGGGTGACCCCACGAACCCCAACAGATATTCTTCAATTTCTAGGTCTCGCTAGCTATTATAGAATGTTCATCCAAAACTTCTCCAAGATCGCAAAGCCACTCACCACCCTGACTGAGAAAGGTGTAACCTTCAGCTGGTAGGAGAAACATGAAATTGCTTTTCATACATTAAAGCGAGTCTTATGCAGCGCCCCAATCTTGTCCCTCCCAGAAGGGACGAAAGATTTTGTAGTTTACTGTGATGCGTCCAAGAAAGGGCTAGGTTGTGTTCTTATGCAGCGAGGAAAGGTCATATCCTATGCCTCGAGACATCTTAAGAACCACGAGGTCAACTATACCACACACGACCTCGAACTAGGAGCAGTGGTTTTTGCTCTGAAGATCTAGAGGCATTACCTTTATGGTACAAAATGCATAGTTTTCACGGATCACAAAAACCTCCAGCATATCTTCGATAAAAAAGAACTGAACATGAGGGAAAACTAATGGTTAGAACTACCCAATGATTACAAATGCGAAAGTCACTATCATCCCGGCAAAGCCAATGTAGTAGCAGATGCCCTTAGTCGGAAAGATTACTCGGGCCGCCGAGTAAAGTCTCTAACTATGACAATCCATTCACACTTGTCCGCACAGATCAAAGAGGCTCAGCTGGAAGCCTTGAAACCCAGGAATGTGAAAGGTGAAGCCTTAAGAGGAATGGATAAAAACCTAGAAGTTATGGGTGACGGAGTTCGTATCTCATGAATCAGATCTGGACACCAAAGTTTGGTGGCTACAAAGATGTTGTCATGAACGAAGCCCATAAAACTTGATACTTCGTTCATCCAGGTTCAGACAAGATGTATTTGGACCTCAAGAAACTCTATCGGTGGCTAAACATGAAAGCTGAAATTGCTACATATGTGGGGAAGTGTCTGACTTGCGCCAAAGTTAAGGTAGAATACTAGAAGCCTTCGGTTTTACTACAACAACCAGAAATACCCGAATGGAAGTGGGAGCAGATAACTATGGATTTCATAACCAAGTTACCCAGGACAACGGGTGGTCATGACACCATTTGGGTAATCGCCGACAGATTAACCAAATCCGCACACTTCCTGCCAATAAAAGAAACTAACAAAATGGAGAAGTTTACAAGGACGTACATTAAAGAGATAGTACGATTGCATGGTGTGCCAATATCCATTATCTCTGACAGAGATAGTAGATTTACCTCGCGGTTTTGGCAATCACTACAAAGGTTCTTGGGAACCAAACTCGACATGAGTACAACGTACCATCCCTAAACCGATGGGTAAAGCGAGAGAACCATACAGATGCTGGAAGACATGTTGAGGGCTTGTGAGATAGATTTTGTTAAAGCTTGGGATACCCATTTACCACTTGTCGAATTCACGTACAACAATAGCTATCACACTAGCATTAAAGTTGATCCCTTTGAATCCCTATATGGCCGTAAGTGCAGATCCCCTATGTGCTGGGCTGAAGTGGGTGATATGAAAATAGCCAAGAATCAAGTACCCAACAGTACTCTAAACAGTCCTAAGATCATTTGAGAAACAATAGAAAGATCGTCCAAATACGGGAACGACTGAAAGCCTCTAGAGACAGATAAAAGAGTTATGCGGACAAGCGACGAACTCAGTAACATTCATCCCACTTTTCACATATCCAATCTAAAGAAGTGTCTATCTGATGAGACTCTTGTAATCCCACTCAACGAAATCGATTTAAATGAGATTCTACACTTTGTAGAAGAACTGGTGGAAATTATGGACAGAGAAATAAAAAGAACAAAACAAAGTCGTATACCAATAATGAAGGTTCGCTGGAATACCAAGTGGGGACCTAAATTGACTTGGGAATGGGAAGATCAGATGAAACAAAAGTACCCATACCTTTTCCCTAGTTCATGAGTACCACTTTAGAAACAATTTCGGGACGAAATTTCCTATAATAGGGGGATTATGTAACAACCTGTTATTTCAAGCCATTATAAGTCAAACTTGTTCAAATAAAAGTCTAAACTACAACCGTACACAAGTGAATTCACATCATAACAATGATACAATAAGAATTTTGAACGCCATAAGGGCATGTTTATATAAGTTATTTTATGAGCATACTTTGAAAATCATACTTATATAAGTTATACATACTTATATATTGAAAACCATGCATATATATGTTTATATAGGTTGATATGTTTATATATACTATGATGAAATAGGATTATATGAGTCAACATAAGTCAAAAGGTTAAGTTAAAATCCAAATTAAACACCTTACATATGAGATTTTGGTTTTGGGAATCTAGGATCAATGGTGTTTTCGGTTTTAAACATCTTAGAACAAGTTGTGTTTTCGGTTTTGATTCCCCACTAAGACCGGAATCTATCATATATGGGACAACCAAGATGATTTCATTCATGCTAGGATGGAAATCAACATTCATTTTGGCCGAAAACCCCCTGTTTGGTGGATAAGATAAGTCGAAATCCCTTATTTTCAAGCGGTGGCACACATTCTAACCAGATAATTTGACATCCCAATGCATATGTCAAATCAATTTCAATCCCATATATATATATATATATATATATATATATATATATATATATATATATATATATATATATATATATATATATATATCAACTAAAATAATAATTCATTTCACACAATTTCCCTACGAAAACTCCTAATTTCTCTCTCAAAATTCAATAGAAAACCTTCATATCTTTAAAGCACTTACCCATTTAATCTTCAAATATTCATATTACATTCAAGAAGACTTCACATCTTCATCCAAAATTCCCAGAAAACTTGTAAGTTACTTTGAATTAGTTTAGTCTTTTAAAACATGTAACATATATATATATATATATATATATATATATATATATATATATATATATATATATATATATATATATATATATATATATAAACTAATTCATACAAATTATTATGTTTTAAATTTTATTAGGATACATTTGTTTACACATGTTCTAACCCGAGGATCATTGCAACCCTATCATACCCAACTAAGAACACACACCCGAGGTGAGTTCATACCCCTACGTTTTCATGATTTTTCATTGTTTTAAGGGGGTGAATACAAGTAAAACACAAGAAATCTTGTGTTAATATCTAAATGATTTCAAATATTGTCAATCATTGTCGTTACTAAACACATACACACACACACACAATGATTGACAATATTTGAAATCATTTAGATATTAACACAAGATTTCTTAAAATTCAACAGGCTTAGAATTGATGATTTTGCTTTATTTTCTGTTTCTTGTTTGGCTATGGGCTTAGGGTAGAATCATTTATTCGATTGCCTTTTTAATCGTAATTATATAAGTATTATATTTATGTAAGTATAAAACTATTTAAACATGATAAACAAAAACAAGATTTTTGCAATCCATTTTAGTACCATTTGGACATAAATGTTAAATTTCACGGAACATATTTATCATGGATTTTACGATTCAAACTTGCAAAATCATTAACAATACAAAGATTTTCATTTCAATAAAACACACACATATAAACTATAATAGGTATAGTTTATGGAAATTACATATCATTTTACCGAGTTTGAGATGTAATACAGAAAACAAACAGATAAACTATAATAGGTATAGTTTATGGATCATATGCACTATTTTACCAAGCTTAGAATACATTACGGAAAACAAACATATAAACTATAATAGATATAGTTTATGAAATATACATAGAGTTTATTCATTACAAAGTGACTTTTCATTATTCTACATGTAACCAACAATATAGCTTTGTAAGACATACTTCACGTACTTATCCAAGTACCAAAAAAAAGCCCTTAAATTATAACCAAAGTCTCCTGGAGGGAGAGCATGACACTTGTGTATAGATCTATACGAGACTGACAACCCCGCACCTTAATTGTTAGCTACAGTTAGGCCGACATGCCTGGGGTGACAAGTGTCATACCGATTCCGACGCCTGAAGAATGTCATGTTCAGACCATCTTTGGTCATCAAGCATGGTTATAATAACTCACAATTGGGTATTGAACAATATGATTAGTGTATGAATAAGTAAACAACTTCACATAGTTTTATTAAATAATAACTGATATTGCCATATTTTTACATATTTTTAGGCAATATTCATTTACATTTTTATTAATATTTTGGTTATTTGCATAGAATAATGGTACTTATAAGTTTAAATTGTTATTTGCAGCCAAAGAGAAGCATTTTCGAAGATAGGGACTGAAATTGACAGAATATGGAACTTTGGAGATTGAAGAAAAGAAGAATGAAAAAGTCAGCAAAAGACGCACTCACGACGTGAATAGTTCATGATTCACGATGTGAGTGGAGAATTTAAACTATAAATTCCCTTGCCCATTACGACTTGGGAGACTTTTGGCTGATTGAAGGGTTTCCAGAAGATGATTTTTAGCAGAGGATAAGTTATGGAAAAAGGTTTTCAACACCAAAGGAGTAGAGGTTCATAATTTAGTTTACTTATTTGATACTTATGAACATGTTTGCCTATTTAGTTTGTGTTTGTTTGTTAGTTGCTATTATGAGCAGCTGAATCTAGCTACTCTTGTCTAGCTAGATGAAGCTTCTAACTTATGAATAGCTTAATTTTACATGGATTTATTTAGTTGGTGAATTGCTTGTGTTGATTTATCGTTACCTAGCATGCTTACATTTGTTTCTTTAGTTGCTTAAATTCATGTTTTGTGTAGCTTAGTGACCATTAACTGCATGAACTTGTTTACCTAATAATTTAGTGAACATTAAATTTTTAGAGCTAGGATTGACCAATCTTAGTTAGTAATTAAAGTAAATAAATTTAGCTGTGCTAGAGAACGTAGATTATGACTATAATTGCGTTTGCATAATAATTGTTTCTATGTTTAATTGTGTGTGACCATACATAGTTGTACATGGATTAATTAATTATTGGTAAAGTTAGACTTAAATTACTAATATAATAATAACCAACTTGATAATCCATAATTATTAGCTAGCCATAAGGAGGAAATGGATTCGAACTAAACAAGAGTGTTTTTACTTATTGATTGAATTTGAGTTAAGTTCGTCTGATCTTGTAAAATCAGATAAAACCCTTTT
Organism: Lactuca serriola; assembly: GCF_051521515.1. Lineage (NCBI taxonomy): Eukaryota > Viridiplantae > Streptophyta > Magnoliopsida > Asterales > Asteraceae > Lactuca > Lactuca serriola. Next base: position 81,423,204 of record NC_136416.1, on the reverse strand, counting down.
TAAACGTGTTAATAATTAGGTTAATTTGATAGCAAGCAGATTAATGAGTAACATTGTTCCCTGTGATCGATACCCGACTTACCCAAGCTATACTATAATCTGACTACGTACACTACCTATAGGTGCATAGTTAGTCTAAGTTTGTTAGGTTATAAATATTAAAATTAGTGGGTACTTTTGTGCACATCAATAACTCACAATTTGGTATTGAACAATACGATTAGTGTACGAATAAGTAAACAACTTCACATAGTTTTATTGAATAATAAAACTACAATACAATATTTTACAGTACAACTGGTGGATCCAGGCACATACACTCACAGAATTTCATACAAGTACAACTACAATATATAAATTTCATAATACAAAGAAACTTACATTTCAGGAAACATTCATTTTATGGTTGTATGTGGATTAAAACTACATCATACTATTTCAGAGTACAACAACATTTACACGTTTTGGTCTTAGGGTATTAAGAGTACAAAACATTTATGAAGTTGTCGAAGACGGAAAAGGGTTTTGATGCCATTTGGGTGATTATGGATCATTTGACAAAGAGTGCTCAATCTTTGGCCATTCGTGAGGGCTCTTATACTAATAAGTTAGCAGATATTCATGTTCGAGAGGTGGTTGCTTGCCATGGTGTGCCTTTTTAGATTCTATCAAACTGGTATGTTCGGTTCACTTCCAGATTTTGGAAGAGGGTTCATGAGGAATTTGTTACCCGACTACATTTTAGTACTACTTATTATCCACAGAAGGATGAGTAGAGCGAACAGACCATTCTGAAACTCGAGGATATGCTTAGGGTGTGCATCATATATTTCAGTGGTAGCTGGGACTCCTACCTTCCCTTGGTCGCGTTTTCTAACAACAACAACTATCATGTTGGTATTGGTATGCCTACCTTTGAGCCCATTTATGGAAGGAAGTGTTGGACCCCAATTTGTTAGGGAGAAGTTGGCCAGAGGCTCCTGGGGAGCACATAGATAGTGCTCAAGACGATGAAGCTTATACAGTAGGTCAGGCAAAGACTTCAGACAACCCAAAGTTGCTAGAAGAGCTACGCCGACCAGCGTTAATCTGAGTTGGAATTTCAAGTCGGGGATATGGTACTTCTAAAGGTGTCACTTTGGAAAGGCTTCATCAGATTCAAAAAGTGGAGCAAGTTGGTTCCAATGTTCGTTGGTCCTTTCTGGGTAGTAGCTAGGGTGGCCAAGGTAGCCTACCACTTGGATTTACCAGGTGAGCTTAGTTAGATTCATACCACCTTCCATGTATCCCAGTTATGAAAGTGTGTGGCAGATGAGACCACTGAAATACCTTTAGATGATATAAAAGTGGATGAACATATGAGTTATGTTGAGTGGCTGGTAACGATAATCAAAAGAAAGACGAAGACTCCGCGGAACAAGGTGGTGACTTGGTGATGATGAAATGGCAGCACTAGAAGGGTTCTGAGTGGACATGGGAACCTGAGGAAGATATGCATACCCATTATCCAACTTTGTTCGAGGTTGAGTACTTAAAGGGCGAAGTCTGATTCAATTCGGGGAGAATTGTAACATCTAATGTAGGTACTTGATCTTTCAATGCTTTGAAATTATTAAAGAATGATAAAAACCCATTTTATAGTTGGTCATGACGTGAAAGAGAGAGAGAGAGAGAGAGAGAGAGAGAGAGAGAGAGATAGAGAGAGACATAGATACATAGAGTGTGTGTGTGTCTCACAATGTGACATCCGTTCGTAGCACACATCCTTCCTTGAGGCTAACAACGTGATACATAGGTGTTCACGTTGTGAGAGCAGGATAAACCTAATCCCGTGCTTTATGCCCTATTTAAGGGAAACATGAGGCTAAGGATTGCAAACCCTCAATCTCCATCACTTCCTTCCCGTCCAAATCGATTTTAGCCTATATTGGTGACCTTGAAGAGATTTTTGGTGATTGTGGCCCTTCAAAGAAGAAGAAGAAGAAGAAGAAGAAGAAGAAAAAGAGACCTTGAGTGCATCACTTGTGGCAAGTAAGCTCCTTCCCTACCATCCTTTAGTGATTTTGGACCTTTGTAAGTCCTAAAGCTCCTGCCTTTATCTCTATTGCATGCTAGATCTTAGATTTGTTCATTTCTCTTCATGCTGAAGTTTGATATTATGTATGGGATTCATAAAGTTAGCAACTTTATGGATTACTGAAGCATTTTCCTTAGTATAAGTTCCAGATCTAAATTTTGGTGTTAGTTTTAGACTCTAAGCACGAGTCTTAATCTTATTTTCTTCTTATTGACCTAGTTAGTGTCCAAGTCATGTATTGGACATGCATGACAGAAAAGCTATGATTTTTATGGTCCTTAGGGTTAGGGAAGACCCTCTAGAAAGTATCAATTAGTGGCTTTTGGGGATTAAGAACTTAATGCTCAAAGCTGGCCATAATAGATCTCACAATGTGAGGAGTAGCATGTCACGTCGTGAGAAGTGCGCATTCGCTACTGTTTTGTCCAGGTTAGGTCACGATGTGACCTATGGGTGCTCACGACGTAACCGTTGGCTGAATTTTACCATGGTTGACTTTTTTGGGTCCAACTAGGGTTTTAAGGGTGTTGGATGATAGGGTACAACTGCACTGTTGTTAGGTGTCTTGTTGATCCTGTTGGCCTTGTATGTAAGAGTTCTCTTCTTTCTAGCTACTATTCGAAAGGTGAGTCTTCTTACTACTTTTACCTGTATGGTAGTATGTCTGTGACCAGCTGAGTCTTTATTGCTGATTGTCGTTTTATCTAAATTGAATTGTTGATAACTTTGGGATTGCTGAGAATCCCTAGGGTTGTTGATAACCCCTAAAACATGTTGTTAATTCATAGGGCGTGTTGTTAGCCCACTGGGATTGATGATGATCCCCAGGGTTACTGATAACCTATAATTATTTATTATGTTGTGTTGTATGAATATTTTGGGAGGGACTCACTAAGCCTTATGCTTACAGTTGTGGATTAAATATGTTTCAAGTACCTCGGATGATCGCGTGAATGCGAAGGCATGACTGTATACTCTGGTTTGCAAATCTTTTTATGATTTCTACTTTTTGATACTCTGATTTTGGGATGACTATATTGATACTCCTGAGATTTCTTATTTTGGTTTTTATGATACTTAACGGTTCTGTTGAATTAAAAATGAAAATTTTGTTGAAAATTTTGGGTAATTATAGATTCTGAGTTGAAGATCATCCCAAGGGACGACGTCACATCAGATATGAAGATTTAGGCTTTGGACTTAAAGGATTAAGAGCTTAGTGAAAGTTGGCTAAATAACTGAAAAGCATGATGCAACTATTTGAGTGTTGCGGTGTGAGTCGCCACTATTTTGTCATTTTGTGTTCCCGATGCAACCAAGGAGAGGGTCGACGCATTCGCCATTAACATTGACCATTAATCGTTGACTTTTTACTTGTTTTGACTTATGGGTCAAACTTTTTCGGTTTAAGCTATAGACTGAGGTTGAACCTCTATTGAATTATAGGTGGTTCATGTTAGACGTGTTTTCCTTTGAGGTTGTGAGATTTCAATCGTCAGCATCATGTGGGTTTTCTCTCTATAGCGTGTGTGACATTTTATGTATAGTATGGTAGGCAAATATGAGCATTGTTAGGGTATGATTATGTTTTAGGTTGGTTAGTCTATTGTGTAGTATGTGGTGATCCTAATGGAAGTTGGTTATCAGGCTTTAGGCGCATTAGGATAGTAGCTGGAAGTTCAACACGTCCTTGGGACAATGGCCTTGTGCTTATAGGCCCACCAAGGTGTTTGACTATAAGCTGGTGACAGCTGGAATTTCAACATGTCTTTGGGTTGATGGTCGCATGCGTATATGCCCACTAATGTATTGAGTATGACCTTCATATGTATGCATTGTACTGTACACGCATCGCAGATGATCATGTTTTAGTCTTTCCCTATTTATGATGATTTTGATACTATGATCTCTATTATATGTTTTGATACATTGGTACTTTAGCATGGTGATGTTGTTAAAAAAATTACTCTAGATTTTTATGAAAATGTTTTGGATACTTTCTGAATTTTTAAAAAGAAAATTTTAGGTTGAAAATAAGATGTCGGTTTATTAATTGATAACATTATATAGGCAAATGGCAACTAATTAGATGTCAACCATCCAAGTCAATAATCGAAATTAACTGCAAAAGCAATTAATTAACAATATTAATAGCTTTTTGATAATTAATAAAAATAATATCATATTTACTAAATCAAATATTAATTGTCCCATATAAATTGTTGGCCAGACCAACCATTAATTTTATTTAATTTAAAATCCAGTCCAATAACAAATTGGTAACCCAAAACTACAAACCAACCCAATCGCATTTGTTACATACTCATCTATTTTATACCATGTTAAGACAAAAGCTTATAAGAGATTTTATGTTTTTATATCACTCATACTTGGGACAACTTCTACATGTCATTTTTGGCCAAATCAAAGTTCCAACAAATCCTTTATTTCAAAATTTGGAAGAAAAGTGTCATATAGAATTATAGATTGTCACATACAATTTTTCCGCTGAAACGAAGTTTGGGTTCTTACTTCGACAATTTATCTCTTCACTTCGACCTTGATTTTCCGATGTTCCTCTTTTTGTTGTGTGTGGGAATCGCAATTCCCACACGTTACTTTCCTTCGTTTAATCAAAACACACTTCCGGTGTAGAATAAAACAAATAATGATCGAAAGTCAACAAAAGTAAGAATTTTTTTCCAAAGATTTGCTTGAGGAGGCATGTTAGAGAATTAGGTTGTGATAGATCCTCTTCATGAGGTTAGTTAAAAATTATAAAGCCGGATAGTCTAATCAAATTATCATCTACGGCCTCCTTGTAGATTATTTGATTTAACAAATCATTGCAATTCTCTTTTTCGGATATCTTTTCTTTACTTTAGTTTTGTAGTTCTTTCTTATAGTGATATATTATGTAAAAATAGTTTAATAACTTGATACAACAAATCAAAAAATTACGTGACGTCAACCTTTCTTTTTCTAATATGATTTTTTTGGCCCAAGATAAGTTTTTGATGCATCTACATGTGCTAACAAGTTATTTGGGCCACACACTTAGAATTGGGTGAGTCATAAGTGCAAGTTTGTAACAAGTAACAACCCAAAGTATTATTATCTAAATACAAATATTAAGAAGATAATAAGTAATGGAGTTTATTGAAAGAAAAACAGCGTATTGTAATGTGGTATGTATTATGTTTTGTTACGTCTAGTTTGCAACTTTTATATACAAATAAAGCTTTTAGTTAAGTAAGAAAATTTGGCAAATCAAACCTCTAAACTTAGATTTAATGTAAACCAAACTCAAGGTCGTATTCGTCAATTTATGTAATTTCAACTCGACCTTGCCAAAATATAACGCGCTGCTAAGAGTCATTTCATCACCTAAACATTTTTTTTTTGAAAAACATTGATAACCACCATATTATTTGCTTAAAATAACATTTCACTTTCACGTGAAATCTGTTTATATAAAGCAAAGGAAATTGTTTATCCTAATTCTCCTACCACATTAAAACAAAATTTTAATAATATAAAATTAGAAAGAAATATTTATTGATGTGTTAAACGTTTGAAATATTTTTATATATTAATAAAACGAAAACAACATTCATAAATTTCTCAAAATAATGATTATAAGTGAAACATTCCCAAATCCAAAGTAAAAAATTTTCATTTTTAAAACTCTTTAATAATCCATAAACCAAACAAAAACATTGTTTTCAAAAACACGGTCAAATTAGATGATTGTGAACATAAATGTTGCGCTCTCAAGACTCAAGATAGCTAAAATATCCTAGAATCTAAAGAAAAATCAGACCAAAGGATAGAGAGTTCAGAGGAATGGTTCTGAAATTCAGTGAGAAAGAATGAGGGTTCAATGCAATATTTATAAGGCATTTTTCTTGGAGGCGCTGCGTCCAGACCACAGGTGCGCTACGCCCTAGCTCTGGTCAGTCGCCATCCTTGCGACACGTGCCATGCATTGCCTAGTTCAGCGTGGCGGCTTCTAGAAGCATGCTGTAACATCCCGAAATTCAGGTAAAGCTATTTAACTCATCTCCTTTTCCAAGTTGTCAAGTTAAGTCCTTTAAGTATGTGTTAGGCTTGTGAGTACGTTGGGCGTACTGAGGAGTACGCTGCGCGTACTCGCGCGCTTATTTTGGACACGGAGTCGCCTGGGTACGCTGGGCGTACCCAGGTTACGCCGGGCGTAATGTGTCCAGATGTAAACCCTAATTTGGGGCTTGAGCACTATAAAAGGAATGCTATGGTTGCAGCCTCAGCCTCCATTCCAGAGAGAAAAACCCTAATAGAGAGAGTCCCTTCATTTTTAGCAAGTGTGTTGGTGTTCTAAGCTTCTAGTGTCATTTCAAGGTGATGGAAGGAAAGAAGAGGTCATTTTGGAGGCTAGAAGCTTGTAGGAAAGAGTAGATCTGAGCTTTTCAGAGGTTGGAGGTTCTTCCTAAGGTAAAAAGCTCAAACATTGCCTTGTTATTTGAGTTATGTGCTTCTTGGACCAAATTCTAGGGTTTTTGGTCCCAAGATGGAGACTTTATGAGCAAATGGTCTCTATTGACCTAGATCTATCATATTTCTGGTCTATAACTATTGTATGTTCATAAAAATGCAAACTTGGACGTAAAGATGGAGCCATGTATGAAATCTAGACCTTTGGAGGGAAAAAGGAAAGAGGTTTGAGGGTGTACAGACCTTTACAGCCATGCAAAGGCTTAAAGGTTCCGACTTTATAGATTAAGAGGTTGCAAGAGAGTCAGATCTGGAAGTTGAAGGAGTGTCTTTATCGTTTAAGACCAAAATCTAAGAAATGGTTGGCGTAGGCCCTGCGTACAGAGAAGGTACGTGCCGCGTACTGCCTTCTATTGACTTCATTGACTTTTAGGGTTTTGGTCAACCTTTGGACTTTTGGGCTAGGGAGGGGTAAAATGGTCTTTTACCGTTCTGTGGAAATTATAGAGTGGATTTAATCTAGCCTTTGAGAGCCATTATTTATTTGAGAGTATTGTTATGTGTTTAGGCGGGGGCTAGACCAGTGTGATCGAGTACGAGACTATCCGAGATACTGAGGTGAGTCTTCTTACTATACTGTACCTGGAAGGGTACTTATGTGAGATCGAAAGGTCTTGTATGCTATGAGATGTATGTATTATATGTTATGTTATATGTATGTGATATGTATGTTATATATGGTATGGACCGAAAGGTCAAGATGATATGGACCGGAAGGTCAAGAGGGTACGGACCGAAAGGTCGATACGGGTAGGACCGGAAGGTCTACCGGAGTTCGGGACGGAAGTCCCCTGAGACACTCGGACCAGAAGATCCCATAGAGTTATGGCCTGGAAATTCGTATGTGTGGTATGTGGTATTTTGGGGAACTCACTAAGCATTTATGCTTACAGTGTTGTGTGATGTGTTTCAGGTACTAGTGATGACCGCGGGAAGGCGCCGGCAAGATCAGTACACACACGAGGAGTTTACATGTTATGATCTTGGGATGTAATGTTAAGGGTTGTTATGTGATACAATGATATTTTTATAACTATTATGAATGAAAGAATATTTTTAAAATGTGAAAAAAAAATTGAAAATTTATGTTGTTACAAGTTGGTATGAGAGCCTTGGTTTGAGGGATTCGGGTGCATCTTTGGATAAATCCGAACTCAAACTGAGGATTTGAGAAAGTTTTCATAAAATAAACAATTTTTCTGATAGAGTAAAAGGTTTTGAGGAAGACAGAACGGAGCAATGTGTCTACGATCAGCCAGCGCCCAAACGATGGTTTCCCAAAATACCCTTACACTATGTGTTATGAGATATGTTATGATATGATATGCATGCTAGAGTTGGCTAGGTATTCATATTAGGACTAGAGTGGCCTGATTATGTGATGCCTCAGCCTAGGAAGGATTGTGCTGCTATGTGATGCTTGAGAGCGAGTAGGTAGCAGTGAGGGGCTGATAAGAGGTCTACCGAAGGGTAGCCTATGCCAGTGAGATATAGAGTACTTGTGGTCTGGGATCCAAGGAGGAGGACTTAGGGTGAATACTGATGCGGTGTAGGCGGTAGTATAAGGGCCCGTACTACCGAAGACACCGGAGCAGTGCGCACTCTAAGTAAGAATCCTTTGGGTACTAAGGAACAAGTAGGGTCGAGTTATCGAGTGCGAGCATGCTCGAGCGAGTCTTTGATATTATTATGTTATATTTCAGAGACATCATGGTTGGGACACGCCACAGACCTGAGGCGGGCGGTGTGAGTGACGAGGAGCTTCATCAGATGATCTACGATGAGGTGGCGGCGGCGATCAGGGTCGAGATTCCGGAGATGTTTGGGTCTATCAAGACCACACTGATTGAGACTTTCGATGAGCGGTACGCCACGATGACTGAGGCTGCTACTGCTGCAGCTATCGCAACTGTGGCTGCTTCCAGACCTCAGGGAGGTGACTCGCTGTTGTTTCAGGAGTTCAGCAACACGAAGCCACCCGAGTTTGATGGGATGCAGGATCCGATCGCTACGAGGAGATGGATTGCTGATATTGAGGGATGCTTCTATACGTGTTCATGTCCGGAGCATCTGAGGGTTCGGTTCGCGTTGAACCAGCTTCGCTTGGGAGCGAAGGACTGGTGGAAGTTCGTGACGGCAAGCTTCACAGTTGCAGAGATTTCAGAGGTGACCTGGGAGAGGTTCACCACCATGTTCAGAGATGAGTATGTTCCCCCGATGGAGAGGGAACCGTTGGTTCAGGAGTTCTTGACCCTCAAGCAGGGTACTGATTCGGTTACTGTGGTTACCAGGAAGTTTCATGAGAGGGAGATGTTTTGCCCTGAGCAGGTGTTTACTGAGCAGGCACGTATGAGCCGGTATTTGGGCATTCTGAGGAGAGACATTCGGGAGTTCGTGTCGAAATCGACGTACCGGACATTTGTTGAGCTCCAGGAAAATGCCCGGAAGAGGGAGATTGAGTTGGAGACTCAGGCTAGGGGGAGGCCGAGTCTCAGAGGATGGATCGACGGCTGGCTCAGTCTCAGCCGATGGCCAAGCGGACCAAGTCCGTTGATTCGAGGACTGGAGGCCAGAAGGGTCGCACTTGTGGGAAGTGCGGCAAGGGACATGATGGGGTCTATCGATCGGGTTCTTGCTACAAATGTGGCAAGGAGGGGAATATCGCCAAGGATTGCCCCAAGGGATTTATGGTTTGCTTTCATTGCAACCAGACTGTCCATCGGAAGGCCGAGTGTCCGCAGTTGCATCAGGGGACAACATAGGGATCTGCGCCTGCTGCTAGGGTTACCGAGGTTCGGCCAGTGAAGGCTGAGGCACCGAAGGCTCGTGGGAGAGCTTTCCAGTTGACAGCGGAGGAGGTCCACGCAGCGCCCGATGTTGTGGCTGGTATGTATTCTTTATTTATTTTTGTTGAGTTCAGATATTGTGCTTATATGATGATATGCGTAGGTACTTTTCTTATGAATTCTGTACCTGCTTTGGTGTTATTTGACTCGGGTGCAATTCGGTCATTTGTTTACTTGGCATTTAGTCAGCACATTAGTATTCGACGAGAGGCGTTGAGTCGACCTCTGCGAGTTTGTATAGCTGACGAGCGAGCAGTGTATGCTACGGATGTGATTCGAGGATGTATACGTGAGATCTTCGGTGGGGAGTTCCCGATAGCTTTGGTCCCGATTGCGATGGGGGACGTATGTGTTATAGTGGGCGTGGATTGGTTGAGCCGATTTAGAGCTGTTATAGACTGCGAGCGTTAGTTGGTGAAGATACGAGACCCTAGTGGGGGAGTACTTACGGTGTACGGCGAGGGTACCCGATGTGGGTCAGCGTTTTGTTCGGCTGCCAGGGCGAGACAAAGTTTGCAGTAGGGCTGCAGCGGGTTCGTAGCCTATGTGATGGACACGCGAGTGGCTGCTGGGAGGCCAAGTTTGATTGATGAGGTTCCGATAGTGTGTGAGTTCCCGGATGTTTTTCCCGAGGAATTGTCGAGTGTGCCTCTCGAGAGGCAAGTGGAGTTTCGTATCGATTTGGTTACGAGAGCAGCGCCTATCGCCAAGGCGCCTTATCACCTTGCGCCACCAGAGATGCAGGAGTTATCCTCGCAGCTTCAAGAGCTACTGGGGAAGGGGTTTATTCGACCGAGTGGCTCGCCATGGGGAGCGCCGATCGTTTTTGTCAAGAAAAAGGATGGTTCACACCGGATGTGCATTGATTACCGGGAATTGAACAAATTGACGGTCAAGAACCGTTATCTGTTACCAAGGATCGACGATCTGTTCGATCAATTGCAGGGGGCGTCTTGGTTCTCCAAGATAGACTTGAGGTCGGGTTATCATCAGATGAGGGTTCGGGATGAAGATATCCAGAAGACGGCGTTCAGAACTCGTTATGGGCATTACGAGTTCGTGGTGATGCCTTTTGGGCTCACCAATGCACCAGCAGCATTCATGGATCTCATGAACAGGGTGTGCAGGCCGATGCTGGATCGGTCGATGATCATGTTCATTGATGATATTTTGGTGTATTCGAGATCCAGAGAGCAGCATGAGGAGCATTTGAGGGAGATCCTTGGAGTTCTAAGATCAGAGAGGCTTTATGCCAAATTCTCCAAGTGCGAGTTCTGGTTACGAGAGGTCCAGTTCTTAAGGCATCTCGTCAACTAGAATGGGATTTTGGTCGATCCGGCCAAGATTGAGGCGATCATGAGGTGGGAGGTGCCGAGATTACCCACCGAGATCAGGAGATTTCTAGGATTGGCTGGCTATTATCGGAGATTTATTAGGGATTTCTCCAAGATCGCCGTGCCACTCACCAGGTTGACCCGGAAGGGTGTTGCTTTTTCATAGGGTCCGGAGCAGCAGACCTCGTTTGAGACACTTCGCCAGAGATTGTGCGAAGCCCCGGTGCTAGCCCTCCCGGAAGGGATGGAGGATTTTGTGGTGTATTATAATGTATGGATATCAGGGTTGGGTGCAGTACTTATGCAGAGGGGGCATGTGATAGCGTATGCGTCGAGGCAGCTAAAGCCTCATGAGACGAGGTATCCTACCCACGATTTGGAATTTGGGGCTGTGATGTTCGCCCTCATGATCTGGCGTCACTATTTGTATGGGGTTCGGTGTACCATCTACACGGACCACAAGAGTTTGAAGTATTTGATGGATCAGCCCAATCTGAATATGCGCCAGAGGAGGTGGCTGAATGTAGTAAAGGATTATGATTGTGAGATCTTATACCACCCGGGTAAGGCTAATGTCGTAGCTGATGCCCTGAGTCGTAGGGCGGAGAGCGCCCCGATTCGTGATATTTGTATGCAGTTGACAGTGATGACTCCGGTGTTGGACATCATTCGGGAGTCCCATGCAGAGGCTGTGAGACCGGAGAACCGCAAGAAGGAGCGGGTGATTGGGCAGGTGTCGGGGTTTGTTACCGATAGTCGCAAGCTGATGACCCTTCAGGGTTGGATTTGGGTGCCTTATGCAGGCGGAGCGCGCACCACTTTAATGGAGGAGGTGCATAGATCGAGATTTTCTATCCATCCCGGGGCCACTAAGATGTATTTGGATTTGAAAAAGGAGTATTGGTGGCCATGTATGAAGAGGGATGTAGCATGGTTTGTTGAGAGGTGCTTAACCTGTCGCAGGGTTAAAGTCGAGCACCAGCGACTGCATGGCATGTTGCAGCCACTGGAGGTTCCCCAATGGAAGTGGGAATAAATTTCTATGGATTTCATCACCAAGTTTCCGAGAACCGCGAGAGGTGTCGACCCAATTTGTGTAATCGTCGACCGGATGACAAAGAGCGCTCACTTTCTTGCTACCAGTGAGAGCTTTTCCGCAGAGAGGCTAGCAGAGTTGTATGTGAGAAAGGTGGTATCGCGACATGGGGTGTCGATCTCTATTGTATCAGATCGGGATGTACATTTTACTTCCAGGTTCTGGAAGAAGTTCCACGAGGAGTTGGGCACGAGGCTGCATTTCAGTACCGCTTACCACCCACAGACGGACGGACAGAGTGAGCGGACGATTCAGACGCTCGAAGACATGCTTCGGGCATGTGTGTTGGACTTCGGAGGGAGTTGGGACACGTATCTACCTTTGGCTGAGTTTTCCTATAACAACAGCCACCATTCGAGCATTGGTATGCCTCCCTCTGAGCTGTTGTATGGGAGGAGGTGTCGGACTCCCATTTGTTGGTGTCACACCCCCGAACCAGACGGTGGAAATGTCCGAGGGCTTGCGTGACTAAAATTTAATATCATCACAATGAATATACATGAATCATAACATAAACATCACCATGTATCAATATATTACAACTGGAATTGTTCACATCAAGTACATTGTTTTAACGTTACAAATCCATACATAAATTGTTTGATAGTTTTCAAAAACAAAACACACTAACATACTTGGTACTTATTCCTCGGCTTACCTGTTACCTGAGAATACAAGTTATTTTGGAAAATGGTCAACATATGGAATGTTGGTGAGTTCATAAGCAATGTTGTGATAAAAATGATTTGTGTAGTTTGTAAAACCCAAAAAATCCGATATTTTCTGAAAAGACCATTGTTTATAAAAAGGTGTGGAGATCCGTAAATATATGCATGATGATTTCAACACGTGTATAATTGAAAAAAAAAATTGTATTAACCGTAAGTGCAAAATGTTGAACTTCCTCGGAAAACCATATGTTTTCCGAAAACATAAAATACAATTATTTCTCGAATAATGATACCGCCACAATGAATGATTTTTGATTACTCTTCCTTGATTACTCGGGTGGTGTTGGATTAATTAAGGTTTGTGAGTTGTTATAATCATGCATTAGTAATGACTAGTTATAACTACAATTTACGAACGATCCTTATAGGCGTCGCCCGTTATCACTCACTTAATCCAAACAACTTTGTTTACCATTGATTAACAACCTGTATTTGTTTACTTTGATTACTCATAAGCCAACAAACGGGGAGAAGAGGAGTACGAAGTCCTGCTACTTCCGTGAGTTATTTTAGGCTGTCGGGGATGCGAAAGACACGTTGGCCCTTCTCGCATTTGATTACTTTGACCTTATGACAATACTATTGGATCTTTAGGGCCCAATAGCACTTAAAAGTCATTGAAGGTACCTTTATATGGAATTGGATCATAGAAGGCCCAATAACATATAATCATTATCCCCTTGGGCCCAAAGGTCATGTTAATGGACTTCAAGATCCAACAAGCATGACTTGAGGCTTTTAGCCCAAGGTCTTTGGAATGTTTACTTGTCTTAAGCATTGTATAATTGTTGGAGGGTTTGATTGTACGATTTATTATTTTTGTATCGACTCGAGACCGAGTGATTTGTTTATAACGATATTTGGAGTTATACGTGTATTTGTCTTTTGATGTTTTTGTTGTAAGCCGTAGATTAGTATTTTTGATTCTTTGTTCTATAAATAAAATAATTGGTGTAAAAATAGTTGCTTAACCTTTTTATCCCCTTTCTTTTTATAAAATAACAATTTTAGTCTTTTATATAAAAGAAAAGTCATTTTAAGCCCTTAAAACATTTTCTTGACACTTTTGCATCATAGATTTGTTGAAATGATATTTTTAACTCAAAACTTATTTTGTTAAAAGTTTCAGCCCTTCCAGAATCATAATTTCGGGTTAAAGCCCAACTTTTTTCAATTTTTACACTTTTAGCCCAAAATCCAAAAACTTTACATTTTCAATCCTTTTTGGAAATGAAAACCATCTTTAACCTTGAAATAGTTTGTTTACACTTTTTATCCCCTGTTTTGAAGAGTTTACCACTTCAGCCCTTTTAAATGTCACATTTTCGCAATTTTGAGCTTAATGGGCTAATATTGGGCCGAAAAGCCCAAAATTTAGCCCATTAAGCTAATGTTTACATTTTAAGTCCTTTGAAGATCATAATGCTCATAAAAACAACTATTTTAACTGTTTTGACTCTTTGGACCTTTAAGAAAACGTGATTGGCAACTTTTAACCCAACTTTTTGTATTTTTAACAATTTAAGCCCAAAAATGAGTTTTGTGGTGAAATATGTTTATCACAATCTTATAAGTTATTGTTCTTGACTAGTTTAGTGTAAAATAACTTAGAATCATGTTTGTTTTCCTTATTATGACATAGATCTCGAGATTTCTTCCCTTTTTGTTTACATAATCAACACAAAAACACATAAAATCACACATACATGCATAAAATCATACATAGCATACACATACACATAGATCTACACATTTTACTTGTATTCTCCCCCATAAAACTTATGAAAACCGAAAAGAGAGGGGTATGAAGATCACCTTTGCTTGTTGTTTTTGGTTTAGAAGGAAGAAATGAAGAAAACTTGATCTTAGCAAGCCTCCTTGGAAGATCTCGAACTTAAGGAGTTTTCTAGGAGTATGATCACCAAAAACTTGTTTAGAATGAGTGATCTTACATGAGAGAGGAGTTTTATAACTTAGACATGTGAAAACTTACCAAAGGATGATGATTATCTTGTGAAATCCTCTTGAAACACAAGCAAAATTTCGAGATTTTTGGATGAAGAAGAAGGGATGAGTCTTGAGTGATTTAGAGAGAGTTTTGTTGTGAAGTGTGTGTGTTTGGGAGACTCTCGGCCAAAGGAAAAAGAGAGAGGGGGAGGAGAAGTGGGTGAAGTGATGTGTGCATGGGAACATGAGTTATTGCATGGAGATCCAAGAGGTAATAAAGAGGTGGCAAATGAAAGTCAACTCTCTTCCATGTTGGGTTGTTGGGCCGAGAAGAGGAGAAAGGAAAGGAAGAATATTGGGCTTCTTGTGTTTAAGCCCATATTATGACTTAATTATGTAATTTTCGGCCCAAATAAATCAAGGAATGATTTTTATGACCCATTAGGGCTATATAAATTTGTTGTGACCCATTAAGGTCCATTAGGGTATTTTATTTCATTCTAGGCCCAATATGGCCCAAAATGTTAAAATAAATGAAATTGGTTCCAAATTAGAGCCCATATAAGAGTTCTAAGCCCAAAGTAGTCAAATTGGAAGTTTATTGGTCCATTAGGCCCAATAAGGAAATCCTAGTCCAAAATGGACTTAAACTGGGATTTTTAGGGTTTCCAACCTTTTGTTGACTATTTGATGTGCTTTTATAAAGTGTTTGATGGAAGTTTTGTTGTTATTGAATAAGCATCATACATGCTTTCACATTTTTGGTTCACATTTGATATAATTGTTGTTGTTACAAACATCCAAATTTCTAGTTGTGATAGTTGGGGAGAGGTAGGGCAGAGAGTAACAGGCAGCACTGAGATAGTGCTTCAAACGTCTGAGCAGATACAACAGGTTAGACAGAGATTGCTGATGGCCCAGAGTCGTCAGAAGAGTTACGCGGGTAGGCGTCGATCGGAGCTCGAGTTTCAAGTTGGGTATTTTGTTCTTCTGAAAGTATCCCCTTGGAAATGAGTGATTCGTTTCAGGAAGAGGGGCAAGATGGGGCCCCGGTATATTGGACCATTTAGGGTGATCGCGAGGGTGGGCAGGGTAGCATATCATTTGGAGCTATTTACGGAGTTGAGCCAGATTCATGATACCTACCACGTGTCTCAGCTGAGGAAGTGTATAGCCGATGAGTCGGCAGTGGTACCGTTGGATGATATCTAGGTGGACGCGAGTATGAATTATATTGAGAGGCCGATTGCAATCTTGGATCGAAAGATCAAGGTTCTGAGGAACAAAGAAGTACCCATGGTTCAGGTCCAGTGGCAACATCGGAAGGGGTCCGCGCTGACTTGGAAGCCGGAGTCGGAGATGTGGGAGCAGCATTTGGAGTTATTTTCGGCATGAGACTTTGAGGGCGAAGTCTGGTTCTAGTGGGGGAGAATTGAAACATCCCGAAATTCAGGTAAAGCTATTTAACCCTTCTCCTTTTCCAAGTTGTCAAGTTAAGTCCTTTAAGTATATGTTAGGCTTGTGAGTACGTTGGGCGTATTGAGGAGTACGATGCGCGTACTTGCGTGCTTATTTTGGACGTGGAGTCGCCTGGGTACGTAGGGCGTACCCAAGTTACGCCGGGCGTAATGTGTCCAGATGTAAACCCTAATTTGGGGCTTGAGCACTATAAAAGGAATGCTATGGTTGCAGCCTTATCCTCCATTCCAGAGAGAAAAACCCTAATAGAGAGAGTCCCTTCGTTTTTAGCAAGTGTGTTGGTGTTCTAAGCTTCTAGTGTCAATTCAAGGTGATAGAAGGAAAGAAGAGGTCATTTTGGAGGCTAGAAGCTTGTGGGAAAGAGTAGATCTGAGCTTTTTAGAGGTTGGAGGTTCTTCCTGAGGTAAAAAACTCAAACCTGTATGTGCTTCTTGGACAAAATTCAAGGGTTTTTGGTCCCAAGATAGAGACTTTATGAGCAAATAGTCTCCATTGACCTAGATCTATCATATTTGTGGTCTATAAGTTTTGTATGTTCATAAAAATGAAAACTTGGACGTAAAGATGGAGCCATGCATGAAATCTAGACCTTTGGAGGGAAAAAGGAAAGAGGTTTGAGGGTGTAGGGACCTTTACAGCCATGCAAAGGCTTAAAGGTTCCAACTTTATGGATTAAGAGGTTGTAAGAGAGTCAGATCTGGAAGTTGAAGGAGTGTCTTAATCGTTTAAGACAAAAAGCTAAGAAATGGCTGAACTGGGACTTACGCTGGGCGTAACTCCCAGTACGCGCAGCCTAACAGGTTGAAGCCCCGATTGTGGTTCGCTGGTGTATGCCCCGCGTACAGAGAAGGTATGCGCCGCATACCACCTTCTGTTGTCTTCGTTGACTTTTAGGGTTTTGGTCAACCTTTGGACTTTTGGGTCAGGGAGGGGTAAAATGGTCTCTTACCCTTCTATGGAAATTATAGAGTGGATTTAATCTATCCTTTGAGAGCATTATTTATTTGAGAGTAATGTTATGTGTTTAGGCGGGGGCTAGATCAGTGTGATCGAGTACGAGACTATCCGAGATACCGAGGTGAGTCTTCTCACTATACTTTACCTGAAAGGGTACCTATGTGCGACCGGAAGGTCTTGTATGCTATGAGATGTATGTGTTATATGTTATATGATATGTATGTGATGTATGGTATGGACCGGAAGGTCAAGAGGGTACGGACCGGAAGGTCGATACGGGTAGGACCGGAAGGTCTACCAGAGTTCGGGACGGAAGTCTCCTGAGACACTCGGATCAGAAGATCCCATAGAGTTATGGCCTGGAAAGGCGTATGTGTGGTATGTGGTATTTTGGGTAACTCACTAAGCATTTATGCTTACAGTGTTGTGTGATGTGTTTCAGGTACTAGTGACGACCGCAGGAAGGCGCCGGCATGATCATTACACACGAGGAGTTTTACATGTTATGATCTTGGGGTGTAATGTTAAGGGTTTTTATGTGATACAATGATATTTTTATAACTATTATGAATGAAGGAATGTTTTTAAAATGTGAAAAATTGTTTTGAAAATTTATGTCGTTACACATGCGACACGCCTTTGTGTGCGTGGTGCAAAACGTTAATTTACAAAAATTCATAACTTCTTTATACAAGCTCTATTTTTAAATCCTTTATTTTAGGGCGTAGCTATCAATGAAATCTATAACTTTCGTTTAGACTCCATCGGCTAATTCTCATTTTATTTTTAAAGTTATATTTTTAACAGACTTAGATTGTTAAAGTTCGTATAAAAACCATAACTTTCTCCTATAACCTCCGTTGTTGACTGTCTTTATATCGACGAAATCGTATCAGAGAGATCTTCAACTCGTTTAAAGTGTTTTTCTTAACTATCGATCGATTTGAATTTCAGTTTTTTGTTAATAAAACTGCATTGAAACTTTGAAAAACCACAACTTTTTCATACGAACTCATATTTTGACGTTCTCTAGATGTATGTTCTCGGTTTTATGAGTACTATGACTTTTGTTTAGGTTGCTTAGGCTAATACAAAACTTATCTAAAATTCACTTTTTACGACTCGCATAGTCGTGCCAGTTTAATCGCAAAACTTCGAAGAAACATAACTTCTTCATACGAAATTGAATTTTATATTTCTTTATATGCATAGAATAGTTGTCACATATACTATAACTATGGTTAATATTATTTGTCCTAAATAACCTTTTATAAAAAAATAGATTTTCGTTTGTTGATAAATTCTTTAAAAGGCTTATAATATATAGTTTGCGATGCGCAAGACTAGTGATTTGCCCTTTTGAGGGTTAAATTATAATAATTATCTCTTATTATATCTTAATTGTCTAGCCTGAAGTTGTGGATGTTACGATTATCTCCCCCTTAGGATGATTTCGTCCCGGAATCATCAGCAAAACAAGGTTGGATGATGACCCGCAAGTCACTTTTCCTTGCTAAGGTATAACCGTAGCTCATATGTCCTTCCAAAAAAGTATTAAACTCTTAGAATTATTGACTACTGGTGATGCTCAATCTTGCGTCAGCTCTTTATTCTTCGTTGGACCTATAATTTGACCTTCATTAGAGACTCCTGCTCCTTTTCTGACATACTCAATCTAAGATAAGGTCTTTACTCCAACTATTGTAACATACTGAATGGTCATATTCCTCCCATCACATGATGTAATGGCTAGACTCAGGTCTATATGAGTCAGACGCTTGCCCGAAAGATACCTTCCTTCATGTTCTAATGTAGTACAACCATAACATTGTAAGTAGCATTTCTAGCTAGTGGTTGCTTAATGCTAACGACAGTTTCAATTATTTTGTTGATTACTTCGGTTTTATCCTTCTCAAGTACTTTGATTAAAGTCAAATACTACATCTAACATGGTTCTGTGAATCGGGAAACTCACTTCATAGTTATTAGTCGGACATGATGACCACTAAGGTCGAAATAACCTTCATTTTTTTATTCATTACTGAAATAATGGTAACGACTGACATGAACAAAAGTGAATTTAACTACTAGTGCATCAGTTCCATGTGACTCTTCCTAATCCAAGTGTGAGTCCTATGCTTCCAGTAGTATATGCATCTACTACCTTTCACACCTACTCATACTCGTACCAAGAATTGCCTCGTTATGCTTAATTCATCACACAAGAAAATCATAATTCGACACAACGAATAGTATAACATAATTAGGGATTACATTACTTCTTGAAAAAAATTACATTGTAATTCAAGTTCACCATACATTATGCCTTTATCATCAGGCTACATAACATAATACTATCTATATTGGATGAATACTTCATATTTTCTACTTTGGATAAGCAGCTCCCTATTCTTGATCTCCTGCAGCGTTATCTGCTCCATTAAGGATCATCTGAAATGCCCTTGCCTTTGGCTTCGACGACACATTCGGCCTTGACGCTTCGTTTTTCTTTAGGCAATCCTTCGAAATATGCCCCTTATCTCTACATTTGTAACATATCCTATCATTGAATGTAAAATCTCTAGAATAGTGACCCGACCATCCATACTTATATTAGGTCACTTATTTGTCGCATCTCTCATAGTGATTTTTCTTGTACTTCTCACATCACTTGACTTTATTGTTACCCCCATAACTCTTGTCGTTCGGGTCAGACTTCAAGAATTTATTTTTCTTATCGGATCTTGAAGATCCCTCGAGCTTCCTTTTCTCTCCCGACTCGCCTTTTTCTAGACCCTTTTCCCTTATCTGGGTATTTATATTCTTAGCCGCCCAAATGACTGCTTTTAGAGTGGTTTCTAGCTTCACTGTTGGCCCATAATCTGTTGGTAGTCCAATAGAAAACTTGTTAACTTTGGAAAGTTCGGTAGGAACCAAGTTAGGAATTAGTTTTATATTTTTAGTGAAAGATGCAGCATACTCGTTGACACTCATCTTTCTTTTATTTAGATTCTGGAACTCGTTGTTGATCTCCAAAAGATCTTCTTCATAGAATTATTGCATTTTCAACTCCTCAAGGAAGTTTTTCCAAGACAACTTAATGGCTTCTCCCTTCGGCATAGTATCAACCAACATCTTCCACCAGCTTAATACTTCAGTATTTAGTTGAGAGGACAGTCTTCTATCTGTTGCTATAGTCACAACTTTTAAATACCATTTCTATTTCATAGATCCAGTCCATAACTTCCACTAGTGTTGGACTTCCATAAAGACTTAGTGGTTTGGAAGCCATGAAGTCGTTGTACTTGCATCAATATTTCTCAATTTCGACATCAGGGTTGTTCCTTATAACCCTTCGTGGTTCAGCATGGCTAACAGTCCTACTATAGTTTCCTTCCTTTGACTATTCCTCATTCAACTTAGGTCGTACAACTGGTGTAGGAGGTTATCCCCTATTTTCCCGACGTAGTCTCCTTGTTTCCTCCATCTGACAGTCTAACATTGATTGAATCATCGTTTGGACTCTTGTCTTCATGACAGGTCCAACTATTGGCATGTCTTTACGTGCATGCTCATTGACAAGAGGCTCGAGCTGTCGGTTTCCATTATCGTTTCCTAATCCACTTCGTACTCTTACCATGACTATTTGTACACCTATAACACCCGGTTTCCAGAACAGATTGGTTTAGGGATTCAAGGAGTCAAAGGCATCATTTTTAGGTAAAACTAGGTGTCATGACGTGAGCATAGAGAGGTCTCGACGTGACAAGAGATTAAATGAAAAATGTTGATTTAAATTGAGCTTAGGAGCTCACGACCTAAGATGTGTTGTAGCCCAAGCCAATGATCTTTAGAGTTTCCTTCATATTTAAACCCCATAAACTTCATTTTAGGGTACCTGAATAGCATCCTTTGTCCTCAAACACAAAAAACCCTAACCCTTGCATCAACTTGTGATTTTTGAGCTTTTGGTGCTATTTTGGTGGCTTAAAGAAAAAGAGATCACCATTGGAGCATAGTTTCAGCTTGGAAGATTCATTTGCATCTCCTAGCAACATCTCTAGACCATTGTGAGTAACCAAGATTCAAGCTTTTTGATTTCTTGTTGCTAGATCTAAGGTTTTATGCATGTTTATCCACAGTTAGATGAGTTAGAGTGTTGAGACTCCATAAAGTTAGCAACTTTATGGGTCCTTAGAGTTCCTTGGTGATTATATGTGATGGATCTGAAGTTTGGATGATGTTTGAGCTCAAGCTTGAGTTTTGTACCTTCTTTTCTTCATAAATGCCCTGGTTTGGTCTCAAGTATTGCATTAGACATGAAAAACCTTAAAGCATCAATTTTTATGGTCTTTGGGGTGTTAGGAAGCCTTCTAGAGAAGATGGATTAGTGGCTTAATGGATTAAGAAGTTTATGCATCAAAATGTCATTCAGACTTATCTCATGGCATGAGGCTATGCCTGTCACATCGTGAGGATGAAGAGTCTAGATTATTTTATCCTTTAGTGGCTCACGACATGAGTAATAGATGGTTACATCGTGAGGGGCAATTAACAATTTTAGTTTTGTTGACCGTTAACTTTTTGACCAGTTTGACTTTGGGTCAAACTTGAAGGATTTGAGATGTTGATTAAGATTCTTCCATGTTTTGGTGCTACAGGGATAGTGGGAGCAAGCAGTGCAGAAAGGGAAGCACGTCGCATGTTTCGAGTGAGTTTTCCTCACTATATCTATGGGTCGAAGGCACCAATGTCGACCCAATAGCTTTGGTTATCATTTAGTATAGGGATGTCATAGGGACTGTATGTAATCATGTAGGATTGACTGAGGATTCATGGTCTAGGCTTTCTTGCATGTTCCTTGTTTGGTCGTGGCTCTAAAGTATGATCGTTTGTTCAGGTGTCTAACTCACCTTTGGGTACATATGGTTATGCATTCCTGATAGATGTGTGTGTGTGTATATATATATATATATATATATATATATGATAGGATGCAGCAGTAGTGGTATGATGTATAGAGTACTAGTAGGTTGGTTATCGTCTAGTGGAGTGCCCTATGGGTTGTATGTAGTCATGTAAGATAACCTGAGAACTCATGATCCAGGATTTCTTGCATCTTCCTTGTTCGATTGTGGCTCTAGAGTAGGATCATCTGTTCGGGTGGCTATCTCACCTTTGGGTACTTATGGTTAAGCATTCCATGGAGGTTATTTGGTAGTGGACCGGTGTGTTGTGAGGAGTCTAGAAGGCGATAGTGAGTTGTATGATTGATAATTGTTTGTATGAGGTGCCTACTTGATCAGTGCTTTTTATATTTCGACATATGGTAGCTGATGAGGTTGAGGTGGTCCTGTTGTGTGTTGTAGGCCAAGATACCAGGTGTGGGTTGGCTGAATGCCATAGGCACGATGGCTCGGGAAGAGCGGTTGGGTTAAGGCGTCAGGCCAACATACTCAATGTAATCCAATCTGATGATTGTGGACTCGATATACATGCTAGTTTGTTTGGTGTATGGGGTAGTTTGGGGGAACTCACTAAGATTTGTGCTTACCTAGTTATTTATTTTTTAGGTTCTATCAGTTATCATGGGAAGGCGAAGGCATGATTGTACACATTCGTCAACAGCAATGAAGATTCTACACTCTGATTTTTAACAAATGTAAAGTGGAACAAATGGTTTTCTTAATACGAATTTTATAATACTGAGTTTACCATAATAAAATGAAAAATTTTCGACGTGAAAATGGGACGTTACAAATTGGTATCAGAGCCCTGGTTTGAGGGATTTGGAGGAACACTTGTGTAAATCCAATCTCAAACTAGGATCCAAGAATTTTCACAAAACGTGTTTGAAAAAGATATTTATAATAAAAGGGTTGGGTTAGGGACATGGGCTCGGTTTCTTCTCATGTTCTTATTTGATTGTTGGCTTGAGATTGGTGACTTAATCTTAGTTTTTATAGGAAGATGCAGTGTGTGCAGTCGGGCGGAGCCCGGACAAGAGAGTGGTTCCCAAAATACCCACACTTATTATTTGTGTTGAATTTGAACTTGTTGATATGTTAATTGCTAGAAAAGCATGTTAGAGGATAGGCTAAGTTCTTTTAGTGGCTGTTGGATAGTAATGCCTGATTTATGTGATGCCTTGTAGTATAGGGAATTGCTTGATATATGTTATTTCATTGTGTGATTGCTAAGTGTATGTTGTATTGTTGTATATGGTTAGGATTAAATAACCTTAGGATGATTGACCTATCCTTATTTCCTATTCTTTGTTTGGTTGTGGACTTAGGATACAATCAATTATTCAATAATCTATCTCACCCTGTATTATGTGCAACAAGCATGCACAAAACAACTAGTGGTGCGAGAGCGAGGACAATCCTATAAGAAGTTCCTAGGAAGTTAGTTGTAGCTCTTAGTAGGAGGTGGGTGTCAGTACACCTGGGGGGATCTAGTGTAGCGACTTAGGACCTTGGGATGAATCCTAAATTGACTACATATATGTGTGGAAGGTAGTATCGGCCCATACTACTAAAAGCACAGGATCCGTATGAGATTCAAAAGGAATCTCGAGGCTACTACGTAACTACTAGGTGGAGGCCTGGTGTTTTGAGCACTATGTTTTGATGTATGATCTATCTATTGTATATTTTTAGTATGGCGGCTACCGGAGGTTCTGGATCAGGTGCTAGTGGTATATGAGAGAAGGTCCGAATGTTGAGGAGATCCACGAGATCATTGCTACTAGAGGGGTTGAGGCGATTAGAGAGGCGATTATGGAGTTGTTTGGGTCAGTCAAGACCATATTGATCAAGGAGTTTGACTGATGCTATGACGCCGTCATGCAGGCTGCTGCTTCCGAAGCCATAACAACCATTTCCATTGTAGGATGTCAAAGAGGCAGGGAGATGCAGTACCGAGAGTTGAATTATACAAAGCCTCTAGAGTTCAGAGTTGACATGGATCCAATTATTTCTCTAATATAAATATCTTATGTGGAGGGATGTTTCTACACATGTTCGTGTCCTGGGGATCAGAAGGTGAAATTTGCGTTGAACCTTCTTCAATGGGGTGAGAAAGATTGGTGGGAGTTTGTGACCCATAGATTTTCGAATGCAGAACAATCTACAGTGATTTGGGAGTAGTTTTTGGATATGTTTTGTGCAGAGTATGTTCCTCTTGTGGAGAGATCGCGACTGGCACAGGTACCTATCGCTCAAATAGACGACTGAGTCGGTGACAGAGATCACCAAGATGTTTATGGAGAGAGCTCTTTTCTGCCCTGCATATGCCAATTCAGAGCAAGTGTAGATGTCGTGATACTTGAGTATGCTCAAGAAGGAGATTCGAGAGTTTGTATCGACTCATCTGTATCGGACCTTGACCGAGTTGCAATCAATCGCCTGGATGAGGGAGAATGAGTTGGAGATTCATTAGGAAGAGGAAAGGACAGCTTCAGGTCAGTATAAGTCGGCGGTCAAGCGGTTCAAGTCAGTTGACTCGAGTTCAGAAATAGATGAGGGAAGGAGATCCAAGTATGGCAGGTGCGGGCAGTTCCTTATTGGGAGGTACTAATCTTTTGCATGTCATAGGTGTCACAGGAAGGGTCATTTTGGTCGGGACTAGAAGCAAAGTATGCGGGTTTGCTTCCATTGCGTCCAGGAGGGCCACATCAGAGCTCGTTGTCCATTTCTCGCCTTCGGTAAGGTTCTGGACCCTACACCCCTAGCTTGGCATTGTAGGATGGCCGGAGTCTTGAAGATCGAGGTTTTAGTTATCAGTTCTTTTATTTAGTCGAGTACTATAGTGTTGGTATTCATTGGTGTTTATGTTTATGTTTTGAAATTCGGTTGTAATCTTGAGTGATCAATGGAATGGAGTTATCATATTTAGCTCTGGTTTTATGTAATTTCTTATTATGAAGGGACTGATTATTGTCTTTGGAGTTTTACTTGCATGTTAGAATTTGTAAATGTTGTTGTGGGTGTAGCTTTTCATAAGCATCTAGATGTTAAGGTTGGGGGTCAAGTATTAGAGTTCAAATTGGCATAGAATATAAAAAGGTTGTCGAAGTTGTCAAGATCTAGCATGTTCCATGAGGGAGAGTGGAGCCTCACAGAAAGAAGACCATATGTCAAGGTTTAGTTCTCATCCAGATTTCTCCAAGTTCAAGACATCCATGCAATTGCTTAATCTTCTGATTTCTCATCAAAATCATCTTCGGTTGTTGGATTTTCCTCTGAGTGATCTTAGTTTTAGCTGTGATAGAAATTTGTAGGGCGTCCTTGTGTTTTAGACTCTAGGGTGTTAGGAGCCCTGGTTAAGGGTTGTAAGTAGGGATTCCTTGCATGTTCTTGTTTTATTGGGGATTGAAAGTCTGATTCATGACATAAATGCCTGGTAGGGTTAGTTAAGTGTTGTTGGGGTCGATGTGCCTTATGTTACGTTAAGAATGCTGTTGTTGGTTAGAGGATCAGGGATAAGTCTAAGTGTTATTGATTTACTATAGGATCAGGGATAAGGCAGAGTGTTGTTGATTGGTTAGCGGATCAGGGGTAATCCCTAATGTTGTTGTTTGTTGGTGGATCAGGGTAAGACTGAGTTTTGTTAGTGGATTGCAGATCAGGGGTAAGATCGAGTGTTGTTAGTGGATAGCTGAGCAAGGCTGCTAGGCCAAGTGGGAGCTTGGTCTAGTTTAGTATGTGATCATTAGTTTTCCATGCCTTGGTTCACTTATATGCGAGATTAGCATAATGGCAGTTGGTTGAGAGTTCCATGACTCATTGTTCAGAAGGACGGAGTATGGCCAAGAAGATCTTGGACCAATCAAATTTGCGGATTTCGGTCGGTATAGTCGATAGAAAGGGTGGTTTAGCCTTGTCTTTTGGGTTTTCTAAGGATTTATCATTGATGTGTCGGTGTATGAGGTTGGAAGCTATGGTGTAGGATGTAGTTCTGAATTTGGATCTTTTATGAGTGACGTAAGACCATGTGACCTTGGACGAATCAGGTTGGGAGATTTTAATTAACGTGGGAGTCAATTGGGGTGGCTCTGTCTACCTGAAGGTTAGATATGATTTCGGGGCCAGCAAATCATGGACTGAGGAGCATGTTTTTCTCTTTTAGATTACGGATGTTGTGAGGAGCAGTGTTTTCATCAGGTCGCTTGATTCTTGTTAAAGTCTGTAAAGGTGTCGGGAGGTGGTCGACCATTCAAGGGATGATGTGATAGTAATGATTTAGACCGTTTGAGTCTCTGCCCGAATTAGCTCACGCGCCTGGTTTTGGAACCATGGTTGTTGATGATGGTAGGTGCTAGTATTCAAGTGATATCAGACAACTTGGAAGGAGTCGAGCTTAAAAGACCCACAATGGGTTACTCCGAGACAAGAAGCGAGAACCAATTTCTAGGACAAAATCTAATTTAAGTGGGGGAGAATTGTAACACCCGGGGTATCTATAACGGATTGTTTTAGGGCTTTAAGGAGTCGAAAGCATGGTTTTTGGGTAAAACCAGGTGTAACGACGTGACCATAAAGAGGTCACAACATAACAAGAGATTAAATGAAAAATGTTGATTTAAGTTGAGTTCACGACGTTAGCCATAGGAGCTCACGACGTGAGATGCGTTATAGGCCAAACCCATGATCTTTTAGGGTTTCCTTTGTATTTAAACCCCAAAAACTTCATTTTAGGGTTTCTTAACAACCTATTTCGTCCTCAAACATAGAAAAACCCTAGCCCTAGCCTCTCCCTGTGATTTTTGAGCTTTTGTTGGTATTTTGGTGGCTTGAAGAAGAAGAGATCACCATTGGAGCATAGTTTCAGCTTGGAAGCTTCATTTGCATCTCCTAGAAACATCTCTGGATTATTGTGAGTAATCAGGATTCAACCTATTTTATTCCTTATTGCTAGATCTAAGGTTTTATGCATGTTTATCCATGGTTAGATGAGTTAGAGTGTTGGAACTCCATGAGTTAGCAACTTTATGTGTCCTTAGAGTCCCTTGGTGATAATATGTGATGGATCTAAAGTTTGGATGATGTTTGAGCTCATGCTTGAGGTTTTGACATCCTTTTCTTCATAAATGCCCTAGTTTGAGCTCAAGTCTTGCATTGGACATGCAAGACCTTAAATAATCGGTTTTTATGGCCTTTGGGGTGTTAGGAAGTCTTCTGGAGAATATGGATTATTGGCTTAATGGATTAAGAAATTTATGCATCAAAATGTCATTCAGACATATCTC
Source organism: Lactuca serriola (assembly GCF_051521515.1). Classification (NCBI taxonomy): domain Eukaryota; kingdom Viridiplantae; phylum Streptophyta; class Magnoliopsida; order Asterales; family Asteraceae; genus Lactuca; species Lactuca serriola. The sequence goes on along the minus strand of NC_136416.1, from coordinate 81,395,952 downwards.
ACGGTGTGAGGCTATGCCTGTCACATCGTGAGGATCAAGAGTCTAGATTATTTTGTCCCTTAGTGGCTCATGACATGAGCAATAGATGGTCAAGTCGTGAGAGGCAGTTGATTGTTGACTTTCATTAGTCATTGACCGTTGACTTTTTGACCAGTTTGACTTTGGGTCAAAATTGAAGGATTTGGGTTGTTGATTAAGATTCTTCCATATTTTGGTGCTAGAAGGCTCGTAGGAGCAAGCATTGTAGAAAGGGAAGTACGTCGTTGTGTTTCTGGGTTCTATGTTCCGGGTTAGTTTTCTTCATTATACGTGTGGGTAGAAGGCACTAATGCCGGCCCACTAGTTTTGGTTATCATTTCGAAGAGGGTGACATAAGGTCTATATGTAGTCACGTAAGAGAGACTGAGGATTCTTGATCTAGGCTTTCTTGCATATTCCTTGTTTGGTTGTGCCTCTAGAGTAGGATCATTTGTCTGGGTGTCTATCTCACCTTTTAGGTACATATGGTTATACATTCCTTGGAGTGTTGGTTACGTATCCTTGTGTATAGGATGTTCTTGTGCTATAGTGATCTGCTATATGTGTATGTGTGTGTGTGTCTATATATATATATATATATATATATATATATATATATATATATATATATATATCCTTGTATGATAGGATGCAACAGTAGTGGTATGATGGTTAAAGTACGAGTTGGCTAGTTATCGTCTAGTGGAGTGACCTAAGGGTTGTATGTAGTCATGTAGGATAGCCTGAGAACTATTGGTCTAGGCTTTCCTTCTTGTTCCTTGTTTGGTTGTGGCTCTAGAGTAGGATCATCGGTTCAGGTGGCTATCTCACTTCTGGGTACTTATGGTTACGCATTCCATGGAGGTTAGGTGGTAGTGGAGGGGTGTTCTTTGAAGAGTCTAGTCGGCGGTAGTGAGACGTATGATTGATAATTGCCTGTATTATGTGCCTACTTGATCCTTGATTGTTATATGTCGACATATGGTAGTGGATATGGTTGAGGTGGTCCTGCTGTGTGCTGTAGGCCAATATACTAGGTGCGGGCCGGCTGAACGTCGTAGGCTCAGAGGCTCAGGAAGAATGGTTGGTTTAAGGCGGCAGACCAACATACTCGGGGTAATCAGATCTAGTGATTGTGGACTCGATATGCATGCTAGTATGTTTATTGTATGGGGTATTTTGGGGGAACTCACTAAACTTTGCGCTTACCAAGTTATTTATGTTTTCAGATTCAATTGGTTATCATGGGAAGGCGAAAGCGTGACTATACACATTCATCATTAGCATTGAAGATTTTGTGTTATTATATTACTCTGGTTTTTAACAAATGTAAATAGGAACATATGGTTTTCCTAGTAGGGATTTTATAATACAGAGTTTTACCTTAATAAAACGTTTTTTTTTTTGTGAAAATGGGACATTGCAACACCCAACAATCATTTAGGGTACGCAATTTTATTATGATAGAGATGGTTTTAGTTATGTTTAGGCGTATATTCATCCTTATCACTCCGAAAAGTTATATGGTAGTTCTAATACAGTAAGTAAACATTTAGAATCTTGAACGCATAAAGTTTTCTAATCCAGGTCGACAATAAACCTTAAATCTAGTCAAGTAATAGCAATTTAGGCAACCTAAAGAATGCTAAAAATCATTTAGCATATAACAACAAATTAGGCATCTTATCCTAAAGTAAGCCGGTGCTTGTGTCAATTCAGGTATGCTACCTAAAATAAAATGGACACACATCTCATGATCATTGCTTGGCAATCTAAGTTTAAGTCTAGAAATCCTCAAATATTCCAAGTTCTCTTAAACTAATGCTATGATACCAACTGTGACATCCCCATTCTCACGGTCAGATAAGACCATTTCATTTTTGCTTATTTTAAAAAAACAGAGTATTCTTTAAAATGCGGAATTTTTCCCATAAAAAGTAGAGTAAATTACATGAGTGATCCCTATGGTTTGGGGTACTTTGCGCGTTTGATCCCTAACTTATTTTTTAACTCGGAAGGTCCCTAATGTGTGTTTTTGTTTTGCGCTAGGTCCATGTCTTACCTAAAAAGACTATTTTGCCATTGACTTTTTAATTTATTTAAATAAACACACTCCCAACCTCACCTCCACCTCACTTTATCTTACCTAAAAAGACTATTTTAATTTATTTAAATAAGGGAATAATAGTCCTTTTAGGTAAGACAGGGACCAAGCACGTAACAAAAACAAATAGTAGGGACCTTTCGATTTACAAAAATAAGTTAGGGACAAAACATGCAAATTACCTCAAACCATAGGGTCCATTCGTGTAATTTACTTTAAAAAGTATTTCCGTAGAAATGTTTTTCATTAACTATTAAAAACTTGGGATGTCATAACTGATACAAGAAACATAAGCATAAACGTAGTCATTATAGGCCTTATGTAACATCCCGAAATTTAAGACCAAAAATTTCGTTTTAATTATGTTATTACATAAAACCATCAGTATAAAAACATTCATAATAATATCTCATGTTAAAACCAAAGTGTCAATAATCAAAACATAGTATCATAAACCATATCAGAGTGTAATCCCAAAGATCTCGTGTGCGGAAAACATGGTGTGATGCGCTGTGATCAAGCCAACTCCTTTCCTTTGAAAACGAAGTACCTAAACCAAAACAGAAAACCGTAAGCACAAAGCTTAGTTAGTTCCGCCATCATACCACACCATACAATCACATATTTCCAGGCATATCTGGGTGCCCGACTTACCCTGCTGAGCATACCGGGGTGCTCAACCTACCCCACTGTCAGGCATACCAGGGTGCCCGACCTACCCCATGTCAGGCATATCTGGGTGCCCGACCTACCCCTTCGGTATCTTTGAACTAGTAACCGGGGACTATTTCACCCCTACTGCTACCACATAACAGCATAGCACAAACATATAAATCACATACTGCCTAGCATATCTAGGTGCTGGCCTACCCTTTCGTTCCTGTCGACCGTTAACTGAGGACTATTTCACCTCTACTGCATCATATCATACTAGCACATAAACATAACAGGTAGTAGCAAACATATACAATTATCACAAAGACAATCAACTAACAATAACTCCTACTGGTGGGCCAATATTGGTGCCTTAGACCCACTTCTACCGGAAGGTAACTCACCTCACACTGCTGAAGTCTCGTAGACATAATCCCAGCTGATGGATGACAGATTCCCGAACTGTCAATATCAAAACATCACCCAATTAATAATTGGGTTTCAACACAACAATCATAAGTCCAAGCTTGGGATACAAGATTACTTTACCCCTATCTTAGCTTGATTCAACTCAAGGCCCAATCCAAAGGCCCAAAAGTTAAAATATGAATCAAAGCCCAACATATTGCCCAATTTTCCAAATTGGGCCCAAACTTTTGTTGGATTAATGTCTAAGTCCATAACTATAATTGGTAAGACTTGACCCGACCCGGCATGGTCCATTTGGGTTGCAAACCTTCATGCACTTAGATAGACTATAATGAGAGAAATAAGACACTTATGGTTATTAATATATTATAAGTTCTAGTATATTAATAATAAGAATAATAAGATTGTTTAATTAGTATTGATCAAGAATTAATCTAGGATTAATTAAGTGATCAAAAGAAGACTAATTAAATATATGGGTTGATTGTGTAAATCATCCATACTTATATAGTGGGCTATTGCTCCATGGATAATCAAGTTGGGCTAAAACCCATAGGATGGTCCATGGGTGCTCCATGGTGTATTTGAACCCATGGATCCAAGGAAATGGAAAGTCATGACAATTAAGGATTTACCCTAATTGTAACACTATATAATGATCTTATTCTTGACAAAAATCGGTCACTAGGATTATTCTAGAGAGGGCTAGCCGATTTCATGAAGTGTAGAACTCTCTCAAGTTGTTCTAAGTGTTTTGATAACTGTGATTCCATTTGAGGCTTCCACACTATTGGGGCTAGGCACTCAAGCTTCATGAAGACTTTCTACATCAAAGAGGTATGTATTCTATCTTGTTATATTCATGTTTTGTATGATAGATTAGGATGATACCTTGGATATTCTTATTTGCATGTATAATAGAGAAAACATAGATCCAAGGTATTTAGGGTTGCATGTACACTTAGGAGTGTTAGAATGCTCAAAACCCAACAGTGGTATCAGAGCCTAGGCATGTTTTCTTGTTATACTTGCAAATGGAGCTGAAAAATCGAGTTGTGATGCTGTCAGCCCAGCAGACTCGCCGAGTCCATGAAGGGACTCGACGAGTCCAAGGCAAAATTCATCCAACTCGCCGAGTTATGTTCATGCACTCGACGAGTTGGACCCCAGACAGCATATTTTCGAGGTTTTTGGCTAGAAATGGACTAGGAACATTACCCTACGTTGTTTTTGAACTTATAAACTTGTTTTTTAATGTGGTAATGTTCATGCTAATCCATTTTCAAAGATAATTGTCAATAGATTCATGTTTTGTATTAGTTTAAGGTTTAGACTAATTACATGAAGAAGTTTGATATGAATTATCTTGTTCTTATGAGTTGCTTAGATTAATAGAAAAGTTAATTGAAATAGTTGTTTTCAATCCATTTTAATCTAAGAGTTGAGTACAAAATGTGTTTGTGTAACTTGTCCTCAAGTTACATGAAGAGTCACTTTAAAGACTCATAAAACTCATAAAAGTTGGTAATGGTTACAAAATGAAGAGTCTTGTGTCATTGAATTTTTTTTTTATGACTCCATAACTTGTCCTCAAGTTATGGAAATTCAAGAGTCACTTCATTAATAAATAAATAAATAAATAAAGTGTAACCTTAATTAATTCCATAAGTTATAAAAATAAAGAAAAGATTAATTCTTTTATTAGTTTAAAGTCTTCCATAAGTTATGGAACTTGAAGAGTTTTTTGGATTAAAACTACTTTAAACACATAAGTTATGGAATTAATTAGTTTTGAATAGTTTCAAAACTTGCCCTCAAGTTTTGGAATTTGAAAAGTTTTCACTTATGAATACTTTAATTCCAGGTTAGCCCTTAGAATTTTAAAAAAAGTTAAAATTCAACACTTATACTATTTATAACATTAATGGTTAATTATTATATATATGTATAAGAACAAGTCGTTTTACCGTTAGTAGGCCTCATTCACGAAGCCGGTCTATAAGGTGGGTATAAGGTTGTTGCCTATAAAATGGCGACTTAATGGGTGTCTACTCTCACCCACCGCTTGCTTGACTGGTGGAGGGTCGTTAGCCGAACGGGTAGGACAATGACTTTAAATTCTCCCTTCATTAAAAGTATTAATGATAAATACTAAAGTAACTAAAATCTTAATAATTCCCAATCTTAGTTACTTTAGGAAAAATGTGAATTTGGTGCTAACCCATGGAATTCACACTTTGTACCTTACCAAGTCGTTGGTGGAGCGTGTGTGGTTAACCGGCACACTAACTTGGACTAGTAAGGACCACGAAGGGTGACTTAATGTTTGTCATAGATCAATGGAGCGTGTGTGGTTAACCGGCACATTGATTAGGTGATAATATTAAGGATACCAAGTGAATTGGTATGGTTATTCACACCTTGTTTTGTGATCCTCAGCATCCCAGTCACAAAATTTGAGAGGGCACACTCGAGATTGAAACATGCCATTGAAAAGTTCAATGAATCTCAAAAGATCTAGGAATTTCAAATCCAATTAAAACCTAATAAATTATTTCGTTTTTCATGGTGGAAATTGGTGAATCGTCATTCGCCTACCTTCAAATATTTTATAGCTTGGATTACGGCATCCCTCTTCTAAGTTATAAAATAGTTTGTTGGGTCCTAGCCTTAATATTTCATATTGGGTGTCATATTAAGGACTTTAAATCAACTATCTTGAATATCTCCCAAAACATGTCTGGTTTAGACATTTATGATCTTCCCAAATCTCTTGAAGATGATGTTCCTCAACATCATGCTTCACTTCCTTTATCTCCTCCAATTATTCTCCCTCACCCACAAGTTCTTGAAAAGTTTAAAGTCACTCAAGCCCTATTGGTAAGTTAAGGTCTTGGTGTGGTCACATCTTGGAGATGTAGTCACATATTGACAAGACGGGAGAGTTGGGTGTCAAAGTCTCGTGAAAGTTGGATGTTCAATCACTTTCTTAGTAACATAGCGGGTCACTTTGGGACTACTATGAGACAGACTATGACACGAGCCTTAATGATCTTATCTATTTGTTTTGTGCTGTGGAATCAGCAATGATTTGGAACACTAGTAAAGCAAATTTTGTTAGCAGATCAACTTCCCAAACCTTAAATGGACATTGGCAATGGTAGCATTGGATATCTAGAAAAGCATTTCTCTTCCCAATGGAAAGGGATCGGCCATAGTCAACTCGGTTGACCAAATGGTAAAGAGAAAGGCTAAGTCTGAAATAGTCTCATGTGCCATTATCAAAGGGTCTCCATATGTTTATATAGCCAAAGAAAGGGGCATTGGTTGCGAAGCTGCCCTATTTACCTGGAAGGTCATAAGGTTGATCAAGTCAAGAGGTTTGACTCTACTTCGGGTAAAATACACTGTATAACTCTGTTAAGTTCCTATTTGGAGATTCTTATTACATAATGTGAATGGGTCACATGCTGATGTCTTTTAAGAATCAAAGAAAAGATAGGAAGCTTAAAGTAAGTATATGCTGATTCTGATTGCGAAGATGGGTTTCGATCGCATGGTTCGGTAATCAGAATTTTGAGCTGTTGCTTAAGAGTTATAATATATTGCTTGTGAATAGATAACAACAAGGTTTTCATGTGGATTGTAAGGATAAGTTTTTCCGCAAAGTTTTAAAATAAAAGAAAAAAAGGTTTTAATTTTATTTATTTTAAAAATATCCTTACAATGGCATCGGTGGAAAATTGTTGCTTATATGTTTCTAGTAATAGCAATATTGGAAAGTGGATTTGATTCTTTCATTTGTGGTAGTGTCTGAATTTACCAAATGAAGAAAGTTTTTCATCACCCAAGTTTCAATTGGACAGAAACTTGGAATCATACAAGTTGTATTGTATGATGAATGAGAATTTTCATCTTTGAAAAATTAAGACTAATTCTTTGATCACATGTATATGTGAGTCAATTGAAGGACTAAGGAATTAGGTACACTGGGTGTGCGCTGGTCAAGGTCCACCACAAAGATTGATTTGTCATGATTTACTAAAGATTAGTAAATATGATTATACTTATAAGGTTAAGTATAATTTTGTAACATTGGAAAACGAATAAGAAGAATCAAATTAGGCAGAAAGATAAAAGTTTCTCAAATCTGAAAGGACGGGAGAGTACTTTAGTATCAGCTTTGTGATCATCTTAATGATTAAGAAACCATATCAAAATTTGTTCTCTAAGAAAGTCTTAGTGCATTCTTATGACTAAGAAGAAGGGATCTTGAAATTGTTGAAATGGTTAAATCAAGAAGATGAATCATACTTCGTTCCAATACAAGTCTTGGAGTCATACTCCAAGATTGTAATTTGAGTGACATGTCTTAAAGAAGGTTTAAAACACTTATCAAATGTAAGAGTAAAATGTTTTCTACTCTTGTACATTTGAGATTGGTAAGTTGTGATGTCTTGGATGAGACAAAGACCAACTAAGACCAATTGTGTGAAGTGTTAGTCTTGATAAGAATCCGCACTATCCCTTGAATATTTGTTTTATCAAGGAATGGTTCTTGACTAGGAAAACTTATATGTCAAGGGGACAGTGGGAGCCTTAAAGATCCTGAAAGAGTTTCAAGATTTAATCAAGAGTGAAACCTGTAATTTATCACTAGCACACGACTTAAGGTTTTCAACCTATCGTGTTGACATAATTCTTATTTCTGTACCTACTTCAAATAAGTTGAATTTACATGTGAGTTATCAGAGTTCAACTTGGAAGCATTGGTGGGCCTTGTGTTACCAAGGTGACAAGAAACTAAGATTGAATAAGTTTAATCCATGTAGGGCTGAATTTGTCACTGACCTTATCTTGTGATTATGGTTTTGACAAAATTCGCATGCATAGGAACTCATACACTATTAAATCTAAGTGTCATAAGGTTTCTCTCCGATTCATGAAAATGATGGTGAGGAAATGCTTTCACTAAATAGATTTTAAGTAGATATCAATTGTGTCATTTGCATTTTCAAAAGTCATTAGTGGAGCGCGTGTGGTTAACCGGCACACTAACATGGACTTGTGAGAAATGGCAAATGCCTAAGCAATTGAGACTATGATTACGGCATCCCTTTTCATAGTTCTGAAAATTGTTTAGACACACATGTGAGCTATCTAAGAAAGGGTGTATGAATCTAAATTTCAGAAGTCCAACAGATTTCTGGAAATGTGTCAGAGCTAGTGGGAGCATAAGTGTTATGCTGATAATCATCATGTTAGTGGGAGCATGACTATTATGATTAGTATTGCAAGCTAGCAATGTTAATTATAGAAAACAAAGTTTCAATCCGTGAAGTTGCAGGGGTTGAAAAGTTGTTTTGCTATAATTAAGGGAGAGGAAATTACACTTCATGTCAATTCTAAAGCTTAGATTGAGATTTTAATCATCTTTAGTCAAGAATATATGTGAATTTTGTGTTGGAATGGTTCAACTTGAAGAAATTCTATATATATTGCATTTTCAAAATTCGATTATGATTACGGCATCCCTCTTCATAGTTAAATTTTGAAAACATGGCAAATAAAAAATATTGTAGCAAAAGACTGGTCTAGTGTCATGTCTTTATGTCAAACATCATGAATAGTATCCCATATGCTTCGGATATAGGATCGATTTCATGTGCTATAATATTCATCCTTTCTAAATTTTCCAAATGCTTAAGGCATTTAGAAGGGAAAAGTCTAGAACTGGATATGACTAAAGTGATTAAGCAATTGTCGAGGACAATCTGAGGTTCGCCAAAGATTGGTTGCTCAGGGACATTTGGAAGTCTAGTGTTAATTTTGGTAGGACCATATCGACATTTTCTGAAAAGAGGTAACTCTTGTTCGGAAGTGATAGTCAAATAGGACTATGGAAATGTCTCCATAGGTGGAAGTGATTCAATCTATGTAAGATTAGGAAACTTAATGCAAAAAGGATGTTCCCAAGGAGCTGATCTCCTTTGGAATGCTCTGTAATGGTTGTTGTCAAGTCTTTCTGACTTTGTGCATAATCATTACAAGAGGATCAATGCATATAAGTTTAGAATCTAACAGAGTTCAGTAAATGACATAAATTTGGAATTCTTGCATTTACAATAAGGATTTGGGATTGTGAAATGAGTATCATTGGAATCATGTTCAATTGATCTACATCACAATGTAAGGATCATAGACAAACATAGTGTGCATACTTGGGGTATGGCATAACTATTGTTTAGAAAAACAAAGTGTACATGCTAGGAGCATGGGACGACTGTTGTTTTTATTCAAGTCTTAAGTTGATTATTTGAAACATTGAATAATGTGTAATCAATATGGTGATAAATAAAAAGTGGTTTTATTTATATTCAAAAGGGTTCTGAGACCATATTAGATTCGATTATTATTGTATTTCACTTTGCATGTTTTGACTTCCAAAATAGCTAGGTTATTCTTTCCGGATGACTAAGTTATTTAAACACTCCACAGTCGTTCATATGTTGGAAGTAGGTATGAATCAAGACTGTCATGAATCGGGTTTGTAGATGGCTAAATGAGTTTAGTCATGGCAATGGTTGCTACAACATTCATGAGTACTCATAAGTTATGAGTATTGGAATAAACCCACGCTCACTTGTATCACTTCATGGAATTTATCTCGAGTGATCGTGAGACGATAATATCATATAAATCTTCAAACCTAGAGATATGAGTTGTTACCTATGAGTTGGTTGTGCATTGATTGCACGTAAACGCATCAGTAACTTGATGTTATAAAACGTGCCTTTGTGTACAATTCAACAAGTAGTAGAACAAGCATATGAGTCGAAGTTTATCTGTTCCTTCTAGAAATAGAAGCGATATCTGGGCCCCTCGATGATTTTGTTGTGACCTATGTACCGGCCGGTCAGAACTGAATTGATGTGTTCGATTAAGTTCTTTGTCAAACAAATCGAAAATCGGGAAACAAACTGCTGGACAATAAGTACGACGTTGTTCCATGTATTTGTCCGGCTGATATCATGAGAACAGAGGATTATATGATCCCTTATCTAATGGACAAGTCATTGACAAGATCAGAGTTCATCTACAAGGTCAGAGTTCGACAGAAGCTTTTGAGAGCTACGATTGTCGGTTGGTTCCTGAAGTCATACGCAATTATAGTTTTAGACTTATCCAAGTGGGAGACTGTTGGATTAATGTCTAAGTCCATAACTATAATTGGTAAGACTTGACCCGACCCGGCATGGTCCATTTGGGTTGCAAACCTTCATGCACTTAGATAGACTATAATGAGAGAAATAAGACACTTATGGTTATTAATATATTATAAGTTCTAGTATATTAATAATAAGAATAATAAGATTGTTTAATTAGTATTGATCAAGAATTAATCTAGGATTAATTAAGTGATCAAAAGAAGAGTAATTAAATATATGGGTTGATTGTGTAAATCATCCATACTTATATAGTGGGCTATTGCTCCATGGATAATCAAGTTGGGCTAAAACCCATAGGATGGTCCATGGGTGCTCCATGGTGTATTTGAACCCATGGATCCAAGGAAATGGAAAGTCATGACAATTAAGGATTTACCCTAATTGTAACACTATATAATGATCTTATTCTTGACAAAAATCGGTCACTAGGATTATTCTAGAGAGGGCTAGCCGATTTCATGAAGTGTAGAACTCTCTCAAGTTGTTCTAAGTGTTTTGATAACTGTGATTCCATTTGAGGCTTCCACACTATTGGGGCTAGGCACTCAAGCTTCATGAAGACTTTCTACATCAAAGAGGTATGTATTCTATCTTGTTATATTCATGTTTTGTATGATAGATTAGGATGATACCTTGGATATTCTTATTTGCATGTATAATAGAGAAAACATAGATCCAAGGTATTTAGGGTTGCATGTACACTTAGGAGTGTTAGAATGCTCAAAACCCAACAACTTTCACATGGTCTCATTCTAAGGCCCAACCAAAAAGTCCAGTCCATCATTTGGTATTTCTAATGGCCCAATATCTCATAATCATAAAGGCCCATACTATGGCCCAATTTTCCAAATTGGGCCCAAACCCCTTACATGGGCCTTACCTTAGGCCTATTTGATTATTCCAGCCCAATTGCTTGTTCTTGGATGGCCCATTACTATCCCAATCATCAAAACCAAATAGAAATGCCCAACTTAAGGCCCAAGTGAAATTAGGGTTTTCACATTAAATGATGATTAGGGTTTAGTTTTCCGACTTAACCCATTAAGGATTTAATCCATTAAGTCCAATATTAAGTTAGGTTGATTGCAAATGATTATTAATTATTATATTAGATTCATTAAATAATTCTTATGCGGTCCCGTTAAGTTCCAAATTAGGGTTTCATGGCATTAGGGTTACCAACCCATATTAGCCAAATAGGCCCAATAGCTAGGTCCTTAAGCCCATTAGGGTCTTCCTTAGGTCAATTAGGGTCCAATAGACCCATTAGGGTTTCAAGCATCCCAAACAAATCAAACTCAACAAGGCAAGCACATCGCCACCCGACACGACGGCCGGTGGCGGCAGCCACCACCTCACGGTGGTGGTTATTGATTTTCTATTATTATTCATTTATCGATTACAATTTACAACCCAATCCGAAAAGAACATGCACACACTAACTAACATTCACACACCACAAAATACGTCTCTTGCTCGGGAATGCACACGATCACCCACTTCACGGTGGCGTACGAAGGTCCGACAGCAACAGCAGGGGCCAGCGGCACAACGGCTGAAGCCACTCTTTCTAATGGTGGTGGTGGTTCCTATAAAAGAATCACACATACTACTTCACAATTAATAATAAACACACACACACACAGCCACCTCCTACGGTGGTTGGTGGCGGCAAAAGGGGGTGGCAGAAAGCGGTGGCAGCCACCACCATGAGGTGGTGGCGGTGGATTTCAAGCCAAATAACACCCGACTTACGCATACAACTCGTGGAAGAAATCTATGTCCATAAACAACACGAGACCAAGACTCCCAACCACCGGCTAGGAGGTCGGGGTCGTCGGAATGGGCAGGTTTGGCCGTTCAAGGGACGCCGGTGTTCACAGCCTTCAAAACGGCGTCAAAACACCAAAACGAACGAGGAAATGAGAAAAGGAGTGGCAAATGACCTTACCAAGAGCCTCCCGGTCACGCGGAACCCACACATTGACGTACGCAACTGCAGTCGCCGATCTCGGTGGCTCTTCGAGCTTCCTTTACATCACCGACAACAACAATGAGGTGGTGCTCGTCGGCGGCAAGGGAATAGCAGCATTAGTGATGCCATCGATCGGAGATGCGGTAGCAGTGAACAGTTCCACTGGCCGGGAAAGGAGTGTGGAGGGTGGGGGGGGTGGCGGCTGGAGGCTCCATGGTGGCGGCTAGAGAGAAAGCGAGTTAGGGTTTTCTTTGCAATGAAACAGTGAGATAAAGAGGTTGTCGGGTATATCTCCTGTTCCTCTAAACCTTAATCCAAATGTCCAACTTCAGCCCCTCCTCACACTTTTATTTTCAAATTTAATCCGATATTTACCATTTGAACGCTGCTTCCATAATTCCTTTCAAATTTGATCCCTAATTTACCAAACAGCCCTTTAGCATCTGGAATCTCTTCAAATGAAGTCCCAAAAGTTACCATTTAGTCCCTGCCTTTATAAAGTCTTACAAAACCAATCCGGAACTTACACTCTAACCCCCAACTTCTAAAGTCGTGACAATTAGCTGCTCGAGACCAACACCTTGCTATATAATTATTGATTTTAGGCTACTATTCATTCATTCATTAATTTATTTATTTATTAAATAAGTAAACGGGGTGTTACACCTGACAATATCTTTTATACTGTGGCCTATATTTCCTCGAATCTTTTTTCAGGTCCGAATCTTTGTATTGTTTCCTGTGATACAAAGAAATTGAGTGAGTCAGATTGGGAAACCCGGTGAGTATATAGGGTTTTCATCCCGCACTAATATAGTTAATTTGTTTAATTATCTACTTCATATCAAACAATCAACCTGATTACCCACCCACGTTATCTTCTTTATTCATATATAGCAACCTATCTTAAGGGCCATCGTTTTAAATATCGTGGGTGCTTTCTATATTTTGATGAAACATTGTTAGTACAATACTATCAGTTCTTACATTGTTAGTATAATAGTACCAGTTCCTACTTTGTTACCAGTTCCTACATCGTTAGTACAATAGTACTACTTCCTACATCATTAGTATAATAGTACCAGTTCCTACATCGTTAGTGCAAGAGTACTAGTTCCCACATTATCAGTACAATAGTGTTAGTTCTTACATCGTTAGTACAATAGTACCAGTTCCTACTTTGTTACAAGTTCCTACATCGTTAGTACAATAGTACTAGTTCCTACATCATTAGTATAATAGTATCGGTTCCTACATCGTCAGTACAAGAGTACTAGTTCCTAAATCGTTAATACAATAACACCGGTTAAAGTCGTGACATTCTATCATTATATTCGTCTTTCTTTATACTATGGCATCTTATCATTTTTACCTCTCATTACCTTTCATTACCCAATATATTAAATTCATAAAAATACATATACAGTATAAATCATATAAATTCATATTTATAACATTTCATCTAACACAGGACATCTTTGGACATGTAGCATTCAATTATCTAAATATTTCATATCTATGTGTAAGATGAAAGTAATTATGTACTCACTTGTTAAAGTGGATGACTAATGAATTAAGCAACGCTTCGCTTAACACCTTGACTTTTTCTTTGATGTGACGTAGGTATGATTATCACTAAGTCTTAGTCTTATATTTTTTATGACTAATGATATTCTAGATTCCTCGGTAATCCCAATGTATATTGATCTATAGTTGATAAGGAGCAACAATGTAAGCTCATATCGGAGGTAAGCTTTGTTTGGTATACAGAGTAAACTGTTTGGAAATCCCACTTTAAACACCTCATTAAATCTAGCCTAGACATCACCCCCGTTAGTTGATCAATCCTCATTATGACATGGAATCACTGGTAAATCCTATTTATAGATTCATAATAACGACTATGAATATAAATATAAGTTACACTTGAATTAAGATAACCGCAACTTAACTTACAGAGGTTTTAGCGGAGACTGGGAAATTATGCTAGCAGAACTTCGACTCGAGAGCTTCTACTTTCCAGGCTCGCAGTGACTCATGATAGATAAAATACCCTAGAATCTAGACAAAACCAGACCAAAGGATAAAGAGTTAAGAGGAATCGTTATTAAATTGAGTGAGGAATGAGAGTTCAATGCAGTATTTATAGGGCATTTTCGAGGAGGCGCGCCATGCCTTGGCTCTGATTGGCCACCCTCCTCACGACACGTGGCATGCATTTGCTGGTTTGACATGGTGGCTTCTAGAAGCGCGTGTCGCACCTTTGTGCACGTGGCGCAAAACGTAAATATTAAAAAATTCATAACTTCTTCATACAAACTCATTTTTTTGACGTTCTTTATGTCCATGTCTAGCTATCGACGAGATCTACAATTTTTGTTTAGACTCCGCCAACTAATTCTCAACTTTTTCTAAAGTTATATTATTAAGAAGCTTAGACTGTTAAAGTCCGTATAAAATCATAACTTTCTCTTATGACCTTCATTCTCGACTATCATTATATCGACAGAATCATATTAACGAGATCTTCGACTCTCATTTAAATTGTTTTTTTCCCGAACACTCGACCGATTCGAAATTCGGTTTCTGTGTTAACACAACTGGATTGAAACTTTTAAAAATCATAACTTCTCCATATAAAGTCAGATTTGGACGTTCTCTATATGAGCGCTCTCGGTTTTATGAGTACTACAAATTTATTTTAGATTTATTAGGCTAATAATCCACGTATCTAAAATGCACTTTTTATGACTCGTGTAGCTGTGTCGATTTAATCAAAAAACTTCTTAAAAGCATAACTTCTTCATTTGAAGTCGAATTTTAGAGTTATTTATATTTACGTAATCCTTGTCACATGTACTATAATGTTGGTTAAAATTATTTTTCCTAGATAACCTTCTATAAAAATTTCATTTTATCGTTTATCGATAAATTCTTTAAAAGACTTATAATATATACTCTGCGACGTGCAAGACTACCGATCTCCCTTTTTGAGGGTTCAAATTTTAATAATTATATTTTATTATATCTTAATTGTCTAGCTCAAAGTTGTGGGAATTGTACACATCGTGCCTAATACATGACCACGTCGCGGTTACGTAAAAGATGATCACAACTCAAAAGGTGTTGCCACGCTGTGGTAACCCTCTCCACCACATCGTAACCACTAAAAGTTGCACATGATTAAACATAAAACTCATGCCTAAAAACTGGATGTTACATATCCCCTCTCCCGTATCTCTCTCCTTAGTTTTTAGGGTTCTGGACTTTTGGTTACAAGGCAATTGAATTTGTCAAGAGATAATTTACCAACCCCTTTCTCTATTAGCTTCTTGGGTTAGTTTTTATAGTACGTTTGCTTTAACATCCTAAAAATTACAAATAGATTTTTCAATTTTTAAATATAATAACTAATTAAAACCTTTTTTTCAAAAACCATTAAGTAACATTCATTTTATTAAAACCATACAATATCAGAGTTAAGGTTACAAAACCGCGAAAAACGAATATCTTCAATGTGTGTGTACAGTCCCGCCGAGCTCTTCTCACTAACAACCTACAAAATGTTTAATGCACAACAATAAGCGTAAAGCTTAGTGATTTCCCCATTATAACACATATTCTGCTATACATAAAATGCATCCACACAAGTGTTTGGCTCTAGCACCGAACCGCCAAATCTCTTATCCACATAAACATACGTAACAATCATACATGAAATAAAAGGTCTGGTCCAATCCCGTGGTGAATGTTATGCGTCAAATCATAGTCTTACTTCTTTCCATGGGCTACCCTCATGGTCTTTCCATACAATTCCATGGGTTAACTCCATGGTCTTACAAGAAAGTGTCATGGGCTACCCCCATGTTGTTTCCTTGCAATGTCATGGGCTACCCCCATCGTCTTACAAGCAAGCACCATGGGCTACTGTCACACCCCAAAATCGAGAACGATGGAAACATTCTGGGGCGGAGGACGTCATGTAATGTATCACAACAATGTAAAGTAGTAAACAAGCAACAACATCATCCATTGCATTAATAGTATAATTTTAAATACATGTGCGTTCTTTCATATCATAAGACAACATAATGAATGTTCAAAATAAAGTACGAGTCTTGACTACTCCGTCTTCACAAAACCTGGTCGTCGTACCTGTCTATTTGTGACATGAGAATACAAGTTATTTTGAAAGCGAGTATCAGCCAAAAAGCTGGTGAATTCATAAGTATTAATGTGTCTTTGATTTGTAAAACTGGAAAGTAAAGACTTGTAAACATTTGGAGAAAAGTTTGAAAATGTTTGTAAGTAATTGTAAACGTTTGAAAACCCTAGAAAATCCTATATTTCCTACTAGTATAAAAGTAGTCTTCTACCAAGACTCGACTGTTTTGAAAGTAGTCTTCTTCCAAGACTCGACTGTTTTGTAAGAAAGCATCACTGTAAATATGACGGTTTTTCCCTGTTTAACTATTATTATAAAAGTTATAGTCTACCTCGTCGATTATGTGTATGAGTCACAATATAAAGGTAATAAGGAAAAATAGTTTATCTATATCAAATATATCCTACCTCGTCGTTCATGTGAATGTGTCACAAAGTAAACGAAGGAGAATAATATAATAACTAAAGATGTATCCTTTTGTATTAGGATATTCACGGCGTGGAAACTCGCTGAACAGTACAACCGTGGACACCCGTCGATGCTCCTTTTCCCTACTGTAGCTAACAGCTTTGGGTGTGGAATGGTAAGTCCCAAAACGTTTGTAACAGATCCTATGTAATAGTATCTATTAAACGTATTAATGTAGACGTGTTCATGTAAGCGTATCTCTGTAAACGTATCAATGTAAACGTATCTCTGTGATCGTATCTATGTAAACGTACTCATGTAAGCGTATCTATGTAAACGTATTCATGTAACATGTAATGTATTAGTATAGACTCATGAATGAACTGACTCTTGTGTGATTCCTTGTACTTGGAATTATAAGTAGTATCTCCTAACTATACCTATTATAGTTACTAGTAATGTACGAGTATAACTGGAGGTATACCTTTGCTACCCAAAGGTACTGAACTCACTAATGGAACCTTTATACCTACATATGTATACATGATATATAATTAATATTTAGACGACATTCGAACGAGCAACCGATGCCCTAAGGCCACATCCCAACGAGGAAAAGGAAATAAAGCGAGCTAACCGTCCTAAGTCCTTTAAACATTATTTATATAAATATACATATTAAGGCATGCATTTTACAATATAAAAGCATAAAAGAAGTTTTGTAAAACCTTTGAAAAGTTTAATACTAAGAAACGATGACTTGATGTCAGTTTATAAAACGATTTGAAAGTATTTGATTTGATAAAACAGTTTAAGTATAAGGAAAACCTTTGTTTGAAACACATTCGTAAAAGAGTTTGAAAGGAAACTTACAGTATATAAGATAGTTTGATAAAGAGTTTTAAACATGTAAAAACGTTTAATAAAGTCATTTGAAGAAATCTGTTTGGTAAAACAGTTAACGTATAGTAAATCCATTTGCATGCTAGTTATTAATCACATGTGATTGATATAATAACTTAACATGATTCAACTTGTATTCACACCCATAAAGCATTTATAAACATTTACAAAACATTTAAAAGGTTAATTAAGTGGTATGAACTCACCTGCAGTGAGCGGATCGGATGGAAGTGTCGAATAAGTGCTTGGTGCAAGTGAAGACTTAGACACACACAATGATCCTGATAACATATGAAGACATATGTATATATATAATTAGTGATTATAACACTAATCAAACATGTATAAACATCCTAATGTGAGGAAAACACTTTAGTGAAAGTGTTAGGAGGCCATTGGATTGCGACAAAGGAGTGCAAGGCCTTATACAGGAGTTTATGGTCAATGGACCATGTTTCTTGGAGTTTACGATCTAGGGGAGTTTACTCCTGACCATAATCTCTCAATTAGATCACTAAATGAGGCTTATAACTATCATAACTTAAGTGGATAAGTGTTCCAAGGCTTAAACAAGAGGTTGGGCGAGTTTATGGTCCAAGAATGGCCTTGTATGGTGTTTACGGTCTGGGGACCACTTCCCCATGAGTTTATGGCCGTAAACTCATGGTAAGAAGTACCATTTCGTGTATTGAAGTCCTTAGTTGAATGGTGTAAGGCTCTATGCTAATATCCAAGGCTTACTAAGGTGTTAGGGGCATCAAAACACCCTTTGGGGGTGTTTACGGTTTTGGGAGATTCCCAAACTGTAAACTCATGTTCATGGGGGGTTTTGGAACTTTTCAAGTGCTAAAACAATTAAGGAAAGGACCTATGCTAGTTATCAAGGCTTATGAGGAACTAGGGCACACTTTGGCACCCTTTTTAGGGTTTACGGTCCAAGAACATCATGGACCGTAAACACCTTGTTCTTGGTGTTTCTTGGGTGATTTCTTGATATATGGAAATGTAAAAAGCTTTAATATACTCTAGGATAGAAGTACTTACATTTGGGCAGAAAGCTTGAAGATTCTTGGGAGATAAATCGGGTTTTCTCTAGTTGAAATGGAAGAAATAAAGGAAAAATGGCTAAGTACCATATATATAGTCTTGAGGGTTTACGGTCCAAATACCATTTGGGCCATAAACTCCAAACTCTTGGAGTTTTGAGACTTCTAAGATGCACAAAATGCCCTGGAGTATACATCCTATGTTTACCTCTTGAAGGGTTAAAGCTCAGAATGCTCAAACGGACACCAAACGTGCTAAAAGGTAGCAGAAATGAGTTTGACTTTCTATGAAGTGTTTGACTGAACTGGATGGAAAATTTTGGGTTGTCACAGCTACCCTTATGGTCTCTCCCTGAAATGTCATGGTCTACCCCCATGGTCATACAAGCAATTATCATGGGCTACACATCTGGTCATTCCCTGCAATACACAAAGTCATATTTAGTCATGGATCAGATAGACAATGTGACATCCCTAATTTCCCGACAAGAAAAAACCGAATTGTTTATGCTTTTTCAAAATCAGAGTATCTGTTTGAGGAATAATATTGCGGAATTTGTTCCCAAAAACATGATAATTATATTATCAAAGAGTATCTGTTTTGAGGAATAATATTGCGGAATTTGTTCCCCAAAACATGATAATAATATTATCAAAGAATTTCCAAAGAAATGTATTTTATTATATTAAAAAATTGGGATGTCATCGTCAATACGGAAACATAAGCATAACGAAATATTACAAGCCTCAGAGTAATTAAACTAGTGGCATAATACTCCTCAAATCTCTCACAAAAATGTATATTTTAAATTGCTACCTGTAATACAATAAACTAAGTGGGTCAGCTTGGGAAACCTGGTGAGTACATAAGGTTTTCAACCCATAATATAATAATCAATTTGTTATAGTTATATAATTAACATCAATCAATTAACCTGATTACTCATTCTCATTATTCTCACTCCCTGGTCCTAGATCGATGATCTTATGGGATTTATCCTGAAGTGTCTCTAAGTGAGCAATACTTCTTCGTAAGTCCATTACCAATATTTTCTAATAGGGTAGTCATGGAGTGAATAGAGTACCCACATGAATAATTCATTCATACCTACAGTTCGTAGTCTTGTCCGTTTGAGGTTCCTTAACATCTACAGATCGGGAGTCCTACCCATGTAGAATTTAGTAACACCTATATGTCGAAGACCTGTCCGTGTATGGTTCATTAATGCCTAAAGGTTGTAGACCTTCCCACAAGATAATTTACTAACACCCACAGGTTGTATACATGTCCGTGTCTGAGTTAAAAATACCTACAAGTTGTATACCCACCCATGCTCTATTGATTATTAACTGCATGTTGTAAACCTACCCGTGTATAATTGATTAGCACCTACAGGTTGTAAGCCTGCCCATGTATGCTTTATCAACATATACAGGTTGCATACCTTCCCATGTAGGAGTATGTGAAACATCTACATGTTGCAAACTTGTCCATGTTGACCAGACTTGTCTAGATTAGTCTGTGGTAGTCCTTTATATCCTACTAGATGACTACTCCTTAGTAGGAGAATAATACCATGTTAGATACAATCCATCATTATATATTACTTCATATAACCCTTTACTACCCAATACACTTTAGGTATTATAAAGTAGTTCAATATAGTATAACCACATAATCATATCAAGCGCAAGTATTGCAAATTCAAATAAAAGGCACACATAGCATCTAATTAGTTAAATACTTTATATCTAGATGTAAGATGAAAGTAACTATGTACTCACTTGTTAAAGTGATGACTGGAAGGTTGGGCAGTGCTTCGCTTCAGCACTAAGAATTTCCTTTGATGTGACCTAGGTTTAGTTATCACTAAGTCTTAGTTGGTTATTTCATGTGACTAATTATTAGTCTAGATTCATCATTAATTCAAAGTCTACTTATTTATAACTGATACGGGGCAACCAGATAAGATCATATCGGAAGCAGGGTTTGGTTGGTATATAGAGTATACTATTTGGAAATCTCTCTTTAAACACCTAACTATATCTAACCTTGCCATCATCCCTGTAAGTAGATCAATCAGTATAACGACTTGGAATCACTGATAATTCTTCTTTATAGGTTCATAATAACAATAATGAACTTAGCCTATGTTTGGCATACTAGCTGAAAAGCTAGCTGATAGTTGAAAAGCTAGCTGTTAAATAAAAAGCTAGCTGATAGCTGAAAAGCTAGCTGATAAAAAATGATGTTTGGTAAAACTAGCTGAAATATATAAAATTGCATAAAAGGGCATTTAAAAGAATGTGTTTCTATAATTAATTAAAGGGTATATTTGGAAATTTTTTAAAAAGCTCCAAAAAAGCTATTCTAAGTAGCTTTTTAAAACGCAAGCTTATAAGCTACTTTTTGGTTTGCCAAACACGAAAACATAAAAAAGCTCGAAAAATAAGCTAGCTTATCAGCTAGTTGTGGCGCGCCAAACACAGCCTTAAACATAAGTTACACTTAAAGCGTAGTAAGTATAGCTTAAATTACATAAATTTTTAGCATAAATTGGAAAGTTTGCAAGCAAAACTCCGACCCAAAAGCTCAATTTTCCGGGATCATTGATGCCTTAGAGCCTCGCTAAGATACTCCAACCCCCCCCCCCCCCCCCCCGGCACCAAAAATAAAATTTCAGAAATGGGATCTATAGATAAAGGAATATTTAGGAGTGACTTTTTAAGAATAAATGAGGCAAAATCATCTATTTATAGGTTGTTCAAGGTCTCCCCACATCTTGCCACGTCGTGGCCTTGAGTAGACGGCCTTGAGTAGACAGCAAGCCAAAATGCAGGTAAAACTATATATCTTATAAAGTGCATAACTTTCGCATACAAGCTCCATTTTTGACGTTCCTTATATCCATAGGTAGCTATTGACGAGATCTACAAATTTTGCTTAGACTCCGTTGGCTAGTTTTGACTTTATTTTTGAAGTTATATTTTAACATGCTTAGACTGTTAAAGTCCGTTAAAAATTCATAACTTTGTCATCTGATGTCCGTTGAATCTTAGAAAAATCATAACTTCCTTTAATGAAGTCAGATTTAGACGTTCTATATATGCACGCTCTTGGTTTAACAACTATTACGACTTTTGTTTAGACCACTTAGGCAAAAAACTAATTTATCAAAAAATTTACTTTTTACGATACGTAGAGATGTGTTGGCTTAGTCGTGAAACTTCAAAGAAGCATAACTTCTTCATACGAAGTCGGATTTCAGTGTTCTTTATATGTACAAAATCCTTGTGACATATACCATAAGTTTGGTTAATACTATTTATCCTAAATAATCTTCTATCAAAAAGTCATTTTAACGCTTATTATATCTTAATTAACTAGCCCAAATTTGCGTGTGTTATAGTTATCTCCCCCTTAGAATGATTACGTACCTGAATCATCAAAAAAAATGGGCTTGTGTAAAGACTCTACACATTATCTTTTCATAATAGGTAATAATTGTAACTCTTATGTCCTTTCAAATGAGTATCTAACTTGAGGACTTCTTGACTGCTGGCGGTGCTCAATATTGCACCTACTCTTTATCCTATGTTGTTCTTTCAATAGTAACCTTCAAGTTACAAACCCAATTCTTATTCGAGACTCCTTCTCATTCTTAAACAAACTTAACTTAAGATAAGGTCTTTACTTCGATTACCGTTGCAAACCGATGGGTTGTGCATCTAATGACCTCTTGTCGTATGATGCAATGGCTAGACTCAGGTATTTTGAGTAAGACTCCAACATGAATGATACATTCCTTCCTATTCTAATATGATATAATCACATTACACCAGGTAGAAGTTTTAGCTATAGGCTGCTTAGCCTTAACGACGGTCGCGACACTTCTGTCGATTGCTTTGATTATCCCCTCCTTTAACCTCCTGACTAGATTCGGATACTACAATGAACATGGTTCTCTAAACCAATTAACTTATTTTGCAGACTTATTCTCAAGTCAGAATCGATATATGACCACTTGGGTTGGAATAACAGTCATCTTCGTAGTCATTATTGAAACGATGGTAACGATGGAAACAAACAAAAAAAAACTCAACTACTAGTGCGTTAGTAACCTTGTGACTTTCCATGATCCAAGTGCGAGTCACGTTCTTCCGGTAGTATAGGCCTCTACTACCTTTCACAAATGTTCATACTCGTCCCAAGTTTTGCCTCTCAGTCCTCCAAGTCACCACACAAGAAAAATCATATAACAACTTAACACATAAGATAACATAACTAAGGTTTATATTATTTATTGAAATGATTACATAGATATTCAATTTCACCCTACACTATGCCTCTTATATTAAGCTACACCACACGATACTATCTATATGGATACTTTACATCTCGATCTTCAGGTATACAAATCCTTACTCCTGATCCCTTGCATCGTCGCCTGTTTCATAAAGGGTCATATAGAATGCTCTTGCCATTAGCTTCAGCGGCGTGTTCGGCCTTGCTGCTTCATTTCTCTTTGGGCGGTCATTCCTGAGATGCCTGCTTCTCCACATTTGTAGCATACGCTCTAGGTGAAGTTACTAGCATAGTGGCCAGTCTTTACATAGTTGAAGCAAGTCACTTGATTGGTGCATCTTCTGAAGTGTTTCTTCCTACACTTCTCGCACCATTTTGCCTCATTAATATGCCAAGTCCTATTGTCGTTTGGACCGGAATTTGAAATATGCTTTTTTTTTCGGATCTTGAAGATCCCTCAAACTTCTTTTTCTCTCCAGTTTCAATTTTCTCCAGACCTTTCTCCTTTATCTAGGTCTCCACATTCCTAGTTGCCCAGATGGCTGCTTTCAGAGTAGTTTCTAGCTTCACCGTTGGCCCATAATCTGCTGGTAGTCACAAAAAAAACTTATTTACCTTGGAAAGTTCAGTAAGAAGGAAGTTAGGAACTAGCTTCATCTTTTCCGCGAAAGTTGTAGCATACTCGCTGACACTCATTTTCCCTTTCTTCAGGTTCTGGAATTCGTTGTTAATCTCTAGAAGATCTTGCTCAGAGCAGTACTGTATTTTCAGATGCACAAGAAAGTCTTCCCCATACATCTTACTTGCTTCTTCCTTAGGCATGGTATCAGCCAGTAACTTCCACCAGCTTAATACCCCAGTCTTCAACTATGTGACTGCGAGAACAGTCTTCTGCCTATTGCTACAGTAGCAACTCTCAAAAACCATCTCCATCTCGAAGATCCAATCCATAACTTCCACCGACGTTGGGCTACCAAAAAGACTCGGTGGCTTGGATTTCATAAAGTCCTTGTACGTGCATCCGTATCTATAATTTCCTTCATTTGGTTGGTTCCTTCCAACAACTATTGGCTTAGCTTGGCTAAAAGTCCGACTATAGTTTCCCGCCTCAGACTATTCTTCATTCAACTCAGGTTGTAGAACAGTTGTAGTGCATTCATCCTTATTATCACGTAACATTTGTCTCATCTACTCCTTTTGTTCGTCTATCATAGCCAAAATCATTGCATGGACGTGATAGCTTCAACTACTGGCATGACCTCAGGTGCACGCTCAATCACATGAGGCTTAGGTAGTTGGTTTCCATAATTGTTTCCAATTCTTCTATGTGTTCTTACCATGACATTCTATACACCAAAGCAGACGTTCAATGTATAGTGATGAGAATTAAGATAGGGAAAGCTTTATTTATGATGGGACATATAAATATTCGTATCACTCTAAAAAGTTATATGTTAGTTCTAATGTTGTACTTAAACGTTTAGAAACTTGAACACATAAAATTTCTAGATCCGGTCGGTAATATACCATAGATCCGACGAAATAATAGCATCATAAAGCACATAAGGCATCTTATAGCTAAAAGATAAATCATTTAGCACATAAAAGCAATTTAGGCATCTTTCCAAAAATAAACTAGTTCTCGTGTCTATTCAGTCATATTTCCTAAATATAGCAAACACTCATCTTACAGTCATCTCTTAGCATTCTAACTTTAAGTCTAGAAATCCTAGAAATTTCTAGTTCGCTTAAACTAATGCTCTGATACCAATTGTCACATCCCCAATTTCACGGCTAGAAAAGACCAATTTGTTTATGCTTATTCAAAAATCATAGTATCATTTTTGAGGACTAATATTGTGGAATTTGTTCCCAAAAACATGATAATGATATTATCATAGCATTTCTAAAGAAATATATTTTATTTATATTAAAACGTTGGGATGTAATCTTCAATAAATAAACATAAGCATAACAAAATATTACAAGCATTGTAGTAATAAAACTAGTGGCCTAATACTCCTCGAATCTCTCAACATAACATATCTTTTAAATTGCTACCTGTAATACAGTAAACTGAGTGGGTCAGGTTGGGAAACCTGGTGATTACATAGGGTTTTCAACCCACAATATTATAATTATTTTGTTACAATCATATAATTCGCATCAATCAATTAACCCGGCTACCCATTCTCGTTATTCTCATTCCCTGATCCTAGGTCGATGATATTAAGGGATCTATCGTAAAGGATCTCTAAGTGAACAACATTGCTTCTTAGGTCCATTACTAATCTATGCTAATAAGGTAGTCATGGAGTGAACGGAGAACCCACTTGAATAACTCATTCATACCTAGAGTTTGTAGTCCTATCCGTATGAGGTTCCTTAACATCTACAAGTCAAGTAACTGCTTATGTATAATTTAGTAACACCTAGAGGTCGAAGACCTATCCGTGTATAGTTCATTAATACCTATAGGTTGTAGACATGCCCGCAAGATTACTTACTAACACCTACAGGTTGTATACCTCCCTGTGTCTGACTTAAAAACACATACGAGTTGTATACCTGCCCATGCTTGGTTGATTAACACCTACAGGTTGTAAGCATACATGTGTACAATTGATTAACACCTATAGGTTTTAAGCCTTGTGTATGGTTTCGAAACATATAAAGGTTGCATACCTTCCGGTGTAGGACTTAATAAAACAACTAAACCCATCCATGTTGATAAAACGTCTCGAGACTAGTCTGTGGTTGTCCTCTATAGCCTACTAAATGACTAATCCTTGGTTGTACAATAATACCTTGATGGCTTCAATCCCTCATTATATATTACCTAATATAACCCTTTATTACCCAATACACTTTAGGTATTATAAAATAGTCAATATAGTATAACCAATTAATCATATTCAACACAAGTATTGCAAATTCAGACAAAAGGCACACATAGAATCTAAGTAGTTAAATACTTCATATCTATGTGTTGTTGAGGTATGAAGTCTTGTCCAACATGGAGCACTTAAGATCAAGATGAGCACTTGGATGAAGCATGTTGATTTCATTTATAGCACTTAGAACTTAATGGAGCACTTGAGGTTCTTGGAGCATGTGACAAAGGAACGGATCATCTAAGAAAGGAATGGATCGTCTAAAAAGGAATGGATAAAGTGCCAAAGGAACAGATCATACAGAAGGAGGTTTGGTGCACTTGGGAGTGATATGGAGCAACAAGGGGACCTTATTCTGCCACCTGCTGAAGATGTGGGCCAAGAAGGATGTTGTTGCGTCAAAGGCACTCCTTCTTGCACCAAGATACTCCCTCTTGCACCATGGGGTTTCCTCTTGTGCCATGGAGTATATTGTTGTGCCAAGCATGTTCTCGTTGTCCCAAGGTGGTGATGTTGCTCAAACCTAGAAGTTATTGCGCCATACTTATGCTTGTTGTGCCATCCTTGCACATGTTGCACCATCATGGTGCAAGATGGGCCATTTTGGTTCCTTGATGAGCCATGGTATCCCTGATGAGCCGAATATGCTATGAAGTCCTCTATGATGCTCAAGATCGTTCAACGACGCTCAGAAGTTGGTATTGTTCAAGGATTACCTGATGTTGTGCCACCATGATGGATGTTGCGAGATTAGTGTTCATGATGCGCCAGTTGTACATCATGATGCTCCACTATGGCACATGATGCTCTATCATGTGTATTGTTGAAGCTCATGAGTTGTATGAAATGGAAGAATGTTCCAAAAGATGTTGCATGGCGGGATATAATTCATTGTCACCTTTCATGGGCCTATTGGACAATAGGCTTGGCCTATTAGGGTTCTAGGTATGATCCCTCAAGTATAAATAAACTCATATCTCTATCATTGTATGTGTGCAGAAATTTCAAGCGAGTAATCAGTGTAAGGTTGAGAGCACTCCTTTGGAGTATTTCGTAAGCAAGAGAGATTCTTTTTTTTTTGAGAGCTCAAGTGAGGTATAACCTTTATGTGTGATTGTATTTGTTATTAGAAGTTAATAAAATCCTCTTTCTATCTCTCTCTCTCTCTCTTGTTCGCCCATGGATGTAGGTCACCTTGACCGAACCACATTAAATATTGTGTTCACTTAATTTAATTTTTCAAAAGTTTTATTTCCACAAGGTCACCAAAGTTTGTTTTGTTTTTTGTTAGAAGTGCTTAACTTGTTTTGTTGTCACCCAAAAAACTGGTATCAGAGCTATGGCTGAAGACGGGATAGTTAAGATCAACAAATTCAATGGGCACAATTTTGGTTTCTGGAAAATGCAAATTGAAGACTACCTCTACCAGAAGAATTTACATGAACCATTGTCCAATAGTAAACCTGAAGAAAATGAAGCAGGAGGATTGGGAGTTGTTAGATTGGAAGGCACTTGGTGTGGTGAGATTGTCCTTGGCAAAGAATGTAGCATACAACATTGTCACTATGAAGACTCCTCATGAGTTGATCAATGCACTATCTAACATGTATGAAAAACTTTCAGCAACGAATAAGGTTCACTTGATTTGACAATTGATAAATCAGAAGATGAAGGAAGGTGGCTTAGTGACTGATCATGTTAATGAATTTAGTTCAATCCTATCAAGGTTGATGTCAACTGATATTAAATTTGAAGATGAAGTCATGGCATTGCTACAATTATCATCTTTGTCTGATAGTTGGTATGGTACAGTGACAACAGTTAGCAGCTCAAATGAGGGTGCTAAGATGACGTTCGAAGGCATTCACGATTTAATCCTTGGCGAGGATGTACGCAGACGGAGTGCTGGAGAAGCTTCCAATAGTATTTTGAGTATAGAAGATAGAGTAAGGGGGTCTAATAGAGGATGCTGGGTTAGTGGAAGATCGAAGTCGAGAAGGAGAGGTGGGCAAAAAAATAAGAGGGACATGACCTGTTGGAACTGCAAAGAGAGTGGTCATGACAAAAGTCATTGCCTAATGCTCATGGAAGATAAAGGCCAAAAAGAGATGAATATGGCATAAGAATTTAAAGGTGACACGCTCATTTGTTCAGTTGAAAATTCTATACCATCTTGGGTCTTGGATTTTGGTGCGTCATTTCATGCTAGTCATTCCAAACATGTGATGCATATCTTCAGGCATTACCAAGGGAAGGTCAGGCTAGCATATAAAAAGTGTCTGGATATCATGGGTGTCAGAGATATGGTTCTCAAGACGACTCTAGGTATGGATTGGACTTTGAAGAATGTCAAGTTCATTCAAAATCTAAAGAGGATGTTGATATCAGTTGGAAAACTTGATAATGAAGGTCATCATGTTACATTTGTTGATCACAAGTGGAAAGTGAAGAAGGGAAACTTGATCATTGCTAAGGGTCAGAAACATGGTACACTATACATGGTGGACATTTCTGATGATGAGGCACATGTTATTGAAGAAGATGGGGGCATCCACTCTATGCCACAAAAGATTTGTTCATAAGAGTGAAGAGGGAATGAGGAAGCCTATATCTAGTGAGAGGATTCCAGATTCAAAGAATGTAATAGATGCTTCTAAGCCGTGTTCTATTGTCAGACAGAAGAAAGTCAGTTTTGTGAAGATAGGAAATCCGCTTAAGTTTGGGAATTTGGGTTCATTTTATTCTAGTGTTTACATTCCACCTTCAGATTCTTCAGTGGGGGGATCCATAATCATGTAAAACCTATCTCTGGTCAAAGGATAGGCAGGTGTTCAAGAAGGAGTGGGAGCTCTCATAAACCTTGAAATAGTGGGAGCTCGGGTGATAATGGTTATAAGGGTAGAGTTATAGGTGTTTCAAAGATCAAACCATATATTATCCAGAGGAGCACAAAGCAAAATACTCTAGTGAGGTATTCTCCATCAATCAATGACATGTTTATGTGTGAGAATGGGTTAAAACCAGAGGCATTGAGGTTGAACTCCATAAATAGGGAAAAGGCTGTGGACGACAAGTTGAGCGAACTGCAAAATAGTAAGATGTTTCAAGTTAATGATAAGATAGATGGCAGTAAAAATTGAAAGGGAAGATTGGCGGTCAAGGGAATACAACAGAAGGGAGAGGACGATTCTCCAGTTGCGAAGATGACTACAATTACTTCTATGTTGAATGCAATGACCTCTGAAAATCTCCAATTAGAGCACCGACATGTGAATACAACTGATCTCCTTTATGATAACTTAGAAGGAGACATCTTGAAGGCATAGCCACAAAGTGCTCTTATATTTGATAAGAAAAATATGGTCTTTAAGAAGAAAGAAAACATGTATGGCATGAAGCAAACTTCTAAGTAGTGGTACTTAAAGTTTGATAACTTCATGAGGAGGAGTGGGTTTAGAAGACGTGAGGTCGATCACGGTTGTTACTTGAAGAAGTTATGCTCCTCATACATCATCCTTGTATTAAATGTTGATGTCGTGTTGATTTCTGGTTCCAACACACAGAAGATCAATGAGCTTAAGATGTGGTTGACCAAAGAGTTCAATACAACGAACCAAGGGGATACTAAGCTAAAGAAAGTCCTTAGTATGGAGAACTCAACAGATGAATGTACTAAGGTGTTTACCACTGAAAATTTGAAGCCAGACATGGCTTCAGCTGCCCTTTCAAGATTTTGAGGACGGGGGTTGGAGTAGAGAGGGAGAGGGATTGAGAGAATGATGAAGACTTTGAATGGCAGATGAAGTTGTTCAAGCCTTCAAGTGGGAGATTGCTAAGGTATGAAGTCTTGTCCAACATGGATCACTTAGAATCAAGTTGAGCACTTGTATGAAGCATTTAGAGTTCATTTGGAGCACTTAGAACTCAATGGAGCACTTGAGGTTCATGGAGCATGTGACAAAGGAATGGATCATCTAAGAAAGGAATGGATCATCTGAAAAAGCAATGGATCAAGTGCCAAAGGAACAAATCATACAGAAGAAGGTTTGAAGCACTTGGTACTAATATGGAGCAACAAGGGGACCTTGTTGCTCCATCTGTTGAAGACTTGGGCCAAGAAGGATGTTGTTGCCCCAAGGGCACTGCTTCTTGCGCCGTTAGGTATTCCTCTAATGCCATGGAGTTTCCTCTTGTGTCATGGAGTATATTGTTGTGCCAAACATATTCTTGTTGTGTAAAGGTGGTGATGTTGCTCCAACCTAGAAGTTTTTGCGCCATACTTGATGCTTGTTGCCCCATCCTTGCACATGTTGCACCATCATGGTGCAAGATGGGCCATTTTGGTTCCTTGGTGAGACATGGTATCCCTGATGAGTCAAGTATGCTATGAAGTCCTCTATGATGCTTAAGATCATTTAAGCATGCTCAGAAGTTGGTATTGCTCAAGGATTACACCATGTTGTGCCACCATGATGCATATTGGGCCATTAGTTCATGATGGGCCTCGTGTACATCATGATACTCCACTATGACACATGGTGCTCTACCACGTGTGTTGCTGATGCTCATGAGTTGTATGACATGAAAGAATGTTCCAGAAGATGTTGCATGGCGGGATATGATAGGTTGTCACCTTTCATGGGCATATGGGCCAATAGGCTTGGCCCATTATGGTTTTAGGTATGATCCCTCAAGTATAAATAGACTCATATCTCCATCATTGTATGTGTGTAGATATATAAAGAGAGTAATCACCGTGAGGTTGAGAGCACTCCTTTGGAGAAGTTAGTAAGCAACGGAGATTCTTTTGTTTTTTAGAGCTCAAATGAGGTGTAACCTTTGTGTGTGATTGTAGTTGTCTTGTAAGTTAATAAAATCTCTCTCTCTCTCTCTCTCTCTCTCTCTCTCTCTTATTCGCCCGTGGATGTAGGTCACCTTGACCGAACCACGTTAAATTTTGTGTTCACTTGATTTACTTTTTCTGAAGTTTTATTTCCGTAAGGTCCTCTAACTTTGTTTTGTTTTTTTTAAGTGCTTAACTTGTTTTGTTGTGACCCAACATGTGTATGATGAAAGTAACTATGCACTCACAACACTTCGCTTCAGGAATTAGCATTTCCTTTGATGTGACCTAGGTTTAGTTATCACTAAGTCTTAGTTGGTTATTTCTTGGGACTAATTATTAGTCAAGATTCATCATTAATTCAAATTCTATTAATCTATAACTTATAAGAGACAACCAAGTAAGATCATATTGTAGGTAGGGTCATTTGGTATATAAAGTATACTGTTTGGAAATCTCACTTTAAACACCTCACTAAATCTAGCCTTTTCATCATCCCCATAAGTAGATCAATCGGTATAACGACTTGGAATCACTGACAGATCTTATTTATAGATTCATAATAACAATAATGAACTTAAACATAGGTTAAACTTAAAGCATAGTAATTGCAGCTTAACTTACAATTTTTTTAGCAAAAATCAGAAAGTTTCCAAGCAGAACTCCGACCCGAAAACTTCTATTTTCCGGGATCTCTGATGCCTTAGAGCCTCGCTAAGATACTCCAAACCCCCCCCCCCCCCCAAAAAAAAAGCTTCATAAAATGGGATCTATAGAGAGAGGAGTGGTTGGGAGTGATTTGTGATGAAGAAATGAGGTAAAATAGTTTATTTATAGGTTGTTCAGGGTCTCCCCACATCGTGTCGCATCTTACCATGTCGTGGCCTTGAGTAGGGAGCAAGCAAAAACTCAATTAAAACTACAGATCTTAAAAAATGTATAACCTTCTCATACGAGCACCATTTTTGACGTTCTTTATATCCATGTGAAACTATTGACGAGATTCTCCAACTTTTGTTTAGACTTTGTTGGCTAATTAGACTTTATTTTTAAAGTTATATTTTAACAGACTTATATTGTTAAAGGTCGTTAAAAATTCCTAACTTTGTCATCCGACATCCGTTTTTGACTGTCTTTATATTGTTGAAGTCCTATTTACGAGATCTTAAAATCTCGTTTAGATCGTTTCGGCTAAAAATCGACCAATCTAAAGTTCAATTTCTAAGTTGTATACTTATACACCGAATCTTAGAAAAATCATAACTTCCTCTAATGAAGTCAGATTTAGACGTTATCTATATGCACGTTCTCATTTTAACAACTACTACGAATTTCGTTTAGACCACGTAGGATAAAAAGTAATTTATCAAAAATTTACTTTTTACGATACGCAGAGTTGTGTTGCTTAATTGTGAAACTTCAAGGAAGCATAACTACTTCATACAAAGTCGGATTTCAGCGTTCATTATATGTACAAAATCCTTGTGACATATACTATAAATTTGGTTATGATTATTTATCCTAAATAATCTTTTATTAAAAATCATTTTTAACACTTATTATATCTTAATTGACTAGCTCGAATCTGCGGGTATTACAGACAATCAAACACTTATTATATCTTAATTGACTAGCCATCCATAGTGACCCTACCCTTGACCACTTCTCAATGGAGTCCTTTTCTAGTCAAACATAATCCTAATAACTGACCTTCCCTAGCTACCCTATCCAAATATAACTCCCAACAATACCATATGATCAACAGGAAATACCCTACCAGTCTCGCATACCAAGACACCAAATTTCCGAAACTGCACATACATAACCAAGGAGTCATCCTAGCCACTAGCATACTTATACTCTAATAGTACCTCTATCCTACCATGAAAAGGATATATTTTGGGATATGTGGCATAATTAGAAAATCACCTGAATCGTGGAACCAAAGAAGCACATCAGCACTATTACACCTTGCATGGATCAATCTCTCGAACTTACTGACATCGAGATAGATAAATCCTCAATCAGCAACCCATAACCTCCAAGTTTAACCCTAAGTCAAACGGGTCCAAATTCTATGGTCAAAATTCTACAAAGTCAATGCACACCTCATGACCATTCCTTGGTCATGTCGTGGGAAGGCAAAGACAAAACAATCGTGATGCAGGGATTTGCCACGTCGTTGCCATTTCTTGGTCACGTCGTGACGACTTCCATAAGCCATATTTTTACATCAAGGACTTAATCCATTAAGTCCTTTACTCCAACTTTCCAGAAGGCTTCCTTGCTTTCTAAAGAACCATAGAAATACTTACTTTATGGACATGCATGTCTAATGCATGTATCCCCCAAAACTAGGTCAAAAGGGTAAGAAATAGAGTAAAAAATCCATGCATTTCACCAAACAACATGATAATATAGTTCTAGAGCATATGATGACCAAGGTACCTCAAGGAGTGATAAAGTTGCCAACTTTTTCCAAACCAACAAATCATAACCACAAATCATGAAGGAAAAGGGCTCAAAACGTAGATCCACAAGAGATGAACCAAAAATATGGAAAGTTGGATACTTACACAAGCCTATAAGGTGCATCAAGAGATGTAGACAAGCTTTCTATTTGATCCTTTGCTCAACAAAGTCTTCCTTCCACATTTAGGTGACCAAAAAGACCATCAAAGAGAAAAATTCCAAGAAGAGAGGCTACGGTTTCGTTTAGGGGGAATGAAGGCTGATGGGAATGGCCTAACCCTATAGTTAAGGCTTTTAAAGATGAAGGAAACACTAAAAATCATGGCCTTGGGCCACAACATTCACCATGTCGTGACACCCTTCATGCCACGTTGTAACATATGGTTTTCCTCAAAAACCATATGTTTTGACTCCTTTATACCATCCACTGATCTATTTTGGGAAATAGGTGGTCCAGTTACTATAATAGTAAGACTTAGATCTTAGGATGCATGTACACTCACTATGATTTCTGGATGCTTCCATTTCTATATTCTAGTATATTGTTGCATAGAATACCCAACGCTATTTTTCTAACCGTCATGAGACTCTACATGTTAGTTCTAATATAATTAAACATTTACAAACCTAAATACATGAAATCTCATATTCCAATACATCTTAAGCACCTATAGCTTAAGTCTAAGCACTAATCATCGTACTTAGTTCACTTAAACTTATGCTCTAATACATAACTGAAACACCCCTCCTATAGGCTAGTAGAAATATTATTATCTCTCTTTTTTTTAAATAGGTTTGAAAACATAATATACTCACATAACTTTAAATAAACCATAAAACTATAGCCTTTTAAAAATATAAGCAATGTTATCGTTATGCTTCCACTTCATTTGTGAGTACAGTTCGAAATAACAAGTTAGGCTTGTGAAGCCTAATGTCTGGTACCAGAATCCAACTATAGAATAGAATTGGGTAATGGAAATAACAGAATTCTTGAACCTGTGATTGCAAAAAAAACATTTATAAAGTATGTACCTAATCCCATAAGAAGTGATGAAGCAAAGCATATGAATCTAATCCCATATATAATCTACTACTCTCAAGTATGTACCTTCCCACTAGAGTCCTGATGATCCTTTAGCCTCAACCGGGTTTTCATATTACACTACAACTGTTATTGATGACTTAAATGTAAGGTAGTATCTCACCAACATTTTAAATCAATCCAACCCAACCCAACTTGTCGAGTTCCCCTATGAACTCATCGAGTTCTTCAGTCTGTCAACCCACTTAATGCATTAAGCCCTTTTTCTTGAATCCAAAAGTTCCAAACTTCAGATCCCCATCCCTAGAGATGTCTAGAAGGGTAAAGTTTCCAACTTTACCCCCAAGGATCATCTAATAAACTATAAACCCAAACCCTGGTTCCTTTAGGGAAGTCATTAAACCCTTAAACTCTCATCCCATTGTCCCAAAACACAGATCTGCTGTCCAAAGGTGGACAAATCATGTAAAGTTTCTAACTTTACGTCCATGCATGCTTGAAACACTATCTGAGGTCCATTTTAGGCTTCATAGTGGACATATTGCATGAATGGGACATGGAGGCTATTAAAGTTTGCAACTTTAATGTTGTAGAGGTCTTATAGAGGCTAGATCTACACCCTAAACCTATGGAAACCTCTTTTCTTCGGACATCCAAGCCAAAGTCCCAAAACCAAACCCTAAACTACAAAAGATGAGATCTAATAAGCTACATGTCAAGGTTATGAATTTATACCTCCAAGATGAGCCTTTGATGTAGATCTCTCTTCCAAGCTTGATACTCCTCTCTTCAAAACCTCCTTCAAAGATCTCAAACAATCACTCAACTCTCTTAGAACTCAATGAATAAGAGGGGGAGGTGATTCTAAGGTTTTCTCTGGTCAAGGAGGATGGTAAGGAGGCCAGCCCTAGAGGTTAAGTCCTTTAAATAGGATACAATGCCCGAAAATTAGGGTTTCCATTTCCAGCTTCGACTTGGGGCTCCTTAACTCGTTGAGTGGGTCCTCTAATCTACGCGACTAGGAAGCTTTCTACTCGTTGAGTTGGAGCCTCCCAACTCGTCGAGTTCCTTCCAATAATTAAAAATAATTATAATTAATTCATACCTGGACCAAGCTTTACAAATCTCCCCCACTTGAACTAGACTTCGTCATCGAAGTCTGTTGATGCTAAAAGGTCCG
Source organism: Lactuca serriola (assembly GCF_051521515.1). Lineage (NCBI taxonomy): Eukaryota > Viridiplantae > Streptophyta > Magnoliopsida > Asterales > Asteraceae > Lactuca > Lactuca serriola. Next base: position 81,360,281 of record NC_136416.1, on the reverse strand, counting down.
GCTAATTCTCCCTCATCTCATCCTCCGGTTCCCAGGTCCATTCAGAGCCTCTACGGTGCTGCCATCACACCTTAACTAGCTTCACTTCTTTGTTCCACAGAGCTTTCATTTTCCGGTCTAAAATCGCTACTAGTTTCTCCACGTAATTTAGGCTCTCATCAACTTGAATATCATCTAAGGAGATGACTCTGGCCTCATCAGTGACACACTTCCAAAGATGAGACACGTGGAAGGTATTATGGATCTGACTAAGCTCAACTGCTAGATCATATCGATAGGCTATCTTGCCCACCCAGGCAGAAATCCTGAACGGACCAATAAACCGGGGCCCTAGCTTGCCCCTCTTCCGAAACCTAATGAAACCCTTCCATGGCGACACTCTCAGCAAAACAAAGTCTCCCAACATAAACTTGAGATCCGAATGATGCCGATCAGCATAGATTTTCTGATGGTTCTACATGACTCGCAACCTATCGCGCCTATGGATCAACTCGGTAGTCTTGAGCACCACCTCGGTGCTTCCCATGACTCGATGCCCTACCTTGCCCCAGCATACGGGAGTCCTGCACCTCCATCCATACATCATCTCAAACGAGCGGTCAATACTAGCATGATAACTATTGTTATATGAAAACTCTACTAGTGGGGGTATGTATCCCAACTCCCTCCGAAATCCAATACACATGCTCGTAGCATATCCTCGAGCGTCTGGATCGTTCGCTCGCTCTGGCTATTTGTCTAGGGGTGGTATGCATTATTGAAGTGTAATTGTGTGCCCAGTTCCTCGTGGAACTTACTCCAGAATCTGGAGGTGAATCGGACATCGTGCTCAAAGACCACCGATACTAGCACTCTGTGCCTAACCACAACCTCTCACACATAGATATCTGCTAATTTCTCAGTAGAAATACTCTCGGGGATCAGAATAAAATGGGCACTCTTCGTCAATCTATCCACAATGACCCAAATGGAGTCCACGCCCCTCGTCGTCCTCGATAACTTCATGATGAAGTCCATGGTGATCTTTTACTACTTCCATATGGGAATAGGTAGCACCTGAACCTTGCTGTGGGGCCTCTGATGCTCAGCCTTGACCTTCCTGCAGGTCAAGCACCGCTCCACAAACCATGTGATCTCCCACTTCATGCAGGGCCACCAGTAACTCAGTCTCAGATCTTTGTACATCTTCGTGCCCCCCCGGATGAATAGAGAACTTGGACTTGTGTGCCTCCTCCAAGATCTTTTTCCTTACACCCCCGTATACCGGTACCCACACCCAGCCACACTATGTCAAAATACCCTGAGCATCCCAAACAAATAAGGGAATCTGACCCCGAATCCGCTCTATCTTCCAATTCTCTTTCTTCAAACCCTCCACCTGAGCCTCCTTGATCATATCCATTAAGGGGGATGTCACCGTCATCCTCAGACGGATATCTCCAATCAAAGCACTCGCTGCCTTACGGCTTAAGGCATCGTCCACCACATTGGCCTTCACCGGATGGTACAAAATCTCGCAATCGTAATCTTTCAGTACATCCGCCCACCTCCTCTGCCGCATGTTAAGGTTCTGCTGGTCCATCAAATACTTCAAACTTTTTTGGTCAGTGAAGGTAGTGCACTAAACTCCGTACAAGTAATGCCTCTAGATTTTGAGGCCAAACACCACCATCCCCAATTCCAGGTCGTGAGTGGGGTAGCTTGCCTCATGAGGCTTCAACTGCCTCCAAGCGTACGCGATCACATGCCCCCTCTGTATCAAAACAGTACCTAACCCTGTGATAGACAAATTACAATACACCACCAAATCATCCAACCCCTTGGGTAGTGCTAAAATCAGTGCCTCACATAGTCTCTGTCTCAAGGTCTCGAAAGCCGACTGTTGATCCCGGACCCACCAAAATGTCACATTCTTCTTGCTCAAGCGCGTCAAAGGTACCGCAATCTTGGAGAAATCCTGAGTAAATCTCCGGTAATACCCCGCTAGGCCCAAGAAGCTACGGATCTCAGATGCATTCTTCGATATTTCTCATCGCATCACTCCCTCAATCTTGGCTGGATCAACCAAAATACCCTCTTGGTTGATGATGTGCCCTAAAAATTGCACCTCATGCATCCAGAAATCACACTTTGAGAACTTAGCATAAAGCTTTTCCGCCCTCAGTGTCTCTAATACCTCCCTCAAATGCTGCTCGTGCTACTCCTTGGTCTTATAATAGACCAAGATATCATCGATAAAAATGATCACAGACCGATCAAACATCGGTCTACACACCCTATTCATGAGATCCATGAACGTTGCTGGGGCATTGGTGAGCCCGAATGGAATCACCAAAAACTCATATTGACCTTATCGAGCCCTGAAAGATGTCTTTAGTATATCCTCATCTCCAATCCTCATATGATGGTATCCTCACTAAAGATCAATCTTGGAAAACCAAGATGCACCTTGAAGCTGATCGAACAAATCATTGATCCTCGAAAGCGGATAACGGTTTTTCACCATTAGCTTGTTCAGCTCCTGATAATCTATGCACATCCTGTGTGACCCGTCCTTCTTCTTTACAAACAGGATCGGTGCTCCCCACAGAGAGCTGCTCGGACAGATAAACCCTCGGTCTAGCAGCTCCTGAAGCTACGTAGACAGCTCCTGCATCTCAGGTGGAGCTAGACAGTATGGTGCCTTGGCTATCGGTGCAACACCCGATACCAAATTAATGTGAAACTCTACCTGCCTCTCTGGAGGCACCCCAGGAAACTCCATGGGAAAAACATCCCAAAAATCTCGTATAATCGATACACTGCTCAAATATGTTGTGGACTCAACCCTCATATCTGAGATGTATGCCAAAAATCTAGAACAATCCTGATGAAGAAGTCCCCTAGCCATCGCAGCTGAACAGAGGGTTGGCCCCTGCGAGGCCCTCTACCTATGAATAATCAGTTCTCCCACACTTGGGGTTTGAACCCTCACCAGTTGGCACTCACAGTCTATCAGGGCCCTATTGTCCCCTAACCAGTCTATCCTGACGATCCCCTCCAGTCCTAGCAATGGTATCGGAATCTAATCAACACGGAACCTCTCCCCAAACACATTCAGGACACAGTCTCAATATACCCTCGCAGCACTCACGGTACAGTCATCCGCAATCTCAACCTCAAGCGGGGAATCCAAAGTCCCCAGATCATCCCGAAACTTCTTGTTAAGTGCAAGAGATACGAACGATTGGGTAGCTCCCGAATCGAAAAGAATATGAGCCGACATACCATTGACCAAAAAGGTCCCTATATAAGAGCACATATATACATAAGCATAACAAATCAATATCGAGCGAGAAAATAAATTACGTACCAGCCACAGCGTATGACACTGCTCGAGCCTCCTCTGTGGTCAACTAAAATGTGCAGCTCTTCACCGCAGGAGCATCCGCATTGGCAGGGCGACCATCAATGATCCTCATTGTGGTGGGCGCAGGTACCGCCACTGCTCCTCCTCCTCCCTACAACCTTGCACAATCTGCCTTTTTATGGCCGACATGGTTGTAGTGAAAACAAATCAAACCCTTCTTGGGGAAATACCTAATCATGTGGCCTTGTTGTCCACATGTGTAACATCCCGAACCCGTTGTCCGACATCCCCCGCTGTGTGGCTTACCGCACTTGGCACATCGGCCACGCCCCTGCTGGCCCTATTGGAAGAGTCAGATGTCTTAGGCTTTTTAGCCTGACCTACAGTTGTCTGAGCCTGCTCTGACTTCCGCTTGGTGAGGAACTCCAACTCCATCTCCCGCTCCCAAGCCTTCTCCACCATCTCATTCAGGGTTTTGCACCCTGAAAAGCTCACGAACTCATGGATATCATCCCTTAGCATGGAATGATACCTCGCCCTCCTCATATCCTCATCTACAACATACTGGGGAATCAATAGTGCTCGTTCCCGAAATTTGGCGGTGATCTCCGCCATGGTCTCGGTGATCTGCTATAGCTCTTGAAACTCCCTCACTAACCGTTGCACCTCAATGGATGGTGCAAACTCCAAGTCAAAACGTCTAACAAACTCCTCCGATGACATCTCAGCCACTCCAGGTGATCTCATATGGTGGGTCACCTCCTACTACTAGTCCCTATCTTGGTCCCTCAAGATCTCGTACGAAGCAAACCCCACTTTTTCCGCCTCGGGGCAAGAGCTCGTACGTTGGGGCGCTCTCCATGTCTGCCACCCAGCGTCGACTAACTATAGGGTCCTTGAACCCAAAGACTCAGACTCCCCACACGCCTTAAACTCCCAGAATGAGGGATTTGGGCCCTAACCTGGCCCGCATCAATCTCGGATCGGAAAGACCCGAGCCGCTCCTCCATGATCTCCATCATCCCCTCCTTGACGGTCCCGAAAATCACTAGGGTAGCATCAATAATGCCCCTCGTAACCTCGACTACGATAAGCTCACACAACCTCTCGTCAATGGGCTCTGTATCATAGCCCAATCTAGATCCTGATCATGATCCCCTAGCTCCGTGACGCGTCACCAACATTCTGATCTGATATGACATAAAACAGAATAATCGAGATATTCAAAATGGGGATCCTTCCAAACCAATTCTCCTTAGAGATTCCAGATCTAACATTAGTTCGGGTACAAGTCCTGTGCTATCAGTAGTACGGGCCCAATACTACCTTCCACACCTACCTGTACCTTCCTAAGGCTCTACTTGAAAACTCTAATTCGTCCCATAACAAAACATATCTCACAAACTACCGCATAACTCAAATCCTAGGCTGTCCTAAGATTTGCTCCCTTCCCATCAAACAAAAACTCAAATCCTTCATTATAGGTTTCCCTATGCATGAAAATTATACACAGAACATGATCAAATAGACTGTTGAATAACAGACTCTACCCTAAGACCACAACCAGACAAGGAACGGGAAATAAGGCCAAATCAATTATTATAAGGCTATAAGATCCTGACCGTATACAATTTGTAAAGCATACACATAGCAAAATCCATCTGATTATCACATTCCAAATATCAATATAGCATGGCTAACATATTGGGGAAAACACTTACTTGAGCTTGGCGGATTACGCGCATTGCACTCTCCTTTTTCCTTACAAGAAACCAGTTTTAAGAGGTTTTTAACTTTAATTTTTTGAAAACAATTTTACCATTTCCTCAGTTTGAGTTCTGACACACTGTAACGACCCAAAAATCATGACTAAAAATTTCATTTTTAGAACGTCACTTAAACCACACTTATCAATCCATGACATAATTCATAACATAAAATCAGGGTGTTAAATCAAAACATATTCTTAATATCAGATTAAAACATCCCAGGCTGACTAAACAATGGTGTGTGCCATGAGATCACCCCGAGCGCTTCCCTCCGCTACCGGAAGTACCTAAAACCAAAACTGAAAACTGTAAGCACGGAGCTTAGTGAGTTCCCTAACCTACCACATACCATACATACATCTACATAATGCAAATACTAGGCCTCTCCCGCTACAACAGGCCCCGCCTGGCTTCGAGCCCCGCTCGGTGTACATATCTGTTTATCTTAGGCCCCGCCTGTCTCTGGAGCCCGCCCGCTAAACATATACAAACATATAACATGTCACATAACACATAAACTATAACTACTCTACTGCATTCTTGTACTAAGGCCTCGCATGTCTTGGGCCCCGCCCCTGTCCTGATACTAATGAGTCATGGAACCCTGTCCACACTCTTGCTGATAGTGAGATACGGGCCCAGCCCACACTCACTCCTTTCCTAACCCGGGCCTTGCCCCTGCTCGACTACTAATGAAATATGGAACCCCATCCATACTCTGCTAATGGTGAGATACGGGACCTCGCCCACACTCACCTCCCTACCAGGCACATACAAGTATCACACAGAAAAGAAGTATACTCTATCATGCAAACCATTCCTTGGGCACCCGCCTGACATTGGACCTTGGTCCTGAACATCATACTAGCAAATAGTGCCTAGGGCCAACCCCCGGTTCTTCCTACTCATAACTACATGGGCTGGCATTGTGATCGTAGACCTATTCAAACAAAGGGAAAACTCACCTCAAACTGCTGATAACCCTCTGGCTGCTAACCGACAACTCTCTGAACCACTGCTCCTCTAGCTCCCCAAGCTACCAATACCAATAATAACAATTAGCTTAACTATCCTCTACAAGTCAACTAGGTCAACTTTGGTTAAGGTCCTTCTCAAGGTCAAAGTCAATGGTCAGAGTCAACTTCCAGTTGACTCGACTCGCCGAGTTGTTCTTCCAACTCGTTGAGTCCATGCTCCTCAAATCTCAAAACAACCTTGACTCCACTCATCGAGTCTAGCAACCACTCGACGGGTTCTCCTTCAACTAAACATTTGGGACCATCTTCAACCGACTTGTCGAGTTGTTCTACAACTCGTCGAGTTCATCTTCATAAGCTAAGGAGATTGCCTTGGACTTGCCGAGTTCCTCCTTGGACTCATCGAGTACCATGATCTTCATGTCTATTACGGACACAGACTGGCCGAGTCCTTCTCAAAACCCACACACTGATCCGACTCATAAATATAGGGGTTTGGGTTTGCAACCCGACTCGTCGAGTCCATGAACTGACTTGCCGAGTCCATCTTATGATAACTCTATTCTTCCGATTCCATTCCATTCCAACACCTCAAGCTCATAGATCTGGACTCCTTATGCTAGCATTGCATGTAATGTTGCTAACTTTACATGCATGCAAGGTGTTATGGGGCTAAAACACTTAATCCAAGCTTCATAGAAAACCTAGTTCATGAAATGGGATCTTAGTTGGATAAAGCTAGAAACTCTAAGCTCCTAAAGCTCAAGAGTGTCCAAATCTATTGTCTAATCCATCCTCAAGGGTTTAATACTCAGATTAACCTTGGAAATGTTCCAAATATGACCAAAAGCAAACTAGAAAGCGGATCTATCAATTTACCTTCTAACAGTTTCCAAAACGATACGAAGGCTGGATCTACACTTCCTTCCTTGCTCCTTTCTTCCAAGCCTTCAAAATCCCCTCCAATGGACCTTAATCTTCACCAAAAGCTCAAGAATGAAGTTGGGTGGCTAGGGTTTTGGGTTTCTGGACGAGAGAGGCTGTAATGAACCCTAGGGAGGAGAATAAGATGCTTAAATAGGGTACCAAGTCCCGAAATTAGGGCTTTCCCAACCCATACCAGACTTGCCGAGTCCTCTCGCTGACTCGTCGAGTCGGTCACTTAATCTGTGACACGGACCCGCTTCGACTCGCCGAGTCCTTCCTTAGACTCGACGAGTTGACCACCTTTGACTTAGTGTTTTCCTTTCCTTTCTTAGCCTTTCTAATTCTGGGTGTTACACACACCCGAAAGTATGCTCGAATCCCTCAAACCAAGGCTCTATTACCAACTTGTAACAGCCCAAATTTCCAATAAATTTTTTCATTTTTAAATAACAAAATCATTTCCATAAAATTTAAAATTCCAATCACATTTGTTTTCAAAATCCATAACATCAAACAATTTATTCATAATATCAGAGTGTCCCCAATAAAACACCAGAGAGTGCATGGGCTCTTGCACTTAGATCCCGAAGTACCTGAAACAACCAACAATATGTAAGCTAACGCTTAGTGAGTTCCCTATAACATACCCCACACAACCCGCATAATCATATAACAGCATCAACAATATAAAACATGCATTCTCTTTCGAAAAAAATATAAACCATGCATATAAACATATACGGATGTCGTGGGTTCCCCCCACTGTCTTAAACCTATATGCCATGGGCACCCCCCCCCCCTATAGTCTTACTTGGAATGTCATGGGCACCCCCCACATGGTCTTATAATTAAGTGTCATGGGCACCCCCATGGTCTTTACCTGGAATGCCATAGTCACCCCCACATGGTCTGAAAACTAAGTGTCATGGGCACCCCCCATGGTCTCTACCTGGAATGTCATGGGCACCACCACATTGTTTGACATCTAAGTGCCATAGACTCCCCTCGGGGTCTTCCATGCAAGTATCACAAGACAACTAGCATATCATGTACCATATAATCAACTAGCATACCACATAACACGTAATGGGTTGGCCTTGGTGCCTTCGACCCATTGGTATGGTGAGGAGACTCACCTAAAATGCGAACTGTAGCTGAGTTGGTCCAAACTCTGAGTATCAGCTCCACCACCTCCCTAATCATAAAAAACTCCTAGGATACAGCTCAACCCTTCAAACCCTTAAAAGTCAATCGTGGTCAAGGTTAAAGTCAAAGTCAAATTCAACGCTCCGAGTTTGCCTAACTCATCGAGTTACCCTTTAACTCGTCGAGTCCATCCCAAAGTCAAAATCGTGATATCGCGGCCCAACTCGTCGAGTTTTCCTATAACTCGTCAAGTTTCTCCGTTTTCCAACAGAATCGGGGTAACCCCAACCTAACTCGTTGACTTCCTCTGTGAACTCGTAGAGTTCTTTAGTCTGTCAACCCACTTAATGCATTAAGCCCTTTTTCTTCAATCCAAAGGTTCCAAACTTTAGATCCCCATCCCTAGAGATGTCTAGAAGGGTAAAGTTTCAAACTTTACCCCCAAGGATCATCTAATAAGCTCTAAACCCAAACCCTAGTTCCTTTAGGAAAGGTCTTGACTCATTAAACCCTTAAACTTTCATCCCATCATCCCAAAGCACATATCTGATGTCCAAAGGTGGACAAATCACGTAAAGTTTCTAACTTTACGTCCATGCATGCTTGAAACACTCTCCAAGGTCCATTTTAGGCTTCATAGTGGATATATTACATGAATGGGACATGGAGCCTATTAATGTTTGCAACTTTAATCCTCTAGAGGTCTTATAGAGGCAAGATCTACACCTTCAACCTCTGGAAACCTCTTTTCTTCTAACATCAAAGCCAAAGTCCCAAAACCAAACCCTAAACTACGAAAGATGAGATCTAATAAGCTACATGTCAAGGCTATGACTTTATACCTCCAAGATGCAGCCTTCGATGTAGAGTTTTTGGATCCAAGATCTCTCTTCCAAGCTTGATACTTCTCTCTTCAAAACCTCTTTCAAAATCTCAAACAATCACTCAGCTCTCACAAAACTCAATGAATAAGAGGGGAAGGCGATTCTAGGGTTTTCTCTTGCAAGGAGGCTGGTAAGGAGGCCAGCCCTAGAGGTTAAGTCCTTTAAATAGGGTACAATACTCGAAAATTAGGGTTTTCATTTCCAACGTCAACTCGTCGAGTTGGGGCTCCCTAACTCGTCGAGTAGGTCCTCCAATCTACGCAGTTGGGAAGCTTTCTACTCGTCGAGTTGGAGCCTCCCAACTCGTCGAGTTCCTTCCAATAATTAAAAATAATTAGAATTAATTCATACATGGACCAAGCGTTACAGCTGGCTAATGGATAACAAGTACAATAATATGTACCTTCGGGTATACGGTCATAAATGTGACAAGATGGCAAGCCTCCTTGGTACATGAAGAGGTGCACATCCTTCTTCGCCTCCACTATAAATAGGTGATCTGATTCATATCCACCATGTTCAAAAACATCCTTCATCCTTTCTAAATCGATTTGATCTCTTTTATTCACTTATCATTCGTAGTCTTCACAGACTTTATCATCAGAGCTTTGGCCCGGTATATCATCCCGGTCAATTGGCTTATGTGACATCCCCATTTTCACGTCCAGAAAAGACCGATTTTGTTTATGCTTTGTTTGAAAATTGTAAGTCCCTAATCTGCCCGTGTATCAGTCAGATCCGTTTGATGGTGCGGAATCCCAATCAAACGGATGATATCAGATAAAATAAGAAGAGAAGAAGAAGAAGAAGAATATGAATCTTTGTATGTATTGATATGAATTAGGATCCGGATACAAAAGATTCACACACACATAAAAGCTCCTGTTGCTCTCTGGCCGTAAACTCCTTCTAGTTCACCAATCATCAATCTTTACTCCTCACCCTAACACCTCTATTTATACATGTTGGATATGGGCCGGAAACATATGGGTCGTAAATGAGTTTACGGCCGTAAGGTGTTTACGGCCGTAAACTCGGCCATAAATTGGACCGAAAACTCCACAATTATTACACAAAAATACAATGCCCAGAAAAGTAAAGTATAAACCATATTTTTGACCCAACAATCTCCCCCCTTGGTTTATAGCTTTCTTTTCTTAGTGACCCAACAAGCTCCCCTTAAAAAGTAGCTGGCTCTTCTTGTCAATCTTCAATGGGAGCTTGGCTTCAGCTTTAACCTTCGATTTCTTCACAGCATCAGGATGAACATATGAATCTTCAAAGAATGACTTCATCTTGAGCACTTGAGGTTTTCTTCAGAATTTGGCATTGAACGCACATTGGGTGAGGAGGTTTTACATACTGATTCTTGAAAGATAGTGCTTTCAGCTTGAGAATCTTCAGAGAGAACAAATCTTCTAGATCACTTCAGCAAGTTCATAGATAGCAGCAGACTGTTTGAGGAGGCTTCAATGCAATCCGTCACATAATCTTCAATTGCAGCTTCACCTTGCTTCTGGGGTTGAAGGATTGAATGTTGAAAGAATAATCTTCATTTCTTGCTCCTTCGAATGAGAATTCTTCGATGCTCACGGACGAGGCTTTGGCTCAGAAATCTTCAGCACAAACTCCATGAGTCTTATCTATACCTGAAATCACTATTCAAGACAAAAACAAAACTAAAAGAAAACTTAGCACACAAATTAAAATAGAAACAAAAATATTTTTAGATTTTTTGATTTTTCTGAACAAGAAATAAAACAGAAATAACACTATTTTTGGATTTTTAATTTTTGATTTTTTTTTGATTTTTTTTTTTGTTTTTTTTTTAATTTTTTAACTCTCCCCTAATATTTAAATTAGAAGAAACTATAATAGATTTAACAAAAATAAAATGATATCTAACTTTAAGAGAGATTTGGGATCAAAGTTTTTAGACAGCCTTTATCCACTTGTCGGTACCTTCCATATTCATATCTTTGTCTGGTCGATCGTCGGTATTGTTGTCCACTTAAACACGAAAAATTGTGACTTATTTGGGACATACTATTTGTTACAAGATAATGTGAACTTAAAAACCTAAAATTTATATCTGATCCTAATTTCTTAGATACTATATCTTAAGGTCCATTCAGCTGACGACGACCAGGGATATTGTTGTCCATCTAAATTGAGCAGCGAGATCTATAGACAATCTGTATGAGTTCAATTTTAGGTGTACTGGAACGTGTTTCCCGCTTCCTGATATGCCCCAGCCATCAAGAACTTCCAGAGTACTCCTTACACCAGGTGAGCAGACAACCATTCAGAGAGAGAAGAGATTCAGAATTCTATTGCTAACTACTTCAGAGGGGTTGAGAAGAAGAAGGTTGCATATGCTGTGTACCAGGTCAGATTAGAAGTCACGCAAAGGAGACAACATATGGCTAACAGATGAGAAGTATTTCACACATATATTTCACACACATATATATCCTGCAGAGAAATAGAGTTGCATATGTTGTGTACCAGGTCGGATTGGAGGTCACGCAAAGGAGACAACATATGACTAACAGACAGAAAGAAAGAAAACGATTTTCTACAAACTTAATTTATCGAAATTTACCAGTCGTCCCATCCAACCGGAATTAAGGACAGAATCCGCACATCGAGGAAAAGTTAAGCCACGGTTCCAAGTACGGATTCATTTAATGTGACGAGTAGATTCCCATATATATCTCCCTGCTCAACCTATCCGAGCGTCGTATTGTCAGGCTGAACGTATCTAACTAGGTCAAGATTTGTCAAGTCTATAAATTTCCTAAGTTCAAATCTCCCTAGTCAAGTCCATTTAAAATTTTTCGTGCCTACCGACGCATCAAGTCAGAGCATAGACCCTTCAACTTCGGGTACGTTACGCAGACTCAGGTTGCCTGTTATCACTTGATAATATCACTTCCCAGAACATCTCCCTCAAGCACATTTCATAACTAACATTTTCTTTTTCTGATTTTCTAATGTTTTTGGATTTTTTTTTAAATTTTCTAATTTTTGTTTTGTTTTTATTTCTCCCCCTAAATTTGTGCATAGGAGAGAAACGATAGTAAATGCGCAAATTTAAACTATCCTAAAACAAAATTTAGTCTTTAAAGTGAATCAGCTTCAGAAAAACTTAGGAGTATAGAGAAGAAAACGCAAACCGTAAGTCACCGATTGAATTTGCATCCAAAAGGTCTGAGAACAGCACACGTAATCTCGGAACAGATCCGAAAATTCTTCATGTCGTTAAGCACTAACCCCATGTGATCCCTTCTTTTCTTCCTTTCCCGCAAAAGGACACATACTCTCAAACAAAGGTCTGAATGTTGTACAGTTGAGAGATGTCCCCAATCATATGCCAGGAGCAGCCATTACCAACAAACCGAAGTCTGATGATATGCCTCCATAGCTGCTCCGACACAAAGCGGGATCAGTTGGTCTTTGGAACCCAGTCCATTTTGAAATTGGGTCGGCCTTTGTCATCCTTGCACGATACTCTCTCCCATGACATGTCCTGCTTATCACAAACAGAAGATGTAGAAACGTTAGAAGCATTAGGAGATTTGGGAGTTTGAGCCTTCGGAATCCATTTGTAGTTGGGTTTAACCCATTTCTTTTTCGATCCGATGGGTGCCTCGGCACTTGATTTGGCACTTGAAGCCGATCTTCGAGATGACTTTGACCTAGCCGGTCTTGGTTTTGTTGGGGCATCTCTTGGATTGGACTTCTTGGTCGGCATTCCCTCTTTGCCCTTGGGATTCGGATTCTTGGCCTTGGGAGATTGATTCTTGGCCTTCTGCGCGTTCCAATCAGCATTGTCTGAACGTGACCTTGAGGGGTTTCTTTTGGAGTATCTCCCTCTTGGTGCGTTCTGCCACCTTTGTGCATAGTAGGGAACGTATGCGCGATTAGGACAATTTCTAGCAATGTGTCCAGGTGTTCCACAGTGAAAGCAAACCTTTTTCTTCACTGTGAAGTTATCTCTTCCTGCCCCTGGTGGCGTATCCTTGCCTTGTCTCTTGCTTTTCCCATATGTACACTTACAACAGGCACTTTGTTGCACTGGAATTGGAGGCCTATATATACCAATGGCAGGTTGATTAGAAGCAACAAATTTAGAGTTCAAGGGGTCGTTTGTTTGTTCAGAAGAACTCCCCTTGTTCTCATCCTCTGCTACTTTACCTGCACATGTAACAGAAGCATCAGTATTTTCAACATTAATAACTCCTCCTGACACAAATCCAGCTCGTTTTCCATATTGAAGATGTGCCTCCCTGTCAATTTCGTTCTTTGTCATAGGGATGGATGTGTAGTTATGATTGTAAGTAGGAGGTACACTATCATACCCTAGACCCTTGTGTTGATTCCTTTTAAACTGCATGCTTTGGTCTATCATATTTGCAACCACCTCACTTGAGAAATCATATTTTCTAACATCAAGTTTGGCAGTTTCAAACTTTCCTTTCAAAGATTCAACTTCAGCCACTAGCTCAGCATTTTGTTTGACTACATAATCATAGTTTTCACACTTGTTACTGTAGTCTTCCTGAAGTTTCCTAAAGTCCTTGGTTTTTGCTTCCAACTCAGCCTTCAGGGGTTTCTGTCGTTTCCTGAGTTGATATCCTTCATATCTCAGGTCCTCAACTTCTCTTTTAAATACATCAATTTGTTCCCGAAGAAATTTAATCGTGTCTTCACATGATTGAGAACATGAAACTTCACATGAATGAGAACATGACACTTCATTGACCGGAAGGTTTACAGAACTCTTTAAAGCGTCAAGCTCTTCAATTACTTCAGCAATACTAAGACGATTGAGATCTTTTGTCTTCTTGATGATGGCCACGTCCATATCCCATGATTTTGGAAGTGAATTCAATAGCCTATTGTTTATCTCAGATTTGGTCAAAAAGATCCCGGCTATATTCATCTCAGTAGTGAGTGTGGTAAATCGCTGCAACTGAGCTTCCAGGGTTTCTCCAGGGATAAAATCGAAAAAGTTGAAATTTTGTCTTAACGTCTCCTAACGACTCTCTTTCATGTTTTCAAATTCCTTGTAGACTTTAAAATCAATTAATTAAAAAAAACAACTAGAAGCAAACGTCACATTTAAAATGCCCCCCCCCCTCCCCCTTTTTTTTTATTATTATTATTTTTTATTTTTAAAAACAACCTCAAAATTCAAATTTAAAAAAAATTAAACTTGAAAAGTCAAACTTAAAATTCAAACCGAAAAGCTAAATTTGAAATTTTAAAAGTTAAACGAAAAAGTCAAGGTTTAAAGTCAAAGGTCAAACTTGGAAGTCAAAATCAAAACTTGAAATAAAAAGTCAAAAATAAAATTAAAAAAAAATTAAAATTAAATTTTATTTTATTATTATTATTATTTTTTTTTTTTTATTTTGGATGAAAAAAAAGAATTTAAAATAAAAAGGAATTGAGTTTTGGGGTTAAAAGTGTCAAAATTGCGAAACTTGAATGCGACTGGAAGTGTTTAAGAATTGAAAATGGAAGCCTTGTAACAGGTTTTTCCTTGGTTCAACTGGTAAGGCGCAGGGAAAAAGGATTTAATAGGCCCGGGTTCGATCCTTGCCAGACGCAAAGCTGCTCCTTCTTTTTTAATTGAAGCGCTGCTGCTGCTGCTTGCTGCTGTTTAGCCGGCTTCCCTAGCCGAGCCGTATACTTCCAATCCGAGCCGCAAACTCCGAGCTGCCACGTCCGAGTCGCAAGCCGCTGCCGAGCCGAGATCTCCGGAAACCCTAGCCGTAAACACAAACGCGCCGCCGGCCGTAAACAGTTTCCGGTTACGTGAAAATTCGACTTTGAATCTCCAAAACTCGATCAAAAACCTCTTTTTATGAAAAACACAAAGAACAAACCCCCCTTATTTTTGCGAGATCTATCCAAAAACGCAAAAGTATTTCGAAAATAAGATCAAATAATGCCCCAAATAGAGTTTACGGCCCAAGAACTCGGTGTTTACGGCCGTAAGCTTGGACCGTAAACACAGAATATTCGATTCCAAACAAAATAAAACCTTTTTACTGATACAACTTGGCTCTGATACCAATTGTAAGTCCCTAATCTGCCCGTGTATCAGTCAGATCCGTTTGATGGTGCGGAATCCCAATCAAACGGATGATATCAGATAAAATAAGAAGAGAAGAAGAAGAAGAATATGAATCTTTGTATGTATTGATATGAATTAGGATCCGGATACAAAAGATTCACACACACATAAAAGCTCCTGTTTCTCTCTGGCCGTAAACTCCTTCTAGTTCATCAATCATCAATCTTTACTCCTCACCCTAACACCTCTATTTATACATGTTGGATATGGGCCGGAAACATATAGGCCGGAAATGAGTTTACGGCCGTAAACTGGACCGAAAACTCCACAATTATTACACAAAAATACAATGCCCAGAAAAGTAAAGTATAAACCATATTTTTGACCCAACAAAAATCAGAGTAACATTTTAAATAAAAGTGTTGCGGAATTTGTCCCAAAACAAAATATGATAAAGATTTATCAAAAGCATTTCCAAGGAAATGTATTTCATTAAAACACTTGGGATGTCATGTTTGATATAGATCAAAAGCATAAACAGTACAATATAAGTCTTACGACATTATTTCGTATCTACAGGCCTATATCCGTAATCCCTCATCCCAAAACATCACATCTATGCTCATGCGCCACTACCTGTAATACAAGAAACTGAGTGGGTCAGGCTGGGGAGCCTGGTGAGCACATAGGGTTTTCAACCCACAATAAATAAGTTTATTAATTTCATCAATCAACAATAACTCGATTACCCGTTCCCGTTATCCTCACTTTATGTCCCTAAACACCTATCATAAGGGACCTAGCCTAAGGATCATCATCAGGATGGATACTACTGCTAAGGGGATTCCTCAGCAATAAATGTCCTAAAGGCAACCATGTGGGGGATGGAGTACACTGGTGAACACATCGTTCACAAACACCTACAGGTTGCGAGTTTACTAGTGTTCCACCGGATTGTCTAGAAGAGTTTGTGGTCGTCATCCATACTCCGCTAGATGATAGAATCAACAACATCAACATCGAGGCCTCTCATCATTTTATCACACATCACCTATTACATCTACCCATGTTATACCCCAACATTTTCATAGATATAAAATACATATACAGTTTAAATCATTGAAAACATGTATAACAATGTTCATCCAACATAAATAGCAAGTATTCAGATAATATGCACACATAGCACGTAATTTATATAAAATACTTCATATCTATGTGTAAGATGAAAGTAACTATGCACTCACCTGAAAGGTGGTGACTCAGCACTCGGACAGCGCTTCGATACTCTCAAAACAATTTTCCTTCGATAAAACCTAGTACCAATACCACTAGGGTTTAGTCTAACGATAACCGCAACAAATTAATTAGTCTGACTATTATTATTATTATATAAGCGTTAATAACACTCAATATAACTCATAATAATAGCCCAACTAATTATTTCAAGGACCTAATAACATTCCTATAATTATTTGAAAGCTATATTAAAAATTGTGTAAGTGTAGCTCACTTACAACGGATTTTAACGAAAACCAGAACTTTATTTGGAGCAGCGTTTCGAAACCAGAAGGCTCTTTTTCTCGGGACTCCGGGAGCCTCGGGGCTTCCCTCGGGAGCTAGGGGTTTTATCTAGGGCTTAGGGGAGTTTAGAGCACTTAGAGAGAGAAATATTTTAGAGAGAGAGTAAAGAAATGGTGTGAGAAATAGGCTGGCCTCGTAGGGTTTTTATAGGCGCGAGCCTCCTCGGAACGCTGGGCGTACCCTCGGTGGTACGCTGCGCATAGGGGCAGGTGTCTCGCTTTAAGTGGGGCGACGTGGGCATACTTCGGACCGCACAAGAGAGGAGAACGTTGGGCGTTCCGAGCCGCGTATGCGGGGCGTATGCGAGGGCTACGTGTCTGAATCCGAAGACCAGATCGTGATCAGCAAGCTACAGCCCTGATCGAGCCACGTCATCACTCATTGCACCAGTTTCGCAAATTCGAGTTACAACTTCAAAAATCCGTATCTTCCTCATAAGAGCTCCGTTTTCGACGTTCTTTATATCCACGCGAAGGTGGGAACATACTCTACAACTTTCGTTTAGACTCCGTCGGCTAATTTTGATTCGATTTTAAATTTTATTTTATTAATAGGCCGGGACAAGATTGGTCCGTTAAATTCTCATAACTTCTTCATCCGACATCCATTTCGCCCATCTTTTTATCGTTACACTACCCTTAACGAGATATTTGATTCTCGTTCAGGTCGGGTCGGCTAAAAATTGCTCGTTCTAATATTCGAATTTCGGGCTGTACACTGCTAATCCGAAACTTTGAAAAATCATAACTTCTTCATACGAAGTCAGATTCGGGCGTTCTTTTTATCAATGTTCTTAATTTAACATATCTACGACTTTCGTTTAGATCGCTAAGGCTAAATCTTGCTCTATCGTAAATTCACTATTTACGCTTCCCGATATTGTGTCGGTTCTGTCGCGAAACTTCGACGGGTCATAACTTCTTCGTTATAACTCGGATTTCGGCGTTCCTTATATCCCCGGAATCCTTTTTTCGACCACTAAAACTTTATGTAGAGATATCGGGCTTATCTCACACTTTAATTTTGATGCTTATTTTTATTCTTTATTAATTATACATTTATAATTAAATAATAAGCACATAAATACACATAATTCACATAATACTCAAATATTTCATCTTTATTACTTCAAAAAGAGTTACAATAGTTGACCTAGACTATTACATTGACAAATATGCTTAGCCCTGAAACCCGGGCATTACAGCTTACTAGTTGTTTATATTCTCCAATTCAATTGAAGTATGTAAGCGAACATATCTAAAGTAATCAATGGAAGATGGACCCCGTGGGGCATCAAGTGGTGCCATCCATGGGACTTCGCTACAAATGGCCAACATAAACACACTAGTAGCTAATGTGAGTCCCGTCATGAGAACGCAAAATCTCGAAGGTCTTAGAAAAACACAACAAGTTACTATTGTGGTAAGGCACCAAAACATGACAACATGGGGTGTAGTTGAAGAAGGAAGAACGAGTCATCAAAATAAAATGGTGGAAGAATGGGAGCTAGAGGTGTTCGAATCATTTAAAAACTTTAGTGCTACAAATAACATGAGAAGGTTATAGAAAGAAAAGAAACCCTACAAAGAAAAGGAGTTGTATCAGGTTTCTGTTCACACAGATCAAACGAAGGACTCAGACGAAGAAGAAAAGGAAGTAATGGAACATGAGAAAAGGTCAAGCAAAAATGAGGAAAGCTTTGGACATGCAAATGTCAGAAAAGACACTTAAAAAGACCAATGAAAACTCTTGGAAGTGGTAGAAGCAAAATGATACAATCAGGCTTTTAGGAATTTGAACTTCCGTTCACCCTTTACGGACGACATTAACGAGACACCCATCCCAAAAGGGTTGAAAGGACCAAGAGTGACACCCTATGACTAGATAGGAGATCCAAACGACCATGTATTGAACTTCCAATCGGCCATAAAGATGATACCAATTGATCCAAAGTTGTGGAGCCTGTACTTTGCAGGTACCTTAGACAGATCCGCTTGATACTGGCTAGCAAGTCTTCCACCGTGAAGCATAGAAAGCTTCGAAGAGCTGTGTTAGAAATTTTGCAACAACTTCATCAAGAAAAGAGGTTCCAACAGCAAGTGCATGTGATATTCGCTTGCCGCCAACGTAAAGGGGAATCGAAAAAACCATACTTTAAACAATTTATTGAGATCAACATAAGGATGTTGACGAGATACGTCCCCATGATCATAGAAGCATTCACTTATGGTCTCTTAGAAGGAGAGTTGACTGGGTCAATGCCAAATAGATGATATGCAAATCCAATCGATTCTTAAGGCAGGAAGCAGAAAGTGCAGAAAAAGCAAGGATGAAAGGAATATCCATGGGGGAAAATTAAGACGAGAAGATCAGATTAAGCCTTATTCACTTTCATCTGGAAATCAACCTCATTATAGTCATAACCGAAGGTTTCTCTATAAGGAAAGAGCTAGACATCCGCTTCCATCCATATCGACAGGAAGCATATGAGGTGTATACTCCTTGAAGCCCGAACAAGGGGAATGCCAATTGTAGTGGTGTTAATTCTGATGGCATGTGCGGAATTAGAAAGATCTAGTAATTCATCATACAAATTCAAGAACACATGGAGTAAATAAATCTTTGTAAGCTCTTATTAGATCTAGAAAGATTATACAAATGGGTTTGTATACAATTTCTCTCTCTAGTCTAACACTCCAAAATGGACTCTTACATTCTTACATAATGGGAGTCACTCACTTCCTATTTATAGGAAAGACTCAACCCATTTACACATACAAAGAGGAAAGCCAAAAACACATTACATCCAAGCATGACTTTGCACCCTAACATTCCCCCTCCCCCCTCAAAGTTAGGATTGGATGTCCGACTTTAATCTCCAACGAGCTAGTGCGATTAAGACCAAACTCCCCCTCGAAGTAACACCGGTCTTCAAATCCGCAAATGAATATTCGACAAACCCGAGAAGCTTCGAATACCCATCATTCTCCCCCTTTTTATAATCAAAAAATGATTATAAAATCCACTAAGGATGAGAAGCGCCCGAGGAATAGTCTTCACGATACTCCCCCTTGATGTGTACCAAAAATGAATCACCAAAAATCTTGCACGGAAAAACAATCCAATACCGATTCTTTTGCCGATTGATTTTGAGCCCAAATCGTGAAAATCCTTCATCTGATTCATTCAAATCGTCGATAGGCGTTCATATTCTGACTTGTACACACGCTTCCTGTACATGTACTATCTGTTCATATAACTTCTTAAACAATTGATTTTGAAGTTCGATTTCGTTGTCTTCAAGTTTGATTTCCGAAAATTCAATTATAGTTTTCTTGTTCCACAGAATTCTGAATCGGTTGTGTTTGATAAGCCGATAATGATCAGGCAGTTGTCGATCCAGTCTTTGAGTTTGATCAAATTGATCAAGAAATCTCAATTTTTTGTGAAGAGGATATGTAGAACAGTGAAGTAATCTCGTTTTGATCTAAAATTTGTTGATAGAATGGTTGATTTTGTGTTTGTTGATCTTTGACTTTGAAAAGTCAAACATGAGTTATATGAGTTGATTCATGAAATTGGAAGAAGAAATCGCTGGTTATGAATTGAATATGTGATTTGGAAGAAGAAATCAAGTATAATTTGTGATTTTATCTCGAAAATTGGTTGTAATTAGTGCTCTTGATGTCAACGATTGTTGATGATATACGACGAACAAAATGGGAAAGATTTGTTTTGGGAGTCGATGGAAGAAAAGAAGGATCGAAGATTTGTTTGTGATTTTGAGAATCGGTTTGCGAAGGATATATGTTAGATAACGAATTCGATTTTGGGTTTGATATCAATTTGTTAAAAGCGATAGTTTGAAGTCGATGCACCTAGAATCAATCTACGAATAGATACTGGGAATTCGATAATTGGATTCGTGTTTGATTGGATGTTCATTGATGGAGAATGGGAAGAAGACAAACGACGATTTCAAGTTTTGATATGGGTTTGGAAAGTCGATTTTGTGAAGTTAGATTGGAGGTCGAACGTTTCACAGTATCGAGTTTGATTTACTGGGAGTCGATATTCCTTGAGTACTTAACTTTTGCAAGTTTGATTGTGAGAATTTTGGAATGAACTGGAAAGATTTTGGAGTCGTTGATGTCGATTTTGCGAAAATATAAAAATCGTGTTCGCATCTATGGATTGTGTTTGATGTGTACTGATTTTTTTTGGTTCGCATATGGGTGAATCAACATCGAGTTTGCAATCTGGATTTTTTTTTGAGACATTCACATATAAGGACAACAAGGTTCGCATTTGGTTAGATGAGTTAAAGATGCGAAATCTTCTAATTCATGGTTCGCATTCATGTTTCACGTACGACGTATTGAAGATGCGAAGTCTTTTACAGTATAACGTGAGTTGGGGAAGAAAGCTAATAGTTTCGCATTTGACCCCTGATCTTTTCACGAAATGATAGTTTATACCCAACTTCGCAAATGGGAAATATAAGCTGAGAAATTGCAGAATTTTCAGTTCTGTTCCCTGCAGTTTGTGCGAATTTACACTTTATGCCCGATTTCGCAAATGGGCTAGAGTTTCGCATATTTGACTATTTTTGGCGCAACGGGTCCCTGCAAGTTTCAGAAAGTGACAATATCTACTTGGTTTTTGAAAAATCTTGCAACTTTCACCCAAAAAGTCAAAAAATTTCATAAATTGGAAATTTTTTGTGGCTTTTTCGTGATTATTTTTCCGTGCAAGATTTTTGGTGATTCATTTTTGGTACACATCAAGGGGGAGTATTGTGAAGATTATTCCTCGGGCGCTTCTCATCCTTAGTGGGTTTTATAATCATTTTTTTATTATAAAAAGGGGGAGAAATGATGGGTATTCGAAGCTTCTCGGGTTTGTCGAATATTCATTTGCGGATTTGAAGACCGATGTTACTTCGAGGGGGAGTTTGGTCTTGATCGCGCTAGCTCGTTGGAGATTAAAGCCGGACATCCAATCCTAACTTTGAGGGGGAGAATGTTGGGGTGCAAAGTTATTCATTCATGACTTTGTAAATGTTTGACTTTTGTAAAACCCACTTGCATGTGGTGCTTTAGCCTTTAGACCCATTTGATTGTTAGAGTGAGAGAGAGACATGTAAACACCTCTATAAATAGTGGGTTCATACCACTTGTAGAGGTGTGCTTGAGAGATGTAAAAGTGAGTGTGTAAGTGTGTGTTATTTATGTAGTCTAGATCTAGATCATTTTTGTGTAACACCATATACATTCAATATATCTCTTAAACACCCAAATCACCATGTTCAATTGTGCAAGCTTTAACTCCGCATGCCAAACCATGTTCTTCTGTCACTACACCAATAGAAGTAGAAAATACCCCAAGAACCCAAAAAGATATTTTGAATTTCATAAGAAGCTAGGTCATGCTACTGATGACTATGAAAGCCTCAAGAGGGAGAAAGAGAGAAACCAATCACTTCAAGTTGGGGACCGACTAACAAGAATGTGAGAAACACAAACATATGATGTTGAAATCACCATGATACAAGGAGGGGATAGAAACGATGTCAAGCCAATAAAAAAGCGGAAGATAATAAACATTGAGTTCAATGCTCATGATCTGATACCCTTCGATCATCAGGGAATTGAGCCCCTTATCATTAAAGTAGTAGTGGGAAGAACTATGATTTGAAGAATTTATGTGGATAACTGGAGCTCTGTCAACATCATATACGAGGACTTTCTAAAAGGCTTGCCCATATATATCAAGAAATACCGTAGGCCAGCTATGTCGGCAGTGGTAGGCTTTGCTAGGCAGTCTGTATCGCCAATGGGGAAAATCTCGCTGCCTTTCACAATAAAATATTATAAAGGTAATATTCGAAAAACTATCCTAACCAAGTTCATCGTCATAAAGGCGTTGTCTCCTTATAGTATGCTCTTAGGAAGAACGGCCTACGAACATTACAAGCAATCCCTTCCATGATCTACAGTTACTCAAATTTCCCATTGAGGAGGGAATAGCAATAATCCAAAGCACGACGTCAGGCCCCACGAACGAAGTCACGTAATCCATCCAGATTTAATTGAGACAATATTCGAAGAAAGAATCTCTTCAATGGATTTTGAAGAAGTGGTTTTCAATGAAAACAATAAAGATCAGAAAGTCAAGGTCGATACTGAATTGCCTGAAGCTTTACAAAAAGGTTTGGTTGTAGTATTGAAGGAATATGCAAACACGTTCGCATGGAAACCAGTGGACATGACAAGGATTCCAAGATCATTGATAAAGCATCGCTTCAGCATTAACTTATCTCATACTCCCATCAAACAAAAGAAGCGCATTATAGCCAAAGAAAGGAGTGAAATAGACAACAAAGAATTTAAAGCACTAGTAGAAGCGGGAGTCCGGAGGGCTACATAATTCCCAAAATGGATTGCCAACCCAATACTAGTAAAAAAGCAGATGACACGATGTGAATGAGCGGTGATTTCACTGATCTTAACAGTGCATACCCAAAAGACAGTTACCCATACTGCAAATTAAGCAAAAGATCGAGTTGTTGGGAGGGTTTAAATAAAAATCCTTCTTAGAGGCATACAAGGGTTATCATCAGGTAAAAATGGCAATGACTAATGAAGATAAAACAACTTTTCATACCGAGAAGGGTACATTTTGTTATACTAAAATGCCCTTTGGATTACGAAATACGGGAGCAATGTACCATAGGTTAGTGGACAAGGTGGTCGATCAGCAAATAGGATGAAACATCGAGGTATGCGTAGATGATATGGTAACCAAAAGAAAAAATGATAATAATTTTATGGTAGGCATTGAGGAAACTTTGAAGCGACTTCGACAAACTAACATGAAGCTCAATCCAAAGAAATGTGTATTTTGGGGACAAAAGGGCAAGTTCTTGGGTCATATTGTAACTGAATCAGGGATAGAGGCAAACTAAGAAAAAGCTGAAAATCTACTGAAGATGGAGACACCCCGAACGATGAAAGACATATATAGTTTGAATGGTAAACTGGCAGCGCTAAGTCAATTTCTAGCTAAGTCAGGAGAACAGAAGTTGCCTTTCTTCCAAGCATTAAAGATGCACATGAGAAAGAAAGATATCACATGATCGAATGAAGCCGAGGAAGCCTTCTAGAAGCTGGAACAATGCCTCTGACACCTACCGACACTGACAAGCCCTATCACATGAGAAATGCTAATAATATACTTATATATAAGCCTGGAAGTGATTAGCACAGTATGGTTAGTGGAAAAAAAATAAAAGTCAAAAACCAGTTTACCTCATTAGTAGGGTACTGCAAGGAGTCGAAAAGAATTACTTAATAGTATAAAAGCTAGTTTTATCTCTAGTCTATGCAGCAAGGCGGTTGCGTAGGTATTTCCAAGCACACTTGATCCTTGTGCTGACAAACCAACTGATGAAACAAATATTAATGCAACATGAATGATCATGAAGGATGAAGAAATGGGTAATTGAATTAGGGGAACACGAAATAGCATACAAACCAAGGATCAGCATCAATGGCCAGGCCCTTGCAGATTTCTTAACATAAATTTCCGATGATCAGGGATATACAGCGACACCCCTTGAGGGTAATATTGTTCATCCACAAATACAGAATCAGGTTAACAAAGAAGAGTGGATATTGTACATAGATAGGGCATCAAGTAGAGATGTTTTGGGAGCAGGCATCATCTTTATCACCCCCTAAGGAGACAAATCGACTTACACACTAAGAGTCAAATTCAAATGCTCGAACAATGAAGCGAAGTATGAAGCCTTACTTGTAGGTTTAAGACTGGAAATGAGCATGAATATATTGAAAATGAAGGTATTTAGTGACTCATGTTAGTTAGGGGTGAAAAATCTAGCCATCGTGTTATGTTTTTTCTGATACGATACGATACAACAAGGTTTTATGTAAAACGACATGATGTCGTGCTTTTTTAACTAACATGAAAACAAACAAAATATAAAATGACAAACACGACATGACACGAAAAAAATAATATAAATTAACAATTAGCTAATTTAATTAATACTTAATCATATATCACACGACAAATAAGAAAAACACGACAAAAAATGCTAAATGGTGTCGAATTCTGAACACGAACACGACACGAAGTGACATCTGTTGTTTTTTAGACTTGACACGAACACGAACTTGAATTTTACTTTTGCCCTAAAAGACAATTTCCAACTCTAATGTTGGTGGTTAACTAGAATAAAGGCGATTATGAAGCAAAATAAACACACATGGACTCGGCGAGTTGGATGAATTTTGCCTTGGACTCGTCGAGTCCCTTCATGGACTCGGCGAGTCTGCTGGGCTGACAGCATCACAACTCGATTTTTCAGCTCCATTTGCAAGTATAACAAGAAAACATGCCTAGGCTCTGATACCACTGTTGGGTTTTGAGCATTCTAACACTCCTAAGTGTACATGCAACCCTAAATACCTTGGATCTATGTTTTCTCTATTATACATGCAAATAAGAATATCCAAGGTATCATCCTAATCTATCATACAAAACATGAATATAACAAGATAGAATACATACCTCTTTGATGTAGAAAGTCTTCATGAAGCTTGAGTGCCTAGCCCCAATAGTGTGGAAGCCTCAAATGGAATCACAGTTATCAAAACACTTAGAATAACTTGAGAGAGTTCTACACTTCATGAAATCGGCTAGCCCTCTCTAGAATAATCCTAGTGGCCGATTTTTGTCAAGAATAAGATCATTATATAGTGTTACAATTAGGGTAAACCCTTAATTGTCATGACTTTCCATTTCCTTGGATCCATGGGTTCAAATACACCATGGAGCATCCATGGACCATCCTATGGGTTTTAGCCCAACTTGATTATCCATGGAGCATTAGCCCACTATATAAGTATGGATGATTTACACAATCAACCCATATATTTAATTAGTCTTCTTTTGATCACTTAATTAATCCTAGATTAATTCTTGATCAATACTAATTAAACAATCTTATTATTCTTATTATCAATATACTAGAACTTATAATATATTAATAACCATAAGTGTCTTATTTCTCTCATTATAGTCTATCTAAGTGCATGAAGGTTTGCAACCCAAATGGACCATGCCGGGTCGGGTCAAGTCTTACCAATTATAGTTATGGACTTAGACATTAATCCAACAGTCTCCCACTTGGATAAGTCTAAAACTATTATTGCGTATGACTTCAGGAACCAACCGACAATCGTAGCTCTCAAAAGCTTCTGTCGAACTCTGACCTTGTAGATGAACTCTGATCTTGTCAATGACTTGTCCATTAGATAAGGGATCATATAATCCTCTGTTCTCATGATATCAGCCGGACAAATACATGGAACAACGTCGTACTTATTGTCCAGCAGTTTGTTTCCCGATTTTCGATTTGTTTGACAAAGAACTTAATCGAACACATCAATTCAGTTCTGACCGGCCGGTACATAGGTCACAACAAAATCATCGAGGGGCCCAGATATCGCTTCTATTTCTAGAAGGAACAGATAAACTTCGACTCATATGCTTGTTCTACTACTTGTTGAATTGTACACAAAGGCACGTTTTATAACATCAAGTTACTGATGCGTTTACGTGCAATCAATGCACAACCAACTCATAGGTAACAACTCATATCTCTAGGTTTGAAGATTTATATGATATTATCGTCTCACGATCACTCGAGATAAATTCCATGAAGTGATACAAGTGAGCGTGGGTTTATTCCAATACTCATAACTTATGAGTACTCATGAATGTTGTAGCAACCATTGCCATGACTAAACTCATTTAGCCATCTACAAACCCGATTCATGACAGTCTTGATTCATACCTACTTCCAACATATGAACGACTGTGGAGTGTTTAAATAACTTAGTCATCCGGAAAGAATAACCTAGCTATTTTGGAAGTCAAAACATGCAAAGTGAAATACAATAATAATCGAATCTAATATGGTCTCAGAACCCTTTTGAATATAAATAAAACCACTTTTTATTTATCACCATATTGATTACACATTATTCAATGTTTCAAATAATCAACTTAAGACTTGAATAAAAACAACAGTCGTCCCATGCTCCTAGCATGTACACTTTGTTTTTCTAAACAATAGTTATGCCATACCCCAAGTATGCACACTATGTTTGTCTATGATCCTTACATTGTGATGTAGATCAATTGAACATGATTCCAATGATACTCATTTCACAATCCCAAATCCTTATTGTAAATGCAAGAATTCCAAATTTATGTCATTTACTGAAATCTGTTAGATTCTAAACTTATATGCATTGATCCTCTTGTAATGATTATGCACAAAGTCAGAAAGACTTGACAACAACCATTACAGAGCATTCCAAAGGAGATCAGCTCCTTGGGAACATCCTTTTTGCATTAAGTTTCCTAATCTTACATAGATTGAATCACTTCCACCTATGGAGACATTTCCATAGTCCTATTTGACTATCACTTCCGAACAAGAGTTACCTCTTTTCAGAAAATGTCGATATGGTCCTACCAAAATTAACACTAGACTTCCAAATGTCCCTGAGCAACCAATCTTTGGCGAACCTCAGATTGTCCTCGACAATTGCTTAATCACTTTAGTCATATCCAGTTCTAGACTTTTCCCTTCTAAATGCCTTAAGCATTTGGAAAATTTAGAAAGGATGAATATTATAGCACATGAAATCGATCCTATATCCGAAGCATATGGGATACTATTCATGATGTTTGACATAAAGACATGACACTAGACCAGTCTTTTGCTACAATATTTTTTATTTGCCATGTTTTCAAAATTTAACTATGAAGAGGGATGCCGTAATCATAATCGAATTTTGAAAATGCAATATATATAGAATTTCTTTAAGTTGAACCATTCCAACACAAAATTCACATATATTCTTGACTAAAGATGATTAAAATCTCAATCTAAGCTTTAGAATTGACATGAAGTATAATTTCCTCTCCCTTAATTATAGCAAAACAACTTTTCAACCCCTGCAACTTCACGGATTGAAACTTTGTTTTCTATAATTAACATTGCTAGCTTGCAATACTAATCATAATAGTCATGCTCCCACTAACATGATGATTATCAGCATAACACTTATGCTCCCACTAGCTCTGACACATTTCCAGAAATCTGTTGGACTTCTGAAATTTTAGATTCATACACCCTTTCTTAGATAGCTCACATGTGTGTCTAAACAATTTTCAGAACTATGAAAAGGGATGCCGTAATCATAGTCTCAATTGCTTAGGCATTTGCCATTTCTCACAAGTCCATGTTAGTGTGCCGGTTAACCACACGCGCTCCACTAATGACTTTTGAAAATGCAAATGACACAATTGATATCTACTTAAAATCTATTTAGTGAAAGCATTTCCTCACCATCATTTTCATGAATCGGAGAGAAACCTTATGACACTTAGATTTAATAGTGTATGAGTTCCTATCCATGCGAATTTGTCAAAACCATAATCACAAGATAAGGTTAGTGACAAATTCAGCCCTACATGGATTAAACTTATTCAATCTTAGTTTCTTGTCACCTTGGTAACACAAGGCCCACCAATGCTTCCAAGTTGAACTCTGATAACTCACATGTAAATGCAACTTATTTGAAGTAGGTACAGAAATAAGAATTATGTCAACACGATAGGTTGAAAACCTTAAGTCGTGTGCTAGTGATAAATTACAGGTTTTACTCTTGATTAAATCTTGAAACTCTTTCAGGATCTTTAAGGCTCCCACTGTCCCCTTGACATATAAGTTTTCCTAGTCAAGAACCATTCCTTGATAAAACAAATATTCAAGGGATAGTGCGGATTCTTATCAAGACTAACACTTCACACAATTGGTCTTAGTTGGTCTTTGTCTCATCCAAGACATCACAACTTACCAATCTCAAATGTACAAGAGTAGAAAACATTTTACTCTTACATTTGATAAGTGTTTTAAACCTTCTTTAAGACATGTCACTCAAATTACAATCTTGGAGTATGACTCCAAGACTTGTATTGGAACGAAGTATGATTCATCTTCTTGATTTAACCATTTCAACAATTTCAAGATCCCTTCTTCTTAGTCATAAGAATGCACTAAGACTTTCTTAGAGAACAAATTTTGATATGGTTTCTTAATCATTAAGATGATCACAAAGCTGATACTAAAGTACTCTCCCGTCCTTTCAGATTTGAGAAACTTTTATCTTTCTGCTTAATTTGATTCTTCTTATTCGTTTTCCAATGTTACAAAATTATACTTAACCTTATAAGTATAATCATATTTACTAATCTTTAGTAAATCATGACAAATCAATCTTTGTGGTGGACCTTGACCAGCGCACACCCAGTGTACCTAATTCCTTAGTCCTTCAATTGACTCACATATACATGTGATCAAAGAATTAGTCTTAATTTTTCAAAGATGAAAATTCTCATTCATCATACAATACAACTTGTATGATTCCAAGTTTCTGTCCAATTGAAACTTGGGTGATGAAAAACTTTCTTCATTTGGTAAATTCAGACACTACCACAAATGAAAGAATCAAATCCACTTTCCAATATTGCTATTACTGGAAACATATAAGCAACAATTTTCCACCGATGCCATTGTAAGGATATTTTTAAAATAAATAAAATTAAAACCTTTTTTTCTTTTATTTTAAAACTTTGCGGAAAAACTTATCCTTACAATCCACATGAAAACCTTGTTGTTATCTATTCACAAGCAATATATTATAACTCTTAAGCAACAGCTCAAAATTCTGATTACCGAACCATGCGATCGAAACCCATCTTCGCAATCAGAATCAGCATATACTTACTTTAAGCTTCCTATCTTTTCTTTGATTCTTAAAAGACATCAGCATGTGACCCATTCACATTATGTAATAAGAATCTCCAAATAGGAACTTAACAGAGTTATATAGTGTATTTTACCCGAAGTAGAGTCAAACCTCTTGACTTGATCAACCTTATGACCTTTCAGGTAAATAGGGCAGCTTCGCAACCAATGCCCCTTTCTTTGGCAATATAAACATATGGAGACCCTTTGATAATGGCACATGAGACTATTTCAGACTTAGCCTTTCTCTTTACCATTTGGTCAACCGAGTTGACTATGGCCGATCCCTTTCCATTGGGAAGAGAAATGCTTTTCTAGATATCCAATGCTACCATTGCCAATGTCCATTTAAGGTTTGGGAAGTTGATCTTCTAACAAAATTTGCTTTACTAGTGTTCCAAATCATTGCTGATTCCACAGCACAAAACAAATAGATAAGATCATTAAGGCTCGTGTCATAGTCTGTCTCATAGTAGTCCCAAAGTGACCCGCTATGTTACTAAGAAAGTGATTGAACATCCAACTTTCACGAGACTTTGACACCCAACTCTCCCGTCTTGTCAATATGTGACTACATCTCCAAGATGTGACCACACCAAGACCTTAACTTGCCAATAGGGCTTGAGTGACTTTAAACTTTTCAAGAACTTGTGGGTGAGGGAGAATAATTGGAGGAGATAAAGGAAGTGAAGCATGATGTTGAGGAACATCATCTTCAAGAGATTTGGGAAGATCATAAATGTCTAAACCAGACATGTTTTGGGAGATATTCAAGATAGTTGATTTAAAGTCCTTAATATGACACCCAATATGAAATATTAAGGCTAGGACCCAACAAACTATTTTATAACTTAGAAGAGGGATGCCGTAATCCAAGCTATAAAATATTTGAAGGTAGGCGAATGACGATTCACCAATTTCCACCATGAAAAACGAAATAATTTATTAGGTTTTAATTGGATTTGAAATTCCTAGATCTTTTGAGATTCATTGAACTTTTCAATGGCATGTTTCAATCTCGAGTGTGCCCTCTCAAATTTTGTGACTGGGAAGCCGAGGATCACAAAACAAGGTGTGAATAACCATACCAATTCACTTGGTATCCTTAATATTATCACCTAATCAATGTGCCGGTTAACCACACACGCTCCATTGATCTATGACAAACATTAAGTCACCCTTCGTGGTCCTTACTAGTCCAAGTTAGTGTGCCGGTTAACCACACACGCTCCACCAACGACTTGGTAAGGTACAAAGTGTGAATTCCATGGGTTAGCACCAAATTCACATTTTTCCTAAAGTAACTAAGATTGGGAATTATTAAGATTTTAGTTACTTTAGTATTTATCATTAATACTTTTAATGAAGGGAGAATTTAAAGTCATTGTCCTACCCGTTCGGCTAACGACCCTCCACCAGTCAAGCAAGCGGTGGGTGAGAGTAGACACCCATTAAGTCGCCATTTTATAGGCAACAACCTTATACCCACCTTATAGACCGGCTTCGTGAATGAGGCCTACTAACGGTAAAACGACTTGTTCTTATACATATATATAATAATTAACCATTAATGTTATAAATAGTATAAGTGTTGAATTTTAACCTTTTTAAAATTCTAAGGGCTAACTTGGAATTAAAGTATTCATAAGTGAAAACTTTTCAAATTCCAAAACTTGAGGGCAAGTTTTGAAACTATTCAAAACTAATTAATTCCCTAACATTCCCCCTCCCCCCTCAAAGTTAGGATTGGATGTCCGACTTTAATCTCCAACGAGCTAGTGCGATTAAGACCAAACTCCCCCTCGAAGTAACACCGGTCTTCAAATCCGCAAATGAATATTCGACAAACCTGAGAAGCTTCGAATACCCATCATTCTCCCCCTTTTTATAATCAAAAAATGATTATAAAATCCACTAAGGATGAGAAGCGCCCGAGGAATAGTCTTCACGATACTCCCCCTTGATGTGTACCAAAAATGAATCACCAAAAATCTTGCACGGAAAAACAATCCAATACCGATTCTTTTGCCGATTGATTTTGAGCCCAAATCGTGAAAATCCTTCATCTGATTCATTCAAATCGTCGATAGGCGTTCATATTCTGACTTGTACACACGCTTCTTGTACATGTACTATCTGTTCATATAACTTCTTAAACAATTGATTTTGAAGTTCAATTTCGTTGTCTTCAAGTTTGATTTCCGAAAATTCAATTATAGTTTTCTTGTTCCACAGAATTCTGAATCGGTTGTGTTTGATAAGCCGATAATGATCAGGCAGTTGTCGATCCAGTCTTTGAGTTTGATCAAATTGATCAAGAAATCTCAATTTTTTGTGAAGAGGATATGTAGAACAGTGAAGTAATCTCGTTTTGATCTAAAATTTGTTGATAGAATGGTTGATTTTGTGTTTGTTGATCTTTGACTTTGAAAAGTCAAACATGAGTTATATGAGTTGATTCATGAAATTGGAAGAAGAAATCGCTGGTTATGAATTGAATATGTGATTTGGAAGAAGAAATCAAGTATAATTTGTGATTTTATCTCGAAAATTGGTTGTAATTAGTGCTCTTGATGTCAACGATTGTTGATGATATACGACGAACAAAATGGGAAAGATTTGTTTTGGGAGTCGATGGAAGAAAAGAAGGATCGAAGATTTGTTTGTGATTTTGAGAATCGGTTTGCGAAGGATATATGTTAGATAACGAATTCGATTTTGGGTTTGATATCAATTTGTTAAAAGCGATAGTTTGAAGTCGATGCACCTAGAATCAATCTACGAATAGATACTGGGAATTCGATAATTGGATTCGTGTTTGATTGGATGTTCATTGATGGAGAATGGGAAGAAGACAAACGACGATTTCAAGTTTTGATATGGGTTTGGAAAGTCGATTTTGTGAAGTTAGATTGGAGGTCGAACGTTTCACAGTATCGAGTTTGATTTACTGGGAGTCGATATTCCTTGAGTACTTAACTTTTGCAAGTTTGATTGTGAGAATTTTGGAATGAACTGGAAAGATTTTGGAGTCGTTGATGTCGATTTTGCGAAAATATAAAAATCGTGTTCGCATCTATGGATTGTGTTTGATGTGTACTGATTTTTTTTGGTTCGCATATGGGTGAATCAACATCGAGTTTGCAATCTGGATTTTTTTTTGAGACATTCACATATAAGGACAACAAGGTTCGCATTTGGTTAGATGAGTTAAAGATGCGAAATCTTCTAATTCATGGTTCGCATTCATGTTTCACGTACGACGTATTGAAGATGCGAAGTCTTTTACAGTATAACGTGAGTTGGGGAAGAAAGCTAATAGTTTCGCATTTGACCCCTGATCTTTTCACGAAATGATAGTTTATACCCAACTTCGCAAATGGGAAATATAAGCTGAGAAATTGCAGAATTTTCAGTTCTGTTCCCTGCAGTTTGTGCGAATTTACACTTTATGCCCGATTTCGCAAATGGGCTAGAGTTTCGCATATTTGACTATTTTTGGCGCAACGGGTCCCTGCAAGTTTCAGAAAGTGACAATATCTACTTGGTTTTTGAAAAATCTTGCAACTTTCACCCAAAAAGTCAAAAAATTTCATAAATTGGAAATTTTTTGTGGCTTTTTCGTGATTATTTTTCCGTGCAAGATTTTTGGTGATTCATTTTTGGTACACATCAAGGGGGAGTATTGTGAAGATTATTCCTCGGGCGCTTCTCATCCTTAGTGGGTTTTATAATCATTTTTTTATTATAAAAAGGGGGAGAAATGATGGGTATTCGAAGCTTCTCGGGTTTGTCGAATATTCATTTGCGGATTTGAAGACCGATGTTACTTCGAGGGGGAGTTTGGTCTTGATCGCGCTAGCTCGTTGGAGATTAAAGCCGGACATCCAATCCTAACTTTGAGGGGGAGAATGTTGGGGTGCAAAGTTATTCATTCATGACTTTGTAAATGTTTGACTTTTGTAAAACCCACTTGCATGTGGTGCTTTAGCCTTTAGACCCATTTGATTGTTAGAGTGAGAGAGAGACATGTAAACACCTCTATAAATAGTGGGTTCATACCACTTGTAGAGGTGTGCTTGAGAGATGTAAAAGTGAGTGTGTAAGTGTGTGTTATTTATGTAGTCTAGATCTAGATCATTTTTGTGTAACACCATATACATTCAATATATCTCTTAAACACCCAAATCACCATGTTCAATTGTGCAAGCTTTAACTCCGCATGCCAAACCATGTTCTTCTGTCACTACACCAATAGAAGTAGAAAATACCCCAAGAACCCAAAAAGATATTTTGAATTTCATAAGAAGCTAGGTCATGCTACTGATGACTATGAAAGCCTCAAGAGGGAGAAAGAGAGAAACCAATCACTTCAAGTTGGGGACCGACTAACAAGAATGTGAGAAACACAAACATATGATGTTGAAATCACCATGATACAAGGAGGGGATAGAAACGATGTCAAGCCAATAAAAAAGCGGAAGATAATAAACATTGAGTTCAATGCTCATGATCTGATACCCTTCGATCATCAGGGAATTGAGCCCCTTATCATTAAAGTAGTAGTGGGAAGAACTATGATTTGAAGAATTTATGTGGATAACTGGAGCTCTGTCAACATCATATACGAGGACTTTCTAAAAGGCTTGCCCATATATATCAAGAAATACCGTAGGCCAGCTATGTCGGCAGTGGTAGGCTTTGCTAGGCAGTCTGTATCGCCAATGGGGAAAATCTCGCTGCCTTTCACAATAAAATATTATAAAGGTAATATTCGAAAAACTATCCTAACCAAGTTCATCGTCATAAAGGCGTTGTCTCCTTATAGTATGCTCTTAGGAAGAACGGCCTACGAACATTACAAGCAATCCCTTCCATGATCTACAGTTACTCAAATTTCCCATTGAGGAGGGAATAGCAATAATCCAAAGCACGACGTCAGGCCCCACGAACGAAGTCACGTAATCCATCCAGATTTAATTGAGACAATATTCGAAGAAAGAATCTCTTCAATGGATTTTGAAGAAGTGGTTTTCAATGAAAACAATAAAGATCAGAAAGTCAAGGTCGATACTGAATTGCCTGAAGCTTTACAAAAAGGTTTGGTTGTAGTATTGAAGGAATATGCAAACACGTTCGCATGGAAACCAGTGGACATGACAAGGATTCCAAGATCATTGATAAAGCATCGCTTCAGCATTAACTTATCTCATACTCCCATCAAACAAAAGAAGCGCATTATAGCCAAAGAAAGGAGTGAAATAGACAACAAAGAATTTAAAGCACTAGTAGAAGCGGGAGTCCGGAGGGCTACATAATTCCCAAAATGGATTGCCAACCCAATACTAGTAAAAAAGCAGATGACACGATGTGAATGAGCGGTGATTTCACTGATCTTAACAGTGCATACCCAAAAGACAGTTACCCATACTGCAAATTAAGCAAAAGATCGAGTTGTTGGGAGGGTTTAAATAAAAATCCTTCTTAGAGGCATACAAGGGTTATCATCAGGTAAAAATGGCAATGACTAATGAAGATAAAACAACTTTTCATACCGAGAAGGGTACATTTTGTTATACTAAAATGCCCTTTGGATTACGAAATACGGGAGCAATGTACCATAGGTTAGTGGACAAGGTGGTCGATCAGCAAATAGGATGAAACATCGAGGTATGCGTAGATGATATGGTAACCAAAAGAAAAAATGATAATAATTTTATGGTAGGCATTGAGGAAACTTTGAAGCGACTTCGACAAACTAACATGAAGCTCAATCCAAAGAAATGTGTATTTTGGGGACAAAAGGGCAAGTTCTTGGGTCATATTGTAACTGAATCAGGGATAGAGGCAAACTAAGAAAAAGCTGAAAATCTACTGAAGATGGAGACACCCCGAACGATGAAAGACATATATAGTTTGAATGGTAAACTGGCAGCGCTAAGTCAATTTCTAGCTAAGTCAGGAGAACAGAAGTTGCCTTTCTTCCAAGCATTAAAGATGCACATGAGAAAGAAAGATATCACATGATCGAATGAAGCCGAGGAAGCCTTCTAGAAGCTGGAACAATGCCTCTGACACCTACCGACACTGACAAGCCCTATCACATGAGAAATGCTAATAATATACTTATATATAAGCCTGGAAGTGATTAGCACAGTATGGTTAGTGGAAAAAAAATAAAAGTCAAAAACCAGTTTACCTCATTAGTAGGGTACTGCAAGGAGTCGAAAAGAATTACTTAATAGTATAAAAGCTAGTTTTATCTCTAGTCTATGCAGCAAGGCGGTTGCGTAGGTATTTCCAAGCACACTTGATCCTTGTGCTGACAAACCAACTGATGAAACAAATATTAATGCAACATGAATGATCATGAAGGATGAAGAAATGGGTAATTGAATTAGGGGAACACGAAATAGCATACAAACCAAGGATCAGCATCAATGGCCAGGCCCTTGCAGATTTCTTAACATAAATTTCCGATGATCAGGGATATACAGCGACACCCCTTGAGGGTAATATTGTTCATCCACAAATACAGAATCAGGTTAACAAAGAAGAGTGGATATTGTACATAGATAGGGCATCAAGTAGAGATGTTTTGGGAGCAGGCATCATCTTTATCACCCCCTAAGGAGACAAATCGACTTACACACTAAGAGTCAAATTCAAATGCTCGAACAATGAAGCGAAGTATGAAGCCTTACTTGTAGGTTTAAGACTGGAAATGAGCATGAATATATTGAAAATGAAG
The DNA here is from genome assembly GCF_051521515.1 of Lactuca serriola. Lineage (NCBI taxonomy): Eukaryota > Viridiplantae > Streptophyta > Magnoliopsida > Asterales > Asteraceae > Lactuca > Lactuca serriola. The sequence goes on along the minus strand of NC_136416.1, from coordinate 81,323,896 downwards.
GTATTTAGTGACTCATGTTAGTTAGGGGTGAAAAATCTAGCCATCGTGTTATGTTTTTTCTGATACGATACGATACAACAAGGTTTTATGTAAAACGACATGATGTCGTGTTTTTTTAACTAACATGAAAACAAACAAAATATAAAATGACAAACACGACATGACACGAAAAAAATAATATAAATTAACAATTAGCTTATTTAATTAATACTTAATCATATATCACACGACAAATAAGAAAAACACGACAAAAAATGCTAAATGGTGTCGAATTCTGAACACGAACACGACACGAAGTGACATCTGTTGTTTTTTAGACTTGACACGAACACGAACTTGAATTTTACTTTTGCCCTAAAAGACAATTTCCAACTCTAATGTTGGTGGTTAACTAGAATAAAGGCGATTATGAAGCAAAATAAACACACATCTAGAGATATTTGACTCAAACACAAGCCTGGATAAGGAAATTTCAAGATTTTGAAATTACACAGGTCCCGAGATCAAAGAACAAAGAAGTAGACGCTTTAAGTAAGTTAGTCTTTGTAGTATTTAACCACCTTACGAAAAAGGTTTTTGTAGATATGTTGGATGACATCATATGTCCTTTTTCTGGAAAAAAAAAATGAGTGTTACCAATAGATGAAAAGGAAACCAGAAAAATACGAAGAAATGCACCAAATTACACCATGTATGAGGAAAAACTCTATCGAAAGGGATACTCTACCCCATGGCTCAAATACATCACAAGGAAAGAACCATAGGTCATTATACAAGAGATACATTCGAGAATTTGGGGGCACGTGCAAGGTCAAAGGCAATTACCCAAAAGATCCTTCAAACAGGGTACTTCTGGCCTTCCATGACCCAAGATACGAACACGTTCATAATAAAATCTCATGATTGTCAAATGCATTCGAATATACATGCGCTACCACCAACAAACATGACAAATATCATTAGCTCATGGCCTTTTTTCCAATGGGGAATCGATATCATTGGACGTTCCCCTAAATCACCAGGAAGATTAAAGTTCCTAATAGTGGCAGTAGATTACTTCAAAATATGGGTCAAAGCAGAAGCGGTAGCAATAATCTCAGGAAAAATGTAATAAAGTTCATATGGAGACAAATTGTGTGTCGTTTTGGCCTTCCACACACTATCATAAGTGATAATGGAAAGTAGTTTGATGATAATCCTTTCAAGAAATGGTGTCAGGAGAGAAGGATCAAGCAAAATTTTACGTTGGTGGTGCATCCTCAAGCAAATGGTCTGGTGGAAGTAACCAATCAAACTTTGGTAAAAGGAATTAAGAAAAGGTTAGGAGAAGCTAACAGGAATTGGGCTGATGAGTTAAAAAAATTTCTATGGACGTATAGAACAACGATACGAACGCCAGCAAAGGAAACTCCTTTCAGTCTTGTGTATGGGACATAAGCAGTCATCCGAATTGAAGTAACCATAAGGAGTATGCGAACGAGTAATCCTCAAAAACACTCAAACAGGGCAAGTCAAAGGAGAGGCATGTAAGGTAGGAGACATGGTCCTATGAAATAACAAAGCTAGCAGACAAGAACAGATTGGTAAGCTAGGTCCAAATTGGGAAGGGCCATATCAAGTAATTGAAACTAAACAAAATTGATCATACGTCCTAGAAACCATGGAAGGAATTCTCCTACCATGAACATGGAATATGCGAAATCTATGCAAGTTCCATTTTAAGAGACATCGCATAAGAAGAATGTGGACAGATAATTGGAGACCACAATCGAATAGCATTAGAAACTAGTCTTTTTTTATATGTAACACAATTATTTTCCTTAATGCAATCTTTTGGCTCCTTAATCATTATCACTTGAATGTATTCCATATCGCCATAATCCTCCAAATTATGACTCGGTGTTAATTTGCACGAACGATAAGGTCTTACCTTATGGTTCGATCATTATTTCACATCCCTATAATCCTCCAAATTATGGCTCGATGATAATTTGCTCCAAACATAAGTTCATGCCTTATGGTTTAATCATTATTTCACATCACCATAATCCTCCAAATTATGGCTTGATGTTAATTTGCTCGAACCATATGTTCACACCATATGGTTTAGCCATTATTTCACATCGTCATAATCCTCCAAATTATGGCTCAATGATAATTTGATCAAACCATAAGCTCATACCTTATGGTTTAGGCATTATTTCACATCGCCATAATCCCCCAAATTATGGCTCGATGTTAAAGTCATTATTTCGCATTGCCATAATTCTCCAAATTATGGATCGATGATAATTTGCTCGAACCATAAGTTCATACCTTATGGTTCAGTAATTATTTCATATCGCCATAATCCTCCAAATTATGGTTCGATGTTAATTTGCTTAAACCATAAGTTCATACCTTATGGTTCAGTCTTCAGTCATTATTTCACATTCCCATAATCATCCAAATTATGGCTCGATGTTAATCTAATCAAACCATAAGTTCACACCTTATGGTTTAGTCATTATTTCACATCGCCAAAATCCTTCAAATTATGGCTCGATGTTAATTTGCTCGAACCATAAGTTTTTCCCTTATGGTTCAGTCATTATTTCACATCGTCATAATCCTCCAAATTATGACTCGATGTTAATTTGCTCGAACCATAAGTTTATACCTTATGGTTCAATCATTATTTCACATCGCCATAATCCTCCAAAAGATGGCTCGATGTTAATTTGCTCGAACCATAAGTTCATACCTTATGGTTTAGTCATTATTTCAAATCGCCATAATCCTCCAAATTATGGCTCGATATTAATCTGCTCAAACCATAAGTTCATACCTTATGATTCCTCTAAATTATAACTCCATGTTCACTCGAACCATAAGTCCAAATATTATGGCTCAACCTTTATTTCAAATCATTTTGATTACTACGTTTACAATTCAGTATTAGTTCGATTGGACTGCAGAATTGATTTAAACATTACTAATGATTACATTATGTGATGAAGACTTCATAGAGTACCACAGATCATTCATAATGATGGAATTTATGAAGTAAATAGGTAAAATATGAAAATTACATAGATATCAAACTTAGAAGGCATACATCAGTCATTACGAACCCTACAACAACAACCAAAAGTTCTACGCAACCACAACAACCAAGATAAAAAAAACAAGAAAAGCAAGCCATGAACCAGAACTAACTACAAAAAAAAGTCAATCACCACCACTTGCGCCATCACGGTTGCCCACTGGATCCAAAGACTTCAGATTCTCCTTCAAAACTTGAATGTCCACTTTATCCCCCATCCAAAATACTGAGCAATGAATATGTATGGGTAATCATCTAAGAGAAACGATCCATGATGTTACGTTGAGAAACGGGATAGGAGTAGAGGCCATTTTTTCATTCCAAAGCCTTAGAGTATTTTCCTTCACCTCATAGCAAGCTTAATGAAGACCAAGCTGAATAGTTGTCGTCTGAAGAGTAGCATTCACATTCCTGAAATCATCATAATTCAAAAGAGGGGATACCTTCTCTCACAACCCATTATAAATTCAAATTGCTTTGCTCTAGATCCTTTTGACAATGCACCACATCTTGGTTTGCCAAAGACCGAGATTCACCAAAGGAAGCAATTTGGGCGTCTTTCTCCAATACCAAAGCTTTGGCAGTAGCTAGTTCTTCCTCGAGCAATTTAATACTGACATCTTTGCCTTGAAAATAAATCTCTAGTTGCGATACCTTTTCAGTATATTGCACTTTCAACGATTGAAATTGTTGAGAAACTTCTTCAAGCTCTTTGGTTGTAGCCACACCACGGCTGATTGCATCATCACTTTTCAACCGCAAATCCTCGTTCAACCTTTTTAAATCCTCCTAATAGCCCAAACACTCGCTCAAATCACAGACCAGGCATTGATTCCTTTCAGATAATAGTGACACCTTCTCACGTAGCTCCTTTGCTTCTACCTCCATTTTTTTCATAAATCTTGCAGAGCATTTCAAGCCCTGAAGATCCTCTTCGAACTTAAGCTAATGACTTGCAAGAAGTTCAATTTGTGCCTTGGTATGCGAAGATACCTCGTTTAGCAGATGCATTCCCTCTATCAAGTAAGACCATGTTCTATCAATAGTTTTTTTCATTAGAGGCACTGGCTAGTTCAGGACTTTTGGGTATAGTGGTTGCATTAAAAGGACGATGGAATTGAGAAAGTGAAGCGACAAAAGTAACAAGTGTAGGCATCTCGGTCCGCCTCTCAAATGAAGGGATCACTATAGAAAACCACCATTTTATCAAATATACACATGCATTGACATATGTAATACAAAACAAGCAGAGCAGGAAGTATACAATCCATGTTGTAAGTTTTTGGAGGAACATCCAGAGTTGCATCGGGATCAGCAACGTCCGCAACAATTAAGGGAATGTCCATAGGGGTACTATTAGAAGTGCTTGTCCCCGGGGGAAGTGGATTGATGGCAGTTACTGTTGATTCTGTAATAACTAATTGAGGCTGAACAAAACTAGATCCAAACAATTTTTGCTGGAAAACAGTGCAGTGGACAAATGTTGGAGCTTTACTCGACACAAGAGATTCACTGGTCGACCCAGAGGATGGCTTCTTGAGATTCAAATCAGAAATGGATTTAGATTTCAGAGCATCATTAGTATCTCCCAAAAGAGCCCCCTCAACAAGTTTCATTTATGAGTCAAAGACTATGGGACATTCAAGAAAATTAGATGAAGGAGGGGTTGCCAAAAATGGCTCATGATTTACAAGATCGGGAATTGATTGTTCAGCAAGGCTAGTTAAGTTGCGGTTCTTTACCTCATGAGAAGTTCGTTTGAGCATTGGAGGTGACAAGGTGACCACCTTATCAGCCTTGGAATCCCCAGTCCTTTTCATTATAGCAAAGTCTCGAAGGGCGGCCCTAGTAGAAACGAAGGGCGGTTTCCCGAAGTCTTGTTCCATCTTAGTCACTTCGGTACCAGACGTCGGTATCACAGGCATAGTAACTTCTTATTGAGATGGATTCACAGCAGGATCCATGCTAGATTCGGACTTCGGAGGAGAATCCAGTATAACCATTTCTTCTGTCACCACAGTAGAACTGGTAACCGTTTCCTTAGCAATCGATCCAACAATGTTATCTCTAGTTCTTCTAAAGACTCAACAAGATTTTTTCCTTAATTTTTTCCAAAGCGGGCTCATACCTGCCATACCCAATACAACCTCTTCATGATCAATCCACTTCACAAAATTCTTGACCAATCGCTCAGTGATAGCCCAATCCTCATGGGATAAATATGGAACAGGATCGGCAACACTATCAGCAGTTGCACTAAACGTCATGGGTCCAGAAAAGGCAGAAACATGAACAAAGAAGAACTCCTCTTTCCAGTACTTGATGGAAGTAGGAAGGCCATAAAAAGCTCCATAATTCCATAACAGAGAGAAAATGACACCCAATCACCGTTGAACATGGGAAGGTAAAAGTATCGAAAACTGATGATAGAGGGTATGATATCTAGGGTAATACACAATAACATGAAGCAGAGGATTTTTCGAAATCCATTTGGGGTGATTTGGGCGATGTTCAGACCATAATAGTCAAGAACTATCTTTAAGAAAACGAAAGCAGGTAACCGTAAACCAAATTTAAAGAACACTCGATACACCCCAAACGAAATCATTGGGGGCATCAGTGATCACATCACTGACCTCAGGAAGACGGGGATGAAATTTGGGATCAATCTCATATTTCGTCACAATACTCGATATGCTTCTAATAAAAAACTTAGACATTACGGTCCTAGTATGGGAAATCGCAGTGCTACCCATGGAGAAGAAAGTTAGAAAAATAACAAGGAATCGAAAAGGAATTTTGCACAAAGAATCGGATGAAGGAACAGACGAGTAGGAAGAAAATACTTATAGGCGAACCAGTGGAAAGGGACACTTATAGGGCAGACAAAGCGGTTGTTAGGCACTGTACGCCTCTTAAAGAAAAGGTAACTAAAAAAGACAATTATAGGGATAATCATGAGGGTTAAAAAACATCAGGACACCATGTTGAAATTTAATTCAGGAGTTATGTTCCTATCTGATTACAACGGATACTACACTGATCTTATTAAAGTTTGAATTGTTATTTCCACAAGAAAATGACAATACAAAGTGGGGGGACTTAATAAGGTATAGCATAGTCTAATAGATATGTATACCCTTCCTATATATTGAACCAACATATGTGTCGAACCAGGCATATATACCAAACTAGCATATGTGTCGAACCGTGCATATATACCGAACTTAATATGTCTCAAGGCACGATCAAAGTATGATGCAACGTCACAACAGTAACATAATACATAGGAACTCTAAGTATACATCATGTATAAGTATATTTGACTGATGGGTCCTTGGGCCAACAAAGAGCAGTTGGCTAACGGATAACAAGTCCAATACTATGTACTTTTTCGCAAACAGTCATAAATGCAACAAGATGACAAGCCTCCTCGATACATGAAGGGGTCGACATCCCTCTTCACCTCCACTATAAATAGGTGATCTGATTCACCTCCACCAGGCACGAAATCATCTGCCATCCATTCCAAATCGATTCGATCACTGCTATTCACTTATCATTCAAAGTATTCATTGACTTTATCATCGGAGCGTTAGCCTAGGATAACATCCTGATCAATTGGGTTACGAGTTGTTTGTATTTCCCATGTCAATTGAAGTAATCGAGTGAACACGTCTAAAGTAATCAATAGAAGATGGACCTGGTGGTGCATCAACTATAAAATGGTTTAAGGAGAAAAAATTAATTAATTTGGGATTACAGTTTAGGTTCTACATTTAACACTATAATTATAACTTTAAACTAACCGAATCGTCGAGTCCAAGAACAACTCACCGAGTCCCCACGAGCAGATCTCCTACTCGCTTCCAAATCCTCACCAGAGCATCCCTTATGAGGATTTGGGTTTCTGGGACTATTGCTACACGTTAAATTGCTAATTCTGCATGCAGATACAAAGGGTTGGACCTTCAATACTTAAACCCCTCTTACTCAGTAACAGTTCACACGACTCGCCGAGTTTGAAGAACAACTCGTCGAGTTCCAGGCAATCTTCATAGGACTCGCTGAGTTGTTCTTCCAACTCGCCGAGACTAAGACCATCTTCATAGAACTCGCCGAGTTCCTCTTTGGGACTCGCCGAGTCCCTTCGACCCACTTCCCATACATACCAAAATTGAGACATGCAACGCTTCTAAACCATAGATATATGCTCCTCAGGCATGCTTATCACGTAAAGTTGCAAACTTTATGTGCATGCATGGCCCCATGAGCTCAAAAAGGCAAATCCAAGCTCTTTAAGAGGTCATACACTCACTAGGGACCTCAATAACCCCAACCACAGAGACTTTACACTTCTAAGATGTCCATAAGGTCCAAATCTGAAGTCCTTTCAGAACATAGAGCATAACACATGGAGCTTGAGGTTTTTGGGCTTAAAAACCACTAATTTGGGACAAAAAGGGGATCAAATGAACTAGTGATCATGGTAAGAACTTTTCTACTTGAATGGAAGCTTCTCACATCGTAGATTCCGGATCTACCTCCCCTCTTTGCACACTTTAACCTCTTCCTTCTTCTTCTTCTAAGCTCCAAACCTTCTTTACAAAGCTAAAATCACTCTCAATAACAATATGGGGGCTAGGGTTTCTCTCTACAGCTCTCTAGAAGTGTTAAGGACAAAGGAGGCCAAGTTAGAGCGTTTAAATAGGGTGCAAACACCCGGATTAGGGTTTTTACCCAAACAGGGTCTACTCGCCGAGTCCAAAGCTTAGACCCCGCGTCTCATCCCGCTTCTACTCGGCGAGTTGGTACTTCAACTCGCCGAGTCCAAGGCAAAATGCATAATTAAGACATATTAATTACAAGGATTACGTACCAGGAACCTGGTGATACATTTAAGGATTTTATACAAACTATCAAAAATTTATGACTTTCAAATGACAATGATTAACATACAACAACATATCCAGACTGATAAGTTAAGTATAATATGTTCAAAGTTAAAGACATAATTTTATTAGTAGAAGTAAAATATATTATTTTAATATTCAAGTTTGATTCAGGTTTTATACTAATTTAACATTAATTAACCAATTTATAAATATTATTAGAAAGAAAAATTAAAAAATCATAGGAGTTGCAAATACATGTAATGAAAGAAAAATATTTATTTTATAGTATATATATATATATATATATATATATATATATATATATATATATATATATATATATATATATATATATATATATATATATACACACATGTTTTTTTAAACAAATAAATGTAATTATAGTTAAACATAATCAAGTTTTTCTCTTTTGTTCGAAATACTTTTTAAAAAATCTTTATATATATATATATATATATATATATATATATATATATATATATATGGAATAGTCATTTCAAAATATCAAATATTAGTGATTTTCAATTAAATATCACCTTTTAACCTATTGTGCCGTATTAATATCATAAGAATTTGTATCGTATATATGTAAATATACGTTTAAATAGATAATATGTACATATATACTTAAAGATGTATCTTTAAATGTAAAAATACATATTACACATTTTAATATGTATTTATAATTAAAAACATATATTTATTTATAAAAATACATGTAAATATATGTAGTTTTTGAAATAGTGTTTTTGTGAATAAATTATGTAAGATTAATGATAATATATATAAAAAAAATATGTTAGTGGTTAAATTTGTAAAAACAAATTAGTGAATAAATGTATATAAAAAAGTTTAGTGACTTAGGTGTTGTTTGTTTTTTTGAAGCCAAAATGTCTGTAGTCTGCGGACCATATCTGCAAGTCTCTGCGGCAGAAGAGGTGGACCAAATATCTGCAGTCTGCAATAAGAAGACTGTTTGTTTTTAACGTCTGCAGCTGTTGAAATAAATTAATTTTTCAAACTTAATTCCATGTCATAAACATTAAAAATGCATTTTCAGTAAAAAGAAAAAAAAAAAAAAAAAAAAGGGTGATTTTTTTTTTTTTAGGTTAAAATGAGGTCTGAAGACCTTTGAAGACAATGGCTCATGTCTGCGCCAGGAAGACCCCGCGCAGACGTTTTTTTGTCTGCACACTTCCAAAAAACAAACACTCTGCGAGGGCATATGTTTGCGCGGCGGAGACAAAAGTGGTTGCGCAGCTCTTCACAAAAAAAAACAAACAGCCCCTTAATAAATATACATAAAAACCTATAATAATGAGTCGTAATGTTTTTCAGTCATAATGTTTTTTTTACAATGTGAAAACATTTAATGATAGATCGAATACAAAATAAATTTAACAATTAAATATAATATATAAAAACCTAAAACTAATTACCTTTACAACTCATTCTCAGTGATTTATATCATACATTTTTTTGGTCAACACACAATACATATAATACACATGCGTAATTGGCATCAAACGATCAATGATGGACGGTGGAACATATTTTTGGCATCACTTAATGTTAGATATTGCGACTGAGATTCATATTCAACTACCAAGAACAAACAAATAAATAAGCGTATATGTGGCATATGGAAATTGTGTATTATCTACTTTTACTATGAGAAGAAAAAAACAAAACAAAACTGGTCACGTGTACCACATCTAGAATGCCCAATTGTACATATAGATGGGTTATGTGCAATATTTAAAAGAGAGATTTTCTTAGTTTATTTAGAGACGTAAATCATTAGGATGATCTAAAGATGTTGATAGCAAGGTATAAGATGTGTGACATATTGATGTGTACACTGTAGAGTGAAATGGGTATATGTATGATATTTCATATGTTTTTTTTAACATAATACGTGGATTTATAAACAAAATCATAAAAACAATATACGGTACGTATCACTAATTAACAATTTTTCTAAAAAGTGTAAAGAAATAATCTTGTGTATTTTTTTTGTGTGTGTAAAGAGGACTAATGGTCTCTAGTCTCTCCACATATAAATTAATTTTATTTTTAAGTTTTCTCTTGTCCATTTTACGAATTATGTTCAAATCTCCCCCTCTCAAGAAAAACCATTAGGAAACTCTTAGTGATCGATTCGTGAAGTTAAATGGCTTTTATCTCAAGGGAGTATCGGATAATCTTGTTAATTTATGTTTATATATGCTGTAAAATGTTTTAAGAAAGCTTCTCTAAGGTCATCTATACATATCACTGCCACAATTGTGGTGTTGACTACATTCCACAGAACTACAATGCATCGGATGATGTTTACTATCGTGGTGACATGTCGTCGTGGTCATAAAGTGGCTTCGTTCTATGTATTCCGAAGGGCCTAAGTGAATAACACTTTGCGCATTAAAGAATTTAACATGTATTATGCTTATTCTTGTTGTACTAAGATTTTTTTTTTTAATATTTGTGTAAATGGTGTAATGTATCCATATAAAATAGTAAAGTATTTAAACAAATTATGGATATTGAAGAAAAAATAGTTTTACGGAAAAACTAAAAGTTAAACATGACTCATGAAATTAATTTTTTTTTTATGGATTTATGAAATTAGTAAATCATGTTTTCCTTTAATTGATAGTAAGATTGCAACACTTTTTCGACCTTTGGAAATTTAAAATTAGGCATCACAACACTATTGGTGTAGTTTAGAGTCTAGCTTCATTTTCCTTTGTTTATGTTTGTTTGTTTGGCCAAAGTGAGATCTATCTTATTTTGGGGCGTGCAAGGTTTAAACCTCAAACCACGTTTATGTTATTTAGCACCTCAACCGCTATGGTCTCATTGTGGGTGTGTCATCAAACTGCATATCATACAATAATATTACAATATCTAATATATCGTCCCCTACTACTATACATGCTTCTGACAACCTTTATTGTTGGAAATCTATCAAACTGTAACTCATAGATAACATATAACTCTCAGAATCCAAAACATATCTCGTACCAACCAAAACCATACCACATCCTAGTCCGGTCATAAAGGATATCAAACATGACTGTAACATGAAACAAAGGAGCAGATCTTTTCTTTGGTAGTTATCGAGATTTCCACCAAATACCCATAGCTAGTTCTCCCAAGTCCTAAACGATTCCACATGAGAATCGAACGAACGCACACAATCTATCCTCAACTCTTTAAGTGTTAACATTTTCATTAATTGTCACTTGTGTCCAACAATAACTCTGGTTAAAATTTTATATTGATGATACAACCAAAGTTGCAAATTTTATAGATTTTGTGAAAGATGTTATGCCTTTCACAAATTGTTATTAGTTTGCAAACCAACTAATTTACTAAAAGGTAAAAACACTAATACGACGAAGATATTTCACTACATTTAGTCATAAATATTATAAAGAGAGCATAATGGATGTGGATATCTAAAATTTGATCATGTGCCTCATATCTCCAATGATTTTGTCAATATATACTTGAAATCGTTTATGGTACAAGAAAATAGTTGAAAAAAAAAACATTATTTGGTTTACTTTGCAATTAATTTTAACCATTCTCAAAATAGAAATCTAACTTTCTTTAAATCAAAACTAGAGATTTACACAAAATGATTAGAATTGAAGTAATAATCCGAAATTACGAACAATTTCAAGTCTTGAAAAATGACAATCATTTGAAACTTGATTTGTACTAATTTTATGTCACATACAATACTTTGTTTGAAAAAAAAAAGATAATGACTTTAAAGGGTAATCAACTATACTTATTGTATATATTTTGTCACTTAACTTTTTTTTTTGGTGCATAATTAACCCTTAATTTTTTTTTTTTCATTTAATCATACCATTATGACCGGTAATATAGGTTTGTTCATGTTTCCAACGTCTTTTTTGGCCAATTATGATTTGTCCGGTCATCTTCTCCAGCCAAAATAGATTTTCCAGCAAGATTACTTCTTAACATATTTTTCAGATTTCTTGTTTCTTTTTTTCTCTCTTGTCTTCTATAGACTTCTAAGATCCGAAACATGAACACAAATAGATTTTGAGCTTCAGAATTCAAGATTTCTTTTAGATTTCAAAGCTTCATTTCATATTTTTGAACAAGAACAAAAAAACCCTAAATGATTTCAGAAATCAAGCTTCTTTTGTTGCTTCATTTCGTTTGTTCAAATTCAAATTCGGTTTTGAAGAATAAGAACCCACCTGCAATCACTTTCCTTTGGAGATCAACATGAGGCCTCATTGTTCTTCTCCCACATAAACAAGCATACGAAGAACCCATCGATTTAGGGTTTTTAATAAAGGAAACCATCGATTTAGATTCTATTTTGGGTTTTCAGTAAATGGAAACCCATTGATTTAGGGCTTTCATGGGTTATACACACACACACATGATGAACACAAGATGTAACACTCGTAGATTCGGGCTAGTCAGTTTAAAGATAATAAGCGTTAAAAATAACTTTTTAATAGAAGATTATTTAAAATAAATAATCCTAACCAAATTCATAGTATATGTGACAAGGATTCCGTAAATATAAAGAACGCTGAAATTCGACTTCATATGAAAAAGTTATGATTCTTCGAAATTTCGCGATTAAATCGACACAACTCTACCTATCATAAAAAGTGAAATTTTGATAAAGTACTTTTTAGCCTAAGAGATCTAAACAAAAGTTGTATTAGTTGTTAAACCAATAGCGTGCATATATAGAATGTCCAAATCTTACTTCGTAAGAGAAATGTATGATTTTTCGAAGTTTCAGCGTAGCAATGCGAACACTAAAATCGAAATTTAGATCGGTTGACTTTTAGCCGAAACAATATAAATGAGAGTTGAAGATCTTGTTAATAGGAGGCCAACTATATAAAGACAATCAGAAACGAACGTCAAATGAGAGAGTTGTGCATTTTATATGGGTTTTAACAGTCTAAGCCTGTTTGAAATAAATAAAATCAAAATTAGCCGACGGAGTGTAAATGAAAGTTCTAGATCTTGTCAATAGCTACACATGGATATAAAGAACATAAAAAATGGAGCTCATATGAAAAACTTGCATAATTTTGAAAATCAGAAAATCGGTACGCTGGCGTGTGCAGCGCGCATGATGTTCTAGAAACCTCAACGTCGATCCACCAGCCTTCGAACATGTGTCAACAATAGAGAGGGCCAACTAGGCCAGTGTACATCACACATCTGGTCTAAGCACGACGCACAAAGTGAAATTTTGTCCTATAAATAGCCTCTCATTCGATTCTTAAACCCCTACAATCCTTTCTCTCAAGTTTTGCTTTGCCTTAGCCCTATTCTCCATTAGTTTTAGTCTTCGACGAAGCCCTGCGGTCCCTAAAGTAGCAGTAGATATCAAGTAGAAGCTCTACCAGTGCAATTACCAGACTTCTATTAGGAAAATATTTGTAAGTTAAGCTACAATCTAGTGTTTTCGGTGTAAATTATATTAATAGTCATAAGTTGTTATTATGAACTTATAAATAAGACTTATCAGTAATTACATGTTATTATACTGATTGATCTACTTACGGGAGAGATGTCTAGAATGGTCATGTTGGCCTTGTTGTTGGATTTCAGAAAGGTTATATGCTGAAATGGTCTTACCTCCCAACTGTCCTACCTAGTTGATCCTTACTTGATAGATCTTGATGTAGACATTGAGATTAGTGAGGAATCTAGACTATAATTATTATAGTCACTAGGATTACGAAATTAGACTAAGGCTTAGTACTTTATGCGTCTAGGTCTTTTCAAAGTACGAAGCGAAGCACAACCGAAATTGTTAGTCATCCACTTTTATCAAGTGAGTTCATAGTTACTTTCATCTTATACATAGACATGAAGTATCTAATTAATTAATTGTTATATGTGCTTACGTTCAAATATGTTATGTGTTAGATGAAATGTTACAAAGATAAGTTACATGATTCATGTATTTTTTAAATATAATACATTGGGTAATGATGCAAAAACTTGATGTGCGTAATATTATACCTAATAGTTTTACCAACTATTCAACTAACTATTACGACTTAAGGCAATGGACCTATTCGCAATTAATATAGCATTAACAGTCAGGTATCGAACACAGGGAACGATTTTAATTAACTAATTGATCTACGAAAAATTAATCTAAGAAAAGCAAAAGTTAATTTGACTTTTTATCTGATTTTGCAAGTTCAGACAAACTTATTCACTCAACTATCAAATTCAATCAATGACTAAAATCATTTCTATTTAGTTTGAATCCACTTCTCCTCGATGGTTAGCTACTAATTATGGACAATTCACGTTAGTTACTAATTATTATATTATTAGTTATTTAAGTCTAAATATACTAATGTTTAACTAATTAATGTAGAACTATGTAGGTGTAACGACCCAATTTTCACGTCCAAAATTTCGTTTTTAAAACATTACTTTAGAAAACATTAATAATTAAAAACATTGTTTGATCAAACCACATCACAACGTAAACCATGTCTAAAAGCCAAATCATACAACCAATCGAAATATCAGAGTATAAATCCCAGAGAAATCTCGTAAATGCGGAAACCAGTGTGTGTGCATGATGTGTCGCTACCGCGCCAGCTCCTTCCCCTTTGATGAAGAGGTACCTGAAACCAAAATTGTAAACTGTAAGCACAAGGCTTAGTGAGTTCCCCCACTGTACCACATACCATATAATCACATAACATACATATATTGTCAGGCATATCTGGGTGCCCGACCTACCCTTTCGGTCCTCTCGACCGGACGTTGCCTAGCATACTTGGGTGCTGGCCTCCCCTTCGGTCCTCTCGACCGGATACTGCCTAGCATATCTGGGTGTTGGCATCCCCTTCGGTCCTCTCGACCGGATGCTGGGGAACTATTTCTCCCCTCTACTACTACCACACAACATGTATCACAAGATCAGAATCTATCTAACATGGCTGAGTATGACTACCCCCTTCGGCCCTACCGACCGGATATCTCGGGGACTATCTCCCCTACTGTCACTAGCACATAGCATCATATCATACTAGCACATAAACATAACACAGATAGTAGTAATCCCTAGATGAATATCACAGAGACAATCATCTACATACAACTCCTACTGGTGGGCCGGCATTGTGGCCGTAGACCCACTGCTACTGGAAGGTAACTCACCTCGAAGTAGCTGTTGATCTAATCGGGAACTGACTGTCTACTGCTGCTGCTGCTGCTCCGGAAATCCTCCGGCTGTAATTCCCACAACATACTTAATCAAACACTGCTAACTGTCCTTTGGGTAAAATGACCATTTTACCCCTGATCATGCCTGAAGTCAAAGTCAGAGTCAACTTTCAGTTGACCCGACTCGCCGAGTTGGCTCGCCAACTCGCCGAGTCCCTGTCCAATCGACTGACTTGGATCCCGTCTCTACTCGTCGAGTTAAGCGTTGACTCGACGAGTTCTCCTTCCAAACTGATGTTCAAGTCCTTCATCCTACTCGCCGAGTTGTATGAACAACTCGCCGAGTTCATCTTCATCCGATGAACACTTATGTTGCGACTCACCGAGTTGTATGTACAACTCGCCGAGTCTGATCTTGATCTAAGGAGATTGCCTTGAACTCGCCGAGTCAGGGCATTGACTCGCCGAGTTCCTTCATGGATGAGTTCGGCTTCCAACTCACTGAATCACACCCCGTGACTCACTACTCTACTCGACACAACGAAAAGGGGACAAACTCGGAGACTCGCGAGCAGACTCGCCGAGTCAGATGAACGACTCGCCGAGTCGCTACCATGCAGTCTCTATATGGTTGATTTTTCTTGAATCCAACTTATGCTATTCACAGATCTGGGTTCCTAGAGCATGAATAACACGTAAAGTTTCCAACTTTACGTGTAGATATTCACCAATGAGGGTTTTAGGGCTCAAAATGCACCAAAAGAGTAGATCTAGGGTGTACATGCAACATGGGTCCATAAAGGCAGTAGATCCAAGCTCCTGGAGCTCGATCTCACCTAGATCTAGAAGCTACCCAGCTTATTACGAGTCCACAAGCATACATAAGCTTGGAAACGGATCAAAAAGGGCTTTAATGGAGCCATAAGTATGAAAATATGGGGGAAACGAGCCATACCTTAGTGAACACTCTGAGATTGCTCAAAGGTGCTTGACCTCCTCTTCTTCTTCTTGACCTCCTCTCCTTCTCACTCCAAAGCTTCAAAAGAACACACCAAAGGCTTCAAACTCACAAGAACAAGGGCTAGAATGTATGGAGAGCTTCTGAGGGTGAAGGGGGCGGAGTTGGGGCGCAAATGGTCGTTTAAATAGGGTGTAAACCCTTGGAAATTAGGGTTTCATCAGACAGCGCGGACTCGCCGAGTCCATAATATGGACTCGCCGAGTCGCCAACTTAACCGCGTCCCAAGTCTCGTCTCTACTCGGCGAGTCGGGCCTCCAACTCGCCGAGTCCAAGGCCAAAATACAAAATACTCAAATAAATCTTACATACCAGGAACCAGGTGCTACAAATCTCCCCTACTTATTTTAGACTTCGTCCTCGAAGTCTGCTACTCGATCCTGAAACAACTCGGGGTAATGCTCCATCATCTCTTCCACCGGCTCCCAAGTCCACTCTGATCCCTTCCGATGCTGTCATTGCACCTTCACGAGTTCCACTCGTTTGTTCCTCAAATCCTTCGACTTTCTGTCGAGGATTGCGACTGGGCGCTCAATGTAATTCAGGTCGTCATCAATTTGTATATCCTCTATCGGCACTACTGCTGAATCGTCCACTAGGCACTTCCGCAGCTGAGAAACATGGAAAGTGTTGTGGATCTGGCTGAGCTCGACTGGCAGATCCAGCCTATACGCCACCTTGCCCACCCGGGCTACAACCCTGAACGGTCTGATGAATCTCGGGCCCAACTTGCCCCACTTCCTGAATCAAATGACGCCTTTCCAAGGCGACACCTTCAGGAGAACCATATCCCCGACTTGGAACTCCAAGTCAGATCGACGCTTGTCGGCATAACTTTTCTGTAGACTCGGAGCAGTCTGAAGCCTGCTCCAAACCTGCTGGATCCTCTCGGTCGTCTTGAGCACCACTTCGGTGCTCCCCATGACCCTCTGACCAACCTCTCCCCAGCATATCGGGGTCCTGCACCTCCGTCCGTACAACATCTCGAATGGAGGGCGGTCGATACTCGCGTGGTAGCTGTTGTTGTACGAGAACTCAGCCAAGGGAAGATAAGTATCCCAGCTACCACCGAAGTCTAGCACGCACTCCCGCAACATATCCTCCAGAGTCTGGATGGTCCGCTCGCTCTGACCATCTGTCTGCGGGTGGAAGGCGGTGCTAAAATGTAAACGAGTGCCCAACTCGTCATGAAACCTCTTCCAAAACCTGGAAGTAAAACGCACATCCCTGTCCGAGATAACTGATACTGGCACCCCGTGCTGCGCCACAATCTCCCTAATATAGATGTCGGCCAATTTCTCGGCCGATATGCTCTCCCGAATCGGTATAAAATGAGCACTGTTGGTCAATCGATCCACGATGACCCAAATCGAATCTACTCCGCGCGCGGTCCTGGGAAGCTTCGTGATAAAATCCATCGTGATATCTTCCCATTTCCACAACGGGATGTCCAACGGCTGCATCTTGCCATGCGGTCTCTGATGTTCGGCCTTGACCTTCCTGCAGGTCAAGCACCGCTTGACGTACCAAGCCACATCCCGCTTCATGCAGGGCCACCAATAATCTAGACGAAGATCCCTATACATCTTCGTCGCCCCTGGATGAATAGAGAATCGGGATTTATGCGCCTCCTCCATCAGGATCTGGCGCACGCCTCCGTGATATGGCACCCACACCCTACGGTGTAGTGTCAATAGTCCTCGGCTATTATAATCGAAAGAGGTGACTTGACCCACTATTCGCTCACTCTTCCGATGCTCCTCCTTCATAGCCTCCTATTGAGCCTCCCGGATCTGCTCCAACAGGGGAGTCACCACAGTCATCCTCATACAAATGTCCCTGATCGGCGCCGCCTTGCGGCTAAACGCATCAGCCACCACATTGGCCTTCCATGGGTGGTAAAGGATCTCACAATCATAATCCTTCACCACGTCCAACCACCGACGCTGCCTCATGTTCAGATTCGGCTGATCCATGAGGTACCTCAAACTCTTGTGGTCCGTGTAGATGGTACATCGAACCCCGTAGAGGTAATGCCGCCAAATCTTGAGGGCAAAAACCACCGCCCCCAACTCCAAATCATGCGTCGGGTAGTTCGCCTCGTGAGGCTTGAGCTGCCTCGAAGCGTAGGCAATGACATGCCCCCTCTGCATCAGTACCGCACCCAACCCTGAAATGGACGCGTCACAGTAAACCACAAAATCCTCTACGCCCTCTGGCAGGGCTAAGATTGGCGCCTCGCACAATCTCTGTCTCAGTGTTTCAAACGCAACCTGCTGCTCGGGTCCCCACCGAAAGACCACAGCTTTCTTCGTCAGTCGCGTCAAGGGTACGGCTATCTTGGAGAAATCCTGAATGAATCTCCGATAGTAGCCTGCCAATCCTAGGAAACTCCGAATCTCAGATGGAGACTTCGGAACCTCCCACCTCATCACGGCCTCGACCTTGGCCGGATCGACCAGAATCCCGTTCTGGTTGACAAGGTGTCCGAGAAATTGCACCTCGCGCAACCAAAACTCACACTTTGAGAACTTGGCATACAAGCTCTCCCTCCTCAGGGTCTCCAATACCTCTCTCAGATGCTCCTCATGTTCCTCCTGTGTCTTGGAATAGACCAAGATGTCATCAATGAAAACTATCACAGACCGATCCAACATCGGTCTGCACACGCGGTTCATGAGGTCCATAAATGCGGCAGGAGCATTGGTGAGCCCAAACGGCATCACCACGAACTCATAATGGCCATAGCACGTCCGAAACGCGGTCTTCTGTGCATCCTCCTCTCCGACCCTCATCTGGTGATAACCCGAACGTAAATCGATCTTGGAAAACCAAGACGCTCCCTGAAGCTGGTCAAAGAGATCATCAATCCTCGGGAGTGGGTAACGGTTCTTCACCGTTACCTTGTTCAGCTCCCGGTAATCTATACACATCCGATGTGACCCGTCCTTCTTTTTCACGAACAGAATCGGGGCTCCCCAGGGTGAACTGCTCGGTCTAATGAATCCCTTGTCTAGCAGCTCCTGTAGCTGCGTAGACAACTCCTGCATCTCAGGAGGAGCCAACCGATACGGTGCATTGGCTATCGGAGCCGCACCAGGAACGAGGTCAATCCTGAACTCCACCTGTCGCTCCGGAGGTATCCCAGGAAGCTCCTCTGGGAAGACATCTGCGAAATCTCGCACCACCGGAACCTCGCTCACTGTCGCCTTACCCGCCTCCCGGGTATCCATCACGTACGCGACATATCCTGTGCATCCCTGCTGAAGGTAGCGTCTAGCCATCGCTGCTGAACATATTGCAGGTCCACACTGCGGCCTCTCGCCATGTATCACTAACTCTCCCCCACCTGGGGTCCTGACTCGCACTAGCTGCTGTGCGCAATCTATCACCGCCCCATTAGGGCTCAACCAATCCATGCCTATAATCACCTTGTTCCCACGCAACGGAATGGGAACCAGATCCACCAAATAGCACTCCTCGAATAACCTCAGAACACAATCTCTGAATACTGATGACGCCCGTACCGATCGATCGCCGGCAATCTCCACCTCCAAAGGGCAATCCAACATGCCTGAAGACTCAGGAAACTTCTTGCTAAGCGCAAGGGAAACAAATGATCGGGCAGCACCCGAGTCGAACAACATCTGAACTGGGATACTGTTCACATGGAACAATCCTAACACATATATACATACACCGAGCACATATCAATATCATAACATCATATAAATAAATGAGAGGGAAAGAATCATACCCGTCACCACATCGGGTGCTGCGCGTGCCTCCTCGGCGGTCAGCTGAAATGCCTGGCTCCTCACCACTGGAGCCTCCGCCTTGTCCTGCCGGCCATCTGTGATCCGCAGGGTCGCTGGAGCTGGCGCCTTCACCGGCGCTGAATCTGTCAACTGGGGGCAATTGGCCTTCTTGTGGCCCCTCTGGTTGCAGTGGAAACACAGCAACTCAGACGTCTGAATAACTGTTGCCGAAGCAGTGCAATCCCTGCTATAGTGCCCAGACTTGCCGCACTTATAGTAGCCTGATGATCCCAACCTGCATGCCCCCTCGTGCGACTTTCCGCATTTCCTGCAGCGGCCCCGTCCCTGTTGGCCCTTTGGCCCCAAATATGATCCCTTGGGCTTCTTCCCCGAAGCCCCTCCTGACTGTCCCTCCTCTGCCTTCTGTTTCCGGATGTGCTCCAAATCTATCTCCCTCTCCCTCACCCTGGCAATCATAGATTCCAAGGTGGGGCAAGCTGAAAAACTAACGTGCTCCTGAATATCAGCTCGGAGCATGTTATGGTAGCGGGTCCTCCTCATGTCCTCATCGCCCGCATATTGGGGTACCAACAACGCCCTCTCCCGGAACTTGGCGGTGATCTCCGCCATAGTCTCCGTCATCTGCCTCATGTCCAAAAACTCCCTGGCCAACTGCTGAAGCTCGACAGCCGGCGCAAACTCTGCCCTGAATCTGGTCATAAAATCCGACCAAGTCATAGCCTCGATCACTGACGCTCCCAACGAGTCACCCACTGACTCCCACCAGTCTCGATCTCAGTCTCGTAAACACCCTGTTGCATACCTCACCTTCGACCCCTCGGGGCAGAAGTTAGTCAACTGTGCAGACTCGATGTCCGCAATCCATCGTCTGGCGGCAATGAAGTCTTTCACCCCGTGGAAATCCGGCGCACCACTGCCCCTGAAGTCCTTAAAGGACAGTGTGCGAGATCCCGACTGGCCAGATGCCATGTCGCTCTTGAATGCCCAAAGGCGATCTTCCATCAACTCGATGATTCCCTCCTTGATCGACCCGAAGATAATGGGGGTCGACTCAAGGATATCCCTGGTGATCTCTGACGCGATGAACTCGCGTAGTCCCTCCTCCACTGGCTCGGAACCTGATCCCGAACCTGACCCCTCTCTTGAACCGCCATCTATCGGCCTCGATCGTAGTACCACCATTCTACAATACATAATAACAATCATTAGTGATACTGATACTTCTTGAGGGATCACAACTACTTACAAGTTCCCTGGTCTTATCTTGGCCTTCCTTGGTTCGGGTACGAATCCTCTGCTTTCAGTAGTACGTGCCCATACTACCTTCCACATCTATCCGTACCTTCTTCAAGGACTGCCTCGACTCCACCAGATTCCTTCCACTTCTGCTGATTACCGTTATACTCATCCTAGGCTTGCCCTAGGTAATCTCAGGCTCCACCCTACCAGGTCCTCAGCTGCTGAAGGCCTCCTAGTAGTGCCAATTAACCATTACCTGAATACCATCACATGGGGTGAGGCTCGGATAATCCTTCGAGTAACAGACTCGTCCCTACAACGGTTAGACTCAAACGAGAGCTGTGCAATAGGGCCAAATCCAGCACTCTAAGATTATTCAATCCTGATCACATGTGATGTGACGTATTCATCTAATGTCTAACTCCCACCACTCAGAGTCCCACAAAGCACAAAGCAAGCAGCATTCGAACTAAGGGAACAATCTCAAGCAAATCCGCTCTCATAGAGAGAAACCGATCTAGCATACAGAGCTAAACTCATACTACCAGGCATAACCTAACAGGCTATCCTACTGCTGTCTACTCAATTCTAGCATGCAATTTTCATACACTAAAGCACATAAAGCAGGCACATAAGGCATCACTACTAGATCCTTAGTCCTATTCTAGCATGTTGTTCTACTGAAACTGATAAACACAACATAAGCTCGTATGGGTACTTTGGGGAATACTTACTTGAGCTCGGCCGGTTGCGCACATCACACACTTCGTTCTTTCTCAAACCCTTTTCTTAATTCTTAGAAAATATTTCTTTTTGAAAAAAAATCTTTTACTCACTCGATTTGAGTTCAGACACCCCCGAAGGTGAGTCCGAATCCCTCAAACCAGGGCTCTGATACCAACTTGTAACGACCCAATTTTCACGTCCAAAAATTTCGTTTTTAAAACATTACTTTAGAAAACATTAATAATTAAAAACATTGTTTGATCAAACCACATCACAACGTAAACCATGTATAAAAGCCAAATCATACAACCAATCGAAATATCAGAGTATAAATCCCAGAGAAATCTCATAAATGCGGAAACCAGTGTGTGTGCATGATGTGCCGCTACCGCGCCAGCTCCTTCCCCTTTGATAAAGAGGTACCTGAAACCAAAACTGTAAACTATAAGCACAAGGCTTAGTGAGTTCCCCCACTGTACCACATACCATATAATCACATAACATACATATATTGTCAGGCATATCTGGGTGCCCGACCTACCCCTTCGGTCCTCTCGAACGGACGTTGCCTAGCATACCTGGGTGCTGGCCTCCCCTTCGGTCCTCTCGACCGGATACTGCCTAGCATATCTGGGTGCTGGCCTCCCCTTCGGTCCTCTCGACCGGATACTGCCTAGCATATCTTGGTGCTGGCCTCCCCTTCGGTCCTCTCGACCGGATACTGGGGAACTATTTCTCCCCTCTACTACTACCACACAACATGTATCGCAAGATCAGAATCTATCTAACATGGCTGAGTATGACTACCCCTTCGTCCCTACCGACCGGATATCTCGGGGACTATCTTACCCCTACTGTCACTAGCACATAGCATCATATCTTACTAGCACATAAACATAACACAGGTAGTAGTAATCCCTAGATGAATAACACAGAGACAATCATCTACATACAACTCCTACTGGTGGGCCGGCATTGTGGCCGTAGACCCACCGCTACTGGAAGGTAACTCACCTCGAAGTAGCTGCTGATCTGATCAGGAACTGACTGTCTACTGCTGCTGCTGCTGCTTCGGAAAACCTCCGGCTGTAATTCCCACAACATACTCAATCAAACACTGCTAACTGTCCTTTGGGTAAAATGACCATTTTACCCCTGATCATGCCCGAAGTCAAAGTCAGAGTCAACTTTCAGTTGACCCGACTCGCCGAGTTGGCTCGCCAACTCGCCGAGTCCCTGTCCAATCGACTGACTTGGATCCCGTCTCTACTCGTCGAGTTAAGCGTTGACTCGACGAGTTCTCCTTCCAAACTGATGTTCAAGTCCTTCATCCTACTCGCCGAGTTGTATGAACAACTCGCCGAGTTCATCTTCATCCGATGAACACTTATGCTGCGACTCACCGAGTTGTATGTACAACTCGCCGAGTCTGATCTTGATCTAAGGAGATTGCCTTGAACTCGCCGAGTCAGGGCATTGACTCGCCGAGTTCCTTCATGGATGAGTTCGGCTTCCAACTCACTGAATCACACCCCGTGACTCACTACTCTACTCGACACAACGAAAAGGGGACAAACTCGGAGACTCGCGAGCAGACTCGCCGAGTCGCTACCATGCAATCTCTATATGGTTGATTTTGCTTGAATCCAGCTTATGCTATTCACAGATCTGGGTTCCTAGAGCATGAATAACACGTAAAGTTTCCAACTTTACATGTAGATATTCACCAATGAGGGTTTTAGGGCTCAAAATGCACCAAAAGAGTAGATCTAGGGTGTACATGCAACATGGGTCCATAAAGGCAGTAGATCCAAGCTCCTGGAGCTCGATCTCACCTAGATCTAGAAGCTACCCAGCTTATTACGAGTCCACAAGCATACATAAGCTTGGAAACGGATCAAAAAGGGCTTTAATGGAGCCATAAGTATGAAAATATGGGGGAAACGAGCCATACCTTAGTGAACACTCTGAGATTGCTCAAAGGTGCTTGACCTCCTCTTCTTCTTCTTGATCTCCTCTCCTTCTCACTCCAAAGCTTCAAAAGAACACACCAAAGGCTTCAAACTCACAAGAACAAGGGCTAGAATGTATGGAGAGCTTCTGAGGGTGAAGGGGGCGGAGTTGGGGCGCAAATGGTCGTTTAAATAGGGTGCAAACCCTTGGAAATTAGGGTTTCATCAGACAGCGCGGACTCGCCGAGTCCATAATATGGACTCGCCGAGTCGCCAACTTAACCGCGTCCCAAGTCTCGTCTCTACTCGGTGAGTCGGGCCTCTAACTCGCCGAGTCCAAGGCCAAAATACAAAATACTCAGATAAATCTTACATACCAGGAACCAGGTGCTACAGCAGGGTCACACATAATTTAACACATAATCAATTATGAATTATGGATGGAGTTATGTAAGATTTATTAAACAAACATAGTCATGGTCACAATCTATGTTATTTAGCACATCTAAATTTAATTACCTCAATCACTTATCTAAGATTTTATCGATTCTAGCTCTAGCAATTCAATGGTCACTAATTTACTAGGTGTCAGGTTCATGTAATAAAATTGTCACAAGCTACACAGAACATGAATTCAAGTAATTTAAGTATCAAATATTAGCATGTTAGGTATTAACAATCAAATACAAGAATTTAACCAACTAGTAATATCCATAATTAATAAACTAATCCATGAGTTGAAGCTTCGTCTAGCTAAACAGAAGCAGCTAGATTCAGCTACTCATGGCTGCATTCAAACACACAAATTTAATAATTAAAAACATAGTTGAATGTACCAATTTAAAGTAAAGGTTATGATCTTCAATCACTTCTTCCTTGGATGCTTAACACTTGAATTCTATGGCTTGTTTTTCTCCATAATTCGTCTTCTAAACCCTCCAAATCTCCAGAAGAACTCCCAAAATCGTAAGTGCCAAGGATATATATAGTTTTTGGAAATTACCCTGATCACATCGTGAGATAGGGAATCTCACGTCGTGAGCTCAGTCATAATCTGTATCGAACATAAGTTCTGTCCTCCGAATGTTTATCTTCTAGAGTGTTGTTACTCACATTGTGAGATGTTAATTCTCATGTCGTGGGGTTGTCTTTTAGCTGAAATCTTCATCTTTATAGCTCCAATCCTCCAAAGTTCTGATCCTTGTTGCTTTTGGTCCTTTTCTTCAAGAATGCTCATGTTGGCTGCAAATTACAGTTAAATCTTATAAGTACCATATATCCTTTCAAATAACCAAAATATTAATCAAAATGTATTAGTGTGCAAACGATGTAGGAATGGTACTAGGTGTACCAATGACATAGTCACCTAACAAAGTATAGGTGACAACCACCGGACTATTCATGATCATCCTTGGAACACTGGCAGTGATGGACTTCGTGCCAATTAGATAAACTCAAGAAGTGAGGGACTTCATGCCTATTTGATGAGCTCAGACAGCGATGGACTTTGTGCCTAATAGATAGACACAGGCAGTGATGGACTTTGTGCCTAATCGATAGACTCAGACAGCGATAGACTTCATGCCTATTTGATAAACACAGATAGCGATGGACTTCATACTTATTTGACAGTCTTGTAGAACTTAGACAGCGATGGACTGCATGTCTATTCTTTAGGACAAACCCTTAGCAATAAATACAAAAAGAAAACATGTTGACATGTATTGCAAAGAAATCCATGTAACAATATTGTCAGCAATGATGACTAAGATAACCCTTAGGATAGATCCTTAGGGAAGAATAAATAACAAAATGGGGGTAGGTAATCGGGTTAATTGTTTGATAATTAAACATATTAACTATATTGTTGTGGGTTGAAAACCTCAGCCCAACCCACTTAGCTTCTTTATATTACAGGTAGCGGTACAAAGTTACATGCATGATGAAAGATTCAAGGAAATGTAGATTATTAGTCTAAGATATTGTAAGTTCCATTTATGTTTACGTTTTGTATCAGTTATGACATCCCAAAATTTTATAAATTAATGAAAAACATTTCTTCGAAAATACTTTTATGGGACCAAATTCCGCAATTACAAATAAAATTTGTTTTAAATAAAGCATAAACAAAAGGCTTTAAAATGGATGTAAAATTAGGGATGTCACACAAGAACAAGTTTTCAGTTTGTTTTCCATATTCGAGTTTGTTTTTCATTTGTTCATATTCAAGTTATGGGTTTTTTTTTTCGGATTTATGTTTCAAATGCAACTTTAATTTTTCAGTTCAATGTGTGTATGTGGGTCTACCCACATGATGAGCACAACTGAACTTGAAAAAACTTGAACTTCAAAACTTGAAAAACCATTGAAACCCTTGAATTTCAGAACTCGAAAATCTCTTAAAACCTTGGAAATCTGATATGGGTTTCTATTTATTAGACTCACGATGCACAAACAATTTTAGAAATGGAGTTGAGTTAAGATTGTTTGTGTGTTTTCAAGGGATTCTCAGGTTTATTCTTCCATAAAAAAACTTCATCCAAAATTCATGTTTGTCCAGAAAAGGTGGCCGAAAAACTCATATTTGTCAGAAAAGACAACTGAACTCGAAAAAAAACTCTCTATATCTGGTTATAATGGTATGTTTTAAACAAAAACAAGTTTATAGATTAACAGTACACCAAAAAAAAGTTAAGCGGCCAAATATGTAAAAAATGTATAGTTGGTTACATTTTCAATTCATTATCCCACGAAAAAAAATACATTTCATATACAAATTTCCGACTCAAATTCCGGACTTTTAATAGAAAAAAAAAAAAAAAAAAAAAAAAAAAGCTGAAATTTTTTCTACAAAATTAAAGGAATATAAAATTGATGTTACCTTATTTTTGTGAACAAATGATAAATAAAAGTGAAGAAAATAGAAAACCCACGTAGGATAAGCCACGTAACAAAACGGCATGTTCAGATGAATTGCAGCACACGCGGATCCAAGCCAAACTTACGTAACCCCGCCCACAAACACACGCTCTCAGTGCGCATGCACGAGCCTCCTTTATTATTGTCATCCCACATAAATATAAATCCCCCACCTTTTACATGTTTATAAATTATATCATTTAAAACTTGCAAAATATATAACAATTATTGTGTATCAACAAAAGATGTAATATCTTATTAGATATATGTCTATCATTTTACATTTAAATAATATTATTATTTAGTCTAACCGATAGCGTATATTTATAAGTTATGAATTTCAACGGATTCAAATTTAAAATTTTATATTTCAATAATTAATAATTTGATAATCTCGTGAAATATCCATATACTAATAAAAGAGTAGTTCTTTTGTCATGTGTCAACATGTTAGGCATTATAATAAATATCATGACACTTGTCAATCTATTGACACTTGTAATTAATATCATAACACTTATCAATCTATTAATTCTTCATTTCAAATTTCAAAATTTAAATCACATTTTAATTACATTAAATTAATAATATTAGAATAAAAATAAAATAAAATTTATACAAATTATAAGATGATATAATTTACGTATTTATTTGAATTAACGATTATAATTTATATATAACTAAAAAAAATATCTTTTAATTAATAAGTTATTGAAAATTATTAATTAATAGTTTTGAGTTTTTACTTAGAAAAGTTTAATTAATTTTCTAACCGTGGTTCTCACGGGTTATAAACTAGTATACTAATAAAAGAGTGTTTTTTTAATGAGTTAGGCCTCCTAATTAATGTCATACTTTATCAACCTATTGATTTTAAATTTTAAATTTTAAATTTTAAATTTTAAATTTTAAATTCCTCACTTTAATTCCATTAAATTAATAAAATTATAATAAAAAATAAAATAAAATAAATTCAAAATTATAAAGTCATAATTTCACATATTTATTTGAAACAACGATTATAATTAATTTTATAATCATGGTTCTTACAGGTTATAAACTAATTATTAATAAATCAAACCAAAGAGTTGTAAGATTATGTTTATGGACAAATCAAATCCACTCTTTTTTTTTTTTATTACAAACATTATCTCTTATTGGCGTATAAAAATGTAATTATAAAAAATATAAAAAAATAATAATCAGCCTATTCTTTTTAAATTATAAAAAATATAAATAAGTTATTAATTAAAAAAAAAAAAAAAAGAAAGAAAGAAAACAACTAATCCTTTTATTAGTCTCCTTTATTTCTTTGAGTTTTTCTTTAAAAAAAAAAAAAAAAAAAAAAAAAAAAAAAAAAAAAAAAGAAAAGATAAAGATAAAAGCTTTGTGCCGAATATTTCCTTTGCAAACCACACAATCAGATTTTGATGAATAACAAACCTAACAACAAATGTCCTAGATTTGTTTGATTGTTTCCCTCCTTGTAATCTATAAGAAGAAAATATGGGACCAAAACTTCTATCGATCTCTAAATCTACAACAAAACTATTTGGAACCAAAACCTATATAGAACCCTAAATAGATTTCTAAGTAAGTCTAGTTCTAATCAACAATTTGAGTCGTTTTGAATCTTTCATAGGTAGTTTCATGAATTTTTTCATACATAAAATTTTTGTATTTTCTTTAAAACGATTTGAATCAATTCATTGATTTTGTTTATGCATGACAATTTTTTGAATTTACAATTTAGTTTTTTCATAAATTATAGATAACTATTGAGAAAAAACATTTGAGAAAAAAAACTCATTTAGGTTTAAAAAATAGTTTTTTTTTTAATTTCAGTTTAGTTTTACCAACTTACAATTTTAAAAAACAAACAATTTTCTTATTCAAGATTGTACATATTTGGTTCACCTTTTTTTCTGTAGAAATCGACAGGAATCTTTTACTTTAAAAAAACAAATTATTAGGATCGAATTTGATATAAATCTTTAAAAAAATCCATAAAATTTAGAATAATTTAAAATCATTGAGTTAATTAATATTTACCTTCATAAATTAATTTCATGACAACATATCATTACTTATATTTGCAAAACACAATCATTCACACAGTAAAATTTTATTTTTCACGTAAAAACTTATTTCATATGAGTACATTGTCAAAATGAAAAACTAACAACATATTTTTTGGATTTTTGGATATCTTCATTATATCATGTTATTTTCATTTCTTACGACCATAAGATTGATTTTAAAAGAATTTAAACACAAACAATTTTTATTTTTACAATAGAATTCAAACACAAACTCTTTTCATTGTTATAATTTAATAAAATTTCAAAACTATAATATCTTAATAAACAAAATTAAAAATACAATTTTATAGTAAAATAAATTTCAAAATATAATGACTTAATATAAGATGCAAACTATTTTGAAGGGAAAAAAAAAAACATTTGACCCATTTTAGCCACGGCCATATTGTATAAATAGCATCTCTTCTGGTCCCAAGAACAATCACTACCTTCCTTGCATCATCAAACATCCAACCCCCGAGTGAAGAATTAATCAGCCCATCATTTTGGAACCAAAAGTCAAGAATTTCCTTATTGTCAAACCCTCAATCGCCAACGCTATAAAATTATTTTGAAATTTAAATTTACAAACAGATTACTCAATCCGTCAATCGTCGTTTGATTTTGCACCACCGTCGACGGCGGAAAGGATGGCGTGTTTGGGGATTCGTCACAGCGGAGTTGGAGATTGCATGATCCTGAAGCGTGGTGGTGGTTATACAGATGAACGATCGAATCGTCTTTCCGGATTCACACAGCTCTCAATCCCCAATCTCGCCGTTAAAATTCCTAATCATAGAGTCTCTACGGCGGTTTACGCTACGTTAGCGTGTGATTCCGGTCATCGGTCGACTTTGTCTTTATTTGACGACGGTTTAGATTTACGAACAGAACCATTTGGTGGTAGTGATGATAATGAGGATCACGATCGTACATGTATTGAGAGCCCTAGGGCTTCGGAGAAGCTCGATGAATGGATGCGGATTTCGGTAACGGAAATCGTTAAGAACATAAAACAAGCGCCGTTGCTGGTTCAGATCTACGCCGATGGCGAGGTGGAGATGAAGAAATCGCCGGCGGCGATGGACTGGCGGAATGTAGTTAAACACAGATCGTCGTCACTTGAGGGAGTTATACTGGTGGAGGAGCTCCAGGAGAACGCCGATCAAGTGGATTCCGACGTTAAGTTGGAGGAAGAAGACGGAACTAAGGCTTTTGGAGTGCTGATTCAAGGAAAGATTAAAGGTATAGATCAATGTAAGTCTACGTGTTACTTGTTGAAGACAAGCAGCGTTAATGGCGGAGGAATGGGGCATTTTTGTACCCATTTTTGCTTGATGAAGGTTCAGAGCTTCCATGAAAATGCTTTTTCGCAGTTCAGTAATTGCTGGTTATTGAGGTGAAATTGAATTAATTTGGAAGGTTGTAAAGGGTAAATAATTCGTTGTAATATTGTTTGAGTAATTATAAATTGAGAATTAATGTGTAAATGATTCTTTGCAATTGTTGTTGATCCAACATCTAAGGTTAATTTTTCCCAACTTTCAAAAAATGGCCAAAAGATGGGAAAAAAAAATACCCGGCAATTTTAGCACTTGATCGCTTGCTTTTGGAGTACGTTTTTCTGATAGACTTCCATTAAAGTTTTAAAATTTTGGTCTACTTTACATTTTAGTTCTAAATTAATTTTTATTTAACAAAAAGTCATAAAAACCAGCAAAAGCTTGCATTTTTACCTTTTTTGACCGGTTAGAACCGGTAACAAATTAATTTGGGACTATTGTTTCATAAACTGATCCAAAATATTGGGACTTCTCCGCAAAAAAAAATATTAGGACTTTTCTGCGAATAAAAACTTTATTATTATTATTATTATTATTATTATTATTATTATTATTATTATTGTTGTTGTTGTTGTTGTTATTACTATATTAAAAATATAAATAGGTGTACTAATTTTTAAATTCGTTATTATTAATATTTTTAATAATACATATAAATATACTAAAAAAAATATTAAAGAATTTTTTTAAAGGTGAAAGTGGTGGTGATGGTAATGTTTTAAGCATTGAAATCATGAATATATACTTGTATCTTCTCATTTTGTATATGATCATTTGGCATTTTTATTATTGTTTTCATTCAGAATATTAACACTTAACAATTTAAAAGAAGTTGTCTATTTATAAAATTGTTTATAAATAGTTTAAGATAAAAGAATTTCTCACTTTGTGTATAAAATTTTTTAAGGTAGAAAGACTTCTTTTCAAATCCAACAGACCCACTATAAATATTTACATTGATTGCCAATATCAAATTTCAAAAGTATTAATTACAATATCTTATTTAATATAAATTAATATGACTTGTTTTGCTTTATCACATTATATTTTATATTTTTCCAATAAAACCACATGAATAAAATAATGAAAAAGAGTAACACACATCTTGGTAATTCAAATACTTACACATAAGACGTACACTCATAGCACACACTCACTATTTATTAACAATTTGAAAAATCGCTAACTTCTTTTAAATTGTTAAGGGGAATATTTTGAATTAAAAACAATAATAACAAACGTAGAATGACCATATACAAAGTTAGAATATACAAACAAATATTAATGATTTCAATGTTTATAGAATTACCATCCGCTCTACCTTTACCCTTAAACAATGTCTTTAATATTTTTTTTTTTCATTTAAATGTATTTATATCTATTATTAACAATATTAATAATAACAAATTTAAAAAGTAATATACTTATTTATATTTTTAATAAAATAATCATGATGATAATAATAATAATAATAATAATAATAATAATAAGGTTTTTGTTTGCAGAAAAACCCTTATATTTGATAATAATAATAATAATAATAATAATAATAATAATAATAATAATAATAATAATAATAATAATAATAATAAAGATTCTGTTTGTAAGAAAGTCCTATATTTTGTTTTTTTGCGGAGAAGTTCCAATATTTTAGGTCAGTTTATAAAATAGTCCCAAATTAATTTGTTACCGGTTCCAACTGGTCAGAATGGGTCAAAATGCAAACTTTTACCGGTTTTTAGTACTTTTTCGTAAACAAAAATTAGTTTATGACTAAAACGTAAACCGAGTCAAAATTTTAGGACTTTATTTGAGATTTCCCTTTTTTTAATTGTTTTCTTTATAATAAAAGCTATTTATGGTCAAATGTTCTAACCGATGGATGGATAATCCAATCAAATGAATTCAATTTGATTTTGTTTTTTAAAATATCGATCCAAATAATTCAAATTAAATTTAAATATAATTTGATCCAACCAAATTATAATTCAGTTAAGTTTATTTTTACAAATTGGTTTTCAACAGGTACAATATTTTAATAAATATATAATATGGATATTAGCCCACTCTAAACGAAACTAAAAAAGAAAGTTAATTTGTTGTGAATTAAAATATATAAACAACTATCAAGAAAAATATGTTATTGATAATCTTTTTAATAAGAAATACATATTAAGATATTATATTAGATGAAAATATATATTCTATTAAAAATATAATATAGTAAATTTATAAATATTAAAGATATATATTCAAATAAATAATATAAATAGAGAAATAATAAATCGTTACTAGGTTTTTTGGATTATTCGGTTCTTATTTTATAAACAAAACTAATCTGAAATCTAAAATAATTATTTGGTTTTGGTGAAAGTCAATCCATAAATCAGAATGTCCAAACCAAATAGTTCAATCTAAATTGCCCAATTGAACAATTCAGTTTTCTCCAAATAGTAAAAAACCCTATATATCATATTTCAAATTTAGAGGTTAATAAGTTATTCGGTGAAAAATATTAAAAACATTAAAAGCACCCAACTTTGAAGATTCATAACTTTTGCATATGAACTTCGTTTAAACTGATTTATTTTAGTGTGTTCTTTGTAACAAATACAATCAATGGACATATCATGCTTGGAATTCTGATATCTAGAAGTCATACTTGTTTGGGTCCGAATTATGGTACTTGTTGATATTTGAAGTTTCCAAATATCACAATTATCATTAATTGACACTTTGACTACGAGTTCATAAACTTTAACCATAAATCTTGACATTTATTATGAATTGTTATTTCAACAGGAGACTGTTAAAGGTTTGATCTGAGTTTTCAGATTTTGTTAAGATACACCAAATACATAACTTACAACTATCATCAAACCTCTATATATAACATAATCATAACAATTTCATACCATTGGATCACACATTATTTGTAGGCTGCTTTTTTTGCATAATGGGAAGCAATTTTCATATGTATCTGCAGAAAATGTCATATGTTTAATTTTATTTAATTGAACCATAGCATTGTCTTAAGATGTATGTTTTTATTTCAGAATTCAAGATCTAGTGCTTCAGTACGAGCAACAATAGAAAATAACATGAATCGCCTTTATGTTAGGAAACAAGCTCTTGTTGATAGCATAGTGTTACGATTTATTCATGAGTAACGTCGTGTGGAAGAGCAATTGTTAGAGTTGGGGATCTCTTTACCGATTCCAGAAACTGATGAGCATATCAAGTTAGCATTAAATAATATGTAAATGCTCATAATTAAAATGGATGAAGATATATAAAAGTTTATCAACTCAATTGAAAGCACCATACAAACACGTGGGTCGATTATCAAGCGTTCAAAGTTTTTTCATGTGTCTGAAACAATTGAAGCCTACATGGAATTGTTTGGATGTTCCCAACACTAATGCTCAGTTCCACTTCATGAAAGTTAGAAGTATATATGTGCATCTCATATAAAGATAATGTAATTTAATATTAAACGATAATATGTAGTGTTTGTGTTTTTCAGTGGTTTTTCTTGTGTGTATGTTGTTTTAATTTAAATAAAAGTATATATGATATAACCTTAAACTCAAGTTCCCTAATAGAAATTAAAGTTCTCCTAAATGACAAATCCAAACATAAATCATTCACTAAACAATCAAAACATAAGTTGTGCTCTCCACTATTTATATATATATATATATATATTCAAACCCACATGTGTATTATACATAGGCAAAGTGTTGTTATCATTATCACGTATTTATCTCCTAAGTTAGTTATAGATACATATTATAAATATCATTGTACATCTCTATGTAAAAGAATAAAATGAATATAAGTCTTTATTCATCTTCTTCTATTCTTGTTCTCTTATATTTATATGGCATCAAGGCTTGGCTCTACACACACCACACCAAGAAACTTGCCTCTTTCTTCACTAAAAGGAATCCTATGACTGGTGACTAAAACTCATCTCTAATTATGAACGTTCTTTCAAATGACAATCTCACGATCGTCAGCTTCCCATCCACATCGAAACTCACATCCACAAACTACCAGGGATGGAAGACACATATAGAAGCCCTCATATATGGCCTTGCTCTTTATTGATTTATTGATGGAACTTTTCCAACATCAGCACCAATCATTGCAGCAGATGGTTCATTCACCCACACACAGACTAACACAAATGGTTTCGGATAGATCGAATTCTATTTGTAGCCCTCGTTAGAAGCCTATCTCCACAAATTGTTGCACTTGTAACAAACGCTTCCTTATCTCAAGAAGCATGGAAAACCTTAGTCGTGACATATGCTTCCCCTTCACGAGGTCACATGAAACAACTCCAACACAAACATAAACAACTCACCAAGACATCCGATCAAACTATCACTGACTACATGTAGAGTATCGAAACTGTAGTGGATGAACAAGCAATTATTGGCAAGACTCTTGACCAAGAAGATGTTATTAATGTTGTCCTTAGTGGGTTAGAACAATCAACCTACAAACCCATACTAGATTCTATTCATGCAAGGGACTCTCCCATACCATTAAACAAATTGCATGAAAAACTAATAAACCATGAACTAGCTCTTGCTCAACAGGTTACAACAACAGGAATTCATCAGCCTACAACAACCTTTTATGAAAATCATCAACATACCAGAAAACCTTGGTCATCTCTCCAATATAATACCACAACTAGTCTACTTCCCACTCCATCCAAACAAGCTCCTCAAGCTACTGGACAACGACTATTTTTGGGAAAATGCCAATGGTGTCATCAAAAAAGGCACTTACTGAGCAATTACTTAACCTTCAAGAAAATTTTCCTATTGTTTATGTCCCCTATCCTAACCATAATTTGTAGGTTAAAAATGCACAGGCTCACATTATGACCCCAAAACAAACATCTTCATCCAATACAACCAATTGGCTCTTTGATAGTGGTGTAATTTTTCATGCCACAAATGATCTCAACAACCTATCCATTCATGCACCATATGAAGGGACTGAAGAACTGGTTATCGGTGATGGTTCATGCTTAAAAATCTCTCATATTGGTCCATTGATCATTCAAACACCACACACACTACTTATTCTCAAACATGTTCTTTAAGTTCCATCCCTCTCTCGAAACATTATCTCCATATCCAAATTATGTGTTGAAAATAACTTTCTAATTGAGTTTTAATCGTTTGTTTTTGTCATCAAGGATTTGGTATCCAAAACTCCCCTCTTCAAGGGCACATCAACCAAGGGAATGTATGAGCTTCTTTCATCCATATCACCTCAATTCTTTTCCATACATTTCAATACTTCATCAACATGGAACCACCGATTGGGGTACCCCCAAAATAAAGTCCTCAAGCAATTGTCTTCTAATTTTCTTTTAATTCTAGTTTTCCTGACAATTGTGATTTTTTCCAAATCAATAAAAGTCTTCATTTACCTTTTCATACATCATCTCTCACCTCTAATGCTTCACTTGATCTTATATTCTCTAATGTATGGTGCTCCTCTTTTGAATCTTTTGATCATTATAAATACTATATCATTTTTGTTGATCATTTCACCAAATACATATGGATTTATCCTATGAAAAAGAAATCTGATTCCTTTAACATCTTCATCCGTTTTCAATTACTAGTTGAAAACTTCTTCAAAAATAAAATCAAACAGCTGTTTTCTGACAATGGTGGTGAATACTTAAAACTACAAACTCAGTTATCCTCTTATGGGATCACTCATCTTAATTCACCACCTCATACCGTTGAACACAACGGATATGTTAAAATATGACAAAGAAATATCGTTAAAACTGGTTTTGCTCTACTCTCACATGCTCATGTCCCGGTCACTTTTTGGCCCTTTGCATTCACTACAACTACATACCTTATTAATAGACTTCCCACTTCCACATTACACAATCTATCCCCATTTTGTTGCCTCTTTAACAAGGATCCAAAATACTCCAAATTGAAAAGCTTTGGGTGTTTATGTTACCCATGGCTTCGACCCTATTCCCCACATAAACTCCATCGCATATCAACCCCATGTATCTTCATGGGTTACTCTCCAACTCAAAGTGCCTATTACACCTATGATCCCACTTCTTCCAAGCTATATTCCTCTCGCCATGTCATCTTTGTTGAACATGAGTTCCCATTTCCAAAACTCACTTCCACTCCTGCATCCTCTCTGAAAGTAAACTTAGACCATTGGCTCCCGTTCTCTATCTCGCTTGTAAATTCAAACACAATAGGCCTTTCATCTATAACCTCACTTTCAACTCTTTCCTATCCATACCTAGAAACTCCTTCACCCACCTCTTCTTCTGCCAAACACTCTTCCTATTCTTCCTCCTCATCATCCCCTACCTCTACAACCAATACTATTAAATACTCTCCCATCCTCCACTTATTAACACTCTTGATCTTCCACCAAAAATGACCACACGCCCGAACCCAAAATCCAAACCACGTTACTTTAATTATGATTTCCAAATATATACAGATACTCCTACATACCCTTTATGAACCATCAACTATATCCCAAGCTCTTTAACATCCTTCATGGTGAAATGTCATTCAAGAGGAATTCAGTGTACTTAGACGAAACCAAACATGGTCCATCGTTCCTTCATCTAATGCTCAAAACCTTGTCTGATGCAAATGGGTTTATAGAACTAAGTACAAGCCTGGTGGTTCCATTAACCGACTAAAATCCCGCCTCGTTGCCAAAGGGTTTCATTAACGCCCATGCAATGACTACCAAAAAACCTTTAGTCATGTTCTCAAGCTTTCCACTCTTCTTCTTGCTCTCTCGTAGTCATGTCTCACAATTGGTTTCTTAGACAAATTGAAATCAACAATGATTTCTTACAAGGAAACCTTCAAGATTTTTACATGTTACAACCCTCTGGCTTTGTCAAATCATCACTTACAAATCATGTTCGTAAACTAAACAAATCTATCTATGGTCCATGCCAAGCATCTTGTGCTTGGTATGATGAACTAAAATCCTACCTTATCACTTTTGTTTTAAACCTACCATTTTTATTCCTCTCTTTTTATTCTCAAAACCAACTTATTATACATTCTTGTCCTTGTCTATGTTGATGACATCATTGTTACCGGTCCATCCCCTACTCACCTCTTCAAATTCATAACTCATCTTGCAACCAAGTTTTCCTTAAAGGACCTTGGATCTTTATCCTACTTCTTAGGTGTTGAGGTTATCCCTCACTCCAATAGCATTCTTATCTCCCAACGGGAAGTATATACATAATATCCTCACCCAAGCCGACATGAGTGACTGTAAACCGATCTCCACTCCGATAAGCAACGATGCACCTCTCACATTAAAGGGTGGCACCCATAATCCTTCACCTAGTGATTATCGTACTTTAGTTGGGGCACTACACTATTTGTCACTTACAAGGTCAGACATCTCATTTACGGTGAAACGTTTATCCCAATTCATGCATGCCCCAACCTCACTTCACTGGACATCTTTGAAATGACTATTAAGGTATCTTCATGGTACCATATATCATGGCATTATTTTACGCTGCATGTCTCCACTTACGCTTCGTACATTTACTGATGTCGACTGGGCTGGAGACAAAGACAATTACAAGAGCACCACTGGTTACATAGTCTACCTTGGTTCTAACCCCATTTCATGGAGCTTTAAAAGACAAAGCACTTAAGCAAGAAGCTCTACAGAGGCTGAATTTCGGGTTGTTGCCTCCACAACCACTAAGGTCCAATGGATTACCTCAATCTCATGCATGGATGTATGGGGTGTCCAAGGCCCCAACTTTATGACTTTATAAGCTCAAAATGATTAGAAATGACACTCAAAACGATTAAGAACAACCCAAGTCTCAAAAGTCCAATTTTGGGGCCAAAAACACAACATAACATGGTCCAAATCTAGATCTAGAAAAATAATCATAATGGTGGACTTCAAGGATGATGGAAGTTATGGATCTAAGAGCTTGAGCTTCTTCAAGATTTAATGGTGGACTTATTCTTCTTCAAAGAGCACTAAAATCCCACAAAAATCACTCAAAGGTCTCAAACTTAGCTAAAGGAGCTAGAGTTTCGAGTATCAACTTTGGGGTGAAAGGAGGCTGATAATGAAGGATACAAGGAGTCATAAGGTGTTTAAATTGGGTCAAAAACCCAAAATCAAGATACGTGGGAGCCACGCCCTACATAGCTCTTTTATGTTTGGACGCAGACTCCGACTAGTATGTTAGGCGTATGTTAAGGTATGTCGAGCATACTCGTGAAAACTTTAAACCCTAATTTTGGGATTTTGAACCTAGTTAAACACCTTATGATACCTTGTAACCTCTTCATTCTCAGCCTCCTTTCACCCCAAAGCTGATATTCGAAACCCTAGCCCCCATTAGCAAAGTTGAGTGATTTTTGTGGGTTTTTAGTGCTCTTAGAAGAAGAAGAAGTCCAACATTGAAGCTTGAAGAAGCTCAAGCTCTTATATTCAGAACTTTGATCATCCTTGCAAGCTTGTGGAGGAATAAAGTGTGTACCTTTATGCTTCTTTTTCTTGATCTAGATTTGGACCATGTTATGTTGAGTTTTTGGCCCCAAGATTTGGACTTTTGAGACTTGGTTTGTTATTAATCACTCATTTCTAATCATTTTGAGCTTATAAAGTCATAAAGTTGGGGGCTTGGACACCCCATTCATATATGCATGAGATCTTGGACAATAAATTATACTTTGGACTTAGGGTTTGGATTTGTGCCTTATTAAACCATGCAAAGTCATCAAGTTGTCGACTTTATCATTTAAAACATCCCAAGAGCAAGATCTATGGTTTCGATGATTGGTCTTAAAGCATTAAGTGCTTAAAGTCAAGGTTTGGACATTTGATGAGTACGTTGGGCGAACTCTCCTGGTACGCATGACATAGCAAGCTGAGGTCCTGTCCCCTTTCCGATTAGATCCAATACGTTGGGTGTAGGCATCATGTACGCACAGTGTACTCACCTGAAGCCCATTTGAGACATTTTGCGCTTTGCCTTAGTTGGGCCTTGGGCTTATAGGGATTATGATTTGGACCTTTAGTTGTGGATTATTACTGTAAATAGTGATTAGGGTTGGTTTGACTGTGTTCAGTGTGAGGATTCGTGGTAGCAGCAACCCAAGAGTTTGATTTGTGCATCCTCAGATAAAGGTGAGTTTTCGCACTGTACTTATCGGTTGAAGGCACCGATCTC
This sequence comes from Lactuca serriola, assembly GCF_051521515.1. NCBI lineage: Eukaryota > Viridiplantae > Streptophyta > Magnoliopsida > Asterales > Asteraceae > Lactuca > Lactuca serriola. Next base: position 81,284,364 of record NC_136416.1, on the reverse strand, counting down.
GGTCTACTACATTATGTTGTAGAATAGTAGTGATCTCTATGACACTTACTGATATGTTTGTATGTGCTTGTTGTCTTTGTGACTCTTGCTAGTATGATTGTATGTGTAGTTATAGGGGTGAAACAGCCCTGTACAAATTGAAAGATACCGAAGGAGTCGAAAGGGGCTCAAAGAGTTAAAAGGGACTCAGTGAGTCGGAAGGGACTCAGGGGTGAAATAAACCCTTTACATGTTTTAGTATGATATGTATGATTGATGTATGGTATGTGGTATTTAGGGAACTCACTAAGCTTTGTGCTTACGGTTTAATTTTATATTTCAGGTACTTCCAGTTTGAAAGGGAAGGGCTCGGCTTGAGCGCAAACATCCACCCACGTTTCTTCAATTTTTATCATTTTGGGATTTGTATTATGATAACTAATTTTACATTGGCATACTTGATGGTTTAATTTGATGATTTGATGGATTTTGTTGATTTAAAAATGAAATTTTTACTTATGATTTTTGGTATGTTACAGGTTGGTATCAAAGCCTTGGTTTAAGGGATTCGGACACACTCTCGGGTGTGTCTAAACTCAAACTGATGGTTTGGTAAATTTTCATGAAAGAAATGAATTCTAAAGAGATTACTACTAGAAAGAAAGGGGTGTGATGCATACAATCAGCCAAGCTCAAGTAAGTGTCCCCAAAATACACATACATGTTTATTGATTCGGTATATGAATATGAGAATAGCATGCTAGATTAGGGCTAAGGATCTGCTTAGAGTTTTGTAATAAGAGAGATGCCTTGTATGCTTACTGATATGTGTATGTATGTATATATATATATATATATATATATATATATATATATCTTAATATTTTAGCCTTTATTATTATTATTTGAACTAAAAGGTACTTATAGTGTTTAAATTTATAATTTATAGGTATATTGTTGCTAAAGCGAAAAAGAAACAAATGGGGCGAGAAATTGGGCTTAGAAACCAAAAAAAGAACAAGTTGTTGAATGCAGCCCACTACGCCCAACGTAGTGGGTCTTATGCCCTGCATAATGCAGAGATGAGGACTACGCCCAACGTAACTTGTTGGTATGCCCAACGTACTAGGTTTGTCTCTGAAATCTTAATCGCGGTGAGTTTCTTAGTAAGCCCTGCATACACCGACTTACGCCCAACGTACGTAAGTTGGTTCCAAAGCTTATAAAAAGTGATTTTCGGCCAACTAGAGGAGAGAAATCGAATACCTTGGATCATTAGTCGACAAGTACCTTATATTCTGCCGTTTTGAGAGTCTAGAAGGCGGCCGGAAGGCCATTAAGCTGACAGGAGCGAAGATCTAAGGGATTGGAGAGCAGATTCATGTCGGTAATCATATGGTTTTTATTGTGACCATGTTAGAATTCCATTGTGATGCCATTATGATTTTACTGTCTGATTTAGGTGTAAAAACCTTTTACTTGTGTTTATGATTGAATGAACCTTTGAATTTATGGTTTATTTGCTATTTGCATTGATTATTCTTATTTAATTTATTATGTCAAGTTTGATTGAAGATGCATATGTGTTAAAGATTGGTATTTTGTTTCCTCTTGCTGAATTAATAAAGCTTAGATGACGTTCTAGATGTGTTAATTTGAATCATAGTTGTCCAATGACCATTGGCGATTATGACTAGAGTTTTGACCAAAACCTAGGGTTAGGAGATAAAGTAATGAACTTTAATGTGTGTACATGATTAGAATGACTATTTTCTTCATGATTTAACTCCTATTACATTTAGGGTTAAATAAGATCAAATATTGCTTAATATGGACAGGATATTGATTTGCATGATTCTTTGTTCACCTGATAAATGAATTAATAGTTGTGTTGAAGTCAAACGATTAGTTGTTGTGACCATGACACTAGTCATATTAAGAATTGGTGAATAATGAATAAATATCCATGGTATTAGTAGTTAACCATTAATTTGAGATGTAATTTATCTAGACCAAAGTACCTAAAGAAATTTTTCTTCTAGTCAGTCTATCCATATTTGATGTTAAGTGGTATTTAAAGTATTTAATAAAACATTTCTTTATTGATTTAGTGTGTTTAGTGTAACTTATAATCAAAAACTCCAAATTAATTCACCACCATTCCCCTTGTATTCGACATCTGTTCTTACCACAACTATACTATTACACGATTAGGTTCACCGCCTAATGTGTGTGTTAGTCCGGCTACGATAAATTCAGTTTTATAAATTTAAAACTTGAGCATTTAAAATATTTATATATAAAAATCACACATCACTTACTGTATGAGCCTCTAAAACTATATGCTAGTATGGATTACATATGATATGTTAGGACGGCCTGTTAGGCAGTGCTCTGGTTAGAACTTGATGCTCGAATGTTGCTTGCTTTGTGCTTTTAGGAACCACTGCTAATACTAGTTAACTATCAAGTGAATATGCTAGGTTACATGTTGCAGAAATTAGATGATTGTAGAAGGATAGGTTTAACTCTATTGCGCAGCTCTTGTTTGAGTCCAACCGTTGTAATGTGAGACCTTGTAGTCAAAGAATTATCTAGTGGTGTGTAACGTCCCAAAATTTAAGACTAAAAATTCGATTTTATAATAATAAAACTATCATACAAAATATTATCATAAAACCATAGTGAAATCAGAGTATGTCAAAATCATCCAAATACATCAGAGTTAATTAAAATGTGGAACAATATGGTTCGTGCGATGCGATTATCCCAAACTCTTCCCCTGCGTTCCAGAAGTACCTAAAACTTAAACTGAAAACCGTAAGGATGAAGCTTACTAAGCTCCCCAAAATACCACATACCATACATATCAAACATATAATGGGCCCTATCCAGCATCGGACCACGCCCGACATCGAGCCCCGCTCGGAACAAATTTTTCAATAAATAATGGGTCCCTCCCAGTATACATACAAACACATAAACGCATTCAATAATCACACAGATAAATAACATACAATAAAATCATCAAGCCCCGCCCGGTATACATATAAGAAATCATACATGCAGAGTCACGCAGACAACTAGCATCCTAATCATAATAAACCATGGGCCGACATTGGTGCCTTCAACCCACTGAATACAATGAGGAAACTCACCTCAGTCAGCTGTCAGTGAAATAGATGCCCGGGCTGTTGAACTAGAGAATCCCCGCGCAAACCAATCAATTAAAACTCCAATTAATAAATAGGCCATAAACCATAACCCGGAATCTAGTACATTTGTCTAATACTCAAGGTAAAAGACCATTTTACCCTTCGCTCACTTGGCCCTATAAGCAAGGCCCAAATTAAAGGCACTAAAAGCCCAATAGTGGCCCAATTCCTAAGGGACACCAACGTCCAAGTATGGCCAAAAATCCAAAAGATATGTCGTGTCAAAAATGGGTCCAAGTCAAAAAGCCCATCACAGAAAAACTCACGACCCAAAGTCTTTAATTCCCAAAATAACCTGAAATAAGCCCAAGTCTCTCCTCTGGTGAGTATGCTCAGCGTACCCTCGGAGTATGCCCGACGTACACAAATCCCTCGCAGCATCGATACCTTCAATATGTACGCGCAACGTACATATACGTACGCCCCAGATAACCAGCTTCTATTTTGAGGTCTTAATCGGTTAAGACGTAACGTCCAACTTAAGATCTAAGCTCCTTAAAATGTAGTAAGCCATAAAGTTGCTAACTTTATTCTTTTGCATGTCTTAATGGGACCTAAAACCCGATTTTATCCATCTAAACCCATAATATGAACATCAACTTAAGCATGATTCATCAAAACCCATCAAGATGCTATTTTTATGGTTCCTAATAACTCCATAATGGATAAAGTTTCCAACTTTATCCATTAGAATGGTCCAACCAACCAAGATCTAGTCTTCAAGTCTCAAAGGGACCAAAAGTGCGTCTTTTCCAACTTAATCCATTAAGTCCAAGTCTCAAGCTTTTAGATACGAATTATTATGATTTTTCCAACTTTATCCATAACAAGGTCACAAACTTTCAAGATCTAAACTTTATGCACTTAAAGTGACCAAAAGCTCATAACACCCAAAACTAGCTAGATCTAACAATTTCATCATCATGATTCAAACTTTATAGTCTGGATCTACAAGCTCCAATGCAACCAACACTTCTTCAATGAGTTCCTTCTTCTCCAAGGTGCACCAAGAACACATTAAAGAACATAAAAACACCTTATTTTTTCTCACAAGGCTCAATCTAGGGTTAGGGTTTCAAGCGAGGGTGTTGGAGAGGTGGATGCTGAGAATGGAATGGGTTTGGGGAAGTTAAGGAGCTTAAATAAGGCTCAAACCACGAAAATAGGGTTTGGGAACTGATCGCATACGCACTACATACTCCTGGTATGCCCAACATACTAGGGATGCCCAAGTACGCCCAACGTACTGCCCGTACGCCCTGCGCACGTGGCAAAACCCAAAAATCACCCTAACTTCAAACGGTTGTAACTTCTTCGTTCTAACTCCATTTTCGACGTTCTTTATATCCATGGAATGGTGTTGAAGAGCTCTAAAATATTATCTAAATATCATGGATTAAAAAAAATTCTCAAATAAAAATCCATATTTCATGCAAGAACCCGGCCTATGACTTTTCCCTTTATACCCTTCGGCCAAAAACACAATTCAAGGCTAAAATCTCTTAACTATCATTACCTCCTTCCACAAGGACTAAACTTTGCCTCCTTAAGGACCAAAGCCTTACTCAATCAACTTCTGGACCACGACCCATAAATGGCAAGAAACAGGATGTTACATGGTTGTGGAATGTAATTATATCCGTAAGGTAGTTAGCGAGTATTAGTGGGGGTTTCTTCTGTAGTTGGTGGAGGAGAGTGGCCGGAAGGGAATCCTAGGAGAACCTAGGAAGCATTTTAGCATTAGCAGATGCGTTGTTTAGGGAGTCACTTAGGGGAATTGGGACGACTCTTGAGGAAAGTATGGATATGTGTGGATGGTAGTATTGGGCTCGTAGTACTGAAAGCACAAGATCCGTACTCGAGTCAAGGGAGTCACGAGGATACTAAATGACCCGCTCGGTGTGAGATTCTTCGAGTGTTTTCTAATGGTTTGTATTCTTTATTTTTAGTATGGTGGTCACTCGAGGTGGTTTGGGTCCTGGTGAGGGATCGGGTTTGGGCTGTAGATCTAGGTCCTTGGATGATCAGATACAGGAGTTTATTTCATTTAAGATTACTCGCATCATTCTAGACTAGACTCATATGATCTATGGTTCGGTCAAGTAGGTCATTATGGATTTGATGGATGAGCGTCTGCGCGCATTTTGTACTCAGATGTGGCATTAGTGGGTGCACGCTCTCTGACTTTCCGGGAGTTTCATGCATGTGGGGCTCCTAAGTTCTTCAAATTGAAGGACCCCATTACTATCAGGCGTTGGTTGGTAAATAGAAAGAACGCCTTCCGAAGTAGATTTCTCCCTGAGGGGTCGAAGGCTACATTTGCATCCTCTCTTTTGAAAGACAGAGCTCACGATTGGTGGGAAGAGGTGGACTGTGCTTTGGGGGCGAGGCAGATGAGACAATGTCTTGAGAATGACTTTGTTATGATATTCAAGGCTGATTTTGTCCCCGTGATTGAGGTTCAAGAGTTTGCGAGGGAGTTTCAGGACCTTCACTTGACTACCAAGACCCTGGCAGAGATCACCACCATGTTCCGTGAGAGCTCTGTTGGTTCTACAGTATATGGAAGACGAGGATGTGAAGAAGGCTCAGTACCATGATATTCTAAAGGATGAGATTAGAGAGTCTGTGAGTATGTCTAGCTCGGGATCACGAGCGGGAGATTGATTTGGAGGTTGTGAGGAAGAGGATGTCGGTTTAGGTGCAAGTATCAGAGGACTTGGGCATGAAACCCGAGGATGTTTATAAAGACCATCAGGGCTGGATCCTCTGTGGCAAGTGTTGCAAGACACACGATAGGGTTTATAGGATAGGTAGGCCTGGATGCTACAAGTGTGGCAAGACCGGTCACTTTAGCAGGGATTGCCCTACCATCCAGGTATCTGATCTGATTTGCTTCCATTGCAATCAGAGGGGCCATAAGAAGGCCAATTGCTCGAGTATGGCTGGAGGAGTGCTTGTAGCACCCACTCTGGCGATATTGAAGATCACGAACGGCCGCCAGGGGCAAGGCGAAGACGTTAACTGTGAGGAGTCAAGCTTTCCAGCTATCAGCTGAGGAGGCTCGCACAACACCAGATGTGGTTACGGGTATGTATTTTCTCTCTATTTCACTTATTGTTTTGATGTTTATGCTTATCATATGATTGGTGTTATATAGGGACGTTCCTAGCAAACGGTGTTCCAACTTTAGTTCTATTTGATTTGTGTGCCACCCGATCATTTGCATCTCTTGCACTTAGCAAGAGATTCGGTGACTCTCCGGGGGAGCTTGATTATCCATCAGAGGTAAAGATTGCTAACGATCGTGCAGTCCGAGTATCGAGGGTTCACCGGGTTTGTGATTTGGAGTTATTTGGCGAGCGGTATCCGATTGATTTGGTTCCTATCCCTTTTCATGAGAGCAAGGTGATCATAGGGATCGATTCGTTTAGCCCTAATGGGGCGATGATTGATTTCGGGCACTAGTTAGTTTGGGTTCGAACACTAAGTGGGGGAGAATTAGTTATCCATGGAGAGGGTGCCCAATGCAGACCATCTCTCTATTCAACTGTGAAAGTTAGGAGATATATGCAGCAGAGATGTTCTGGTTTTGTGGCTTATGTGTTGAGCACCAGAGAAGAGAAGAAGAGGACGAATTATGATGTGCCCGTTTTTCAAAAGTATTTTGATGTGTTCTCGGAGGACTTGCCTGGAGTGCCTCTGGAGAGGCTGGTGGAGTTCCGTATAGAGCTGATCCGAGGTGCGACTCTGATAGCCAAGCCACCTTATCGGTTGGCACCGCCAGAGGTGCAAGAGTTGTCTACATAGCTGCAGGAGCTGTTAGACAAGGGATTTATTAGACTAAGTAGTTTACCCTATGGAGCATCGATATTTTTTGTGAAGAAGAAGGATGGATCTTACAAGATGTGCATTGATTATCGGGAGCTGAACAAGCTAACAGTAAAGAACCGTTATCCGCTTCCGATGATTGATGATTTGTTCGATCAACTTCAGGGTGCATCTTGGTTCTCCAAGATTGATATACGTTTCGGCTATCATCATATGAGGGATTTGAAATGAGGATGTTCAAAAGATAGCCTTTAGGAGTGTTATGGTCATTACGAGTTTGTGGTGATGCCTTTCGGGCTCACCAATGCACCAACAACGCTCATGGATCTCATGAATTGGGTTTGCAGAACGATGTTGGATCGGTCAGTCATTGTATTCATTGATGAGATCTTGCTCTATTACAAGACCAAGGAGCAGCATCAGGAGCATCTTCATAAGGTTTTGGAGACTCTAAGGAGGAAGAGGATGTATGCTAAATTCTCTAAGTGTAAATTCTGGTTTCACGAGGTGCAGTTTCTGGGGCACCTTGTCAACCAGAAAAGTATATTGGTCGATCTAGCCAAGATCGAGGTCGTGATGCAGTGGGAGGTTCCGAGGTCTCCATCCAAGATTTAGATTTTCCTTGGTTTAGCTAGTTATTATTGGAGGTTTATCGATAATTTAACCAGGATTGAAGTTCTGTTAACTAGGTGGATGAAGAAGTCTGCTACTTTTCGTTGTGGGCCTAAGCAGCAGTGACCTCACATCATGACAGAGTCGTTGAGTGTTTCCGTTTGGAAATGGGTATATCATAATGGATTTTATCACAAAGCTACCACAGACTGCACGAGGGGTGGATTCGATTTGGGTCATCATGGATCAATTGACCAAGAGTGTGCATTATGTTCCTATTTAGGAGAGCATATCCACAAAGAAGTTAGCGGATGTCTATATCCAAGAGGTTGTAGCACGGAATGGTATTCCGATCTCGGTGGTTTCAGATCGTGATGTTCTGTTCACTTCCATGTTTTGGAAGTGAATCCATTAGGAGTTGGGTACTCGTCTGCACTTCAGCACATCTTTTCATCCATAGATTGATGGTCAGAGCAAGTGGACTATCCAGACCTTGGAGGACATGCATCGGGAATGTGTATTGGGTTTTGGCAGTAGCTGGGATATGTATCTCCTAATGGTTGATTTTTCTTACAACAACAACTACCATGCCAATATTGATCGACCTCCTTTTGAGATGCTCTACGGGAGGAAGTTTCGGACCATGATTTCCTGGGGTGAGGTCGGTTAGCGAGTTATGGGTAGCATGGAGGTGGTACTCCGAACTACCGAGTTGATCCAACAGGTGTGCGGGAGATTGTAGACCACACATAGCCGACAGAAAAGTTATGCTTATAGATGTCGGTTAGATTTGGAATTTAAAATTGGGGATACGGTACTCCTGAAGGTGTCACCTTGGAAAGGTGTCATCCGGTTCAAGAAGCGGGGAAAGCTGGGCCCCAGTCCTTTCAGGGTTATTTCTTGGGTGGGAAGGTTTTCTTATCGTTTGGAGCTACCCGAAGAGCTTACTCAAATTTACAGCACTTTTCACGTCTCTCGGTTGTGGAAGTGTTTGGTAGATGATTCCGCAGTGGTTCCTTTAGAGGATATTTAGGTGGATGAGCGTTTGAATTACATAAAGACACCAGTTGCGATCGTAGAAAAGAAGACGAGTTTACAAAACAAGGTTGTGGGTCTATTGAAGGTGAAATGGCAGCACTGGAAGGGTTCAGAATGGACATGGGAGCATGAGGAGGAGATGAGAGAGCACTACCCATAGTTTTTTATGGAGGCAGACTTTAAGGAAGAAGACTGATTCAAGTGAGGGAGAATTGTAACACTCGGTTCCCAGGTAAATTCCTTAAATTCTAACTATTTAATTATTTGGCATTTGTGATAATTATATTGGGCATAATCAAGGTATGTGTGGCGTACCTTGTCGATACTTGGACATAGTTTTTTCGCACTATTACGTTGGGTATACCTAGAGTACGCACGACGTACTCGAGTTAAGGGAAAACTCTAAATTTTAGGGTTTATACCTTATTTAAGCACCTTATAACCTCAAGGTCTCTTTTATCATCAACCTCCTTCGTCTTAAAGCAGTTCCCACGAAACCCTAATCCCTTTTTTGAGAGTATTGATTTTTTGGTGTGTTTTGGTGTGTTTTTGGTGTATCTTGAAGAGAGAAGAGCCATTTGGAGAAGCACTTGTTGATTTGAAGCTTGCATATCCAGACCTTGCTCACCTTGATCATTCTTCTGGAGGTATAAATTCTCTACCTTGTTGATTTATCTCTTAGGTCTAGCTAGTTTAGGGTTTTTGGCATATTTTGGTCCCTTAGGTTGATTCATGCGAGTATAAGTTACTCCAGAAGCTTAGGATAGTAGATCTTGATGTTTTTGAGGTCCCTAATGTATAAAAACAGCATCTTGATGGATTTAACTCAACCATGCATGAGTTAAGTGTCATAATATGAAGTTAGAATGTTAAAAATGGGTGTTGGGCCTCTTTGAGCCATGCAAAGGCATCAAGTTGATGACTTTATCATTTAAGATGTTTCCCAAGAGCAATATGTGTTATTTGGATGCTTAGACTTAAGGCATTAAGTGCTTAATGTGATTTTTGGCCATCACGGAAATATATGGGGTGTACATATGCGTACGCTCAGCATAACACGTTTAGCACCCACTTTTCCCCTTACTGCTGAGACTTGTACGCGAGGGGTAATGGTGGTATGCATGGCGTACTCACCAGAAGGCATGTGGGTAATTTGTGGGCCTTAGGTTTTTAGTCGATTCTTGGGCTTTGGATCTTTAGGGATATGTGCCATGGTTATATGGGTTAAGTGAGAGAATGGTAAAATTATCTTTTACCCTTAGTACGTTAGATGATAATCTGGGCCATTTATTATGGATTACTACCCTGATTATTTATTAGGGTTAATTTGGATATGTTTAGTGTGAGAAGTAGTGGTAGCAGCAGCCCGAGAGTGTGATTTGTCTATCTTTAGACTGAGGTGAGTTTTCTCACTGTACTTGTGGGTCGTAGGCACCAATGTCGGTCCACTGGATTATGTTGTAGGATAGTAGTGATCTTTGTGAAACTTACTGATATGTCTGTATGCGCTTACTGTCTTTGTGACTCTTACTAGTATGCGTGTATGCGTTGTTGTAGGGGTGAAAAAAACTCATATAGGTTGGAAGATACCGATGGAGTCAGAAGGGACTCAGAGAGTTGGAAAGGACTTAGGGAGTCGAAAGGGACTCAACAAGTCGGAAGGGACTTAGGGGTGAAATAGAGTCATTACATGTTTCAGTATGATATGTATGATTAATGTATGGTATGTGGTATTTAGGGAACTCACTAATCTTTTTTGTTACAGTTTAATTTTATGTTTTAAGTACTTCCATTCGAAAAGGAAGGGCCCAACCTAATCGCAATGTATCCACCCGTGTTTTTGCAAAAAAAAAATTATGATTTTGGGATTTGTACTCTGATAACTATTTTCACATTGGCATACTTTAATGGTTTGATTTGATGATTGGATGGATTTTGGTTGATTTAAAATAAAAATTTTACTTATGATTTTTGGGATGTTACAGTTTTTTCTGATTTTTCAATATTTCATTGATTATTATTATACGTCTGAAGATCACGACCTGCACACCCAACAACGAGTCGTGCTTCTAAAAAATGTCTATTTTTAGCGATGTACTTCATTTATATGTGTATAGACTCGACCCCCCTCCAAACACGGGTTGTGTTTCTTGCCAGAGCCCTTATTTACTAACCATGCCAACTATATAAATACCATATGTCTTCTCAGTCAAACCCTAGTGTTGCAGATGATTTTTATGGCGATTTTCTAAAGTTTTCCGGCGAATTTCGAGATCTGAAGATTGCAATTTGACCCATTCATCTAGTTTAGTAAGATTTATCATTTAGACCTTATTTTTATTGACTAGGGCAAGTAACCATTAGGCTTGATTTTTTTCTAGTTTGATTAGTTTTGTGTTTGAATATTTGATTTTGATTCAGTTTTTGTTCGCCACAATTGATAATAAATCATTCTTGTGTAACCGGTTGTTAGAATCTATAACCGCATTAATTAACTGGTAATAAGTAACGAATATTAGATTGGTTTTGTGCTAAGATTAAATTCTAATATGAAATTATCAAAAAAAATATACACTTTCGAGCATATGAGAAGTATTGAATTTTACTGAGAATTTTACGTAGTGATTAATGCTACTTTTCTTAATTAATTAAGAGTATGTTTGATTAACTTAGTAAGAAGTAAGGTTTAATTCAAAAGAATATTTTGGTTAAACAAATTTTGTAAAAGATGATTGTTAGGGCTTGTTAATGATTCTCAGAATGCACAATCGAAACAATCAAGTTTAAGGTTATTTGCATGATTAGGAAAGTCACCGTGAAACTGAAATTCCTTTTAATCATCTGAATTTTCATAAGTTATTAGTTTCATTTTCATAAGTTTCTTTTAATATTAATTTTAATCATTAACCCCCTATTTAATTTACTGTCAAACTGGTGTGTCTTACGTAAAAGGGCATAGACTTTAGGACGTGTTCCTGTAGATTCGACATTGCTTTCTTGTACTACCCATTATTGCAATTGATCAATATTTTTATACTTATTTATTATTTTTAAGTGCTCACGATACTCTTTAACACATACATGCATAATCTAGTGAGAGAATGAATAATAACTCACCTTGTTAGTTAGTGAAGACTAACTACCCTTTGTCTACCAGATCTTCAATTGATGCATCTTGATCCATCTTCTTTGCTCAATGACTATTCATATAACATATCAAGTTTCTTAAAACTTATCTTAGCCTATTAAGAGCTTAATCCCTCTTTACGTCAAAATGACCTTTCATGGATCACAATTCTAAATTCTCAATTTATACTCCTAAATCTATTCCAACCAATGAATTAAGCATCCCATACTACCTAATTCATTACACTCTAATTTATCGCATCAATTCATTAGTTAATGTTTCAAACCTTAACTCTCAATGGATTGATTTCACCATGGAAATCACTTCCAAAGCTTGTTAAAAGCTTCTAGAAACTCTCAATAGCATCATATTAAAGATATAGGTTAATCAATTCAACCATTTTAACCAAACTAACACATTCACCATTAAATCCCAAAACTTAATAAAACTGAGAAATCTTTACCTTAATGGATAGAGGATAATAATCCTTGTTAGGCTCCATCTCTAGATCATCTTGGCACCTTTTTGGCATCAAAATTGCCATATCTTAGCTTTGGTTTGAATCTAGTGAAACGGTTTCAAGAAAAGTGATTTAACAGATTAAATATATGTTCTAGTAGAGTCATCATGCCATGGCAAACTTCTTACCATGTCGTGGTGACAGCAGTTCACAAATTCCAACTTTGATTATTTTCCATTCCAACTTCAAACAATCATAACATCTTCGTTTCAAACCCGTTTTTAGTGATCTTTATATACAAGCCAAGGTATTAACAAGACCTATAAATTTATCTAACTACTTTTGGCTTAATTCATATGGAACTTAATCCATTAATCCATGAGAAAAGCTCAAAATACCAATATATTCCTATAACGTCCCAAAATTTAAAACAAAAGAAAATTTTTGTTTTCATATTAATTAAACATCAACACACATGTTCATCAAAACAAAAGGGGAAATCATAATATATCCATAATCAAACAAAACACATCAGAGTCAAATAAGTGAAAAATCATGGTGTGTGCAATGTAATCATCCCAAGCTCTTCCCCATCGATCCGGAAGTACCTAAAACATAAACTGAAAACCGTAAGCACGAAGCTTAGTGAGTTTCCCAAAATACCACATACCATACATATATGCCAACTCAAGGATGTGACGGGTCTATTTCACCCCCGGGTCTATTTCAGCCCATATGCTAGCTCAAGGTTGTGTCGGGTCTATTTCACCCCTGAGTCTATTTCAACTCATATGTCAGCACAAGGTTGTACCGGGTCTATTTCACCCCACATACATATAGCAAACAGGTACACACGTATACAACACATACAACATGAATCACAAAAACTACAAGCACATATAATCCCTAGTGTCCTACAGTATAGTGGCAAACTCCTCTCAGTCTGTTGTCAATCAATAAATGCTCAGGAAGATGAACCGAAGAATCCACACACTAATCAACCGAATAAAATCCCAATTAATAATTGGATCATAAACCATAACCGGGAATCTAGTTCATTGGTCCAACGCCCAGGGTAAAAGACCATTTTACCCATTCCTCACTTAGCCTAATATCCGAGGCCCAAACTCAATGGCACTAAAAGCCTAATTGTGGAAAAATTTCCTAAAGGTTACCCAAGGCCCAATATAGGCCCAAATCCAAGAAGACACAAAGCCTAACAATGGCCCAAAGTCAAAAAGGCTAGTGGCCCAACAAGGCCTAAAACCCTAATAGTCCAAATATGGCCCAAATAGCAAAGCCCAAAACCAGGTCTAGTACGCTACGCATAACAGACGTACACCCGGCGTACTAGGACACGTACCTGATCGGGGACTCGAACACATACGCCCAACGTACGCGCCCATTAAGCACCTTGTCCCTTAAGCACTTAATGCTTACAACTAGATGTCTAAACTTCAAATCCAAGCCTTGGGGAATGTCTTAATCCATAAAGGCATTGACTTAGAACCTCTACGTGACTCAAATGAACTCAAACACTAGATTTAGCACCCTACTTTCACCAAATGGACATAAACACTTGCATGGTTGATCCTCAACCATCAAGATGCCAACTTTATGGACTAGGGACCTCAGAAACATCAAGAAAATCAACCCCTAACTTCTGGAGTGGAAGAATTCCCACTAGCTCTCATTCATGGGACTAAAAGTGACCAAAACTCCATAAATACTAGATCTAAGCATACAATGAGCAAGTTCCTAGCTTTATACCTCAGTGAAGCTGGAAATGATGAGTAGAATCTAGATGTATAAGCTCTCCCTTTGTCAAATCTCCTTCTTCAAAACTCTTCTTCCTCAAAGCTCACCAACACACACTAAAACACACACAAAGAGGGTCAAATCTTCTCTAGAGGGGTTATGGTTTCGAAATGAGGCTCAAAGGTAATGGAGGTTGAGAAATGATGGGATCATGGGTCATAATGTTGCTTAAATAGGGTTCGAATTTGTCCCCTGGATGTGTACGCCCAACGTATGGTGAGTACGTCCAGTGTACTCCCATTTTTCAAAAATGGAAAAAATGCCCCCTATGGACCAAATTTGAAAACTATTTACACACCAAGGGTCAAAAATGAAAATTACCTTGAATCGGATGTTACATTTCCATTTTCTAATGCATCTTCAAATATACATATCTTCTTCATCTTATCTTATCTTTGTTTTCCACAAATCTTATATCCACACAAAGGGGGGAGGGGGGGACGAGTTCTACAACTCCATTAAGTCACTCCAGACTAAATACTTATGGGTCTTAACCCATTAAGTCACAATATTGGCCAAAGAAGCATAAAATTCTCATTTTACCCTTTATGACCTAAATACACCATCTCTTACATTTCTTGGCTTGAGCTCACTTATCTCATCTTATAAAAGTGACTTAGACTCACCTTGTCCTTTTTGGTTAATATTTGACTAAAAGTTAAATCTCTCTAAATTTCAGGTTCTTACGTAGAGTTTGTACATATGTTTAGTCTATAATTTTTTAGTTTTTTTTTATATTCATTGATTAGAATTCCCTAAATTCAGGATATCAAAGCTGAAAATTTTCAGTTTTTCAGCTTTTTCTGTATTCTGTGAAAATTGTAAAACATGCATATATAATTTGTTTTAGGTAGAATTGAAATGGGGTTTTTTTTTCCAACATGTAGTTTAGAGTTTGTACATCATTTTAGACTATAATTCTGTCATTTTTTGTGTAACATCCCAAGTTCGGAAACAAGAAGTTGGAGGGTGCTAAGTGTACATTAAGGAAGCTACTCGACGAGCAGGTATGCTACTCATCGAGTCGGAGCGGGATTGATCGCGGGTTTAAGTGGCCAACTCGCTGAGTCAACGGTGGACTCGACGAGTTAGTGCTGAAGAGAGAAAACCCTAATCTCGAGGGTTGCACCCTATTTAAAGGACTTTATGTCCTTCCCCCTGCCTCCTAATCCCCCTGAGAGTTCCAGAAAAACCCTAATTTCGTGTGAGGCTTCATTGTTAAGGAGATTGGAACTTGGAAGAGGAAATTGTTGGAAGGAGCTTGAGAAATTGGAAGCTAGCATCAAGGGGTTTGTATAGATCTGGTATCTACATCAGATTTGGGCACACCTCTGAGGTAATGAGCCCTTATCTTAAGCTATTTCCTTTGTGGTTCATCCTTGGTGGTTGTTTTGGGAGTTCTTTAACTTGTTTTGAGACCTATCTCGGATTTGGAGTTAGATATGGGGTTGCTACTCCAGATCTAGACTCATGATGGCCTAGAATGTCATAAAGCTTCAGTCTTTGAGTTGTTGGTGAAGCCCCTTTGTCTTTGAGTTGTTGGTGAAGCCCCTTTCTGGTTTTCTGGGTCTGGGTTCAAACTCACTTTCATCCCTAGTTCTGACAACATACTCTTCATTGATTCGGCCATGCTTACCGAATCTACATAGGTTTTTTGGTTTTATTTTTGACTTATTGACGACGCATGATCACAAAACAGAGAGACAATATGAGAGATGAGAGAGAACATAATATAGATACAAGATAAGAGAGAAGAGGGACAAGATAAATGAAGTACATATGGAGGAGACGGCAATGAAAGTGTGGTGAGGCTTTGTTAACAAAAGTATAACAAAGGGGTATGGGTGAAAAGAATGGATGCATGAAATTTGTATCAGGTTAAAAGATGTTTGCAATAACTAAAATCTTCTTTTTTCAAAAAATGTGGTCAAGTAGACCATTTGATGTATGCAGTCTTCTAAAGAGCAAATGATCTTTTTCAAAAAGGTTTTCCCGACTACAAACAAAGTGGTCAAAAAGATCTTTAAAAAAAAACACCTATTTGTATGGTGCAACAAGTAGTATTATATCATATCTACTCCTTTTATGTTTAAAACCTTAATTTCAAAAATAATTTTTCATTCTTAATATTTATTATTCCTATGAAAAGCTCATCATCATCTTCTTCAAGAAGAGTTTTATATTTTGAGGTAAATCATTGCTTCATTATAGAAACATGTTTATGATTCATCTTTAATGTGTTGATCCTCACATGCTAAAGATCATTCATTTTTATCCCAATGAATCTAAGGTCTTTTCATCTTTATACATGATTCAAAATCCCATATATAAATGTAATGATCATGATAAATACCTTGTAAAAATGCCAAATATATGTTTGAAGTCTTGACATATGTCTATGGTATGGATAAAAAAATGCAACTAATCTAAGTAATGCATGAATGAAAACATATCCAGGGAGAATGATGTGAGACACAAACGGCAGAACAGTTTGAGGATCTACTAGTTCTATAGTAATATAAATGTATGTCAAAGGAAAGTTCAAAGGATAAAACCTATCTATCCTTTACATGGTTCAACTATTGGGTTTTATCCGGGTAGCTTGAAAATGTTTTGGTCAATTTTCATTCATGTGAGGAGTTGTTAAAAAAATAGGTAAGCGAAAATAAGGTTTTTCCATTTTTTAACACAAATTCATAACCCTACATATTATTAAAATGGATAATGATTGTACATTTGTGTTCTCCTCCACGATACTTTCGTTATAGTATATTAAACATCCAAATCGAAATCCAGATGAATGAGAATTAAACATGAAATTAAAGTAGTTGAAAGAGTTTGATGAGAGGTTTAATGGGTTTTAAACCATCCGACAGGTGGGAGAGTGGAAAGGAAACAAGTTTATTAGGCTTGTTTCTATCAAGGTAAAATTTGGGCTTACCTAGGTTTGGCGGTTTAGAATAATCGTTTCTAGCTATTCTATCATGTTAAACAAACTTCTAGTTATAGACTAATATGTTTAAAAATGTTGTGTTAAACACACATGTCTTATCAATGTGTTGTTTTGTTGTTCATTTGTGCAAATTATCTTCCTATACAACCAACATAGAAATGTTGGTAAATGAAGAAATTTTGGAAAAACCAATGAAAAAAGACCACTCATTGTACTCTCCTAAACTAAAATCAGGACAAAGTCAAAAGTGACTTTGACTATCCATTGTCTATATTTTTAATCCATAGACTTATTTGTTAGCAAACAAACTCTATAGAGGTCATAGATAAAGGTTGACCCGTGTTTTTATTTTTTTGTATACAAATTAAAAAATTCAAGATTTCTCATGATGATGAATGAATCTTGAAATATCTTTCTAGAGTCTTATGTAAAACTTTCTTTATAAGTATAGGAGTAAATTATACAGCCCCAATCGTTTCAGGGTGTCTGTGTATTTGGTCTTTAATTTTTTTTTAACTCGAACGCTTCCGCATAATTTAATTTATTGCATATTTCATCCCTAATAATTTAACCCAACTCTAAGATACCAAGAAAAAAGTGGTTGACAAAAATACTTGAAAGGACAAAAATATACCCCCACATGCAAGGCATGTGGGGCTTTCTAGCATAAAAATGACAGAATGTTAACACAAAGACCAAGCATGTAATGAAATTAGACCTTAAGGATCATACAAGTTAAAAATATGAGTTAGGTACTAGACATGCATATAGCACCAAACCACAAGGACTATTTGTGTCATTTACTCAAATATAAATTACAAACTTTTCTACTGAAATGTCCATTCATTCATCATTTGTATATATCTCATAAAAATGTCTTTTAAAAATCTTGAGATGATAAACAAAACTTCACACTTTTAGCAAACTACAACAATATAAAAAAAAAATAGTAATAAGAATAATGTGTTCATAGTATCACAAACTCTCATTAGATTTCATGCACAAGGTAGCAAAAATCAATTCTTTTTGCTATGTAACCTGTAAACCAAAAACACTAATACAAACACACATATATCCAACATCTAAATGTTACAAATCAACTAGAGACTAATATCACATGGATCCTAGCATGCATCAAAATGCAAACTATAATTAGACTAAAATCAATACAAATGACTATTGAACATCAAGAAATGATCAAAAACATGGTAAATTTTCCATTGATTTCAAAAAATTAGATGTCGAATAGATGGCAGCTGCAGCTGCTTTTACAGCTAAATCCTTGTATGGGGTTGTCTCTGTTTTTCCAACTCTGTATTTCAACAAAAAAAAAACAATATGAGATTCAATTCATTTTTCCAAAATTATAACATTTTCTTTTTCCAAAATTTCAACTTGAAGAATAAGCAATCACCTGCAGTCCTTTTCTGGATGAAATTGAAGAAGACCATGCTCACAATGCATCAACATTTCATTTACTTGGTTCAATGAACTCTCCTACAAATTATAATGTTCAAATACCGATTAAAATAATCAAGAAATTAGAAAAATAACATAAATTAAACTCAAGGAATCAGAAATAATAGTATACCAGATGTTTCTCTTCTTCACAAAGGGAATTATCCATCTGATCAAAAAGAGTACCCCATTTTGCTCTATGTAAATCAGCATTTCCCTTGTTGAAGTGAATATTTTCAGAATTTTTTACATCATAGCATTCATTTTCTTGATTATAACCCAACTCTCGTGATACCAAGAAAGGGAATTCTGTTTGAATTACAGCTCGAACTCTTTTCTTACTTCGCCTTAATGCTGTAAAAAACATTAATAAAGATTATTTGTGTGTATATATAATTATATATAGCTTAACCAAAAATATGTTTTCAAGAACAAGAATGTTAGTTACCTGCAAGACGACCTTTAATGTCCTGAAGAAGAAGTTCTAACCATTGAGAAGCTACATTTGCAGCTGCAAAAAAGACAATGATACCCTTTATATGTCATGATAAGAATTGAACTGGGATCCCATTATCTTGAAAAGAAATTGCTTGAAATTAGGCAAAAATTATTTCTTTATGTGAGTAAATTAACTAGTGAATTACTAACATGGTTAACAAGATTCACTAAATTATAAGAAAGGAGACTAAGAACTTACCTTTAAAGGAAAGGGAATCAACTGTTGACATATTTCCAGACTCTTCATTGGACAAATGGCTCATATTCACTGATTCCATGTTTGCTGATGATGAGAGTTTCAAGGAAAGAGTATCATCTTCACAATTTACATTAGCATGGTGTCCTCTAAGTTCATCTGATTGACACCCATAAGAATCCTTCCATGTCTCATTTTCCAAACCCTTTTGCTTGCTTTCACCATGTTTGTTTTCAGTTCTTGCAGATCTCACAAGATTCTCAATTATAGAATGAACCTGTTTTCGGTTTCTTACATGGTTTATAATCCCAGGATTCAGTTCATTCAAAAGCCCACTTGGAGCAGCGACTTTAGCAAATCTGTCAACTTGTTCTTTCTTTGCGATTTCTATCTTTTTCTTGATCAATGACTCGTTCCCTTTTTTCCTCCCGCGTGATTTGGGGACAGGTGGCACAGGTACCCCCCCATGAGAAGATGATAGAAACCCGTTTTGTTTCATTTCTTTCCATACTCTCATGGAGTCTTGTTGTCCTCCCAGATTACAAGTGCTTCCACATTCAGATAAAGAATCTCGGGGTTTTACGTGTTTGTAATCGTTGTCGGGGTGAAAAAGATCGTTACTGATAGAACTAGAAACATCTTCGGTGTTGAGATCGAAACCAAAACCTTTTGGTTTTACACAATTAATCCCGGATTCAAATTGGGTTGTGTCTTCGATACATGATGGAGCTTCGTATTTGGTGCTGAAATCAGATGCTGAAGCGGTGTTGACTTTTGCTTTCCCTAATTGAGAAGAAATTTGGATTCAGATCAAGATTTGGACCGTAATTTTACCAAATTCTAGTTCAGATGTCATCAAATCTAGTCAAATTCTATCCAAAACCCACAAAAACCAACTCCTAGATTTGGAATTTTAAACTTTCAAGAACCATTTAATCGAATCAAACTCTTCGAATTGAAAATATCCAAATGATTTACCTTCGGAACGAAGAACAGACTCTAGGTCTCTAATTTTTGCTCTTTTAGGTCCGAGTTCTGGCAATGCTACAAATTCTTCACAACGCCTCTTCTGCACCCACCATCAGCAAACAAAATCAATCCCACAAATCGGATAAGATCAACAAGATTTATACCAAAATGGATTCAGTTAAGAACAAGTTCAGAAAGAATGTACAAAAACAAACCTTGGATTCAGATCCGGCTACAACACAACCATCCATCGCTAAGCAAATTGAATGAGGTGCTTAAAAAGATTTCATTTTTCATATAGATCTCTACCAGTTTCTGCAAAACTCAAATTCAAGATCGAAAAAATCAAGCTTTCATATGTAAAGAGGAGAGATTGATGGCGTCTAGGATTAGGGTTCAACGTTGAGAGGAAAGAGGCGCTAACTGGTAATTAATGTGGGTTTTGGAAGTAAAGAATTTGATTTGAATTTGCAGAAAAGCGCGCTGACAAGTGTTTCTCCCGTTTGCAGATTACTATACGATTTAAACGAGTAATTCCATTCACACGTGTTGCCTTTCATTTAGGGTCCTCTTAAAAATATTCAAATCACATCTATCCATAGTTACAACCACTTGAAATCTTCAATTTTAGACGTGTTTGGCAAAAGTAGTTGTTAGCTGGAAGTTGGTAGCGTGTTTTGTTACCTGATAGCGGGAAGCTGTAGTTTTTATTTGTCATATAAATGTTTGACAAAAATAGCTGAAAGCTTTTGAAATATATAAAATTACATAAAAGGACAATTGACTAAAAATAAAAAAATATATAAATATATTTTTAAGGGTAGTTATGGAAATTGATTTCAAAAGCTCCGGAGCGTTTTGTTAAAAGCTACATGAAGTAGCTTTTAGAATCGGAGCGTTTTGTTAAAACTAAAAGTTAAACGCTCGTACTGTCAAACGAAGCTTTTTGCTTAAACTAGAGGAAAATATCTTATAAAGTTTTAATATTATCTAATTTTATACGATAATATATCATTTTTGTTGAAAAAAATAAGGATTTTTTCGCTAAATTTGGCAAGTATAAAATAATCAAAAAATTTTCTATTCAAAAAATAAAAGTTTGAATTAAATCGTAAATTGATCCAAAATATTGAGATTTTATCAAAGATGTCCCCAAAATATATATATATATATATATATATATATATATATATATATATATATATATATATATATATATATATATATATATATATATATATATATAACATTATGTATAAACAAAATATAAGCAAAATATTTAAACACATTTACTAATATGTTACAAATTCATTGGTTATGGGTCATATACATCATAAAGTATCAAAAAATAACTAGTGATTTAGTAATAAAGAATTGGACTTCACGAATCCAAAAATCACATTTGGAGAACTTCGCATACAGCTCCTCCTTCTTCAAGACTTCCAATACTTCTCGCAAGTGTCTGTCATGCTCTTCTTGGCTTTTTGAATAAATCAGAATGTCATCTATGAACACTATCACAGATTTATCAAGGAACGGGTTACAAACTCTGTTCATTAAATCCATGAATGCTGCTGGAGCATTGGTTAGTCCAAACGACATAACCAAAAACTCGTAGTGTCCATATCGTGTTCTGAATGCAGTCTTCTCGATATCTTGCTCTCTTATTTTTAGCTGATGATATCCTGACCTTAGATCGATCTTCGAGAAATCGCTCGAACCTTGCAATTGATCAAACAGGTCATCAATCCTTGGCAACGGGTATCTATTCTTTATTGTTGCCTTATTCAGCTCTCGGTAATCAATGCACATCCTCATGCTTCCATCTTTCTTCTTTACGAATAACACCGGAGCTCCTCATGGCGATGAACTAGGTCTAATGAAACCTTTGTCCAATAACTCCTGAAGTTGCATCATTAGCTCCTTCATCTCCGTCGGTGCTAGTCGGTAAGGTGCTTTTGCTATTGGCGTGGTTCCTGGTAACAAGTCAATACGGAATTCCACTTGTCGATCAGGCGGTAATCCAGGAAGATCTTCGGGAAATACTTCCGGATAATCACACACCACTGGAATACTCTGCATCACCTTCTTTTCCTTCTTAGCATCGATCACGAATGCTAAATATGATGTACATCCCTTGGTCAAACACTTCCTGGCTTTCATTAGAGAAATGATTCCAGAATTCACTCTACGTTTGTCCCCATACACCATAAACGAATCTTTCCCAGGCGGGTTTACTTTAACTAACTTCTTCTTGCATAAAATTTCGGCATCATTGGCGCTAAGCCAATCCATTCCCAGAACGATGTCGAAACCATTAAGTTCGATAGGCAATAATTCCTCGTGAAACTTATTCCCATTAAGGTCGATTAAAATGTTTTTCATACAATGGCTAACAGGTACAAACTTGCCACTAGCTACTTCGACTAATAAAGCATTATCTAGTCTATCAACAGGCAAAGCTAGCTTTCTACCAAACTCATGTGAAATAAAGGAGTAGTTGGCTCCAGAATCAAACAAAATTTGAGCAGGTAATTCGTTTACGAGAAAGGTACCTGAAGTGACATTAGCTTCATCTTTCGCAGCCTCGAGTGTCATCTGGAAAGCTCTCACCTTCGGCTTTGGTGGAATGTTGGGCTTAGCTGCCTCCTTCTTTTTCGGACATTCTTTCAAAATGTGCCCCTCTTCATTGCAACCAAAACACATCTTTTTGTTGTTCGGACACTCATTGGCAAAATGCCCAATTTTTCCACACTTGTAGCAGGTTACATCCTCGCTACATTTCCCAAAGTGCTTTTTCTTACACTTATCACACCACTTTGTTTCGCCTCCTTTTCCTCCACCAAACTTTTTTCGAATCAGATTTCGAAAATTTGTTTTTCTTACCGGAACCAGATGTTCCCTCAAACTTTCTCTTCTCACCAACCTCAACCTTGTTGGTGGTTCTCCCCTTAATCATGTTCTCAACAGACTTGGTAGCCCAGATAGCTGCCTCTAGAGTATGTGCCTGACGTACTGGCACCTCGTACTCCCGTGGGAGTCCCTTCGCATACCGGTCCACCTTTGTCAACTCGTCTGGGACGATACGCAAGGCAAACTCCATCTTATCTGTAAAGTTATTGGTGTATTCATCAACTGACATGCTGCCTTTCGTCAATGCCAAAAACTTATTCTCCAACTCCAACAGATTTTGAGCCGAGCAGAACTTGCGCTTGAACTGCACCAAGAACTCTGCCCATGTCAATTGCAATGGCTCATTAGGGCTTAACGTCTTCCCTAGAGTGTTCCACCAACGAACGGCTCCACCTCGGAATTGATGCACTACATAGATAGTCTGCAACTTGCCTCTGCAGCCACAAGTCATGAAGGCTAACTCCATTTCGGAGATCCAATCCATAACTCCAATCGGATCCTCCTTTCCATTGAAGGTTGATGGTTTGTAAGTTAGAAAGTCCTTGTACTTGCATCCCATCCCATCATTCCTTCAATCATGGTTGTCTTGCCTAACTATCGGTAGGTTGGCTTGACCAATAGACCCACTGAAGTTTCCACCTTCTGAGTGCCCTTCATTTAATTCAGGCTCTTCCACACGAATTGACAGTTCTTCACGATTCTGTTGAAGCAACCGTCTAGTTTCATCAATCTGACGATCCAACATCGTCTAAATCATCATTTGCACACCAGCCATGGTTATTGGCTCAGGTGCTGCTGCTACAACAGGTATTTGTTCAATCATTGGTGGTTGATTCCTGTTTTCATCAGCATTTACAACTCCACTTCTTGTTCTCACCATTTTTGATCTATACACCGAATAAGGTGAAATTAGATCCTCATTCACGATAGATATTCAAATCATCCTTATCACTCCGAAACGTTTACATGCTAGTTCTAAATTCGTAGACGTACGTTTAGAATCCTACACACATAAGGCTTCTAGATTCGGTCGGCAGCAGACCATAGATCCGAACAAATAATATCATATATGGCAACATATAACATTTAGCACATAAAAGCATTTTAGGCAACTTTCCTAAAATAAAATAGTGCTCGTGTCTAAAACATAACAGACACACATCTCAAAATTCCACTTAGCATTCTAAGTTTAAGTCTAGAAATCCTACAAATTCCTAGTTCGCTTAAACTAATGCTCTGATACCAACTGTGACATCCCCAAAATCTCGGCCAGAAAAGACCGATTTTCATTTATGCTTTTAAAATAATTTCAGAGTAAATCCTTTTGATTTGAAAGAGTTGCGGAATTTGTTCCCAAAAACAAAACATGATAAAACAATATTTATCAAAGCATTTCATAAAAGAAATGTATTTTCATTATATAATCAAAACTCGGGGTGTCATGTTCCGATACATATCAATAAGCATAAACGATAACATTACAAGTCATTCAACAAATATATACATATACAGACTTGTAAACAAAACAACTTGATGGTTCATCCATCTTATGCCCTTGCGCCACTTCCTGTAATACAAATAAAACTGAGTGGGTCAGGCTTGGGAGCCTGGTGAGCATATAGGGTTTTCAACCCACAATAAATAATTATATTTAATTTCCACCAAGCAACAATAACCCAATTACTCATTCTCGTTATTCTCACTTTATGTCCCTAAAATAACTAACACAAGGGACCTAGTCTAAGAATATTTCATCGGGGCGACAACACATGCTTCGGGGGTTCCTCAGCAATATAAGTCAAATAAGGAAACCATGAGGGGGATGGAATACAGCGAATGAACACCCAAGTTCATTAACACCTACAGGTTATGAGCCTACTAGCGTTCCACTGGACTATCTAGAAAAGTCTGTGGTCGTCATCTAAATTCCGCTAGATGACTGGATCAAAACAACATCGAGGCCTTTCATCTGTTTATTACACACCAACTATCTACCCATGTTCTACCCAACATATTAGTAGATAAACTATACATTTTTATACATAGTTTTAAAACATGTATGGCATGCTCAATCAATAACTTTTCCACATAACAGATGAGGCACACACACATAACACGTACTTCATAGAAAAATAATCAAATCTATAAGATAGAAGAAAGTGAATATACATTCACACATATAACAACAAAATATACACATAACACGTATTTTATATATAATACTTCATAATTATGCATTAGAAGAAAGTAACTACACACTCACACGTATAAACCACAATAGACTTAATACACTCAAACCATACTTGTATTATTATCGTGTTTATGAAAGGTAGTATACACTCACTTGATCAGAAGATGATCGGACAACACTACGACTTGCAGAAGTAGTAATCCTCAGCAGATCTGGAAGATCTCTACAAAAAATCGAACTTCTCGCGGGCAGAGCTTCGGCTCGGGAATTGCACTTCTCAGGATCTTCGAGATCTCGGGACTTGCTTCGGGGCTCGAGAATATTACCGGGGCTTCGGGGTACTTCTGGCACGCAAATCGAGGTAAAACGGGAGAGAGAAAAGAGAAAAAGAGCAATTGAGTCGGCTGCCTTCGCATCCTATTTATAGGAGGCGGGAGCCTCGGAGTACGCGGGGCGTACGGCCTTACGCGGGGCGTACTGGTCCGAAATCGTCATTGCGTTCGTCATCCGAAGTCACTTGAGTGCGAGGCGGTGCATGCATCGGGGTACACTGGGCGTATGCGAGTACGCGGGGTGTACCTCGGATCAGATTGGTGACTCCTCTTCGGATAATGCCGACTTTTATAATTAAATTTAAATACAAATTATTTAATAAACTTCGGAAATTCATATCTTCTTCATACGAACTCCGTTTTCGACATTCTTTATATCCACGCGAAGGTGAGACTACGCTCTACAACTTTCCTTTAGACTCTGTCGGCTAATTTTAACTTTATTTTTATTATTTATTTTTAATAGGCCGGGACAGAAAAACTTCGTTATAAATTCATAACTTCTTCGTTTGACGTCCGTTCTCGCCTAACTTTTCATCGCTTCGATACCAACAACGAGACCTTCGATCCTCGTTTAGATTTCTTCGGCTAAAAACCGTTCGATCTCAAATCGAGTATTTCGGGCTGCATACCGCTAAGTCGAAACTTCGATAAATCATAACTTCCTCATACGAAGTCAGATTTGGGCGTTCTTTATATATTCGGAAACCTCGTTTCAACTACTACAACATTATCCAAAGATATCAAGTTTATTTTACACTTTAATTTTGATGCTTATTTTTATTCTTAATTAATCAAACCACATAATTAAGAAATTAAGCACAAAACACATAATACTCAAATAATACACTCTTATTATTTCAAAACGGGTTACAAAGGTTAACCTAGACTATTACATTGCTAAAAATGGCAAGCCCGGAAACACAGGCGTTACATCTTGTGTAACGGTCTATTTTTTTTTTTAAATATAACATTAAAAAGCCAGTTGTTACCCTTTTAAAAATAAAATCAATGTTTTGAAAAAAACATTCAACCACATTGAAAAAAATATTTCTAAAAAGATTGTTGAAGCAAAAAATATCATAAGTTAACAAATTGTCATAATAATAACTTAAAATCTTCAAGAGAATGTTGCCTACAGTCACATCGGTCTCTTTCACTTATCAATACTTGACGATCCTGAAAAATGTTAAATAACAATGGGTAAGCATAACGCTTGAAGAGCATACATATTATTCTACAATTATATAAATCACTTACTTACACATAGCATAACATTTCACATAAAACATAAACATAAACATTCCTAGCACATAATGTTACTACCAACTCTACATCAATAGGCTAATTCCCCTGAAGGGTCTATCTCATACACTACCATATTGGGACTAATCACTTCCCCCGAAGGGTCTGTCATGATCATCCATACCTTAACCACTTCCCCCGAAGGGTCTATCATGGTCAAGAACATGTCCATGTCCACTCTACCATATTAGGGTATCCGTGGACAACATACACATACATCAAGTAATGCCTACATAATAAGAGAGTTAGTGCAACTCCCCTCTTTTGATAAATTGAACACTCTAATTGCAATAGTTAAATGAACTTTCTCCTTTTTGAACACCTACACAACAATTATAACAATTACTTAACTTGTAATTCATAACTATAGTTTAAAATACTTATCTTTGTATTACTTTAACTTTTCTTTGATTATAGTGTTCTGTTCGGGATTTGATTTCTTAACTTTAAAGTCATGATTAGGTTCTAATAAAATTATATTCATATAGTTCCCTCTCTTACCTTTCTGGGAATATAAAGATTTCATTCTCGTGATTTTTGGTTGATTTTATATTAATTTTACAAGTTAGTCATTTTGAGTTGTTACTTTATGGACACACATGCAAAGGTGTTAAATTTACTCTAGGAGGTTTAAGACTTGAATCTTATGAAAAAATCATGGTATACTAGACATTATACCCTAACCAGGTTTCATGAATTGAAGTTTTGTATAATTAATTATGCACATCAAAGTTTGATGTAAAAACAAACTCGTGCCTTATTCCTGTCAGCTTTTATGAAAGAAAATTGAATTTTACATTTCCAACCCTTTACTTTCCCAAAATGACACTTCCTACCCCAAAAACAATTTTCTTGACAAATGACAGCTTTTATCATTGACACTTTAAGCCCCTTTTCTAGAAATGATTACGGATCCCTTCGTTATAGATTTATTAATTAATTAATTAATTATTATTATTATTGTTGTTGTTGTTGTTATTATTATTATTATTATTATTATTTATTTTCTTTAATTATTATTTAATCACTTTAAAATTTACATAATGCCTACTATTTATATAATTCACTTATAAAACCTTAAAATTTATTTTCCATTTCCACAATAATCATAATATTTATTAATTAATATTTCTAGATAATTAATCGAAAAACGAGATGCTACATTTTCATCTTCCATCTTCAACCACCATTATCTTATGGCAACCAGTATCATCTTCTTCATCCTCATCCTCGTCGTCTAGATCACTTTGTTCAGGTTGAACCTCGGTCCTAATAATAAGTAAAATTTGTATTTATTAAACTTGATACTTATTAATATTATAATATATAATCACCCTTTTGTATAATTTACCTCTCTTCCTTTTATTAGTATTGGTTTCTTCATCCTCTTTAAAATATTTATGAACATCCATCCATGAAATATCTTCGTGGACACATACATCCTCCTTTTTCGGTAATCCATTCATCATCTTACTCCATGTCCAAAAAACATATTAGATCATAGGTCTCCCCTCTTTCTTTTCTCTTTTGAAGTCATGTATCAAGGTTGATGTTGTATTTCATAAACACCAATGTATTCAACCTTTGTTGCTCCAAAAGGTTCCTCTTCTTGGAGTGTATATGGTCAAAAATGCTCAAATTTTTCTCACATCTTGTTACACTACATGTGAGGCTCAATACGCGAATAACAAGATGTTCATAACTTGACCACCATTTAGCTACAATTTTATAGAACAAATAAGTAATAAGTAATAATGTAATAATTATATATTTTACCAGGTTATATTTTCCCCAAAATTTACCAGGTTGCATTCTCTTCCTTAGTAGCACGGATTCGAATATCTCAAACATCCTATTGAACTTTACAATTTGTTCATGAATTGTCACCATTGTTGGCCTATCATACATCCTTTAATGACGCCATACAATCCACATTTGACTTCTTTATCGGCATTAAAGTTCTCCTCGAAATGAAGACTAGTTTATAAAATAAAAAAAAAGTAAGCGTTTAGTCGTAAATAATTAATGTTAATGAAATAATAAAAATATATACATAGGATTAAGATAATATCTCACGGAATGAAGTGGCATATGAAGTTGTATATTCCACTTAAGATTAATCTTCCCCTAATAGGTATATATATACCCCATTGTCGGTTTGACATCACTATCCATAAGTCTCAATACATTAAAAATAGGAACTACACAGCTCAAATAATATTTTATAGCCTTCCAAAAACTGACATCAACCAAAATAATACTTTCAATTAAATTCCTTTTATTTATAGAAGCGAAGGTGGATGCGGCCCAATCATTAGAAGCAATAATCGTTGAATATGATATTTTAACTATTGAAATCATTTTCAATTTAAGAAAAGAAGTAACAAATCATGTTAATCCGGCTCGTGTTAATTCTTGATCACCGGTGAACCTTCTAAACAAGGTTAAAAAACACAATGTCTATAATTATAAACGGTTACTTTTCGTGCTTTATCTAAGGTGTATTGTATTGCAACATCGATTGATGACAAAGTAATGCTCACATCGTGAAAACTGGATAGTTATAGATTTTTTTGATCATCGATTGATGATCTCATGCTGCTTTGGGTCCGATCAAAACCTCTATTAGGATGTTCTTAACCCCTCAATAGCCTTTTTAGGTGACCACAATGATAAGGACATGGGTGGGACAATTAAACACACCAAGACCAAGAATTTTACATTATTCATGGCCTCTCCTTGTGTGTGACTTGTAGGATAACAAAATGAGTTATAGGTAGATGTTCTTACCTTCTGGAAATCCAGATATGAACCACCAAGAATATGCTAAGGGAGAAGCTTTATGAATTCCCACCATCAGTCCACCAATTGCACCAAAGAGTTCACCTTTCTTCTTCACTTCAACACACCACCAAGGGCAAGAACCCTAAAACTCTTTCTCAAGAAAACGGAGGCTTATGATAGGGTTGTTGGCGGCAAATGAGAGGTTAATTATGGATTAGGGTTAAGTGTGGTATAAGAATGAGTCCATCTTTCATGTAGGCCCCTCAAAGTGTGTAAAAATGACCATATGACACATATACATAATCAAAGAATCATTTTCTACACTTTACCCCCCCCTTAAGTTAACTTTAATTAATAGAAAAGTAACTTAACATGAGAATGTAACGGAATTAACCTTAACAGCAAAGTGGGAGAAATTAGGGTTGTTACAATTGTTGTTGTTGTTGTTATTCTTCTTCTTCTTATTATTAGAATATAATAATCTCTAAATATTATTAAAAGAGAACCTTTAATTCTAAACTGAAGAAATCACGACCATTGATTATATTTAAATCTTATATTTTTCACCATTGGATTATTTGATGACATCATTTTTGTCATCCCTTTTATTTTTGTTCACCATTTTTATAGAAAGTATATTAACTTTTAAATTAGTAATTGTATTAATGTGAATTAAATCTTGAGCTTCTTACAGATTGCGTATTTCCTACTATATGCCTATAAATGAGGAATTTACTAATTAAAACTTCTTCAATTAATAATCCGAAGATTAAGGTTTCCATGAATCTCCTTAATATACACACATTTATGCATAATGAATCAATTTCAAATGTCAGGTTGATATTTTAAATTTCAATTTGAGGTCGTTTACCGTTTGAGGAGAATGGCAACACACCAGATTTGAGAGGTCAAAAACATCCATCAATAGATGATTTCAGCAACATATAAGAGATACTTGATACTGATGTTATTGATTTCTTCAATGATGTTTGAATTTTTTTTTTCAGTCATACTCGAGAATTTTATCTTATTATTACGACTTTCTGCTTCTTCTGCTTCTTCTATTTCTTTTTTCTTCTTCCTGCTGTCACAGGTATTTCATCCATATGTATTACTTGAATGTATTCCAAAATATCACTTGCAATTTTGATGAATTGTTGTGCGACTTTAGTGTTGGAGAAGTGCTTGGATATAACGTTTCATCTCTTGCCCGCCAAGTGTTTGCTGAAAGGCTTGAATGAAATATTAAATATATACGGTGGGTATTAGTCCTTTTGTTATTATTTATATTAGATATTAGTTAAAATAATTTATTGTTATGCCTATTTTATTTTTATTTCATTGAAGATATGGTTCAAACCTCTGTTGAGAAGGTAATATGACTATATCTTTTGTTATTTTTAATCAAATTTACCAAAGCATGTGTATTGATTAAAACCTGTTGCGAATGTAACATCACTCACATCAAATGGGTCATCTATAATTTTGCAATCAGGATCTTTCTGAATTTTTTAAATATGTGGATCATGCTTAGGAAACAATGGCATATGGATTTCTTCTTATAGGTCTTACATTTAAGTTTATATTTTTCCATCATTTGTATCAAATCAGTAAATATACTATTTACTGAGATCCTCTTAACTGTGTTCTTGGCAAGCTTAGGCAAGCTTGAATAATTACTCGAGCACGCTGATATTAAAGAACGTAATAACAAAAGAAGAAAAATAGTAGGTATACATGGATCTCCATAATATCAAATTCTTTTGCTTTGTATTTTCTTTGGTTGTTGATTTTTGTTTGATTGTATGTTGTTTAGATATTCCCTCTTTTTTCATCATTTCCTCTTTAAAATTTGTACCACCTTCCCTCAAATTGATATGCTTTGTTTCCAACTCAGTCTTCTGTGTTTCCTGTTGATCTTAATTCCAAATCCATATCGGTTTTGATGCTTAACAATAATATAATTGGGAATCATTGTATGTTGCTTTATATTTAAGGAATCATAAGAACTGATGAAGTAGGTTTAAAAAGTCATACTGATAAAAATTCAGCATCATCCAAACAAGGTGCTTACATGCTACTTATTATCTTAAAAGCATCATATTCGTGAGTCACTTTATAAATAAATTTTAGGAGAGTTTTATTTCTCTTAATATACTTGATTTGCATGTTTTTTTACACTATCTGTGTGATTATTTGAAGCAGTTTTGAGATATGGGTCTTGTATTTTTTTTTACATAAGAACATGTCATTGAGGTTCATGACCAATTTTGGGCAATTAGAACGCCCCCTTTAACTCTCCTTTTGCATGTTTATACCTTATTCAGGTTCTCTTATGGGTTCTTGTACTTTTCATAATCAATTCTATTTGCTTAATCATCCCAATGGGTGAAAATCTTTTAAATTATGAGGTAAGCTTCAAACTAACTAACACTTGAGAATTGGCTTATGTTTGATGACATTTACTTGTGTACTCTAGAAATAAAGTCAAATCGTCTTGCTAAATGAAAAAGAACATTATTACAATTATAATCTTGAGCTTTTAGTTCCTGAAACTTCCCTCTTTGAGCAACGGGTGATGATGCTCTCAAACCAAAATTATTTTAATTTTATTTTATAGACTTTGCTACAATTATTTCTATTTATATTGTTTTAGAATATTAACTTTTATACTTTTTTTATGGTTTATCTTTTGAATTTTATAGCAAATATTCAAGTTATTTAATAACTAACATACAAACTTCTCAAAAAATTATAAATTCATGAATTTCTTGATGTTTATTTGGTGTTTTTTGATTGATTTACAAATATATTAAGTGGATTGGTTATGTTGTTTCTCCCATATGCTTGGAATCTCTCCATTGTGGTGTATTACTTGCTTGTAATTCTAGATGTATCTTTTCTTAACGTAAAATTTAAAGAATCTCATATCGCATAGTCGTCATTGTTTTGGGTTTGAACAAGGTGTTTGGTGATGCAAAATCTTCTATTTTTTTGTTGGACGATGAAGTAATGCTGGTTTTTTCTTATACAGGTTTTTTCTTATTTAAGCATTGTACTTTGAAAATATAACGTTATAATGCAAGAAATTATGTATGCTATATCATAGGTGGTTGTGCATGTGTGGCAAAAGAACACTAAAACATTGGTTTTTTATTGTAAACTTTTTTTTGATTGTCTAATCATTATGTAATTAAGGATAAATTTAAATATAATAATGTACTTTAATAAATTTATTTTTTGTTATGGCAGTTTACTTGGGGGATCAATAAAAAAATAAGGCACTTTCCATTGGGTGTGCTACATCTATATGTGTGTAGTCAACAAGGACGATGAAGATATTTGCTATAGTTCAAATGAGAACGATGCTAATGAAATCTTTTAACTATGGAGCATCTAATATGTAGTCAAAAAGGTACTAGGAAGGGAAGTTTTTTCATTTCCTAACATATCATCTGATATATGGCAAGTATGAGCTTGGTTACGGATTTGCCTTTCTATTGATAATCGATATAAGAAACCACCACCTTTCGATATTTGCTCTGCCACCTATTACAATAATTGTTTACCAGGTTATGTTACCGTTTTTTTTTTTGTATACACACATTGCTATATTTAGTAAACCTTCATTAGATTCTAATATATAAGGAAATCCAATACTTTTTTAGAGTTAAGAAACAAGGGACAATAATTTTTTTTATATCTGCATATTATATTGAGTAAACTCTCATTGATTTTTTTTTCTCATGTAGATGAAAGTTGATTGCTATTTCTTACACTTAAAATTGTTTGGATTTTTCAAACTAAAATACTGTAACATGAAGTGAAAGTACATTGTTATTTGTATTTCTTGTTATTGTGCATGGTTATTGACTGAAATAGCAACAAATGTTTCCAAAAGTCTTGATCATGGAAACATACTTCAAATGAAAATTATAATAAGATCTTAAAATTGCTTATGATAGCATTGTAAGTTAATTAAATACACCTAAAAAAACAACTTTTTATGAAAATTTTAATATTTCTTCATGTGTTGCAGATAGTGTTGGTTGTTGCTGTCTATCTTCTGTTAATGAGAGTATATAAAGTTATGACATGTCAATATCATCATAACAAGTTGTTACCCTAAGTAACTTTCTTGAAAGATATGAGAATTTAGCATGAAATTGTTTTCACCTATGTATTTTATCTTTTTTAATTATATAGTTTTTTTTTCTTTTCAAAATACAAGCAAATTAATTATTTAGCTTTGTATACATAGGAATGATTGTTGTTATTGAATTTCAAAGTTTGAATTATGTATCTACATAAGTAATTTGTCAATTTTTTTAAATTTTCTGTCCAAATAAAATCAGTTGGCATATGGGCTTATTTATGTCAAACTGTTTTCTGATCATTTTTTCCCAAAATTTTAACTTGTCCTAAAAAAATAAACCAATTTGTGAAGATGGAGCAGGGCTCACAGATGGTATCTTTTTGTCTTGACACTCTTTAGAAAAATGATACTTTTTTTTTTGTCTTTTTTTCCTTCTAGATTTCTTCCCCTACTACTTTTCCTATATTTCCTTTAATAAACACACATCTTACTGATTATATAAAAATTTTATTTAGTATATTCAAAGTTAGACAAAAATAATTGTAAGTCTTTTGTAATTTTCTCAAAGTGTGATGCTATATGTAATGTCATAATGAAATAAATGAGAGTGTGATGATATAATAACCAATAAATGAAAATATGTTCATATTCTTTGTGCTAAATGCAAGAAATCATAAGATATTTTTTTAATATGTGTCTTATAACATCGTACTTTCCTCCCTTCGTGTTACAACATAATACATAGCAGAGTCTATAAAAAGAAACATACTTTTATTATTTTTTTTTATTAAAAATAGCAACATACTTTTATTAATTTTTTTAATGTGCATCTTATAACATCCTACTTTCATTTGGTTAATGATCACATATATATATTTTTTATTATCCATGTTCGAAATTTTGTTTTGACAACAAACAACCTCAATAGTTGAATCTAATATCTCTGTTCATCCATGTATTTATCTTAAATTTCAATTTGATGGAGTATGAAATTTGTAGAGAAATTGAGTCATTTTAGAATCTGAGATTCATTTTAATTTATATGAAGACAAGATACTTGATTAGCTTTACTATCTTCAGCAAATATAAATTGCAATAAAATTGTTTGATAATCATGTCTGGAACAAGTCATCACCAATTTATAAGAAGAATAAAAGGAGGAACTTCAATATGAGCAGTTCATGAATTATAAATCATTTAATTTCTCTTATTCTAGACATTTTTGGTTGTTTTTTAAGGTTATTTCAGGAAATATCACTTCAGGGAGGTAGTGAGTTCTTGGGTAATTTTTCTAGTCAGGTCATGTAAATTTGACGTTTAAATTATGGTCTATTTGACCCAATATCTGATTATTTTTGTGTTTTTTTTTATGCAAAGAAAGCCAGGTTGAATGTAATAGAGCATACAATGAATATATTTTTGGAGCTGGAAATTTAAAATCTATGTTGATCAATTTAGGAAAAGCACAATCTTGGAAATGTTTAAACTTTCTAATATAAAATTTAACATGCTATTTGAATTATATGGGAAAATGTAAACTTTTAGATTAAAGTGGTGACTATGTAAGATTAAACTGAAATAAATGGATAAGACTAAACTCAACACTAATATGCATTGCTGTTGGTTGATTAATATATAACGGATTATACATTTTTGATATCAAGCATTTTAGGTTCCATTTCAACCAAATGCTTAGATTAATACACTCAAGTAGGTCAATTAATATTGGATTTCCTTGTCCATATTTTCATTTATGGGCTGTTTAGATGGTTTTTTAATTTTTGATCTTTATATAGTGTCTTGCAGGTAAAAGAAGACAGAGTTAAAGCTTTCATTAGCCTGCTTAAAATCTCTTGATAAATTCACCTTTGGTATGGGTTTAACTCAGGTACGAATTTCAAAATTGGACATTTCACAACATTTAGATTGTTACCAAATCTTAACTTTTTAAGCAAATAAAGCTTGTGTATTACCTAACTTAAGTTGTGTTGACATTAATTCATAATTAAAGATTTATATGATTGCTGGTGAATATGATCTGAAGCTAAATGAGAAACAAGTGAAAAAACTTTGTTAGGGCTACATGCCAACACCCACTTGAACGGGGAAAAACATCATGAAGGTATGCATTTTATAACCTAAATTTTTAAGGATGCAATAATAAGTTGTATCTACTTTTAAGTATGCAATAAAAATATGTATCTACCTGGCTTAAAACAAGTGCGAACAGGTCATGAGATTAGTTTCACGGGAATCTGATGCTACAAACTTGCCTGTATCAAGGACTTCATTTGACTGTTTGCCTTTTCTTTTCATCTGAGTGAGTCTTAATGATTCCATTTAGAAATTTTTTATAGTTGGTGTAATTAAGAATCAGAGATTTTTTTTATAGTTGATGTAATTAAGAATCTGAAGCGTTGATATACAAATAATAAACATTTGGTTCATTATTTATAAAAGTAAAAACCAAAGAATAAAGGGTCCCGATCAGACATGATCATTTGATAAGTTCAAAAATGTCAATCGTAAACACAAATTAATATAAATATCTTACTCAATTCATTTGACAAACTCAATATTTTATCTTTATTGACATTTTTCTAATGAAGAATTAATTAAAACTCATAAACATGGAAACCGACATCATTTTTCAACCAAATGTTTGCTAAAAGTACTTTTATTAATGGTATTAACATTGTCCACTGAACCATAATGTTAGAGTTATTTATTAAAATGATCATATTTTCAATTCATTTATACATGCGTAAACCCGTTTTACTAATAGTGAGTTATATGTCAATGTTTCTCACGTCACAAATAAAAAAGACTTGAATGTATTTATATATGACGAGAAAGATTGTCCAACTAATAAAACAAAAATATTGTCGACAAAGAAGTCATTCAACGATTATAGATATTCATGTATTTCATTGTTTTTTTTCCAGACATTTAATATTACCAGTAATGCTAATTTTGTTTCTGTTACTTCATTTTTCTATTATTATGCCATTTTTTATAACTCTATATGTTTTTTATATATATTTTTTCCGCGTTTTACGAGGGTTATAATCTAGTTATTATTATATTAAAATTTGGTCGGATTTATACAACGAGTTATTACCACACACCGAACAATAGTACAATCCCGTTGATTTATGAAGACTATTTCAACAACAAAAGTCATTCATTAAATACTTAAATATATTGTCGTTCAAATTTATATAGTCGTTCGGAGATTGTTATCGTATGATTAATTTTTTTTCTATAATATTTTTTGTTTTGTTCAAATTTATACAGTCGTTCCTTATAATTTATGTTATAAAATCATATAAGTTATATAAGTTCACAAACCATTTATGTAAATTATTTGAAAAATACTTTTGCTTTTGTAATTGAAAGACCCTTTTGCTTTTGTAGTTTATCCACATGCAGGTCAATTGATACCACTAGGGTCTATTGACAAACTTTGACGAAAGATTGAGTTAAACAACATTTTTGTGACTAGTAAGGATGACACATTTGATTGTGAAGATGCTGTTTAAGTGTTTAAAAAAGCTACGCTAAACAGTGTAAGGAAAGGAAACAAAGTTATGTGATAAAAGTATAGGAGATTTTTTTTGTTAGGTGTTTACTGTTTAGCAATTTTAATACTCGATCAGTCACTATATCTAATGGTTAATAAAAAACAAATTTTGCTTTTTTATTATTATTATTAATGTTTATATTGTTGTTATTTATAATATTTTTCTAATAATAATAATAATATTATTATTATTATTAATATATATATAAACATTAATAATAATAATAATAATAATAATAATATATTAAAGAAGGACCTACAGTAAAGTTCTTAAGGTTTTGGTAAAAATGGTCCTCTATTTATGTTACTGTGTTCAATTTCATCTATTCTCTGTTTTGTCTTTACAGTGGGTCTTTTATGTCAATATCAATATTGTTGGCGGGGACGTGTTGCTCTTCCTTTGATTCACCGATCCAATCAGATTTGGATCTGTGTACCTCTTCGTCAACCTTTTGTTATCGACCTCCTTTTTTTGTATTTCTTCACCCTTTTGTTAATGACTCCTTTTTTCTCCATACACCGCCATCGTGGTTTCATCACCCTCAACCTCATCGTCTGCGTCTGCGTCACCGCCGTCGATGTTTGCGGTGGTTATCAAACCGACTATCGATCCTCTTTTGCTTCATCTTCCTCCATTACATGGGTTTACCAATGTTTATAAATTCGGCTTTTTAGTTGATCCAGTGTGACAAGTGGGTTACATGTCAACTGTTCAACCTTCAAGGTGAACCCAATCTTAGAAAAAGAAAAATACATTTTAAAAATCAAAAATCATGTACTGAATGTGTTCATCTCTCAATCTCTATATTTATACTATGCATTTCATCCATGCCTTTCAAAAATCAAAAATCAACATCCACAAATTGACCCATTCCGATTTTGAAAAGGCTTCAATTTTCTTTTGTGTCTTCTTCTTCATGTAGTAAATGTGTTAATCTTTATTGAGATTGGTTCTATTTACAAAATTATGCAGGATTATCAAAAAATTATTCAATTTTACATGAAGAATTTCTAGGAGTATGAAGTGATGTTAGTGGTTTTAGAGGCTTCCATACTCTTCAAGAAGAAGATCAAGGGTTTCATACTTGATATATAAATTTCCCTTTGAGAAATTTAGGTTTCAATGTTTTATTGTTAGCTTAATATATAAATTTTCCAACAACATGGGTCAATTTGGAGGCAGACAAGTACTATATTCTTTTTTCTTCTTTGTAGGTTAGGCCTACCTGCATTGCATGTCCATATGGGTATGATACCTCAAGGGTAAGAAAGATTACAAAAACCAGTTATTTTGGGCTCTTTATTATTATTGAAGAGTATTTTAGACATTTAACCATGGAATAAATGAGAATGTGATGCTATAATAAAAAAATAAACGGAAAAACATTGCTAATTTTTTTTTTTGTGCTAAATGCAAAAAATAACAACATACTTTTATTTATGTGTGATGTGTGTTGTATGTTTGTGTGTTTAAGAGTAACATAGTATCATCAGAAGGTGTATAAAAAATAAAATAAGTGAAGGTAGAATGTTATAATAATCTAATTAATTGAATGCATAAAAACAGAAATCTACTTTCGTTTGTTTATTTATTTGCAACATTGTTGGGAGAAGGAAACCATATGAGATTGAGTGGTCAAGATGTTCAAAATAGTAATGTTAGTCATAAGCATTAGGTTATCATGACAAGAAAACATAGTATTGATATTGTACTTTGGATAATGTTATGATTAATCAAAATGAGAAAATATTTTACTGTTAGCAACAACAGGCACATGAGTTTTTTTTAAAATTTTTTAATTTTTATTTATTTATTTATAGCTCAATGAATTTTTCTGAGTTATGATGTTAATAAAATTTTTATTATTTTAATGCATATCTCTTTTGGAGTTTGGTGTTTTGGGATTTGAATTCGCACAATTTTTTCATAGGATTTATATCTTAAACCTCATCTTTTTCATTTGTTTTTAGCATTTTATATGCCAACTTTTATTTCTTCCAAGGATTCAAGTTTTTTTTTCTGTAAATTTCTA
Organism: Lactuca serriola; assembly: GCF_051521515.1. NCBI lineage: Eukaryota > Viridiplantae > Streptophyta > Magnoliopsida > Asterales > Asteraceae > Lactuca > Lactuca serriola. The sequence continues at coordinate 81,244,973 of NC_136416.1, read as the reverse complement.
CAGTTGGAAATAAAATCAACTACATATATTACATCTAATTATATATTTACTCTAATTTTGTTTTACATATAGATTATTTTCTATTTTGGCAGACATGTTCTTATACTTTCTTAGTTGCCATCGGGCAGCAATGTTTCAGCAAGGATTCTATTGTAGTTTAGCATGTATGAGAACATGATAGGTTTATGAATACTTATTTGTTTTTTAATCTAATTATATATTTACTTTAATCTGTTAGTGTATGTGAACATGATAGGTTTAAGAATACATATTTTTTTTAATCTAATTATATATCTACTTTAATTTGATTGTGTATGTGAACATGATAGGTTTAGGAATACATATTTGTTTTTTAATCTAATTATATATTTACTTTAATTTGGTTGTGTATGTGAACATGATAGGTTTAGGAATACATATTTGTTTTTCAATCTAATTATATATTTACTTTAATTTGGTTTTATAGGGAACAAATACATATATATCATGGATGTCTAAATTTTAACAAAATCTAAGTGCTTTAATCATTTTTTCTAATCCACAATAAATATGTAACATTGTTCATTTATCAAGTAAATACAACTGATATTCGATTAGGTTTTATAAACATCAAAAATATTGTAGTTTTGTAGTTTGTATATTAATTTTTTTATTTTAGTATGGTGCAAAAAAAATGGGATATTCGATTTGGTAACTGAATTTTCGGATAACCTGTTTTGAACGCCCCTAATTTTAAGGCGCTTCTCTATTAATACATATCTGCTATAGCAATGTACTTAATTTTTTTTTTCTTATTAAGGCATTGCGCTTTGAAAAATCTACTCATTTATAACATTGTATTGCCAATTTTTTCTATATAGCATTGTACTTCCATTATTTTATTTAGGCATTGTATTTTGAAAAATCCACCCAGTAGGACATTTTGTTTATTACATTTTTACATTTATTTGAATAATTAAAAGTTTCTTTCTTTAGTATTTTTTTACAAGGGACCTTAAAATAAATGTTACTTTATGGGATGATTTTACTCAACAGATATTTGAATATGTTAAAAACAAGTTTGAAGAATATCGTTATATAAATCCTTAATTTTCATTACTAAATATTTAACTTTCTACTTTAAATGCAAGAAATAACAATGTATTTTCATTTATTTGTTTATTGTAGCATTCTATTTTCATTTCTTCTCAATATAGCAAGAAATAACATTTTAGAGCATTTTACTTTCTATTTCGTCCTATAATAGAAAGAAATGGCATTTTACTTCATATTTCATGTCATATAGAATTTAATGCAAGAAATAGCAATGTACTTTCATTCGTATGTTTATTACAACATTCTACTTTCAGTTCTTATTAACTCAAGAAATAGCATTCTACTTATTGCATGTCAAATAGGGTTAAAGTTAAATGCAAGATAGAACAAGGTACTTTTGTTCAAACAATGTCTTTATCTATATGTATGTTTCCCCGTGCTTGTCTATGTGTGACTATTTTTATGTAAAATAAAGAAAAGTCATCAAGGTTATACCAATGTACTTTCAAAGTATAATACTTATGTAAATTATATCATATGTTGTCCGGTTGTTGCATTTAAAAAAATGTGTTATTATCTCAAACAGAGTCATGGATCCAAAAAAATATTACTAGAGGTGTGTGCATATGATTAATGACTATGTTTTTATTATTATCTACGTAATTTTAATTTGTTAATTGTGTAGTACACGGGTTATAACCTAATGATATTCATACAAAGAGACCGGTTTTTTGATTTTTCCTTCACGATCTCTAATTATATTTTTAGGTTAATTAGTTGACACATGTACCGTATGTGCTTCCTCAACATATAAGAAAAAGAAATCCTAAATGAGTTGATAACAAATATTGAATTGAGAATTAAAATAAGTTAAATCCATGTTGAAAACCTTTTTTTTTGTAAAACCCGACATGTTAATCTGTGTTAATGGTCAATGGTCATCGGTTCAATCCGTTTTTTGGTAAAAACCTGGCGGGTGAACCCAAGTCATAAATATGCAAAAACTCGTTCTTAGTTGGCCTGGTCTCTTCACCAAGTCATGATCCAACCGATTCGACCCAGGGTGTAAAACAATGGTACTAATTGTCTAACTTTAAACCAATTAAACAACACAACCATACCCACACATAGATACACATATTATTCTTCATTTAGCACCAAAATCCTGCCTTTACAAATATAGTATCAATTGAAAACCCCAATTATAGAATTATTCAGTTAATGGACTATGGGTCATTATAGACTACACAATATGTTGAAGGTATCTTCCAATTTTGTAAATAACCTACAAATGGAAGCATAGTGATAACATGGATGCATTATTTTTCAAACACTAATTTCAAAAATAATCCGCAATGAGAATTGTAATAGAAAAATAAAAATATGACATTAACTATATTTTGATCTCATATCAATAAGGTACAAAAATATGAAACTTTCCATGATGTCTTATTAAACGCAAGGTGGGATATGTTTGGAATCCTTTGCAAATACAAGTGAAGTATGGTCTTACATTACTATACCCCTATCATTAATAAGATAGAGGAATATCTTTGTTCAAAACAAAATACATACTAGAAAAAACAATAACTAAAAAAGAAGCACAAATACACAACTACATATGTAGTAAAAATGAAGTAAAAGAAATACACAACTACATATGGCAACAGAACTAAGCACCACCAACTTCACATAAACTTGTCTTTAAAGATTGAAGACAATGGGATTCTCTAAAGAAGTTATTCTTGTATAAATACAACACCTTGAGTCTGATCAAAGATTCAACCGAAACCAGAAGTCTTCCAAAATGATTTTGTGTCTTAGATTAAGTAATTTTGGTTTTTTGAAATGCCACAAACAGTCTTCCAAAGTGATTTTTGTGTCTTAGATTAAGTCATTTTGGTTTTTTGAAATGCCACAAACAGTCTTCCAAAATGATTTTTGTGTCTTAAATTAAGTCATTTTGGTTTTTTGAAATGCCACAAACAGTCTAAAAAATGATAGATTAGAAAGTTATGGGAGAGGTCAATAATTTTTAAAAACCCCTTAATATAGTGGCATAAAAAGGAGATTCCTCCATAAAATTTGTTTGTGGAGATATTTAATAATGCCAAAGTGAAAGAAACATTCAGTATTGGACCATAAAAGTTGTTGGAACTCAAATTTGGATAGTCCAACAATTTTTGATGATCTCGTTAAAGTAGATCTGATCAAGTTTTTCAAACTAAAACATCAGATCTACCCAATGATTTGCTTTGGCTAGGGAAATCTCATCAAGTTGTTGAAAATGAGATAGATGAGACAACCACTTTAGGTTTTCAACTCTACTAAGACCTTGAGGTTAAGATGAGTCAAGCAGCTTAAGTTGAGCAATGAATGACTAATCTCACCTCCGACACCACCAAAAAGAAGTTTAAACGCTGTAAAACGTTTGGTTGCTGCACGTGAGTCCAATCCATTTACAGCAGTCATCTTCTTTCTCAGCTCTCCATACGAAGAGAAGACCATGTGGTTATGAAGTCGGAATTTGAAATCAAGTAGAGTATGTGTTTTCTTACTAAAACACTTGTTGATAACACCCTTCGCATCTTCTAATCCTCCTCTCACTGCTACCAATTGGTTGGCAGTTGAAAGGTCAAGATGTATAGCAATCGAACTGAAAAAATTATATAAACACAACGATGCATAATATAGATGCAAATGTTGGTGGTCATGTTTCATCAAAGATTTTACTGAATTTTTGTTTCAAGTGATGCAGAAATGAAGATGCACCTAGGGAAGGTTTATATAATGTCCACTGTCAACTTGCAAATTATAATAATATATAATTTGTGTGGAGCACATAGTTTTTATCGACTAGAAACCAGACTAAAAGACAAACAAAAGGTGAATAATTGAATAACCCCACATTGACTTTTCTGATAGCATTAAATCGAAATGAATAATTGAGTGGTCCCGCATAATATTTGTGGAGCAAAAAAGAAAAAAAAAAAATACTTAATTGGCAATTTATATTTATTTTATCCTGGTTTATTACATTGGTTGGTACAGAATATATACACTCCAAATAAAAGAATGAAATGATATAACAAGCAAATTAATTAATTAATTTCATATATACTGACATTAATAAAGAAAAATAATGATATGATAATAGACAACTTAAATATCATTATTAGTAGTGATCTATATTACTTCTATGATAAATTTTTATGAATGTTGCAATTGCTATAGGAATATATATGATTTCGAATTTAGTTATTCGATCATTTTAATTGGTTTAATTAATTAGTTTTTAGTAGTTTGCCAATTCTGGTTTAATCGGTTTTTTCAAATACATAAATATATATGATTTCAAATAAAGATTTGTATGTTTTAGACCAAATATATTTTTAATTCACAAACTAGAAAACAAAGATAGTTTTTTGTTTATCCTAAAACGTTAATATGTAATAATGTTGAAGATTATAAGAATCTTGCATTTAAGAATACGTAAGATATCCTACCTTTTAACTTTTAATATGTAAAATAATGTAGAAGATTATAAGAATCTTTCATTTAAGAATAGGTAAAGATATCCTACGTTTCTATATGTAAAATAATGTGGAAGATTATAATAACCTCCCACATAAGAATATATAAGATTTTAAGAATCTTCAATTCATTTTATAAGACTTACGAGTTACGTCCAATATACTTAACTAATTTTTAATATTTTAACCCTTGAACGTATTGCCAACTGAATGTATTCCAAACATACCAAGTTTTATTATAATTTTGTTCTAAACTCCATACAGGAAAAACGAGAATGATGAAATATGTAAATACTTGCACACCTTTTTACCCAGACCACATTTCTTATAACACCTATCAAAAATGAAATATAAATCCTCAAATATGAAGATTTAACGTGATAGTCATGGTCAAATGGTTAACGCCAAATTCTTGATTATGAAACAAGTATGTTCAATCTGAGAAAAATTAAGCTTGTGTTCAGTTACGGAAAATTGTTTTTCGTTTTCAATTTTCTGATTTCAATTTCATAAAATGAAATAAGTTTTTATTTTTAGTTTTCATGATGAAATTTAGAAAACACATTTAGTTTGAACTAAATTTTTATTTTTTATTTTAGAAATTATAAAATATGTATTTTCTATCAATTTTTATTTTTCAGTTTTGGTTATTTAAAATAATATAATGCAACACACATACACAGACCACCCTATCCCCACCCACCCAACCTCACCATACACACCAATAATATAGATGTTATGAATTCATGAGTGTGGGTGTCGATGGGGGTTGGAATGTGGGTAGGGATGTCGGAGTGTATGTATGGATAGGTAGAGGGTAGGGATGGAGTGGATAGGGGTGGGTGTATGAGGGTATGAGTGTTGGGTGTGGATAGGTATGTGAATGGGGTCTAGGTGTAAGAGGGTATAGATGTTGGGTGCAAGGATAGGTGTCCGGGTGTGGGTGGGGAATAGGATGGCTATGTGTATTTATATTTTAGATACTTTTACAATTTAAAAAGCGTGGAAAACAATAATAATCATTTTTCTAAATTCTTTATAATTTTGGAATACCCAAAGTTCTCGTGTTTTTTTTTTTTTTTTGAAAAACAATTCATTTTTCTCTAACTAAACACATGTAAAATATGCTCCTAAAGTTTATTAATACTTACTCGTACATACATACTACCAAATAAAACAAACTTTAATAATATTAATCCACGTTTTAGACATTAAACCCTTTAAGTTTGACAAGTTTTGTCCAAATGATGATTTTTTGTTTGTTAATACCAAAGTTTGTAAAAAAATTAATTAAAATACATTATTTTTGCCCTTATTACAAATCTTGTAAGTTTTTATCCTAAATATGTTTTTAAATAAATAAATAAATAACCTTAGTTTATAAATCTTGAATGTTTTTAGGGCAAATACCAAAAAAGTCACAACATTTTCACACGTAATTGAGAAAAGTCTTATTTATTTTTCTTTTTTGGCGGGTTCTGGCCACAAATGATAAATGGAACATAGAGTTATCACTTTAACCCGTTTAACGATTTTCATGGTTAACTTTGTTAATTTTTTTGCAAAATCAGTCCTAAAAGTTTAAATTTGGTCCCTGTAGTTTGCAAAAAATTACACCACATGTCCAAAACTCGGTTTTATGTTTTTAAACTTATTTATTTTCAATCATTTTTATTTTTTAGTCAAAACTAAACTTGTTTCTATATTTTTATCGTTTTTTTATATTTTTAGTTTTTTTTTTTACGTTTTGTTTTTCGTCAATTTGATAACTTCTTTTGATATTTTTCAAAAATTGTGAAGTGTATGAATATTTTTTTTATATTTGTCGTATTTGTTTCATATTATCCTGTTTTTTTTCATATTTTTGTTTCCTTTTATTTTTCTTCAAATTGGTCATTTCTTTCATATTTTTTAAAACACGTAAAGTGTATTAATATATTATAATATATTACATTTTTGGTGTTTGAGATTTTTTGGTTTTCTAAATAAAACGGAAAAACAAAAAAACGAAATAAAGAAAAAATAAAAATAAAGAAAAAACAAAAAAGAATATATAAAAAAATATGAAAAATAAATGAATATAAAAAAACAAAAAAAAAAAGAATTATATATATATATATATATATATATATATATATATATATATATATATATATATATATATATATATATATGTGTGTGTGTGTGTGTGTGTGTGACAACTCATAATTTTAAATCTTGTAAAAGTCAAACTTGATCAACTAAAGTCAAACTTATCCAATAAAAATCAAACTTGTGCTTTGATGTAATCATAAAGTTAGATTAATAGCATTTACATGTTAAAAACACTTAGTTACGAGTGTTGTAGAAATTTTGAAATTTAAAACACTTAAAATCCGAGGAGCCTTGCAGGAACCAAACACCCTTCGCAACCGAGAACCTCGTTCTCGGTTGTGAACTCCTTCGGATCGCAAACTCTACCTTATATATATATATATATATATATATATATATATATATATATATATATATATATATATATATATATATATATATATATATATGTTTGACTGAAATATTCCTCACTTCTACACTTCTAGTCGAAAACTCAAGATTTCTCTCTCAAGATTTTCAACCGAAAACCCCTAGTCTTCTCTCAACTATCATCCAAGTATCATTTGATTTACCTTTGGATCTTGATAATAGCATCTAGTGTTCTTATTTTCATCGATTAAACACCCTTCATTTATGGGTTTACAGCCGTAAACCCTTGAATCTCCTTGGTTTCACCAAGAACACCAAGATCACACACTTAAGTTTACAGCCGAAAACACTTGAATCTTCAAGTGGCCGTGAACCTTTTACGGCCGTAAACACTGAAGCCAGCCATGAACTCCAAGTAGTCACTCGATTTCGCTTCTATCATTTCTTCTATAAGTATTACTTACATCCTAGGTTATTTCCTTAACATCTTTGAAGCTTTATTCACTAATTTAATGCCAATATGTCGCGTGAATTGCTATTTAGGACTTGGTTTTATCTCGGGAGCTAACTAGTGGAAACAATCATCCTACATCGAACATTCCATCGAGTCACTCACTTGAGGTGAGTTCATACCCCTACAATTTACATGTGGAAACAAACACACAAAGAAAAGGATTTCTTATGCTCAAATGTTGTTAAAATCACTTTAAAACCCTTTTAAACTATTTTTAGATTTCTTTTTATATCAAAATCATATTCGTGTACATATTTATGTATAAGTATGCTTTAATGGGCTTATGACTATTGCTAAATACCGTAACTCTTGTTCCTTGTTTGGTTGTGGACTTAGGGTATGATCACTAGTCCGACTGTCGATTAAATCATAGTTATACTTGCTAAATATATGCCTGAATATTAAACTTCATTTTCAAGGAATATACTTAACTCAGTTGCATATGTTGGGCAATTGAGTATTTTCTACAAATCAATAACAGTTCAAACAAACATACTAGTATCTATAATAGGTATAGTTTAGAGGATCATTACATATTATTTATAGAACAGAGAAACAATACATGAGTCGATACATACATACTATTATTATTCATTACAAAGTATACTATTCATTTACAAGAACAAGAAGGAACTTACATACTATAACATGTAACACTCGTAGATCAGGGCTAGTCAATTTAGAGACAATGAGCGTCAAAAAATGACTTTTTGATGGAATATTATTTAGAAGGGGTAATCTTAACTAAGTTGTTTTATATGTTACAAGGATTCCGTACATATAAAGAACGCCGAAATCCGAGTTATAACGAAAAAGTTATGATCTGTCGAAGTTTCGCGACAGAACCGGCACAACACAACGCGACATAAATAGTGAATTTACGATGGAGCGATATTTGGCCTTATTTTTCTAAACGAAAGTCGTAGAATACATTAAACCGAGAGTGTGCATAAAAAGAACGTCCAAATCTGACTTCGTATGAGGAAGTTATGATTTTTCTAAGTTTCAGCTTAGCGGTATGCAGCCCAAAGTTTGATTATGAGATCGAACGATTTTTAGTCGAAACAATCTAAACGAGAATCGAAGATCTCGTCGATAGTAGTGCAATGGAAGAAATACAGACGAAAACGGATGTCGCATGAAGAAGTTATGGATTTTTAACGGATTTTTCTAGTCCTGGCCTGTTAAAAATAATATAATAAAAATAAAGTCAAAATTTGCTGACGAAGTCTAAACGATAGTTGTAGAGCATAATCTCACCTACACGTGGATATAAAGAACGTCGAAAACGGAGCTTGTACGCGAAAATTACGGAAGTTCAAAGATTGAGGCACAAACTTCGAGGCTGAGCTAGGAGGGGAACGTCATGCGTTCCTTCAGGGAACGCACCGCGTTCGGAGCACCAGACCCTGTCCCATCACCTGTCGAGTCCGAAGATCGTAAGCCATGACGTATGTGGGAACGCCCCGTGTTCAGGCCTCTTCCCAACCCTATAAAAGGAAAGCAAGGCCTTCGGGTTTTGTTGCTCAATTCCTTTCCTCTCCTCCGTATTACCTCGTTTTACGTGCAAGTTATACTCCCAAAGCCCCGGTATCATCCTGAGACCCGAAGCAAGTCCCGAAGATCCCGAGAAACAGAGTTCCCAAGCCGAAACTCTGCCCGCGAGAAACCCGGTTTTCAAGGAAGCATCCTGGTTTAATTGGAAACGATTGTTTTAAGAGACGAGGTGTTGTCCGATAATCGTCTTATCAAGTGAGTGTGTAGTTACATTCTTCTAACACAGAGATATGAAGTATTTGCTATAAAATATGTGCTATGTGTTTATATATTGTTTGTTTACTTGAGATGGGAGTTGAATAAATGTTTTATATAGGTTTTAAATGTTTTAAACTATATGTGTATTTAATATCTACAAATACGTTGGGTAGATGAAACAGTTGGTGTGTGATAAAGGATGAGTTGGATAATGACACCAAATATGATATAGATCATGAGATGAGGGTGACAAGTGAAAAATGAGTGAAACTTTTACCTAAGCGATGGCCCCGTCATTCAGCAGAGTAAGGATGACAACCACAGACTATTCTAGACAGTCAAGTGGAACACTAGCAAGCTCGCAACTTGTAGGTGTTGTGAACTTCATGTTCATTGTTGTACTCTAAAAACCCATTGATATGTATTGCTAGAGGAGTCTCGGAACCAATATTGTCAATAAACGAAATATAAAGCCATTGACTTGTATTACGAGAGGAGTCTTAGAAATGATACAGTCAGTAAACGAGATAGAAACCCATTGATATGTATTGCTAGAGGAGTCTCGGAACCAATACTATCAATAAACGAGATAAGCCCCGGCAACCATGGAGTTAGCGCCAATTAGGTTGTGACAACCCGAAATTTCCATTCTATACAAACAATATCAAGTCAATAGAAGTTAGAACAGTCGCAGTAAATTTTCAGACTTTTCAGTATAAATTTGAGTATTTCAGGGCCTACTCTCAAAGAGATATCAGGAGAGAGGATGCACTAGGGTTTTGTATATAGATGGCAAAAAAACCCGTACCCGATGGGTACCCAAAACCCGAACCCGAATTGACCGGGTAAATCCCTGGATTTATCGGGGATGGGGACGGGTACGGGTATTACCCGAATGCGAAAAACGGGGATGGGGGCGGGGATGGTTCTACCTATCGGGTACCCATACCCTTACCCGAAACCGTACCCGATATATATATATATATATATATATATATATATATATATATATATATATATATATATATATATATATAATTCATTTATGTTATATTTTTAATCCATTCAAAACATCGTATACATAACTCAAATTGTGAAAGTGAGAATTCATTTATGTCATGTTGTGTATGGATTCAATCAACCTTCTGTCAAGTGTAAATTCAATTACATTATATTTTTAATCAATTCAAAATTCTCGCCATTTCACCTCATTGTGAAACTAAGTCAAACAGTCAATACTCAATAGGGTTTTTTTATTCCTTAATCAACTCATCGTCTCTTCAAGTCTTCAACGAGTCCCGCTCCCGCTCCTATTCTGACGTTGTTTGCCCTTGCTCCTGCCTTGCTTCATCTGCGAGACTACGAATTTACATTTCAACTTCCAAGTTCTAACCGGCGCCCGGAAAGGAGGCAACCATCTTCATTCTCCATCGACGTTGTGCTATACCACTACTCCAGCGTAACCATCAAACGGCGGATAATCGGCGGTCAATTGAGTACATTGACGTTCAATCAGGTTTGTCCGTTCGATTTTTAACTTGCTCGATTTTTAACTTTTGAGTCCAGTTGATGATTTTGCATCCTCCCCATGTTCAGTCGATTGTGTATGAATGTATATGTATCAGTGGAGATTAATTGTTGTCTATTGTGAATATCTATTGTGTATTTGTGTATGATTGAAAAAATGAATATCTATTGTGATGAATGTTTATATGCTGAACTCTCGTGTGATTAATTTGTTTTGGGCAGAAAAATGGAAAAGATTGACTCAGGGAGTGAACAACCTTCAACACCAATTGGTTCTACAAATGTTGATGTTGAACATGATAATACAAGTCCAAATGTTCCTTCCTTTGAAGAATCACTTCAATCAGATGCGGTAAATCCTCCAAACAATAGACAAAAAAGCATTGCTTGGGATCAATTTGTTAAAGTTACTGTTAATGGGAAACTGAAGGCACAATGTAAAACTTGTAACGTATTATTAGGAGCAGATCCAAAAAAATGGCACCAAACATTTGTTAGTACATAGGGAGAAATACATAGCTAAGGGCCAAACCGATATTCGCCAAAAACTTTTGGTATCGAACTCGAAAACCGATTTGTCTACATATGTCTACAATGAGAATGATAGTAAAAATGCATTGGCTAAAATGGTTATATTACACGAGTATCCTCTTTCTATTGTTGATCATGTTGGTTTTAAGAATTTTACAAGGACCATTCAACCTTTATTCAAATGCCCTTGTCGGAATACATTGAAAAGTGACATTAAAAATGTGTATGCGATGGAAAAAAGTAAGGTTATCCAAAAGATTGAAAATTTGCAAGGTAGAATTGCCATTACAACTGATATGTGGACTTCGACCAATCAAAAAAAAGGGTTCATGGCTATCACAGGTCATTATATTCATGATTGGTGTCTTCAAAGTAAAATATTAAGGTACTGCTTCTTTTCAATTTTTTTTGTTGTATGTTATATGACTTTTTTTTAACTTTATGATTATTATGTTTGACAGGTTTGTTTATGTGCCTTGCCCACACACAAGTGAAGTTCTCATAGATGTTTTGATCGATGCATTGATGGAGTGGAATGTGGACACCAAATTGTCTACTATCACAGTGGACAATTGTACTACGAATGATGCATTAATCGGTAAGATTAAAGAAAAGTTGCAAATAATTAAGTTGATACATGATGGCACACACATTCACATGAGATGTGCGGCTCATATTCTTAATCTTGTTGTCAAAATTGGGTTAGAGGTCATTAAAGGATCAATTGAAAATGTACGTGAAAGTGTAGTTTATTGGACAGCAACCCCCAAAAGGGTTGATACATTTGAGAGCTCATGTCGACAACTCAAAATACCTTCCTCCAAGAAGTTAGGTTTAGATTGCCCCACAAGATGGAATTCAACTTACTTGATGTTGAAAGTGGCATTAATGTATAAAGAGGTCTTTGGGCGTTTAAAACAACGTGATAGTCAATACAAAACATTGCCTAGTTCATTAGATTGGGAGAACGCACAAGAAATATGTGGGAGATTGGAATTGTTTTATAATGTCACCGCGATCTTTTCTGGAACAAAGTACCCCACAGCCAACTTATATTTTCCCAAAATATGTGAGATTAGACTTGAATTATCTAAATGGAATTCTTGTTCTAATATAATCGTGCAAAAAATGGCAACGCAAATGATTGCAAAGTTCAATCATTATTGGGGTAGTATTCATAAGTTGATAGGTGTTGCTGCAGTTTTTGATCCACGTTACAAGATGGAAATGATAGAATTTTATTTCCAACTTCTCTACCCAAAAGACTATGTGAATCAAGTTAGTAGAATCAAAAGTTTTTGTGATGATTTGGTTAAAGAATACGAAGAAAAGAGTATGGAAAATTCACATAGAAGTGGTGATTATATGGGGTCGGGTTCCACAAATGAAATGGATGGTGATGAAAATTTGTCGGCTTGGGATAAGTATGTGAAGGCCAAGAATAGAGTTCCTCAATTGGTTTTGAAAACCGAGTTTGATCGTTATTTAGAAGAAGGGATTGAGCTTGAATCTCAAGACTTTGATATTTTGATGTGGTGGAAGTTAAGGGAAACGAAATATCCTATATTGCAAGCAATAGCTAGAGATATATTGGCTATTCCCGTCTCTACCGTTGCCTCCGAATCCGCATTTAGTACTAGTGGAAGATTGATAAGCCCACATCGAAGTCGACTTAAACCAAACACAATTGAAGCTCTAATGTGCGCACAAAGTTGGTTGTGGGAAATTATTAACAAAGGTAATCATCTATTTTATTATTATTTATATTTGTTTTTAATTTACTAACTTTTTTGTTCTATTTAGATGAAGGTGTTCAATTTACCTCGGATAATCATGCAACTATTTTTGATGATTACGACACAGATAGTGAAACTTGATGGTAATAATGAAACCATTTTTTCATGATTATAATCGATTAAATTAAAGTTTTTTGTTTCATGCATTTGTTTATACTTTGTCTTTCTTTTGTTGGTAGGTGAATATATGATAAATGATGGTTCGATGCGAAAGTTGGAATTGAAATTTGGTGAACTTGATTGTTATTGTTTGGATGATAGGCGATGTTTGACTACTTTTTGGATGACTTTTTATGTTTATGTTTTTTTTTGTTGCAAAAAAGTAGTCTAATTTGTAAACTTGAAAGTTATTGTTCGTGTTTGAATACATTCGATGATTGAAGTGCTTTATATTATTTCTATAAGTTTTTTTTGTTTGTTAATATATATCTATGACTTATTTTTTCATAAACTTTCAAAACCTTGTAATGGGGAAAATTCCCCGATTACCCGCTGGGGATCCCCGTTCCCCATTGGGGATGGGGATGGGGATGGATTTTTAATCCCCGATGGGGATGGGGTCGGGTATGGGTATGGGGATGGGGATTCGGGTATGGGGATGGGGAACATGAAACCCGGTGTACCCGTACCCATTGCCATCCCTAGTTTTGTACAACTCCTTTATTTCAATTATATTAGAGTTCATTGCGTGAATAAAATATTTTCTGCCAAAAATCGTAGGAGTATATATAGGATTTTGAGCCATATTTATTCATTAGTTGCATTTCAATCTAGAGAAAAGCAGAATTCTCTCTCACGGATCTTCGTACTTTCGTTCCAAAACGTAAGTACTTCCATCTAGTTGTATTATAGAGCTTCTTATGTGCATAATAACATCGAAATCATATCAAAACATCAAGATTTAAGAGTTTACCGCCCAAGAACATCTTGGACCGTAAACCCTTTTATAAGGTACAAATGAGTGCCTAGTCCTTTCCTATTGATATGAAACTAGCTTAGAATTTTATACTAATGCATTTAGGACTAGAAAACACTCAAGAACACCAAGAGTAAGGTGTTCACGGCCCAAGAAGTTCTTGGACCGTGAACTCCAAACTCAAGGGCCAAAAGGTACTCTAAAGCCTCCTAAAGCCTTGGACAATAGCCTTGATTTACTCCTAATTAATTTAGGGACTTTAAATCATCAAAAACCCATCCCAAGGAGAGATTACAGCCGTAATCTCCAAGGGTTTTGGTCCTTGGGCCGTGAACTCCTCAAAGGAGTGTATTAATGCCCTAAACCCTTCCAAGGATTAAACCATCAAGTAGAATTGCTTCTAGGGAATAAACCTAAGCTTAGGAGCTTACGTCCGTAAAATCAAGGGTTTACGACCGTAAACTCCTTGTTCTTATGGCATTAAAGAGTAAACTCAAGGATAGGGTCCTTTGGAACCCTAAACCCACTAGCCTTGTCCTACAACAACTTAGATGCAATCCTTAGGGCTTATAACACTTATATAAAGTGTTTATCATGTTCTAGGATGTCTTAAAATTTTCAATTAGTAGTTTAAGACTAATTGGGTGCATATATGTGTGATTATATGTTCATTAGGATCATAGTGTGTGTACAAGTCCTCACTTGACACCTAACAATCCTACATCATTCAGTTCATCCAAACCACCATCTTCAGGTGAGTTCATACCCCTTAATTAATGTTTTAAATGATTTTAAATGCTTTAATGGGGGGGGGGGGGAATACAAGTAGAAAATAACAGGTTATTAAATCAATCATATGTATTTATAACTGTGTTTTCATCCAGCAGATTTCACATACTTCAAAATGTGATGCATGAAATGGTTTTCTATCTTAAAAATTTCTTGGTAGCAAAAGTATTACGTTTGAAATGTTTATTAAAATGACATCAAGTCATTGTTAATTATTGTTCAAAACTCTTAGATGTCTTACAAAACCATTTTTACCTTCTTGAACAAAACTATATCTATACACTTATGTTCTTATATATGTATTGATGTTATAGTTTTCATCCTTCATTCAGTTTCCCACACTCTTATGTAGCAAGGGTGTATAAACCTTCTTGGAAAATCAATTACCTTCCAAGTTAACTATTATAGGGATAGTTAAGGAGATACAAAACATTATTCCTATTACAAGGAATTACACCCGAGTCAGTTCATTCATGAGTCTGTACTATACATTACATGTTACATGAATACGCTTGCATCGATACGCTTACATGAATACATTTACATATATACATTTATTTGTATACACTTACATGGATACTTGTACCTAGATTCACTAGGATGATTTACTAGTACATTATGTGTAAATTGTTCTGCCTATCCTAGTTCAAAAGGATAACTTGACGGGACTAACCATTTCGGAACCCACCTGTTATCAACAGAGGTAATGAACATCTACAGATGCCTACGGTTAATACTTATATTAGGAGTACCTTTACGGGACTAACCATTCCTTAAACCTGTTGCCAACTACAGAGGAAAATGAACAATCTACGGATGTTCAAGGTTATACATTTCGGCAGTTGCAATGTCGTGTTTATCCTAATGCAATAGGATAATACTTTTATGGTTATATTTTCCCTATTACTTTTATTTTGTGTTACATTCACATAAACGAGGAGGTAGACTATATATTGTTAATAGTAGTCATAAAGGGGAAAACCACCTTTGTTATAGCAAAACATACAGGTCTTAGTAGAAGACTACTTTCAAACATTCGGGTCTTGGTAAAAGACTACATTTTATACTAGTAGGAAATATGGGATTTTCTAGGATTTTCATGCTTATATCAATTGTTTCATTCAAAGATTTTCATAACATTCATAATAGATTTCCAAAGCAAGACAATGACACTTAAATACTTATGAATTCACCAGCTTTACGCTGATACTCGCTTTCAAAATAACTTGTATTCTCAGGTCACCAGTAGACAGGTACGATGGCCAAGTTTTGAGAAGACGGAGCACAAACAAGACTCGTCTATTATTTTGATTACATATTTTGGTGTCTTTTTACTATTAAAGAACACACAGGTATTGAATACTTACTTTTAATGCAATGGATGATGTTGTTGCTTGTTTACTACTTTGCATTGTTGTGATACTGTACATGACGTCCTCCACCCCGGAACGTTTCCGCCGTTCTTGGTTTTGGGGTGTGACATAGGTGAACCTTGGTGACTATAGAGTTAGCGCCTGTTAAAGTAAACCTTGGTGACTATGGAGTTAGCGCCTTTTAAGTGAACCTTGGTGACAATGGAGTTAGCGCCTGATAGCTATGGATTTAGTATCTGATAGATAAACTTTGGCAGCAATGGACTTCGTGTCAATTCCTTAGGTAAATCCTTAGGAACGAGTGAACAAAGGATAGTTGATTCTTAGGGTAAAACCTTAAGAAATAAAGAAGATAATGGGGATGGGTAATTGGGTTGATTGTTTGATGATTAAATATAATAATTATATTATTGTGGGTTGAAAACCCTATAAGCTCACTAGGCTCCCAAGCCTGACCCACTCAGTTTCCTTTGTATTACAGGTAATAGCACAAGAGTATAAGTTGGTGGACTTGACGAGATATTTTTGGATTATAGATCAGTAGTTATAAATAACTATTGTAAGGTCTATTTTATATTGTTTATGCTCTTGGTCTGTATCGGAACATGACATCCCGAGATTTTGTTATTTAATGAAAATACATTTCTTTAAAGAAATGCTTTGATAAATTATTATCATATTTTGTTTTGGGGACAAATTCCGCAATTGTTTTCTTCAAAAAGATTACTCTGATTTTAAAACGAATGATAAACAAATCGGTCTTTTTTGGCCGTGGAATTGGGGATGTCACATAACAAGAACAAGATAACTAAAATGTGAGATACTATTTCATGGCATAGCAATATTCTTGCTATGTGACGTTTTGTAACCAGAGTCTCCTGGAGGGAGAACGTGAGTTTGTGTATAGATCTATACGGGATTGACCACCCCACACCTTATTGCTAGCTACAGTGGGACCTGCAGGTCTACGCCTGACAAATGTCATATCATTTTCGACGCCTAAAGAATGTCATGTTTTATACTAGTCTGTCAAGCAAGGTTATAACCTAATCACATTTTAACTTTAATTAACAGTTTGGTTTTAAGGTAGTTAATGCATCCATAGTGTATTTTATACAATACTACTGTAAGTCTTCATTTTCCATTACATTCATACAGTGATATTCTCACATGAGAAATGCATGCTATTTTTCGAGTAAAGATAGTTTTACAAATATGAAAAACATACATTTATACTATTTCAAGTACACACATACATTTTATCCTATTTTCAAGAGAACAAAACATACACATAATTGAGTCTTGGTAGAAGACTACTTTTCATTTAATTTAGAAAATATAGGATTTTCTGGGAAAGATACAAACATTTTCACTAGACAGATACAAACATTTTCACTAGTCATATACAAACATTTTTCATGAAACAAATGCAAACACTTGACACTAAAATACTTATGAACTCACCAACTTAAATATTGATACTCTCTTTCAAAATAACTTGTATTCTCAGGGAACCAATAGACAGGTACACTGGATCAGGTTTTGAGAAGGCGGAGCATGTTCAAGACTCGTCTTTTATATTTTATTTTACATTTTGGTATCATACTACTATTCACAGAACACACATGTATTATCTATTTTATTAATGTAATGGATGTTGCTTGTTTTACTATTGTGCATTGTTATGATATTGTACATGACATCCTCCACGCCCGAACGTTTCCACCATTCTCGGTTTGGGGTGTGACAAAAAACAAGTTTAGTTTTGACTAAAAAATAAAAAATAAATGAAAATAAAGAAGTTAAAAAAACATAAAACCGAGTTTTGGACATGTGTAATTTCTTGCAAACTATAAGGACCAAATTTAAACTTTTATGACTGATTTTGCAAAAAAAAATAACATAGTTAACCATGAAAATCGTTCAATGGGCCAGAGTGATAACTCTACGTCCCATTTGTGGTCATAGCCAACCAAAAAAATAATATGATTTTTCTCAAATACGTGTGAAAATATTGTGGTTTTTATGGTATGTCCTTATGTTTTTTTAAAATTTGACATGAAACCTTAAATTTGTCAATTTTTGTTAGTTTTGTCCATGAAAACCTCATATTACAGGAAACAAGGGCAAAATGAAAAAATCCCTATACTAATAAAAGAGTAGTTATTTTGTCATGTGTCACCATGTTAGGCATTGTAATAAATATCATGACACTTGTCAATCTATTGACACTTGTAATTAATATCATGACACTTATTAATCTATTAATTCTCCATTTCAAATTTCAAATTTCAAAATTTAAATCACATTTTAATTACATTAAATTAATAATATTAGAATAAAAATAAAATAAAATTTATACAAATTATAAGATGATATATTTTACGTATTTATTTGAATCAACGATTATAATTTTATATATAACTAAAAAAATATCTTTTAATTAATAAGTTATATAAAATTATTAATTAATAGTTTTGAGTTTTTACTTAGAAAGTTTAATTAATTTTCTAACTGTGGTTCCCACGGGTTATAAACTAGTAATAATAATAAATAGAAACTTTGGGATTTTATTTTTGAACGGCTAAAAAACTTTGGAAATTAACGAACAAAAAATTGTCACAGAGACAAAACGATAAACCTTACCAAACTTAATGACTTTTATATCAAACACTCTATTAATCAATGTCTTATTCAAATTAGTTGATTAACCTGAATTAGGAGAAAATAACCAAACCGGTCAAACTGACTTTATTAGAGGCTAATCAAACCGAATAATTCAAATAGAAAAAACAAAATATAAATTTGTTTAGTTTTAGTGAATTATTTGGTTTCATTTTTTATGACACCAATATGACCCATATAGGTTTAGTCCATAAAATTTCTCATCAAAATTACTACATCAGCGAATTGTAAAAACAACAATTAGGATGAGAACTTCATCATAATAATACTTTTGAAAGGGGCTTGTGTTTTTAATCTTAAACAATACTGATTTTTTAATGTCTATATTAGCTATATAAATTAAAAATAAAGACACCTAGACCCTTTCTAGTAGGATGGCAAAATAATATCTGCACCCAACGGTAAAAACCAAATCCGAAATATTTTGGGATGAGTTTTTGGTCAGGTAAATGGTTATGGTTATGAGATTGGGTATCAGATTTCTTTCTAAATTTTATTATGAGTATGGAACAATTATAGTATTAGGGGGTTACTTCAATTAGACTATCGTATACCTAATTTTAAGGTTGTAAAAACTGTTCGACGTTAGCTAGTCGGTGGGCTGAGGTTAAGAGATTAATCGATTAGGTGAGGATTAATCGGAGCTCATTAATTGCTAATTTGTTGAATTTTAAAAAATTAAATATGACTAATATCATTAATAAAATCATAAATACCACTATTAGGTAAATATGATTAATACAACACTAATCATTCCTCAAATAGTTTCTATTGAGAGAGAACTTTCAAAGTGTTCAAAATTTCATCGTTTTATATTGCTTCACTCATAATGTATGTAGGGATTAATCGTTAGGCGGTCAGTAGTCGGTCAAGTAACACCTAGGGATTAATTGGTACGTAGTCGGAATTTTTACAACATTGATTATAACTAAGGATGGTGAAATTAAAGCAAGACAATGAGATACAACTAATGTGGTTTTGGCATCATGGTTGCTTGTCTATGTGTTTGGAAATGTTTATGAATGTCATGTTTTAGATAAACACGCTTACACTATTTAGAATGAATTAAATGAAACTTTTGAGAATTTTGATGATTCTGTAGTATTTAATGCTTATTAAAAATAATTTTTTGTACTTAAGGGATCGTACCATTTCGGTGTACTTTTGTAAACTAAACGCATTGGGGGTCAAATGGGTGTATAAGGGTCATATGGGTGCATAAGGGGCAAAACGGCAGTTAAACCCAAAAACCAACCACTTCCAGCCCGGTCAACATGGAAGAGATATTCTAATGTATAGACTGCACATAATGATCCTAAACTCAGACTAATTAGTACCGACAATCCCAAACTTAGACTAATTAGTACGAACAAAAGGCCCAAATGGCCACACTTGTTCAGACCGACCATGGAAGCACATTCATCTTGTCTGAATCATAACTTCTTCGTTACAACTCCAAATGGGTTAATTCATTTTTATACTTGTTCTTCTTTTTATTGGATACACATTTGAATCAAGAATAAACTGAAATCATGTACTACGACAAGACCTTTACACGGAAACCCAAGTAATATACTTTAAGAACTGAAAATAACATTAGTTCACTTGCCTTTGGATTCTCCATGCTTGTACGAGCTTACATCACGATCAGGAAATGTTACATTATGAATTTCATGCACTACTTTCCATTTACAAAGTATGTTTTAATGTTTGTACAAACATTTCGTAAAATAGCAATCTACTTTACCATTTTATCCAACTATAACAATCTACTTTGCTATTTCTTCACAAGCACAAATATTTTTATACCATTGTACTTATAATAGGTAATGTAACATGTAAATTTATATTTTCAACTATAATATAGCACCTAGAAAATGTTTGGCACTGTTTCTCATATTTTGTACGTCTTTGATTTATTAGCCAAGAATATTGCATATAACCAATTTGGTTCTATCTTTTTGAGAGTTTAAGCTTCTAATACATTTATAGAACTTTATTAAGTCGGAGGGTATACATACAAGAAAGGTGAAATGTAGTCAGAACCGCACCTAGGAACACCACACCCTAGGTGCGGTTTAGGGTGCAATTTTGGGGGTGCGGTAGCCCCTCACCGCTCCTTCTCTCCTTTCTTGATTGGTTGGAGCCATTTAAATGTAATTTCTATTTCTATTTATTTTTCAATTTTTATGAAATTATATATACTACAAAATTATAAAAATAAAATAAAATTTATGGTAATATCTATATAAAATATATGTTCTAAAAAAATAAAAATAATAAAAGGAAATAAAAGATGACTATTTCTTGGGTTTTGAAAAATGAAAAGAGAACGAGTGAAAAACTGCCGATACAAAAAAAATGAATATACCTTTAGGTTTTAAGACTAAAAGGAGTTGCAGTATGCTTAGCATGTTTCCATATAGATTTGCCACCTAGGCTTCGCATTTGTGTATTGGAAAAGTTGAAGAATTGTAGTGTATAAGTTTAATAAGGTTTATTTGGAAAAAAAACAATAAAAAATAAAAGAAAAATAGAGTCGGCAATGAAAACACTCCTTCAGACTTTCCCTCTCCTCTCTCCTGTCATTAGCTTAGCCTCTTGGTGAACCCCCTTAGCACAAGCTAGGGGGTGGTGTTTGGCAACCGGTGGCAACCCCCTTTTAGGCTAAGCAGAGTGGGCTCGCCAAATACCCTCGCCGAACTCGTTAAGCAACCTGGAACACCGCCCCTAGACCTCATTAGGGGGCTTGCCACCGGAGACTCGTCATTGTGTTGGCGAGAAGAAAGAGAAGGAGAGAAACGAATGTGATTGGTCCGATTTTGTACGATTGTTAAATCTATGAGTTAAATCGGTTAATTTTTTTTTGTTAATGTCGATTTTCATCTTCACTCCTGACTTTTGTTTCATCTTCATCTTTAAATACAGATGTGTGTGTGTTTGGTCCATCTGTGAATCTGTGCATCTACGCAAGACAGGTAACAAATCCAGTTCATTTGTGAGTCTTGATTGCTTCCATGGCTATAACAAGTTTTGTGAGTATTGATTGCTTCCATGGCTATATACAGCTACAATACCGAAGTGTTAAAAAACTTGTTCAAATCATTAAGCTTCGGATTTGCTTCTATGGCTATCTGTTGTTATTTTCCTGTGCACACCAGGTGTTCGATCATTTGCCTCTATGAGAATACCATTGTGTAATTCAAATGAAATCTATTCAAAATACCTGAAATTGGTTGTAACAAAATACTAAGATTAGGAATTGGAGATGCTCCATGTGATCATGTCTTGTGGCTTCTGTTATATGGATTCAAAGAAACATGTAATCTGCTATAGATGCTCATGTCTTAATTACCTCTATTTTGATTTGATTAATAGACACTTGTTGATGCTCCTGATATGTTAAGAGGCCAAATGAACTTCAAGAGGTTGACACTTACAGACATCAAGATTGACATTAATAAAGTTCTAAAGAAGAAAACCCTTGTTAATGTTTTAGAAGCTACATTTAAGTTTTAAAAGGGTGGCTAATCTCCTTGGTTGCTGCCGTAAAGATGATGAGAGGCTACTTGTGGCTGAGTACTTGTGGCTAATCACTTGTTGGGTTAATCCAGAAACGGGGACAGTTTTGGTCCTAGGGGTATGTTGGGAAAACTTTCCTAATTTAAGGTTTTGAGTTAGTTTATGATTCTAATTGGTTTAGTATAAATAGGGTATGGTTGTATGACATTTTTAATTAAGTTTTTACAGTCTTTGTTGAATAAGATAGTTGGAGCCAAAGTAGTTTTCCCAGAAAGAGATTTAGATGAAGCAATTGGATTAGTTATGAAATGTGTTTAAAAAAATATAATTTATATTATATTAAATGTTTGTGGTTAAAAAAATAATTTTTGTTTAATATTCATGCATAAAAAATGTTTGTTTATTTAAAAAAAGTAATTTAATTAAATTAGAAAAAAATGAAGTGTTAGAAGTGTTACCACTCCTTACCAAATGTTAACATTAGGTGTTAAATGGAAAAAATGAGGTGGCAATCAAAAAGTTGATGCGGCAAGGTGCTAAGAGTGTTACCACTCCTCTTAGCCTTAGTGAGCCACTCTCCATAGCCCAAAGGTTACGTGAACCTTACCTTACTTTTTATCTTGACAAAATTGCAAAAATGGTCCTTGTGGTTGGCAAATTTATGTGTTTTTAGTCCAAAACGAAATGTTGGTGAACCACTGGTCCAATTTTAGATACCTTGTGTGGTTTTGGTCCCTATGGTTGTATTTTCTTGTGTTTTTGGTCAACATCCCACCTAAAATGATGTGACATCCCCAAAATCTCGGCCAGAAAAGACCGATTTCATTTATGCTTTTCAAAATAATTTCAGAGTAAATCCTTTTGATTTAAAAGAGTTGCGGAATTTGTTCCCAAAACAAAATATGATAAAATAATATTTATCAAAGCATTTCATCAACAGATGCATTTTCATTGTATAATCAAAACTCGGGATGTCATGTTCCGATACCGACCATAAAGCATAAACGATAACATTACAAGTCATTCAACAAATATATACATATACAAACTTGTAAACAAAACAACTCGATGATTCATCCATCTTATACCCTTGCGCCACATCCTGTAATACAAATAAAACTGAGTGGGTCAGGCTTGGGAGTCTGGTGAGCATATAAGGTTTTCAACCCACAATAAATAAATTATATTTAATTTCACCAACCAACAAAACCCGATTACCCATTCCCGTTATCCTCACTTTACGTCCCTAAAACAACATCTATCTCAAGGGACCTAATCTAGGATTTTCATCGGGACGGACATTACTGCTAAGGGGTTTCCTCAACAATAGATATCCTAAAGGCAACCATGAGGGGGATAGAGTACACCGGTGAACACATCGTTCACAACACCTACAGGCTATGAACCTGCTAGCGTTCCACGGGTCTGTCTAGAAAGAGTTTGTGGTCGTTATCCATACTCCGCTGAATAACTAGATCAACAACAACAACAACGAGGCCTCTCATCTGTTTATCACACATCAACTATCTACCCATGTTCTACCCAACATATTAGTAAATAAAAATATATATCTTTATACATAGTTTAAAACCTGTGTAGCATTCTCATTCAATATATATTCCACATAACAGATGAGGCACACCCACGTAACACGTATTTCATAGAGAATAACTCAGATCTATGAGATAGAAAAAAGTGTATACACATACACACATAACAACAAAATTATACACATAACGCGTATTTCGTATAAAATACTTCATAATTATGTGTTAGAAGAAGGTAACTACACACTCACTTGATCAGAAGATGATCGGACAACACTACGACTTGCAGAACTAGTATTCTTCAGTAGATCCGGAAGATCTTCACAAAAACCGGGCTTCTCGCAAGCAGAGCTTCGGCTCGGGAATTGCACTTCTAGGGATCTTCGGGGCTTCGGAACTTACTTCGGGGCTCGGGATTGATATCGGGGCTTTGGGATACTTCTGAAACGCAAAACGAGGAAAAACGGGAGAAAAAGAAGAGAATTTGGCAAATGGAGTCGGCTGCCCTCGCAACCCTTTTATAGGAGGATGAGGCCTCGCAGTACGCTGGGCGTACAGCTTTACGCGGGGCATACACCTCGGTTCGTCATTGCATGCGTCATCGGAGCACTCGAGTCCGAGGCGGTGCATGCATCGGGGTACGCTGGGCGTACTCAACTACACTGGGCGTAGTTCGGATCGGATCGATGACTCCCCCCCCTTCCTTCGGATAATATCGGAATTTAATAATTAAATTTTAATTTTATTTATTTAATAAACTTCGAAAATCCATATCTTCTTCATACGAACTCCGTTTTCGACGTTCTTTATATCCACGCGTAGGTGAGACTACGCTCTACAACTTTCGTTTAGACTCCGTCGGCTAATTTTGACTTTATTTTTATTATTTATTTTTAGTAGGCCTGGACAAGAAAACTCCGTTATAAATTCATAATTTCTTCATCCGACGTCCGTTTTCGTCTAACTTTTTATCGCTTTACTACTATTAAGGAGATCTTTGATTCTCATTTAGATTGTTTCAACCAACAATCACTCGATGTCGAATCGAGTATTCGGGTTGCATACTGCTAAGTCGAAACTTAGAAAAATCATAACTTCCTCATACGAAGTCAGATTTGAGCGTTCTCTTAATGTACGCTCTCGGTTTAACGAACTCTACGACTTTCGTTTAGATCACTAAGGCTAAATATCGCTCTAACGTAAATTTCACTTTTTACGTCATTCAGCTTTGTCGGTCCTGTCGCGAAACTTCGACAGGTCATAACTTCTTCGTTATAACTCGGATTTTGGCATTCTTTATATATTCAGAAACCTCATTTCAACTACTACAGCATTATACATAGATATCAGCTTTATCTAACATTTTATTTTGACGCTTATTTTTATTCTTAATTACATTAAGACACAATTAAGCACAAAACACATAATACTCAAATAATACACTTTTATTATTTCAAAACGGGTTACAAAGGTTAACCTAGACTATTATATCAACATTAATGACAAGCCCAGAAACACAGGTGTTACAATTCTCTCCACCTTAGAATGATTCCGTCCCCGGAATCACACATCAACAAACAAATGCAGATAGCGACCTATCATGTCACTCTTCGTCTCCCAGGTGAGATTCGGCCCATTCGTGTGTTTCCATCGGACAAGCACTAACTCGATCATCTTGCGTCGCAACTTCTTAGTCTTTCGGTCAACGATTGCCTCTGGTTCTTCAATCAACCTTTTGTTCTCATCGATTCTCAACTCCAAAAGTGGAATCATGTCGGGAACTTCTCCCGTGAACTTCCTCAAATAACACACATGGAAAGTGTTATGAATTCCATTCAGTTCTTCTGGTAGTTCGAGCTTGTAAGCTTGGTTCCCAATCCTCTGAAGAACTTTAAACGGTCCAATAAACCTTGGACTTAATTTTCCCCTTTTACCAAATCTTATAAGTCCCTTCCACGGCGAGACTTTAAGCAAAACCGAATCTCCAACTTCAAAAGTCATCGGTCTTCGCTTGTTGTCAGCATAACTCTTTTGACGATCCTGAGCTGCTAACATTCTTTCCCTAATTATTTTCAACTTTTCAGCAGTTTGATGGACTATCTCCCCATAAACTGCTTTTCCCCAGCCTCAAGCCAACACGACGGCGTACAACACTTCTGTCCGTACAAAGCTTGATAAGGTGCCATCTTAATGCTCGAGTGGAAACTATTATTGTAGGAAAATTCTACCAAAGGTAAATGTTCATCCCCGTTACCTTGGAATTCCAGGGTACATGCTCTCAGCATATCTTCAAGTGTTTGTATCGTCCGTTCGCTCTGACCATCAGTCTGTGGATGGTAAGTTGTACTTAAACACAACTTGGTACCCAATTCCTCTTGTAGACTTTTCCAAAATCGCGAGGTGAAACGGCTTTCACGATCTGACACAATCATTAACGGGACACCGTGAAGCCTCACAGTTTCCTTCATGTAAGAATTCGCAAGCTTATCCATAGACCATTTCTCCTTGGCTGCTATGAAATGTGCACTGTTAGTGAATCGATCAACGACCACCCAAATCATGTCGTGACCATTCTTTGTTCTAGGTAGTTTAGTGACAAAATCCATAGAAATGTCTTCCCACTTACCCATAGGCACAGGCAATGGTTCTAAACTCCCGTACAGTTTCTGATGTTGTGTCTTGACTCTCGCACAAGTCACACACTCGGCCACATACTTTGCAACATCAAGCTTCATCGTCGGCCACCAGTAGCAGGGTTTCAGGTCCCTATACATTTTAGTGCTACCGGGATGAATCGAGTACATGGTCTTGTGAGCTTCTTCCATCAGAAGATCTCTGACTCCTCCTGTCTTAGGTATCCAAATCCGATCTTGGAACACCTTCAGTCCATGACTGTTTATACCGAACACCAACGTTTTGCCCAAACGTTCCTCCTTTCGGTCATTCTTCTCAGAAGCTTCCTCTTGAGCTTTCTTTATACTTTCCACAATGGTCGAGACAACTTCAATTCTCAACGCTCTTGGCATTTTCCTTTCAAGATTGACTCTCTGACTGAGAGCATCAGCAACAACATTAGCTTTACCAGGGTGGTAAAGTATCTCATAGTCGTAGTCCTTAAGTAACTCTAGCCAGCGTCGTTGCCTCATATTCAATTCTTTATGATTAAAGAGATATTGGAGACTCTTATGATCAGTGAAAAGTTTGCACTTCGTGCCATAGAGGTAATGCCTCCATATTTTCAGAGCAAAAACTACCGCTGCCAACTCCAAATCATGAGTCGGGTAGTTCTTTTCATGCTCTTTCAATTGTCGAGACGCATATGCGATCACCTTATCTCTTTGGGTCAAAACACAACCCAATCCAACCCCAGACGCATCTCTATAAACAGCGAAGTCTTCAACTCCATCGGGTAGAGAAAGTATCGGTGCCTCACATAGTTTCTTCTTTAGCTTCTCGAATGCTTCTTTATGCTTATCACTCCAAGCATAAGTAGCTTCTTTGTGGGTCAAAGCTGTCAATGGACTAGCGATCGAAGAAAAGCCTTGGATAAACCTTCGGTAATATCTGGCTAATCCTAAAAATCTTCGGAACTCCGTAGGACTTTTCGGTTGTTCCCATTTCATTACAGCTTCAATCTTTGCTCGATCAACCATTATACCTTCTTGGTTGACCACGTGACCCAAGAATTGGACTTCTCGAATCCAAAAATCACATTTGGAGAACTTAGCATATAGCTTCTCCTTCTTCAAGACTTCTAACACTTCTCGCAAGAGTCTGCCATGCTCTTCTTGGCTCTTTGAGTAAATCAGAATGTCATCTATGAACACTATCACAGATTTATCTAGGAACAGATTACAAACCCTGTTCATTAAATCCATGAATGCTGCTGGAGCATTGGTTAGTCCAAACGACATAACCAAAAACTCGTAGTGTCCATATCGTGTTCTGAATGCAGTCTTCTCTATATCCTGCTCTCTTACTTTCATCTGATGATATCCTGACCTTAGATCGATCTTCGAGAAATAGCTTGAACCTTGCAATTGATCAAACAGGTCATCAATCCTTGGCAACGAGTATCTATTCTTTATCGTTGCTTTATTCAGCTCTCTATAATCAATGCACATCCTCATGCTCTCGTCTTTCTTCTTTACGAATAACACCGGAGCTCCCCAGGGCGATGAACTAGGTCTAATGAAACCTTTGTCCAATAACTCCTGAAGTTGCATCATCAGCTCCTTCATCTCCGTCGGTGCTAATCGATAAGGTGGTTTTGCTATTGGCATTGTCCCTGGTAACAAGTCTATTCTAAACTCCACTTGTCTATCAGGTGGTAATCCGGGAAGATCTTCGGGAAATACTTCCGGATAATCACATACGACAGGAATGCTCTGCATCGCCTTTTTCTCCTTCTTAGCATCGATCACGAATGCTAGATACGATGTACATCCTTTGGCCAAACACTTTCTGGCTTTCATCAATGAAATGATTCCAGAATTTAGTCTGCGTTTATCTCCATACACCATAAACGACACTTTCCTGGGTGGGTTTACTTTGACTATATTTTTCTTGCACAATATCTCGGCGTCATTGGCGCTAATCCAATCCATTCCAAGCACGATGTCGAAACCGTTTAGTTCAATAGGCAATAATTCCTCGTGGAACTTATTCTCATTCAAGTCAATTAAGATGTTTTTCATACGATGGCTAACAGGTACAAACTTGCCACTAGCAACTTCGACTAATAAGGCATTATCTAGTCTATCAACAGGCAAAGCTAGTTTCCTACCAAATTCATGCGAAATAAAGGAGTAGTTGGCTCCAGAATCAAATAAAATTTGGGCAGGCAATTTGTTTACGAGAAAGGTACCTGAAGCGACATCAGCTTCATCTTTAGCAGCTTCCAGTGTCATCTGGAATGCTCTCGCCTTCGGCTTTGGCGGAATGTTGGGTCTAGCTGCCTCCTTCTTCTTCGGGCAGTCCCTCGACATGTGTCCTTCCTCACCACAACCATAGCAAACTTTCTTAGCGAGGGCGCATTCATTGGCATAGTGCCCTGGCTTTCCACATTTGTAGCGTGTGGCCACTACCTCACATTTTCCATGATGCTTCTTCTTACATTTGTCGCACCACTTGGCTTCGCCTCCACCTCCCCTCCAACCAAACTTCGAGAACTTGTTTTTATTGTTGGACCCTAAAGTTCCATCGAACTTCCTCTTTTCACCAACATCTATCCTTTCCAGACCCTTTTTCTTTATGCTGGGCCACCACATTCTTAGCTGCTCGAACAACTGTTTTCAGAGTAGTTTCCATCTTGACTGTCGGACCAAAGTCGGCAGGTTGTCCATTAGCAAACCTCTCAATCTTGGAGAGTTCCGTTGGCACTAGGTACGGAAATAACTTCATTTTCTCAGTGAATGCAGTAGCATAGTCACCTATGCTCATTCTCCCCTTCTTTAAGTTTTGGAACTCATTGTTCAGATCAATCAGATTTATCTCTGAACAATACTGCACCCTTAATTGTTCCAAGAACTCCTCCCATGACATTTTCAGGGCTTCTCCTCGTGGCATAGTATCTGCCAGCAACTTCCACCAACTCAAGACTCCAGTCTTCAGTTGTCTAACTTCAAAGACAGTCTTCTGTTTTTTGCTACAGTCGCAACTTTCAATACCATCTCCATTTCGGAGATCCAATCCATAATCTCAATAGGCTTTGGGCTTCCAGAAAGACTTGGCGGCTTGGCGCCCAAGAAGTTCTTGTACATTCGCCCGTCCTTGTTGTTTCTCCTTTCCGGGTCGTTCCTTCGTTCTCCTTGAGTCCCAACTTGACTCACCATGCGACTATTGTTCCCTTCCTCCGATTGCTCGGGAATCAATTCGGGTTCCTCAATAGGTATGATAGGTTCGTCCCTATTATCATGCAACATCTGTCGCATTTCATCCCTTTGTTCGGCTAACATAGCCCGAATCATGGCTTGCACCCCAGCCATTGTTATTGGTTCTGGTGCTGCTGCTACAACAGGTATTTGCTCAATCACTGGTGGTTGATTCCTGTTTTCATCCGCGTTTCCAACGCCACTCCTTGTTCTCACCATTTTTGATCTACACACCAAATAAGGTGAAATTAGATCATCATCCATGATAGATATTCAAATCATCCTTATCACTCTGAAACGTTTACATGTTATTTCTAATACCGTAGACATACGCTTAGAATCCTACACACATAAGGTTTCCAGATCCGGTCGGCAACAGACCATAGATCCGAACAAATAATATCATATATGGCAACATATAACATTTAGCACATAAAAGCATTTTAGGCAACTTTCCTAAAATAAACTAGTGCTCGTGTCTGAAATATAACAGACATACATCTAACAACCTTCACTTAGCATTCTAAGTTTAAGTCTAGAAATCCTACAAATTCCTAGTTCGCTTAAACTAATGCTCTGATACCAACTGTGACATCCCCAAAATCTCGGCTAGAAAAGACCGATTTCATTTATGCTTTTCAAAATAATTTCAGAGTAAATCCTTTTGATTTAAAAGAGTTGCGGAATTTGTTCCCAAAACAAAATATGATAAAATAATATTTATCAAAGCATTTCATCAACAGATGCATTTTCATTATATAATCAAAACTCGGGATGTCATGTTCCGATACCGACCATAAAGCATAAACGATAACATTACAAGTCATTCAACAAATATATACATATACAAACTTGTAAACAAAACAACTCGATGATTCATCCATCTTATGCCCTTGCGCCACTTCCTATAATACAAATAAAACTGAGTGGGTCAGGCTTGGGAGCCTGGTGAGCATATAGGGTTTTCAACCCACAATAAATAAATTATATTTAATTTCACCAACCAACAATAACCCGATTACCCATTCCCGTTATCCCCACTTTACGTCCCTAAAACAACATCTATCTCAAGGGACCTAATCTAGGATTTTCATCGGGACGGACATTACTGCTAAGGGGTTTCCTCAACAATAGATATCCTAAAGGCAACCATGAGGGGGATAGAGTACACCGGTGAACACATCGTTCACAACACCTACAGGCTATGAACCTGCTAGTGTTCCACAAGAATGTCTAGAAAGAGTCTGTGGTCGTTATCCATACTCCGCTGAATAACTAGATCAACAACAACAACAACGAGGCCTCTCATCTGTTTATCACACATCAACTATCTACCCATGTTCTACCCAACATATTAGTAAATAAAAATATATATCTTTATACATAGTTTAAAACCTGTGTAGCATTCTCATTCAATATATATTCCACATAACAGATGAGGCACACCCACATAACACGTATTTCATAGAGAATAACTCAGATCTATGAGATAGAAGAAAGTGTATACACATACACACATAACAACAAAATTATACACATAACGCGTATTTCGTATAAAATACTTCATAATTATGTGTTAGAAAAGGTAACTACACACCCACTTGATCAGAAGATGATCGGACAACACTACGACTTACAGAACTAGTATTCTTCAGTAGATCCGGAAAAGATCTTCATAAAAACCGGGCTTCTCGCGAGCAGAGCTTCGGCTCGGGAATTGCACTTCTAGGGATCTTCGGGGCTTCGGAACTTGCTTCGGGGCTCGGGATTGATATCGGGGCTTCGGGATACTTTTGGCACGCAAAACGAGGCAAAACGAGAGAAAAAGAAGAGAATTTGGCAAATGGAGTCGGCTGTCCTCGCAACACTTTTATAGGAGGCTGAGGCCTCGCAGTACGTTGGGCGTACAGCTTTACGCGGGGCGTACGCCTCGGTTCGTCATTGCATGCGTCATCGGAGCACTCGAGTTCGAGGCGGTGCATGCATCGGGGTACGCTGGGTGTAGTTCGGATCAGATCGATGACTCCCCCCCTTCCTTCGGATAATATCGGAATTTAATAATTAAATTTTAATTTTATTTATTTAATAAACTTCGAAAATTCATATCTTCTTCATACGAACTCCGTTTTCGATGTTCTTTATATCCACGCGTAGGTGAGACTACGCTCTACAACTTTCGTTTAGACTCCGTCGGCTAATTTTGAATTTATTTTTATTATTTATTTTTAGTAGGCCGGGACAAGAAAACTCCGTTATAAATTCATAACTTCTTCATCCGACGTCCGTTTTCGTCTATCTTTTTATCGTTTTACTACTATTAAGGAGATCTTCGATTCTCGTTTAAATTGTTTCAACCAACAAACACTCGATCTCGAATCGAGTATTCGGGCTGCATACTGCTAAGTCGAAATTTGGAAAAATCATAACTTCCTCATACGAAGTCAGATTTGGGTGTTCTATTAATGCACGCTCTCGGTTTAACGAACTCTACGACTTTCGTTTAGATCACTAAGGCTAAATATCACTCTAACGTAAATTTCACTTTTTACGTCATTCAGCGTTGTCGGTTCTGTCGCGAAACTTCGACAGGTCATAACTTCTTCGTTATAACTCGGATTTTGGCATTCTTTATATATTCGGAAACCTTATTTCAACTACTACAACATTATACATAGATATCAGCTTTATCTAACATTTTATTTTGACACTTATTTTTATTCTCAATTACATTAAGACACACAATTAAGCACAAAACACATAATACTCAAATAATACACTTATTATTTCAAAACGGGTTACAAAGGTTAACCTAGACTATTATATCAACATTAATGACAAGCCCAGAAAGACACGCGTTACAAATGACTAATGTGCCCCTTAAATAATTATATTTTAATTTCTTTTATTTATTTTCTTATTCTTATAATAAAATGAAAAACAAAAACGACATAAACCCACCTCACTTAAATCCCCAAATCAAATCCAAAAACTAAAGTCCCCATTTCAAATTCTCCTTTAAAATCGAATCTGAAAATCGTTTCCAATCTTGTTTCAGGAACCAAAATTAAAAGTCGGTAGTGGTGTAGAGAATTAGAGGAGATAGAATGTTGGGGTTCAATAGATTTTAGAGGAATAAGCTTGCAGTGGTAGGGTACGTAATGTAGTAGAGAACGACTGAGAATAAGACTTGAATCGAATGCTTGTCGTTGGAGATGGAGTTGGGGAAGCTGTTTAATGGTGGTGGCAGACGAAAGGAAGCAGATGTGGACCAAATTGGACAAGGTGAAACCAAGATTGGCGGTGATGGCGGTCTAGTGAAGTTTGGTGGAGGTTGTTTGGTTGTGGCAGTCGGCTGGTGGTGGGTGAAGTAGAGGTCTTGACCTAATTTTTTTTAGGGTTTAGGTCATTTTTGGTCACTTAACTTTTGATTTTGTGTTCATTTGGTCACTTAACTCTTTTTAAGTTTTAAAAGGTCATCAAACTTTTGGCTTTGTGCTCATTTAGTCACTTAACTTTTGGTTTGGTCACATTTAGTCACCTAACTTTGAAAATTGTGCTCATTTAGTCACTAAACTTTTAAATTTTTTCAAAAATTTAGTGACTATATGAGCATAATTTTAAAAGTTAGGTGACTAAATAAGCACAAATCTAAAAGTTAAGTGACCAAACCAAAAGTTAAGTGACTAAATGAGCACAAAGTCAAAAGTTTGATGAGCTTTTAAAACTTAAAAATAGTTAAGTGACCAAATGAGCACAAAACCAAAAGTTAAGTGACCAAAAATGACCTAAACCATTTTTTTATCATCTTCTACAATCGATCTCCCATCACCGAAGGCTCCATGTTTGGTGGGTGATTCGATTTGGGTTTAAATTCCCCCGCTGTCTCTATTGACCCAGTTCATCACTCCTTCCCCAATGTATGAATATATCAGTGGAGTGTGATAGTTTATGGTGATATCGATGTTGGCGACTGGTGGTGGTAGTGGGGTGGTGAGTCTAGCAACCACGTCTTTGGAAAAGGTGGTGGTGGTTGCGATCTAGGTGAACTCCGGCGACAATAGTTGCTGATGATGGTGGTTCCAATTATCGGTGATGAGGGTGGAGCCGATGATGAAGGGTTTCTTTAAGATAAGAGTGGGGAATGAGTTATTTGTTTTTATATTTTAGTTTTATGTTAAAAATATATATAAATTAAATTAGTTTATGTATTTCAATGATTAAAGAAAATAAAAAATGTAAATTATAAGGGCATAACTGTCATTTTAAGTGTATAGGTACCAAAAACAATAAAAAGATCCAATTTTGGACCAATGGTGTACCAACATTTCGTTTTGGACCAAAAACATATAAATTTGTCAATCACAAGGACCATTTTTGCAATTTTGTCTTTTATCTTTTTCAAATTATCATTGTTTGTCCTATTTTGAAACGGGTAGATGTGTACTTTTTGTATTTTTCTTTAGTCAAATCTTTGTGTTACCACTTACCACTTGTATTCATGTACCATTTCCTCGATATATATATATATATATATATATATATATATATATATATATATATATATATATATATATATATATATATATATATATATATATATATATATATATATATATATATATATATATATATATATATATATATATATATAAACATATTCCCTTATTTTCCATCACACAAAAAATAAAGATGACAATTTCACACTATCCTTCCATTGGAATTATATTGTCATCCAAACATGACTACAAATTGATTAATTAGCTCATAATCCCAAGCCATTGCATAAGACAATATATAATAAACCCCATTTTTCTTTCATCAAGTTTTGGTGTGGAAATATTCTACAATTTACAACACATGTACACTACTACGTATATGCTTCTTTTGCGTATAAGAATCAGTCACATATGCAAAACTTGCTACACAATTATCTTTAGAACACACACACATACATTTGAAACATGATACATTTAAAGATGCCACATGGGTTTAGAGCCAATTGGGTGTTATCTTACTTGAAGTTTGCTGTGATGATGAATTATCAGAAACCTTAGCTAATGACCGATATTGGACTTTAATGCTCTCTGCATTATCCAACGTTTTCACCACATACCTTAGAACAAAATACATAAAAACATAATATTTAATTGTGCATATAAAGATTCTATATTAAAAAAATAATAATAAATAAATAAACTAACCATCCATTCAAGCATTGAGTTGTGACAACAGCCTCACAGCCAACAAAACGTTCTGGAGTCCTCTTGTTGCCCTGTTTTCATTCTTCTTAAATTTAATAAATAAATTAAAAAAAAAAAAAAGACATTTATGCATCTAAAATGGAAGTTTATAAAAATAAAAATAAAAATATAAGAACCTTGATAATAACACGATCAGCAACAGAAAATGGGAATTGAAGACCTTTGCCTCGTGGTGTGTCCATGAACATTGAATCACCATAATTAACTCTGTCCTGAATCCATACAATACAGGTTACTCCTATTATATCTGTGAAACTAAATTACCAAATTACCCCTTTAACATGGAGTTCCACAAAGTAAAAAAGGACAAAGACAAACCTGATCTAATCTCTCTCTTCTTCTTTTAGATGAATGGTGAACTTGTGATTCTTCTTCCCTACGAAATGCTGATACTGCAGCTCTCAGAGCTATAAGCATATATCTTGGTCAACATTTGATGAAAAATCTTGCTTTTCTAAATATTGGTTTCTATATAATTAAGCAATAAATGTGAATTTTAACAAATTATAAT
The DNA here is from genome assembly GCF_051521515.1 of Lactuca serriola. Classification (NCBI taxonomy): domain Eukaryota; kingdom Viridiplantae; phylum Streptophyta; class Magnoliopsida; order Asterales; family Asteraceae; genus Lactuca; species Lactuca serriola. Next base: position 81,209,342 of record NC_136416.1, on the reverse strand, counting down.
GTGAAATCGAATACTTATAGAGGAGGATGTGTGATGATTGAGTGGTTTTGAAATATTCTTACATAGATTTGAAGCAACTGAACCTTCAACCACTGGATGTGAACAAGTGTAACATGCCTTCTGAAAAAATGTGTTGTATGATAAGAAAATCAGATAACTGATAACATGAAAATTTTTATATAAAAATGTTTATAATTGAAACTTACAATCTTCATAATATGCTGCATTCCACCACTTCCAAAAGAATGCCCACAAGGGAGTATCATAGCATCATCCATAAGTGATCCTCTGTACAAACAAAAAACCATAAGTCACAATAGAAGACATATTGTGGAATAATTGATTGATTAGAATGATGAAAATGGATTTGAAGAAGCTCACGTTAGAGGGTCTGAGAGTATTGTTCTCAGTGAATCCCCTGATTCATTATCCTTTCTTCCACTAAACCCACAACCATTTTCAACCAACATATCTTTGAGCCCTGTTCCTGAACCCTCAGCCCCATGAAGATACTGCGAATAGTATAAATCACTATCACGATCCACAACTGCAACAGCATTTGGGTAATCATTCGTTTGTCCTTGATGATGATGATGATGATTGTCACATGAACTTGGTCTTGCATCATTTAGATCGTTCCTTGAAGGTATAATACTTCCCGCCTTTGGTACTTCCCTGCTAGAACCTATCATTCAAAGAAGTTGAGTACGCACAGATGAAAATCTAAAGCTAACATGACAATGTTTTCTGAAAATCATACCAAAAGAAGAAAGATGATTCAATTTTGCATTCCCTTCTTTCTCACTGCTCTGCGCACTAGTATTACTACTGTTATTGTTCTTATTATCGCTGCTATTTACAAGCCCCTCCACGTCATCTTCATCTTCATTACCATCCGATCCATCGCCACTACGAGAATCGGATGCTCTCCCATTTCCGCCATGCCAGTTCTGGATACCGACCGAGACAGGGTTGTACATGCTCTGCCGGAACTCAGTTGTGGATTCCGGTTGAAAATATCGGTGTTGGTGGTCGATGAAGCCGGTAAGCTCTCGAGTGGCTTTGCCGTTGTTGTTGTTAGCAGCACCGGCAGCCGGACGATCAGGTCCAGAACCGGGCCGTTGATTGGGTGGGTTGCAGTGGAAACTTGAATTGGGGTCGTCTTGGAAGAGGAGCTGAGGGTGTTTGTTGTCGAGACGATGTGATAGAACTAAACCAGTGTCTTCGGAAGCCATTTTCATGAACAACAAAACCCTGACCTAATTTTGATTGAAATGTTCAGGGATTACAGGATTATGTAATTGAAACTGGGATGAAGGATTGGGAGGATGGTGGACGCAATTTGAGGATGAATTAGAAAAGGATCACTCGATTTGTATATAGATTGAGATTCTTAGGCGCTTTTCACATTGGGAGATTAGGGTGGGATTAAGGAAGAACATGTTAAGTTGTGTGTAGGATGGAAGATCTTGACTTAGAAAATGTGTACGCCGATGGGCCCACAGTTTGAAACTTTGCACTTTTTACCCATTATAAAATATAAAACTTCAATGATGAAAAATGGATATAAAATGACAAATTAAAATTGATGTCCTACCTTTCGATCCTTACGTATGTTATTTATTTATCTAATGTTGGTGGGTGTGGTATTCGGCTTGCATTCGATGAACTTGACGAACATCCAACCGAGGCCTTGGCATGCTGAGCTTGACTCGACAACTTGGTGAGGGTGAACCAATGAGAGAGAGTTTTTTTTTTCTTTTAATCCATTTATTACTTAAACCTTTTTTTTCAAAAATTATATTCTTTCCAAAAATTACCTAATTTCAAAAATATAACCGTTTTTTTTTCAAAATTTCAAATTTTAAACTCTCAATCTTAAACTATAAATACCCTCATCCTTATTCGTTCTTCATCCTATTCAAATCTCTTTAATTATATTCTCTTAATTTTCTTATTTTTACATTCTTTTCTACACCTCATCACAAAAATAGCTATTGTTCGGTCCACTGAAGAAGAAATATTACTCACTTGTGCATGGATTGATGTAGCATTAGATCTACACCACCGTGACTACCCTTCGACTACTTTTTGGAGTAGAGTCGACGACATATACAACCGTAAAGCCCATCAACCACGAAGAAAATATCTACTCTACGCCAAATGGAGAAACGCACACACTCATAACTCGGTTTACCATTGTGTTTCGTGGGGAGATGCATGATGTCGGAAATGGTGAAAATGAAAATACTTTGCTACAGAATGCTCTTGAGGCTTACCGTGTTGAAACTAATAAAGATTCCAAGCTTGTTGCGTTTTGGCAAATTGTGAGGCGGAGCCCCAAATGACGTCAAATTTGAAGTTTTTGTGTTCTAGCTATTAAGTCATTTGTGCATTTTTTTTTGTTTCTAGCCGGGAACGTCGTGCGTAAGGCTGGGGAACGTCGCGCGTTCCGGTCTGGTGTCCCAATGGATGGTATAGTGGGGAACGTCCAGCGATCCACATGGGAATGCCCTGCGTTCGTGTCACCAATGGACTTTTGGGCTTTTGATCTTGGACTTAGTTTTGGGGTTTGGGCTTTCTGTTTTGGGCCATGTGTGGACTGATCTGATTGAAGTTCCCATTTTGGGCCTAAGGAGTTTGGAGTTGGGCATTGTGGGTCCTGTTTGGATTTAGGCCTTAGAGGGCCTAGTTGGTAGTTATGTTGTAACGCCCGTAGATCCGGGCTAGTCAATTTAGAAACGATAAGCATCAAAAATGACTTTTTGATGGAAGATAATTTAGAAGGATTAATCTTAACCAAGTTGTAGTATATGTCACAAGGTTTCCGTGCATATAAAGAACGCCAAAATCCGAGTTATAACGAAAAAGTTATGACATGTCGAAGTTTCGCGACAGAACCGGCACGACCCAGCGCGACGTAAATAGTGAATTTAAGGTAGATAGATATCTATCCTTAGTGATCCAAACGAGATTCAAATATGTCTTCGATATTAGTCCAACGATAAAAAGACAGACGAAAATGGAGTTCAGATGAAGGAGTTATGAATTTCGAACAGAGTTTTTCTGTCCCGGCCTACTAAAGATAATATATAAGTAATATATTTATAATATATTAAAAATAAAGTCAAAATTATCCAATGGAGTCTAAACGAGAGTTGTAGAGCATAATCTCACTTACTCGTCGATATAAAGAACGTCGAAAACGGAGTTCGTATGCGAAAGTTATGAATTTCTGAAGTTCGGGGAGCGAAACCCCAAAACTGTCAGATACCACGACGTGGCAAGCAGTGCCACGACGTGGCAAGTCTTCTGACACCTCCGGGAGTCCCCCAGATGCAACTTGCGATGACGCATGCAGTGACGATCAAGCCCACGACATGGAAAAAGGTGCCACGACGTGGCAACGGCAGATTCTGCCCTATAAATAGATTTGAAGGGCCAGCCGTTTAGGGTTGCTATTTTCTCTTCTCTCTCTCCCGTTTTACCTCGAATTACGTGAAAAGAAGTACCCCCAAAGCCCCGGTATCAACCCCGAGACCCGAAGCAAGTCCCGAAGCCCGAAGATCCTGAGAAGAGAAGAGTTTCCGAGCTGAAGCTCTGCCCGCGAGAAGCCCAGTGTGCGAAGTGATCCCGGTTTCACCAAAGAATACTACTCTTAGAGCTGTAGTGTTGTTCGAGCATCGTCTAACCAAGTGAGTGTGTGGTTACTTTCTTCTAACGCATAAATACGAAGTATTTTATACGAAATACGTGTTATGTGTATATTTTGTTGTTATATGTGTGAATGTATATTCACTTTCTTCTACCGCATAGATATGAAGTATTTGCTATGAAGTACGTGCTAGGTGTTTATACATTGTTTGTTTACTTGAGATGGATGTTGAAATAATGTTTTATACATGTTTTAAAAGATTTAAACCGTATATGTGTTTGCATCTACAAATATGTTGGGTAGAACATGGGTAGATGAAATAGTTGATGTGAGACGAAATAATAAGTATTTTTGAACTCATTGTGTTCATTAGGTATTTTTGAACTCTATGTGTTCACTTGGTGTTTGAACTCAATGTGTTCATTAGGTATATTTGAACTATATGTGTTCACTTGGTGTTTGAACTCAATGTGTTCATTAGGTATTTTTGAACTCTATGTGTTCACTTGGTGTTTGAACTCAATGTGTTCATTAGGTATTTCCGAATTCTATGTGTTCACTTGGTATTTTTGGACTTAATGTGTTCATTAAGTATTTTTGAACTAGATGTGTTCACTTGGTGTTGTTGAAGTGAGTGTGTTCACTAAGTGTTTTAGAACTAAGTATTCACCAGATGTTTTGAATTAATTGTTCACTAGGAGTGTTAGAACTAGGTGTTTGTTAAGTATGTTGAACTAAGTGTTTACCGGTCGTAATTTGTGGACCTTGGCAGTGGTGGACTTTGTGTCAATTCCTTAGGTCAATCCTTAGGAATAAATGGATAAATGATAGTTGATTCTTAGGGTAAATCCTTAAGGAATAAAGGAGATAATGGGAATGAGTATTTGGGTTGATTGTTTGATAATTGAATATAATAAATGTATTATTGTGGGTTGAAAACCCTATATGCTCACCAGGCTCCCAAGCCTGACCCACTCAGTTTTATTTGCATTACAGGTAATGGCACAAGGGTATAAGTTGATGGACCTGACGAGAGATTTTGGATTATAGATTAGTAGTTATAAATAACTGTTGTAAGGTCTATTTTATATTGTTTATGCTTTTGGTCTGTATCGGAACATGACATCCTGAGGTTTTATTATTTAATGAAAATACATTCTCTTTGAGAAACGTTTTGATAAATTATATCATATTTTGTTTTGGGAACAAATTCCACAACTCTTTAATCAAAAGGATTTACTCTGATTTTATAAAACAAAGCATAAACAAATCGGTCTTTTATGGCCGTGAAATTGGGGTGTCACATATGCCTTAGTGGGCCCAATGGGCTTGGGTTAAAAGTGAGCATGGTTGGTTGGGCCATTATTGAGCTCTATGTTGGATTAGCCATGAGTATTAATGAAGTTTGTTTTTTTAGGTTTTGGCTCAGTGTTTGGAGTTGCCAGACTCGTATTGAGGGCTACTTATTGGTATTCCAATCCAAGGACTGAGGGAGCAAGCCATACATAAGCTTTTGGGCCTAAGGGCAAGCCATACTTATGTTGTGGGCTAGGGACCAAGCCATATATGAGTTGTGGGCCTGATAGGCAAGCCAGACTCATACTGTGGGCTCAAGGGGTAATCCAGTCTTTTAGGTGTGGACCCAATACATGTTGTTATTTGTATATGTTTCTGTTTGGGTGTTGGTATTTTGGTGGAACTCACTAAGTTTCGCGCTTACAGTTGATCGTGGCAAGGTGAAGGCATGACCGTACACAACTACACATCCTCGTGTTTTGGACTTATGATTTCTGGGAATCTCTGATAATGTGAATGTTTTGAAAACTATGTTGAAAGAGATTCTGATTTTTAATTAATGTTTTAGGAACCACGGTTTTTGTAAACACTTCTATAGAAAAAGAGTTGTTTGAAATGTTTAAATTTTATAAGATTTTTGGGATGTTACAAGTTGGTATCAGAGCCTTGGTTTGAGTGAATTGGAGGAACACTTTTGTAAATCCAGTCTCGAAATGAGGAAAAGATTTTCAAATGGTTTTCAAAATACTGAAGAAGGATGTGATTTGTATGATCGGCCGAAGCCACTAAGTAAACCCCAAAATACCATATTGTTATTTGATATTGTGATATGTTAGAACAACATGCTAGTGATAGGCTAGGGATCTTCAAGAATTGCATGATAGAATTGCCTGGTTATATGATGCTTGATAGCCTAAGGCCTTTCTTTTATGAAATTGACATCATTACAGTAGTTGCTTAGTGTATGCATCATGGTTATATATAACTAAGGTCTTATAGCCTAAGAATGTTTGGTTTGACCTTACTTCATGTTCTTGTTTGATGAAGGGATTAGGGTTGGATCAGATATTCGAATGTCTATAGGGTCCAATGTTATGTATAGATAACATACGCGAGTGCTGTAGGGTTGGTGGAAGTTTCATGGATGAGTCGTATGGGGTTAGCCGGTCAGTCGCATTATTGGATGTGGTTGCGGTGGTTTCTCTGGGTTGGTGTGACAACCCGGAACCTCTATCTTGTACACTTAGTCAGATTCAATCAATTTTAAACTTGTGTTTGTTGACTTCTTGTGTTGTGTAAGGGTTCATTTAAGTGTTCTAAGCTTGAGTATGACCAAAGTCGAGATTAGGAACAAGTCAACAAGTCATATAGTGAGGAAATCGGACCATACACCCCTTTCGGAGGAGTGTGCGGCCACACACATGGGTGTACGGGTGTACATACCCCTTATGGCCACACACCCACCCCTATATAAAGGGTAGACCCCTTTCCTTTCATTCCCTTAACATCCTAGAAACACACAACACCTTTTCTCTCAAGACTCTTCAACCAGAAACCCTCCCAAGGCTTCAAAATCGTGAGTAATTCATCTCTTAGCTTGTTGTGCTTGAAAAACCACTTAATCTAAGCCTAGAATCATTGAGTCCCGTCATGTTCTTCATCTATTTGAAGGAGTGCGGCCACACACCCACATAAGGTGGCCTCACACTCCTAAAAGACCCTCCAAAGTGAGAGTTGGACTTCAATATTCGAGTTGGACATGAACCTAGCCTTGCTACACCTTAGAATTGGCTTTTTGGACATCATCATGTAGGGTGTACGACCACACACACCTGTGTACGACCACACACACCCTTGTGCGGCAGCACACCCCCGTATGCGACCACACACACACCCTAAGACCATAAACTCATTTCTAAGACCCTAAACGTGTACTACAACTTAGTGGGGACCTAGAACACTTCATGGATGCAAGTATGTATTCAATGTTTGGTTGTGTTTACTATGCTTGCTATGATACAACTATTGTGATACTACGCATGACATCAACCACCCCGAACGTTTCCGCCATTCCGGTTTGGGGGTGTGACGGTTGGGTGCGGTTCATAGTGGGTCGGCATAAGGAATTATTAGCCACTCTTGAGAGAGTGAGGGCAGGGCGAAGATGCGCGCGAGATGTTGTGAGCCTGAGATCGAGGATTTCGTAGGAGAATATGTCCGATCTTATCACATTTTAGTGTCAATCGGCTCCTCTACACGAATGTTGCTTGCTTTGTGCTTTGTGGAACTCATGAGTAATGTGAGTTATCCACTAAGTGAATATGTCAAGTCACATGTAGAAAAGGTTGGATAATCTCAGAGTAACGGATTTGACCCTGCTGCACAACTCTTGTCTGATCCAACCGTTGTAGGGATGAGTTTGTTACTCAAAGGATTATTTAAGCTTTACAGCATGTGATTGTATTCATGGAATGGCTAATTGACATTGTGAGGGGCTCTTCAGCAGCTGATGATAGAGAAGTGTGGAATCCTAGGATAGCTTAAGGAGCCCTTTAGTGCGGTTGTTTCGCTGTTGAATAGTATTCATGAATGTTATGACCGGGTCATAGAGGAACCGAGATAATTCTTGAGGAAAGTATGGATAGGCGTGGAAGGTAGTATTGGGACCGTACTAATGAAAGCACACGATCCATACTTGATTCAAGGAAGCTTTCGTGGAATCTAAGGGCTGGTCAAGAAAGATAGCATGGTCGAATACCATGGTTCGAGGCAATGGTTCAGTATCTGTTGATCTTTTGGCTTGGGCTGCTCAGGCGATGATGGGTTTTGTGTTGTTCAAGCCCATGTGGCGATATTGATGTGGGTCGAATGGTTCAAACCCGGGTAAGTATGTTGATTGGAAGTCTTGATGGTTTTGTTAGAGGTCGTGCCTCGACCCTCAAGACATGGGGAGGAAGTGTTCGTCATGATCAATTTGGAATTGCATTTGGGATTTAAGTGGCGGATTGTCGGTTTGGGTTGTCGTTATCTGTAGTAGGGATTTTTGCCTTCATTTTTTTCAAGTCAGAGGGAGTGAGCAGGCTTTTGACCTCCCAAGTTAGGTTGGATTCTCAGCATGAGGTCTGTTGGTCGCGGTGGTTGGCGACGGCATGTCAGCACTGGTGTGCGCAAGTGGTCTGATGTGGATCGAGTGTCTTAGTGATGTGAGCATGGGCTATATTCTTGGGAGATGGGAATTCAGTTGTCGTATTGTCATATGGGTTACTTGCAGGTGTGTTTGTTTGGATCGTAAATCAGTAGTTGCCTATTCTTTATAAGTGGTTATTATGGGAAGGTCAAAGGTCTTTCAGCTGTATTTCAGGTTCTTCATGGGGTTCGTTTGATCTGTACCTGGAGGACTGTAACGCCCGCAAATCCGGGCTAGTCAATTTAGAGGCAATAGGGATCGAAAACGACTTTTCGACAAAAGATTATTTAGAATAAATAATCTTAACCAAGTTGTAGACTATGTCACAAGGTTTCCGTACATATAAAGAACGCCGAAATCCGAGTTATAACGAAGAAGTTATGGCCCGTCGAAGTTTTACGGCAAAACCGGCACGGCACCGGGAAGCGTAAATAGTGAATTTACGATAGAGCGAGATTTAGCTTTAGCAATCTAAACAAAAGTTGTAGAATATGTTAAACTAAGAGCGTCGATAAAAAGAACGCCCAAATCTGACTTCGTATGAGGAAGTTATGATTTTTCTAAGATTCAGCTTAGCAGTGCACGACCCGAAACTCGAATTTTAGTTCGAGCGGTTTTTGGCTTACGCGACCTAAATGAGAGTTGAATATCTCATTAATAGGAACTCAACGGTAAAAAGATGGACGAAAACGGAGTTCGTATGAAGGAGTTACGAATTCTTCGCGGTCATTTAACAGTCTAAACGCCTCCTACAGTTAAATTTGAGATCGGTCGATAATTAGCCGACGGAGTCTAAATGAAAGTTGTAGATCTTGATTTTACCTACGCGTGGATATAAAGAACGTCGAAAACGGAGTTCGTATGCGAAAGTTATGATTTTTCTAAGTTTGAGGGCTGATACGCGATAGGGGGTGACGTGGCACCACCAGAATTGGACACGTGGCACCACCAGAAGGCCACCACATGGACCAACTCGACGAGTCATGACTCAGAATCGACGAGTCCATCATATTTCTCCCCTATAAATAGAGGTGCCAGGTTCCATTCATTCTCACACCTTCCAACTTCTCTTTCTCTCTCTAAACTCTCTCTCTAAGCCTCCCTAACCCCCTAAAGCCTAGGGTAACTTCCTAGCACGAGGCGGAAGCCCCGGAGCGCCCGACGGCTCCGAGAAAAGAGCCTTTCGGCTCGGAAACGCTGCTCCAGCGAAGCCCGGTTTTGCGAAAAACTCGCTGTAAGTGAGCTATGCCTACGCTATCTTTAGTATAGCTTATGTTTTAATATAGTAACATTATCAGGAACTTATAATGAGTATTTGGACTATTATTATGAGTTATATTGAGTGTTATTTAACGCTTATATAATAATAATAATAGCTAGACTATTAGTTTGTCGCGGTTATCGTTAGACTAAACCCTAGTAGTATTGGTACTAGGTTTTCTCGAAGGAAATTGTTTTGAGAGTATCGAAGCGCTGTTCGAGTGTTGAGTCACCACCTACTCAGGTGAGTGCATAGTTACTTTCAGCTTACACATAGATATGAAGTATTTTATATAAATTACGTGTTGTGTGTGTATATTATCTGTATACTTGCTATCTATGCTGGATGAACGTTTTATACATGTTTTCAATGATTTAAACTGTATATGTATTTTATATCTACAAAATGTGTTGGGTAAAACATGGGTAGATGTATTAGTTGCTGTGTGATAAAATGAAATAATGAGATGCCTCGTTATAGATGTTCTTGATGATCTAGTCATCTAGCGGAGTATAGATGACGACCACGGACTATTCTAGACAGTCCAGTGGAACACTAGCAGGCTCGCAACTAGTAGGTGTTTATTCGAACTGTGTGTTTAACCGAACTGTGTGTTTGTTCGAACTGTGTGTTTATTCGAACTGTGTGAACTGTGTGCTCACCAGATATACTCCATCCCAATGATAGTCCTTTGACTAGGTCCCTTGTGTTAGATGTTTTAGGGACGTAATGTGAGGATAACGGGAATGGGTAATTGGGTTGATTGTTTGATGTTTAAAAATAATAATTATATTATTGTGGGTTGAAAACCCTATGTACTCACCAGGTTTCCCAACCTGACCCACTCAGTTTATTTATATCACAGGTGTTGATACGAAGTCACTTTACACTGAGAGATTTAAAGAGATGTAGATCACTAGTGTAAATAAATGTAAGTTCTGTTTATGCTTATGTTTCTGTATTAACGATGACATCCCAAACATTTTGAAATGAATAAAATACGTTCCTTCGAAAATGTTTTAATAACGTATTTATCATGTATTTCTGGGAACAAATTCCGCAACCTTTTTATAAAATGAAGTACTCTGATTTTTATAAAGCATAAACAAACCGGTCTTTTCTGGCCGTGATTTTGGGGATGTCACAAGGACCATTCTGGAGGTGATATTTGTTTCATGATCAAGTATGGCTGTACCTGGATCGGCTGCTTGGGTTATGTTTTGGTTCATTACCAATGGGTGGTGGTTCGAGTTCTAAGTGGGGGATAATTGGGATTCCCAGGGTGAACGCCATTCATTAAGGGTTATGTCAGTTCGCTGGATGGTTTGTTGCTTTCAGATCTGTTGGGCAGATGCCAATTGATGGAACCTTTTTTAGAAGCAAGATGTTCAGCTCCAAGTGGGTTGTGGTTTCTTTGATTTGGGTGTCAAGGTATTCGAGGCCATTGGTCGTTGAGTTTATTATTCAGCGGGAATTCTCTTAAGGATTTAAGTGGTGCCAATTAAAGGTCAAGGAATGTGTCATCTACCTTCCTGTTTAGTATATTTTTTGTTCGTTCGGTCTTCAGGTGTCTTCCCCTCAATGGTAGAGTGAGAGCTTGGTCCATGGCAAACTTAGATGTTGGTAACCTTCAGGATCATCTTGAAGGTTTTCTCGAACTAGTGGGGCAGTGATGGAATCCGTTCAGTCTCACAAGTATGGGGTCTTGTTTGACCGATCATGAGGATATTTCCTATTTTGAGTAAGGTGGCCTTATCGATTATTCCGGTGTTTCTTTTCTTTTTGGATGAAATTATGGATTTCTGAAGTATGTGTCTGGGGGTGTTCCGTGTAAACTGGGCAATATGGCATTAGGGCTTTTGGTTCAAATAATGTGCATGGTTCTTTTGGGTTCTAGCTTCCGATTTGGACCACGAGTGCAACCTTTATCCTATCCGTGAATTGTATGCGACTCTGTTTTCGTAAGGCTTTGCTTGGTAATTGTTTTGTGGTGCTTAGTTGTAATTGTAAGGGAGCTGTTTAGGTCCCTTCAAGGTGATGGAATGAGGTGGGTATCTTCAGGCCCTAAGTGTTGGGCCAATGATACGAGGACGACAATGTCGGTAGGTTATCGGGAGCATACCAGTCATGGGCTAGGGGCCAGGGAAGGCATACCAGACTCATGTTCTGGGCTCATAGGCAATCCATAACTATATACGGATATTCCAGCCATAGGTTGTGGGCCTAGTGATCATGCTGGTTTATTTCTTCTGCTAGTAGTGCTTTCGGTGTTGACGCATTAATGGGGGTCGGGCGAGTCGTAAATCTGTTGTTTGGATAAGGTAAGCAGTAAGGATTGAGGGAAGTCTCAGTCAACTATCAGAAATTCTAGGCAAGTTGTATGCGTTATAATTCCAGTTGTTCGCAAGTTGTTGTTAGATTTGTGATTCTTAAGTTGGAAATTGCTTATGCAGTCGTAAGTCATAAAGTTCTTGGTAACTATCCTGATTGGATGCCCAGGTTGGGGTGCACCGGAGCGGGTAAGGGTTGGATGTATCGCGAAAATTCATGCTTTGATCATTGTTGCTCGTCGAAGCAGTGGTTGGTAATGGCATAGCAAGAGTCAAGGGTTCTTAAGATTTTGGTTCATCATATGGTTTGGTTTTGGTTTAAGTTTTCAGTCGGTGTGTTTCGAGAATCATTCGACGTGGTTCTGGTAGTGCCCCAGTTAAGGATAGGGGTAGATTCAAATGGATACTCATAAGTTTAGGGAAGGTTCTGCGAGAAGGTATTATGAGTGGCCATTCCGAGTGGGCTTTTGGTGGAAACTTGCATTAGGAATCACAAGTGTATCCATGCAAGGTCTGTATCCAGATCGATGTGGGTTAAGAAATCTATATATCAAAGGCATCATGTGACATCCCCATTTTCACGGCCAGAAAAGACCGATTTTGTTTATGCTTTGTTTAAAAATCAGAGTAACATTTTAAATAAAAGTGTTGCGGAATTTGTCCTAAAACAAAATATGATAAAGATTTATCAAAAGCATTTCCATAGAAATGTATTTCATTAAAAAGAATCGGGATGTCATGTTCGATACAGATCATAAGCATAAACAATACAACATAGGCCTTACTACATTATTCCGTATTTACAGGCCTAAAATCCCTTAATCTCTCATCCTAAGACATCACATCTATGCTCATGCGCCACTACCTGTAATACAAGAAACTGAGTGGGTCAGGCTTGGGAGCCTGGTGAGCACATAGGGTTTTCAACCCACAATAAATAAGTTTATTAACTTTATCAAACCAAACAAATCCGATTACCCGTTCCCGTTATCCTCACTTTACGTCCCTAAGACATCTAACACAAGGGACCTAGTCTAAGGACTATCATCGGGATGGAAACTACAGCTAAGGGGATTCCTCAGCAATAAATGTCCTTAAGGCAACCATGTAGGGGATGGAGCACACCTGGTGAGCACACAGTTCACATAAACACACAGTTCAAATAAACACCTACAGGTTGCGAGCCTGCTAGTGTTCCACTGGACTGTCTAGAATAGTTTGTGGTCGTCATCTATACTCCGCTAGATGACTGGATCATCAATAACATCTATAATGAGGCCTCTCATTATTTCATTTTATCACACAGCAACTAATACATCTACCCATGTTTTACCCCAACATTTTCGTAGATATAAAATACATATACAGTTTAAATCATTAAAAACATGTATAAAAATGTTCATCCTGCATAGATAGCAAATATTCAGATAATATGTACACATAGCACGTAATTTATATAAAATACTTCATATCTACGTGTAAGCTGAAAGTAACTATGCACTCACCTGAAAGGTGGTGACTCAGCACTCGGACAGCGCTTCGATACTTCTCAAAACAATTTTCCTGCGATAAAACCTAGTATCAATACCACTAGGGTTTAGTCTAACGTCAACCACGACTAATTAATAGTCTAGCTATTATTATTATTATATAAGTGTTAAATAACACTCAATATAACTCATAATAATAACCCAAGTAATTATATTAAGGACCTAATAACATTACTATTATTATTTGAAAGCTATATTAAAAATTGTGTACGCGTAGCTCACTTACAGCGGATTTTAGAGAAAACCGGGCTTTGCTCGGAGCAGCGTTTCCGAAACCGAAAGACCCTTTTTCTCGGGACTCCGGGAGCCTTGGGGCTTCCTTAGGGTGCCAAGGGATTTAACTAGGGTTTAGGAGGGTTCAGGGAATCTAGAGAGAGAAAGTAGTGAGAGAAAGAGTGGAGAAATGTGTGAGAAATCCGGGCAACTTTGCATGCCTTTTATAGGCGTGAAGCCTCGGTGGTACGATGGGCGTTCAGCAGCTACGCGGGGCGTAGCTTCGGATAAGAGTGCCACCTCGGACCAGCTGTCTCGCACTCCGGAAGAAGATAAGGACCGAAGGTACGTGTAACATCCCCCTTTGGCACATATCACAATATTGTCCGCTTTGGGCCACTCGGCACGAGGACTTCCCAGGGGGTCACCCATCCTGGTACTACTCCCGCCCGAGCACGCTTAACTGCAGAGTTCTTATGGGATCTGCTGCCCTCACGACTTTAAAACGCGTTGTGATAGGGAAGGTATCCACACCCCTTATAAGGAATGCTTAGTTCTCCTTCCCAATCGATGTGGGATCAGATCTAACCCACTTTCACCCCCATTATAGGGTTCGATGTCCCCGTCGAACACATCGACCCATGCCCTGGCTCTGATACCATTTGTAACATCCCCCTTTGGCACATATCACAATATTGTCCGCTTTGGTCCACTCGGCACAAGGACTTCCCAGGGGGTCACCCATCCTGGTACTACTCCCGCCCGAACACGCTTAACTGCAGAGTTCTTATGGGATCTGCTGCCCCCACGACTTTAAAACGCGTTGTGATAGGGAAGGTATCCACACCCCTTATAAGGAATGCTTAGTTCTCCTTCCCAGTCGATGTGGGATCAGATCTTTTGGAAGTCTAACATGAGATAGAGAACGGGTCCAAGATCGGGCACCGCCTGCAGTCAGGAAGTCTTAGAGTTAGATACTCATTCGAAGAAACATCAAATTTACGGTTATTACTTAGGATGAAGAGATAACGTATGGAGTCATCATGTGAGTCCTGTTTCGTTGATGATTCCGGGACGTAATCATCCTAAGGGGGAGATAATTGTAACGCCCGTAGATCCGGGCTAGTTAATTTAGAGATAATAGGGGTCGAAAATGACTTTTCGGCAAAATATTATTTAGAATAAATAATCTTAACCAAGTTGTAGTATATGTTACAAGGTTTCCGTACATATAAAGACCGCCAAAATCCGAGTTATAACGAAGAAGTTATGACCCGTCGAAGTTTAGCGACGAAACCGGCACGGCACCGCGAAGACGTAAATAGTGAATTTATGATAGAGCGACTTTTAGCCTTATTAATCTAAATGAAAGTCGTAGAATATGTTAACCTGAGAACGTCCATAAAAAGAACGCCTAAATCTGACTTCTTATGAGGAAGTTATGATTTTTCGAAGTTTCGGCTTAGCTGTGTACAACCCGAAATTCGAGTATTAGATCGAGCGGTTTTTAGCCGAAACAACCTAAACGAGAATCGAAGATCTCGTTATTAGTAGTGTAACGATAAAAAGACAGACGAAAATGGACATTGGATGAAGAAGTTATGAGATTTTAACGGACCAATCCTGTCCCGGCCTGTTAAAAATATAACTTTAAAAATAAAGTCAAAATTAGCCGACGGAGTCTAAACAAAAGTTGTAGAGTACGTCTCCACCTACGCGTGGATATAAAGAACGTCAAAAACGGAGTTCGTATGAACGAGTTACAAATTATAATAGCATATTTACGTATTAAAATAAAGTATAAATTATATATACGTACACATATATATACATATGTATATATCATTAGAAAGGTATCGACGATGCGGTTATTATAAGACTAATGTTGAGTTCTTTCGACATTAGTTTAGTGCAAATATCGTTAAATCTATTTAAAATAGTATTATAAAGGGGTGTTTAGTTGTTTATATAACTATAAGGTCATTAAGTAATTATGGAGGGTAGTTTTTGTAAATTTAATTACTATAAATAAGAGGCTTGGGCTCTCATATTTCTTGCACTATTCTCTTGATTCAAGAGTCTTTCTCTCCTTATCCCCTGAGCATTTCGGTCCCTTGTGATTCGACTTCTCTTTCTGTAGTTTTAGTATAGTAAGGTGAGCGCTGAAGCGCTGCACGAATCTTTCTTAGAAAGATTCAGCGACGAAGTTCTGCCCCTACAGAGCTCGACTCCTAGCTAAAATCCCCTGTAAGTAAGTTATGCTTACCCTATTTTAAATATAGTTTATATTTAAAATTAGTATTGTTATTATAAATTTATAATAAATATTTGAGCTATTATTATGACTTATATAAGTGTCGTTATAATATCTTTTTAACTACTCGCGGTACGGGGAATCTGGTTTAAAGGGTCGCATAAGGTTGTTGAATTTCAGAAGTGTTATATGCCAAAATGGTCCTGCCCTCCGGTGTTTTATGTCTGGCCCCTGTCTGTACATAGTGGTTGGAAAGTATTGTTTAAACGCTTATATAATAATAATAATAAGACTAATAATTAGTCACGGTAAATATTAGACTAAAATCTAGTGGTAATAATACTAGGTTTCATCGAAGGAAATTATTTTAAAGTAAACGAAGCGTTGTCCGAGTACCGAGTCACCACCTTCTCAGGTGAGTGCATAGTCCCTTTCATCTTACACATAGATATGAAGTATTTTAATATAAATTACATGTTGTGTGTGCATATTGTCTGAATACTTGCTGTCTATGCTGGGTGAAAGATTTTTATACATGTTTTAAATGATTTAAACTGTATATGTATTTTATATCTACAAAATGTGTTGGGTAAAACATGGGTAGATGAAATAGTTGTTTTGTGATAACACGATGGGAGACATCAATGTTGTCGGTGATCCAGTCATCTAGTGGAGTATAGATGATGACCATGGGCGATACTAGACGGTCCGGTGGAACGCTAGTAAGCTCGTAACCTGTAGGTGGTTTTGAACTAGGTGCTCATTAGGTATTTTGAACTGAGTGTGTTCACTACGTATCTTTGAACTGAGTGTGTTCACTAAGTATTTTGAACTAAGTGTGTTCACTAGTTACTTTTGAACTAATTGTTTACCATATGTTTTGGACTACGTGTTCACCTTTTGTAATCTATAAGCTTTGGTAACGATGGACTTCGTGCCGATTCCTTAGGATAATCCTTAGGAATGAATGAACGAGAAATAGTTGATTCTTAGGGTAGATCCTTAAGAGTAAAGAAGATAATGGGGATGGGTAATTGGGTTTAATTGCTTGATTGTTTAAACATAACAATTATATTATTGTGGGTTGAAAACCCTATGTACTCACCAGGTTTCCCAACCTGACCCACTCAGTTTATTTATATCACAGATGTTGATATGAAGTCACATTACACTGAGAGATTAAAGAGATGTAGATCACTAGTGTAAATAAATGTAAGTTCTGTTTATGCTTATGTTTCTGTATTGACAATGACATCCCAATTGTTTTAAAATGAATAGAATACGTTTCTTCGAAAATGTTTTAATAACGTATTTATCGTGTTTTTCTGGGAACAAATTCCGCAACATTTTTATGAAAAGAAGTACTCTGACTTTTATAAAGCATAAACAAAATCGGTCTTTTCTGGCCGTGAAAATGGGGATGTCACAGTACGCTGGGTGTACCAACCTCAGACGCGGGGCGTAATAGCGAAGGGAGGCGTTTCCGAATCCGAAGCATTCACTGATCAACGATGGATGGCCCACAACAAGTTTTTATCAGCCTTCGCAAATTCGATCATAAACTTTAAAAATTCGTAACTTTCGCATTCGAGCTCCATTTTTTACGTTCTTTATATCCACGCGAAGGTGGGAATGTACTCTACAACTTTCGTTTAGACTCCGTCAGCTAATTTTGACTTTATTTTAAAATTTATATCATTAACAGGCTGTGACAGGATTGGTCCGTTAAATTCTCATAACTTCTTCATCCGATGTCCGTTTTCGTCCATCTTTTTTCTCGTTATGTTACAAATAATGAGATCTTCGATTCTCGTTTAGGTTGTGTCGGCTAAAAACCGCTCGATCTAATATTCGAATTTCGGGATGTACACCACTAATCCGAAACTTCGAAAAATCATAACTTCTTCATACGAAGTCAGATTTGGGCATTCTTTTTATGGACACTCTCGGTTTAACGCATTGTGACATCCCCAAAATCACGGCCAGAAAAGACCGATTTTTGTTTATGCTTTATAAAAAGCAGAGTACTTCATTTTATAAAAATATTGCGGAATTTGTTCCCAGAAAAATATGGTAAATACGTTATTAAAACATTTTCGAAGAAACGTATTTATTTCATTTTAAAACGTTTGGGATGTCATCGTTAATACAGAAACATAAGCATAAACAGAACTTACATTTGTTTACACTAGTGATCTACATCTCTTTAAATCTCTCAGTGTAAAGTGACTTCATATCAACACCTGTGATATAAATAAACTGAGTGGGTTAGGTTGGGAAACCTGGTGAGTACATAGGGTTTTCAACCCACAATAATATAAATATTATGTTAAACAATCAAACAATCCACCCAATTACCCATCCCCATTATCTTCTTTACTCTTAAGGATTTAACCTAAGAGTCATCTATCCTGCATTCGTTTATTCCGAAGTCCCTTACTTCCAGGGTTATAGGACTGGCACTAAATCCATACCTGTCGATGTTCGTTCGTAAAGCACTAAATCCATAGCTACTATATCCTACTCATCGGGTACTAAATCCATAGCTACCAGTGTTTAATAGGTACTAAGTCCATAGCTACTAATTCCTAACAGGTACTAAATCCATAGCTACCAGCGTCTAACAGGTACTAAGTCCATAGCTACCAATTCCTAACAGGTACTAAATCCATAGCTACCAGCGTCTAACAGGTACTAAGTCCATAGCTACCAATTCCTAACAGGTACTAAATCCATAGCTACTAGCGTCTAACAGGTACTAAGTCCATAGCTACTAGTGTTCGTCCCATAGGCACTAAGTCTATAACTACCAATGTATACTCACATCATCTTCTATCTCTTATCATTCATCTACCCATCTCATACCCAACATATTTGTATATATAAAATACGTATACAGTTTAAATCCTTGAAAACATTTATAAAACGTTCATCCAGCATAGACATCAAGTATTCAGATAATATGCACACATAGCATGTAGTTTATATAAAATACTTCATATCTATGTGTAAGATGAAAGGGACTATGCACTCACCTGAGTAGGTGGTGACTCAGCACTCGAACAGCGCTTCGATACTCTCAAAACGATTTTCCTTCGATAAAACCTAGTACCAATACCACTAGGGTTTAGTCTAACGATAACCGCGATTAATTAATAGTCTAGCTATTATTATTATTATATAAGCGTTAAACGATACTTATATAACCCATAATAATAGCCCAAGTACTCATTATAAGGTCCTAATAACATTACTATATTAAAATGTAAGCTAAACTAAAGATAGGTTAGGCGTAGCTCACTTACAGCGGGTTTTCTCGAAAACCGGGCTTCGCTGGAGCAGCGTTCCAGAGCCGAAAGGCTCTTTTCTCGAGGATCCAGGAGCCTCGGGGCTTCCTTCGGGTGCTAGGGGGTTTTCCTAGACTTTAGGGGGTTTAAGGAGGCTTAGAGAGAGATTCTAGAGAGAGAAAGAGAAGTTGGAAGGTGTGAGAAATGAGGATGCCCCGGCACCCTTTTTATAGGCTGGAAAAGCCAAAAACTCGTCGAGTTCCAGGCCAGGTGTCAACATCTGGTGGCTAGCCTTGGGGAGGAAGCAACGGCCAGGATTGCGTCACGTCACCCGATTTCGCACAACAGCCTCCCGACTTAGAAAAATCATAACTCTCGCATACGAGCTCCGTTTTTGACGTTCTTTATATCCACGCGTAGGTAAAATCAAGATCTACAACTTTTGTTTAGACTCCGTTGGCTAATTCTCGACCGATCTCAAATTTAACAGTAGAAGGCGTTTAGACTGTTAAATGACCGCGAAGAATTCGTAACTCCTTCATACGAACTCCGTTTTCGTCCATCTTTTTACCGTTGAGTTCCTATTAATGAGATCTTCAACTCTCATTTAGGTCGCGTAAGCCAAAAACCGCTCGATCTAAAATTCGAGTTTCGGGCTGTACATTGCTAAGCCGAATTTTAGAAAAATCATAACTTCCTCATACGAAGTCAGATTTGGGCGTTCTTTTTATCGAAGCGCTTAGTTTAACATATTCTACAACTTTCGTTTAGATTGCTAAGGCTAAATCTCGCTCTATCGTAAATTAACTATTTACGCTTCCCGGTGCCGTGTCGGTTTTGCCGTAAAACTTCGACGGGCCATAACTTCTTCGTTATAACTCGGATTTCGGCGTTCTTTATATGTACGGAAACCTTGAGACATATTCCACAACTTGGTTAAGATTATTTATTCTAAATAATCTTTTGTCGAAAAGTCGTTTTTATTATACATTTTATTAAATAATAAGCACATAAATACACATAATTTCACATAATATTCAAATATTTCATCTTTATTACTTCAAAAAAAGTTACAATAGTTGACCTAGACTATTACATTGTCAAAAATGCTTAGCCCCGAAACCCGGGCGTTACACATCAATGGGAGGGTTCAAGATTTACCTTATGTGTCTATACTCTATGATGATTCTATCATTGTGAAGGTCGGGCAAGTGATGAGGTTTCATGCTCATAGAAGCAGTGTATCATTCCGAAAGTTGACGAAGATAATATTTTGTATCTCACCGTGTTTATGGAATTGTTATCATCAGGAATTGAATAGATATTTTGATGGATAAGTGTCATGCCTTTTGACTCTGCAACTGGGCAGGAATCCGGTATTTTAGATAATTGTTAGACAAGTAGGGACCATGGAGGTCTCAGCTGCTTTTGGAAAGTAGCTAGAGGGCAGCACGATGTTCGGGCAGTATTAGTGATTTGGGATTCGTGTGGGCGGAGTAGCTTGTTGTTTGGGAAATGCTAAGTCATTTGTAGTTTGGATTTTCTGAGCTTTCTGTCGAGCATAAGTGTTATGCAACGATAATTGGTTTGTAATCCTATTTTCTAGTGGAATTTAAATGGTAGTGCTTTAGTGTGGCCGGTCTGCCAGGAAGTCAGACCATCTCGACACTTCAAATTTCACATTGAGTATGGGTGGATATTTTACAAGGGTTTATTGTCGTGCGGTGAGAGGATTCGTTCATCTTCGGGTTGGAGAGCCATGCTAGGGTTGGTTTCGGTTGCATTGGGAAGGTTATGGCATGCTCTGGGATATAACCATGTTGCTCAGGTTGTTTGGTGTGCCAAGGATGGTAAGGAATGATTTCGAAGATGAAATCGAATTTAAGTGTGGGAGAGTTGTAACACTCGGTTCCGAATCGCTTTGTTATTCGAGGATACGGCCCAATTATCAGTTATCATATGGTTTAGGGCCTTCGGGAAGAAAGGTGTAGATCCATTTGGATGTGGGTAATGTTGGTTACGTGATGGAAGGGTTCGGGTTGTTCTTTAGAGCCAAGGGTATTGGTAAAGGCGTTGGTTCGAGCCTTTTATGAATTTTGGATTTTAGTTTGGTTGGTTTTCAGGCTAAATAAAGTTGATAGAAGCGTAGGGCTTCTCATTAACTTTTCGTGGATATAAAAAATGTCAAAATCGGAGTTATAACAAAGAAGTTATGACCATTTGAAGTTAGAAAGGTTTGAGTCGAACAGGGTACGCGGGGCGTACGAGAAGTGTACGCATGGTGTACTTTGGTGTTATGGACGTGGGTGCATTTGGGAACGCCCTGCGTTCCCCAAGGGTACGCTTTGCATTCGTCTGGGTAGATTAAGCCCTAATTTTTGGGTCTTGAACCCTATTTAAACACCTTAACTCACCTCCAACCCTCATTTCCTTCAACCTCCGTCCTATTTAACCCTAAGAACGAAACCCTAAGCCTCTTGCATGCATTTTGAGCCTACCTTGAGCATTTTGGTGTTATTTGGGTGATTCTTAATAAGAAGGTGTTTAGAGAATAAACAAGGAATTGATGAGAGCTTGTAGATCGAGAGGTTTTACATCATTTTCAGCCTATTGAAGGTATAAAGTTCTCATATTGGTGCTTCTACATCATAGATCTAAGTTGGGATTTTAAGTATGAATGTTATGGTATTTTGAGGCTCTTTGTGAGTTTGAGTCACTCCAAGAGCCTAAGATTTGTCGATCTTGCCTTTTCTGAGTTGGTTTTGATTTAAAGTTGGAGTATTGATGCATGAAGTCCTCCTATGTTTGAGTTATTGGTCACTTTGTGAAGTTTGGGTGTTTGGAATCATGTTTGGGTCCTTTTTTGGACCATACAAAGGTGCCAAGTGGTCAACTTTATGGATTAAGACACTGATGTGGGCCTATTTGGAAGTTATGGACGTTGGGTTTAAGCTATTAAGTCATATGTGCATTTCTTTGGTTTTTGGCCGGGAACGCCATGCGTAAGGCAGGGGAATGTTGCGCATTTCGGCTTGGTGTCCTGATGGATGGTCTAGTGACGAACGCCCAACGCTCCACAAGGGAACGCCCAACGTTTGTGTCACCGGTGGACTTTTGGGTTTTTGATCTTGGACTTGGTTTTGGGGTTTGGGCTTTCTATTTTGGGTCATGTGTGGACTGATCTGATTGAATTTCCCAGTTTGGGCCTAAGGATTTTGGAGTTGGGCATTGTGGGTCCAGTTTGGATTTAGGCCTTAGAGGGCCTAGTTTGTAGTTGGGCCTTAGTGGGCCTAGTGGGCTTAGGTTAATAGTGGGCCTGATTGGCTGGGCCATTGTTGGGCCCTATGTTGGATTAGCCATGAGTATTAATGAAGTTTGTTTTTTAGGTTTTGGCTCAGTGTTTGGAGCCGCTTCGCAGTAGCAGCAGTAGTTGTAGGATTTGTCTACCATTTGAGGTGAGTCTTCCTCACTATACTTTCGAATCGAAGGCACCAAGGTCGGACCATTGGTTTGATAACCTAATATTGTGGATATGCCAAGTATGGAATAAATATGCTTGCTAGTATGGTTATGCTGGTCTTGATATGTTAGATCTATAGGAATACCTGTGATACTGTCTGTTTATTTGTATATGATATTATCTGTTATATGTCTCATATTATGCGAGTTGGGTTGAGGTTGTACTGCTTTGTGATGTAGCCAACAAACCCTGTAGTATGCCAGATATGAGTTGAGGGCCAGGGAGGTCATGTCAGACTCATATTGAGGACTCATTAGCATTCCAGATACGAGCTGAGGACCGAGTGGTATGTCAGACTCATACTGAGGGCTACTCATTGGTATTCCAGTCCAAGGACTAAGGGAGCAAGCCAAACATAAGTTGTGGGCCCAAGGGCAAGCTAGACTTATGTTGTGGGCTCGGGAGCAAGCCAAATATGAGATGTGGGCCTAATAGGCAAGCCAAACTCATATTATGGGCTCAAGGGGTAATCCAGTCTTTTAGCTGTTGACCTAATACATGTTGTTATTTGTATATGTTTCTGTTTTGGTGTTGGTATTCCGGTAGAACTCACTAAGCTTTGTGCTTACATTTTGGTTTATGGTTTCAGGTACTTCAGTGGATCGTGGCAAGGTCACACATCCTCGCGTTTTGGACTTATGATTTATGGGAAACTCTGATAATGTGAATGTTTTGAAAACTATGTTGAAAGAGATTCTAATTTTTAATTAATGTTTCAGGAACCACGGTTTTCGTAAACACTTCTATAGAAAAAGGGTTGTTTTGACAAGTTTAAATTTTATAAGCTTTTTGGGATGTTACAAGTTGGTATCAGAGCCTTGGTTTGAGTGAATTGGAGGAACACTTGTGTGAATCCAGTCTCAAACTGAGGAAAAGATTTTCAAAATACTTAAGAAGGATGCAACGTGTACGATCAGCTGAAGCCAGTAAGTAGACCCCAAAAATACCATACTGTTATTTGATATTGTGATATGTTAGAACAACATGCTAGCGATAGGCTAGGGATCTTCAGAAATTACATGATAGAATTGCCTGATTATATGATACCTGATAGCCTAGGTCCTTTCTTTTATGAATTTGACATAATTGCAATAGTTGCTTAGTGTATGCATCATGGTTATATATAACTAAGGTCTTATATCCTGAGAATGTTTGGTTTGGCCTTACTTCCTGTTTTTGTTTGATGAAGGGCTTAGGGTAGGATCAAATATTTGAATGTCTATAGGGTCCAGTGTTATGTATGGCTAGCATACGCGAGCGATGCAGGGTTGGTGGAAGTTTCATGGATGAGTCATATGGGGTCAGTCGGCCAGTCGCGTTAATGGATGAGGTAGCGGTGGTTTCCCTGGTTTGGGCGCGGTTCATAATGGGTCGACATGAGGAAGGATTAGTCACTTTTGAGAGAGTGAGGGCAGGACGAAGATTTCATACTTGATTCAAGGAAGATTTCAGGTAATCTTAGGGCTGGTCAGGAAAGATAGCATGGTCGGATACCATGGTTCGAGGCAGTAGTTTAGTATCTGTTGGTCTTTTGGCTTGGGCTGCTCAGGCGAGGATGGGTTTTGTGTTGTTCAGGCCCCTGTGGCGATATTGATTTGGGTCGAATGGTTCAGACCCGTGTGAGTACGTTGATTGGAAGTCTCAAGGGTTTTGTTAGAGGTCCTGCCTCGAGCCTTGAGACATGGGGATGAAGCGATGTCATGATCGGTTTGGAATTACATTTGCGATTTAAGTGGCAGATTGTTGGTTTGGGTTGTTGTTATCTGTGGCAGGGATTTTTGCCTTCAGTTTTTCCGAGTCTGAGGGAGCGGGCAGACTTTTGACCTCCCAAGTTAGGTTGGATTCTCAGCTTGAGGTCTGTTGGTCGCGATGGTTGGCAACATCATGTCAGCGTTGGTGTGCGCAAGTGGTATGATGTGGCTCGAGTGTCTTAGCGATGTGAGCAAGGGCTGTATCCTTGGGATATAGGAGTAGGTAGGCTTTATAAGTGGTTATTATGGGAAGATCTGAGGTCTTCAGCTGTATTTCAGGTTCCTCGTGGGGTTCGTTTGATCTGTACCTAGAGGACCATTTTGCAGTTAATATTTGTTTCATGATCAGGTATGGTTGTACCTGGATGGGTTGTTTGGGTTATGTTTTGGTTCATCACCAGTGGACGGTGTTCAAGTTCTAAGTGGGGGAGATTTGGATATCAATTTCATTAATAAACTTATCTTTTAATTTCAAAATTCCTAAAGTTAAAGCTCATTAGTTTATTTTTTTTATTTAAATTAATTGTTTAAATTTAAAAGATAAAAAAACATTTCCATTATAATAATTTATTATTTTTCTTATTTTCTTATAAATTCAAAATTTTTAAATATTTTGACATTTATATTTAACTTTTTTTTTTAAATTAACTCATGTAATACATGAGTCTTACAACTAGTAAATATAATAATAAATGTATTTCCATTTTATTAGTTGACTTTCTTTCTAATTTCTAAATTTCTAAATTAAAGCCTATTAATTTTCTTATTTATTTATCTAAATTATTTGTTTAAATTTAAAAGGAAAAAAAAACACTTTAATTATAATAATTTAATATTTTTTAATCTTTAATAAATGAAGGTTTTTTTACCACATGTCATCTTTTCCTTTATTTTAACACTTGTCATTTTGTGAAAATTTTAAAAATTTTATTTTCCACTTGTCTTTTTTTAGGGATTTTCATTTTTCTTAAAATAAAATTCCATAAAATTATAATGGGTTCTAAATGGAAATAAAATCATCCTATTAATTTGGTAATAAATTTTCATAAATACTTCAAACGATTTAATTTCTTTTGCAAATTTTCAGAAGATTACATTCTGTTATGTAAAGTATTACATTATAAAATATTTCATATTTATATATTGATATTAAATTTTTATTTTTAATAAACCCGTGAATTACACGGGTCTTACGGCTAGTTTTCTTATAAATTTAAAATTTTTAAATCGTTAAAATTTTATATTTAATTTTTTTCTATATATGTGGCTGAAAACATAAAGCCGCGGCTCTCCGACCATCAATTCCCATTAATGTCACACGCAATCAGTTGTATAATATTCAATTCCCTTTCACACCTCGAATTATCTTCTGCATCCTTACTCGCTAAGTTTGCGTCCTTTAAATCTCGACAATATCGGATCTGCCGATTTCAAACGGCGACTACCACAATAACTCCACTCCTATCTCGCCATTGAAGACCAGGAAGAACGTTTAATTTGAAGATGGGACGCCATGGGCATCATCATCATCACCATCATCACGATGATCTATATGATAATCCATTGATTGCTCTTTGCTGTTGTCCTTGTTTGTTGATTTCATCGATGTTTATGATGATTGGGAGGTGTGTTGCTGGTGCTTGTTACCCTATTTTGCATTGTTTTGGATTGGATCATCATCACCATCATCATCATAATCATCATCATGGCTATTACTACTAAGTTAACGTTGTTCTATATGCTCCTCATTTGTATGTAGTTTGAGTTAATATTGAATTTTGCTGTTTTTTATAGTTCTGTTAAATAGTTTGATATGGTTTTCATTTAGTTGTGTATATAGCTTAAAGTGACGGTGATTTTTGTTCATGTTTTTACTTGGACTATGAATCTTGTTTAATCTTCTCACCCAAAAAAAAGCTGCGTGAATTCTACTGCATGAGCAAGTGATTGGAACTTGATAGTTTGGATCTACTTTTTGTTTATACATTTTAATCATGATACTTGGTATTTTTGATTCATATAGTTTACAAAATTTATACAATATGTCGAGGTCTATTGAAAATATTTGCTCTTTGTAACATATTGTCAAATGTCTTAAACTGCAATCGCATCCGTTATGTTAATATAAACTTATACAAGAGACATTTAAATGTTGGTTTTATTTGTTAAAATTAAAAATATGAATATACCATTAAACTTAAGATTACCATATGTACCCTCACTTATATAGAACGTCCAAACCTTTGTATTTGTGAGTAAATTGATATCCATCCATCCATGCATCAGCAGTTATACATGTAACACCTCATTTTCGATTTATAGTATAAACAGTAGACGTTTTTGAGAGAATGCTATTTAGGATAAATGGTCTTGGCGAAAATCGTAGTAATCACAAAACAAGAGCATGTGTAGAGAGAGAACATCTGAATCTGACTTCATAAGAGGAAATTGTGATTTTTAGAAATTTCAGCGCAATAGTATACGGCTCTGAAACCAAAATAGTGATCGGTTGATTGTTAGGAAAAAACAATCTAAAGGGGAACTGAAGATCTCGTCCATATGATTCCATCGATATAAATACGGTCGAGAACGGAACTTATATGAGAGAGTTATAATTTTTATGTGGGCTTTAACAGTCTAAGTCTGTTAAAAATATAGCGTTAAAAATAAGTCAAAATTAGATGATAGAGTCTAAATAAAAGTTTGTCGATAGCTATGCGTGGACATAAACCCCTCAAAAACGGAGGTCGTACGGAAAAAATATGGAATTTATAAGAAATCAAAAATCTTTGCGCTCAACCGCTCGAACAGACCGATGCGCGGTGCGCCTAATGAGAAATACCCTTACAATTTAGAATATGTTTGAAATTTTATCAATGGTTGGGATGAACAAAATACCTGGCAGAACTGAATGGAACTGAATTTGTAATTCGGTTTGGTTTGATACTCATATCCTTAACAATTGGCTTTGGTTTTTGTAGGTTTGGAGTCCTCGATTCTCGGTTTATTTTTGGGTTTAGATCACGAATTTGAAGGTTCATTTGAGTCCACAAAAAATAAAATAATAAATCTGATTTTCTTTCCCTTATACTACCTCAGGCCTCCATCTTTAGGTATCATGAAGCGACATTCGATACAACGGATTCTTTTACATTAGTATTGTGAAATCAACAAAAGATTTAAACAACGCTATTTTTGTTAGTCTAATTACAGTTTGAACATGTGAGCTAATCATAACCACAAGACTGAAGCTTATATCAACTTTGGGCTCTACTAACACGAGTCATATACTAAGTGCAAATTTATAAAAGTACTTAAATTATAAGTTTTACATTGCAATTTAGTGTAATTAGTGATACTTCATTTAAGTTTGACAATTCTCGATACGACCCGTGACACGACACTTAATAAATGAGTTTGGGTTGAGTTTTTCAACCCGCCAACTCGTCTATTAAACATGTCATATATGAGTTTCTTAAAAAATATATGGGTTGACCCGCTAACCTGTTTAGAATTTTAATAAAAATAGTTATATATTTTTTAAATGTATTAAGTATTATACACTATACAATATATATTTTAAACTAGGATAGCATACCTGATACCATTGACCATTTGGCCCGTGGGTAACCATTTGCTGATTTGTATTGCAACACGTTTGGCGTTTGCCCTAAATAATCTCAGTATCTCACAAGCAAAATGGAATAAGCCCTCTCCCGATCTCCCCTCTATGATTAACGACATAACGAGCTTACGAAGAACGGCGACATGAATGATTAAATCATTATCGAACAACGTCGACGCCTGCGATTTAATTTATCTATGTTTTGTATTAATGTTTTAGTTTGAACATGTTTTCATGAATGTTTTTTAATTTTCATTTGGATGTTTAAGACTTAAGTTTCTAAAATTAGGATATGTTTGCATCAAGAATTTATTCATGTTTAATTATCAATTTTATTTAAGGAATCTGACCTATAAACACATGAACCTAAATCTGACCCCACGAACCTACGAACCCAAATCTGACCCATGAACCCGCCAACCTGTGAACCCATATAAATAAATGGGTTTACAGTTATATATGGGTTTATGTTCCAAACCCACCAATCCGTGACCTGCCAACCCATGACCTGTATAGTTAAATGGGTCATACCTAACTTCATTCATTCACATTACCGAATAATACACCCCAACATGTAAAAGTTGTAAGGATTTATGTAACACCCGAATTCCCAAGTATATTATTTTATTCCTTTATTTTTTTTGGAGGATGGGAGGGGACTCGGCGAGTTGGTGTTTAGACTCGCCGAGTATGGTCGCGGATTCGTATCCAGGTTCACAGCTGGACTCGACGAGTTCATGAGTAGACTCGGCGAGTCCACGCTGTTTAATGAAACCCTAATTTCCTGTGTTTGGGAACTATTTAAAGGCCCTTAGGGCCGTCATTTGCGGCTACCAAACCCCAGAGAGAAACCCTAAGAGATCTAGAGCGTTTGTGAGGAAGAAGAGGCCATTCTTGATCATTTTGTTGGTGTAATTGCAATAAGGAGGTGACCAAGGCAAGAGGAGGCTGTAGGAGGTGCGATTCTGGTGACTTCAGAGTTCGTATACTTCATCTTGAGGTATTTATTCGGACCTTCTTCAGTTTGGTGTTGATTCTTAGAGTTAGGGCTAAATCACCAAGTGAGACCATCTAGATGTTATTTGTGTGTCAAGGTCTGAACTTTACGTGATTAGCATGCTTGGGAAGGTCAGATCTATGGATTAAAGGAACAGATCTGACCTCAGGAGGTCTATGGATTTTGTGCATGACATGAACTCGCCGAGTCCAAAGATCAGACTCGGCGAGTAGGGTTAGGGTTTCCCGTAAATCACTCAGTGAGTAGACTTGTCGAGTTGGGGAAATAACTCAGTGAGTCATAGGGGGATTAGGGGACTGGAGTTCAAGGCAGAACTCGCCGAGTTGTTCTTAAGACTCGGCGAGTTGAGTCGGGGTGGCCCCGCGATTCATGCCAGGTGTGACTCGTCGAGCAAGGGGAGGAACTCGACGTGCCAAGCGGGACTAAAGAGTTAGTGGACACGTGTAGACTCGCCGAGTCGCCCAAGTGCACTCGACGAGTCGGGTCAAAGTTTGACCATTGACTTTTGTTGACTTTTAGGGTTTGGTCAACAATGTGGCCTTTGAGCTAAAAGAGGGGTAAAATGGTCTTTTGCCTGCTTAGGGTGCCTAGAGAGGGTTGAGTCTAGTCCTGAGAGTTATATTTATGAGAATATTTACTTTATGTGATTAGGCGGAGGCTAGATCATATTTCTACCGAGTCAGAGATTTACCGAGACATCTGAGGTGAGTTTTCTCACTATACTTTACCTAGCGTGGTAACAGAATTATGTGACAGAGTATTTTAGAGTTATATGACAGGGTATTTGCATGTTATTATGTGTTGTGATTTATTGTGATATGCGATATGCATGATTCAGAGTTTACAGAGTTAGGTCCAGTGGGTCCCCAGAGTTATGGGACCAAGAGGGTCCCATGGAGATATTCGACCGGAGGGTCAACAGAGTTACAGCCTTGAGTGGCTGATATGTGTTTATGTGGTATTTTGGGGAACTCACTAAGCAAATATGCTTACAGTGTTATGTGTGGTGTTTCAGGTACCAACGATGATCGCGGGAAGGCGTCGGCATGACTCGTACACACGCACACTGGAGTTTATATGTTTTGATCTTGGGGTTTTGTATTAAGATAATGATGATACAATGTTTTAAAATGTGGATGTGAATGAAATTATATGATTTTTAAAATGCGAAAAATTGTTTAAATTTTTACAGTGTTACAATTTAACGACCCCATGAACTTTAAAAACTATAGAACTTGATAAGAAGCATCTATGTACATGAGTAAAGGAATTCCCAAAGAGTCCATGCACATTCATTTTAGTTTAAAATGACTCTTTATAATTTCAAGTTTCAAACAATCTTATGCACTTTTGGTTCTGTTCTATACCCGAAACCGGTACCGGAACAAAATCGATGCAAACCCATTTTTCAGTTCCTAGAGTCTCATTTTTCGGTACTTGATCGACATATCTTATTCCTAATGAATGTACTTATTTTCAAGAGAATTAAATTGTTTTCAATACATCATTTGTTTTTTGTTTTATACTTTTATAAACATAAAAAGGAAGGCATAAATGATAAATAATAATAATAATAATAATAATAATAATAATAATAATAATAACAACGTCGAAGAATATTACATGTATAATTTGTAATTTATGACAAAGTGTGCATAAAATCTACCTCTTCTAATAAACAAAAGCTAAATATGACACATAAAATCAAGACTTCAAATTAACAACTATTAATTAATTCCAATCAACTAGCAAAATAAACATCATCGTCTTTACTTTGCCATATTATATTAGGCAATAAATCAAAAAATTATATTATTTGAAAATATTAAAACCGTTTCCCTAATCACTTCCCTTCTTATAAACCTCATTAAATAATTTTGTGAATTGGAGAGACCATCACTTTCATAGCTATCCTGGGATAACTTTCTATATCTTTCAATATTATTGTTCTGTTACATTTGAAGATTGGAACCAACAATTAATTTGTCTTGTTGTTCTGTGTGAATGACTTATTGTGTGTGGTTGTGACATCATGAAACGTTTTTTTCATTCCATCCATGGTTTTAAAGTTAACCATTATATGTATCTAGTGTTTTAATATTAATCTGACGAAGTAATTGAACATGTAGAGTGTTAGAGAAGAAGCACAAAAAGTATATGTTTCTTCATCTCCCATTAATGGCCATACGAAACTATCTACAACACCTGTTTGTTTCATGATAATTTATTTGAAACAAAAAAAAAACCCATTTCTTGTGTTGTAGATCCATACCAAATTAATTAATTTTGCATATGACATTGAAGACCAAGAGTTAAGATGTAAGTACATTTCCATGTTGATAGCTTCATTTTATTTACTTCTTTTTATAGTTTATTTTAGTACATTTCATTCGCATTTTAGTTAACTTCCATGCATATTTTCCCTTTTGTTATTTTTATGACCATTTCGGGGTACTTTCTAGTTTCTTGAGCATGATTGCAGATTTTTTTGGAAACTAGCGGAGCGGCACTCTTGGGAGGCGATTGGGCTTGAAGGGAATTGGGGATTTCGTGCTTGATGGCTATGAAGGTGACTCATGGGGTGGACTTGTCAATTGCTTGAAGTCTTGGAAGAATTGAGCTTTAAATTTGAAAGATGCGGGAGAATTCTTGAGTGTGCAAGATCAATATTTGGGAGTTTGCGGAAGTTTAGAGTGATGTGGATAAACAAATTGGGCTTTAATTGAAGAAATATTGAAGAAAAATGGGCTAGGAGTTGATTGGATTCGAACTGGGCCAATGGATTAGCTGCGGGGGCCCAAAACTTGAAGAAGCCCAAAAATACCCGTCAGAGCCCGCAGCCCGCGTAAGATTCCCCGCGGCCCGAGTGGGTTCCTGACTAGGGCAATTTTGGGATTTTGCTAAGAGCTCTATTTTAGGAAGTTTGGTGTGCCTCTTTAGCCTTATCTTGAAGGTCCGATTTTGAGACTTTCTCTTTGGAGTTTGGAGCATTTTTGGAGGCCAAGAACACTTGAAGAATATCTTCTTTTCATCTCTTGAATCTTGTCAAATATTTGGTACAATCTCATCTAACTTTGTTCATTTGAGTTTAGCCATGCTTGGCTAAGCAAATCTTGGTTGACTTTTTGTTGAATCTTTTGAACTTTTGTTGGATGTTGAAGAATCCAAGAACTTGATCTTAAATCTTTATGGAATTGTTTTGTGTTTTATCATATTATCACTACTAGTATGTTTTTATTCATGAGTTTAAATATGTTTGTGGTGATTAGTTGGCTAATTTCTTGATTAAGTAAATGATCCTCAAATTAGCAAGCAACAAATGATTTTTGTGTTGTTTTTGCTTCACACAATCATAAAAACATTTCCTCCAACATGGTGGTGAAAGCATTTGACCCCTCTTGGATTTGGTGACTTTTTGGTTCTTAAAGCTAGTTGACTTTCACTAATTACATGCTATTTGGAATTAGTGACTTTGACTAAGGAAATTGTTATGAGCTTCTCTAGCCATTTCAACAATTAAGAAAAGTCTAGGTAATCTCAAGCTTCTTGGATTGCTATAGCCAAATTAAGGATTTAAATCAAAGTATTGCACCATTGGATTCTAATGATATGTTCATCAAAAGTCAAAGTGAGGAAACTTTAAGTCAACCATTTCTCCTTTATTGATTTTACATCAAACTCTTATTTTTGATGCATTTGTCTATTTAAATCATAGTTAACTCTAGTTTGTTTCAAGTATTTCAAAACACCAAAACCCCTCATTTTATTTTTATTGTCATTTTACAAGTATTTTTACAAAGAGCTTTTTCATAGAGTTATAAATTGAACCAATCTCCATGGATTCGATCCCTTTACCCCTATACACTATTTTAGTGTGTAATATTTAGGGTTATTATTTGTGTTGGCCTCGACGACCACCAAATTTTTGGTGCCGTTGTCGGGGATTGGTTTATTTTTAATCAATTTGTTTCTCTATGCCCAGATCTCAGCGTACAGGTGACTTGATTTACAATCCGGAAATCGAAAAAGAAGCAAGGCGTTTGGCGAAGGAAAAACGAGTTGAACATGGTCAAACTTCTAACCCCCACGGGGACCCGGAGGTTGAAACCGCTTCATTAAGTGATATAGAACCCGATTCTAGTCCCGACCCTCGCCAAGAAATTCTCAAAACACCACCCCTAACACAAAACCCACCCATTATTGAACCAATTGCAATGGCGGACAGAGGAGAAGTTCCCGAAAGAACTTTGAGTCAAATGATGGAGACCGATGTTACACAAACTCCAACCGGTATCAATTACCCGGTTTTGGAAGGAGGCTCGAAGTTGAAGTCAAGTTTAGTCCATCATCTACCAACTTTTCATGGATTGGAGAATGAAGACCCTCATAAGCATTTGAAGATGTTCCACATTATTTGCACTAGCATGAAGCCACAAGGGTCAACCGATGACCAAATCAAGCTAAGGGCATTCCCCTTTTCATTGGCCGATAGAGCAAAAGATTGGTTATTCTATCTTCCACCGGGGTCGATCAACTCATGGACCGACATGGCAAGAGCTTTCCTTGATAAATTCTATCTCGCCTCAAGAGTCTCAAGTCTTAGAAATGAGATTTGTGGAATCCGCCAGGGTCAAAATGAGACTTTCCATGATTATTGGGAGAGGTTCAACAACTTGTGCTATAGTTGCCCACAACACCAAATTTCGGAACAACTCCTCATTCAACACTTCTATGAGGGATTGTTTCCAATGGAGAGAAGACTAGTTGATGCCTCAAGTGGTGGAGATGTCTTTAGTAAAACCCCACAACAAATAAGACAACTTTTCAACACCATAGCCGCAAATTCACAACATTTTGGCCCTCGCCAAGACATGAAGAGAGACACACAACACAAAGTCAATGAAGTGGGAACATCAAATCTTGAGTCTCAAATAAAAGATCTAACCTCCGTTGTCCAAAAGCTAGCCATGGGACAAACTCCACAGGTGATGGTTTGTGGAATATGTGCAACAATGGGACATCCTACGGATATGTGTCCCATCCTTCAAGAAGATGCGGAACATGTGAATGCCACGGGAGAGTTCCAAAACTACCACAACAAACCATCCGGTTACCAAAATGCATATAATTCGAGTTGGAAGCCAAATCCCAACATGAGCTACAACTCAAGACCATTGCCTCAAAATGCATTGGTTAGACCGTCCTATCCACCACCACAACCTCAATACCAACATCAAAAACCACACTATCAACCCAAACCACACCCTCCACATCATCATCAAGAACCTCCTCAATCTCAACCAAGTAGCTCCGGAATGTCTCTTGAAGACATTGTCAAATCTCTAGCCACTAGTACCCAACAATTCCAAAAAGAGACAAGGACTAGTATCTCCAACCTTGAAGCACAAATGGGAGATATAGTTACATCTATAAGCAAGTTGGAATCCCGTGGTAAACTCCCTTCTCAAACCGAAAAGAACCCAAATGTCAATGTGGTGACCTTGAGAAGTGGCAAACAAGCCGGAGAAAGTACTTCAAAGAAGAATCCAAGGGAAGAAGAGGAAGAAATAGAGATCATTCCCATTGAATAACCTATCGTCAAGAACGATGCACAAGTCAGAGCCCTAAAGAATACTACCCCTTTAGTAACACCGATAGCCACTCAACCACCGTTCCCCTCCCGACTTGCAACTTCAAAGAAGAATATGGAGGAGAAAGAGATTTTGGACACCTTCCGAAAGGTGGAAGTAAACATCCCTCTACTTGATGCAATCAAGCAAATTCCGAGATATGAAAAGTTCTTGAAAGAACTTTGCACCAACAAGAGGAAGTTGAAAGGAAACGAGAAAATTTTGATGAATGAAAACGCATCCGCGGTTTTACAAAGGAAACTTCCACCCAAATGCAAAGATCCTGGGATGTTCACGGTTCCTTGCATGATTGGAGATGTCACTTTTAGTAGTGCTATGCTTGATCTTGGTGCCTCTATCAATGTCATGCCCTATTCGGTGTATGAATCATTGAATGTCGGACCCTTAAGTGAAACCGGTGTCATAATCTCTCTTGCGGATAAATCAAGTGTCTTTCCTAAAGGTGTTTTGGAAGATGTCCTAGTGCAAGTGAACCAATTGGTCTTCCCGGCGGATTTCTATGTAATTGATCTAGATGAGCAAGTGTCCTCCAAATCGGCTCTAATCTTGCTTGGGAGACCGTTCTTGAAGACGGTTAGGACGAAGATTGATGTGTATGCGGGAAGTTTGACAATGGAGTTTGATGGCGAAACAATAAGTTTTAATATTTATGATGCCATGAGATATCCTAGTGATGTTTCATCTTTGTACTTTGTTGATGTTGTCGAGCCAATCACTCAAGAATTGTTCGAGTTATCTAACGATGATATATTGGAGATGATCTTAAGCAAAGGATTCGATTGTGGGAAGCTAGCCGAGCAATTAAAACTTTATTCTTTGGATCCGGAAGTTGAAAAGTTGGTAAATAAAATGGAGATGAAGAAATCCACAAGATTAGATGTCAAACAAGTTGAATTGCCCCCAACTCATACAAAATTGCCCCCATCCCTTGTTCAACCACCCGAATTGGAATTGAAGGTCTTACCTCAACACTTGAAGTATGCCTATTTGGGAAAGAATGAAACCCTTCCGGTTATCATTTCAACTCACTTAACCGAATTTGAAGAAGAACAACTCATCAAGGTGTTGAAGGAGCATAAAGAAGCCATGGGATGGACGATTGCGGATATTAAGGGATTGAGCCCCTCCACTTGTATGCACAAGATCTTAATGGAGGATGAATGCAAGCCGAGACGGGACGCACAAAGAAGGTTGAATCCGCCAATGATGGAAGTGGTCAAGAAAGAGATTTTGAAGCTCCTAGATGCGGGGATGATCTATCCAATCTCGGATAGCAAGTGGGTGAGCCTGGTACAAGTCGTTCCAAAGAAGACGGGAATCACGGTGGTCGAAAACAACAAAGGTATGATGGTCCCCACCTGTGTGCAAAACGGGTGGAGAGTATGTATTGACTACCGCAAACTCAATGCAAGCACACGAAAAGATCATTTCCCATTGCCTTTCATTGACCAAATGTTAGAAAGGTTGGCCGGGAAATCTCATTATTGTTGTCTAGACGGGTACTCCGGTTTTCACCAAATCCCGGTGGCACCAGAGGACCAAGAAAAGACAACTTTTACATGTCCATTTGGCACTTTCGCATACCGTAGAATGCCATTCGGATTGTGTAAT
Source organism: Lactuca serriola (assembly GCF_051521515.1). Lineage (NCBI taxonomy): Eukaryota > Viridiplantae > Streptophyta > Magnoliopsida > Asterales > Asteraceae > Lactuca > Lactuca serriola. The sequence goes on along the minus strand of NC_136416.1, from coordinate 81,173,133 downwards.
GCCTCGGCCACTTTCCAACGTTGTATGGTTAGTATCTTTTCGGAATACATTGAAAACATAATTGAGGTTTTTATGGACGATTTCACGGTATATGGCAACTCCTTTCAAGAGTGTTTGACCAATCTCACCAAAATTTTAAAAAGATGCATTGAGACAAATTTGGTTCTAAATTTTGAAAAATGCCATTTCATGGTGAGTCAAGGTCTCATTTTGGGTCACATTGTGTCTAAAAAAGGAATTGAGATAGATAAGGCCAAAATTGATGTTATTCAAAGCTTACCTTACCTGACTTGTGTTCGGGAAGTTCGTTCTTTTTTGGGCCATGCAGGTTTCTATCGAAGGTTCATCAAGGATTTTTCAAAGATAACAAGACCAATGTGCCAACTCTTGCAAAAGGAGGTTGATTTCGAGTTCAACGAGGCGTGCAAAGAAGCTTTTGACAAGCTCAAAGAGTTGCTTACATCCGCCCCCATCATGCAAGCACCAAATTGGGATCTCCCCTTTGAGATCATGTGTGATGCAGGCAACTATACGATAGGCGCCGTTTTGGGTCAAAAGAACGGGAGGGCCTCCCACGTGATCTATTATGCATCAAGGACACTAGACAATGCTCAAAGCAACCACTCTACCACGGAGAAAGAGCTATTGGTCATAGTGTTTGCTTTGGAGAAGTTTCGGCAATATCTACTTGGCACCAAAGTCATAGTGTATTCGGATCATGCGGCTCTCAAGTACTTGATGACAAAGAAAGATGCAAAGCCGAGACTCATCCGGTGGATCCTACTGTTACAAGAATTTGACATGGAAATCCGGGATAAGAGCGGATGCGAGAACCTCGTGGCCGATCATCTAAGCCGGATCACTTCAAATGAAACTCCTCTCCCGTTGCGGGACGAGTTTCCGGATGAGCATCTCTTTTCCCTTACTCAATCTATTCCTTGGTATGCCGATATCGTTAACTTTTTGGTCACAAAAAGGTATCCCGACACATCCACACGTGCTCAAAAAGACAAGTTGAAAAGTGATGCAAAATATTATGTGTGGGATGAGCCTTATTTGTGGAAACATTGTCCCGATCAAATCATTAGGCGATGTGTACCCCAACAAGAGCGCCAATCCATTTTGCAATTTTGTCATGAATTTGCTTGTGGGGGACACTTCGTACCTAGCCGAACCTTGAGAATGGTTCTTGAAAGTGGACTATTTTAGCCAACCATGTCACGCGACTGCTACTTGTTTTGCAAAAGTTTTGAACGGTGTCAAATGACGGGAAACATTTCGCAAAAAAGCCAAATGCCCCAAAATCCAATCCTTGTGTGTGAAACTTTTGACATATGGGGGATTGATTTCATGGGCCCATTTCCTGTTTCGTTTGGCAACGTTTACATCTTGCTCGCGGTTGACTATGTTTCTAAGTGGGTTGAGGCCAAAGCCACAAGATTGGATGATGCCAAAACAGTTATCGAGTTTTTAAAATCTAATGTGTTTGTGAGATTTGGTATGCCTAGGGCTTTGATTAGTGATAGAGGGACGCACTTTTGCAACAAAATGATGGAAGCTTTATTGAAAAAGTACAACATGACCCATCGTGTCTCTACCGCCTATCACCCTCAAACAAATGGTCAAGCAGAGGTTTCGAATCGTGAAGTGAAGTCTATTCTAGAGAAAACAGTGAATCCGACAAGGAAGGATTGGAGTTTGAGGCTAGACAATGCCTTATGGGCCTATCGGACTGCATACAAGACCCCGATAGGAATGTCCCCGTTTAGGTTGGTCTTTGGAAAGCCATGTCATCTTCCCGTCGAGTTAGAGCACCGTGCATTTTGGGCGGTCAAGCAATGCAATTTCAATATTGACGAGGTGGGAAGGCATAGGAAACTTCAACTCCAAGAGCTAGAAGAATTGAGAAACGACTCCTATGAAAACGCAAGGATTTACAAGGAGAAAACGAAGCTCTTCCACGACAAGTCCATCACCCGGAAGCATTTTGAACCGGGGCATAGGGTCTTACTATACCATTCACGACTGAAGTTATTTCCAGGCAAGCTAAGGTCAAGATGGATTGGACCTTTTGTTGTGATTAAGACCTTTGACCATGGGGCGGTGGAAATTCAAAGCGAAAAGACGGGACAAATTTTCAAAGTCAATGGGCACCGGTTGAAGCCATTCTATGAAGGTTTCAGTGCTAATGCCCTTGAAATCATCCATTTGGATGTCCTGATGTGTTGAAGAAAGCTAGGAGGACGTCTCGCCAAAGACGTTAAAGAAGGGCATTTTTGGAAAGCAATGTGCTTTCACCATTTTTTCAAATTCTAATAAATCATTTTACTCCAATTTTTGAAAGGTCTCACCAATCGATCCCCATTTTACTCCAAATTTTGTCAAATTTTTGATACCGGGCCTTACGAGGATCGTTTTGGCTTGAAAAATCAGTTTTTTTTGGAAAAAATCCCATTTTTGATGTACAGCATAGCCCGCGGGCAGCCCGCGGCCCGAGCCCAGCCCGCGTTAAAGGTCAGAAGGTTCAGAAGGTTTTCCAGCAAGTAGACGCGGCCAGCCCGCGTGGGCCAAAGCTCAAATTCAATTCAGTACCCGCGGCCCACGCCTGACCCGCGTGGATTTTCGAAGCACTTGGCAATTTTTTTGGGCAAACCAGTTCCCGCGGCCAACCCGCGGCCCGCGTTCAACCCGCGCAGAAGTCATTTTTTTAGCTGTTGGATCTGCTGTGTTCGAGGAGGCTAGACGCGGCTAGCACGCGGCCCGCGCCCAGCCCGCGTGTTGGTCGTTTGACTGATGTTTTGAGCTGTTGACTGCCTTGACTTTCGTTGACCAAGAGATTTAATGAGTTGACCAAAAATTGACCGGGTTTGACCTTCCTTGACCAAAGATTAAACACCTCCATCACCCTTCTTCTTCATCATTCAAGCCCTACAAATTCCTCTATTTTCTCTCTAGAAGCTTAAGAACACTAAACCCACTTCTCACAAAAATCCATTTTCCCGGAGTTCTACCAGTCGGAATCTCGCGAAACCACCGCCATTCTTCTCCATTTTTCATCCTCTACAAACCCCACCCAAATTCCAGTCCGATCTGTGGCCGGAATTCCGGGCGCCACCACCACCCACCACCACCTTCTTTCGCATTTTCCGGCCAACTCCGGCCACCATTGGAGAATCCGAGCACGGGGTTTTGTTTCTCTCATCAAGAGCTTTCTAGTCATACCAATCTTCCCGCAAAAACTCATGAAAATTTTCCATCTAATTCCGGGTGCCGCCACTCCATTCGCCGGAATGTCATCTTGAAGCTAGTTTGTGGGGTTGTTTTAGCGATTAAAGCGTCAAATACGGAGCAAAATATACGTCTTGACGAAATCTTTTTGGTGGCACTAGTTCATCCCGGGTCTAAGAAATTGGGTAATCTCATTCCTATAACTTGATTGTTTACATCCCAATTTCCCATTTATTGTTGGTATTGTGTGCCTTTATTGTGGCTGAAAATTATTATTGGTAAAATTTTGTCCCGAATAAATGTCAAAGCGTGCAAAAACGGGACGGGAGCAACTTCCTCTAAAGGAGGGTCGAAGGGAAAATCCAAGGATCCCCCGTTTCGTTTGTTGAACCGTGAGGACCGTAAAACTTATGATTTTCTCGTTTCAAATAAGCGTCAAGTCAAGTCAACGAAATTCCTCCATAGGGAATCTTTTGCTAGTCTTGGGGTGCTCGATGGAGTCCAAGCGTTATTTAACAACATCGGGTGGGGTCAATTCCTCTATAACCGTGCCGCCACCTATGTTGAACCCACCTTGGAATTTCTTGCCACATTCAATTCCGAGGAGGAAGCCCAAACTGTCACCTTCCAAATGCTTGGTGAGAAACGATCCCTACCGCATCGGGTCGTGAACACCCTGATGGGCACTCCAGTGGACAACCTATATTACCAATATGACCCATGGCCCGGAAACTTCAATGAGCATTACTTTTGGCAACAAATTACCAACGAGCCACAATACTCATCGTCTTCGTCAAAGGCCTCCTCCATAATCCACCCATGTTTGCGCCTAGCGCATCGAGTTCTCACATGCACCATTTTCGCCCGCTCCAAAGTGGGACAAATTTCAAAGGCGAGATTATTTTTTCTTTGGTGCATGACTCGTGAGAACGGTCTGCGGCCTGATTTTGCCTCCTTTTTCTTCACCAAGTGTTACAACCTCATAACTATGGACAAAGGAGACATTTTCATTGGGGGAATAATCACCCTCATTGCATCCCGGCCACCGCTTCAACTTCATCTCTCTACTCTTCCATTCGAGAAGGCTTTCGGCCCCTCTAGTCTTGACGGCAACGCACTTCGCCGAATGCAACTCATCCGGGATTCGGTCGTCGGTCCCATGTGGATCCTTGACAACCAACCATACCTCATTCTCCCCCATGAGTATATACGGAGTTTTGAGCCGACCAATCCCGAGCAATGGATCATTCCATCAGACTACCCTCCACCTATAGATGGTGAGGATGACCAGTTTCAGCCTGCACAGCAATTCGCCGAGCCTCAGTTTCAGCCGCAGCAGCAGGGGGGACACGAAGTCCCACCATATTTCCCCCCTACGTTCTTTGATCAATTCTCCACAATGTTCTCCACGGTGTAGCGCATCGATACCCAAACGCAAGAGAATACGAGAGCCATCCAAGATGTGGCGAGTCGCGTTGGTCGATTGGAGTAGTCCTTCCCTCCCATTTCCCGCCAGGTCCAAGATATATGGGACTAACATTATCGCCACGGGCATTTCCCGCCACCCGACCCACCGATTTAGGTCCTTTGTTTGTTCTTAAGCTTGGGGTGGGGCATTTCCCTTATCTTTTACTTTTTCATGCACTTTTAGCTAGGTTGCATAACATTATAGTATTAAGCTAATTTTCATTCATTTTTTTATTTATTTAAAATTCCAAAAAGATTTTATTTTCTTCTTTTTCACCTTTTATATTTTTGCATAACATTTAGCCTAAGGCATTAGCATTCATGCATTTTTGTTGTCTGTTTATACTCACCTCTCTTGGATACCATGGAACAGGTTCACAGTTATTGTATCATTATTGGTCCAGGATCTTGTTGCTATCTCACCCATCGAACCGGGACCATTGGCTGCAGTTTGGGATTTCATACTTGGGATCAGATGTTGGTAGCTTAAAGGAGTAAGTGATCATGACCAGGTAGTTTCATGAAAAATTATGCATACAATACTAACAACTGTAGGATATACTATAGCAATGGATGTTCTTAGCCTTGCGGTCACTACCGCCGAGAGGATCACACTTGATCATGTTTGAACTGTTAGGATGAAGCATTGGTGCTTGTCCCAGAGTATAATCCATATCCGGTCTCTTTACATCACCATATCTTTTTGCGATTTTCTTAGAAATTTAGAGAGTCTTTTAGTCCACATTTGGACATTTTCATTATCTTTGAAAAAACCACAAGTGTGAAAAGGAGCTTACATTACATCTTTATGCTCCACACATGGTTATTTTCACACTTAGGCCATTCGGATTATATCATTACCCTTTCGGTTACACTTACACACCTTTGGGAACCAAATTTTGAGTCAAAGGGTTTCTTGTTAAAAATTTCGATAGTTAATACATTACCTTAAAAAAAACAAAAACAAAAAGAAGCATGCAAATTTTCAGTTGCAACTATCTTAGATAGGTGGCCGGTTCAATTATTGAACAAATTTCCCAACATCTTGGTCACCCGGCGTTTGATATTCATTTGTATAGGTCTGTTTTATTGTATATAGATCGAGTTGTTCTTTTTTTCGCAAATTGGTGATGTTAGGGAGACTGTCGAGTCGGATACTACGGGAGGTTTGGGCCAACACTAAGTGAACCGATTCCTACAACGGTGCCCGAGCGATTAAACCAAGTTACACATGAGAGAAACCGACAGACGTGAGATCAGAGTGTGCACTTAAAGAAGAGCTCCACCCGAGCCCATCCAGTTGCTTTCTCCCTACTACAGATGTTATTCATTGTATGCATGTTCCATTGAGGCTGCGACTGCTCATCCCTCCTTACTCACCTAAAGGAGTTATCCCGGCTGTGGTTTATGGTCCCATTGTCATCGGATGAAAAAGTTGTGAGACAGCAGCGAGATCAATTCTGACCATGTTGACTAACATCGAACAGGTTCCATGGTTCTATCCATTCTTTTTTATTTCTAGGGTAGTTCGTCCCAAGTTCATTTAGTCTTCTCTTACTTGAGGACAAGTAAGGTTTAAGCTTGGGGTGATTTGATAGCTTCATTTTATTTACTTCTTTTTATAGTTTATTTTAGTACATTTCATTCGCATTTTAGTTAACTTCCATGCATATTTTCCCTTTTGTTATTTTTATGACCATTTCGGGGTACTTTCTAGTTTCTTGAGCATGATTGCAGATTTTCTTGGAAACTAGCGGAGCGGCACTCTTGGGAGGCGATTGGGCTTGAAGGGAATTGGGGATTTCGTGCTTGATGGCTATGAAGTTGACTCATGGGGTGGACTTGTCAATTGCTTGAAGTCTTGGAAGAATTGAGCTTTAAATTTGAAAGACGCGGGAGAATTCTTGAGTGTGCAAGATCAATATTTGGGAGTTTGCGGAAGTTTAGAGTGATGTGGATAAACAAATTGGGTTTTAATTGAAGAAATATTGAAGAAAAATGGGCTAGGAGTTGATTGGATTCGAACTGGGCCAATGGATTAGCTGTGGGGGCCCAAAACTTGAAGAAGCCCAAAAATACCCGTCAGAGCCCGCGGCCCGCGTAAGATTCCCCGCGGCCCGTGTGGGTTCCTGACTAGGGCAATTTCAGGATTTTGCTAAGAGCTCTATTTTGGGAAGTTTGGTGTGCCTCTTTAGCCTTATCTTGAAGGTCCGATTTTGAGACTTTCTCTCTGGAGTTTGGAGCATTTTTGGAGGCCAAGAACATTTGAAGAATATCTTCTTTTCATCTCTTGAATCTTGTCAAATGTTTGGTACAATCTCATCTAACTTTGTTCATTTGAATTTAGCCATGCTTGGCTAAGCAAATCTTGGTTGACTTTTTGTTGAATCTTTTGAACTTTTGTTGGATGTTGAAGAATCCAAGAACTTGATCTTAAATCTTTATGGAATTGTTTTGTGTTTTATCATATTATCACTACTAGTATGTTTTTATTCATGAGTTTAAATATGTTTGTGGTGATTAGTTGGCTAATTTCTTGATTAAGTAAATGATCCTCAAATTAGCAAGCAACAAATGATTTTTGTGTTGTTTTTGCTTCACACAATCATAAAAACATTTCCTCCAACATGGTGGTGAAAGCATTTGACCCCTCTTGGATTTGGTGACTTTTTGGTTCTTAAAGCTAGTTGACTTTCACTAATTACATGTTATTTGAAATTAGTGACTTTGACTAAGGAAATTGTTATGAGCTTCTCTAGCCATTTCAACAATTAAGAAAAGTCTAGGTAATCTCAAGCTCCTTGGATTGCTATAGCCAAATTAAGGATTTAAATCAAAGTATTGCACCATTGGATTCTAATGATATGTTCATCAAAAGTCAAGGTGAGGAAACTTTAAGTCAACCATCTCTCCTTTATTGATTTTACATCAAACTCTTATTTTTGTTGCATTTGTCTATTTAAATCATAGTTAACTCTAGTTTGTTTCAAGTATTTCAAAACACCAAACCCCCCCCCCCCCCCCATTTTATTTTTATTGTCATTTTACAAGTATTTTTACAAAGAGATTTTTCATAGAGTTATAAATTGAACCAATCTCCGTGGATTCGATCCTTTTACCACTATACACTATTTTAGTGTGTAATATTTAGGGTTATTATTTGTGTTGGCCTCGACGACCACCACATGTGTTTTTGTTTTCTTTTGATTTCTCATTTATTTTCAAATTTAGTTTTCCCGGGTTTACAAATCCGTGATTGTATTTGAAGATGCAAGTCAAATTTCATTTGCTGATAGTTATGCATGTTCTTAGAATTTGAATCTGAAATGAGTGTTGATGATTCTAATCTTAAGCCAAATTATAAAATTACTTAAATCCAATTTTACTGCTCAAGTATTTATCTTAAATCTGATTTCGTCTTATAGGGTATATAGTTAATTAATAACCACAAGATTATACTTGCAGGTATTGGATATCTCTATACATGATTTTAATCGGTTCTAATTACATGTTTTAATTACCTTTACATACCCATATCACTAGGGATGTGCTTCAGGCCGGAACTGACCCGAATAGCCCGAAACCCGAATTGGATGAAAAGTGGGAACCGAAACCCGGACCAATTATACTAATTCAGGACCGGTTCGGTTAGGGTAATACGAGTTTCGATTCGGGTAATACAGGTTTCGGTTTTGTTATAAACCCGAAAGGACCGAAATAACCAAAATAAAAATTTACACTATGCTTTTGAACTGAATAACCCAAATAAACCGAAATTACCCGAGTAACCTAAATAAACCGAAATGACCCGAATAACCCAAATAAGGAAATTTTATATCTAGTTCAAGAAAAAAAAATATATTAATTTCTTTATTCCTGAACTAGATGTATAATTTCTTTATTTGGGTTATTCGGGTTATTTCAGTTTATTTGGATTATTCATATCATTTTGGTTTATTTGGGTTATTCGGTTCAAATGACTAGTCACTTTCCGGGTCGGCCTTTTTGCCCCGATTAAAACTTTATTCGGGTAACCCGAACCGAATAACCCAAAACACAAACTGAAAAAAATAAATATTTGAGAACTGACCCAAATAACTTATTCAGTCCTAATTCGGGTCGGTCCGGTCCGAATTACGGTTTTAGTTTTGGCATTAGGTCCGAAAAGCACATCCCTACAGATCACAATCTCAACCAAACACACTTGAATATTTATAATATCAACTTCTAACAAAATCGGTAATTTAATATTGTAAAAAACATGGCAAATTTAAATCAACACTAACATGGTTTAGAATATTCATATTTTGTGATACAATAATGCAAATCATAATATAAATAAAAAATAAGGATGGTGCTAAAAAACCTCTTTGAGGATTTTAAGTGTATTGTTTTTTCATCAAATCTAAGCTCGTCTGTTATATCCACTACTAACCACTATAATGATAGGTATTACATCATCGCCACAATACCTACACACTAACCATTGGATACCTATCAATATATCCTCTTATTTTTTTAAAAAGTAATATATATATATATATATATATATATATATATATATATATATATATATATATATATATAGGGCTAGGTTATAATATGGATAACATTTATTGTGTAGTCGTAAAGAAAATTCTAGACCAACGGATGAGTAGAATGAATGACTATGATCTAAGGGTCTATGGTATTATAATGGGATAACATATACCATATAATCATCTAAATTTCAGCACAATGATATTTTGGTCAATTTAACTATATTTAAAAAAAGGAAAATTTCGAATTTAAAGGGATAATTATCTCTTAATTTAAAAAATGTGAATTTTTAAATTAATTTTATTTTAATTCCAACGTAATTTTTTATATAAACCGATTTTGTTCTGTCGGAATGACAAAATGTTAGCCATGAACTAGTAATGATATTTTTGATTCATTAAGAGGGTGTTTGGGAGTGCTTTTTTAACTAGAAAAGTGCTTTTAGATAAAAGTGTTTATTTGCTTATAGTGGTGGTAAAAAGAGTTTTTTTAAAAGTGTTTGGATAAGCTTTTATAGTGAAAAAGTCAATAAATCAATAAGTTAAAAAGTGCTTTTTGAAGTTATTTTGGCTGAAAAGCCATAAACAGTTTCAAAAAGCCATGTTTTGCATGCTTATTAAAAAGTGCTTATTGAAGCTTATGGAAAAGCTATTTTGAAAAGTGCTTTTGAGTTTGCCAAACACTTTTTTTGGCTTATTAGCTTTTCAAAAAGCCAATAAGCAAATAAGCACTTTTCAAATGCAATCCCAAACACCCCCTAATTCTTAAAGAATAAAACTATAAACAATAATTATATTCATTCTGGAAAAAAATATGACAAGTAATGGTTAAAAATTACATTATTCTTAATGATTAAAACTAAGAATGGTTAAAAAAGAGAAAAAAAAAGAACATCAAATTCTAACAAAGACACTAATCCATTTTGAAAGAATATTTTTGCTATGATTTTTGAAATCTTTTGCAAAAGAATATCGCTATTCTTGAAAGAATCCACATTCTCCTTCTTGGTTCGTTCGTAGATGACATTCTGTGAGAATGACATTCTCTAAGAATTGTCTAGATAATCGACTTGATTCCAACCATTCTTATGAGAATAACATTATGTGAGAATACAATTCTATTAGAATGATAGGAAGTTTTGTAAGAATACTATTCTCTTCGTATGATATAGAAGCAAATTTCAACCATTCTTATGAGAATGACATTCTATAAGAATACCATTCTATTAGAATGATAGGAAGTTTTGTTGGACCTTCAAAAACATAAAAAAAATCCAAATTAGGGTTTTAATAAGATAAAATAAAATAAAAATGAAATTTGTTTCTATATCATACAAAGATACAAGAATTAGAAGCTTTTATATATTAATTATTAACGTATGATGATAACAAAGTCTAAAAATTAACCTTTGGATTAAAAGCTTTTATATATTAGTTTCATCTGTACGACTTCAACCTTAGAATTTTCTACATTATCATAATTTTTTAATAGTCAATGATCTTAATTATGTAACTTGACTTGATATATTGGTAATTTTATCACAGTAGCTCCAGACGTTTAGAAGGCCAAGTCGCATACTGAAGAATCTATATGATTATTTGTTTCAAATGTTTAAGAACCTATAACATTACATATACCAAATTGTGTTTATATAAGCATTTCATGAGCTCATAGCATCAACAATGTACATACACATTAACAGGATTCATGCAAATAACTGAGTTAGAATGTCGATCATGGATGTTGTTTCTCACTGTATGTTATAAGAGTTAGAATAAGAAATTACATGTGTTTCTTCATTGGGAGAGTTCACCCAAATCTTGTTTGATATCAAAAAAATCAAATCATGGAATGTTGATCGATCAATGGTTGTTGATATTACGTGGAAGGAAGTCTTTGAACATTGGGTACACACCGAGGTTTTATTTTGTAAACGTAATCAGGTTATGAACGAAACGACGGCAAAGGGTTTTGGAGATGATGGCAAAGGTGTGATGATATAAAGGGAGACTCAATTATTTATCCAAGATTATAGGCATCTAATTTGGAATGTCATTTAATCCATGTTTAATATTACTAAAGTACCCTTATATATTAATTATTAATTAAATTTTTATTAAAATCCTATTGGTTCTTACAACCACACAGTAGATATCAATCCACATATGAACCTAACTCTCTCTCTCTCTCTCTCTCTCTATATATATATATATATATATATATATATATATATATATATATATATATATATATATATATATATATATATATATATATATATGTATACCGTTTGGTGCGGTTAGGCGGTTATTTTTGTGATGCGTTTTTTTTCGGTTATTAACCACATTGATTTGGTGTGGTTATTTTGTGTGATTTTTAACCTCAGTGTAGGGTTCAAACGGTTTTAAAAGTTCAAACATATTACTTGTAATAATAATAATAATAACAAGAATAATGTATGAGACAATTAACTTAAATCACAAACAACTACTATCTTAAAAACGTGAAATCACTAGTAATTAACAATAAATATCTTAAAATTGTGAAATTTCACCATTTTCCAAAGTTAAACATAACAAAAAACAACACTTTTGTCTTCTAAAGTTTTGTCCTTCTTTCATATATGAAACTTATCTTATTTTTAATATTTAATATAGTAATAATTACTAAAAAAAACTGTATATAATATATGTGGTGCGGTGTGCTTTTTTTTGCTGTTTTTGAAAACTAATAACTGCACCGCACCGCAAATTTACGGTTTTTGAAAAACTGAAAACCTCACCATCTATTTTTATTGCGGTTGCGGTTTATTGGTTGCGATTTTTGCGGTTAATTTTAGTTGCGGTGCGGTTTTTGCTCACCTCTAGAAAGAATTAGAGATAGATAGAAAGAAAAAGAATGTAATTGCATGTGGTCTTTCGTGGTATACACAACAATGCACCACGACCACTACCAACAACTAACCAGACATTTATATAAAGAGACATAGTTTTTAATTAGTGATATAAATCTTTAATGTTTTAACCTAAAGTAAATATTGAAGGCTACGATCCAAAATACAATTCACAACAAAGAAAAGTGATGCCATAATCTAATTATGATTTTATCAGGTAGGTAATACAAATTTACCAACTTCTAACCTGAAATTGCTAGATCATCTGAGATTTATTGAATCTTATCAATACCATGTTTAATCTCAGATTATGTTCTTCAAATTTGTGACTGTGATACCGATGATCAAAAATAAGATGTGAATAACCATGCAAACGTGCTTGACAAGCTCGATGTCATTTATCATCTCGAATTAATGTGTCTGTAAACCACACACGCTCCCTTAAAAATGATAATTTTTGATTTGTCCATCACTCAACTTTATAGTCCCAAATTAGTGTGTTGGTTAACCACACACGCTCCACTACTGACCTATAAAGAGTGATGTGTGTTTTAATGGATTAACATACATTTCACATTTTGTTATAAAGTAACTAGAGTTGAGATTTATTAAAAGGTTTTGTTACTTTATGGTAGACAAAATTGCAAAAATGGTCCCTGTGGTTTTTCATTTTATGTGGCTACGGTCCAAACGTTGTGTTTTAATGGATTAACATACATTTCATATTTTGTCCTAAAGTAACTAGAGTTGAGATTTATTAAAAGGTTTTGTTACTTTATGGTAGACAAAATTGCAAAAATGGTCCCTGTGGTTTTTCATTTTATGTGGCTACGGTCCAAACGTTTGAAAAGTTAAAGATTTGGTCCTTTTCAACAAATTTTGTTGTGGTTTTGGTCCCTCATCCGTTAAGTTTAACTGGTTGGCTGTTAACTTCCTTAAAATGACAATTTTACCCCAGGGACCATTTTCACAGTTTTGTCTTTTACGGTTTTACCATACTATAACGACCATTTTTGCATACATTCTTTTTTATTTTATTGAAGTATTATATATTAATAGATATTATTTTTAATATATAATCTTATATATTAATAAATATTGTTTTATTATATTATTAATGTATTTTAGTTGATTTTTTTTTAATTTTTTTTTTGTTGAAATAAATTTTTTTATTGAATTGTTATATATCAATACATATAGTTTTTAATATATGATATTTATATCATAATAAATTTATATTATTGGATTATAAATTTTTTAGTTAATTTTTGTAATTCCTTTTTTTAATTATTTTTTATTAGATTATTACTTTTAATTTATTATTTTCTTCATATACTAAATATTGTTTTATTGGATTATTTATTTATTTTAGTTAATTCAATTTTTTTTATCGAATTAATTCTTTTTTATTGAATTATTATATATCGGTAGATATAGTTTTTAATATTTAATATTTATATAATAATAAATATTATATTATGAGATTATTATATATTACAAAACATTATTTTATTGAATTATTAATTTCTGCTAGTTGATTCTTTTTATAATTTTTTTTGTAGATCAATTCTTTTTTATTAGATTATTATATATCAATAAATATTATTTTTAATATATAAGTGGTGGTGGTGGTATTTTTCTTATGGTTTCTCATTATAAGCTACATGAAATGAAGGTGTTTGGCAATGATCCTAATGATTTCGATGATGTGAGACGATGATTTTGCGTATCTCACAACTTTGTCGTGGAACCAATAAAAATAACAAGAACTATTATTATAATTTAAAAATAAATTAATAATCCAGTGAAATAATATTTAGTATATGAAGAAAATAATAAATTAAAAGTAAATATCCAATAAAAAGCAGTTTAAAAATAAGAAATTACGAAAATTAACTAAAAGAAAATAGTAATCCAAAAATATAATATTTATTATGATATAAATATTATATATTAAAAACTATATGTATTGACATATAGCAATTCAATAAAAAAGAATTACTTCAACAAAGTTTTTTCTTTAAAAAGAATAACTAAAATAAATTAATAATCCAATAAAACAATATTTAGTATATACAGAAAATAATAAATTAAAAGTAATAATCCAATAAAAAATAAATTTAAAAACAGAATTATAAATATTTAATAAATAAATATAATAATCCAATAATATAATATTTATTATGATATAAATATTATATATTAAAAACTATATGTATTGATATATAATAACTCAATAAAAAGAATTACTCCAACAGAAAAAAATTACAAGAATCAACTAAAATAAATTAATAATCCAACAAAGCAATACTTATTAATATATAATATTATACATTAAAAATAATATTTATTAATATTAACTATAATAAATGAAGATCCATTTTGCCACATGTCAATCTCTCATGAGTTTTGACACTTGTTATTTTGTGATATTTTTGAAATAAATAATATCTACATGTCAATTCTTAGGTTTTTCAAATTTTAAAATTAAAAAGCACATAATATTTATATATTTATATATGTAAAGTATTAAATGTCATAAATATTATATTAAATTACAATTAATAAATTTTTTTATTTTTTATTTTAAAATTTTATTTTAAAAAATATTTTATTTTTTACACTTTAATATTTAATTTCTTTGTTATTCAACCCGTGTAATACACGAGTTTTACACGTAGTATATAATACTTCAATAAAATAAAAAAGAATGTATGCAAAAATGGTCCTTATAGTATGGTAAACGAACTGCGAAAATGGTCCCTGAGAGTAAAATTGTCATTTTAAAAAAAGTTAACAGCTAACCAGTTAAACTTAACAGATGAAAGACAAAAACCACAACAAACTTGTTGAAAAGGACCAAATCTGCAACTTTTCAAATGTTTGAACCATAACCACATAAAATGAGAAATTGCAGGGACCATTTTTGCAGTTTTGTCTTTATGGTATCATACTTTTAGAGGTTATGTCCATCAAATCCGTTCGGATAACGACCGTCCACCATATAAGGGAGCGGTGGGTGAGAGTGTACACCTATTCAACGATTATGTTATAGGCCGTTATCCTTATACTAACCTTAGAGTATAACTTCGTGAATGAGGCATACTATTGATTTGACTGACTTGCTTGTACATATAATATATTAAACATTATATATATATATATATATATATATATATATATATATATATATATATATATATATAAGGTGTATATTAAACTTTTCAAAATACTAGGGTTTAAAATCAATTTTCGAATTAAACAGTTAATAATTAATTAATTTTAAACTAAATGATGATTTAATCTTTTTATCTTAATTAAACAAATTTAAATCATATTATTTACCAATTAAACAATTAATTAAATAAATTTAAATCATATGGATTAAATAATTATTTACCAATTAAACATTTAATTAAATAATTCACATTTAATCCTAATCCCTTAGCCTTCTAATTTTTAAAAAGGATAGGGTTCATCAAGTTTTAATTATTCGAATTTAAGTCATATTAAAATAATAATCAAGGAAACTAGAAACCCTAGGGATATGCATATCAATTTTCGAAAATAAGGGTGTAACGACCCATTTTACAAAGAAAAATTTTCATTTTTGATTAATCAAAACCAAGTGCATTAACCGTGGGTTCTCAAACATTTGTTTTCAAATCAACATTTATTACATCATTGTTTCCCTTTTTAAAACACCAGAGGGTCCCAAACACCAAAAGAAAAGAGATAGAGTGCACACCACGTCATCACGCCTTGCCCTTGACCTTAGGCTCAGAAGTACCTGAAACAAATCAACAACCTGTAAGCGAATGCTTAGTGAGTTTCCCAGAGCATACCACACACAATCACATACACACAACCTGATAGCTAATAGAGCTATACACATACCACATAAATCAAGCAATACGATCCAGCAAAAGTGTCATGGGTTACCCGCATGGTCTTTACCTAGGACTGCCATGGGTTACCCCAATGGCCTTACGTCCAATGCCATGGGCTACCCCACATGGACTTTACTTAGGAACGCCATGGGCTACCCCACATGGTCTTATATCCAATGCCTCGGGCTCCCCCCGGGGTCTTCCATTCCAACATAACAACACATAACATATCAATCCACAAATGAATAACATACACATAACATTTTCACATAATGGGTCAGCCTTGGTGCCTTAGACCCATAGGTATGATGAGAAGACCCACCTCCGTCCGATGAATACTAGTACTGTCCTACTCTCTAAAATAATAACAATAGTAACACAATCAATGATAGGTCATTAATTACCACAAGGAAGGCCCACCCTTCAAACATTACCCCCTAATGCCCAATTACCCTAATATTGCAAATGGGCCCCAAAGTCCAAGTCCAATTCCCTCAATGGGTCCTTTGGCCCAATAAGACCCCACCAATATGTCCTAGGCCCAAATGGATGAAAAGGCCTCTAACTCATTGAATCCAATCAAACCCAACAGCCAAATGAGGTCCAAAGGCCCAAAACAGTTTAGGGTCCGACTGGGCTGCGTACGCTCAACATACCACCCTGGTACGCACAGCATAATGGGATTTCAGAGACTACATGCTGCGTACATCCAGTTGCGCCCGGCGTACACCCATGTTAAGCACTTTTTCCATTAAATGCTTAATGCTCGAGTCATTCACGTCCAAAAGCTAGATCTAAGTCTGAAAAGATGTCCTAAGGCATAAAGTTGGCAACTTTATGCCCTTGCATGCCTCAAAAATGCCCAACAACCCCATTAAGACCTTTCCAAGGTCCGTAATCCATGCATGAGACCAATACATCCATCAAGATCTCATTTTTATGTCTCTAAATGACTAAGGGACCTCAGATCTGACCTTCCCACCTCATGGAGTAGCTTATCTCATCAAATGAGGTTTAAAATCAACCAAAAAGGGACAAACTAGACACCCTAGCTAGATCTAAAGGTTTAAATGGCAAAGTGCAAACTTTTTACCTTTAGAAGCCTTGAAAGATGTCCACAATACACATTCTTGAAGAATTAAATCGTCCCAAGCTAGTCTAGCAAATCACCTTCTTGAAAGAACTCCTAAAATGCTCACCAAAAGCCTCTTCTTAAGCTCAAACACTCAAACTCAGCTAAAATTGTAGCACCTGGTTCCTGGTACGTAAATCTTATTTGAGTATTTCTCTTCTTTTAGCCTTGGACTCGGCGAGTCATAGGTCCGACTCGCCGAGTAGATACGGGACCCGGGACACGTTTAAGTTGGTGACTCGGCGAGTCCATATTCCGGACTCGACGAGTCACCGCTGTTGGATGAAACCCTAAGTTTCAGGGGTTTGCACCTTATTTAAACTCTCTTTCCGCCCCAATCTCGCCCCCATTCACCCTCAGAGCCCTGTATCTCTCTCTAGCCTTGTTTCCTTGTGAGTTTGAAGTGTTTTTGTGGTGTTCTTGAAGCTTTTGAGGAGAAAGAAGAGTGAATCAAGAAGAGGAGAAGGAGGCCAAGCATCTCTATGCCATTCCAACATTTCCCCTGAGGTATAACTCGTTTCCCCTCTGTTTGTAAGCTTATTGTCCCTTATAGCTCCATTAAAGTCCTCTTTGAACCCTTTCCAAGATTGTGTATGTTTGAGGGTTTGTAATAAGCTGATTGACCTTTAGATCTAGGCATGGTTGAGCTCCAAGAGCACAGATCTACTGTCTTTTTGGAACCATATTGCATGAAAGCCCTAGATCTACCCCTTTTGGTGCATTTTGGACCTTAAAACCCTCATGGTTGTCTATTTACACGTAAAGTTGGAAACTTTACGTGATAACCAGGCCCTAGGAGCCCATATCTATGTATGACATAAACTGGATTCAAGCAGAATCGACCATATAATAATTGCATGGTAACGACTCGGCGAGTCGTTCATCTGACTCGGCGAGTCGGTTCGCAAGTCTCCGAGTTTGTCCCCTTTTCGTAGTGTCGAGTGAGCAGTGACTCATGGGGTGTGACTCTGTAAAGATAAGAAAAGCGTATCGCCCTTTCCTCTATCAACTACCATCGGAAACGCAGAAAGAGCCTATCTCTTACTCTTAAATCCAGTAAAGCTTAAGAAGCAGTTGAGTAGAAGAAACTAAGAATAAAACTTTGCTAGCTTTTGTTTTTTTGACACTTTTTATTAGAAAGAGTCCAGAGATCGGAAGGAACCTCACATAGGCAACTCCGATAGGCTCGCTTTTTCACTTCTTTTCGTTTGATTCAGCTGTATTAGTAGCTGATGATTCCTTTTTTCCCCATTATCAAGCTTTATAGCTTCAATCCTATTTCTCTTCCGTCTTGCACTAGCTAAAGAGTGGAAATACCGGGTATTACGATCTCCATGTTTATACCAATTGCAACGAGAATTATTATCTATGGAGGAACTCGGCGAGTTCAAGGCAATCTCCTTAGATCAAGAACGGACTCGGCGAGCTGTTCATACAACTCGGCGAGTCGCAACATAAGTGTTCATCGGATGAAGATGAACTCGACGAGTTGTTCATACAACTCGGCGAGTAGGATGAAGGATTTAAATATCAGTTTAGAAGGAGAACTCGTCGAGTCATCGCCTAACTCGACGAGTAGAAACGAGATTCAGGTCAATCGTTTGGGTAGGGACTCGGCGAGTTGGAGAGCTAACTCGGCGAGTCGGGTCAACTGAAAGTTGACTCTGACTTTGACTTAGGGCATGATCAGGGGTAAAATGGTCATTTTACCCAAAGGGCAGTTAGCAGTGTTTGATTGAGTATGTTGTGGGAATTTCAGCCGGAGGATTTCCGGAGCAGCAGTAGCAACAGTAGACAGTCAGTTCCCGATCAGATCAGCAGCTACTTCGAGGTGAGTTACCTTCCAGTAGCGGTGGGTCTACGGCCACAACGCCGGTCCACCAGTAGGAGTCGTATGTTAGATGATTGTCTTTGTGATATCATCTAGGTTTACTACTACCCGATGTGTTATATGCTAGCATGATCTGTTATATGTGATAGGAGTAGATATCGGTTGTTAGGACCGAAGAGTAGTTCGGACACCCGAGAAATGTCTGACAGTACGTGATGATATTTTGCATGCTGGCCTGTTATGTTATATGCGATAGGGGTAGTAGGAGGGGAATAGTCCCCGAGGATCGGTTGTTAGGACCGACGGGTAGTCAGCACCCCAGAATGGCTTGAAATAGGTAGTCAGCACCCCCAGAATGGCTTGACACGGGTAGGACGGCACCCCAGAATGGCCGTACGGGTAGTCGGCACCCCAGAATGGCCGTACCGGGTAGTCAGGCACCCCAGAATAGCCTGACAGTATGTATGTTATGTGTTTGTATGATATGTGGTACGATGGGGGAACTCACTAAGCTTTGTGCTTACAGTTTACAGTTTTGGTTTCAGGTACCTCTTCTTCAAAGGGGAAGGAGCTGGCGCGGTAGCGGCACATCATGCACACACACTGGTTTCCGCATTTACGAGATTTCTCTGGGATTTATACTCTGATATTTTGATTGGTTGTATGATGTGGCTTTTAGACATGGTTTACGTTGTGTTATGGTTTGATCAAACAATGTTTTTAATTATTAATGTTTTCTAAAGTAATGTTTTAAAACGAATTTTTGGACGTGAAAATTGGGTCGTTACAAAAATATACGAAATGGGGCTAAGGAGGTTGATAGGGTTTGGTCCAAGAGGTCATAACTTGTTTAAATAGGGTCTCAAGTCCGGATTTAGGGTTTTAGTCTTCACTGGCATACGCCCGACGTACCCTTTCGTACGTCCCGCGTACGCGAGATGCCCTCGCGATTAAAATGCAGAGTATGCTAAGCGTACTCATAAGTACGCCCCGCGTACTCCAAGGGACCATTTAGGACAAACTTAAAATTCTTCAAGGGTTTCTAAGCCATACCTGATTTAGAGTGTTACAAAGGGGATGGTGGCTAGGGTTTCAGAAAACCCTGGCCAAGTCAAAATTTTAAGCCTTAGAGTTTAATTTTCATAAACCCTAATTTTGATCAAAAAGACACTTTAAGGTTATTTTTAAGGAAAATGACTTAAAATGGCAACCCATAACCTTATATTTGCTCTTCATATCACTATACTTTTATTTGTATTTAGTAAGCAAACCAACTTTCTATTTTTGTTTTGAAATAACAATGATTACGATTTTTATCGATTAAAAGACTGTCATTTCTTTGCTACGTCTAACTAATAGCCTATTATATTCATTTTTTCAAACTACAACTTCAACTACATAAATTTTTAGTGATTAAAATGGAAATGTCTCGAAACAATATGGTGTTGCTAATGGTTATCGGCTGTGGTTTGAGAAAAATGATTACAAGAGGCTTTTAGTTAGATGTGGCAAGGACAATGACAATGTTCTTTGTCATTTTAATTGATACAAACCATTATCGTTGGTATTTTAGAACCAACATAAAAAGTTTGTTTCCTTCTGGATCCTTGGATCCACTTGGTCCAGCACCATCCTTGTTCACATTGCGAAGACGACAATCTTTCTTGAAGTGAACTGGTTTGTTACAATTCCAACAAACCAACTTAGCTTTCTTGTTTGAAGACTTGTCATCATTTCCTTTAAACTTCCTTTTTCCATTAGACTTCTTGGGATTCTTTGAACTTTCTCCTTCCACCATGTTCACAGAAGAGGAACCAACTTGGTTCTTGCCTTTAGGATTGTTATCAAGTTTTTAAGTCCTTATGGACTCTTCAATCCTTAAATGGCTTCCAAGTTCAGTTAAAGTCAATTCCTCTTTGTTATGTTTCAGATTGTGTTTAAAATCATTCCAGGAAGGGGACAGTTTGTCAATGATCACAACCACATAAATGGCTTCATCCATTTTTAGATTGTGCTGAGCAAACTGTCCCAAAATCTTTAACATTTCATGGAATTGTTCCATAACAAGCCTGGAGTCAATCATCTTGTAACCTATAAAGTTACTAACAAGAAACTTCTTATTATAAGCATCTTTAGCCATGTACTTGGATTCAAGAGAATCCCACAGTTCTTTTGCAGATTCGAAATTTTGATAGATATAAAAAAGAGAGTCAAACATACCATTGAGAATATGACCACGGCATATGTAATCATCATTTTCCCATTTTGATCTTCTTCTTGTTGCCTCCAAAGGTTCATCTTCAACAAATTCTGGTAAGAATGGAATAGGTGTACTCATAACATACACCACTTTCAGAGTGGTAAGGAGAAACTTCATCTTCTTCTGCCATCTACGAAAAGCTTACCCTTCAAACTTGTTCAGTTTTTCAAACTTACTTGTCATTTCCTTCACAGAATCACCACTTGTCATGATCACATAATTGCTTTAATCTTTGTTAGAAATTGGGGTATAGTAAGGCTTGGAATTCTGAGAATTGTGTAAAACACTTTCAGATTAAAGCATTTGAGTGGTACTCCCAATATTCTTTAATCGGATACGACTCAAAGAGACAAGAATTTAAAATGTTTTGATGATAGTTTCTTGTGTACCAGAAATGAGACCAAAACCGACTTTATGATCTTAGTCTGAAAACTGTCATATGACAGTTTCAAACTGTCATAAAACTATAAAAACTGACATAAAAACGGAAGTTTGGATAAGGGTCAAACAATGGTGACCTGGCAGCTCGACCCCAGCCAGGGGCTGCCGCCCCTTAGACCTCGCTCCCAGGGGCGCTGCCCCCGAACCCCGTTCGTTTAGGGGCTTCGCCCCTAAATGACAGTGTATTTTGAAAACTTGATCAAACTTAAACAAGTGTGTACTCCACACCTTCCTTACTTGTTTAATATTTATCAAGATCACTTTTGGTCAACAAAATAATCCCATTACACTTAAATAATATTGATGATAACAAATCACCAACATTCCATCCAATTGTGTTCTTTTAATTTCTTTTGTTACGATCCTATTTTGTTCTAGTGACCAAACACTACCTTAAATAACAAAAACTAAAAGAAAGCAAAAAGAAAAAACTGGATAGTCTTTCTTTATAAAAGGGCGCCTATTTGGAGAAATTGGAACTTTATAAGAAGTTAAGGGACAGAATTCGTAGTTACTCTAGCTTAGAGGGGGTAAATTATAACTGAGGACCTCCGTCTTAATTCGAAACAGAAACTGGAATCCGAAAATGTGGGGTTTAAAAGGTTCTGAAAACAACTTTAAACAAGTGAACGTGGAATGCGTGTAGGGGATAAACTACAGTACGGTAACAATGGCGACTCTCTTCGAAACACCATGGTCGACCTCTCTCTTCTCCAATAATTCATCATCATATTCACGATCTCCATCTCAAGTCAAGCTACTTCATCATAATTTCTCTCCTGCACCAAAATTTGAGCAAACAATTCTTCTTCTACACTACTCTACATCCAAACACACATATACAGTGTGTGGCGCAGCAGTTGATCCACCGCCTCCGCCTGAGCAGAACCAGTCACCTCCGGGAGACGCTAACGTTTCCCTGGAAGTTGCCAGCACCACCAGAGACCGTCGGAAAATTGTCAAAGTCGCGTGGGAGAAGCTCGTCCGGTGGTCTCGTTCTTTGCGTTCCAAGGCCAAAACCGATGTTCTCGAACGCACGAACAAAGTAACATTCATTTTCTGATTTCATAGCTAAATTAGATGATTGCTATCTCGTTAATTTTCACCTAAGTCGAGATATTAAATTATGAGCGATTACACAACATTGCTATTTCGTTAATCTGTTATATTGATTGTGAATGTAGTTTTTAAGGTTAAATTTGATGAGAGTAAGTGTATAGAATTTCTCATAACACTTCTATATTGCATCCAGTATTCAATAGTTCAGAAAGAAGCCTAATGTTGCTGCTAGAAAGGAGATGATCAGTAAATCGATTTACACTAGGAAGATTGAGAAAACTTATTTATGTTCTATAATCTATAAGATAAAGAGGAAGTTTTAGGCAATGGAGTAAATGACTTTTGATAAAACTGAATGAGTAAGATGTCTGAATTATTTAAGTGACAAAAAGTTATCATTTTACTCACTATCTTAGGACAAACATTGCTTAATAAGATTCTGTATTCAGTCTCAAACACATTCTAAATAAGCCATTCTCATAACAAATTCAAGTGGTTTTCACTTTTCACATTTATATGTTATATATCTACTTTCTGAATGGATTTTAGGTAGTAGTTCTAGGTGGAGGATCTTTTGGAACAGCAATGGCTTCCCATGTTGCAGGTAGAAAGATGCAAATGGAAGTCAATATGCTCGTACGTGATCCTCAAATTTGTCAATCTATTAACCAGAATCATTGTAATGGGTGAGAATTGTATTTTGATTCTTCACTACACATAACTTTTTTGTCTCTTTTTTACTTGCTTCCTCTTTTACAATGTTTAGCTTAATCATAATAATAATATAATTCTCTGTTTGCAGAAAGTATTTTCCAGACCACAAGCTACCAGAAAATGTGATAGCAACAACCGATGCAAAGACTGCTTTCACTGGAGCTGACTTTTGCCTCCATGCTGTACCAGTACAGGTTTCAATTAACTGAATTTATAATATCAAATTACATAAATGTGATGAGAAATTGGATCTTAATGATGAAAATATGAGAAAATGAATATATATGTTGCATTGCAGTTCAGTTCTTCCTTCTTGGAGGGTGTTGCTGAGTATGTAGAGCCAGGACTTCCTTTCATATCCCTTAGTAAAGGATTAGAATTAAACACATTGAGAATGATGTCTCAGATAATTCCACAAACACTCAGAAACTCTCGACAACCATTTGTTGCACTTTCTGGACCTTCATTTGCACTTGAGTTAATGAACAAATTGCCTACAGGTTTATCATTGCCTTTCATTAAATCATATTTCCATTTTCCTTCCTTGTCCATTATAAGATTTTGTGGGTCCCATTTACTTCAAGAAAAGGCGGATTCGCCTCCTCATGGGTCAGTGTCTGTCACGGGTTGCTAGAAGAATAACCTTTTTGCAGAACCTATATAAATGGGACCTACAGAATAAAAAATATTAAATAGCTAAAATTAATATACCTTGAATTTGTTTTTGTGTTTTTAATTTTTTTATAGCAATGGTGGTTGCATCAAAAGACAAAAAGTTAGCAAACTCAGTCCAACAACTTCTAGCTTCTAGGAACTTGAGAATCAGCACAACAAGGTAAAATTGGTTTATCCAAAACATATTTTAATCATGAACTTTAATGTAATATTATTTTAATAAACTTTTTTTATTTATTAGTCATGTATCCCAAATTTGTAACTCTCCTGATGGCACAGTGATGTGACAGGGGTGGAGATTGCGGGTGCACTGAAGAATGTACTTGCAATAGCAGCAGGGATTGTAGAAGGTTTAAATCTTGGTAATAATTCCATGGCTGCCCTTGTTGCACAAGGTTGTTCTGAGATTCGATGGTTATCAACCAAGGTGCAAATAAGTAAATCCTATCCCACATTATAAAATAAATATTTAGACTAAATTACAAATTCGGTCTTTGTGCTTTACTGAAAATCTCAGGTTTAGTCTTTGTAAGTTACAATTTTGGTTTTTGTAAATTACAATTTTGGTCCCTGTGTCATTAGATTTAACTATTAGGCTGTTAAATTTAAAAAAAAATTGACAATTTTGCCCTTGGACCAAACTCCAACCCCGAAAAGACAATATACCACAGGGACCAAAATTGTAATTTATTCTTACAACAAATTCAGTCCTGGTACATTATTTTATTAATCATGTATCCCAAATTTGTAATTTACAGTTTTGGCCCCTAAGTCATTAGATTCAACTATTCAGCTGTTAAATTTTTCATAATGCCATTTTGCTCTTGGATCAAACCCCCAAAAGACAATTTACCACAGGGACCAAAATTGTAATTTATTCTTAAAACAAATTTGGCTTTGGTACATTGTTTTTTTGGGGTTTGGTCCAAGGGCAAAATGGTCATTTGAAAAATCTGAAGAGTTGAATGTAATGACTCAGGGACCAAAACCGCAACGAAATAGGACCAACAAACGTGTGTTTTTAAGTAAAGCACAGGGACCAAATTTGTAATTTACTCAAAATATTATTATGTTTTATATAATTAATTAATTTTTATTTATTTAAGATGGGAGCGAAATCAACAACGATCTCGGGGTTATCAGGAACGGGGGACATAATGCTTACATGCTTTGTCAGCCTGTCAAGAAACAGAACAGTTGGAGTTCGTTTAGGTTCTGGAGAAACACTTGAGGACATACTCTGCTCCATGAACCAGGTTACAATCTTAACTTGATATTTGTAGTTTTTAAGGTTTTTCTGAAAATTTAAGGTTTCTATGAAATAATAAGGTGGCTGAAGGTGTGGCAACTGCGGGAGCTGTGATTGCATTGGCACAAAAGTACAATGTTAAAATGCCGGTTTTGACAGCTGTGGCACGGATTATAGACAATGAGTTGACCCCACAAAAGGCTGTTTTTGAGTTGATGAATCTCCCACAGGTATATTATTATTATTATATACGTCTAAATAATTATTTATTTATAATACTTATTCAAATATCAAAATTAATATAATTTTAGGTCGAAGAAGTGTAGATATGGGAAACAAATACTTGTCCTTTCCCAGTTAGTTAGTAAGAGGAAAGGAATGTCCAGTTGTCACTATGCCATTGGTCGACACCCTTCTTGTGTCCACGGTGGTAAGAACACAAACCGTAAAAAAAGTGACACAATTGGATAATATTGCTAAGAAATTTAAGATTGTGAAATATTACACAATGATTATGAAACCACAAAATTTTAAGAGCAACAATTCAAAAGAGGCCATTTTGGTCTATCAGATCATATGCAAAATTGCAAAGCATCACCATTGATGTTCTTAACATGTTGGCTTATTTTTTGTATTTTTTTAGTATTTTATCACCGATGGTTGGTTATTTCTGTAATTAATCATAAAAAAATAGGAATAAGTAAAATGGGTTACACGATAATAAGATTAGAGGCATAAATGAAAATGTGTAAATTGAAGTAGTTGCAAACCTTAGAGGTAGTCTAAATCATTCCCTAAGAATTAAGAGTTGTTTTCTCTAATCTCTTGTATTTGTATTCTTGTACATCTTTTTGATCAATATACAAAAATACAATTGTTCTCATGGTATCAGAGCCAAGGTTCTAAATGACGTGAGGCGTGGCGTGGCGGCAAGGCCAAGCCTCAAGCTTAAAGAGCCAAGGCGAGCCATGGCGTTTTTCAAGGCGTGATGTAAGGCGGCGATTTCGTATTAATTTAAAATTATATTACCACATAAATATAAATTTAGATTAAATATAACTACTTTTTAGAAGTGTTAGATCAATAACTAATAACAAAAAGTTAACAAAAACCACAATACTTGTATCTCCGATTAGAAAAGACGTAATAAAGAGCAAAAAACCGTGTCTCAAACGAAAAAACACGCGCCATAACACGCTATGACACGCGCCACGCCTAACAGCAACGTTATGAGGCTTTTCGTAATGGCGACGTCACGCCTCATGCCATGGCGCGCCTTTTAGAACACTGATCAGAGCTAATCATCTCCTAATGCTATCATCAATATACAAAAATACAATTGTTCTCTTGGAATAATTATGCTTTATGGCGCATCATAATTGTTTTCGCCCTTGAAACCTTTGATCTTGAAGATTTATTCTTGGATCCACATCCACCTCCCACCATGATTGGCATACCAATCTATGAAGCTTCTTTAGCCATTGCCATTGATATGTCTCCAACAATTCTTGTTGCTCCTGCCACTATCGGCCCTGGAAAAAGCGTGATCGATTTGTGCTTTTATGGCTCAAGTCTACTCGATCGAGCTCTAGCTCTAGTTGCACGAGGCAGACCATTGAAAAAACTTTTCAAACCCAAACTTGGGTGTATGATGCGATTAAAAGCACAACTTCAAACTCTTACCAAAGGGTCTATGTCAATGATGGAATATATTGAACGTAAGCGTTCAGTTGCAGACTTCTTAGCTGCAAACTCCCATATAGTGTCTGATGAAGATCTTATTGGTCATATTTTGACAGAACTTGATTTGTCCTATGGTGCTTTTACCACCGCTTTCATGATGAAAACCGAAAACTTATCTATTGATGATCTTGTAGGCTTCTTGCTTCAAGAAGAAACACGATTGGAGCAGGAACATGTCCGCTTAGCTTCGGTTCGACAAATAACAACTGCACTCACGGTTAACAGATTTCATGCTCGCCCCTCCATCTTCTCCATTGGTTAGAGATCTACTTCATCTTCGCTCTCTCGCAATTATGATCCTCAACGTCGGTGCCCTATTTGTCAACTATGCAATAAACAGGGACATAAGACAATTGATTGTTGGCAAAGGGTAAATCAAACAGACTTCCTCTCGTTGGCCCAATCCCCAAAATCAGCCACGTCAAACCTATATGGCCCAACACAACCACCCGTCGACTGTTATTGATCCATTATTGTATTTTGATACTGAAACTACATATCAATGTCTCCCCTAACATCGCCAAACTCAACATTGTTGATGAATACAAAGGAGACAACAAGCTATAAGTAGGTAACGGTAACCATCTGTCTATTTTTCATGCCGGTTCATCTTATTTGCCTAATCTAAAATTGTCAAGTGTGTTTATTGTTCCTGATCTCACTAAAAACCTACTTAGTGTGTCGAAATTAACAAAAAATAATAATGTTTATATGGAATTTTGGCCTAAACATTGTAATGTTAAGATTTTTCTGGGACAAACAATCCTCTAAGAGGACATTAATGAGGGTCTCTACTGATTGCCACACACTCAAACCAAACCATCTTCTATGACATTCACCGGTATCCGCACATTTCTTTATGGGTCCTTCCGTTATGTTTTCGTTAAATGAAAATCGGTACTTTATGGGTCCTTCCCCTATGTTTTCGTTAAATGATAATCGGTACTGTGCGCTTGAAAGACGAAATTGCAACATCGTTGAAAAAGGTTTAACCTTATTAGCACAATCCTCTCTACCTTTATCTATATTGGGAACATGCCTTTAAACCATCCACTTATCTACACAATCATACCATCACTCCCCATCTCCACTATGAATCGCCTTATCAAAGACTTTATCATAAAATTTTGGATTATGATTTTCTCAAAACCATTGCTTTGATTGTGTGGCAGCCGATAGAGACCCTCATTTACGTCCCCTTGGAGGATTGTTTGTCCCTGAAATGTCTTAACATTATAATCTTTAGGCAAGAACTCCATATAAACATTATTATCTTCTATTAATTTCGACACACTAAGTAGATTTTTAGTGAGATCATGAACAATAAGCACACATGACAATTTTAGACAAGGTAAATAAGACGAACCAACATGAGAAATAGACAGATGGTTATAATTGCGTACTTGCAGTTTGACGCCTCCTTTATATTCGTCAACAATGTTAAGTTTGGTGATGTCAGGTGAGACATGATTTGTAGCTCCAATATCAAAATATCAGGATGGAGGATGGATCAATAACAGTCAACAGACCGTTGTGTTGATCTAGATAAGTTTGACATGGCTGATTTCGAGGATTAGGTTTATGAGACGGGAAGTTTGTTTGATTTTACCTTTGCCAACAATCAATTGCCATCATGTCCCTGTTTATTGCACAATTGACAAAACACAATTGACAAACAGGACGCCTACGTTGAAGATCAAAATTTTGGGAGACCAGAGATTGGAGTAGATCTCGGACCAGTGGAGAAGTTGGAGGGACAAGCATCAGACCGGTTAACTGTTAGTACAACTGTTGTTTGTTGAATCGAAGCTAAGCGAACATGTTCCCGCTCCAATTGTGCATCTTCTTGAATAAAGAAACCTACAAGATCTTCAATAGACAAGTTTTCGGTTTCATCATGAAAGTGGTGGTAAAAAGACCATATGCCGAATCAACTCCTGTCAAAATATGACCGATAAGATCTTCATCAGACATTGGATGAAGGTTTGCGGTTAAGGAGTCTGCAGTTGAATGCTTTCGTTTAGTATATTCCATTATGGACATGGACCATTTGGTAAGAGTCAGAAGTTGCGCTTTTAATTGCATCCTACAAGCCTGAGTTTGGGCTTGAAAAGTGTTCTCAATGGCCTGCCAAGCCATTTGAGACGAGGTGGATCGTGTAACCAAAGCTAAAGCTCGATCGGATAGAGTAGACTTGAGCCATAAAAGCAAAAATCGGTTACGCTTCTTGTACATAGTGTAATCAGGATTAGGTAGACTTGAGCCATAAAAGCAAAAATCGATTACTCTTCTTCTACATAGTGTAATCAGGATTATGGCATGTAGTGGCAAGAAGCAACGAAAATTACTGGAGGCGTATTAGTGGCTGAAGAAAAACTTCAACAGCTGGTATGTCAATCATGGTTGAAGGTGGATGTGGATCCACGATATAATCTTCAAGATCAAGGATGGAAACATTTGTGGTGCGACATAAAGCATAATTATCCTGGTCTAATTTGATTGTAATAAACGGGATTTGAAAATTAAGGGTAGAAGCAAGGGTGACTGCAAGTTAAGAGGGCTAGGAGTGCCTGTTGCCATAGTAGAAATCGGAAGAAGAAGATAATTTTTTTTTTTGGTATTGATGATGAAATTAGGAGATGATTAGCTCTGATACCATGAGAACAATTGTATTTCTATATATTGATCAACAAGATTTACAAGAGTATAAATACATAAGATTAGAACAAAGATCTCCTAATTCTTAAGAACTGATTTAAAATACTTCTAAGATATACAACTACTTTAATCTACACGTTTTCATTTAAGGGTTTATAATTTTTTTTTTATTATAAATGTTTATAAAGTGTAAAATGTATATAAAAGTTGGAAAAGTCTTTATATCAGATCATTTGGATCTGATAGACCAATTATTCATTTTGATATTTTAACGAATAATTGTAAATCAAGTATCAAATGAAGATCTTGATCTCCGGTTCTTTTAATCCAAATACATCAAACACTAAAGAAACATATAGGGATGATGATCCGAATTATTCGAAAGTATGGAATACTGATTTTTAGGGGTGAGCAAACCCAAACCGAGAAACCGACTAAAACAGACGAAACCGAAACCGAAGCAAAACCGACGGTTAGGGTTTGAGTTTTTTCAAAACCGAAAAATCGGGTTCAGTTTCGGTTTTTAACCAGAAACCGACCCATCCAACCCGAGAAACCGACCCATACTTAAAACTGACAAACCGACCCATACTTGATTGTTTTTTGGTTGTAATAGCTATTTCGGGCTTTGGTTGTAACTTGTAATAAACTATTTGTTGTAAGATTCATTTTTTTTTGAAGTATTTAATTTAAATTTGGTGGTTTTTGAAGTATTTAACATGTTGTTTCATTTATGGAAAATGGGTTAAAACTCAAAATCCATGGGTTTAACCCTAGAACCCGTGAATGTATGGGTTGAACCCAAGAAACCGAAAAACCGCCCAAACCGACCTTAGAACCCGAGAAACCGAATCGACCAGAAACCGATCCTATTGGGTTTTGAAAATCAGAAACCGACCACTTATGGGTTGGGTTGGGTTTGGGTCCAAAACCGACCCATGCACAGCCCTACTGATTTTACGTGATACACGATTCTACATACGACCAGGGCCGACTCTATGTAGAAATTTTTTAAGGTAGGGCTTAGGGCCCCCAATTCTAAGGGGCCCCATATTCTCCAAAGTCTAAACGTTTAGTCCATTAAAAAATTCAATTCGGTAACCACAAAATAAATGAAGCAGAAAAGTAAATCAACGGTTGTTGCACTCAAGAAACTTAAAGGACTTTGCATTCTTCTACCGATTCTAATTTCTGCGAAATATTAATCTCATCCGTTTTCGATTTCCGAGTATAGTAAAGGCCAAAGAGCCTCAAACTTCTGGCTTGTTTAGAGCCCCCAAAATGATTGAGCCTCTCATGCATACGACTAGTATTTGATATGGTGTAATAGTTTGAGAGTCAAACAATAAAGGCCAAGTTTCTTTTGAACAAGTAAGTGCGATCAAAATGACATTAATTTACATATGGTTCTTTCATTCATTTTGAAGGGCCATGTGAAAAGTAAAACTAAGACCTTAAACATAATTTTTTATATATAAACAAAATTTACTAATACCACGATAAACTTTGACACATAATAGACCATTGTGATTATATTAGCAGTGATTATGATGAAAAACATAAAATGTTCATTTACAAATAATCAACGATGGAGCAGCGATAGAAGCCACCCGATTCCAAAATGTTTTGCAGACAAGTTAATACACCTCTAATTTCCTCGCTGGTTACGTCACTGATTTGTTGCTATTGGTCCTTAGCAATGAATTTTCCAACGAAAATTCTTGTTGCTGATTTCAATATTTCTAATACGTGAAAAAAAATTCAGGCCCTTCCATGACATGACTCCTGTGTGTGCAATATTATAATAAATAATCATTAATAAACCTTGTCCATATTTTGATTTCTTTTGGGAAAATACAAGGATATAATCATATAATAAGTACAACCAAAAACCACCATAAGAGCATGTATTTGTGAAATTTTAGCTGACAACTTTTTCTATGTATATTTTTTTTGGCCAGCAATAGACGCATAAAATTAAAATTTGGAAAGAAACTATAAGAAAAAAAATTTACAATATCAAATCTTCTTTATAGAGCCAAAGTAGGATTTGTAAGCCACAACTATTTTTGAGACATGTATCCAAGAAAAGGAAAACGTCACAATGTTGTTTTGCGACTTGTGAGAGAAAAGCGGAAGGCTTAGGGCTGAGCAGGAGTTCGATTGCAATATAACATACATATTTACATTATAGCCCTCTAGACTATTGAGGGTTACACACTTTATGTTACATCACGAATAATATAATTGACACTTACCGACACTTTACATAGAAATATCCTACCGACACTTTTATAAATAAAATAACACTCCTAATTATTCTACCGACACTTTACATAATAATAAATATAATAATCCCTTCCACATTGAAAGGACAGGTGTCTTCAATTATGGATTTTTTCGTCATTGCTTACGTCAGAGGAATGACATAAGCAATGACGAAAAAAAATCCATAATTGAAGACATTATTGAAGACACCTGTCCTTTCAATGTGGAAGAGATTATTATATTTATCATTATGTAAAGTGTCGGTAGGATATTTTTATGTAAAGTGTCGGTAAGTGTCAATTATATTATTCGTGATGTAACATAAAGTGTGTAACCCTCAATAGTCTAGGGGGCTATAATGTAAATATGTATGTTATATTGCAATCGAACGATTGCAACAGTAATTGTAATCGGCTCTCTTGAGCCTATAAATAGGGCCTTTGCCCAAATGAAATAGAGAAGCAAAGTTTGAGTGTTTAAGACTTGAGTTGATCTCAATTGTCTTCTCTGTTGAAATAGTTGTTCTATTTCTGAATAGCAGAGTCCTATCCAAACATATCCATATAATCATCTAATCATTCCACATAATCCATCATCAAACTAATCCAACGCATCATTCAGGTATAACCTTCTGCATCATTCATGTATAATCTTCTTTTAATCTTTATTAATTCCGTCATGTTGTTAAACTTATCAAAGCAATTAATCCGTCATCATGTTATTTTAAATTTGTCAAATTTAATATAACAAGATGACGGATTAATTGTTGTGATAAATTTAACAACATGACGGAATTAATAAAGATTAAGAGAAGGTTATACCTGAATGATGCGTTGGATTAGTTTGATGATGGATTGTGTGGAATGATTAGATGATTATATGGATATGTTTGGATATGACTCTGCTATTCAGAAATGGAACAACTATTTCAACAGAGAAGACAATTGAGATCAACTCAAGTCTTAAACACTCAAACTTCGCTTCCTCATTTCATTTGGGCAAAGACCCTATTTATAGGCTCAAGAGAGCCGGTTACAATTATTGTTGCAATCGTTCGATTGCAATATAACATACATATTTACATTATAGCCCCCTAGACTATTGAGGGTTACACACTTTATGTTACATCACGAATAATATAATCGACACTTACCGACACTTTATAAAAATATCCTACCAACACTTTTATAAATAAAATAACACTCCTAATTATTTTACCGACACTATAATAATCTCTTCCACATTGAAAGGACAGGTGTCTTCAATAATGTTTTCAATTATGGATTTTTTCGTCATTGCTTACGTCAATTCCTCCCGCCTTCGAAAAAGCAGATATATTTTTTAGTTCTTGTGTTAGTCTTCCATGAAGAATGACGTAAGCAATGACGGAAAAAAAATCCATAATTGAAGACATTATTAAAGACACCTGTCCTTTCAATGTGGAAGGGATTATTATATTTATCATTATGTAAAGTGTCGGTAGGATATTTTTATGTAAAGTGTCGGTAAGTGTCAATTATATTATTCGTGATGTAACATAAAGTGTGTAACCCTCAATAGTCTAGGGGGCTATAATATAAATATGTATGTTATATTGCAATCGAACGATTGCAACAATAATTGTAATCGACTCTCTTGAGCCTATAAATAGGGCCTTTGCCCAAATGAAATAGAGAAGCGAAGTCCCCCCCCCCCCCCCCCCCCCAAGGTACATCTCGCACCTATGGGCCGCTATAATTATCCAAGAATACACTCGAAACTGGAAGGATAAACAAACCCACCCGGTGGACTGCCGAGCTTAAATGTCGTAAATTTGCCAATTGACCATTAGGCTAACTGGAATGGAATGAATTCCACGTGTGAGAATCCTAGGTGGCACCCTAGGAGATGCGTGAACACCGTCCCCATGATCGGTGGGTTGGGTGTGGCGTGAGTGCTAGGACATAGGAAAATGGGGGTTTTGATTAACTCTCTCTCTCTCTCTCTCTCTCTCTCTCTATATATATATATATATATATATATATATATATATATATATATATATATATATATATAGAGAAAGAGAGAGAGAGAGCTAGGTTTCAAATGTGGATTGACATCTATTGTGTAGACGTGTTGATAATGCTATTCTGTGAGAATTACAAAGAAAATATGTTTTTTGATAATATGAATACGTTCAATCTTATATAATTATTTTAATTATTAAGCATTTTCACTAATTAAATCGTCTATAAGGTTATTATATATATATATATATATATATATATATATATATATATATATATATATATATATATATATATATATATTTTTAATTATTCTCATTCTGTCAGAATGTTATCAGGATGTTTATTGAGTCGTATTCTGTAATAATTAAAATAAATAAAAAAACTATGAATTAGAACAAAAATGAATTAGAATGAGTGAAAATCCATTAAAATAACAATAGTTCTGTGAGATTGAACGTATTCACATTACTAAACAACATATTCTCTTAGTAATTTTTATAAAATAGCATTATCCACACGTCCACACACCAGTTGTCCATCCACATTATAACCTAGTCCTATATATATATATACACACACACACACACACACATTCATTATACATATTTTTTCAAAACAAGATACACACGTTCTTTCAAAACAAACACACACATTCAACAAAAAAATGGATAATTTTTTCGGTTCAATTTCTCAATGTTTTTTTTTCTTAATGTTTTAAAATTTTATGTTTTTTTTTAGTAATTTAGGTTTTAAATTTCTATGTTTTTAATTCATGAAATGTGGTTTTATTTTTCTATGTTTTTCAAATGTTTATTTATGTTTTAAATTATGTTTTTTTTATTTAATTTAATCATAGAAAAATAAAAAATAAAAAAGGAATAAAAAATAAAAAAAAAAAGGAAGATTGTGGAGTGGTAACCACTTCCAATGTTTAGTGTGTTGTTGGTGGAGTTGACATGACAATGTTTTTTCGATGGTTTAGTTATGACCGCTGCCCACAACTTTACAATCAAAAGATCCAATAGTCAACCGAATACAATCTACACGGTCTTAATTGATAAAACCAATGCATATGTACAAATACATCAACAATACCATAAATAATTTAATAGTTTGTTTATAAAATTCATGAATGCGAATTCTATAAAAGTAATTACTCAAAAAAATAATTTATTGAATCAAATCACTAAAAACTTAAATTATCAACAATATTAATGGTTTTTGAAAGTTTGATTTCCAATAAATCCATTAAAATTGGGTTTCAGAAAAACATTTTTTTTTCAAAGATTGTAATTTAAAAAGATTAATTTGCTCTGATACAACTCTTGTGAATTAGTTGGTTGAATACAGAAACGATTTAAACAAACAATTTATTAACACAACGAAAATAACAATGTAACAAAACTCAATTCCTAAAAGTCGGAAAACTTCGAATCAAATAAATTAACCTAAACCAACCATAACTATTTTACAAGAAGGGTTTGATGTAGAAAGTTTTTGGTCAAAGGTTTGATCATCTTTATCGATATTCATACGAGTATAATATGAACAACCACACAACCTTCTTAAACGAATAAGCAAGAGTACATTGTTCTTCTTTTGTGGTTGGCAAAATTTAACCAAAACCCCAAGGAGAGGAGGTGTCATTGACTTAGAGAGGCAATGAAGGATTAGATAATAACCATTGTTCCTCTTAAGCCATTGATTAAATAATAACCCAACCCATAAATAATTCATTGAATTATTTACTTTAGTTACATAATTGTTTTAACTCTTTTGAATAATAAATAAATACGTATTTTATTTACTTTAATAAATAAAATATTCTATTCATTTTTATATTTAATAAATATTAAATACTTCTTTTAATTAAAATATTTATTTGATTGAACAATATAAATGATATTAAAAAGGGTATACATATTATTTTACATGCATAAAAAATTACAAACATGACATTTTAATAGTAGTACTCATCATGCAAGTTTTGACAAAACACAGGGACCAATTGTGTAATTTTGTCTTAATCCTTTTATCTCCCGTTCAAATCGATTTCCGTCTCCTCCGTCTCCTCCCCGTCCACCGGATCTCTTCCCAGGAATCACAATATCCAGATCGGTCCGATCGCTATTTTCTAGAGCGAGAAAGGGGAAGTTAGGAGAGAGAATGTTCAAATTCTTGAAAGATGTCGTCGCCGGATCTGTTGCCGGCGTCAAAGATCTTCCTTACAACATCGGGGAACCTTATTCTTCCGCTTGGGGATCTTGGATTCACTCTCGCGGCACCTCTAAGGTAACATAGAAACATAAATGCTTGTACATGTATGTATATATATCTGGACTGATGTCAATACAATAATATACTTATTGCTTGCACCTTCGTGTTTTTCATCCGTTTCATCTTATCAAATTGTATGATCAAATGCATTAAATTCAATTGGCGTTGTTGTGTGATACTGTTCCTAGATGGCCTGTGCAAAATTCGAAATCTAGTAGGATCAATTGACTGCAATTCCAATTCGTAAGGTTTAGTGAATCATCTTGCTTCAGTATCATGAATTTTCGTTGAGGATCTAAGTTGATGCTCTATTTAGCTGGATTCTACATTCGTACATCAATCAAAAGTTCATATTAGTGTGAGATTTATAAATTATTGCATAATGTAGTCTAGAGTAGCTTGAGAAAGAGCTTGACATGGTTGGATTAGGATCAAAAGGATGCTATCTACAAACAGTATCGCATCATGTAGTTAAGTAGATATTCAGTGTACATGAAATGCTTGAAGGGATTGAGTATAACTGTGATTTTGTTTCTCCAGGTGGATGGATCCCCTGTATCAATATTTTCACTTACAGGAAGTAATTCTGGTGATGGACGCTTAGCTGCTGGACGCAATGGTGTCAAAAGGCTTCGAACAGTGAGTTATTTTATCAAGATCTAGATTTCTTGAGCTTCTTGTTAGTATACATATATTTGTTGGAAGTGAAATAAAAACATTAAATTTGTTTATTTCAGGTGAGGCATCCAAACATTTTATCATTTCTTCATAGCACAGAGGATGAAATAATTGATGGATCATCAACAAAAGTCACCATATATATAGTCACAGAACCTGTTATGCCACTAGCAGAAAAAATGAAGGAATTAGCATTACAAGGTACACAAAGGTACATAGGCTCATTTCCAGTCAATCTTTTTGTCCTTTTTATTCTGAAATGACAACAAGAAACATGAAACTTTCTCTTTTTTAATCCATCAATGCTATTGTTATATGTTATGTAATTTTTCAATTCATTATAACATCAGGGATGAATACTATGCGTGGGGCCTACACCGGATTGCAAAAGCTGTGAGCTTCCTGAACAATGATTGTGGACTTGTGAGTAGTACTAGTGTTTACATTTGTTATTTTAACAATTATAACCAATTCCAATTGAGAAATAACATTTCTCTCTTTTTTTTTTGGGTAAAGGTCCATGGTAATGTTTGTTTGGAAAGTGTGGTTGTTACTCAAACTTTGGACTGGAAATTACATGCTTTTGATGTTCTTTCTGAGTTTGATGGGAACAATGAAACAGCTTCAGGACCAATGCTGGTAGTTACATCATGACTTTTTTATATTTATTTATTTTCCATTTCCAATTTAAATGAAGTTTTAAATTCTTTTATTCATTCATCCAGCTATATGATTGGCTTGTTGGCACACAATACAAACCAGTGGAGTTGGCAAAATCAGACTGGACATCTATCAGAAAATCTCCACCATGGGCCATTGATTCTTGGGGCTTAGGTCAGCTTTTAATTTTATGCCTCATTTTCTTAAACCATGATATTTTGTTTTGGGTTAAATTTCATAAATGGGTTACAAAAGAAATCATTTGTTATGAAAAAAATACAAAGTTCCAGTTACTTTTTTGTAAAACAATGATGTTTTGTTTTGTAAAAAACAAATAATTCGTTACCCATTCATGATTTATTATATCAACCCATTTTTTTTTACTATAACTAATTTTAAAACAAATCTGATACTTTTTTTTCTCATTAGGGTGTCTGATTTATGAGATATTTTCGGGTTTAAAAATAAGCAAAACCGAAGAGCTACGCAATACATCATCATTACCAAAGGTCAGCATGCCTTTATAGCTGATGTGGCGGTAACTTCTTGATGTTTTATTCAATTAATTTTATTATTTAATGTTTTTAAAGTCATTTCCACAGAAAATTCATTTTTGATTTTCTTTCCTTTTTGTAGTCTCTTCTTCCAGATTATCAACGCCTCTTAAGTTCTACACCTTCCCGTAGATTAAATTCATCAAAGCTTGTGGAGAATTGTGGTTTGTTCTATTCCCATAAATTTTAATCCTATATTTTTTATGCAACTTGTTTTTACCTTTTTGTCCTTGTTATGTTTCAGAATATTTTCAAAACAAGCTGTTGGACACTATCCATTTTATGGAAATACTTAATTTGAAAGACAGTGTTGAGAAGGATACATTCTTCCGGAAGCTTCCAACTCTAACAGAGCAGTTGCCTCGTGAAATTGTTCTAAAAAAGGTATTATATTATTTTCAA
Organism: Lactuca serriola; assembly: GCF_051521515.1. NCBI lineage: Eukaryota > Viridiplantae > Streptophyta > Magnoliopsida > Asterales > Asteraceae > Lactuca > Lactuca serriola. Next base: position 81,134,506 of record NC_136416.1, on the reverse strand, counting down.
CTATTTTAATTTTTTTATTTAATTTATATTTGGATTTGCAGATACTTCCTTTACTTGGTTCTGCATTAGAATTTGGTTCAGCTGCTGCTCCTGCTTTGATTCCATTTTTGAAAATTGGTTCTTGGCTTTCACCAGAAGAGTTCAACATTAAGGTAATAAATAATTAAATATAAAATACTCTTCCATTATACATATCCTTTTTTTATATGTCTTATTTTATTTATTTAAAATTTAGGTTCTACCAACATTAGTGAAACTTTTTGCCTCCACTGATCGAGCTATTAGAGTTGGTCTCTTGCAACATATTGATCAATTTGGAGAATCATTTACTGCCCAAATTGTTGATGAGCAAGTAAGAATCAAATACTCTACTTTTTTAGAATGACCATTTTACCCTCATATTCTTTGTTCTGTTTATTCCCAGGTTTACCCTCATATCGCCACTGGATTTTCAGACACTTCTGCCTTTCTTCGTGAATTGACTCTTAAGTCCATGCTTGTTCTTGCTCCAAAGGTATCTTTTATTTCTCCTTTTTTCCATTTTATTTATTTGTTCAAAATTTTTTTATTTGTTTTATTATTTTAAATTGCAGTTATCTCAGCGCACTATATCAGGGTCACTTCTGAAATATCTTTCAAAGCTCCAGGTAATGAATTTTTCTTAGTTTTTATACCATTTAACTATTTGAATTTATTTTAATTATTTACTTACACAGGTGGATGAAGAACCAGCAATCAGAACAAACACCACCATACTACTTGGAAATTTGGCTACTCATCTTAATGAAGGGGTTAGTAAAGCTTTCCATAAATAGAAAATTTTGACTACATATACAAGAAATATAAATAATTAAAACTGATACATTCATTGGCTTATATTTATATTACATTGCAGACACGAAAAAGAGTTTTGATTAATGCATTCACTGTTCGTGCTTTGCGGGATACATTTCCTCCTGCTAGAGGAGCAGGTAAAATCATATATACATTTTTAAAAATTTCCTTGAAAGTGATTAAAATTTGTTAATTGTTTTATTTTCAAAACATTTTATTAAGTTTGATAAATTAAATATTTTGATTGGTGGCAGGTGTAATGGCTTTATCTGCTACTAGTTCTTATTATGATGCACAGGAGATTGCTGTTCGTATTTTGCCCAATGTTGTTGTACTTACCATAGATCCTGACAGGTCATTATTATTATTATTATTACTTTCCATAACCCAGTTATTTTTAATTTTATCAACTTTGACCGATATTTGACTTATTTTTTGCTACAGTGATGTTCGATCAAAGGCTTTTCAAGCAGTTGAACAGTTTTTGCAAATAGTGAAGCAGTATCATGAAAAGGTATGTGTGTGTGTTTTGCTACATTTCTTAAGAGATTTAAATAAACTTGAAATGGTTAATGTGTTAAGTTGTTGGATAAATCCAGAATTATAGTAATTGTAACAATGGTTGCTTTTTTAATATATATATATATATATATTTTTTTTGTAGGTAAGTAATGGAGATAACAGTGAGCTTACAGGCTCAGGAATTTCATCACTTCCAGGAAATTCAAGTATACTAGGGTATGTAGAATGCAACTTGTATTTGTATTGTATGATAGAAAAAAGAAAAGAAAAATAATTATATAGTCTTAAATAATTGACATGCATGCAGATGGGCTATGAGCTCTTTATCCATGAAAGGAAAACCATCTGAACATACTCATACCCCACATCTGTCTGCAAGTTCCAGTGCTCCTAACATTTCCAACATGCCCAATGCCACCTCAGGTACACGTACACCCACCATCTTCCACTTCCACCCTTTTATTATTATTATTACGACATTTTTCTTTTAACAATTAAACAAAATTTGTATGTTGGTATTTATTTACAATAGTGGTAGCGGATGTGCAAAGTGCAACAATGGTGAGGGCATGTTCAACCGCTGACATAGCAGATCATCATCATCATAATCATGAAGCTGCTGCACCTGTGTCAACTATGTCCATTAATGATGGATGGGGTGAAATTGAAAATGGAAATGAAAATGAAAATGGTGTTGTTAATAATGTTATTGAAAATGAAGAGAAAAACGGTTGGGATGATTTTTTACCACTTGAAGACATAAATCCTCCCCCTGCTCTTTCCTCCATCCAAGCTGCTCAAAAACGACCCCTTCATACAAAACCACAAGGTATTTTTTTTGTATATATTTAAATTTAAATTGTAAATGTTAATGAATGTGTGTGTGTAAACATAAGCAGTTCCAAATATGAGAGGGAAACATGCTACGAGTGTGAGCAAAAATGAAGATGAAGAGTTATGGGGTTCCGTTTCTGGGCATCCTCCAAAAGCAGCAGCTTCTACAAAGAAAGCAGCGGTTGATAATGATGACGACCCATGGGCGGCAATTGCAGCACCACCACCAACCACCAGAGCAAAGCCTTTAGCCGCCTCTTCTGGAAGAGGCCGGCCATCTAAACCTGCTTTACCAAAACTCGGTGCTCAAAGGATAAACAGAACATCTTCGTCTGGAGTATAGGGAAAACAGAAAGGTATATCATATATGTATATTAGACTATTATTAGTCTTATAATTTACTAATTCTTTGGTTTTGGTTTTGATTATGTTTTAGAATAATTAGATGAGTGCAGTTTTTTAAGTTTTATTTTACTATTTTACTTAAACACTTGATTTTGTAAAACTGTTTTTTCTCCATTCTTTTCAACCAAACTGTGTGCCATTATTTTATATACTATTTACAAAGCATCTGTATAAATATTACTCAATTCTCTGCTTCGTTGTTTTAATGAGCTTTGTGAGTTGAGGCTTGAGCGTGTAATTTAGATTAAGGTCCGTTAGATAGTTTCTGTCTGTGAAAGTGCTGTCTGGGAAAATTTTCTGATTGGGAAAGAAACCATGTTTTTGATTGTACATCTGATTGACTGTGCTGAATGATGAAAAAAAGTAATAATTCAATAAAAGATAATTTAAAAAAAGTTATTTAAAAAAATTAATAATTCAATAAAGAAAGAAAAAGGCGGGGTTTGGTGTAGAATTGTCTTTCCAGCCCATTCAACCAAAAAGATATAATTTTGGAGCTTTCTGGGAAAGACATATCTTATCGGGAAAGACCCTTTCTTTTGTGCAAATCAAACAGTCTTTCCAGTCCATTAAGTCAGAAAGATCTGTTTGGACCTAGAAAGATACGTATCAAACGGGGCCTAACTATACGTGGTTGTTTTTTTCTGACTAAATATGCACAAAATGACTTATTGCATTAAGACATCGACCTTTTTTAACTATTTGTCTTTCTTTTATTTTTCAACCCAACTCCTCTCATGTTAACATTTAACATTGATAAATTATATTAAAATTGATGAATATTGTGAAAATTATTTATTGGAGTGTAAAACTAAAAAAATGATAGTTTGAGCATCTACAACAGGAGCTTTTTTTTTTGTTCAAACCATAAAGTTTTTAAAAATAAAAAATAGACAACTTATACAAACAACAATAAAATGATAAAAATTAAATTAACGGGTCCCATAAGTAATCCAGTTGGAAAAACCTTCCTCTTGTAGAGGCAAAATAAGCTTTTAATTAAAAAATAAAAATCGTGAAAAAAGCTGTACTATTGTGAATGATCTTTTAGTCCATTCAGAAAACTTATCCAATGTATAAAAGAAATTAGACCTTTTAAGTACATAGCATTTTATCCACACAGGTTCTGTAACCCATTAAACAAAAAGTTTTTCAATAATCTTATATATTGGCAACTAATTAAACTAATATGTCTATAATAACCAATAATACTCGATGGATATTAATTGGGTCCTTAGAATTAAAAGCAGAATAAAATGTTCCCTTATGGAAACGCAATACCACCTTAATAATATCTTGTTCCAGAAAATCCCAAATTTTTTAACAAACATATTCCAAAATGTCCCAAAATCTTTTGATAAATCCAAAAGTAAAACTGTGACGACACGACACATTATCCACCCCACAATTCCATATGGCCTTCAAGATAACATTCTATAATTCCTTATATATGTATTTTTTTAAATTACATTGAATAAATTAAATAGTAAATCGTATTTACTCAATAAATAATCTTTTTTTTTAAACGATATGTCACTCTAATATTGCAGCCTGTAAGATTATCGAATCCTGGACAACTTCATTTTAAAATGCTTAATTTACAAAAATGATCACAGCTATGTCATTTTAATGTTGGTACTTAATAAATCAATTATAACATCAAATTCATATTTTAATTATTTTAGACAATAGTTATGAGTAAATCCAAATCCCCATTAAGAAATTGCATTTATTGTACTACAATATGCACTATGATACAGTGATGAGTAAATACATTTATTGTACTACAATATGCAATAAGGTTATGTGACTACATTCATTGACACATAACCAATTACTTACATTAGAGTAACATTACTAACTACATTCATGTACCCATTAACCCTTAATAAGATACAATCATACAACCATCTAAAATCTATTCACTACCTACAAACCATAGTTCCTACAAAGCTTGTTCATTTAAACAAACTCATAACAACATTTATTTTACATTTTTTAATAATCAAACTTGCAAAACACAGCATCATCAAACTTTAAATCATCCATCGAAGAACCATGATCGAAAATGTCATTCCACGAAGCAATGGATGATTGGCCATAATTGCTAGAGGAAATATGTTCATCACTCTGTACATTAGAATCATCTTCTTGCTCCAATGAGGGGGTGTTATGAACGTTTGTGATAGTTGAGGGGCTGCTTGGTAAATTGTTGGTGTTCGAGTCCTTAAAGTTATGTAGAAAAAAACTTAGAGCCCCAGAGTCCGAAAACATGTGTGTGTTTTTGTTCGTATTTTGGCACGTGTGATTCCCATAATATGTAATATGAAACATTTGTGATCCATCTTCCAATTTTTGAACTTGTCTTAACGCTTTGCACCCCTCGGTTTTGTGTGTGCATCTAAAATAGCACCTGCATAAAAAGGTTTTCATATAAGGACAAAACAGATAAAATTTTATTTGATTTTAGAGCATCTCAACTCTCAAGTGTAGCTTTTTTTGTAGGCTTTATTATTTGAGTAAAATTTTGTATAGTTTTTCATCAGTGGAGAAGAAAGTTTTTTTTAGAGGTTTATTTATGAGATCTATTAATTTTACTTAATTATTTTATTGTTGTTTGTATAAATTATTTATTTATAATCGATTAAATATATATACGTTTTCAATTTTCAATAAGATTTTGGTTTAAAAAACAAAACTTATAGTATAATGGATGTTCTTGATCAAAAGCTTACTCAAAAAAAAAAATTGTTTTCTTTAAATATAAACATTATATTTAGTTTTAAAAGTAATCCAAATTATACACAAGAGTCCAAGACTACCTTTCGGATTCAAGTCAGACACATAAATATACATGATGTACAACTGTCTGATGGGCCACGTTGTCCTTTTATTAGTTTCTTTTTAACAATTATTATAAGACAAAAATATAAGTAAAAATTATTTAATGTCATTTTTTATTTAGAAAAACAATCATTTATTCAGTTATAAATTTCTAAGCTCTTAGAAGTAAATATAAATTAAGTTTTTAAAAATAAAATTAACACAAAGAAAATTATGATATACAGATTTTAAAAAATATGAACCCAAATTCCCTCAAAGTTTCACTATCATTTCTTATTTTTCTTGGTTTTTAGAATATAATTAAAAATAAATTATGTAATGTAATAAATATAAATGAGTGGGACCTTGGAAATTTAGCATTGAGAATCTCTTTCTGTCCATATTTCCTCCATGCATAACCATCTTCAATGGTGTCAACAATTTTAACTCTTGAATCTTCGGTTTTTCTGCAATTTCATAATCAAATCTTTCAAAAGTTGTACCTCATGCAACCACGTATGTACGTTTGTGCAATACAACTTGTACACTTCTTCCAAATATCCGATAAAATTGTTCATCGAGTGAAATATTATTGTTTAATTACTCACGTCTCATTTAAAATAAATAGATTTTGTATCTACTATCCTTTTATTAAAACCTCAAAAAGGTTGTAGCAATTTGTATTATAAAAAAGTTAAAATATAGTGTAATATATTAATAAAAAAATTTACGTATAAGTTTCAAAACACGTTTTGCATAAAATATGTACCACTAAATGAATTAAAAATGTAGGATTAATTACATAAACTAATTAGTTAAAATTCAGAAAATCGGTGGTAAAAGAAACTATATACCGTCTCTTGTAACATCCTCTCCGATCCTTCACAGCCGGCGCCGGCTTCTTCTCACTTTCGCCTGAGTCACACGTACGGTCGCCGGAACAAGAGGAGCCGACGTACATACTCACCGGAACTGGACATAACACGGCGGATCCGCAAGAACTCAACACCGAAAGGCTGTCGGAGAAAGATCCCAGTATTTTCATCACAAGATCATCAGCTGAAACCGACCCATCATCATCGTCAACTTTCCGGCGAAGCAGATTCTGAAGCTTTTTGGTAGAATCTCTGCCTTTAATCAGCTCTGCGATCAATCTTTTCTTGTTGGGTGATGATGTTTCCTCCATTTGAGATGAAGATTGAGCTGCAGATGTGAATTATTGGTGCTTAAAGATGAAGGATTTTATGAGTTCTTGATTCCAATTTCCACACAGTTAAAGTCGGTGTGTGAGTGAGTAAGTATTATAGTTGGGTTAGGATGTGGATGTGTGTGATAAAAGGAAGGTGAGGAGAAGCAGCTTCATAATTTCTGAGAAATTTCAAAGGTAAAAAAAAGGAAACAAGGGAATTCGAGGATGACGTCATTGGAAGTGACGTCATCTTCCATGCTTATCATGAGACCCTACTCTACTTGAGGTAATGTTTTCTTAACTGTATTTTAATGAATAGAACAAACCCTATCGTGGCGTCTGGTCGGTTTTTTGTTCAATTTCTTAAAAATTAACTACTTATTAGTATGTAAAGTGTAAACCCTATGATCTTAGGGAGCTGATTATTCCACACAAAATTTTGATTTTTCCACTGAAATTAATAATTTAATGACAACTATGCCATTATTATATAGACGGTGGATTTTAAATTGAATAATTGATTTTACTACAGGAAATCTTTCAAGATTTGAGCTTGTGAAATGATCACAAATACCAAAAACTTCAAGTTATACCCATGTCTTCCAAATGCACAATGAAACTACTTATTTGATTTAAATGCATAATCCAACTTTTTCAAATGATGATACATATCATATTGTTAGTGGTTACACATTAAGTGGTTGATTGTGTAATGTGTCTATAACTTCTTTAAAATAATCGGTTAAGAATGAAAAAAAAAATACAGTATTGAATATTAGTGAGGGATTTATCATAAAAAAATGGTGGTGTAACAATAAAGGTTGAGCAAATGATAAAAATGGTGGGGGTATAACTTTACGAAAATGCAGCAACCCAAAGGAATTAAAATCCACTATATAATTAAATAGGGATATAGTTTAATCATCATTAATATTAGTGGATAATCAAATTCTTTTGTAGAATAACCAGGGCCCATTATATAAGGGTTAATTATGTAAAACACGTGTAAAAATACTAATATTTTTTCAAAATAGCTACATGAAATCCTTTAATGGTGCTTGTCCTAGCATATTTGAGGGCAAAAAACAAGGCCTCCATATCACCAAAATATATAGTTAAATCTACTCTAATAAATAAAGGTTTTTTTTGTCACATGTCTTTTTCTTTTTCATTTGGACACATGATATTTTCTAAAAATTTTAAATTTTTTATTTTCCACTTGTCATTTTATTGTATTTTTCATTTTATTAAATTAAAATTCCACATTTAATATGTAAAATAATATATATGTAAGGTATTTATTAGAAAGAGTTTATATATGTAATGTATTCAATACATTAAAACCTCGTTAATTTTAATAATTCAAAAAATTTCTTATTTTTCTTATAAATTCAAACTTTTCAAATTGTTAAAATTTATATTTAATTTTTTTTAAAATAAACTCATGTAATACACGGTGTCACACCTAGTTATCAATATTTTAACATGGACAAAAGGCCTCATAACTTAAAAAGTACATATAGATACTTAATGAGTAAGGGAACTTGTTCATCCAATAAAACAGAGTAATCTTGAGTATGTTTAAATTTTAATGCAGCTCAAAACCTGATAGTAATTTGTTTTAGTCAACTTTATTAAAAAAATTATAAACATATACAAAATGTAACTCATTTTCTTTTTGCATGTAGAGGGTCATGTAAAAGGGTACTTCATAAAACACATATAATAAAACACATTGTATATGTGTATAAATGTGTATAGTGCACATTTTGTTACGTTTATGTCAATTTCTCAGTTTTATATAATTTGTCATTTGCAACTCTCTATTTTGTAAAATATTATTTTCATCATTTATTTTTCTAAACTTTTTTATAAAATGCATTTTTATCACTCTATTTTTTAAAATATTACTTTGACTTTCTTAACTTTAAATTTTGTAAATGTCATTCTTACCATCTTCATTTCTAAATTTTCGTGTTTATTTTCAATAATATATACAATCTGATTTTCTTTAATAATTTTCATTCGTTAAATGTAGCTTTTTTTATGTACGTGACGATATAAATTTGAGTTTGTTTACGTTTCGATATAAATTTTGTATATATTTACGTGTTTTTATTAACTAAGTTGTAGTGGCGGCACACTTCTTTTTGTCGAACTTTAGTCCTTGCATTTTGGCTGTTGTCAATTTTAGTCTTTGCTTTTATACCATTCTTTTTTGGTCTATGTAGTTAGAGGTGACAATCGTATCGTGTCGGGTTCATGCCGGGTTCGTGTCGTGTCGAAACACTAAACAGGTTGAAAGTGCACGACCCTAACCCGACCCATTTAATTAACGTGTCGTGTCGTGTCAACCCATTTATTTTCGTGTTGAGTTCGTGTCGGATTTCGGGTTAGGGCTATACCTTGAAATATGACGTGTCATGTGAGATTAAAAGATTGAGCATGTTGAAAGAGTAGGAGTTGGGTAGGCGGAAAGGAAAAACTAATAGTTTGGAGGCAGTATAGATGAAATCATAGCAAGTTCAAATGACAAAACTAAAAAAGTGAGAGTTGGGGAGACGGATGTCAAGGTCGTGAGGATGTGAGAGTGGTGAAAGAGACTGGATAGTTTGGGAGAGAATGGAAAAAACTGAAATGAAGTCTTGATCTAGACGGCTAAGTCATTTCAACATTACAAAACAATTCAATTCGAAAGTTTTCTTTTGCTTACAGTTTTGGTTTTGTATCTTTCTAGATTATTTAAATAATTCAAAAAAAAATGCATATAAATAAACGGGTCATTTTCGAGTCATATTCAAGTTGAAATTCTCAACCCTAACCACACCTATTTAATTTTCATGTCGTGTCGTGTCAACCCGTTTATTTAAAGGGGTTGAAATATCTTATCCAAACCCGTTTATTTCGTGTCGGGTTCGTGTCGGGTTTCGTATCGTGTCAATTTTTGCCACCTCTATATGTTGTGCTCCAGGGATTATTCCAAAACCATTAAACTTACAAAAATAGTCCACAAACTCTTCTCAACTTTTGATAAATCACCCAACACTCATTTCTTTTAAACTTTTGGTGTTTTTGGAAGCTGTGATATGCTATATTGGTTTAATCAGTTATCATGTCAAATACGCCTGAAAAAACACGTAACAACATGCAGCAAAGCACACACTCAAATACTAGTAGTATTGTTAATATTTAGTAGCAACTAATTATATCATATTGATGGTGTTTGATAGTCATTTCTTTAAGGTACGAGCTCTTTTTCCAAATGGTCTTCCAAAGATAGTATGCAAAGCTTTATCATTTTATCATATTTATCAAACTAGTCGAATGCCCGCGCGTTGTGCAGAAACATTTATATAGCTTAAATCTTTACAAATATATGTTTTTTTAAATATAACAATAATGTCGTTGTTAAATTTGGTATAATAATTCATATACTAAGTTGATATAGTATACTGATTATTTTGAATTATATGATAATATATACATCTATTAAAACTGAATAATCTCAATCTTTTGAATGACCTCTACATGCGGGTTACACATGAATAAAAATAAATATAATATATGGTTTAATATTATTTATAGTTGTTGTTATTGTTAATTCATTTTTAAAATTTATTTGCTTAACGTTTTAATTTCTATCAGTGTAATTATTTAAAACATCAAACAATTTTTTTTTTTTATTTTAAAGGTAACAATATAATCATTTATATAGAGTTATTTTTAACTATTGTTATTGTAAGTTATTTTAAGCTACTTATTTCAAAACTTTTAACGATTATAAAAATATCTTTAGGAAATATTTTAGTAAATTGATATTACAATTTTGTTTTTTGCATTTAGCACTACAATTTATCACTTTTCACTATTCATAAAATATTCTTTGGGTTTTTTAAGTGAAACTGAAATTTATATTGAAGTTGACCCTGTAATGTTATATTTAAATTAACAATTTAAGTATTTTATCCATACGGTTCAAAAGTTGTAGCTTTAAACTGATAATGATTGAAATTTAGTTATTTTTTAGTACATTTTAGGTTTGATACTTATTTATCCTTATTAACCAATTTATAATCATTATTAGAAAGACACTACAATTTATCACTTTTAACTATTTACAAAATATTCATTGGGTTGTTCAAGTTGAACTAAATTTTATATTTAAGTTGATATTGTAAAATTATATTTAAATTAACAATTTAAGTATTTTACACAAATTGATCAAAAGTTGTAGCTTTAAAATGATAATGGTTTACATACAACATATTAGACCTAATAAATTAAGTATAATATGTTAAAAGTTAAAAACAAACTTTATAAGTAGAATAAAATATATTTCTTTTAATATTGAAATTTAGTTTATATATGATTACACTTTAGGTTTGATATTTATTAACCTTATTAACCAACTTATAATAATTATTAGAAAGAAATTGAAAAGTCATGGGAGTTTCAAAAGAATGTGGTGAAAGAAAAAAATACATAGGAGTTTCAAATGAATGTGGTTCAAGAAAAAATGCAAGCTTTATAAGTATATAATGATAATGATGATAACTTACAAATAGAAAGCGAGATAAAATTTCATGAAGAATTAAACATTTTATTATTGATTTGTTTTACAATTAGAATTTACAAAAAATGGTATGGCTCCTGTTAAAAAATTTAGTTTAACTTATGTTAACAAAATGTAAATACAATTTAACTTATAATTTGGAATATAGTCGTACCATATGTTTTTCGAATCGTCCCTTGTGGTCAATTTGGAAATTCAAAATTCTAAATCTACGTGCACATAGCTTTACCTACACCACACGTAGGTCTACGATGCGTGTGGGTTTAGTTACGCCACATATAGTCGTTGTTTACATGAAAACCCTAATTTCGAGGTTTAGGCAATAACATCCATAAAAATTGAGCCAAATTTAAACTTTTTAAAACATTTCAAAACTAATAATTGTTACAAAACTTGTTTTCAAAATAGTATAGCGTCGGAGTATCCCAGAAAACAAAATCATAAGATGTGAGGAGTTGTACAATCACGTCTTCCCCTTCTCGCAATCATGTGATGTACCTGAAATCAAAACTGAAACTGTAAGCCTGAAGCTTAATGAGTTCCCCCAAAATACTGATACATAAAAAATAGCACACATAATAACAACATGTAATGGGTCCACAGCTCTACAGACTGGATTACCCCTTAGCCCACAGTATGAGTTTGGCTTGCCCTACAGTCCTACAGCTCATATATGGCTTGCTCCCTCAGTCCTTGGACTGTACGAAATTACTAGCGAGTCTGGTATGCTCTCCTGGCCCTCAGCTCGCATCTGGAATGCTTAGGAGTCCTCAATATGAGTTTAGCATGCTTTCACAGGCCCGCAACTCATATATGGCATACTCCAGGGTTTGTTGGTCACCGCACGGAGCAGTGCACCTCACCCTACCCACATAACATGTAGGCATATAATACTAATTATGCATATAGATAATCAGACCATATCACAGGTAGTCCTACAGATCTACCAACTATCACAACAACTAGGATGCATAACCACTCTCAGACTATCACAACATCTAGCATGCAATACTAATTCATACCCGACATATCAACAACTACTAGGATATCAAATCCAATGGGTCAGTCTTGGTGCCTTAGACCTCTTAGTATAGTGAAGAGAACTCACATCACAAATGTCGACTGAAGTGATAAGCTCAAACTCTCGAATCATAGCAACGAACTCCACCACCTATATTTACCATAAGACCACTTCCATAAATTTCCAATTTACTAAAATACCCCCAGAAGTCAAATTGGTTAACCCTTGGTCAAATTCAAGTCAACGGTCAAGGTCATCAGTCCATATTGACCCAAATCATCGAGTGCGGCTTACTGACTCGTCTAGTCCCTCCAGAACTTGAGAAATCTTGAAAACCCCAGTTGACTCATCGAGTTTCCTAACAACTCGTCGAGTCCATGCGTGTCCAATGTCGGGAAAACTGTCACACCTCGAAACCAGGATGGCGGAATCATTCCGGGGTGGAGGACGTCATGTTTAGCATCACAACCATTATACAATAGCAATCATAGTAACACAACCGTTACAATGAATATACATATGAAAAATGTTTACATCAGTATGAGACTTGTTTTAATTACACCAAAAAGTATGTAGAATATAAAAACATGACTCTTATTGCTCCGACTCCTCTAAATCCAAGAAGTACTTGTCTACTGATTTCCTGAGAATACAAACAGTTTGAAAGAATATCAGCATAAAGCTGGTGAGTTCATAAGCATTTAGTTTTGGTGGAAAAATGTTCTTTGATTCTTTTGAAAAGTGTTCCTCAATAAAATCTCATATTTTGTTATGAAAAGTAGTGTTGAAATAGTATCTATTAGTAGAAAATAAACCATCAATTTTAGAAATTTTGGTGTTATCCTGGGAAAAATCCCCTATTTTCCCTAAAAACAGGTTATCCGTCCTAGAGGTAAAGATGCAAGTTTAGAAATCCCTTATTACTATTAGTGTATTTATGAAAGTAGTTTTATTACTCAGAATAAAACAATGAAGAGTAGAGTCCGTAAACCAAAATTAGTTTATACTTATTTGCGAGTCATATAACCATGCTTGATATGACCAAGAGACCTTTACAACGTTCTTCAGGCGTTAAGCTAAATGACATTTGTTCACCCCAAGCATGCCTGCCTAACTGTAGCTAGCAGTTCGGGTGTGGGATTGTCAGTCCCGAATAGATCTATTCACAAATCTCACGCTCTCCCTCCATGAGACTCTGGTTATACTAAAAATATTTATCCCTATACACCTAAGGGTACAGTATTGAAGTAGAGCCTCACAATTATGTATAATCTAGTTTACAAGCTAGAGATAGTATAAAACAGTAATTATCCTTGAATAAATGTACTTTATACTCCTGAGAAAATATATAACATAAACTAAATCTGCCATAGTTTATACATATTCATCCATGAAATCTGATTTGGTAGAAACTACCTAAAGGGTTATCCCAAACTATACCCATTATATTTTATTAGATTTGATATGGCAAATGCTTTGTAAAAACCTTTCTGAAAGCTATGAAGTTAGATTTCCAAATTAAAAGTTTCCCTTATGCTCAACATATTACAAAAAGGGATAAAATATCCAAATAGGTTATTAAACATGGAAATCCTTGGACTGTATTAATAAGTTTAAAACTTAATAAAATACTTTGAGTTTGACTTGTATCCCCCTGAAAACATTAAAAACACGGAAAATGTAGGGGTATGAACTCACCTTGAGCGAGTGGTTTGAACGAAAGACCGGTACGGGATGTTGAGTATCAAGTGAAACCTCGAACTCAACTTGACCCTAATAACATGTAATGACACACATAGGAGTCAAATGAAGGTATTTCACCGCTAGGTACGATAGATAATCACTCTAGGGACTTGGAACTACTTGTACCAAGTGATAGAACCTTGTAGGATTGAGTAAAGGGAGTGTATGGCCACCTTGAGTGTGTGTGCAGCCATGGGTATGCGGCCCAATGGGTATGCAGCCGTACACTCATGAAAGAGGGTGCCTTCGAAGTGTTATTAAGGTCCATGTGTGCATCCACGAAGTGTTCTAGGTCTTTACTCAATTGTAGTGCAAGTTAAGGGTCCTAGAAGTGGGTTTGCGGCCCTAGGATGTGTATGTGGTCGCACACTAGGGTGTGTGGTCACACAAGGGTTTGTGCGGCCGTACACAGGTGTGTGCGACCGTACACCCCACAAGATGATGTCCAAAATGTCCATTCCAAGGTGCAACAAGGCTAGGGGCATGTCTATCTCGATGATGGAAGTCAAATTCTCACTTTGGAGGGTGTTTTATGAGTGTGCTGCCACCTTAAGGGGGTGTGCGGCCGCACTCACTTCCAAACACGAAGAACGTGTCGATTATTGCACACTTATGGCTTAGATAGAGTGGTCTTTCATGGTTTGCAAGTTAGAGGATGAAGTACTCACGTTCTTGAAGCTTTTGATGGTTCAAGGTTGGAGAAACTTGAGATAATAATGTAGTGTGCTGCCCAGGAGTGAAAAAAATGAAGGGGAAAGGAGTCTATCCTTTATATAGGGGAGAGAGTGTTTTCAAAAAGTGAGTGTGTGGCCAAGGAGTGGGTGTGCGGCCGCCCACCCATGTGTATGGCCGTACACTCCTCCTAGAGGTGTGTATGGCCCGATTTTCTCACTATACGACACTCTGACTCATTCCTAACCTCAACCTTGGTCATACTCAAGCTTAGAACACTTAAATGAACCCTTAAACAATACAAGAAATCAACAAAACGAGTTGAATATTGATTGATTTGGCTAAGTGTACAAGAGAGAAGTTTCGGGTTGTCACAAAAACCCTAAGTGACTCGTCAAGTCGTCTTACTGACTTGCCGAGTCCATGTAGAAACCAAAAACAGAAACCCTCTTTCGAATCGTCGAGTTGACTTATGCACTCGTCGATTCCCTTCAGTCTTTTTCTCATATAGACGTTTTTAAGCCACCCTAAAGTCCCAAAATGTTGATCTAACCTCATAAGGCATGGTTTCCACGTAAAGTTGCAAACTTTACGTGCATACATGGTACTATATGTCAAAACCAAGTGAAAGGGAAGGTTTAACCCAAAAGGAAGGACCTTAGCTTGCCAAATCGCATAACTTTATAGCTATAGGGACCCAGGTGTGACGTTCTCAATTTCACGGCCAGAAAAGACCGATTTGTTTATGCTTTGTTTTAAAATCAGAATAACCTTTTAAAAAAACAATTGCGGAATTTGTTCCCAAAAATATGAAAAAACTTTATCAAAACATTTCTCAAAGAGAATGTACTTTTCATTAATAATAAAATCTCGGGATGTCATGTTCCGATACACACCAAAAACATAAACAGTATAAAATAGACCTTACAACAGTTATTTACAACTACTGGTCTATAATCCAAAATCTCTCGCCGAGTCAACCAACTTATACTCTTGTGCCATTACCTGTAATGCAAAGAAAACTGAGTGGGTCAGACTTGGGAGTCTGGTGAGCATATAGGGTTTTCGACCCACAATAATATAATTATTATATTCAATCATCAATCAATCCAAATTACCCATCCCCATTATCTCCTTTATTTCTTAAGGATTTACCCTAAGAATCAACTATCATTTATTCATTTATTCCTAAGGATTGACCTAAGGAATTGACAAAAAGTCCACCACTGCCCAGGTCCTCAAATTACAACCGGTAAACACTTAGTTCAACATACTTAACGAACACCTAGTTCTAACACTCCTAGTGAACACTTAATTCAAAACATCTGGTGAATACTTAGTTCTAAAACACTTAGTGAACACACTCAGTTCAACAACACCAAGTGAACACTTGTAGTTCAAAAATACTTAATGAACACAATCCTCTAATGAACACATAGTTCAAAAACACATGATAAACACATAGTTCAAAACATCTATTAAACACTCAGTTCGAAAATACCTGATGAATACATAAGTTCGAAACATCTAGTGAACACTTAGTTCAATTATACCTGATGAATACGTAAGTTCAAAATACTTAATGAACACCTAGTTCAAAAACACCTAGTGAACACTTAGTTCAAAATACTTAATGAACACCTAGTTCAAAAACAATGTGATAATAATGTATATCTAAATCCGGCAAGGCCACTATTATTAATTAACACATATATATCATATTTCTAAAACAATCTATCCCATCCCGTTGATCCCCACATACTGACCCTACACAATGATCTTACGAGATCTAGTCTAAGGAATCGATATGAAGAACGAATTGACGAAGCTGCTTCGGAAATTCTCTGGCAGCAAATGAGGATCAATAAAGACATAAAATGAGGGGAATGGAATAAGTTTCACCATGAACCTCCGTTCGTAAATAGAACCACAAGACAATTAAGTTAGGGGTAGTTATCTAGATAAAAATGCCTAGCTGTGGTCCGAATATTGTGAGGTATTTTACCCCCAGACTCACCCTATCCAGCATCGAACTTTTCCTAGCAGTGGTCAGAATATCGTGAGGTATGTTGCCCACAGACTCACCCTATCCAACAATATAACACCAGACATACCGAATAGTGGTCTATTACCGACACACTTTATTAGGCAGTCTACGAAGTTCCCTCAATTACTTCGTGAAAAGAAACGCTGACATATGAAGCTCGTCCGATCACTTCATAAAAGAAACGATGACTCCAAAGATCTTTCAAGATAAAAAGTATGGGGAAATACTAATAGAGTACTCTCGTACGCTCCCATAACCGACACACAATAGTGTGAACAAGACTTTGTACATGATAGTACTTCTGGCACATTATAGTACTCTGGTATGCGTAGGACCCGTACCCGAGAACATAATAATACCTCGGCGCAAGCAGCACCCAAGACACACAGCTTTGAAAAGGACTTCGTACATAAAATGTACTTCTGTATGTAGGACGTACTCCACCGATCATCGATCTCACCACACACATACTCTTAATAAGAGGCTACCCAATGTCCAAACTTAATTGAACTAAACATCCCTTTTTAAGTCTTAACCCATCACTAGGCAAACCTACAAACTTTATAATCAATTTCAATACTATCTCCGTTTAGGCAACGCTAACTAATGTATACTTAATACCGAGTTTTAAGTAAAATATCATATATATACATATCTTAACACATATTGAACCATAACTGGTTTGCACATTTTATATCATCAAATATATATATATATATATATATATATATATATATATATATATATATATATATATATATATATATATATCTAATGCATGTTTTGGGCAATAACAAATATTTCACATACATATATATTTAATACTTTAATCAATACTTGTATTAGAATCATGTTCATGAAAGGGACTATGCACATGATACCTTATCGGATGAACACATAGTTCAATAATATCTGACGAACATATAGTTCAAAATCACCTAATGAACACATAGTTCAAAAATACGTAATCCTTACTCCCGGATCTAAAACTTACCTCCTTACCTAATCCATATTCTGGGATCGGGTATGTCTAATCAATCTTAATACACAAACAATATATATACACATAGTACATATTTTATAAGATACTTCATATCTATGTGTAAGATGAAACTGACTATACACTCACTTGATAGGACGATTATCGAACAACACTATGGCTCTTCAAGCAGTATTCTTTGGTGAAAATGTGATCTCTTCACACACCGAGCTTCTCATGGGCAGAGCTTTGGCTCGAAACTCTTTTCTTCTTGGGAACTTTGGTGCTTTGGGACTCGCTTCGGGTCTTGGGATGATACCGGGGCTTCGGGGTATAACTTGCACGTAAATTGAGGTAATATAGGGTGAGAGGAAAGAAATTGAGCAACAAAACTCAGTTGGCCTTGCTTTCTATTTATATGAGGCTGAAAATCCCATGCTCACGTGGTGAGCCACTGTGCTCACGTCGTGAGCTCGATAGGTCACTGCATTCGTCATGGAAACTTGCCCTGGAAGATCTATATCACCTGCTCACGTCGTGAGACACTGTGCTCACATCGTGAGCTGTGACACAGGGGTTGAAGTTCGTGCCCTGAACTTCAGAAATTCATATCTTTCGCATACGAGCTCCGTTTTGACGTTCTTTATATCCACACGTAGGTGAGATTATGCTCTACAACTCTCTTTTAGACTCCGCCGGCTAATTTTGACTTTAACTTTTATTATATTATTTTTAGTAGGTCGGGACAGGAAAAATCTGTTAGGAATTCACAACTCCTTCATCTGACGTCCGTTTTCGTCTGTCTTTTTACTGTTTGACTACAATCGACGAGATCTTCGATTCTTATTTAGATTGTTTCAGCTAGAAACTACTCGATCTCATATTCGAACTTTGGGTTGCATACCGCTAAGTTGAAACTTCGAAAAATCATAACTTCCTCATACGAAGTCAGATTTAGACGTTCTTTTTATTCACGCTCTCGGTTAACGTATTTTATGACTTTTGTTTAGATCAATAAGGCCAGATATCGCTCTATCGTAAATTCACTATTTACGTTGCGCTATGTTGTGCCGGTTCTGTCGCGAAACTTCGACAGGTCATAACTTCTTCGTTATAACTCGGATTTTGACATTATTTATATTTTCAGAATCCTTGTCACGACCACTACAACTTAGTTAAGATTATTCATTCTAAATAATATTCTATAAAAAAGTCATTTTTGACGCTCATTGTCCTTAAATTGACTAGCCGAATCTACGGGAGTTACACAAGGGGAGTTTAGATCTGAAGTTGCAACTTCAGATCTTTCCCCAATACTCGAAGTGACTCCCAAATGTGC
The DNA here is from genome assembly GCF_051521515.1 of Lactuca serriola. NCBI lineage: Eukaryota > Viridiplantae > Streptophyta > Magnoliopsida > Asterales > Asteraceae > Lactuca > Lactuca serriola. The sequence goes on along the minus strand of NC_136416.1, from coordinate 81,115,525 downwards.
TAAAGATAACCCTAAGCCCAAACATGTAGAGATTTATCTAAGGATAAGTCAAGGTATCGACTTGATACCTTCAAAATGATGCCAAGATGAAGTTGAGTCAGATCTACGAGCTCCTCTATGCCTCAAGCTTCTTATACTTTGCACCTCCTTCACAAAATGCACCAAAATCACTCTTTAAACCTCACAAACACTCAAGAACAAGGTAATATCAATTAGGGTTTCTCTTAGCCGTCAAGGGGGTGGTAAGGGACTGGGGGAAGAGATTTAAGGTCCTTTAAATAGGGTGCAAACCCTAAAAATTAGGGTTTCATCTCCCAGCTCCTACTCGTCGAGTAGATCCAAAAATCCACGCGGACTAACCCACCTCTACACGACAAGTTGGGGGCAACCGACTCATCGAGTAGGTCCATAAATATGTCATAATATGCTTAAAACTTGTACCTGGGAGTCAGGGTGTTACATAGGCCCTATTTAATGGTGTAACATCCCAAAAATTTCATGCAAAATTTTTACTTTTAAATCATTTCAAACATCCAATAATCATATCAAAACAACTGAAAGTGTATCATGGTGATAATAATAATATCAGAGTACAAATCCTAAAATCACATAGTGCGGAAAACATGGGCGGATGCAATATGATCAAGCTGGATGCTTCCTTTTTGAGTTAAAAGTACCTGAAACATATACTGAAAACTGTAAGCACAAAGTGTAGTGAACTCCCCCAAAATACCATATACCATACATACATAATAGTCAAAAACATGTTGGGTCTAGTTCACCCGTTTCGGTATCTTTCAACCGGTTTTGGGTCTATTTCACCCATTCGGTATCTTTCAAATGGTACTGGGTCTATTTCACCCCTTACGGTATCTTTCAACCAGTACTGGCTCTATTTCACCCTCTTTGGTATCTTTCAACCGATACTAGGTCTATTTCACCCCCTTCGGTATCTTTCAACCAGTATTGGGTCTATTTCACCCCTACAACTAGCATATAATCATACCAACAAGAATTATAAAGACAATAGGCATATACAGGTATAACAGGTAATTGTCATGAAGACAATCATCATCCTACAAACATAATCTAGTGGGTCGACATTGGTGCCTTCGAGCCACGTATACAATTGAGGAAACTTACCTCTCGATCGATAATCAACTACTGCTGCTCTCACGGTCAGCTACACCGGTGCTACACCACACATAGATAATCATACAAGGTAAACCTTTAGTCTACCCTTCAAAACCAAGAGTTGACCAAAAGTTAACTTTGATGAAAAGTCAACGCTTAAGGTCAACAGTCAACATTCCCATCAACTCATCCTCACGTCGTGACCTGTTCTCCGGTCACATCGTGAGAATGAACTCGACCCAACCCCATTCAACGAGTCAAATCAATCACAACTCATCCAACCAAATTCCTTATATCGAGACAACCTCATTTCTCACGTCGTGAGATTCCCATTTCTCACATCGCGAGATCTGCTCTGACCAACTTTGAGTATTAAGCTCTTAAACCTTTAAGACATTCTTTGAGACCTTCCAGAGGACCTTCCTTGACCGTAAGGACTATAAAAATCATAGCTTTTCAATCATGCATGTCTGATGCATGACTTAGATACTAACTAGGTCAAAAGAAAGGTAATAAGATCAAGACTCATGCTTGGAGTCTAAAACCAACACCAAAACTCAGATCCAAAGCCTCATATACAGAAGATGTCTCAATGATCCATAAAGTTGCCAACTTTATGGATCCCATGCATGCTACACAACCCAACCATGCAAAGAAAGCTCTCAAAACCTAGATCTAGCATGAAAGAGGCAAAAAGGTACGAACTTTATGACTTACACAGGTGCAAAAGCTCAGCAAGACCAAGAAATAGAAGCTATATTGCCAAAATGAAGCACTACAAGAGACCTCTTCCACTTCAATGGATCATAAACCACTAAATAAGCTCTTTAAGGTCACCAAAAATGGCCAAAGGTCTCAAGGAGGACGAATTTAGGGTTTTCAGGAGGCTAGAGAGTGATAGAGGTTGCAAATGGGCAACCCTAGCTCTCTCATCCCATTAAATACTTGAAAATTAGGGTTTTAGGTCATTAGGCCTTGTTCACATTGTGAGGCCTCATGCTCACGTCGTGAGATTCATGAATGCAGGTCAAATAGTCAATGGCCACTCACGTCGTGACCACTATGGCTCACGCCGTGACTCTCCTACAAAATGCAATAATTCAATAAATTAAGTACCTCAAGGATTCAGATGCAACAATTCTCCCCCACTTGAATCAGACATAGTCCTCGAAGTCCTCCATTTCAAATCACTATGGATAATGCTCCCTCATCTCATCCTCATGATCTCATGTCCATTATGAACCCTTTTGGTGCTGCCACTGCACCTTCACCAAGCCCACAACCTTGTTCCTCAAGGCCTTCGTCTTTCGATCAAGGATTTTCACGGACTCTCGATATAATTCAGGTGTTCATCCACCTGAATATCCTCCAATGGAACCACCGCAGAATCATCAACCAAACATTTCCTCAATTGATAGACGTGAAACATGCTATGGATCTGACTAAGATCTTTGCATAGATCCAGGCAATAAGCAACCATGCCCACTCAGGCCAAAACCCTAAAATGACCAATATGCCTGGGGCCCAACTTGTCCCTCTTCCTGAATCAGATGACACCTTTAGGAGAACTATGTCCCCAACCTGGAACTCTAGATCTGATCGGTGCTTGTCGACATAGCTTTTCTTCCGACTCGGTGTTGTCTGAAGCCTACCACATACCTGCTGAATCATCTCGGGCATCTTGAGTACCACTTCGGAACTCCCCATAACCCGCTGACTGACCTCACCCAAATATATCATGGTTCTACACTTCCTCCCATAGAGCATCTCAAAATGAGGTCGATCGATGTTAGCGTGATAATTGTTGTTATACGAAAACTCCGCTAATGGGAGGTACGTATCCGAACCGTCGTGAAAATCCAGAACGCACGCCCGTAGCATATCCTTAAAAGTTTGGATAGTTCACTCACTCTAACCATCAGGCTGTGGGTGAAAAGTTGTGTTGAAGTGCAGACGAGTACCCAACTCCTTGTGGTACCTCTTACAGAATCTGGAAGTGAACCGGACATCCGTATCGGAGACCACAAAATTAGCACCACATGATGTGCCATAACCTCCCGAATGTAGATGTCTGCTAACTTCTCCGCAGGGATAATCTCCTGAATTGGGATAAAATACGCGCTCTTGGTCAGTCAATCCTCGATGACCCATATCGAATCCACCCTGCGCGCCGTCCGAGGCAATTTGGTGATAAAGTTTATCGTAATCTTTTCCCATTTCCAAATGGGAATATACAAGAACTCCATTTTGTTGTGGGGTCGCTGGTGCTCGGCCTTGACTTTCCTGCAAGTTAAGCACCTCACCACATACCATGCCACATCACGCTTCATACATGGCTACCAATAATCAGGTCGGAGATATCTATACAATTTTGTGGCTTCGGGATGAATATAGAATATCGACTTGTGAACCTCTTCCATCAAAACTTGTTGTGCACCACCCCAGTACGGAACCCACACCCTCTGGTATAGGTTTAATAATCCCCGACTATCATAATCAGTGGAAGTCACTTGTCCCACAATACGCTCACTCTTCCGATGCTCTTCCTTCATAGCCTCAATTTGAGCCTCTCGAATTTGCTCTAAAAGTGGGGTAATCACTGTCATCCTCAAACATAAATCCCTGATCGAAGTCACGACCGCCTTGTGGCTAAGAGCATCAACTACCACGTTGGTCTTCCTCGGACGATAAAAGATCTCACAATCATAATCCTTCACCACGTCTAACCATCTGCGCTGCCTTATGTTCAAATTTGGCTGCTCCATCAAATACGTCAGGCTCTTGTGATACGGATCATTTGTTGGATCATTGGTGAGCTCAAAAGGCATCACCACGAACTCGTAATGACCATAACGAGTCTGGAAGGTCGTCTTATGCATGTCCTCCCCTATGACCACCATCTGGTGATAACCCGAATGAAAATCAATCTTGGTGAACCAAGATGTGCCCTGAAGCTGATCAAATAAATCATCAATCCTCGGGAGCGGGTAACGGTTCTTGACAGTTAACTTATTCAATTCCCAGTAGTTAATACACATTTGATGCGTCCTATCCTTTTTCTTCACAAATAAGATCGGTGCTCTCCATGGTGAACTACTCAGTCGAATAAATCCCTTGGCTATCAGCTCTTGCAGCTGCGTAGACAACCCCTACATCTCTGGAGGTGTTAACCGATAAGGTGCCTTGGCTATCTGAGCCACACCTGGAACCAAATCAATCTGAAGCTCCACCTGTCTCTCTGGAGGCACTCTTGGCAAGTCCTACGGGAACACATCTGGGTACTCCCGAACAATCAGTACATCACTTATGGTCATCTCACCTTTTTCCTGGGTATCCGTCACATAGGCCACAAACCCGAAACATCCCTACTAAAGATAATGATTGGCTATGGCTGCCAAACATAGAGCCGACCCATGCTGAGCACCCCCACTATGGATTACCAACTCTTCCCCACTTAGGGTTCGAACACGTACCAACTGAAGCCCGCAATCAATCATCTCCCCATTGGGGCTCAACCAATCCATCCCCATAATGACTGCTTTTACTCAGGGGAATTAGAACCTAGTCAATCAGATACTGCTCATTGAATAAGTTCAAAGTGCATCCCTGGTGAACCCTCAACACTTGCACCGAACGTTCATCCACAATCTCAACCTCTAGTGGATAATCCAACTCTTCGGGGAAATCGTCGAACCTCCTGCTAAGCGCAAGGGATATAAAAGATTGGGTAGCCCCTGAATCGAACGAGACCAATGCATGAATATTGTGTTGGATTAGTGTCTAAGTCCATAACTATTTTGGTATGTACTTGACCCGATTATGAGCATGGTCCTTTTGGGTTGCCTTCACCATAGCAATATGTAGGATGAATTAAGGAGAGAAAGGTTTAAATATGATTTATTAATATATTATGAGAATAATATATTAAAGGATAAATCATATTGTTTAATTAGTATTAGTCAAGAATTAATTGATAATTAATTTTGTGGCTAAAAGAGATTAATTAAATTTAGGGGACTGGACTGCAATTATTGGATAATTGAGTTATTGGGCTAAGGAATGCTAAAGGAATAAGGGGTGAACGAAATTATAATGGAAGCCCATCATGTACAATAGAGAAGCCTAGATCCAAGCATTAGGGTTTGTATGAGCACATAGGATTGTTCTTATGCCTAAAACCCATCAGTGGTATCAGAGCCTTGATTGGTTTCAGTTGTATGTGATGCTATGTTGAATTATTTACTGAAAAACGATTTTTGGCCTCTGCCCGACCTGACTTGGCGAGTCAGTGGATGAACTCGACGAGTCTGTCTGACTCGGCGAGTTCAGTCCCTGACTCGGCGAGTCCAGGGGTCAGACAGAGGGGATTTCGTGATTTAACTGCTGTTTTGACTTGGATTTGATGCCTAATTTGTTTTTTGAAGTTAAAATCCAAATTTTATCTTAATTATATGTTTATCCTTGCCAAAACAATAGATAATTTCAAATCTTTTAAATATTGGTTGTTTATATGATAAATATGGATTATTTAAAGTTATTTGGTAATTATCTAATGACTAAAATAAGATTAGGTCAAATGTAGATAACTATGAAATTAATTGTTTAATTTGAATTATTTGTTATTTGATCCCTAATGTTTTGAAATGTTTCAAAACTTGCCCTCAAGTTTTGGAATTTAAAAGTTGATTATAAGTTTAATTTTGAAATGTTAAATTCTAAAACCCTAGTAATTTGAAAAGTTCAAATCACACCCTTATGGTTTTGTTAATTAATTAAAGTGTATAACTAAAAGTGATTTAATAAACCCATAAAGTTTTTGGTTTACATTTAATTAAATTAAAAGTATAATTTACTAAGTTAAACCACCTAGTATTTTAAAAGTGTAAAATACACCCTATACTATATATAACATTAAAACTCTAGTATTATATATGAGTAAACAGTCAGTCTTACCGTTAGTAGGTCTCATTCACGAAGCTGGTCTATAAGGGGTGTTTAAGGAAATTGCCTATAAAATGGCGATTGAATGGGTATCCACTCTTACCCACCGCACTCTTGACTAGTGGAGGGTCGTTAGCCGAACGGGTAGGATAGGACAGAAACCTTCCATTATAAGTATAATGAAGTACAAAGTAACTAAATGCTTTTTCAAATTCCCAAATCATAGTTACTTTAGGAAAAATGTGAAATTGTATGCTAATCCATAGAATTACACTTCGTACCCCTGTCAAACGTTAGTGGAGCGTGTGCGGTTAATCGGCACACTAATTTGGGGATGACATTGGTAGCAAAGGGTGACTCGATGTTTGTCATAGATCAATGGAGCGTGTGTGGCTAACCGGCACATTGATTAGGTGATTGTAGCATTGGGTGCACCACGTGATTCGTATGGTTATTCACACCTTATTTGTGATCCTCGGCATCCCAGTCACAAATAGTAGGGCATAATTGAGATTAAACATGCCATTGAAAAGTTCAATAAATCTCAAAAGATCTAGGAGTTTCAATTCATTTAAAACTTAATCTTCCTTTTCGTTTTTCATGGTGGAAATTGGTAAATCGTCATTTACCTACCTTCAAATATTTTGCAACTAGATTACGACATCCCTTTTCTAGGTTGTAGAATATTGTGTTGGATCCTAGCCTTAATAACTCATTTAGGTGTTTTATTAAGGACTCAATCAACTTAACTTGAATTTTCTCCCGTTTTGTAGATGTCTGACTCTAACCGTGGTATTCCCGAATCCCAAGGAAAAGGTGTTCCTAATGAAAGTGAAAGCTTGATTCAAAGTGAAGGATCACTGTGGACTAGCTTGATTTCACTTCCTCCTCTTCCTCCCGTTGTTCTCCCTAACCCTAATGATCAAAGATTTGAAAGGTTCAAGATCACCGAGTCCCTATTGGAAATGGAACATCAAGATGGCAAACCCGTGTGTGCTCACATCCTAGGGATGAAATCACACATTGATAGGTTGATTATGTTGGGTGCGTCTATCTCAAATAAGTTGGCTGTGGACTGGGTTCTTCAGTCACTCCCTGAATCATATGATAAGTTCATAGGAGAGTATTATATGATGAAACTTGACGCAACCCTCATTGACTTGACTTGCATGCTTATTGCTGCTGAATCAGAAATGATTTGGCGAAGTAATGGAGCATATTTGTCTGATAACTCAACCAACCATGCTTCCATGGACACCACCTGTTCCTGCTGCCAAGAGAAGGGGCAATGGATACGAAGCTGCCCGAAGGACCTGAAGAATCTAAGAGATAGGAGAGTCGATAAGTATGGCTCTACTTTAGGTATAAAATCCACTATCTAACTCCATTTAAATTCCTATTCTTTATTCATAATGTGATAAAATTACATTTGCATGTTTTGCAGGATTAGAGAAAAGAGAGGAAGTTTGATGGAAGAGCAAGATGAGTCTGATCACGAAGAAATGGATTTCGATCGCATGAATTCGAAGATCAGATTTTGAGCTTAGGAAGTTATGATAGATTTGTTAGGAGTATATGATTACATAGTTTTTCATTTGAATTTTGCATTGTAAGGACATGTTTTCCGTTGTTTTTTATGAATAAAATAAATTTTGGTTTTTATCTTATTTGTTTATCCTTGCAATGAAATATATGAAAAGTTGATGTTTGTGTACTTCTATTAGCAAAATGGATTTGATTCTTAATTATGTTATTTGTGGAAATGTCAAAAGTTTACCAAATAGGGAGAGTTTCTCATCGCCCAAATTTCAATTGGACAGAAACTTGGAATCATGCAATGTGTATTGTATGATGAATGAAAAACTTTCACATTTAGGAAACTTAGACTAATTCTTTGACAAAGTGTCAATTGAAGGACTAGGAGATCAAGTACACTATGTTGTGCGTTGATCAAGTCAACCACAAGAGTGAAAAAGATATTCATCATGATTTACTAAAGTTTAGTAAATATGGTTATACTTATAAGATTGAGTATAATTCTAAGTTAACTGAAATAGTTTCAATCAATAGCAGAACGAATAAGAAGAATCAAGAAGGCAGAAAGATAAAAGTTTCTCCATTCTAAGAAGAAGGGAGAGTACCTTTTATTGTGTTTTATGATGAAGTCTTAATGATTAAGAACCATATCTCAATTGATCCTCTAAGTGAGTCTTAGTGCATTTGCATGTCTAAGAAGAGGAATCGAGAATTGTAGAAATGGTTAAATCAAAGAGTCAATCATACTTCGTTCCAATATCAAGTCTTAGAGTCATACTCCAAGATTGTGACATTGAGTGACAAGTCTTAAGTAGGTTTATAACACTCATCAAAAGTGGAATTTGGAAAATTTTTCTTATTCTTGCACATTAGAAATTGTTAAGTTGTGATGTCTTGGATAAGACAAAGACCAACTAGGACCAATTTGTGAAGTGTTTTGTCTTGATAAGAACTACACTAACTCTTGAATATTTGCTTTGTCAAGAAATGTTTCTTGACAAGAGAATCTTATATGTCAAGGAGTCAGTGGGAGTCTTAATGGTCTTGAAAGGTTTCAAGAACAAATCAAGAATATACCTTATCGATCATCACTAGCACACGACTTGAGGTTTGCAACCTATCGTGCTGACATTATTTTGTTTTTGTGCCATTCCAATTGAGTTAATTGCGTATGTGAGTTCTATGAGTTCTCATTTGAATACATACTAGAGCCTTAGTCGACGGAAAGTAAATTGATATGTAAGGACAAGTTACTAAACTACTTGGAAGACATGGTGGGCACTCGTGTTACAATAAGGCAAGAAATCAAGATTAAGAAAGTTCAGTCCATATGAGTTTGGATTTGTCGCAAACCTTGGTTTTGGCAAATTCACATGGATAGGAACTCATACACCATAAAATCTAAGTGTCATAAGATTCCATTCTTCATGAAAATGACTGTGAGGAAATGCTTTCACTAAAAGAGATTTTAAGAAGATAGCGATTGTGAAAATTGTATTCTCAAAATTCGATTATGGTTACGGCATCCCTTTCCATAGTTCGAATTATGAGATTTGGCAATTAGTTTCAATATTTGGAACTTAGTAACATAAGTTCTGAATTGTTTAAACACACATATGAGCTATCTAAGACAAATGTGTATAAGGTTAAGAAGCCTAGATAAAGGCTTATCGAAGCATCTGGTATTAGAAATATGAATTTCAGAAATTCAATAGGCATTGTTTTCTGAAAGTTCATTTGTTTTCTAAATACATGTCAAAGCTAATGGGAGCATAAGTGTTATGCTTATATGATAATAATCATCATGATAGTGGGAGCATAAGTGTTATGCTTGTATGATTATTATGGTGAGTATTGCAAGTTAGCAATATTAATTATAGAAAAACAAAGATTCAATTTGCAAAGTTGCATGGGTTGAAAAGTTGTTTTAATATAATTAAGGGAGAGAATATTATACTTCTTTTCAAAAATCTAAAGCTTAGATTGAGAAATTTTAATATTTTCAGTCAAAGGATACATTGTGTGTTCTTAAAATTCGATTATGATTACGACATCCCTCTTCATAGTTCGAATGGTGAGAACATGACACATAAAATATTATGGAAAAAGATTGGTAAAGTATCATATCTTTATGTAAGACATTATGCATCGTGTCCCATACGCTTCGGGTATAGGATCGATTGCAAATGTTATAATATTTTACCATTCTAAAATTTTCTAAATGTCTAGCGCATTACGAGGGAAAAAAGGACTAGAATTGGTTTTGACTAAAATAATTAAACAACTATCAAAGGATGATCCAAAGTTCGCTGAGGATTGGTCGCTTGTGAGTAGTTGGAAGTATGGTATTGGATGGACCATATCGACATTATTATGAATAGATAAGATTCTATTAAGAATGAGTTGTCATATGGAAAATGTGGAAATGTTTCCATATTGAGAGTTGGATATTGAGATTCTATGTCTAGATTAGAAATTTTTATGCAAGAAAGATGTTCAAAGGAATGTACTTTGAATGTGAGACTTCATGTCTATAGAATTGTCTTGTAACAATTTGCGATAGAGTACTTTGTAATTTCATTGGCCAAGTCTTGGTGACTTTTGTGCTATGACTTTGCGAAAGGATCGTTGCATAAAATGTTAGAATCTAGCATATTCTAGTAGTGGCAAGAACCTTGTGTGCTTACACTGACAATGGGGATTAAGGAATTGTGAAATGAGCATCATTGAAATGGTTTTTCAATTAATCTAATTCACAAAGTAAGGACCATAGGAAACATAGTGTGCATGCTTTATGCATGGGATAACTATTGTTGTAGTTTGAGTAATAAGTTGATTTTCTGAAACAGTAAACAATAATAATGAGTAATCAATATGGTGGTTAAATAGAAGTGTTTTATTTACTCTCATAAGTTTGAGGCCATATATGATTAAGTATTATTGTTATGTTTCAATTTGCATGTTTTGACTTCCAGAATAACTAGGTTATTCAAACATCCACAGTCAGTCATACGTTGGGAGTAGGTATGAATAAAGACTGTCATGAATCTGTCTGTAGATTGTCTAAAGTGTTTAGACATAGCACAAGTTTGCTGCAGAATTCATGAGTGCTTTGATAAGATTAGAGTATTGGATTAAACCCACGCTCACTTGGATCACTTCATGGTTTTATCACGAGTGATTAGTGAGATGATAATATTGTATATTCTTGAAACCGAGACGTGTGAGTTGTTATTTGTTGGTCGGTTGCACATTGATAATAAGTAACCGCACCAGTAACTTGGTGTTATAAAACTTATTGTTGTGTGTGATTCGATCAGTAAATTCAAGCGAGCATTTGAGTCGAAGTTTATCCATTCCTTTCATCTAAAGTGGGATAAAAGCGATATATTTGGGCCTCTCGATGATTTAGTGATGACACCTAAGCGCTTGGCCAAGCCGGGACTAAGTTGATGTGTTCAATTGTAGTCTGTTATCAGTCATCATAAATCAGAAGTCAGGAAACAGTATAGAGAGAATGATTGAAATTCATGTCTTTTGTCTATACGATATCTTGAGAATGGAGGAATATATGATCCCTTATCTAGAGGACATGCTATCTGGTAAGATCAGAGTTGACAGCGGCTTTTGAAAGCTACGATTGCTGATCAGGTTCTGAAGTCATACGGAAAATAGTTATTAGACTTATCCAAGTGGGAGACTGTTGGATTAGTGTCTAAGTCCATAACTATTTTGGTATGTACTTGACCCGATTATGAGCATGGTCCTTTTGGGTTGCCTTCACCATAGCAATATGTAGGATGAATTAAGGAGAGAAAGGTTTAAATATGATTTATTAATATATTATGAGAATAATATATTAAAGGATAAATCATATTGTTTAATTAGTATTAGTCAAGAATTAATTGATAATTAATTTTGTGGCTAAAAGAGATTAATTAAATTTAGGGGACTGGACTGCAATTATTGGATAATTGAGTTATTGGGCTAAGGAATGCTAAAGGAATAAGGGGTGAATGAAATTATGATGGAAGCCCATCATATTTTCGTCTATAGCCTTATCCAGAAGGTTCCATGGGTTGCTTAGAGTTTAAGCTGTCCATTAGGGTTTTGACTGAAACCCTAGCAGCCCACACAAGTATATAAAGGACCCCTTAGGCCCCAAAAACATCGACAACTAATTCTCTAGGGTTTCTAGTCGTTTTTGGGCAGCCTTTCTTCTTCTCCTCTTCATCCAAGTTGCATAAGGTGTTTGTGACTCCATTAGAGGTGCAACACTTGAGGCACTAAGCTTTTGAAGCCAATCCAAGCAAGGAATTGATTGTTATTGCTATATAACAATCAAAGGTAATTCTATAAACCCTAATTCAGTTTATAATATGTTAGATCTAAGTTTATTAGTCTTGGATTCAAAGCATGTACAATAAAGAAACCTAGATCCAAGCATTAGGGTTTGTATGAGCACATAGGATTGTTCTTATGCCTAAAACCCATCATATTGTTCATAAGGAACGACCCTAATCAACAATACAAACATATAAGCAGGACAAATAACATGAATAAAAAGATAGAGAGAAAATACATACCAGTGACCACATTGAGTGCTGCACGAACCTCCTCGGCTGTCAGCTGAAATGCCCTATTCTGAACAACTGGAGCCTCCGCCTTTCCCTGACAGCCATCATTGATCCTTATAGTTGCCAGAGAAGGTGCTGCTACTGGTCCTCCTGATGCTAAAATCGTGCATTTGGCCTTCTCGTGCCCCTTCTGATTGCAATGGAAGAAATGATCTGATGTCTGGATGGTGGTGGTAGTGGCAGTATAATCCCTGGTGAAATTCCTCGTGTTGCCTCACTTGTAGCAACCCGAACCACCCGCTCTATAGATCCCGTCATGTGTCATGCCACACTTGCCACAACAGCTATGGCCTTCCTGTCCCTTCGATCTAGAATCGAAGCCCTTGGGTTTCTTTGCTGAAATCCCCGTCATCTGCCCGTTCTCTGAATTCCTCTTCCCTATATGCTCCAAATCAATCTCCCATTCCCAAGCCCTGGATATCATGTCATCTAGTGTCGAGCAAGCGGAAAAACTGACAAACTGCCGAATATTTGATCTCAACATGTCATGATATTGAGTCTTATGCATCTCCTCGTCTGCGACATACTTAGGGAACAATAAGACTCTCTCTCTGAACTTGGCGATTGGAAGAACTCTTGAGCTTTTGAATGATGTTTGGGATGTTATATTGTCGTTTGATGGAGTAAAGAGTGCATGCAAGAGTTCTCTTTACTCCATGCATAAAAAAGATGGGTTTTTGGTCATTTCTCAACTTAGGGTTTTAGATCTTAGAAGTTTGTGGCTTTATAATGGATAAAGTTGGAAATTTTATCCATTTAGACATCATGTTGATTCAGATCTGAAAGTAGAAGGCTTGGACTTATTAGATTAAGTCGGGAAAGATGCATTCTTGGACTTTTTAAGACTTAAATTTTAGATCTTTCTTGATTGGAGTGTCTTAATGGGTAAAGTTGGAAACTTTATCCAATAAGACATTGTTGAGGACCAGATCTTGAAGTTTGGGATTTTGACTTAATGGGTTAAGTCTTTTTAATTTATGAAGAAGGCATGAACGTGGCGCGCCCTTTCCTGGCGCGACATACTTTTTGGGGTTTTTTGAGTCAGGTCTGTTTTAGTTGAGATACCCGATTATTTTGTCGTGTAGTGGGCGCAAGGCGCGCAAAAGTTGACTTTTTGACCGGATTGACTTTTGGTCAAACTTCGGTAGGATTGAGTATATGATTAAGGACCGGCTTCGGTTTGGCATTAGGTACCTGTGTTAGTTGTTTTGTTGATGGGATTGTCGATGAGCTTCTGATGTTTAGATTAGGTGAGCATTCTCACTGTATTATGTATATTATGTATTGTATTTGAGTTGTTGATAACTCAAGGTTGCTGATAACTCAGGGTCGCTGATAGCCCACAGGGTTGTCGATAACCTATAGGGTTGCTGATAACCCATATCTATTATATATCTTTACCTGTGTTGCGCTATACGTGATATTTTGGGGAACTCATTAAACTTCTTGATTATATTTGTGGATTAAATGTTTTTTAGGTACTTATCGGTTCGTAGGAAGGCGAAGGCGGGACTGTACACACACGTTAGCAGATTTAGGATTCGAGATTTCGCATTGCTTTTCTTTATAACTCTGATTTTGAATCTATGCTGTGAAACAAATAATTTGATGAAATTGGCTCTTATGAAAATGACTTTTATTTCCTTTAAAATTTGAAAAAAAAAATTGTTATGGTTTTTGGGACATTACATTCCCTTTTTAGGTTTTCCATAGATTTAACCACAGAACTACGATAGAAATCATGCCTAAAGCTTCTAAACACATAATTAAACATTAATAACAAGATACTCATGGCTAAACTCACATGCCAAGCTCAAACACACAAAACACCATTAAATCCCTAAAATGCTTAAAAATGGAGAAGATGGTTACCTTATGAGCTTCTGGTGTTCAAGTCTTGCCTTAAACAACCTTGATCAACAATAGCTCCTTCCTCAAGCTCGAAATCACAAGAGCTTTGCTCTAGAGGGTTTGGGTGTGCGTTTGAGAGCAAATGAGCCCTAAACGATCATTTAATCTGCTCGAAACCGCGTCACAGTCTTACCTTCACTACATTGTGGTTCGGTTAATAAACCCCCGGTTAGTCCTTCTATGTGTTGTGGTGTCCTTTTCCCCATAGCAACCTACTTTAGCCACCACGCTGCGACAAACCTCTCACCGCGCCGTGATGGAGTTGCATTCAAAAATCCCATTTCTTTTCAATGGATTTAATACCCAAACTTATATCTATAAATTCCAATTCCATTCCTCAATAACATAACACATTTTCATTACTTCTAAACATCAAATAACTGCATAATATGCATCATTTAACATTCTACAAATCCAATTTTACCAAAAGGACCAAAATGCCTCTTACCACAAATTATAACATTCTACAATTCTAAAGGCCCAAAAATCTTGGTTCTTACAAAACTAAAAAACAAAAACAAGCAATACTAAAATATGTATTACAATGAGTCGATTTACAAGAAACGTAATTGTAGTCCTAAGACAAAAAATTCTCGCAAAAGATTTGTATCAATGAAAAACTATCAATTCAAGAATTGATCTTGAATATGAGGAATATCAGTATCACCATGCCCCCATGTAAGTAAAAACGAATTTAGAAGAGAATATATGTTTGCTTGTGTGTGTATTCTATGCTTTAAAATTTGGTCACAGTACGTCAATATATAGCCTTCTGATTTAGGTTATCAACCACCAATCGAAATTAACCACCGGAAAAACGACCAACCAATTAATTCAATAATTAACAAAATTTCATAATTATAAATTAATGTTTTAGATTGAAAATTAATATATACTCATTTTAGCAGTGGAATACCACAATCCAAGCTCAAAATGTTTCACTCATTACTTTATCAATTTAAAATTTTACATGTGAAAAACGTTATAAGATAAAAAAAATGGTTTTCTCTTTCTATTTGGGACAAATCCCAGATGCTTATTTCTAATAACAAAGTTCCAACACAAACACAATAATATTACAAAAAAAAAAGTGTAGGAAAAAAAGAAAACAAAGTGGATATGAAAGTGATTCCACCAATTTGGCCAGGCTACTTTATTTGAGCCCACTCGAGACGACAACACATTAAATGAAGCTTTTGTGGTCCAAAACTCAAACCTTCATGTGGAGTGTCATAGTGATCCTGTCTTTGCTTTCAGGTAAAGAACAATGTAAATCAAACACAAACAATTAATTAACACTTAATTTACTCATGACATTCAGACAGTTTTTGTTTTTTAACTTTAAATATAGTTGGCGAATAACTAAAAAGTTTTCAGTAGCTCAAGCTCCAAACAACGAATTCAAAGTCTAGTTTGATAAGAACTTGAATTTGTTACAATCTAGTACAATACGATGAAATTGTTATATTATAAATCAAATTATATGTTTTCGTTAATCATCTAAATAACGAAATTATCAAATGTGTTACACTCAAGAATAATAATATTGTCATACAATTCCGTGCAATAATTGAGCCTTTTGTGCTCATTAAGCTTCTAGGTGAAGCTTGGGTAATAATTTGATGTTAGAGGTTTATTTAAAGGAAATGAACCATTAGGATCCTTATTAATTTCATTTGGAGCGTTAAAACTTCCATTTTGAAGTCTTCCACAACACGAAAAATGATTTACGAGGTACCAAAGTATCAATATTGTTCAAAAAATATCATCCAAAGTATCAATATTGTTCAAAAAATATCATTCAAGTTTAGTACATGTAAAAAAATGTCATTAAATTAATGTCTTTCTACCGATAATACCATCAAAATTCATTGTTTGTTCAAAAATGACATAATGGTTATCGATTGTTGTATGTTAGAGTCCTACAGTAAAAAAAATAAGAGGGGAGAGGAAGGGGGTGGATTAGGGATGAACATGTGACGGAACTGGTACCAACCGGTACCATTCCCAGTTTTATGAATACCGAATTTAATCGAAAGTCAATCCCAAGTACCGTACCAAATTAACGCTATCGGTACCGGGAATGGTATCGGTTCTTAGTACTATTACAGGAATACAGGTACCAATAGTACCGAATCCCAAATTTTATGATTTTAGAGTACTGAGTACCGTCTCATATTTTTAAATTTGGTCCGGTTCGGTACCGGTTCCGGTACGGTATGACTTAGTGGTGTTTGATTTGGCTTCTAACTGAGTCCAAAGTTGGATTGGGTTCTCAATTTTCAATCGGTATGTTTGATTTCCCTTTAAAACCTTAGACTCGACCCAATGTGGAACTCGGTCCATTAAAAATCTACACTTAAGAAATATGTGAAGGACCGGGAACAAATGACATAATCTATGTTTTGCCCAACTTGCTCTCGCTCTATTCAACCATCGACCATTGTATGCCAATGTTCACACTCTCGATCAAGAATCTGCTACAACACCATCGTATTCTTCCCCAACGACGAGTACTCCGTTTAGGTTTTCTTCAGTCCCCATATGCGTCTATTTGTTCATCAATTTCCTTACTCCATGTGTGGTAGATAGTCATGGATGAATAATTGATTGTAATTTGAGAATGAAAATTCATTTTGTTTCTTATCTATCACTCCATGTGTAGTGTGGAATTTGATTTTATCTTAGTCAAATTGAATCATGATGCTAATCAGAGTTTTTAATCTATTTGTTCTTAGATTTTATCTATGAATTTTTGTGCTTCCGTCAAGACATATTCATCGTCGTTGGCAACGACGACGAGTTTGGGGTCTAGTGAGATAACGTATGAAGATGTTGAAGTTGGATCGATAACCATTACTAAATTTAACAACAAATACCACAAGTGGTTATCGATCCACGTTATCTCAGTAGACCCTAAACCCGTTGCCATTACCAACGGCGATGAATCAGAAACAACATTTTGGTGATTCTGAAGTAGAGGATCCACATCGACAGAAGCACAAAAAATTTAATAACAAATATGGTAAATGGTTATCAATCTAACTTCAACATCTTCATATGTTATCTCAGGAGACCCAAACCCGCCGCCATTGCCAACGACGATGAACGAGACAGAAGCAATATTTTGGTGATTTTGAAGTAGAGGATCCGTATTGACGAAAGCACAAAAAATTCCCAGATAAAATCGAAGAACAAATAGATTAAAAACTCCAATTAGCATCATGATTCAATTTGACTAAGATAAAATCGAATTCCACACTACATATGGAGTGACAAATTAGAAACATAGTGAATTTCCATTATCAAATTACAATCAATTGCTCATCCTTGATTATCTACCACGTATGGATTAAGGAAACTGATGAACAAATAGATGCAAATAGTGATTGAAGAAAACCTGAACGAAGTACTCGTCATTGGAGAAAAAGACGATGATGTTGTGGCAAGTTCTTAATCGAGAGTGTGAACATAGGTATACAACGGTCGGTGGTTGAATAGAGCGAGAGAGCGAGAGCATATTGGGAAAAACAGAGATTATGGTCTTTTTTCCCAGTCCTTCACATATTTCTTGAGGACCGAATCAATAGATTTTTAATGGATCGAGTCCCACATTGGACCAAATCCAAGGTTTTAGAAAGGAAATCAAACATGTTGATTGAAAATTGATGACCCAATCCAACTTTGGGCCCGGTTAGAAGCCAAATCAAACACCCCAAACTTATTCAGCAACTATCAAACGATCCCTTAGGAAGATAACAAAATATCAAAACGTTTTAGGGTTTGGGGTAATTTGCATGACTGGTCATTATTTTTTTTTAAACTCAGATCATCCTTATAATTTGATTTTGTTTCGGATTTAATCACTACTAGATATGAATTGACATTTATACCCTTTCTTGTTATGCTCTCAAAAATATAAACTAGATCATTTTACGTGCACTTTGTCCCTTCAAGTACTATATTCTTTTCTATATCCAAAAAATGACATTATAAGTATAATCTAGGGGGTAAAATGTAAACTGTTGATATGAAACCAAGAATATGATAATTACAGAGAAGCCCCTGATTAGTTCACATGTTTCAATGCAATCCTTTCCGGTGCTTAGCTGCTGTCAAAGAAGAACTCCTCTGGCCTTTCTGCCGCTGAGGATGTTATCGTCGTCTTCATCAAACCCTAACCCTAGCTCTAACTCACTCTACGCCACCATGAACCCTAATCCCGATTCTTCATCACCATCATCTTCGATGAAAAACCCTAATCTTGTTCCACTATTTACTAGTCCACGGATCCCTCACATCAACTGTAAAGGTATATCTCAAGGCGTTACATTCTCCAATGGCTTTTCTTCCTCTTCGTCCTCCGTCGCGGCCAATCCAGCTTCCGTTTCCGGAATCGATGAATCAGGAGACGCGGAGGAGCTTCAACTTGTGGTGGTGTCCTTTTACAAGTTTGCTGATTTTCCTGACCATGCCGATCTCCGTAAACCCTTGAAAGACCTATGCGAAAATCTGGTAAATGCTCACTATATATTGTTGTCGAATTAAGTCCAATTGATATGTTAACGTTGGTAATTGATTGAATGTGAATGATTCAATGCCTATTTCCATTACAACCTTTTCGATCCATGTCACCGATACCCTCACCAAACTTATACCTTTCAGTACATTTCAGGTGGTATCATTCTCGCTCCAGAAGGAATCAATGGCAGCATATGTGGCATCCGAAAATCAGTTGAAAAAGTTCTTGAGTTCATTCAGTCTGATGATCGCTTAAAAGGTCTTCGACAAATAGAGTCACCTGTAAGTCCTGAAGAAGAAGCTATCCACCATGGACACACAAGCAGTTCTCCACTAGCTGCAGGAGAAGATGCTCCATTCAGATGGGATCATGTGAGAGTAAAGCTCAAAAAAGAGGTAATTACAAATTACTAATTTACTATTACTAATCACACTAACAAGATCAGTGAATCATGTGTTTGATGATGATTTTAGTAAGCTAAGCTATTCCTTAATGTTTTTCCAGATCGTTTCTCTTGGAATGCCATCAGTATCACCTACTGAAAAAGTTGGGAAATATGTCAGCCCAAATGAATGGAATTCATTGATCACTGATCCAGATACAGTAAGTCTATCTTCTTACTTTTTCAATCTTAAAGTTGAAGCTTATTCCATAGGGGTAATAACGTAAATAATGCAATATTAGGTTGTCATTGATGTGCGAAATGACTATGAAACAAGAATCGGCAAATTTAAAGGAGCAGTTGATCCACGCACCACAGCTTTCAGGGAATTCCCATCATGGGTAGATGACGAATTCCAGATTCCATCAGAGGGGCAGAAATGTCCACCACCACGTGTAGCAATGTATTGTACAGGTGGCATTCGATGTGAAAAAGCTTCAAGTTTCTTATTAAACAAAGGGTTTAAAGAGGTGTATCATTTAGAAGGTGGGATACTGAAATACTTAGAGGAAATCCCAAAAACAGAGTCTTTATGGGAAGGGGAGTGTTTTGTGTTTGACAAGAGAGTGTCTGTAAAACATGAATTGGTGCCTGGAAACTTCAAGCTTTGTTATGGCTGCAAGAAACCCGTGAGTGATGCTGACATGGAATCTCCGGAATGGGAATACGGGGTTACGTGTCCGTATTGTTATGCTTCAAAATCTGAGGAAGAAAAAGAGAGGGCAAGAGCTCGACAAAGGCAATTTGAAACTTGGGGCGTGATTGGTGGGCCCGATAAAGGTCGTAAGCCGATAAAAGTAAAAACAACAGATACTGTCAGACTGGACTGAACTGACTGAACTGGACAGGACAGGACACAACAAAAATGGGCTATTTGTAATGATGATGAGAATGTGGAGGGGATTTTGTGTTGTTTTCAAAGATAAGAGATTAAGGACAATTGACACTAGTTAGTGTCACAAGCCTACATGTTTTTTGTGACAATGATGCTCTCTTTAGTGTTGTGAACTTGCTACTATTTGTTGATGTTGAAACCATTTTCATAATTGAAGTTAGGTTTTTGCCATTATTATAAAGTGAAGTAAGTGTTTGGCAATTACAAAATAGCTTTTTAACACTGCTTTACTTGAGTATCTGGAAAGTTGTTGATAGATGACTTTTTAAAAAATGACTTGTGGTTTTTGAAATAAAAGGACAATAATGCACTCTCAATCAAACACTTTCCTCTTGAGAAGTTGAGATATGAACAGTTGTTACCAAAAACTTAACGAAATGATTATTAGTTAGTGTTTTGCTGCTGTATATACTAATATAAATTTTCTTCTTTTTCTAAAAACTCTGTTTTGCTAATGTATAATATAATAAACATATTTACAAAAGAATAGTTTTAGTTTTCAAAAGTCGATCCCAAGCACCCTATATAGTATGTGTTTTTCGTGTGTGTGTTTGTGCTTGTAACTATACATTTAAACATGGTTATAAAAGTGAAAAAAGGAAACAATACTAAAAGATACCAAGAATGAGGAAATGTTCGGTTTATAAAAGAGCAAAATACAAGGAATCCCAACCATGATTCTATATAGGAAAAACTAGAGTAAATTACATAAATGGTCCCTATGGTTTGGGGTAATTTGTATGTTTGGTCTTTAACTTATTTTTTTAACTCAAAAGGTCCCTACAGTTTGTTTTTTTGCACGTTTGGTCCCCATCTTATCTAAAAATACTATTTGACCCTTAGTTTTTTAATTTTTTAAAATAAAGTAGGATATGTAAGGTAAGGTCACGTGAGGTGTAAATGAAGAGGGTATGTTTATTTAAATAAACTACAAAATCAATGGCGAAATAGTCTTTTTATGTAAGACAGAGACCAAACATGTAACAAAAACATACAGTAGAGACCTTCTGAATAAAAAAAAAAATTAAGAACCAAAAGTGCAAATTGCATCAACCATAGGGACCATTCATGTAATTTACTCGAAAAACCACTACATTTTTTTATATTTAGAAAAACGCATTTATTTTCCAATTGATTTTGTTCAAATCTTTGGTAAAAAAAAAACCCATCAATCAGTTTTATTTAAGTGATTTTACAATTAAATATGATGTATGCGATGGCATGGGTGGTCCACGTAATTCTTTTGCCCCTGTATCAAGAGGTAAACTTGATAATCAACCATGTCATCTAACACATCGTATATCTACAGAGTTTTACCTTTTGATATATTATAAAAGGTATAAGAGATGAAATGAACAACCCACTTCATATGACATCAGCCACAATTGCCACACCACTTAAATGAAACCGAACAATATGTTTTTATAAAAAATCTAGATAAAATCGATAGGTAAAAAATGGTTCATTTTTTCCATAAAGGAAATAACATATGAGTTTTTCAAATATAGTTGCATAATTTGTGTTTTATGCATGTTTCCCAAGTTTATAACCGTAGATGAAAACCTTTGTCCTAGTCAAATTGCACTTGCGTACGTATATGTATACACTAGATGTAAAATTCATGTATTACACGAGTTAATTAAAAAAATAAATATAAATGTCTAAATATTTAAGTATTTTGGATTTATAAGAAAAAAAATGAATTTTTAAAATTGATTTTTTTATCTTTTAACTTTAAATAAATAAACAAAATAAATTAATGAGCTTTAATTTGAGATTTTTTAAATAAAAAAGCAAGTTAATTAATGAAATTGATATTCATTTATTACTATATATATATATATATATATATATATATATATATATATATATATATATTATAATTTATATAAAAGTATTATATTAAATTTATTAAAATAGAAAAACCCACAAAATGACATTTGAAAAATAAATTAATTCAAAATAACTACAAAATGACATTTGCCGATTTACATGAGATTGAGACATATGACAAAAAAAACCATTCATTTATTAAAGTAGATTATACACATATAAATTGTTTTAGGTGAAATTTCTTTTTCTAAAACATTGATCAAATTCAATAAACATTGTTATTGATTAGAGGTGCACAACTCAACCCTTTTATTGACAACTCAACCCTTTTATTTTGGATGTGAACCGATTTCAAAACTGAATCAGATTTTAGTCAATAAAAATCGAATCAGGTTTTTGCCAAAGGATCCAAACCAGTTTCGAAACAACAATATCTAATCAGTAGGAACTGGATTATGTAAACTTGTTTTTTAAAAACCGAAAATTTATATATTTTTTATTTTAAAAATTACAAAAATATAAATTGCAATACATCTATAAGTCCAAAAATATAAAGCAAAGCATATAAAAAAGAAATAGGCAAGTATCTCAAGATCCTTTACGTGTTCTAAACATATTTTCTAGGGGTGTGTATAGGGCGGTTTGGTTCGGTTATTGGTCAAAACCAAACCATAACCATTACAATTGGTTAATGTATTTCAATAGCCATTGGGTAGCGGTTAATATTGATTTTGGATAACGGTTTTAGTCGATTAATGGTTATGGTTAATGGTTAATATTGGTTAACCATAATGGTCAAAGATGACATAAAATTAAAAATACTTTTCTATAAAAATTAAAAAATATAAAGTCCATTGTTATAAAAAGTGAATGATTATGTATATATAATTGTATTGTAGAAGATTACTTATTATATCTAATTCTAGATAATTACCCTTTAAATTTTTAATTCTTCATATAACTACATATAATATACTCCTTACGCCTGATATTTATTGTTCACTTTTGAATTTTAAAGTATTTATTGTTCAATTTTAACCTTAAATATTTTTATTTATGTTATAAATTACTTGATAAAACTTATGAAAATGAAAAGACATTTAAAACACAATTCATGCATATATTTTGCATCAAGTATTATATATAAAAAACAAAAATAATTAAGATTAAAGTTGAAATATAAAAACTTCAAAAGTAAAAAACGGACAATCAAAATAAGATGGAGAGAGGGGGTATTTAATATTATATTATAATAAAAATATTTATTAATATTATTGGTTGATTCGGTTCGGTTCGGTTAATAGTGGTTCGGTTTTAGATGAAAATCATAACCGAACCATATGTATTCGGTTAATCAAAATTAGAAACTGCACCATAGATTTTAGTAATGGTTCGGTTATATCGATTAATTTGGTTATGATTCGGTTTTTGGGTTAATATGCTCACCCCTATTATTTTCTACTTTTATTGTTTAGAAAAGTAAGTATTGCGCATCCATGACAATACAAGTGTTACAACCTATCTTTAAAAACTTCTAAAATAGTTAAAAAATAATTGAGCACCGATTTCTAACTTAAACCGACTTCAAAACCGATATTGAATCTCATTTTTTTTTTTAATTGGGCCTAAATTTCTTATATGTGTGCTAAAGTAAGAGTACAGATGAACAATTATATTACACATAAAAGATTTGGGCCCAAGGCAAACCCAATAAGCAGATCACGTGGCACCAACAACCAATCTCACGTGCAAATCGTTTAACCTTTCCACCGTCAACAACGGCCAAAACCCTAACCACCAAATTTACAAAATTACATGCGGCTATCTATCCTCTCATTACCAACCTCTTGCACGTGTATCGTCCAAAAAGCTCTCGAACTTCAAGGATCCTCTCCTCCTTCTCCATCGTCCGATCAACTCACCGGTGTAGATCAACGTCCAGTTTCTCTTCCCCTCTCCATACTACCAAACACTCGCCGGGCCATTCTCCATTTTGTTAATGAAGCGATAGGCAATGGAGAAGGAGCTAATTGAACTGTTCGATTCGGCGAAAAAAGCAGCGGACGCCGCGGCTGTTGGAGGCGGAGGCGGAGGCGCGGAATCTTCGCCGGAGGAAGATCGATGTCTCGACGCTTTGAAAGTGCTTAAGAAATTTCCTGTTAACTATCAAATCCTTGTTTCTACTCAGGTACGTTTAGTTTTTTATATGAATTATGATTATATTTTAGGATTAGGTTTTCTTCAAATTGTGAGTGGAGATGATGTAAACCATATGAACGAAAGTATATATATGAAAAGTTGATGCTTTGGATTTGTGATTTCATTGCAATGTCAAGTACATGCTATATCGTATTTCATTGCAATGTTACGTACATGCTATCTTATTGAAACAAAATTTCATATGAGAAAGAACGAATTAAACAAATAAGTCCTTGTGAACAAACCAGTTTTCGATTTAGAGGCTAGAAGTAAAAATCTCGATTCGGATTTACCCCAATTTCAATTAGATTTTAGGAACACTTAGAGTAAATTGCAAATTTGGTCCCTATGCTTTACACAGAATTGCAAAATCGGTTCAAAATTTGAAACTGTTCCAATGTCATCCTTAGTTTGTATTTCGTGTAGTACAAATCTTTTAAGTCATTCTATATGGAATAAGGGTCATATCTGCAACAAAATGCAAACATAAGGACAAAACTGAGACAATCTAAAAATTTGGGCAAAATTTGTCATTTTTGGTTATGCACAAGGATCAAGTTTGTACTTTACTCGAAAACTTATGTTGCTTAATTTGATATTAGCCTGATTAGAAAAGTAGGTAATGTGGATTGCATTTGGATTTACCCCACTTTTGTGTTCAACTGTTCATATTTAGATTATTTTACATTTTTGGTCCCCATATTGCTGATTTTTTTTTTTGGTAAAAAAAAGTTTTCTTGTGCAAGTTTGGCCTTTATCCATGGTTTTTCTGATGTTTTTCAACTATGTTCCAAGTAACGATAATTATGGGACCAATATTGCACAAATTAGCTATATGCGGTGACCAAAAATAATCATATTTATTTGGAATAAGGACTAAATGTGTTACAAGAACCTCAAATAGGGACCAAAATTGCAAGAAAACTTTTTGGGACTAATATTCCAAAAAAACAGCTAAACTTAAGGACCAAAAATATAATACACTCTAATATTTACAAAAATGTGACTTTTTTCAGGTAGGGAAACGTCTTCGTCAATTAACAAAACACCCAAGAAAAAAGATCCAATCACTAGCGTCTGAACTAGTCGAGACCTGGAAAGGCATAATAGTTAAAGAAACATTAAAGAACAACAACAACAACTCAGACACCAAAGAATCTCCAAAATCAGAACATGGGTCGAAAATATCCGAAAAGAAAACTCAAAGGACCAATTCCGTCAAACTTCCAAAGACAGAGGATGCGAAGGTCGAAAAAAACATAAACAAAACGAACAATTCTGGTCCCCCAAAGATGAATTCTCTCGTCTACTGCAAAGATCCCATCCGCGATAAAATCCGTGAACTTTTAGCCGAAGCATTATGCAAAGTTTCCACAGAAGCTGATGAGGATTCAAAGAATGAAATCAATGGTTGTGATCCATATCGGGTGGCTGTATTGGTTGAGTCAGCAATGTTTGAAAAATGGGGGAAATCAAACGGATCCCACAAGTTTAAATACCGATCGATAATGTTCAATGTAAAAGATCCGAAAAATCCGGATTTCAGAAGGAAAATATTGTTGGGACATGTGAAGCCGGAGAGAATTTTGGAGTTGACTCCTGAAGAAATGGCGAGTACAGAAAGACAAATGGAGAATGTGAAGATAAAAGAAAAGGCGATGTTTGACTGTGAACGTGGGGGCCCACCGAAGGCGACTACGGATCAGTTTAGGTGTGGAAGGTGTGGGAAACGGAAGTGTACGTATTATCAGTTGCAGACACGAAGTGCGGATGAGCCGATGACGACTTTTGTCACGTGTGTGAATTGTGATAATCATTGGAAGTTTTGTTGAGGGGTGGAAGTTGTCATTTATGTTTTTTTAGAGTTGATGTGTTATTTTTTTCAATTCGTGGTAGGTGTAGGTAGTTTATTTGCCCGATAGGCTATGTATTTTCTTTTTCTTCGATTGATGCCAATCTTAGGCTCAGTCCAATAAATATCAGTATATTTTCTTTTTTCTTCAGTTGATGTCAATCTGAGTCTCGGTCCATTAAATATCAGTATAATTTGTCATGTTAGGTCATGTATTGTGTAACAAATGGTGCCTTATGATGTTGAGTTTTGTAATTTGTGTTGGGGTTATTGTCACTCTAGCCCAACAAAGTTCCGTATAATGGTTTAAATGTTCCCTCGTGACTATTTTTTGCATTTTAAGGGCATAAACTTGTTATTTGTTGGTTTAAAAGGGCAATCTTGGAAAAATGAAGGGGTCAACCGGTGACCCCATCCTACCTGGCATTCCATGTCATATTCAATAAGGTCATTTCATTGTAACGTGTGCACAGTAGTTAATGAGAGATATTGTACGTTTAAACTTCTGCATATGACCCGTCGAAGTTTCACGACAGAACCGGCACGATACCGGGAAGCGTGAATAGTGAATTTATGATAGAGCGAGATTTAGCCTTAGTGATCTAAACGAAAGTCGTAGAATATGTTAAACTAAGAACATCGATAAAAAGAACGCCCAAATCTGACTTCGTATGAATAAGTTATGAGATTTTAAACAGACCAATCCTGTCCCGGCTTGTTAAAAATATAACTTTAAAAATAAAGTCAAAATTAGCCGACGGAGTCTAAACGAAAGTTGTAGAGTACGTCTTCACCTACGCGTGGATATAAAGAACGTCAAAAACGGAGTTCGTATGAACGAGTTACAAATCATAATAGCATATTTACGTATTAAAATAAAGTATAAATCATGTATACGTACATATATATATATATATATATATATATATATATATATATATATATATATATATATATATATATATACATATGTATATATCATTAGAAAGGTATCGACGATGCGGTCATTATAAGACTAATGTTGAGTTCTTTCGACATTAGTTTAGTACAAATATCATTAAATCCATTTATAATAGTATTATAGAGGGGTGTTTAGTTGTTTATATAACTAAAAGGTCATTAAGTAATTATGGCGGGTAGTTTTTGAAAATTCAATTAGTATAAATAAGAGCCTTGGGCTCTCATATTTCTTGCACCATTCTCTTGATTCAAGAGTCTTTCTCTCCTTATCCCCCGAGCATTTCGGTCCCTCGTGATTCGACTTCTCTTTTTGTAGCTTAGTATAGTAAGGTGAGCGCTGAAGCGCTGCACGAATCTTTCTTAGAAAGATTCAGCGACGAAGTTCTGCCCCTGTAGAGCCCGACTCCTAGCTAAAACCCCCTTGTAAGTAAGTTATGCTTACCTTATTTTAATATAGCTTATATTTAAAATTAGTATTGTTATTATGAACTTATAATAAATATTTGAGCTATTATTATAACTTATATAAGTGTCGTTATAATATATTTTTTAACTACTCGCGGTACGGGGAATCTGGTTTAAAGGGCCGCATAGGGTTGTTGGATTTCAGAAGTGCTATATGCCAAAATGGTCCTGCCCTCCGGTGTTTTATGTCTGGCCCCTATCTGTACATAGTGGTTGGAAAATATTGTTTAACGCTTATATAATAATAATAATATTAAGACTAATAGTTGGTCACGGTAAATATTAGACTAAAATTTAGCGATAATAATGCTAGGTTTCGTCGAAGGAAAATAGAATCGTTAGAAGCAAGCGCTGCCCGATTTTGGAATCATCACCTTAACAAGTGAGTGCATAGTTACTTTCAACTTACACATAGATATGAAGTATTTTATATAAATTACGTGCTATGTGTGCATATTATCTGAATACTTGCTATCTATGCTAGATGAACGTTGTTATACATGTTTTCAATGATTTAAACTGTATATGTATTTTATATCTACGAAAATGTTGGGGTAAAACATGGGTAGATGCAATAGGTGATGTGTGATAAAATGATGAGAGGCCTCGATGTTGATGTTGTTGATTCTGTCATCTAGCGGAGTATGGATGACGACCACGGACTCTTCTAGACAGTCCAGTGGAACACTAGCAGACTCGCAACCTGTAGGTGTTTGTGAACGATATGTTCACCGGTGTACTCCATCCCCCACATGGTTGCCTTTAGGACATTTATTGCTGAGGAATCCCCTTAGCAGTAGTGTCCGTCCCGATGATGATCCTTAGGCTAGGTCCCTTATGATAGGTGTTTAGGGACGTAAAGTGAGGATAACGGGAACGGGTAATCGGGTTATTGTTGATCGATGAAATTAATAAACTTATTTATTGTGGGTTGAAAACCCTATGTGCTCACCAGGCTCCCAAGCCTGACCCACTCAGTTTTATGTATTACAGGTAGTGGCGCATGAGCATAGGTGTGATGTTTTAGACGAGGGATTACGGATATAGGCCTGTAGATATGAAATAATGTAGTAAGGCTTATATTGTACTGTTTATGCTTTTGATCTGTACGAACATGACATCCCGAGTCTTTTAATGAAATACATTTCTATGGAAATGCTTTTGATAAATCTTTATCATATTTTTGTTTTGGGACAAATTCCGCAACACTTTCATTTAAAATGTAACTCTGATTTTTAAACAAAGCATAAACAAACCGGTCTTTTCTGGCCGTGATTTTGGGGATGTCACATAATTACTTATGTTATGTCTACACTAGGTATTGGCAGGTTTTACCAAGTGGTCTTAACCAATTTGAAACAAGAAACATGGCTGAGTCCTATGCTGTTGACCTGGACAAGAAGACTTGCACTTGTAGAGTGTGGCAACTTAATGGGTATGGACGTGTGCATTCAGTTGCAACTATATCATTCCTCAATAAAGATGTTGGTGGTTATGCTGATACAATGTTCTATGGAGTAGTCTACAAGAACACCTATAAGTATCTAATTCAGGGGATGAATGGTAGCAACATGTGGCCACCTACTGACTTCATACCACCTTTTCCACCAATGAAGAGAAGAATGTCAGGTAGACCAAAGGTTAACAAAAGAAGAGATGCATCAGAGAAGCTACTAAGGCACACTGTATCTAAGGCAGGGAAAAAAATATCATGCAGTGTTTGTAAAAATGTGGGGCATAACAAGGTCACATGTCCTCAAGCTGAAAGACCTCAAGTGCAAAAACCTAAAGTTGGCAGGAGGCCCAAACTAAATGTTAAAAAAAGGAAAACAGGTGTCAATGGAAAAGGTGAAGCAGCAGGAGGGGTCAATGAAAAAGGTGAAGGAGCAGGAGGTGTCAATGGAAAAGAGAAAGGTGAAGGAGCAGGAGGTGTCAATGAAGGGCAAAATGGTCAAGGAGCAAAATCAGTTTACGAAGGGCAAAAGGGTCAAGGAGCAACAGTTGTTGCTGCTGGAAGGATATCTAAAAGAAAGAAATCAGAGAGAATCATAAAGATGAAACTTGCTAAGAGGGTGAAGGGCAAAGTTGGGAAAGGAGAAACAAGTGCAAACCCATTGGAGCTTAATGATTAGGATCTTATTTTGTTTTAGTTGTTATCTTTTAACTTGGTTGTGTTTGGTTGGATTTAAGTGTTAAGTTTGTTATTGGGATGTAGTAGGTTATTAAGTTTGGAATTGGACAAGTTGTTATGTTTTAAATTTGTTGTGTTTGGTTGGATTTAAGTGTTAACTTTGTTTAATTTGATTGTTCATATTTCGTACATACAAAACACATCAAACCCCAAATATAACCACTTCAATTAAATAGAGTACATTACAGATTACATAACAACTTAAAGGAAATAAAGTACATTACAAGTTTCAAAAGACATCAAAGTGCATTACAAGACAACTGGTCCAATTGACCTTCATTACAACTTGTACATGATTAAACATAAAAAAATACCCAACTACATACTAGGTAAACCTTCAACTTAAAGACCTCAGCTTGAAGCTTTTTGTTGGACTTATACAACCCATTTATGATCAAAACTTCATTGTTGCACTCCATTTCATCAACCCAAGCTATAAAACCTGAACGAGCATCCTGATTCCAAGTTTTTGCTTCAATTAACACATCTTAAAAAAGTAGGGTTAACATCAAAATTTGAATAACTGGTAAATTACCTTTTTCGGGCATGCATAAAAGGGCATTTTTCTAGGTTATTGGTAGCACAAGATGTTCTTATTATAGCCTCAGCTCCACATCCACATTCCATGTTCTTCATTATGTACCTTCACAGTGAAGAGTATTTGAAGAAGAAAACAATGTGCTAGAATGAATGCAAGAAGGTATATATGAAGGAGCAGTGCATAAAAAAGACTATATTACCCCCACTGTGTAAAAGACTATATTACCCCCACTATTACACTTTCAACAGATCCGTTTATCAAACTTTAGAACTATTTCAGATAAAAAACAATCGGCAAAGAACATCAGACAACTTTACAAAACGCCTATCATTTTGATAGGTCTTTCATTAATCATTCGATTTCACTTACAAAATGTCTGTCATTAAGACAGGACTTTTACATATTTCGCCAAAATAAACAGAAATAAAAGAAGAAAAAATTAAGACACACGAACACTACATACTAATAACCTTCTTAACCATTAACCACCTTAGCTGCAGATCAACCCATCACCAAAGCTTAACAAGGAAATGGAGCACAACAACCAGCAACAAGAGCATCCCCAACATCATGCCACCCAGAGCAACACCAACGACTTTAAACTTCTGATCATGGTCATCCAGCTTATGCTGGAGACTGATGTGGTCGATCCTGCAAACGATATACTCTTGTCCTAGCTGCTCCTTCAACCTTTTTCATTTCAGTTTGGTTTTCTGTAATCTTCGGACTACAATCACAGAAGATTGAGTGGAGCACATTGTAGTTGATGTCTTCACCAGAATTTATAGAGTTGGGTGAAGGTGGTGGAGCCGACATTGTTGCTTTTTAAGGGTTCTTCCACAAGATTGTTTGCCCGAAAATGGTAAACAAGTTTCAGATTTGTTTTACTTCAAACCCCACATGCGTATGTCCCCTTATAATTCGAAACTTGTGCCTGGGACTCAATCGAATCGACAGTGAAAGGTTGTTGGGGTGTTGGTGGACATTAAAGGCGATAATTACTAATCTGCATGTGCCAGCTTATGTGTCATCAAGTCAACTCGGTATTGACTCAGTGAGTTACCTCATACGTATACATGGCAAGTGACGAGGCAGGTTAACCTGCTAAATTGGGTAAGGTGACTTTCTCAATCGGTCATTAACAAGTTTAAGCCCTTAAAACGCAAAAAATAATCACGATGGACCATTTAAACCATTATACGTAACTTTGTTGGGCTAGAGTGACAATAACCATATGTGTTGGACTGCTGTTACTATTGTTTATTATGAGATTTAGCAATGGGTCATGCTCCATCGACCTTGTCTGCATGTATATTTTTGATCGAAGTAAAAAACCTAGGTTATATTAGGTCTATATATAGACCTTAATGAAAGTGTAAACATCATGTTATGAAATTAATAGAAATTATGGACCTAGCATGATTATTTTAATTGTGTGAACCACATATATTCTTGTTTTAAAGTTGTACGATATTATAGTATGTGTGCACTCTTAATTCTAGTAGATGACCTTGTGTTTGCAATTCCACAATAATAGCTTCTATTTTTTATTTTTAATTTGTGGTACATATGTAAGGTTGAAGGGTATTCTCATACGTGATTTGTGAGTGAAGATGATGTCATGTCATTATTTAACCATTCCACAACCAATCTATTACGTTGTAGAAATTGTGTTCACTAGTGGAGAGGTAGTGAAGAGACAAAAAGAAGAGAGAATGTGAGGGAAAGAAAAAAGAACCAATCAAATTGGTCGTCTTCATCTGTCTTCAGTACCACATCACAACCAAGCCATTAGACTCAGGGGCGGTGTTCATGCATGGGTTGGTTAGCCATGTAGGACGTCACGTGTCCTCTAGTCAACCATACCGGACAACCTAACTGTGAAATTTGAGTGGAAGACATCTCTATCGGTTCGTAAACTACAATAAATAATTGCTTGTCTTGTAACCATTTGTTGGTTCATTCAAACGCATTCAACCCAAAGTATGCATCTCCATATCTTAATAAATGGATTATTCTTGCCACGTGATTCATTCTCAAACTTAAAATTTTACAAAGTGAAATGCCGATTTTGCCTGTTAATGAAAAATCAATTAACAGATCATATTTATCTTAATAAATGAATCATTTTTGCCACGTGACTTCTTCTCAAGTTTAAATTTTACAAAGTAAACTACCGATTTTGCTCTTTAATAAAAAATCAATTAATTGATCATATTTTTAAGGGAAATTGAGTAACCTAACTACTTTTTAATGTTATTTTGATATATATATATATATATATATATATATATCAAAATGACCACTTGGTCTGAAATGGGTCACTTCGAACCCGATTTTGTATTCGGTGC
The DNA here is from genome assembly GCF_051521515.1 of Lactuca serriola. Lineage (NCBI taxonomy): Eukaryota > Viridiplantae > Streptophyta > Magnoliopsida > Asterales > Asteraceae > Lactuca > Lactuca serriola. The sequence continues at coordinate 81,083,115 of NC_136416.1, read as the reverse complement.
ATTTATGGGTAATGGATCTGACCGAAAATATGGTCCTCCTATAAATACATTTAACTCGTTTCGGATTTCATTTCGAACTCTCTCATTTTGAATTACCAGCATTCCAGACACCACCAAAACTGGAAATATCTTCAGATAGCGGTGATGAGATGCATTTTTTATATGTAAGTTTCCATTATGTTAATAATTATATGTATTTATTTAGATTATATGTTAAAAACATGTATAATTTATGCATTTATATAGGTATTATTAAATTTCGTTTGAATTTTATTGGTTTAAAGAAATTTATAAGATTATATATAGGAAAATATGTATGCTACATCGAAAATTTTCACAAAAAAATTACATTTTCACTAGTACGGAACACGTACGGAATCCGAAACACATGTCAGGAATAATAATAACCCCTCCAGGATACGATGAAAATTCCGGAATTTGTTCCAGAATTTAGGCCTGAAATTATGTTTCGAAAATGTGTATTCAGTAATGTCCTACAGAACATACATACAAAAACGGATAACTAATTATTCTTTTGATTGTATTACAGCAGAACATACGAAGCGGTTGTTACTACAACCTGCAGACTTGAACTTGGGCGTGAAATCATGGTTAGTTTAAATAACCGACCAATTTACGGAGTCTTGTTTAGGCAATCATTTTTTGGTGATTATGTGAACATGCGGATGGGTATAAAATGTCACCCTTTACTCTGTCACTATCTTATGTGCAAGGAATTTACTACTTTTGATCATATTGACCTACAAGAGCTTCTATTTCCATTTGGTGACTATCGGATTTGCTTTGTCAGGAAGGCACTCTAGTTGGTCACCGTCTTGCAGTTTGGGGATTATTTCCACCCCTGTTCTGATTTTGGAGAGTTCAGATAACGTGTGTTCCCATTTGTGCCACCTTCGCGTTCGGTGAAAGTGGCTGACCTTACCCACGTGTTCAATAACTTACTTCATCAATTAAGTGATGCAAACGCGGTGAGAGTCTCCTTGTTGTTTATGCCAGAGCAATGATTTTTTGGGAAATACCTTCAACAACCGATTACTAATGAACGTATAACACTTGTCTCTAATTAAAACAAGTTTAACATGTATACAATTTTTTACACACATGATATCAATTCATATATATACTTATTAAGTGTAATTGTTAACATAGGTACCCATGTGTTAGAGTGATATGGGATTTCACTTACAAACATTTACGTACTGTATTTGACAAGACCGAGGAGCATTTGAAACCCAATACGCCAAGAATCGGTAGTAGACACATATATGCTCTGCATGGATTCGTATATGCATTTAAGGTATGTCCACTGTTTTCAAAATGTTTTTAAGCAACAAGTGTTCTAACTTTCTTAAGTTGGTTACTTGTTTAACATCTTAATTTTGTAGATTTGGATCAAAGAGACATTTCCCAACAGTAGTATAGTTGGTTTCCCTATACCGGATGTTGGTTACTTTTTTGAACCTGGTCGAAAGATAGTAAGTTACAAATGGATCTTCAAGAAGAAGATCGACATGGATGGAAAGTTGCAAACGTTCAAAGCTCGACTGGTTGTGAAGGGCTTAACTCAAACCTTCAGGGTTCACTATGATGAGACCTTCTCACCAGTAGCTAAGATCAAGTCAATCACAATTATGCTTGCCATAGCTGCCTTTTATGATTACGAGGTATGGCAAATGGATGTTAAAGCTACTTTCCTAAATGGGAAGTTAATTGAGGATGTCTATATGAGTCAACTAGAAGGTTTTGTACATTCCAAGTATCCTGATAGAGTGTGTATCTTGAGAAATCCATTTATGGATTGAAAAAAGCATTTCGCAGTTAGAATCTTTGCTTCAATATGAAGG